>NC_089255.1:41563750-42892250 GCF_963930625.1 Muntiacus reevesi | reverse complement strand
AGCAGAAGATATTAAGAAGAAGTGGCAAGAATACACAGAAGAACTGTACAAAAAAGATCTTCACGACCCAGATAATCACAATGGTGTGATCACTCACCTAGAGCCAGACATCCTGGAATGTGAAGTCAAGTGGGCCTTAGAAAGCATCACTACAAACAAAGCTAGTAGATGTGATGGAATTCCAGTTGAGCTATTTCAAATCTTGAAAGATGATGCTGTGAAAGTGCTGCACTTAATATGCCAGCAAAATTGGGAAATGCAGCAGTGGCCACAGGACTGGAAAAGGTCAATTTTCATTCCAATCCCAAAGAAAGGCAATGCCAGAGAATGCTCAAACTACCGCACAATTGCACTCATCTCACACGCTAGTGAAGTAATGCTCAAAATTCTCCAAGTCAGGCTTCAGCAATACGTGAACTATGAACTTCCAGATGTTAAAGCTGGTTTTAGAAAAGGCAGAGGAACCAGAGATCAAATTGCCAATATCTGCTGAATCATCAAAAAAGCAAGAGAGTTCCAGAAAAATATCTATTTCTGCTTTATTGACTATGCCAAAGCCTTCGACTGTGTGGATCACAATAAACTGTGGAAAATTCTGAAAGAGATGGGAATACCAGACCACCTGACCTGCCTCTTGAGAAACCTGTATGCAGGTCAGGAAGCAATAGTTAGAACTGGACATGGAACAATAGACTGGTTCCAAATAGGAAAAGGAGTACGTCAAGGCTGCCTATTGTCACCCTGCTTATTTAAGTTATATGCAGAGTACATCATGAGAAACACTGGGCTGGAAGAAGCATAAGCTGGAATCAAGATTGCCGGGAGAAATATCAATAACCTCAGATATGCAGATGACACCACCCTTATGGCAGAAAGTGAAGAGGAACTAAAAAGCCTCTTGATGAAAGTGAAAGAGAGGAGTGAAAAAGTTGGCTTAAAGTTTAACATTCAGAAAACTAAGATCATGGCATCTGGTCCCATAACCTCGTGGGAAATAGATGGGGAGACAGTGGAAACAATGTCAGACTTTATTTTGGGGGGCTCCAAAATCACTGCAGATGGTGATTGCAGCCATGAAATTAAAAAACGCTTACTGCTTGGAAGGAAAGTTATGACCAACCTAGATAACATATTAAAAAACAGAGACATTAATTTGCCAACAAAGGTCTGTCTGGTCAAGGCTATGGTTTTTCCAGTGGTCATGTATGGATGTGAGAGTTGGGCGGTGAAGAAAGCTGAGCACTGAGAAATTGATGGTTTTGAACTGTGGTGTTGGAGATGACTCTTGAGAGTCCCTTGGACTGCAAGGAGATCCAATCAGTCCATCCTAAAGGAGATCAGTCCTGGGTGTTCATTGGAAGGACTGATGCTGAAGCTGAAACTCCAGTACTTTGGCCACCTCATGTGAAGAGTTGACTCATTGGAAAAGACCCTGATGCTGGGAGGGATTGGGGGCAGGAGGAAAAGGGGACAACAGAGGATGAGGTGGCTGGATGGCATCACCGACTTGATGGGCACGAGTTTGAGTAGACTCTGGGAGTTGATGATGGACAGGGAGGCCTGGCATGCTGTGATTCATGGGGTCGCAAAGAGTCGGACACGACTGAGCGACTGAACTGAACTGAACTGAAAGAATTTTGTTGCAGGTTTCCAAGTGACACCTTACCCATCTGCAGTGGCTAGGATTTTGGTTATAACACAAGGTTACATTAACTGGTACAATAAAAAGGAAAAAGTATTTGTGAACACCCACATTAGAGTCCTGTTTCCCTTTCACCTGATCCTAGTTTAGAAACAAAACCTACATTCACTCCTGTTTGCCTTGGCTGTGGAACTTCAATGCCAAAAAAATCTTAAGAAGTTCTAGAGGCAAAGCAATGGTTCCATTTTTCTTTTTCAAGAGTGGCTTAATGTATCATTTTATTAGCCTAAACAGAATTCTTAGGCTTGAGTTTTTTGAAGAAGGAACACTGGTAGTTAGACTGTGGAGCTGGAATTAGAAATCACAGATTTTAGATTCTTCCCAAAGGACCTCAGACTCCGAAGTTCGGTTTTGACGGGTCAGGAGAATAAAGTGCTAGTTGGTAGCACTCCTAACTAGATCTAGCTTTGAAGGTAAGACCCTTTGGGGTTGGGGGAGAATAGGCTTTCTTAAACTTGCTTTCTGTTAAAAACTTTTAATAAAGTGTTTGTGATTCACTTTTCATTAAGCCAAATATTCTATGTGATTTCTTGAGCAGAAAATCAGAACCAGCAAATTAATGACTTTCTCTTCTGCCAGTAGTTCTATATTGGATAATATTTTTGCCACTTTAATTCCAATTTCTTAAAGGATAATGGAGATATATACCCACTACATCATAATTTCATAGACATACAATATACAAATGAATATAAAATATTTTATTATCATCACTTTTTTTTGGTAGCATTTTCACTATCTGAAATTATTTATAAATATGTTCACTTGTTCATCACCTGTCTCTCTGTTTAGAATGTAAGCTTCATGTGAGCACAGATCTAACCTCTCTGACTGTCATGGCCCCAGCATCTAGGACAGTGTCTGGTACATATTTGTTGAATGAATGAATCCCATAAACAATGTGTAAGAAGGATGTGTGTGTGTGTGTACACAACTGCCTTAGAGCAGGGTAGAGAAAAGAGAGTAGGCTGAGATGAGAATGGGAGAGGATTAACATTTTTTGAGATATCCCAGATAATGATGAGAAAAGATCAATCCCTTAAGAAGATTTTTGGTTGATTTGAATGAAGCTTCATACATCAGCCAGTTCACCTAATATTTATATTTAAGGTAAAAATATACATATAATTATCAATATTTTATCTCTACTGATATTCCTTAATGTATATTGTATTTCTGTGTGAGCCTTCCCCCTGCCTTTAAATACTCACCCTACAGCCTTTTGAGATACTAAGAAGAATGTTAGAAAGAGTTTGCTAGAGCGGTTGATCAATTATTGAGTTCCTTGCTAGCAAAAATGTTCTGATGAGATACTCTTAGGACAGAATGGTTTGAGTTAGCAAGGGGAACCTAAGTGGCCTTGCTGCTGTTTGCTCAGTCCCCTCAACCCCATGTGACATTTCACCGGCCCTTGTGCCATCTGCTCCATCTCTAAATACTGGAAACTGCTCTGTCTACCATGTCCTACCTTCCACCTCTTCCACCAGAGGTGTTGTTTAACCATGAGACTTTTAGTCACCACCACCCCCGACTCCCAGTTCTTTCAGTTTGTTAGCTGTTTTTGGCTTCCCTTCTTTCCCTTTGAGCTTAATAGCTGGGCTCACAATTTTGACTATATCTTCCCTCTAGTTTCATTGTCCCATATCTCCTTGATCTTTTAATGCAGTCTTAACAATCCCCAAATTCAGGTCAACTTAATCATCCATTTTGCTTTAAAGTCACTGAGGAAGATTAAAGAAAATCAAATAAATGAGTCTATTAGTCACATCACCGGGACAACAGTTGCATCACTGGAGCACTCACAGATGCTTGGTCAGCTTTTTACTCACTCCTGGGTTGCTCCCTTTTCCTTTCACCATGATAACCTTTTAGATTTTTATGGTTCTCAAGACCCTCATCCCACTCTGAAACACTGCCACTCCCAACAGTCAATCTAGACTGACTCTTGGCTGGTCACCAGTCTAAAGGGTTTATAATTATTACCTCATTGAATCCTCATGACAACCCTTTGATGGAGATACTGTCATTATCCCTGGTTTATGATGCCCAAGATCTCAAAGGACCCAAGTGGTTATGTCTGGATCTGAACTCAAGAAATCTGAATTCAAGTTCGCGGTTTCTCTCTAAACTGTCTTGCTGCTGGTGCAGAGTTGATCAGGCATTTTCTCACTCGGGGTTTAGTCCCTTCTACCTTCCAGCTTCCATGGATCTTCCTCTTGGGCCATTTGTTCCTGGCTCTTCTCAATCTCCTCCTACCAAAACTGTATCCCAAGTCTCCCCACTGCTTGAGGGTCTTATCTATCATGCATTTGTTTATTCATTTAGCAAATTATTATTAAGTACCTATTCTGGGCTAGGTGTTGGGGACACAGAGGCAAACAAGACCTAATCTCCCACCTTGGAGTTAAATTTTAATTATCCATTCTCCCTATTAAATATCCAAAATCTGATCCTCTCCTAGACCCTTCTTTCCACTTACAGAATGCTGAAGTTACTGTTTATTTCATACTACATTCAGCACCACCCTTTACAAAGCAGCAGGTATGTGTTGGATAGGTGAATGAACAATGCCAGGTAAGATCATCAAGGTTTGGAAGTTCGTTCTTAGTCTTCTTTCTGAAAAGTGGTTCATTTGAGATGAGCCTCTAGCTCTTACCACCTTACTATCTGAGCAGAACTGGGAAGGTTCTGAAAACCAACCTTTTTCATTATTGACTGACTAGTTGCACTTCAGTGAAATAAATGCATTCCCACTGAGTTACCTCACACTGATACCTCTATAAGAAAAGGTACAAGTATAAGCTTTGTATTCTGTGACTGTGGAAGGAAAGACACAGTCCTTATTACAGGAATTTCAGCATTATTAGAAGGAGAGATATTTTTAGGATCCAGGAGGGCATGGCAACCCACTCCAGTATTCTTGCCTGGAGAATACTATGGACAGAGGAACCAGGTAGACTACAGTCCACAGGGTTGCAAAGACTCAGACATGACTGAAGCGACTTAGCATGCCCACACATTTGTGAGATCATGCAATTTTCAAACCCCTATTTTGCCACTTCTCAACCAGAAGGTGATTTTGCCCCTAAAAGCATGTTTGGCAGTGTCTGGAGATATGTTTAGTTGTCATAATGTGGTGGTAGTGAGTGAGTTGGGTAATGCTACTGGTATCTAGTGGATAGAGGCTAGAAATGCTGCTAAACATTCTACAGTGCAGGGCACCTCAGAAAAAGAATTATTGCCCCTAGTTGAGAATTGTCGATCTAAAGGGTGACCTTGACTGGAACAGTTAGGTGCTCCGTGAGTTGGGTTGAGGGGAGGCTACCATCCAAGGATGCTAGCTGATCCTGCTGAAGCTCTGTTGAAAAGAACCACTAGAGATGAGGGATCATTTGGGACCTACAGAGAGAATGGGGTTGCAAAGAGTCGGACACGACTGAATGACTGAACTGAACTGAGAGGGGTATTTGGGCTCAGTTTCTCCATTTACTCTTCTAATGTTACCTGGGTCTCTTTCTCAGCCCCAATCCTTGATACACATTTTATGTTGTCCTGTATCACTTCTTTAAGTGTACAGTGACTTTGAACAGGAAAAGAATATAGGATAAGCTTTTATCTGTTGAAAGCATTATTTGTATTAGCATAATTTTTATCTCTGGCAATAACACTTCTAAGGTGGTAGAACACATCCTCTTTGTCAGCAGAGGTATGGCAAGATTTATTTTAATTCATATTAAATGACAGTGATGTCAGAAATGAAAAAAGTTGGAGGGGCTTCCAGGGTGGCTCAGTGGTAAAAAATCTGCTTGCCAATGCAAGAGACACAGGTTCAATCATTGGTCCAAGAAGATCTCACAGGCCACAGAGCAACAAAGTCCATGTGCTCTAGAACCTGGGAACTTTAACTGTTGAGCCTACTCACTGCAGCTACTGAAGCCTGCATGCCCCAGAGTCCGTGGTCTACAACAAGAGAAGTCACTGTAATGAGAAGCCCATGCATTGCAACCAGAGAGTGGCCCCTGCTTGAAGCAATTGGAGAAAGCCCTCATGCAGCAATGAAGGCCTGGCACAGCCAAAAATGAATAAACAAATGAATAAACAAACATTTTTAAAAGTTGGAAATACTAAAACTTTTCACTTCAGTGAAGAATCAACTTAAAATTAGTCTTAAGGAAAAATTACATTAATAAAGTATAATTTTATAATCTAACCAGACCTGACTAGTTATTAGCTCATACAATATGTAATAATTGTAATTATTCAATATTCAATGTATTTCAAAATGTTCAATATATTCAATAGCAAATATTCAATAATGTGCTAAGTTTTATTTTAAAGTAGTGTGGTAGAAATGTATTTAATAGCTTAAACACTGGAAATGTATGTTTTGAACAAATAACTACTGCCAAATACTATACAGAAATAAACTTTGAAAGGATTATTAGGGCTATCAGGTATTATTTGCATAAATCATGTTGAGCATATACTCCAACCACTTCCTTATCTCTCTACTTCCTTCCATTATTCTTTATATCACTATCACTAGCATTTATAATAAAGAATATATGTATGAATTCTAATATATTCAAATTCTCATGAAAGCAAAACCCAAGAATAGCTGTAAAAAGACATAATTAAGCACCTTTCACAAATATTGCCTGATTTCCACTAAGACTTATTAGCTGATTTCTTTTAGATAATGGCTTCCAAAGCTATAAATGGATCAGAAACATTTAAGAACTAGTGAAAAAGTTGGGAATCTCAAAAACAAAAAAAAAGCAGCAAACACCAAATTATTCTGACACCCATTTGTGACCACTGGGGTAGGTGTTCTATTAAAACTGATGCTAAAGTAAGATTTAAATGGAGAGGCCAGATTAAAGATACTTTTGAAATGTTTCATTTTAAAGCCCCCAAATACTTTAGGTATTGTTACTTCACCATCTTATTCCAATGAATAAAATGTGTATTACGAAGGGGAGGTAGCGTGTTGATGTGTTAGTAATTTTTTTTCACAATAAGGACATTGATGTCAGTGCATCCAATTCAAATTCAGGAAGGGTCGCCTATTTTTAATTTTTTGTGATGTGTATGGAGTAACTAAAACTGTGTTAGTTAATTTGGTCAATAAGACTGTTGACCTTAAACAGACAGACTGCCAGCTATTTCTCCAACAAAAATGGGTTTACTCAGAACTAGTAAAGAATTGCAATCTGGGCTCTGCAACCATGGCAAGCACTTGAAAGTCCCACACAGCTGGAAGAGGATATCTCTTTTATAAAGGGTAAAAGGAAGTTGGGAGGATTATCGTAAATGGAGTCCATTGGAAGAATCGAGAATTCAAAGTACAGTGGCTTTTGATTGTCTGAGTCTCTCATTGGCTGAGCTCTCCTCAAGCAAGAAGAGGAAGTCTTTCTTCTTCCTTTTGGGCTGTTTTCCTTGTAGCACACTGTAGCCCAACTCTATTTTAACTGAGGTTTCTGTTTCTTAATTTTTACAAAGTCATTCCACTAAAGATAAAGCAATGGAGCCACTAGTCTTATTGAATAAAGTGAGTAATGCATCCCCAGAAACATCACAATAATATTGAATCCCCAGAAACTTCCATGTGAATCTAATAGTGTATAAATGAATCAGTCTTCCTTAACATTTCCATAAGTATGCTGCAGGGCAACTCTGAGAAACAGAATATAGATTGAATAGAATATATAAGCATCCCAATTTTTAACTTCTTCCCATTTCATACCTTTGTTCTGTTAATGCTGCCTAATAAATATCTATAAATTTCATCCCCACTGAACTGACCCACTCAGGGATTTGGAAGGTGATACCTCATAGATAAGGTTGCATGGATAGATACTATTTTGTCTATGAATGACAAGTGACTTCAAAAGAGTGGTTTCTGGTAATGGAATGCATTTAAAATAGTAATGACAGTTGATTGTTTATTGATTACTTACTGTGTTGTAGGTACTGTGTCAGGTCTTATGTTTATCATCCTATTTAATCATAACAGTTACCCTATGAGATAGGTAACATCATAATTCCTTTTTTATAAATAAGGAAACCAGGGTACAGATAACATACCCCAATTTAAATAGACCCTTAGTATTAGAGTTTCTAAACAATGTTTTAAAGCAAAATGGAAAAAATGACATGAAAATACTGGAAACACCTACATTTAAGAAAAATTAAAAAACCTGACACTGTAGTGTCCACCTTTTTAGTAAAGTATTTAATTTTCAAAGAGCAAGGTAGAAGTACCCAAAATATGTGGCCACTCAAACAGATGGAAACCCAGATTTGAGAGAAGAAAGGTTGGAGACAAAATTCATAGTCCTGTTTCCAATGGATAGATCTGTTTTTAAATAATTATACAGAATTATATGAATTTATAAAGAATTATATGTCATTTAACAAGAAGGTGTTAATAGTGCAGTGCTTAATAGCACCCCTTCCACCCTAACAGTTTAAGTCTGCCTGGGTTTTAAATTAATAAACTGAACAAAGAATGACAAAGCTCTCAGGTAAGCTGCTACTTACTCCGCATTCTATTGGCAGCTTAACTTTTCCTTTTTCAAGTTTCCAGTTACTTCATCTGAGCCATAAACATAGCATAAAGGAGAGAGCTGGACAGTTCAGGGTCCATGTGGGGAACTGATGGCTGTCCTGGAATCACCTTTGCCTTTAGTCTCTCTGGTTTTGTTTATCATTGCTAGAGCTGAGCAGTAAAACGTAGCATGCATGCGACAGGAGTCTACTGTCAACTGTGGCTAGCAGAGTGACTGACTGTCAGCCCTCTAGGAGGAATGCGAAAAATGCAGAACCACCCACAGCTGGAGGCTCCCCGTCTGAAAGGGGTGGTAGGGACTGAATTACTGTTCCCACTTCTGTTGAAGATGAGGATAAGGCACCATGCTATCCTAACTCACTCCAAACCCATGGAAAGAATTTGGCAAACGTTCCATTTCTTAAATCAAAGATTTCTCTGTTATTCTTGGCAACTTGGAGAACTAAAAATCCTTGAGTTTCAGGAAAAGCCAGGCATTAAAACTTTTTTAAGAGATTTGGGGAGAGAGAAGTTAAATTGGAATGATTTTTTTAAAATGGTTTTAGATGGATTTATGGATTACCTTCATGAAGATATAAAGATATCAGCTCATCTTGTGAATTTAATCTTAATCCTCAGTTTTTGAGATTTTCCCATTATCTGTAATTCCTATTTCAAACTAAAATCCTTTTAGCTTTGTGACTTATGCTAATTAACAGGGAAAAAACAAACAAACAAACATGTTATCCTTGTTCTGCATTCCCTCAAAACTTGTTTTTAGGTACAGGGCACTGCAAGTATTAGCACAATACTGCTGCTAATTGTACTGTTCTGGCTGATTACATGCCTTTTGCTTGATGTCAGAGTTTTCCCCCAGCAACTATTTCCAGCCAGTGGTATCACTCTTATGTATTGCTTCTAAAAAAGAAAAAAAATGGCAAAAATGTGTTTCTAAAATAAAGGAATGACACATATATTTAACATCATTCATCTACATTTACTCTAAAACCTCAGTTATAGAGTAAAACCAGTTTTTAAAGGATTTTTATTTAATGGCTGTTAATTCAAATGTTTATTTGTTCCTTTTAAAAGGAGACATATTCATAAGAATTTCCTGTCAGTTATTTTAAAGAAAAACATTTATTTTTAAATGTAAAATACAACTACTGTTTACTTAAAATGTTTATGAATGTGAGGTAATAGTTCAAAATGAACCTGGCCATTTCTTCACTATGGTTGCCTTCTCTTTTTGTTCCCAGCGCTCTTGGGAATGGGGTTTCTGCTCTTCCCCCGCAGGTCATCCCTCTCATTATGCCAAATCAGTACAGAGAGACAACCACTCCGGGATCCACGGGACATGAGCACTGTGCCTTATAATAATGAGAGATCTTCCAGAGGTCACATTTCACATCTGGCCTTCTCCCTTTAGATTTTATCTTCAAATTGGACCTTATTTATAATAAGTGGCATTTGAAAAGCATTTTGCAGCATTTAAACCACAGGTATTATCTTATGGGCCTCATAAAAACAGGACACGGGCTTCCTGAATCATCATTTTCATCCCAAGTTGGCATTTCACATGGCCACTTCTGTAGAGTTGCTCAGAATGGGTCAATAGCATGCAACCAGACAGTCAACTTTAGGTAAATTTGATGACTAAAGCGATTTATTTAGTTGTAGAGAAGAACAGAACTCTAGAGTCGGAGAGACCAGGAGCAGTCAGGTGATGATCCTTGCCTGCCTTCCTCACTATTCTGCAGATGTGACAAAAATAGGTCAGAGTGAAGGGGTACGTGCTTAGTTGCTTCAGTTGTATCTGACTGTCTGTGTCCCCATGAACCATGAAGAATACAAGAGTGGGTTGCCATTTCCTTCTCCAAAATGAAGGGGTAGGTACATACCAAATGAACACTTTTATTGTGTTCTTTAAAATAAAAAGTTGTTTCCTAGATGAAGGATATTTGGAAAAGACCAGTCGTAGCTGTTTTACTGAATGATTACTAGGTCAGGTGCTCTCCGAAGTGCTTTGCAAGTTTCATTTTTCGTTTAACTCTTATGCCTCCCACAAACCCTTAAGGAGATAGCATTTTTTTTTTTTTTTTCTTTTTGGAATCACTTTAAAAAGATGAGGTAATTGAGTCATGGAGAAGTCCCTTGTGCTAAGATCTCTTCTCCCCAGGTTTGAGATATGATTGACATATAACATTGTGGAAATTCAGGGTGTAGAGGTTGATGATTTGGTAGACATATATATTATGAAATGACTACCACAATAAGACTAGCTAGCACATCTATCTGTGTCCAACTTCTAAAGCTACAATTCAGTCCCAAACAATCTGATTATAGAAAATATTTCTTAACAACTGAATGTTATTGATTTGTGATAAATTTTACTTAAATATTAAAGGAAATGAGAGCATTTTGAAGTGTTTTCTAAATATACTTGCTTCAATATTGAAAAACCAAGAGCCTTTACATATATGCCAATGATTTTGTTTGCCAATACCCAGGCTCATGTAATTCAGAATGGCTCTGGGTCCACACACTGGGCCATGCCAGACTCTGCCTACTCAGTACTAGAAAAGACCTGAACCTTCATACCAAGCACTGCTCAGGAGTCTCTGGGAGAAGAATTGGAAAACAGAATTTTAGAGCTGGAAGGAAACTTATAGACAGTTTAATCTCACCTTCTCACTGTATAAAGTGAGAGTACTGAAGCTCGGAGAGATTACGTGACTTTACCAGGTTATACACTGCTAACCAGTAACAGAGTCAGGATTCGAGCCCAGGATTTCTGTCTGCATTCTTTCAGTTACAATAAGGAGCCTCCAAATCCTCAAGAGAGAGAACTTTCCATTTCCTTTTCCAGTGTTTCAAAAAATATCAAAATCTAATATCCATGTATTTAAATAAATTTATCTAAATTTATTTTTGCCTCAATTATATACACTGGTAAATGTAAATGTGTTTGGTTTTCCCAAGAGTACTTGAATTTCATGAGTTTTACATTTCATACAAAGGGGCCAGGCTCAGCAATTTAATTTTCATGGGCTAAGAGCTCTGATTAAAGCCTTTATCTTGACAAATAATTGGTTTTGAGAATAGGGGCTAGAGATAATTTGGAGACATGATGAGCATTCATTCACTTACTCAAACAGACTTGTACTGCATGCCTATTTGTTTTAGGCACTGTTCTAGATACAGGTCAAACAAATATAAAACATGTGACATACTTCTTCCCCTTTAGAATCATTTTCCCCATTTCTTTCCTATTAGCAAAGGATCTGATATAATTTTGCTGCACTTAAATTAGATTGATACTTCCCAAGGTGTATTAAAGGTACCACTTCTGGTATGCTACATGATTTTAGATGGTAACAGACAAGCATTTAAAAAGGCAGCTATGAGGCTATCTCAGTGTATTTTAGTAAAATGAAAATAGCTCACAAACCTATATTTAATGGATGTGATGTCTTAAAACATGGCTAATTATGTTGGTGATCCACTTCCTATAGACCATATGTACCACAGCATGATACTCAGGCATGTTCTGTAAGCCTTCTGTCAGAATATTTAGAAAGTTATGACGATATGGGTTTTTGAGAGTATAGATGGTATGGGTTAATAGCATGGATTCTGCAGGTTATGAATTTCTGTGTTCTTCACTGTATTCTTTTAAAAGATATATCAAAACGTCAACTCTGAAGGTTGACAGTCATTTAGTATGTGAAGTATAATATATAACTTAATTATGCTAATCACTCAGAGTGGCCATTCTCTTTAAAGAACTAATTTTTAGATACCCATGTTAGAAATTGATTAGAATTATTATATTGTTTGCTTTAAAATGTTGTACTTGCACAATATAATATTACTTTTTATTATAATTTTATAGTTTCCTTATAATTATGACAAGAAATTATTCACTTTTTTATTCTTAATTCAAAAATGTGCAACTGTGTATTACAGAGAATAATTCTTAACAGCTAAATGTACAGACTTATGAAAAAACTTACTTAAAATTTTAAAAGAAATGAGAGCATTTTAAATTGCTTTCTAAATATACTTCTTGTAAAATTGAAAAACCAAAAAAAAGCCTTTGTTATATGCTAATGATTTTGCTTGCCAGTACCTGGGCTCATGTAATTCGAAATGGCTATGGGTCCACACACTGGACCATGACAGATTTTGCCTACTCAATACTGAAAAGACCTGAAGCTTCATACCAAGCACTGCTCAGGAGCACTGCAATAGGCTTTCTCCTGTGTTAAAATCACCTCATACACCAACCTGGCTGCCAAGTACTGGACTGTGAAGTACGGGGCAATGTGCAAAGGTTATCACAGTCCAGAGGAAGCTAGCATCTCAGCTAACTGATACTAGACATGATTTTTTAAAAAGAGGGTAAGAGAGGAGGAGGGAAATAATAGCAGACTTTTAGGTCCAATCTCTAGAGAGTTTGATTTTAGTAGATCTGGACTGACAAATCTGCATTAAGAAGGAAAAAAAAAACTATCATAAAAAATATTCAAACTAGCAAAATATAAGAACTCTCTATATTCCATTACTTAGACTGAATAGTTATTAATATTTTGCCATATTTGCTTCCTCTATTTTTTTATTTTTATTTTTTGGCCATGCCTTATGACTTGCAGGATCTTCGTTCCTGAATAGAGATTGAAATTGCACCCTTGGCAGTGAAACCAAGGAGTCTTAACCACTGGACTTCCAGGGAATTCCCTGGGTTATTTTAAAGTAAATCCTAAACATCATGATATTCCACACTAAACTACTAAGCATATGTCCTTAGAGAACCAGATACCATTATCATGCTTAACACGATAATTATAATTCCTTAAACTTCAAACTTTCCACTCATCCCCCAAATATTTTCTTATACTTGGTTTGTTAGAATCCAGATCCAAACAAGTCCCATGCACTTCATGTAGTTATTATATAAATTAGTTTTTGTTTGTTTGCTTTTTAGTTTTGTTTTTTAATGAAGAATTTCCTTTTTACATGAAACCACCATTAACCAGTGCCTCAATCAGGCTGGCTCTCGGCTTTCAGAAGATAATTCAGATTTAGAAAGGATCACAGATACCATTCCTCTTTCAGTGTCTTCCTATGCTCTATGTTTACCAATCTGAGTCCTTCCTGGAGATATTAGGCAGAAGGTAGGTGAAACGAAGAGTGGTCTGGATATGTGAACTTTGGATAAGACAAGGAAATATATCCTTGAAGCAATAGCAAATTTTCCATGTCATCTTTACCCCCAAATGTTTTACAACATGTTCCTGTGATTAAATGTTTGTCTTTTCAAGCAGCTCAGAAAATCCCCATATGCTCTCCCCCTTTTGAAGGCTGAGAGTGCACATTTAATACATTAAAGTCTTTTTAGTGTTGCACAAATTCCACTCAGTGTTTCCCAAATATCTTTGATCATGGAGTTGGGTTTTCCCACCACCCCAGATCACCTTTTAATATGTTTTAGAATCTAGTTTGGGAAGTGGCATTGATCTGTGCTACTATTATTAGTGTTTTTATTGGGTACATCAATAAACATTTGTTCTGGCAAAGCACCTTGTAACCTCTTTTGCTGGTTTTTCTTTTCACTCTGAGATCCTGTGGCGTACACTGGTATTTTTATTACCATTCAAAGATAAGAGCTATTAAGTACATATCGATAATATGAGCTGAGTAACAAATTGCTGTCAGTCAGGATTTAATTTAAAGCCCTAAAATTTGAAGACTTAAACTGGCAAAAATATAAATAATCCCCAAATACTAGAGCTGTATTGGCTGTTAGAGAAAAGGTAATTTCACAGAATATTGTTCATATTCTCATCGCTCATTTCTTGTCCCCTTTACCTATCCCCAACCTAAGCATGATCAACCCCTAACCTGACGCTCTAAGGAACAGGACTAAAGGAGGCAGTGCCATTTCCCTTGAAACTAGGCATCCTAAAGTAATCACTTTTCCTTTCATGATGACCATATAAACATTTATGGAAAAAGATGGAGTAAGAGATACATACATCAACTATTCCTAAAGACACAGATTAAGGAGGTCTCTCTGTAGAATCTGTAAATGTGATTCTTTGAGACAGCTCCTCCAAGTAATCTCTTCTAAATGCTCCACCCATTTCGCCAGTGCTCTGACCACCACCACGCAGGGATGCCAGGTGGTGGTGGGTGGTGATGACATCAGCAAAGATTCTGCTTATCCCAGGGAAGGAGAACTGTTACTCAAAAAAATGTACTAGTTTAATTCTGGAACCTTTCAGTTTCTCACCCTGGGTGGTAAAAATGTCTCTGTGGATTTTCTCTGCACTATCTGGGCAAGTGCTCAGAATGAACAATCTTTTCTTAGCTGGGAGAAAATCAGTAAGCAGGAATACCATTCCTCCCCATCCTTTCTGAAGCTTTGAGTTTGATTCCTAGTCCCCAGGGTTTGGATTCTATATGTCATAGGCATCAAAGCATGGGAAATAACAGAACCCCCGCACCACAAACCAATTGTTGGTTGTATAATTTAGACCATTATAAATCTTGTTAACATTCTCTCAGTAGTTAACATTTACATGAACTTTTTGCTCCCTGTTCCTTAAAATTTTCCTTTCCTGTTTATTTCTTGTCAGTTGGTATAATGAAATAAAATCAGCTCAGAACTAATGACCTGGGCTTAAAACCTAACTTCACTCACTGTGCAACCTTATGCAATTGACCTAACCTCTGTGCTTTCACTTCTTGACCATGAAACAGTGATTTATAAAATTATATCAAAGATTATGAGAATTTCATGATGTGAAAAATATGAAAAGGCTTATCTCATATTCAGTACATGGGCAATTGACAAATGTTGGGTTCTCTACTTTCTTCTCTTTGCTTCTGCTTGCATTATTTATCACTTAATTCCATCATTATGGGAAGAAAATCAATAAAAGTCTTTCCTGAATTTTTTTGATTGTTTTCTTTGAAATAATACCATGGGGTATGAGAGGCTCAGCCTAAAGGGATCTGTTTCAATTTTCTGGAGCAGAGGAGGAGCTGTATAGGAGAAGAAGCTGGCCTCTTGGCCGGGTGGAGAAGACAATCAGTGCCGAGCCTCTACCTTTGCTCATATCAAGGGCACACACACACACACACACACACACACACACACTCTTATTCTAATTGTTTGATCAAAACAAGAAATATCAAATAAGCATTCCATTTCTTCTTAAATGGACACCAAAGGGCCTGTTTCAAGTTGATAAGTGACTTCTGGTCATTTTAGGATGCTTACGATCCTACTGAATGGGTAGAACTTAAAAGACAGACAATAGTAAGTGTTGCCAAGGATGTGGAGAAACTGGAACCCTCTTTCATTGCTAGTGGAAATGCAAAATTTATTTTTTGCTTTGAAAAATCATTTGGCAGTTTCTTAAGAAGTTAAACCTACCATCTCCATCGGCAATCTTGCTGTTAGGAATCTACCCAAGAGAAATGAAAACATATATTTACACAAAGACATATATGTAAATGTCCACAGCAGCATTATTTGTAGTAGCAAAAGACTGGAAACAACTCAAATGTCTATCAGGTGTGCTTGGACAATGGAATACTCTTTAGCAATTAAAAAAAAAAACTACTACTACTGATGCATGGTAAAAACAAGGATGAAACTCAAAGACATCATGTTAAATGAAAGATATAAAAGACATATTGGATGACTTCATGTATATGTCTAGAAAAGGCAAATCTATAAAGACAGAAGGCATATTGGTGACCACCTGTTGTTAGGGGTAGGAATGAGGAATAACTGAAAACAAGCATAAGAGGTCTTTTGGAGAGTTGGAAATGTTCTCAAACTGGATTATGATAATGATTACACAACCCTATGACTTTATTTTAAAAAGTCATTAAATTGTACATTTAAAATAGATTTTATGATATGTCAATTATACTTCAATAAAGCTGTTTAAAAATAAGCAGCTTATTGTTATATGCATTTCATGAGGTGATCACCTTATCAAAAGTAGCATTCAGTGGTTGTGGAGAATATGATAATCAGGATGTATTCCTGGAATAGGCATGCATCTGTCTTTCAGCTCAAATATTCATTATGCTCTGAATCTAATGATAAACAAGTCCAATGCTCCAACTTTCCAGTTGGGTAAGGCATGGAGCTATGAGGGGAGGAAGGAAGCAGGATTGGGTGATGTCAGCCACAGTAGAGAGGCCACAGGGAGGAGGAGCAGATTAGAGCGACTTCTGCTCATTGACATCAGAAACAGAGGTGGCAGCACGCATCTGCATAGACTGATTTTTTCAAACCAACATGCCCATCCAGCCACTTCCTGTCTTGGCCAGCAGTCTCTCTTTGAGCCACCCTCTCCCAATCCTGCCTTTTCTCATTTCCAACTTCCTCTGGGCTATGCTTTGCCATCTATTTGTCCCTCAGTCATCTGTGCACCAGTGTGTCCTATCTGCCTAGACTTTCTGAAGTGTCTTAACCCCTACAGGTAACAGTTCAAACCAAGGAAAACTGTATCTTTCAATCATCACTTTTCAGTTACTTATAAAGTTTCCTTCTAGGTCTCATTCACAAACATATACCTAAGAAGCTAAGATCATTAATTTGAAATTACATTATTGAAAATGAATGTGGGTGAGAATCTCAAACAACAGTCAAGTTTGACTAGTTCAGGGCTTGATAATTTAATAATTCCCCCCTTTACTTCATCTAGTCCTAGTATTTCACAGGGAAATTATCACGAGAGAGGGAGCAATGTTATGCAGATGAATGTGACACATAATCACATAATCTTGATGGCTGTAATTCTACAAGCATATAAAAAATAACTAGAAAATGTGTGAATTTCACACAGAAAATTGAGGTAATTTGGCATATAGTGCTCATTGAAAGTGGAAGCCTATTTAAATCTACTTAAAACTGAAAATGAGTTCCCAAACCTATCTGCCAATTGAATACTTTGGATTTTCAATTATACGGGCTTTTTTCTATAAGAAGCTTAGGGTACTCTATAAATAATAGCTAATAATTATTGAGTTATTATGATATTCCAGACACCTTATTTAATCTTCATAATGACCCCATTAGATAGGAACAATAACTACCCCAATTTTACAAATAACAAAAATAAGATATAAAGAGGTTTTCTGCTCAAAGTGACCATTGATAAGTAATAAACCAAGGATTTAAGTTCAGGTCTTTCTGACTCCAAGCCAGTGTCCTTAGTCACTATTTCACACATCTAAATAGACCTCATGATAATATTTCACAAAAGCATCACCCTCATTTTTACAAATGGAGGAGCCAAAAGGGGACAAGGGCATATGACTCACCCAAGAATAGGCATCAAGTCAGTTCTTCATAGATTTCTGTCTTTGAGGCTTGTGGGCCTCCTCTTCAGTGTTTTATAAATTGCTCATCAGGTTATAAGGCTCTCTTGAAGAGGACTCTCTTCTTTTAGAGGGTACTCACCTGACTTTCAGTTATAGGTTCTCCAGACAGCCAGAACGTTTCAGGCTCTTCACCTGCTGGAAATCACTGGAGTGGCTGAAAATAAAAGGACCATTTGTGTTCAGGCTACCAGGTCACTACAGCTAATTAAGTAGCAACTTCGTTTGGTTTACAGTCAATGCAAAGATTTTGGCATCTGTTCCACTGAGGAAAAGACAGGAGATTATGGATCAAGAACATTCTTACATGGTGATCTATGCACATATTTTAAGTAATTAAAACTATTCATTTGGCTAAAGAGAAATCATTATATACAAAATTCCTTTAAAATATTCCCTTGGTATGTTTTGAAATTGTTTATCTTCTTAATCTGACATTAGGCAAGAGTAGCAGAGAAGGCTGACAAATCCTGAGAACAGAGTGAAATGATTTGCAGAGGAATATACTTTAAAACCTTTCATTCTGAAGATGTGACTGCTGGTATGTTCAACGCAGAAAACCCCAGTTCTGAGCCTGATGTTGATAAGTAAAAAAAACATTCACACAGCCCAAAATCTTTCCCATTTTCCCTCCACACTTCTCTAATCAAGAGTTCAAATAATATTGCCAAATAATTCTTATTTTCCTTTGATGAGAGTAATCTCAAAACTCATCTGTTTGGCAAATGAATACAAAATAAAATCATTTTTTCCCAGGTCTTATTATATAACTAATAACAGCTTCCACTTATAACAGCCCACTATACAGAAGGCAGTGTAATTGACATTTCACATTATTTCTAATCTGGACAACTTGGCAAGTTAGGTCTTCTTTTTTTTTTTTTTAAGTTAGGTCTTCTTATTCCTATTTACAGCAGAGAAAAGACAAAACTAGGACAAAGAGAGATTAAAAAATTCTGTCTGACTCAAAATTCATGTGCTTCCCATCATGCTCTCTCACTCTTCATCAAGCTTTGGAGTATCACTAAGGATAAGATGATTCTGGGGGCTGTTTGAACAGCCATTTGTAAGTTGCCTATTTAATGCCTAGTGAATATAGGAAAGGACAGTATTTCAAAGTAAGGCATGGACCTTGCTCTCCAGGCGTTCACAGTTCAGTGAAGATAAAAAGAGAAGAGAATGAAGTTCTAAGAAGAATGACGTAGAGAGTAAGTGCTAGAGGAATTCAGAGAGGGGCCCAGTTATGAGCTGATGAGAAGGGGAATACCCTCCTTATATGAAGTGAGGCCTCGGTGAATCTGATAGAAGATACAGTTTGGATGAGCAGAGAAGAGAGGGAAGACCATTCCTGGAACAAGGAATGAGCATGCTGAGTCCCAGAACAGCAAGGACACCAGCCTGGTTGGTGGGATGGAATTTGTGCTAGGGAGCAAAAGGATTCTAACACTATAGTGATTTATCCTATGGCAGCTTGTTATAAAACTGAAGAAGTTACATTCCAGTCTGGGTCAAGGGAATAGTTATCCAAGGCACGGCTTCCTGTCATAAGTAGAAATATGTCTATTTTTTGCCCCCATTCAGAAAAAAAAAAAGTAAGGGGAATCCCAGAAGGGTCATGGGACAAATATAGGTTCAGAAGTCAGAATTTCTGGGTTCTGTTTTCATTTTCAGTCATTTCGTCTCTGAAATGCAACAGTAGAAATTACTGAACCCCTTCTGAATCAGTTTCTGCTAAATGGGAAAAAATTGTATCACCACTTCCCCCAACACACAAGCAAATTCATCCCTTTCTAAGTATGCAGATTGTTGGACATAGGATATTTTTCCATTACTGATTTTAGTAATGAAAGTGCCCCTAGACTGCCCTTCTTCACTGTTGCATCCCTATACCTATTTCACAGCTCATACTATGTTAGAGTAAGGGTGGCAGTAAATAATGTAATTTTTAAATTATGACAATGTTGACATCTTTTAGTGTAACAGGAAGACATAGCGTTAAGTGTATAGTCTTCAAGCACAGTTTCTAGATACAATATAATTATTGTCATTATGATTTTCCTGCTACCTGGACATCTTGAAAACTTTCTAATGTGTTTAATTACAAAGTTTTTAATTTGTGCAAGATTAGGGTGAACAATCCTGTAAGTGAGCTTTGACAAAGCAAGATAGCCGTCCAGACACATTTCCCAAGCCCCCTTGGCTCTAATTTGGACTTAAAAAATTCATTTTACTAATTTGTTGAGCATAAAATATTTGGTGCTAACGTTTAGCTATCTCAGTGCCACAGTTTAGAAGGGCAAGTGAAAAACATCCCTCTGGGCTTTTGGGGCTGGATGGAAGAAGCCTTGGACTCTGCTTGTACTCACTGGCTAAGCAGTGCCGAGCAGATGGTTTTAAAAATACAGAGCTCTTTATCTTTTTGCCAGTTTTCCTAAATGTCTTAGAGATATCTACTAACAACATATGAGATACAAAATTTTATGTATATTTGTGTAGGATATAAGAATAATATAAATCAATGTAAATAGAAATCTATTATATTTAAATTATTAATGACATTGTCCAAGATGCCCCCATTCTTATTTTTTCTGCACTTGATAAAATATTCTCAGAGAAATGTCCTTTCTCAGGAAAGGACAATATTCCAAAGTAAGGCATGGATCTTGCTCTCCAGGTGTTCACAAAAGTACAATTCACAAAGAAGATAGACATCGTAAACCATTAGACACCTAACAACAAAGAAATGAAATTACATAAAGCAAAAATCAGAAGAAACATAGGGAAAAGAAATATATATATAATCATTGTGAGACATATCTACACCACCATGTTCACAGTAGCATGATTATAGTCGCTAAGGCATGGAAACAAACCTAAGTGTCCATCGAGAGATGAACAGATAAAGAAGTTGTGGTGCATATATACACACACACACACAATGGAATATTATTCAGGGGATTGTACCCTGTGGGATGCTGTTGATCCCTACTTCTCTCCCAAGACTGCACCACTTAGCAGGTGCCCTTGGCACTAAATATGAAACCTGTGGCTTAGATAACTTGAGTAGAGGTGAGGGGTGGAAAGGAGGATCCTCAAGAAGAAAAAAAATTATGCATGAAAGTCATTCAGTCATGTCCAACACTTTGCGACCCCATGGACTATACAGTCCATGGAATTTTCCAGGCCAGAATACTGGAGTGGGTAGCTTTTCCCTTCTGCAGGGGATCATCCCAACCCAGGGATCGAACCCAGGTTTCCTGCATTGCTGGCAGATTCTTTACCAGCTGATCCACAAGGGAAGCCCAAGAATACTGGAGTGGGTAGCCTATCACTTCTCCAGTGGATCTTCGCAACCCAGGAATCGAACTGGGGTCCTGCATTGCAAGCAGACTCTTTACCAGCTAAGCTATTAGGGAAGCCCAATATTAAACACAGAAATACATAATTATTTAGGAAAGAAATCCTAATAGGTATCTGAAGCCTTGGGGATCTGGGACTTTTCCTAAAATATCCTTAGGAGAGTTACCAACATTGCTTCCATACAGATGCCCCCTGCTTGTGTTTGACTTTCCCTTCAACCTGTAACACTACAGGCCTGCTTTCCTCCCAGCATATAAAGGTACAAGAGAGCAGCCTGAAACTTATGCTTCATTGGGTTCATGGTTCACCCAGACGCAGTACCACTAACAGAAGATGCTGGAGGATGATTTGGATGTATGTCCTGGTTTGCCAGAAAGCCTCAGGTTATGCCTGTTATTCTTGTTTAAGTCTTTTCCCCAGTTTCATTGAGAAATAATTGACATACATCTCTGTATAAGGCTTACAGCCGGATAGTTTGATTTACATAAGTTGTGAAATGATTACCACAATAGGTTCAGCTAACATCCATCTTCTCCTCTAGCTACAATAAAAAGCAGCAAGAAAAGAATAAAGGAAAAAAAAAAAAAAAACCTTCTTGTGATGAGAACACTTAGGATCTTTTTATAACCACTTTCTTAAACATCAGGCAGCAGTGTTACAGATAGTCATGTTGTACATTACATCCTAAGTATTAAACTCTCTCATCTTATAAGAGGACCTTTGTATCTTTTAACCACCTTCCTCCAATTTCCCCTCTCCCAATTCCCCTCTTACCTCTGGTAACCACAAGTCTGATCTGTCTATGAGTCTGATTTGTTGTTAATGTTGTCATTTTCAGATTCGACATACAAGTGAGATCATATAGTATTTGTCTTTCTCTGTATGATTTATTTCACTTAGCATAATGCCTTCAAGGTCCTTCCATGTTGTCACAAACATTGGGTTTTCTTCAATTTTTATAGCTGAGTAATATACCATAGTATATATATACATCACAACTTCTGTAGCTATTCATCTGTCAATGGACACTTAGCTTGTTTCCGTGTCTTGGCTACTGTAAGTAATGCTACTATGAACATGGTGGTGCAGATATATTTTTGAGTTAGTGCTTTTGTTACATTTAGATATATTCTCAGAAGGGAAACTAGGGAATCATATATGGAAGCTCTATTTTTAATTTTCTCAGGATCCTCCATGCTATTTTCCAGAGTGGCTATACCAGTTTACATAGTGCACCATCAGTGCACAAGGGTTTCCTTTCCTCCACATCCTCATCAGTGCTTGTTACGTCTTGTCTTGTCTTTTTGATGACGATCATTCTAACAGATGTGAGGTGATGCTTCTGTGGTTTTAATTTGCATTTCCCCGATGACCACTGATGCTGAGAAACTTTTCATGCACCTGTTGACCTTTCATATGTCTTCTTTGGAGAAAAGTTTAATCAGGTCCTTTCCCTGTTGTTTAATTGAGTTATTCAGGGTTTTGAGTTCTTTATATGCATTGGATATTAACCTTTTAAAAGATACATGGTCTTCAAATATTTTCCCCATTTTTTAGGTTGTGTTTTCATTTTATTGATGGCTGTGCAGAAACTGTTTAGTTTGATGTGGTCCCACTTGTTTATTTTATATTTTATTGCCTATGTTTCAGGTGTCAAATCCAAAACATCATTATCAAGATGCATGTCAAGGAGTTTTGCTCCTATGTTTTCTTCTAGGAGTTTCCTGGTTTTAGATCTTACATTTAAGTTTTTAATCCATTTCAAGTTAATTTCTGTGAGTGGTATAAGACATGGGTTCATGTTTAAATTTTGATAATTTCCTTTTCATTCTGAAAAAACAGTCCTGGTTTGCCTGACAAAGTGTATGGTCACCCGATTTATGTTGGACACCTCTGTGACCACATAAGCTGGTCCCAGATGGAGTCTTTCAATTCTAACTTTAGCGTCTTCATCACCTTTCTGCCCCAAGTAGGTCTGGTAGAATGTTTCCCAGTCTCAAAGTGGGGGTAATCACATTGACCTGGGCTTCACCGGGCTCAGAGGTAAAGAATCCTCCTGCAATGTAAGAGACGTTGGTTGGATCCCTGAATCGGGAAGACCCCCTGGAGAAGGAAACGACAACCCATTCCAGTATTCTTGCCTGGGAAATCCCATGGATATGGGATCCTGGTGGACTACAGTCCATGGGGTTGCAAAAGGGTCAGACAACAATTGCAAAATGGTCAGACACGACTTAGCAACTAAGCAACAACAATCACATTGACCTACTTATTGTGAGCTGTAAGGAAGGTTCCTATTGTGTCTTTTCTATCTTCTTAAAAGCCATTGCTTTGGTATTATATAAATTAAGACTTAAAAAAATTTGTCAAAAATGTGTAAGCCCTCTTTCATTTAGATATCCAAGAATCTGTAAGTAATACTATCTAATCCAGTAGCTTTAGTTCTCTCTGTTATGCTTTCATGAAGATCTGCCCATGTTCAACAGCCTACAGGGTGGAGCAGTAAGACAGTCAGGCCTAGTTAAAAAGATCAGCTGGGTGTCTGGCCTTTGGGTGAAACACTGCATCTGAATGTACTGGTGGAGTTAAGGAAGTATTAACTGGAAATAGCTCGGCCTTGGTGGGCCACGCTGTGTCAGTTCCTCACTATTGGAGAAAGACAAGCAGGAAAACCAGGCAGGAAAGCTCTGCCCCAACATGGAGCTGGTTTGCAGGCTGAACCAGTGAGGACAACACAGCTCTGTGGTGGGCAGCCTACCGGATCCAACACACCACTTCAGAGCCTCTGAATCAGACGTCAAGCACAAAAAACCAGGCTTATTTTCCCTGCCAAAGTCACATATAATGTCGAGGCAATATCAAAAAGTGTCCTCTGAGTGCTGATTTGGGCACGTAAACAGTGGCGTGGTTAGATGCCACTCTGTGTTTAAAGTAATTATGCTATAGCAGTGGAATGTGGCAATGTGAAAGCCTCATTGCTGCAAAGTTGATTCTATCAGCAAACTGGTAAGTCAGTTGGCCCAGATCCTGCTTCTCCCTGAATTTACTGCTTCTTACTTGGGAACACTCTCTGGGAAAGTCAAAACCAACAACAATATGTCGGAGACATGGCTTGTGGATGTTGGCTGATAGCAGCCGTGGTCACTCATGTTCAGTGGGAGCCTTTGGAAACTGATGGGAGCGGCAGTGGCCTGAGTCTGTGTCTTACCCTGTCTTGCTGGATCCTGCTGAGGCTGCACAGTCACCGCTCAGCACGCTGGAGAAATTCAGCCTGAAAAAGGCTGGTGATGTGGGCAAGGCTTCCTGGGAAGGGTGACATCCCTGGAAGTAAAGATGATGGCCCTTCGCCACTGACTGGGGAAGCCCTGCCTTCAGGGGTCCAGGCAAATATCCGACTGCTGAAGTCTAACTGCATCCTAAATACAAGGACACAGGGCCTCTTTTATCCCTGTCCTCTTTGGAATCGCGCCTTTCTCAGAGAAAAATAACCTAGTAAACACCTCTCTGCCCCACCTCCTGGCACCCGATCCCCACCCTTGTGCCAGATCAGTGGAACTTTCCTTGTGTCTGGGGAGAATCATTTCCCTTTATCCTCACAGAACTTCCTTCATAAGTTAGTGCTGGCAATGATATTCATTCTAATTAGCTGCCCTTGATGGATTTATTTCATCCAGTTGTAAATTTTAGAGGAGAAGTTCCCAGGCCACTTAAAACTAGAAGTCACAGGACAAGCTGAGTGGAAATCAGGTTTGGATGACCTCCACAGAGAAGTCAAGCCAATTCCCATGAGGTTTAAACACAGTGCTCCCAGGAAGGCTAGTCAAAGTTGAAGGACAGACCTGGAAGAGATCTCATGGAGCCCATTTCGTTCAGTCACTTTGTTTTACAACGATGGACCTGAGGCTCGTAAAGGTGAATTAATCTGCCTGATCACCAGTCACCCCTGAAAGTGAAAAGGGCATGGGCAACACTGTTGACTACAGGGAAAATACCTGCTTGTCTTCTGGGGCAAATTAAGTACAGCTGTCATAAGCAAAAGCTTGATCTATTTTTCTCAAGTTCATCTTTCTTTTCAAGTTTTAACTTGTTTTCATGGAGTAATGTTACATCCCTGAAGGGAACATGTGGAATCCAGCTGATGAGATATTTCAGATATTCCAAAAAGTATACAAAGTTGATGGTGTAATGCTGGTAGGTAAGGAGACCAGCTGTTGGAAACTATAAACTCCCCAAACATCTGGACTGATCTGTGTCCTAAGTTCCAGTCATAAATTGTCCATTAGCTGTAAACCTTTGTGCTCTGAGTCTGGAATATTCTCTGACTCTCCATCTGTCATTGGTGCTTTAAGAGTAGTTACTGAAGGTGGTGGATGGTAGGGAGGTCTATTTTGTGGAGTATTGGGGAAGAAATCTTTCTTGTCATATTTATGACAACTCTTCCAAATGGTATTTTTTCATTTATGTATTGGCCTCAGATTCATTAGAAGTAAAAGCTGGGATCTTCTCTTCTTTTTTTTCATTCATTCCTTCCCCCCCTTCATTTTCTTTCCTTCATTCATCCTTTCTTTCTTCCTTCTTCCCTCTCTTTCTCCTTACTTATACCACCCTTCGTTTCTCCCTCTCCCTTCCCTCCTACTTGTCTTCCTTATTTTTCCTCTTTCTTTTCTCTTCCTCCTCCTCTTTTTCCTCCTTGTACCTCAAAGCTGAACTCTGATTTAATGAACAGTCACCTACAGCCACAGCTTATGGAAGAGATACTGATAGCTGTTGGTCACTTGTTGAGCCTTGGACTCATGTGCATAGATGAAATTTAAGGGCTCCTTCTTTTTTTTTTTTTTTTTGGAGAAGGCAATGGCAATCCACTCCAGTACTCTTGGCTGGAAAATCCCATGGGAAGAGCCTGGTAGGCTGCAGTCCATGGGGTCGCTAAGAATCGGACATGACTGAGCAGCTTCACTTTCACTTCATTTTGCCCGGCTTTCATGTTGATATTTTGAATATTCATCTTTTAATGTAAATATAAGAAGACTTTTCATTTTATAGATTATCAAGGCTAGGAGGTTTTAGTACAGAACTCCTGTCTTGAGAAATTTTGGTTTTATTTGCAGAGCTATAATCTTTAAGTTTAAATGATGCCAAAACAATAGTCAAGGGGTACTAAGTCATCAGATGATTGATTCTATTTTTTACCTCACCTTTAAGTTCTTTATACAAATGGAGTCAAAGAATCATTCAGATTTCCTTAATATTACAACTTTATATACTAAAAGTTATAATATTCATATTACAATTTCTAAAACATAACTTATAATTGTACTATAATAATTCTTTACTGATTGCAATGGATTAAAATAATTTGCATTTCAATGAAATGATTTTGAAAACAAATGACACGTACTAATCATATTCCCCACCAAACCTGTTCGTCCAGGAGACTTCCTCATTTCCATTGCTGGCTGTACCATCTTCTCAACATCTCAGGGTAGAAATCTGGTAGCCATTCTCAGCACCTCTCAGCCCTCACCCTTCACACTCAAGTCTATCACCAGGTCCTGCCAATTTCACCTCCACAATATGTTTAGACTCTGCCTATGCTGCTCCTCATTTCCATCTACTCCAGTTTTCCCAGGCCACCATCATTTATTTTCCCCAACCTGGTTTCTCTCCTCCACCCTCTTCTCTCTCCAATCTGTTCTCCTCAAAGCAACCAGGGTGACCTTTGGAGAAAAAAAACAGGAACAAGTTGTGCTCTTATTTAAAATTCCTTAATGTAAGCCTAGATCTCTTGCTACTTGGCTCCTTAAACCCTAGCTGCCTTTGGTCCTTTTTTGGTGTGTAAACTGATCGGGACATTTCCTCCTCCTCCCCTCCCCCTCCATCTCTACTTTCTTTATCAAGCATGTCTTAACTAAATATCATACTCAGAAAAGTTTTATACCCAAACTAATGCAGTTCCTGTTGTAATGCTCAAACAAAACAACTGGTTCTTCTTTCAAAACCTTATCACAATTATAAATTTTTACATTTATAATATAATATAATATACATTTTATTATTCTATCATATGTAAAGTCTAGGTTCTCCTGCTGACTATAAGCCCTATGTGGGCAGACACCATGCATGTCCTGGCTCAGTGCAGGCATATAATAAATATTTAATAGCTACTTGTGGATAAATGGATTGGCATGTAATGAATTTGTACACTGCATGTTTTATTTTAGTTTTAGGGGCATAAGTGTTCTAATCCCCTTAACTTTATGTACCTATTAACCAGATGATTTTATCCCCCTTTTACAGATAGTAAAATAGATTTAAAGAAAAAAATAACTTAAGCAAGGTAACAATGTCCTCAAGTTCAGAGCTGCCTAATACATAGAAAATAACAATAACAACAGCAATGATTGCCATTTTTTGCTCTCTTACCATGTTCCAAGAATGTTCCAATAATATTAACTCACTTAATACCTATAACAGCTGTGTTAGGTAGGTAATATTCTTTTGTTGAGAAACTAGATGTTAGGTAACTCACTGAGTCTTAAATATATACATATGTGCATTATGGTAAATGCTCTCTACATACATAATCTCGTTGGTTATCTTGCTGACATTGAGTTTTACCCAGTCAGTGTGTTCCTACGGTGAGAAACACTGCAGGGAGCATGATTTCTGGTTCCTCTTGAAATTTCTTTCTTTCTATACCTCTTGCCATGGCTCTCCCTACCCGCCCCTTCCCATCCCTTCTCCTGTTCCTGGCTTCCCCTCCGGCTGTTTAGTAGGAAAACCTCTGACAGAGTCACTTTTCTGCCAGGCTATTATATACATGGTCAGTGTTCCCACATTCCAAAGGTGGGTAAAAATGTGTGTGGAGAGCGGGGAATTCTGCCAGAACAATGACTCACTGTGTACATGCAAAACGGTTCAATAATAGGTCACTGCTCTCATGAGAGCAATGCTGCTCATCCCCAGGGGAAATAAGGGGGCTGGCACACAGCTCTCCTGTGACTTGGGATAAGCTTTCTGTGACAAATGGGAGAGCCTGACCCACCAGCACCCATGTCCTGACTTTTTATTTCATGGGCATGAAAGGGGATTTTCAGAGTGATGGGCAATGAAATGAGTTCCTGACATACAATCGCACATGTATTTATAGTCAATGTGTACACTCACCTCTAGGTTATTCAGTAATTAGTTATATATGTGCTGGAGTGTTTGGTCCCCCAGCTTCTGCCAGTGGAGTTGTTTACTTGGTTTTTAATTTTTTGGTCCAAATTCCTGCTCATAATGTCATCTAGTAGAGATAGAGGATTACGGTGGAACTGGGCTGAGCTGTTCCCTGCCTCACTTTCCCCCAGGCCCGTCCTAGACTACAGAAAATGACCTGATCCCTTTTTCTGTTGCCTGGAGCCTGTGTAAAGCCCATCTCAGAACCAGCCCCACAACCAGCCTAATTGGCTAGTATACCTCTGCCACTGGGGGAAGAAATCAGCCGGTGAAGATTGGGACTCTTACAAGGTAAGATATTAAGATTCACCTGGCTTTAAGATTGCCTCACAATTATTTTGCTTCTCCTCAACTCCCTTTTCCAGACCTTAACAGCTGTTCTAGACCTCTTCACTACTTTCCTTGGCCCCCTTACTCTAGTCTAAGACAGGAGTTCTCAATTTTGGCAACCCAGTAAAATCACCCCAGGACCTTTTAAAAATCCTGGTGCCTAGGCTGCATCTCAGGCCAATTATATTAGACACTCTGGCAGGGGATTCAAGCATCAGTTTTGCTTTGTTTTGCTTTTAAAGCTCCCCAGATGATTCCCGTGTACAGCCAAGGATTAGAACCATTGCTTTAAAGCAGAGAACTTTCCAATTTCATCAGAAAATTGAGGCAGTAAAGCACCAACATCTCAAATTCCTTATCTGCTCACAAGCTTTTCTTCATGCATCCCCACCCTGCTGTCTTTCTCTCTGGTCATAGTAGTTGAGCCACTCCTCTATTTCAGAACAACTATGTCCTTTATACACGTAACTTCCAAGAACTTCCAAGACCTGCTTGTATCTCTTCCCCTCTACTGGATCTTCCCCTTTAGATTATAAGCAAGATTAAGCCCACCTCGTCTTTGAAAAGGTGTCCATGGACCTTGTTATCTCTCTGTATTCAGCCTCACATCTATCCACTCTCCACTAAGTTCTTTGTAGTCTTTAATTAATTTTTACTTGGAGGGTGATTGCTTTATAGTATTTTGTTGACTTCTGCCATATATGAACATGAATCAGCCATAGGTACACATATGTCTTCTCCCTCATGAACCTCCCTCCCACCTCCCACCCCATCCTCTAGGTTATCACAAAGCACCAGATTTGCACTCCCTGTGTCATATAGTAAATTTCCATTGGATATCTAACTTTACATATGGCAATGTATATGTTTCAATGCTGCTCTCTCAATTTGTCCCACCCTCTCCTCCCCTCCCTGCCGTGTCCACAAGTCTGTTCTGTATGCGTGAGTCTCCATTGCTGCCCTGCAAATAGGTTCATCAGCACCATCTTTATAGATTTCATATATATATATGTTAATATATGGTATTTGTCTTTCTTATTTACTTCACTCTGTGTAATAGGCTCTAGATTCATCCACCTTACCAGAACTGAATCAAATTCATTTCTTTTTATGACTGAATAGTGTTTCCTTGTGTATATGTACCACAACTTCTTTATCCATTCATTTGTGAATGGCCATCTAGGTTGCTTCCATGTCCTAGCTATTGTAAATAGTGCTACAATGAACAGTGGGGACATGTGTCTTTCAATTATGGTTTCCTTAGGGTATATGCTCAGTAGTGGGATTATTAGGTCATATGGTAGTTTTAATCCTAGTTTTTTAAGGAATCTCCCTTCTGTTCTCCATAGTGGCTGTATCAATTGGCATTTCCACCAACAGTGCAAGAGGGCCTCCACACCCTCTGCAAAATTTTTTGTTTGTAGATTTTTTAATGATGGCCATTCTGACAGGTATGAGGTGCGTTCTTTGTTTTATTGTAATATTCTCCCTGAATACCAAACTTTATCAGCTGTACTCTTACTTATCTTTCATAAGTGGACACAGTTGCTACACCCTCCACAAAAGGGTCCCAGATTCGCTCGCTGGATAAAGATTCTTCCATAGTATGTAGTACATTCAATTGACCCTCTGAAACATTTTTCTCTTCTTTCCCCTCAAATATAACTGCCTTGAGGACAGAAACCATGTCCTTTTCATTTTTCTTAACATCAGTATCTGACTTTCCTGGCTTTTTTGTAGGAATTCACCTATGATTGTTGAAGAGAAATGCAAAACTGGTTTCTATCTAGTTTCTTGGGCAGAATGATGTGATCTGGCTGGCTGGAGATGAATTTCATCTAACCAGGCCCCCACACATTTTTCCCATGAATGACTGTCATAGAAAGGACTTACAGCAATTATTACGACATTCTTTTGGATTTCACATTATGCCACAGAATACTGTCATATTTACTTGCTCAGGATGAATTTCTAAACAAATATGATATAGGAATCCTCTGCTCAGAATTTCCACACTTTTCAAGGCCATTGCCCAAGCAATAATGACCTTGGGTAACCAGAAGGAAGAAGAGTCAACACAGTGGCCTGTACTTTAGACACAGTTTTAGAAGTTAAAATTCACACCCTGACACAGTTGCTTTATTTTGGAAGCCAGCACCATTTCTTTGCAGAGGCAGAGCCGACCCTGCTGTGCAAAACTGCCGGAGCAGGGTGCGTCACCAGGCTGAGCTCTGCCGGCAGCCACTTACTGAAGTTTTCCTATTTCCTTTTGTTTTCTTCTTAAACTCTCCTTCAAAAGAACAGGTTACTTCTCAGTTGAACTCTGAACACTTAGCTCCCTCAACAGAATAGCCAAATCCCTACCCTGCCTGATTAATTAGCTGAGTAAATCTAGAAACTCCTTGGCTGCATGGCCCTTCCTTCTGCCAAGTTTTGTAAAATTCATAGACTGCGTGTATTCATAAGCACAGGAAAACACCTGTGAGCAATTAACCAAATACCCTTGATTTAGAGGTCTTGGAAATATGCTGATGGCCCTCAGACCGTTGGCATGGGTCTATAATTATGTGAGACCACAACCAAATCATCCCAACAGGCCAATTACAGGAAGGGTCATTCTTTCAAATACAACGTGATGATTTCTCTAAAAATACTTCTGCCTGAGACTCAGAAAGTAGTCTTCTTTGTAAGAGTGCTGCTTTAAAGCAATGGTACCTAGGAGTTTGGAAAAGGAGCGATGCCTCAGGCCATTTCTCTGAGATATGTCTATAACCATGACGAGTGGAAAGGAAACCACATAAACCAATTTTTTAAATTCACTGAATTTAAATGCGTGTTTAAAATGATCCACCTAGAAAGTGTTGCATTTAATTTTTTGTTTCTGTCCAGCCTAGAAATGGTATTCTCGGAGTTAATAACTCAAGACTGTAACCAACAATGGGTCCTGTGAAAATGAAAAACCCACCTTTTAGAGTAGATAGTCCACTATAGAACTATAAAACAAAAAGCTTTATTTAATCCTTTTTAATGTGCAAGAATGAATTCTTATCACTCTGTACTGGCTTCCCCTATGGTAAAGAATCTGTCTGCAATGCAGGAGACCTGGGTTCAATCCTTGGGTTGGGAAGATCCCCTGGAGAAGGGAAAGGTTACCCATTCCAGTATTCTGGCCTGGAGACTTCTATGTACTGTATAGTCCATGGGGTCACAAAGAGTCAGACACTACTGAGTTAATTTCATTTCACTTTTCACTGTAACTTTCTTTATATTCTACATGACTAGAATATTTAAAATCAACCTCACTTTATTGAAGAAAGCGATCTATTTTCAGAATCAGTCTCAAAAAGCCCAAAGACCTGAAAAACATGAGTTCTTAATCAAGTATAGATATGCTTCAGGAAATATAAGCATCCTTAGAAATTCTAAAAAAATTTTGTGTGTATGTGTTTTTTTCAGAACAAGGAGTGGGAGGTATTTTTAACTACACAGTCTAATGCAGTAGCCACTACTGCATGGCTTTTGAGTCCCTGATATATTATAGCTTCAGCTGAAATGTGCTGTGTTCAGATCCCTACTGGAGGGCCTTCCTAGTGGCTCATTGGTAAAGAATCCACCTATCAATGCAGGAGACAGAGGTTTGATCCCTGGTCGGGGAAGATCCCACACACCGCAGAGCAACTAAGCCCATGCATCACAACTATCAAGTCTGTGCTCTAGAGCTTGGGAGCTACAACTATTGAGCCCACGTGCTACAACTACTGAAGCCGTTGTGCCCTAGAGCCCATGCTCAGCAACAAGAGAAGTCACCACAATGAAAAGCTCGCATACCACAACTACAGAGTAGCTCCTGCTCTGGCTGCAACTAGAGAAAAGCCCATGCAGCACAGGCATAAATAAATAAATTAATTAAATAACTCAAGAAAAATCCTTCCTAGATTTTGAAGATGTAGAGTTATAAAAAGAATGTAAAATATTTCACTAATAACTATTTTATTGATTAATGTTAAAATTATAATATTTATATGTAGCCCATTAAAAAATAATTAATCTTACCTGCTCAATTTTATAATTTTTAACATAGTCACTAGAAAGACCAAGACTACCTACTGGTTCACTTTATATTTCTATTGGATGGTACTGTGCCTATAGATTTCATCAGTTTTTAAAGAGCTCTTTTTCTTAGAGCAAAGAGAGACTTGAGATATAAATGCTTATCCCTCATCCTGCAGATTCTATCTCAGCAAACAGCCCAGCACTGGGTGCTCTGATGCTTGTGAGGGCGTTCTTGGCCCATACTGGAGATAGGCTGCTGTGGAAGCCTCTAACACTGATGATGTTTCCAGAAACAAATATTGATGCACCCATCACTTCACCATTGGTACACAGATTCTGTAATCTCTCTTCCTCCAGTCTTAGAGGGACACATGTCCACAAATCTGCATTGTCTTCCTGGATTCTCCAACTAAAAACGTCTGTTATAGCACTTTTCCCACCAACCTCGCCCTCTTGATTTTCTATCTGGGTCACAGGTATCTTTGTTTTTTTTTTTTTTTTTTTGAGATTTCAAGGTTGCTTTTATTTATTTTTTTTTTTTAATATTATTTTATTAGTTGGAGGCCAATCACTTTACAACATTTCAGTGGGTTTTGTCATACATTGACATGAATCAGCCATAGAGTTACACGTATTCCCCATCCCGATCCCCCCTCCCACCTCCCTCTCCACCCGACTCCTCTGGGTCCTCCCAGTGCACCAGGCCCGAGCACTTGACTCATGTATCCCACCTGGGCTGGTGGTCCGTTTCACCATAGATAATATACATGCTGTTCTTTCAAAACATCCCACCCTCACGTTCTCCCCCAGAGTTCAAAAGTCTGTTCTGTATTTCTGTGTCTCTTTTTCTGTTTTGCATATAGGGTTATCGCCACCATCTATCTAAATTCCGTATAGTATACTGTAATGTTCTTTATCTTTCTGACTTACTTCACTCTGTATAATGGGCTCCAGTTTCATCCATCTCATTAGAACTGATTCAAATGAATTCTTTTTAACGGCTGAGTAATATTCCATGGTGTATATGTACCACAGCTTCCTTATCCATTCATCTGCTGATGGGCATCTAGGTTGCTTCCATGTCCTGGCTATTATAAACAGTGCTGCGATGAACATTGGGGTGCACGTGTCTCTTTCAGATCTGGATTCCTCAGTGTGTATGCCCAGAAGTGGTATTGCTGGGTCATATGGCAGTTCTATTTCCAGTTTTTTAAGAAATCTCCACACTGTTTTCCATAGTGGCTGTACTAGTTTGCATTCCCACCAACAGTGTAAGAGGGTTCCCTTTTCTCCACACCCTCTCCAGCATTTATTGCTTGTAGACTTTTGGATAGCAGCCATCCTGACTGGCGTGTAATGGTACCTCATTGTGGTTTTGATTTGCATTTCTCTGATGATGAGTGATGTTGAGCATCTTTTCATGTGTTTGTTAGCCATCTGTATGTCTTCTTTGGAGAAATGTCTGTTTAGTTCTTTGGCCCATTTTTTGATTGGGTCGTTTATTTTTCTGGAATTGAGCTTCAGGAGTTGCTTGTATATTTTTGAGATTAATCCTTTGTCTGTTTCCTCATTTGTTATTATTTTCTCCCAATCTGAGGGCTGTCTTTTCACCTTACTTATAGTTTCCTTTGTTGTGCAAAAGCTTTTAATTTTCATTAGGTCCCATTTGTTTATTTTTGCTTTTATTTCCAATATTCTGGGAGGTGGGTCATAGAAGATCTTGCTGTGATTTATGTCGGAGAGTGTTTTGCCTATGTTCTCCTCTAGGAGTTTTATAGTTTCTGGTCTTACATTTAGATCTTTAATCCATTTTGAGTTTATTTTTGTGTATGGTGTTAGGAAGTGTTCTAGTTTCATTCTTTTACAAGTGGTTAACCAGGTATCTTTGAATTCTTCTCATTTCCTGCCCACACCAGCACTGAAAGCAACTATTAAGGCCTGTTGATCTTTCTAAAACATCTTTTTTTTTTTGTTTTTTTGTCAACTTTGCTTGGATTATTGTCATAATCTCCCACCTGCCTCCACTTTTCAAGATCATCTCCCTCAATGCAGAGTTCATTTTAAAATCAGAAATCCGACTACATTACTTCCTAGTTCAAAGAGTAAGTTACCAAGGCATCACTGTAGCTAACAGTGTGCTCCATAAACTCTTTTAATCCAGGTTTCATCTTTATATCCCAACCCCCACACACACATATACACTGCAGCCACGCCAGACATACAATCTGCTCTCATGCCTCCTAGTCTTTGAACATGTGCTTTTCTCTGCTTGAACGCTTTTTCTTCCCTTTGCCTTTCAAGACCTACGTTATCATCATCTCTTCTACATCCACTTTGAGATGCTCAAAGCACTTTGTATATGCCTCTGTTAGGGCATACATCATATTGTATTGAATTGTTTCACTGTGAGCTCCTCCAAGTTATTCACTTTTTGTCTGTGCTGCCTAGTACAGTGCTAAAAACTGTAAGAACTTATTGGATATCCAGAGCAATTCCAAGTAATCTTGTTTCCATAAATCTTCCAAAACCAAAGCTCTCCACTCTCACAAGTCAGAGTTTGAGGAATCTTAGAGATTTTCTAGTCTGCTCTCTCATTCCCTGATGAGCAAATCAAGATGCTTAGACATGAGTCATCACTTACTGAGTGCCTGCTGTCTCATTTCATCTTCATGATACTCCATGAACTAGGTTTTTCTATTAATACCCATTTTACAAAAGAGAAAAATGAAGCCTCACTGCATTTAGGTAATGTGCGCAAGGTCACATAGATAGCTAGTTACCTGGTGAGATTACACATAAATTTGTCCTTGTACTTTCCTGAGTCATTGTTCTCCTGTCTCACATGACTACTTACAATTTGAGAAGCTCCCTGAGTTATTCAACAGACATGAAGATGATATTTTCACAAAGAAACAGAATGTTTTAGTGGGAAGAACTACATTTTGACAATGATGCAACTTTTATTTGTTTGACATATTTGTGAGCATATAAAATTTTAATCTGCCATAATTTTTTCATTTCCATTATGACAAAAACATTCCTTTATTATTACTATATAATCATAAGTTTTCAAGGCTGCATAATAGTCCATCAACTAATTATACCATAATAATCAGAATTGTTTGAGTCCTAACCGAGTGATATTTAAAAGCATGAAATCCAGCAACTTGGTAGAATAATAGCTCAATAGGACCTCAGAGATCTCTAGTCCATCTTTCTCAAAGTATTGTCTTTAGACCAGCAGCATCTACATCACCTGGGAGCTTGTTAGCAAAACAGACTCTTAAACCCTACCCCAGACCTAGTGAATTCAAATCTGCATTTTAACTAGAAACCCAGGTTTTTCATAATATGTATGAGATAATAAGTGAAAACAGGAGTTCTCATCCTTGGCTGCACTTTAGATCACGTGGAAAGATCTTCAAGATACTGATGTCCTGGTCACACTCAAGCCTAAATCAGACTCTCTAACAGGGGGACCAAAGTATCTGTCTTTTTTGTATGGTACTGGCACAAAGACAGAAATATAGATCAATGGAATAGAATAGAAAGCCCAGAGATAAATCCACGAACCTATGGACACCTCATCTTTGACAAAGGAGGCAAGGATATACAATGGAAAAAAGACAATCTCTTTAACAAGTGGTGCTGGGAAAACTGGTCATCCACTTGTAAAAGAATGAAACTAGAACACTTTCTAACACCATACACAAAAATAAACTCAAAATGGATTAAAGATCTAAATGTAAGACCAGAAACTATAAAACTCCTAGAGGAGAACATAGGCAAAACACTCTCCGACATAAATCACAGCAAGATCTTCTATGACCCACCTCCCAGAATATTGGAAATAAAAGCAAAAATAAACAAATGGGACCTAATGAAAATTAAAAGCTTTTGCACAACAAAGGAAACTATAAGTAAGGTGAAAAGACAGCCCTCAGATTGGGAGAAAATAATAACAAATGAGGAAACAGACAAAGGATTAATCTCAAAAATATACAAGCAACTCCTGAAGCTCAATTCCAGAAAAATAAATGACCCAATCAAAAAATGGGCCAAAGAACTAAACAGACATTTCTCCAAAGAAGACATACAGATGGCTAACAAACACATGAAAAGATGCTCAACATCACTCATCATCAGAGAAATGCAAATCAAAACCACAATGAGGTACCATTACACGCCAGTCAGGATGGCTGCTATCCAAAAGTCTAGAAGCAATAAATGCTGGAGAGGGTGTGGAGAAAAGGGAACCCTCTTACACTGTTGGTGGGAATGCAAACTAGTACAGCCACTATGGAAAACAGTGTGGAGATTTCTTAAAAAACTGGAAATAGAACTGCCATATGACCCAGCAATACCACTTCTAGGCATACACACTGAGGAATCCAGATCTGAAAGAGACACGTGCACCCCAATGTTCATCGCAGCACTGTTTATAATAGCCAGGACATGGAAGCAACCCAGATGCCCATCAGCAGATGAATGGATAAGGAAGCTGTGGTACATATACACCATGGAATATTACTCAGCCGTTAAAAAGAATTCATTTGAATCAGTTCTAATGAGATGGATGAAACTGGAGCCCATTATACAGAGTGAAGTAAGCCAGAAAGATAAAGAACATTACAGTATACTAACACATATATACGGAATTTAGATAGATGGTGGTGATAACCCTATATGCAAAACAGAAAAAGAGACACAGAAGTACAGAACAGACTTTTGAACTCTGGGGGAGAACGTGAGGGTGGGAGGTTTTGAAAGAACAGCATGTATATTATCTATGGTGAAACGGACCACCAGCCCAGGTGGGATACATGAGTCAGGTGCTCGGGCCTGGTGCACTGGGAGGACCCTGAGGAGTCGGGTGGGGAGGGAGGTGGGAGGGGGGATCGGGATGGGGAATACGTGTAACTATATGGCTGATTCATGTCAATGTATGACAAAACCCACTGAAATGTTGTAAAGTGATTGGCCTCCAACTAATAAAATAATATTAAAAAAAAACAAAAAAAAAAACAAAAAAAAAAACAAAGTATCTGTCTTTTTTAATGCTACCTTGGTGATTTCAACCTGCTCAAAAGCCACAGAAGAAGGCACTGAGACCCTACCATAAGCTGATGAGATGTTTCAGCAGCTCTCTTTTCCTAGTGATGGATTTCCTTTTACAAGATCATCCTATACATTTGTATGGGAAATTCTGGTAAAACTAGACAAAGCAAAAAAAGAGAGAGAGAGAGAAAGAGAACAACAATGGAAACAAAGACCTCACAATGCTTTTAAGAAAATTTAAATTTTAAAAGTTCTTTAAAATTCCCATTTATGTTTTCTTTTCTGCCCCTCCCTAGCCTCCTTCTCCCTTTTGGTCCTCTCCTAAGAGATTCCTGTCTACAACAGACTCTGGACATCCTGCTCAGAGACCACAAGAAGCAAGTTTCCTATATCACAGAACCAAGAAGCAGCAGAATTCTTCTCAGTAAGTTGATTTGTTCCAGCACCTTCTTCTACCTTCAATCCCCAAATCCAATTTCTCCTATATGTCTGTATTTAGGCAAGCCAGAGGATTTGGGAACTTCTTTCTACACAATGACACAACTTTCTTTTACGTTAACAGAAAAATCAAGGTCATAGCCATGAACAGTTTTCCTCAGCTTTCTTTTCAATGACTTGACCACTAAAAAGACAAACACCTGAGCTAACTTGGAAGCCTTTGGCCCTCTAGTCCTGCAGAGTGTTGAGCCATCCTGAATACCGGGACCAGGAGGAGGAGGATGCATTTTTTCAAAACTAGGACTCAGCACTTTTTCCCTTTTTACATAAACTAGGATCATAGCACATACTCTGAATATTTTGCCTTTTGTAGAGAATGTTATAATGGAACACTGGGCACATGGCATTATTATTTGGTCAATGAAAAGTGATTTTTAAATGTTTTCATCTTTAACTCCAGTTTTATTGATTTTAGCCATTTTGGTTCTAATTTACTTCAATTTGTTGTTGTTTAGTTGCTAAGTCATATCTAACTCTTTTTCAACCCCGCCAGGCTCCTCTGTCCATGGGAATTTCCAGGCAAGAATACTGAACTGGGTTGCCATTTCCTTCTCTAGAATTTATTTCAATGTTTAACCTCAATTTGATATTTGTTTTAAATTTAAACATTTATTTAAAAAGCTTATATTTTAAACTTTCTACTCTAAGTAGTACAAAAAATTTTAAACAGATGTCTCATTTGTTGTTGCCAACTGAGTACAAGCACTTACTTCTTTTCCCTCTTGATAACCACAACACATTAAAGTGGTTTTTTTTTTTTTTTTTTTTTTTTGAGATATAAAGAGAATGGGATGGATGTATCACATTAGCTTATGAGATACTCTGGAATTTTCTGGAAGACAGAAAGTGATTGGAAGGATGGTGACCTGGACAAAGGAAAGCTGGGGCATTTATGCAAGGACACCCCTCTCCCCTAGGTCCCTAGGTCAGGATCTGCCTTGTAGAGGTCACTGGGGCCACAGATGCCACTGTAAGAAATGTCTGAGCTTGTACAGAACCATCCATCTCAACTGCTGCTGCAATTCAAGGGGGGCTGCAGGGGTGGGCAGCTGGCACCAGAGATGACACAATAGCCACACACAGCTGGAAATGGAAGAGTCAGAACTCAATCGTGCATCTGAATAAGACATTCCTGTTTAAAATTGTCTGGGGCTTCCCCACAACCAAATTTGAGGGATAAGAATGATTTTCAGATCCTTTAAGCTCGTGTGTGTGTGCATTTTTCAGGAGTGAGAAAGTCTATAATTTTCATCATGTTTTCAGAAGGGTCCATGATAAGTGCTTAAGACCCACAAACAACAAGTTCCTTAACATGACAGGTGTGGTTCTGCACGTCCAGACTCACCGACCTCTCCAGAGCCTCATCTCCTCCCAGTGTCCTCTCCCCATCCATCATCCCACACTCACTGAACCCTGGGTTCCTGTCAGAGACCTTCTCACCAGTCTCAAGAGCCATAAGCTCTTAACTACAACTTTGATTTAATACACGTCTTTCTCTCTGCCAAGTATGCTATTCCCCCTTTGCCACTTCCTCAGGCCCTGCTCTAAATGGGGCATACTTCTTATCCTTTAAGACTCAGCAATAAAATCATCTCTTCTGCTGTGCCCACTGCCCCCTTCACCGGCCCAGTCTCTTCCTCCATGTTTTCCTAATCAACTTCATTCACCTGTGAACATAGCACTTAAGCTTTGGTGTTGCAACTCTTCCTGTGCTCTCTCTTCCAATCATCAGTGAACTCTTGAAAGCACAGACCATGCCCTCACTACCCAAACCATAACCCGCAACAGCAGACTATGATAGCACTGGAGCAGTGAAGTGACTGGGTGGAATGCATGAAGGTGGGAATGACTGCATTTATCAACGTGGCCATATGTCTCCTTGGATCTTACAGACAGCCTGACCTTGAGAGGCTGGATCTTCATAACCAGGCTCCTTGCTCAGGTTGTTGAATCTGTCCTGGTCCAACTGCACATTTCTGGCTGATTCCTACTCATTTTTAAAGAACAACTGTGAAAAAAGAATAATCAGAACTAGGAAGGAGACTTGGAAATTAAAAATGTAACTGATGACAAAAAAAATTCAGTAGGAGATCTGGAAGGGAGAGTTAGAGGAGCTCTTAGAAAGTGAAGGCACCCAAGGCTGGTATGCATGTCCTTTTTTGAGGCATCCTGGACATGCCTTCCCACGCGAGCATGTATCTGTCACCCTGCATTGTAATGGCCAGTTGATGGATTTCTAACCCCCAGTAGGCTGGACTTCCTTCAGAGCTGGGATTGTGTCTCTTTCCGCCCCATCACCTCTCACAGTGCTTGGCACAGAGTAGGTGCTAACACACACTTCTATTTAAAGAATGAACAATGAACCCATGAGGGAGTGAAGACAAGCTTTGGCTGGGCTCGGGGTTGAGCGAGGCTCTGTAGTAACTAGTTCTGGGGTTTGTAGAAATGCTGAGTGACTGCAGACCGCAGGGGTACTCCACCAGGGAAAGGGCCAGACTGGAGCAGCAGGCAGGGTCCCAGCTATTGTGAGCTTGCCTGAACAGGGAAAGGGTGATAGCAGGGCAGACACAAGTGGGTGGATCCAAACAAAGGGGAGGGGAGAGCTCAGCCAGCAGTTAATATTTTGTGAGGAATTACTATGTGCCAGACCCTGCGTTAAGGACTTGTCATGCATTCCCTCACTTACCCTTCATAAGCCCCCCACAAAAATAGCTACAATTTTTACTGCATCCATTTTCTAAATGAAAAGATGAGGTGTCCACATCAGTATCTAACCCAAGGTTCTAGAGCTGGTAAAATGGATTTGGGATCTGTGCTCTAATCACTGGGCTAGTGTTCCTGGAAAAAAGTCCCATCTGCCAGAGGTTGGCTCTTGCTGGGTATCACAGCTAGGGGACCCCGCTGAAGATGCTGAGTCTTTCCCAAATGACTGCAGGCTCCCTTTCCCAGAAAACGCTGTGTGGGAGAGTAAATAGCTGGGTTTGGGGCATAATGGTTTTCTTCTGTTTTGTGTTACTGGATTTGATGCACAGAAAACTGCCCAGACCTCAAATAATTACAGTAAGACGACTCTGCTTCCTTCACGTGGCCACAGCAGACAGGCAGGAGCCCAGAGACACTGCAAAGTGAGTGTTGTAACCATCAGATGGGAAAAAGCAGGAGCCTGGAATTGGGAATTTCAGACAGAACCGCAAGTACAGCGTGGCATTTGGCAGAGATGAGTAAAGCCCCCACCCCTAAGAGTTCATTGACTTGTTTCATGTAAAAAAATCACTTAATAAAAAGACTTTTAAGACATGTAATTAAGGGGGAAGAAGGCAAGTTGTAAGACAGTTTGTGCACTGGGTACCATTTGTGTCAGAGAAAAATGCCACCAGACAGGCAGTCTGCAGTCTAGACGACCATACACTGTCTGCAGACTGACTCAGAGGAGGGGGTCAGATACCAGAGGGATGTTGGCTTAACCCTGATTTTTTGGAAATTTTCACAATACTATGATAATCATGTATTATTGGGTAATGAAAAAGAAACAAAACCAAGTAGGTTTAAAAAAGAGAAAAAGAAAGTGAGAGATGACCCCTGTTGGCTCTTTGTCAGTCAGAATTTGTGCTTCAGTGGTACTGCCAATTCCTTCTTGGATTGTCATGACAAACATTCCAGCTGTCCCCTCAACTTTAAACAGGATGCACAGTACACCTCCCACGCCTAACGAACACTGACAATAAAGAGACCATTGGGGTCAACATTTCTATAGATAAAGGAAGGGAAGACAGTGCCTTCCTCTGCCCTTGTGGTTTTCCTCACTTCCACCTTTTTGCTCTTCAGCTCTGATTTCAGAGACTTAACCCTAGAGCTACAGAGTGAACCCAGGAGAGCCAGGGTCACTCGGATACTCACTCAAGGCCAGAATATCACTAGGGCAGAGGCGGTGGCTGAAGGCTGGGGGTTAGAAATAGTTCTGTGAAGAGGGTCTGCACTGTACCCAGCTGGTGTCTGAATGTGTGTGCATAAGTATGTATGCGTTTGAATGTGTGTGTTTATGTGGGTAACTGTGTATATGTGTGAGGGTGTGTGTGTGTGTGTTTCTGAATGTTTATATGTCTATTACTGTATGTGTGTGAGTCTGTGTGTGTATGTGTGAGTGTGTGTTTGTGAATGTTTATATGTATATTACTGAATGTATGAATCTGTGTGTGTATGTGTAAGTGTGTGTGTGGAAGGAAGGCTCTCTCTTTCTCTGAGCCAGAAGCCTAAAGAGATGTGGCGAGGTGCTTGAAGACCTCAACACATTCCTGACTCCTCTGCAGAGGTCTTTCAGGTACCCAGCTGTGACTCAGCGATATGGCTGACAATAGTCTTTACTTTACAGTGATGGGAATACATTTTGCCTCTGGTAACTGACCCATCATACTTCAGGCTATACTGTCAATATTCCATGAAGACACCACTTTCTCTGACCCTTTGGAGACAGGAGCATGGAAACAGTAATTTATAGTCACCCTGGAGGGGCTCAGATTATCCAGCTTAAGCAGTGGGAAGGACACAAGTTCTGGGGCCAGATGGTCTAGCTCCTTCTGACACACCCACCTTCATCCCCTTTACAGATGGATTAACAGGTGTGACTCTAGGTACCTTTCTTTTCAACAGGTTTCTGAGTATATAATACAATCTATGTCTCATTACCAATTCTTGTAAGGTCTACATACCACCTCCAGTCATAGAGGGGCCTGGCTATAGAAAGAGCCCTCTCCTGGATCCTGTAGAAAATAAGTAAAGCCTACAGTCTTGATCTACTGGGTACCTTTCCTGCAGATGGGAGTATTGCACCTCACTGGGGTGCCTTTTGCAACATGATATATATTCTCTCTCTGCATCCTCAAGAGATACAGAGAAGGAATAAGTATTTAAGAAGAAAAGGTATCTTTTGGAGTAAGACATGATCAATAGAGACTCTACTTCAGGCATGAATGCATCAGGAGAAGATAATTTATTTCTCTTCTTTGATACAGCAAAAGCCTACCTGACCCATCCTAAAATTAGAATAACATATGTAAAGAAACTTATTATTTGTAAATATATGTAAAGAAACCTCCAGAGAAGTATATTACATAGAAAAAAATGAGTAATGTTTTATATGAGTGGCCATGCAGGGCAAGAAGAGATAGAGTGAAGTTTGTGGAAAATGGTTATGTTTTTGGCTGATTTTCTTTGGTTTAACCCCTCGGGTATCTCAAGACCGCAGCTCATACAGGCCATTGACATGTCAAGGGTAGAATCTCAAGGACTGGGCCATATTCTCATGTCAGTGTTAAGAGTAACTACCAGTCTAGGAGGTTGGGAACAAATGGATGCGGAGAGGGCCCAGGAGAAAGTAAAGGTGGAAAGTGAGCTTTTTCCTGTGAAACAAGAAGGACAGGGAGAATAAGAACATGGCACACTCTAGTTTCCACTTGGCATTACCCCACCCAAGGGTTGCTCCTTGATGTTTAATCTTCTCGTCACCTTTTCCCATTCTCTTAAGCTCTTGACATCTAGCACCCTAACCTATCTTTAGATCTTTTAGTGACTCTTTTTATCCCTGGCTCAATCACTTCCTCAAAACAAGGTTATTTTAAGAATACTGTTGTATGACTTCCCTAGCGGTCTAGTGGCATAGTTAAGATTCTGAACTTCCACTGCAGGGGGCATGGGTTCAATCCAACAGTCAGGGAACTAATATGCCACATGTCATGTGGTGGGGCCATATCATATATCTGTATCTTTATCTATATCTATATTTAGCTATCTATTGTAATAACCTTTATTTTTGCTGAGTGTGAAAGCACTCCTTGGAATGCCATTTTCTTGAACTAGAAAATGTGGTGAATGCACAAGAGATCAGTTGCCCAAAATCTCTCCCCAAAGTCTCCTCTCTCAATCCACCATGAGGGACTGTAACTTGCTCTGAAGTCCAGGATGCCTGGCACTTTCCTTCTAATGGACACTCAAAGCACTCAAGCTCCATGGTGAACTGTTAGAACAATTTTCTTCTAAGATCTGATCCATCACACACATGCCTACATTTTGCCCACATCCACCCTCTCTCCCCTCAGTGAGTAGCTGTCCCCAACTACTATGGGTGTAAATGGAAACCTCCTGACCAAAGTACAAAACCCAGGGCTCTTCTGAACCACTTCATTTCCTTCATCCTCAGGAGAGTTGGCATTCTCATGCCCTTGCTGTCCTCCTGCCCATTCCTCCCCTTTCACTGCTTCTTGATCTATCTGCCTCACTTTAGGGACTTGCCACAAAGATGCTACTGCAGAAGGAAAGATATCTTTAGAGAAAATGTTCTCCATAAAATATGCTGGAGACTGGCAGTTTTTTTTAAAGCTAATGTGCCTGTCACTACATGAGTTGTTAGTTGTTTTGAAAGCATTGCCTTATTTAATGCTTGAAAAATCTCCAAGAGGATTTCTATTTTTTTTTTTTTTTTTTTAAGGGAGAAAAACTAAGTTGCAGGGAGAGTTAGCAATTCACTCCAGATTACAGAACTAGTGACCCACACACTTGGTTTCTGAATTCTGGTGGGGATTTGATGCCAAGGCCCTTTCTTCAATGTCTCCCAGGGAAACTGAAATTTTTTCCCTTAGAGAAGGATGAAAAATACCTAATATATTATAATTTTGTTCTATTTCTCTATCCACCAGAGGACAAAGGGTTTTTCATTATATTAATATTTTTTCCTTTTTATAAAAGTAGTATTTATTCACTGAAAATTGCATAGGAAATACAGAAGTGCAAAAGGAAGAAAAGAATCAATTGTAATCCCACCACTCAGATATAGCAAGTCTAAATTTTGGTATGGATCTTTGAACATAGTTTTGATTGGAACCATTTTTATGGGTTCATGCAAAGAGTTAGTGGACATAAAGTTCTATGCCAATAAATGGTTCCAGAACATTTGACTGTGTTCGATTGTACCACACTTAAGCCAATACCAAATGGTTGGCCATGAAAACAAAGAAATATTATTTGCTTGTTTTATAAATGATAAAAGGCTGCTACTCAAAAGCATTAAAGCTAAAAATAACCAATCATAAAGCTTTATCAAAGTCAAGAATTGATAGACTTTGTACATGAAGGGGCAGGTAGTAAATATATCAGATTTGTGGTCCATATGGTCTCTGTTGTAACTAGTCAGCTCTGCCATTATAGCCATTATGTAGTCACAGATCATCCATAAATGAATCAGTGTGCCTGTGTGTCAACCAAATTATTTACAGACACTGAAATTTGAATTTTGCATGATTTTCATCTGTCATAAAATACTGTTCTTTTTATTTTTTAAAATTATTGAAAAATATAAAGACAATCCTTGACCTGTGAGCCATAAAAAACAGGTGATGAGCTGCAATTTGCCCACCCTTACTACAAATCATCCATTCAGGCTTGGAGAACATCACCAGAGCCATGTTATAGAACCAACAAGAATTCTCCTTCTAACCCTTCTGTCTCCTCTTTTCCTGAATATTCTCTCTCTCTGTCTCTCTCTCTCTCTCACACACACACACACACACACACACACATCTGGTTGCCCCAAAGTCCTTTCTTTACAGGTTGGCCACTTTCTCCCCGAGTTCTTCTGTAAGTTCAAAACTTACTTCCATTTTCCTGAATTTTCTTTCTGAGAACACCTGATTATCCGACCAAAGTAGTTCACATTAAGAAGTGATGCAAATCAAAACCACAATGAGGTTCCATTACACACCAGTCAGAATGGCTGCTATCCAAAAGTCTATAAGCAATAAATGCTGGAGAAGGTGTGGAGAAAAGGGAACCCTCTTACACTATCGGTGGGAATGCAAACTAGTACAGCTACTATGGAGAACAGTGTAGAGATTCCTTAAAAAACTGGAAATAGAACTGCCACATGGCCCAGCAATCCCACTCCTGGGCATACACACTGAGGAAACCAGATCTGAAAGAGACACGTGCACCCCAATGTTCATCGCAGCACTGTTTATAATAGCCAGGACATGGAAGCAACCTAGATGCCCATCAGCAGACAAATGGATAAGGAAGCTGTAGTACATATACACCATGGAATATTACTCAGCCATTAGAAAGAATACATTTGAATCAGTTCTAATGAGATGGATAAAACTGGAGCCCATTATACAGAGTAAAGTAAGCCAGAAAGATAAAGACCAATACAGTATACTAACACACATATATGGAATTTAGAAAGATGGTAATGATAACCCTATATGCAAAACAGAAAAGGAGACACAGATGTACAGAACAGACTTCTAGACTCTATGGGAGAAGGCGAGGGTGGGATGATCTGAGAGAACAGCATCGAAACATGTATATTATCAATTGTGAAACAGATTGCCAGTCCAGGCTGGATGCATGAGACAAGTGCTCGGGGCTGGTGGGCTGGGATGACCCAGAGGGATGGGATGGGGAGGGAGGTGGGAGGGGAGATCAGGATGGGGAACACATGTAAATCCATGGCTGATTCATGTCAATGTATGGCAAAAACCACTACAATATTATAAAGCAATTAGCTTTCAACTAATAAAATTAAATGGGGGGGGGGGGGGAGAAGTGATTGGCAGGGAATTTTCCCAGAAAATCTGGGAATTTTCATTTAAAAGAAAACATGCAGATGTATATAGCTGAGTATTGGGGAAGACACTTTTGAGTAGCAGGATATCCAGTTCTTCATTCAGAACATTGATTTTGGTTTTATGAGGCTGGCCAAGAAGATTAAGATGTTCAGTCTACTGGAAACTTACTATCTACAGTAGACCCTTGAGCAACACATGTTTGAACTGTGAGGGTCCACACACACGTGGGTTATTTTTCATAGTGAATACTATAGTCCTACACAATCTGCAGCTACCTGAACCTGAGGATGGAACTGTGAATATGGAGAAACCATAAATGCAACATGTGGATACAAAGGGCTGACTATAAGGGTTAATGCCCCAATCCCCTCTTAACTCCCATTGTTCAAGGGTCAACTATAATTGGGGAAGCAGATAAAGAAAGTAAAAAAATTCAAACCAGAGGCAATTAACTGTCAAGAATTAGTAAATAAATCAAATGGCTAAGCTCTGTTAGTGACTTAAATAATTGGCTAATAGTATCAAGTCCAGAAATTTGGGGACCTTTCTATGTATACTTTGTTCACTGGTAAGCATAGGGCCTTACCCTTTGCCTTTCATGGATAATGACTTCACAGCATCCTCAGGGGCTCATGACTTTTATCTAGTTAGAGTCCCTCCTTTATCCTTTTACTGGTGTTATTGTATGAAACAGCAACCCAGGCATGGAGGCAGTTCTTAAGTCTTTCCTTAAAATAGCCAGAGATTTGTAAAGCACCAAATGAAATGCCTTCATAAGCCCTTTAGTTACTGAGCCAGGGAGTTTCACCACTAACTCTAAGGCAACCATTGGACAAGCAACTGGAAACAGGGAAACAGGGATGGATGTGAAAACATCTCCTGCAAAAGTCTCCTCTCTTCAAAGAGGTGGAGGAAGGTAGGTCACCCAGAAGTCACAAGAAGTTACTAAAGTTACAAGAACCTTCTTTCGTGAAAGACACAGTCTAAACTTCAGGTCAGGGAAAGCTTTCTCACAGGTATCACAGAAAGGCAGAGCAAAAAGGTGTCCTTGAGAAGCAAAACCAAGCTTGGACTTAATGGCTATACACTAGCGGTTTCCCTTGCAGTGATCTTTGCCTGCCATCTGCCCAACCCCAGCCATGAGGTAGAGCTCAGCTACCCCAGTGCAGGGGAGGCTGGGAAGGGTCTGCCCAGGAATTGCCAGGGGAAAGAAGCCTCAGAGCCAGGAGAGGCAGCTTGAAGGTAAACATCTGAGCATCAGACTGCTTCTGAAAGCAAACAGTGAAAAATGCACTTTCCCTACATATTCTAAAAGTTGACCAGATACCCTCTTATTTTTTAAACCACCCAAATTTTACATCAATGACAAGTGTTAATAGGTCATTAAAATAATAGGTGTATTACTAACCCAGGCTATTGGCAATTGGGGTTCACTGCAAACCCTTGATATTGCCTTCTTGTATTTCACTGTGGTTCCACTTCATTTGGCTCCCTGCCTTTGGCAATGGCCAGGGTTTGATGGTTTCAGTTCAGTTCAGTCCCTCAGTGGTGTCCAACTCTTTGCAACCCCATGGACCTCAGTACACCAGGATTCCCTGTCCATCACCAACTCCTGGAGCTTACTCAAACTCATGTCCATCGAGTTGGTAATGCCATCCAACCATCTCATCCTCTGTCATCTCCTTCACCTCCCGCCTTCACTCTTTCCCAGCATCAGGGTCTTTTCCAATGAGTCAGTTCCTTGCATCAGGTGGCCAAAGTGTTGGTGTTTCAGCTTCAGCATCAGTCCTTCCAATGAATATTCAGGACTGATTTCCTTTAGGATGGACTGGTTGGATCTCCTTGCAGTACAAGGGACGCTCAAGAGTCTTCTCCAACACCACAGTTCAAATGTGTCATTTCTTCAGTGCTCAGCCTTCTTTATGATCCAACTCTCACATCCATACATGACTACTGGGAAAACTATAGCTTTGACTAGATGGACCTTTGTTAGCAAAGTAATGTCTCTGCTTCTTAATATGCTGTTTAGGTTGGTCATAACTTTCCTTCCAAGGTTGGTCATAACTTTCCCTCCAAGGAGTAAGTGTCTTTTAATTTCATGGCTGCAATCACAATCTGCAGTGATTTTGGAGCCCAAAAATATAAAGTCTGTGATTGTTTCCATTGTTTCCCCATCTATTTGCCATGAAGTGATGGGACCGGATGCCTTGATCTTAGTTTTCTGAATCTTGAGTTTTAAGCCAACTTTTTCACTCTCCTCTTTCACTTTCATCAAGAGGCTCTTTAGTTCTTCTTCACTTTCTGCCATAAGGGTGGTGTCATCTGCATATCTGAGGTTATTGATATTTCTCCTGGCAATCTTGATTTCAGCTTGTGCTTCATCTAGCCCAGCATTTCGCATGTACTCTGCATAGAAATTAAATAAGCAGGGCGACAATATATAGCCTTGACATACTCCTTTCCCAATTTGGAACAAGTCTGTTGTTCCATGACCAGTTCTAACTGTTGCTTCTTGACCTGCATACAGGTTTCTCACGAGGCAGGTCAGTTGGTCTGGTATTCCCATGTCTTGAAGAATTTTCCACAGTTTGTTGTGATCCATACAAAGGCTTTAGCGTAGTCAACAAAGCAGAAATAGATGTTTTTCTGGAACTTTTTTGTTTTTTCAATGATCCAGCAGATGTTGGCAATTTGATCTCTGGTTCCTCTGCCTTTTCTAAATCCACCTTGAAGATCAGGAATTTCACAGTCCATGTTCCGTTGAAGTCTGGCTTGGAGAATTTTGTGCATTACTTTGTTAACATGTGAGATGAGTGCAATTGTGCAGTAGTTGGAACATTCCTTGGCATGGTCTTTCTTTGAGATTGGACTGAAAAATTGACCTTTTCTAGTCCTGTGACCACTGCTGAGTTTTCCAAATTTGCTGGCATATTGAGTGTAGCACTTTAACAGCATCATCTTTTAGGCTTTGAAATAGCTCAACTGGAATTCCATCACTTCCACTAGTTTTCTTCATAGTGATGCCTCGTAAGGCCCACTTGACTTTGCATTTCAGGATGTCTGGCTCTAGGGGAGTGATCGCACCATCATGGTTATCTGGGTCATGAAGATCTTTTTTGTATAGTTCTTCTGTGTATTCTTGCCACCTCTTCTTAATATCTTTTGTTTCTGTTAAGTCCATACAATTTCTGTCCCTTATTGTGCCCATCTTTGCATGAAATGTTCCCTTGGTATCTCTGATTTTCTTGGAGAGATCTCTAGTCTTTCCTGTTCTGTTATTTTCCTCTATTTCTTTGCATTGATCGCTGAGGAAGACTTTCTTATCTCTTCTTGCTATTCTTTGGAATTCTGCATTCAAATGAGTATATCTTTCCTTTTCTCCTTTGCCTTCCTCGTCTCTTCTTTTCTCATCTATTTGTAAGCCCTTCTCAGTCAACCATTTTGCCTTTTTGCATTTGTTTTTCTTGGGGATGGTCTTGATAACTGCCTCCCGTATAATGTCATGAACTTCCGTCCATAGTTCTTCTGGCACTCTATCTATCAGATCTAATCCCTTGAATCTATTTCTCACTTCCACTGTATAATAGTATGGGAATTGATTTAGGTCATACCTGAATGGTCTAGTGGTTTTCCCTACTTCTTCCAATTTAAGTCTGGATTTTGCAATAAGGAGTTCATGATCTGAGCCACAGTCAGCTCCCGGTCTTGTTTTTGCTGACTGTATAGAGCTTCTCCATCTTTGGCTGCAAAGAATATGATCAATTTGATTTTGGTATTGAGCATCTGGTGATGTCCATGTGTATAGTCTTCTCTTGTGTTGTTGGAAGAGGGTGTTTGCTGTGACCAGTGGGTTCTCTTGGCAAAACATTGTTAGCCTTTGACCTGCTTAATTTTGTACTCCAAGGTCAAATTTACCTGTTACTCCAGGTGTTTCTTGACTTCCTACTTTTGCATTCCCGTCCCCTATAATGAAAAGGACATCTTTTGGGGGTGTTAGTTCTAGAAGGTCTTGTTGATCTTCATAGAATTGTTCAACTTCAGCTTCTTCAGAATTACTGGTCGGGGCATAGACTTGGATTATAGTGATATTGCATGGTTTGCCTTGGAAACGAACAGAGATCATCCTGTCATTTTTGAGATTGCATCCAAGTACTGCATTTCAGACTCTTTTGTTGACTGTGATGGGTACTCCATTTCTTCTAAGGGATTCTTGTCCACAATAGTAGATATAATGGTCATCTGAGTTAAATTCTCCCATTCCAGTCCATTTTAGTTCACTGATTCCTAAAATGTTGATGCTTACTCTTGCCATCTCCTGTTTGACCACTTCCTATTTGCCTTGATTCATGGACCTAACATTCCAGTTTCTGATCAACATTGCTCTTTACAGCATTAGACTTTACTTCCATCACTAGTCACATCCACAACTGGGTGTTGTTTTGCTTTGGCTCCATCTCTTCATTCTTTCTGGAGTTATTTCTCCACTGATCTCACATAGCATAGAGCATTGATGGTTTAGAGAAAGGCAAATTGCCAAGCTAATTAAACTCGGTAGTTTTTAAAAACATATTCATATTCCTCTCATTTCAGGCAGTATTAAATGGGTACAACTTTCTTTGAGAAAGCCAAAAATAAATTCTGGGCTTAGATATTGTAGATACAATTGCTGTCTTAAAGTCTAAATTGCTGGAAAATAAAGGCTTATCATGGAAATTGTTATTTAGCTGTAACTGTGGGGGTGTAGGTATGATGCTATTATTAACCTGCTTTAAAAATGGATGTGTCAGGAGCTGTAAAGAAAGACCCAGAGTCTGGTGGCCAGATGCCAGTGAAGATAAATATCCACAGTGAACTCTTCTCCCTTTGCTAATTGTAATTCTAAGTCTGTTCCTAGCCTTTCTCACCTTGGTTATAGGACTCTGCAAGAGTCAAATGGATTTCAGAGTCAACTACAAGGGAGTAATCCAGATCCCTGTTGATAAATAAATTATGTTCCAATCACTGCTGTTCTTTTGAAATATGTTACTGAATGAAGCAAAAAATTAAACCCTTGAGCTTTAGCATATCTTATTTTGCTATCCACTATAATAACTCTGTCTATGCTCAAGTAACCCATTCCCCTTGGCAATTTAAAGGAGCGCTTGAGGTAAGATAGGGGAAAAAATACAAACCAAATTTGTCTTCCTGTTTATAGCTTTTTCTGGGAAAAAAAAAAAACTGAGAGTGCTGTAATTAAAATTAGAATGGTAACAATGTCACCTTGTAGTTATAAAGTGTAGGAGTTTTCAGACTGGGGCCTTCTTGTCTTCTGACAACTTTTTTTTTGCAGGTGAGAATAGTCGGGAATCTGTGTGATTGAGATCAGAATGGCCACAGGAGCTGAAATGGAGACCAGGACTCTGGGCTCCCTCTCCGAAGCCTGAGGACCTGGCAGCCACTCAGAGGGGAGAGAGACTCCAAAGGGATTATGCCCAGTGAACCAGGAGGGTCTCAGTGGCATTTCTTTCAGCACTTAACAACGAGAATTTTACCTGGGAGATCATTTATCATTTAAAACCTGACTCCCAAGCCTGAAGTAAAAAGGCCAAAAGTAACTGAGAAAGCCCATACCTGCCTTGGAAAGGCAGTGAGCTTCAACAACAGACAAGTGAGGAGAGGGGATAGCCTCACACCCAGCACCAGACAACCTGCCTTATTGGTTCTCAGTTACTCTTCTTGGGCTTCTGCCATGGGCATGAAAGGAATGGATGAAGCTTTGACTCTTGGGGCCACTTTCTGTGTCTGTGACTGTAGACTAGAATGATGATTTCTGTATGTTTTGCTTTTTCATTTTAGTTTGGTTGTTTTTCATATTTTTTTTTTCTCTTATCCACTGAAAAACTGTTTCTCTCTCTCTCTTTTTAATCCTTTATTTGCCAAAGAAGGCTCAAAAGAAGAGCCAAGGGAAATTTAAAATAGGAAATTTTCCACTGGGAGAAAGGGGGATGACCTAACAGGGCTCCTTCCTTTTCTTTCAACTCCATATTAACATTGGCAGCAAAAGTTGGATGCAGCAGCCCTGTGTTTTCAGAGCCTTCTTTGTCCCCAGGCCTCTGTCTCTTCTCACACTGTCCTCCAAAACTGAATCCAGGTTTGGTGGTGCAATGGCTTTGGGAAGTTGGCACCCTCCCTCAGGAGGTCACTCAAAACTCTTAGTGGGTTTGCATGTTGAGTCCTTAGAGATAGAAGGACCTTACAGCCGTCTGGTCTTGGAATCTCTACCCTTCTCATTAATAATAACACAGGTCTAACATTTTAACTCTGTAACATTTATAGGACACTGTGTACCAAAGGATGTTCTAAGTACATTACATACATTAACTCATTTGTTTCTCACATACCCTCTGAAGGAGGCGCTATTATCATCCCCCTCTTACAAATGAGAAAACTGTGCACAGAGGGGTTCAGTACCCAGGATGGCCCTCTAGAAGATTCAGAAGTGCCTCTTTACACATTTCATATTCTGGCCAAATTTGCTGTATATGCCCTAGATCTTCTGTCTTATGCCTGGAAAACTGCCTGGCTGTACCTTCCCCAAGCCCAGTGGTGTCCAAATCCCCCCCTACCTCCCCACCCTCATGGTCCAGGTCTGCCTCCTCCAGACAGCCTCTCCTGATTGCCTTCAGTGAGAATAAATCTCCTTATTCTGAAACAGCAAAGAACTTTAACTGTGGTGTGTATCATGTGCCATGTTCTGCCCTTTATAAGCATTTATCTTTAAAATCTTAAGCTAAGCACTCTCATCTGATGCATATCTGATATATCTCTGTGCTTGCTTATTTCCTAGTTTGTGACTTGAGCTTATACTTGTGTTGCAGTATTTATCACATGTCAGAAAAAGTGTCTGAATGAATATATGCACACTATATATTATGTTACTTCATGAACCAGTGACTTCTTTTACATAATAGAATTAAGCTCATTGGCTATATTAAATACATATTCCCAAAAGGAATTTTTACAATACCTGTCAAATGATATGCAATTTTTTCCATGGGGGAAAGCATTTCTATAGGGTATAAACCTGTACCAACGCAGCAAGAAATCTGAGGACCCCCGTGTATATTAATACATGCAGGGCGCTGTCTGCCCAGATGAACCAGGAGTCACATTGTTTCTCTGCATTCCCTTGTGTGAAAGAAAGCATTTCTGTCTGGCCTCTACTCTACCACCACACATTCTGGGCCCATGAACTTTTGAACCAGGGCAGTGAGGCTCTGCTCCGGGCGACTTTCTCATCCACCAATGTGTCCACACAGTGAGCTATGTTCACAGGCCACAGAAGCGTCACTGCTTAACCATAAGGCTTGGGGCTCAGCCACAGCTCAGACCAACACTCACAAAACAATTTCTCCCTTGTATAAAGTAGTGCATTTATAAAGTCATTCCTGATGATGCTTCGCACCTTCAGCTACACAGGTAACCTATAAAGAAGGTTACATCTCCTACTTTTGTGTAAGCAACAGGAGAAACAACCAGGCAGAGATAGGAGCACACACAAAATATTTTGTTCTGATCATTTGGCAGGATCCTTACATAGTAAGGATCTGTTTAAAACAGAGGTTTAAATCAACTCCTAACCCCAGAATTAAACTGTTTGCAAATATTCACTGACGTCAATAAAGTGAGAGTTCTTGACTCTCTGTGCATAAGATTCCCTGTGGAATTTAACACACACACACACACATAAAAATATCACAATTTTTAAAAGCTGCATAGTTTAATCTGATGTGAAGTCTAGGTTGAGAATTACTATGACAAGAGAAGACATAAAAATAATGGGCAACTCTCAGTCTCAGGCCTTGTTGCTTGCTGTTGCTGTTTTTTAATCAAAATGGTGAGGAAGGAAAATCAGTAAGAACATTAGTTTTGCAAGCAGCAAGACATAATATTTCATAGCTACAGGAAACAGCGGGTGGCTATAATTTCATCACTAGTGGAAGTAAAACATTTTTCACAAGTACAGATCAAACCAAAACACATACAAAATCCTGTGAAGTCTAAAGAAAAAACTATAAACTTAAGATTGAGAACTTATATTTCATTCACATTCAAATACCTTAATTATTGGCAAAATTTTAGTATTAAATTCAGAATGTTTCTAGAAATGTACAATTTTCCAAGGCTGAGCCAGGAAGAAACAGAAATATGAATAGAACAATTCAGTCAGTTCAATTCAGTTCAGTCACTCAGTTGTGTCCGACTCTTTGCGACCCCATGAATCACAGCACGCCGGGCCACCCTGTCCATCACCAACTCCCGGAGTTTATACAAACCCATGTCTATTGAGTTGGTGATGCCATCCAACCATTTCATCCTCTGTCGTCCCCTTCTCCTCCTGCCCCCAATCCCTCCCAGCATCAGGGTTTTTCCCAATGAGTCAACTCTTTGCATGAGGTGGCCAAAGTATTGGAGTTTCAGCTTCAGCATCAGTCCTTCCAATGAACACCCAGGACTGATCTCCTTTAGGATGGACTGGTTGGATCTCCTTACAGTCCAAGTGACTCTCAAGAGTCTTCTCCAACACCATAGTTCAAAAGCATCATTTTTTTGGCACTTAGCTTTCTTTATAGTCCAAAACTCACATCCATCCATGACCACTGAAAAAACCATAGCCTTGACCAGATGGACCTTTGTTGGCAAAGTAATGTCTCTGCTTTTCAATATGCTATCTAGGTTGGTCATCGCTTTCCTTCCAAGGGGTAAGCGTCTTTTAGTTTCATGGCTGCAGTCATCATCTGCAGTGATTTTGGAGCCCCCCAAAATAAAGTCTGACACTGTTTCCACTGTATCCCCATCTATTTCCCATGAAGCGATGGGACCAGATCACCCCAATCTGATCACAGGACTACAGTCTTGTCTAACTCAATAAAACTAAGCCATGCAGTGTGGGGCCACCAAAGATGGTCAGGTCATGGTGGAGAGGTCTGACAGAATGTGGTCCACTGGAGAAGGGAATGGCAAATCACTTCAGTATTCTTGCCTTGAGAACCCCATGAAAAGTATGAAAAGGCAAAATGATAGGATACTGAAAGGGAACTCCCCAGGTCGGTAGGTGCCCAATATGCTACTGGAGATCAGTGGAGAAATAACTCCAGAAAGAATGAAGGGATGGAGCCAAAGCAAAAACAATACCCAGTTGTGGATGGGACTGGTGATAAAAGCAAGGTCCGATGCTATAAAGAGCAATATTGCATAGGAACCTGGAATGTTAAGTCCATGAATCAAGCCCAAATGGAAGTGATCAAACAGATGGCAAGAGTGATGGTCGACATTCTAGAAATCAGCAAACTAAAATGGACTGGAATGGGTGAATTTAACCCAGATGACCATTATATCTACTACGTGGGCATGAATCCCTTAGAAGAAATGGAGTAGCCATCATGGTCAATAAAAGAGTCCGAAATGCAGTACTTCTCAAAAACGACAGAATGATCTCTGTTTGTTTCCAAGGCAAACCATTCAATATCACGGTAATCCAAGCCTATGCCCCAACCAGTAACGCTGAAGAAGCTGAAGTTGAACAGTTCTATGAAGACCTACAAGACCTTTTAGAACTAACATCCAAAACAGATGCCCTTTTCATTATAGGGGACTGGAATGCAAAAGAATGAAGTCAAGAAACACCTGGAGTAACAGGCAAATTTGGCCTTGGAGTACAGAATGAAGCAGGGCAAAGGCAATTAGAGTTTTGCCAAGAGAACGCACTGGTCATAGCAAACACCCTCTTCCAACAACACAAGAGAAGACTCTATGCATGGACATCACCAGATGGTCAATACCAAAATCAGATTGATTATATTCTTTGCAGCCAAAGATGGAGAAGTTCTATACAGTCAGCAAAAACAAGACTGGGAGCTGACTGTGGCTCAGATCATGAGCTCCTTCTTGCCAAATTCAGACTTAAACTGAAGAAAGTAGGGAAAACCACTAGACTATTCAGGTGTGATCTAAATCAAACCCCTTATGACTATACAGTGGAAGTGAGAAATAGATTTAAGGGACTAGATCTGATAGACAGAGAGCCTGATGAACTATGGATGGAGGTTCGTGACATTGTACAGGAGACAGGGATCAAGACGATCCCCATAGAACAATTACCTGTAATGAAATTGAATCAGTAGCTCAAAAACTCCCAATAAACAGAAGTTCAGGATCAGATAGCTTCACAGGTAAATACTACCAAAATTTACCCTTACCAAAATATTCCAATAATTGCAGAGGAAGAAATGCTTCTGAACTCCTTCTATGAGGTCAGCATCTTTTGGTTCTAAAACCAGACAAAGATATCACACACAAAAAAAGAAACTTACAGGCCCAAATCTTTCATAAACATAGATGCAAAAATCCTCAACAAAATAATAGCAAACAGAATCCAACAATGCATCAAAAGATCCTATACCATGCCAGAAAAATACATCAAAAGATCCTTTACCATGGAATTTATTCTAGAGATGGAAGGATGATTCAATGTCTGAAAGTTAATCAACATGATATACCATATTAACAAAGAATGAAAATCACATAATCATCTCAAAAATGCTGGAAAAGTTTTTGATAAAATTCAACTTTGATTCATGATAAAAACTTTCAATAATGAGGGTGTAGAGGGAGCATAGTGTATTAGTGTTAGTCGCTTAGTCATGTCCAACTCTGCAATGCCATGAACTGTAGCCCACCAGGCCACTCTGTTCATGGGATTCTCCAGGCAAGAATACTGGAGTGGGTAGCCATTCCCTTCTCCAGAGAATCTTTCCAATTCAGGGATTGAACCTGGATCTCCTGCATTGCAGGCAGATTCTTTACCATCTGAGCCACCAGGGAAGCCTGTAGAGGGAACATACTTCAACATAGTAAAGGAAGTCCCTGCCACATCAATCAGAAGAGAAAAGTAAACAAAGGAATCTGAATTAGAAAGGGAGAAGTAAAATTGTCACTGTTTGCAGATGACATAATACTATACATAGAAAATTCTAAAGATATCATCAAAAAACTACTAAAACTCATCATTGAAATAAAAAAATTGCAGGGTGTAAAATTAATATACAGAAATTGGTTGCATTTCTATACACTAACAATAAACTATTAGAAAGTGAAAAAATAAAATAATCCCACTTATTATCACATCAAAAAGAATAAAATAGCTAGGAATAAACTGAAGGAAGTAAAAGATTTATACTTGGAAAATTGTAAGATATTGATGAAAGAAATTAAAGATAACACAAACAGATGGAAATATATACTGTGTTCCTGGATTGGAGGAATTAATATTGTTAAAATGACCATACTACCCAAGGCAATCTACAGACTCAGTGCAATCTCTATCAAAATACTAACAACATTTTTTTTTTTTAATAGAACTGAAACAATGATTCTAAAACCTGTATGGGAACACAAAGGACCCAGATAGCTAAAACAATCTTGAGAAAGAAGAACAAAACTGGAGGTATTGCATGCCCTGATTTCAAATTGTAATACAAAGTTGCAGTCATCAAAACAGTATGAGAGTGGCATAAAAACAGATGCATAGATCAATGGAACATAATAGAGAGCCTAGAAATGAACCTGTATTTATGTGGGCAATTAGTCTATGACAAAGAAGTTAAGAATATACAAGGGGGAAAGACAGATTCTTCAACAATGGTGCTGGAAAAACTGGACAGCTACATGCCAAAAAAAAAAAAAAAAGAAAACTTGACTACTCTTCAAACCATGCATAAAAATAAATTTAAATGGATTAATACACATAAGAACTGAAACAACAAAAATTCTATGCAGGAAGTATGCTTTTTTATATCAGTTTTATATTTTTTTAGATATGTCTCCTCAGGCAAGGAAAAGAAAAGCAAAAGTAAACAAAGGGGACTACATTAAACCAAAAAGATTTTGCACAGGAAAGGAAACTGTCAGCAAAATGAGAAGACTGCCTAGTGAATGGGAGAAGATATTTGCAAATGATATATCCCATAAGGGCTTAATATTCAAAATATGGGCTTCCCTGGCGGCTCAGCTGGTAAAGAATCTGCCTGCAATTTGGGAGACCGGGGTTCGATCCCTGGGTTGGGAAGATTCCCTGGAGAAGGGAATGGCTGCCCACTGCAGTGTTCTTGCCTAGAGAATTCCACGGGCTTCACAGTCCATGGGGTCTCAAAGAACAGACATGACTGAGCGACTTTCACTTTCAGACCCAGAATATACAAAAAGGTAATACAAGCCAACATGAGAAAAACAAAACCAATTAAAAAGTGGGCAGAGGATCTGAATAGACATTTTCCTGAAGAGGACATAGAGTTGGCCAATACGTACATGAAATGATGCTCAAATCACTAATCATCAGAAAAATGCAAATAAAAGGTACAATGAGATATCACCACACACCTGTCAGAACGGCTATCATCAAAATGACAATAAATAACAAACATCACCTTCAGTTCATTCTGGTCAATTACCTTTTCTATGAAACAGCAGGCCTTCCCCTTGACTGCTTTGATTTGGCAGATACAGCTGGATTGGATGCTGTCAGGCTTCACCCTTGGCTCTCCTCTCTAAATATTCTTTTTCTTTCTGACACTTTACTCTAGGGGCAGAACTTCACACTGTCAAAGATACTTTCGTATTTTCTTCTCATCCTTTCTAATATAATAAAAATTTACCAGTCTTCTGTCCCATTATTCCATAGTGCTTTTCCCCCCAGTCTCTGTAAAAGGGAAGTTCAAATGTTTCATAAGCTAATCTGGAGAAATGAGAGATAATAATATACATTATGTTCCCAGCAACAAATTTGAGTTCAAAAGGATCTTCTGGTAATGATTCTTGAGCCTAAAACTGGAACTCTAGGAGGTAGAATTTCAGGCTCTCAGAGTGAGGGGACTGATATAGCTTTGGCAAGATAGTTCTGTCAGAAACTCTCAAGTCATATTTTATAGGCATCTATCTAGTCTGTCCATTTTAAGAATCTTGGTTCACTGGTCCACATGGGCTCCAGGGATAATACGAGGATGGGGATACTAACGTTGCAAGAACACCCCAAAACGCCCTCTTTCCATTTCTAACACAGTTCCAGGCTCTCTCTTCTGTTGAGACTAGATTATCCAGAGTCATCCTAATGAGGTATCACTCAGCTTTTTCTCTTCCATACATGCTCTGGCAGTTTTTCTTACAGCACCTTCTTCAATCAAAGAAATGAAAATTCAAAGCAGTTTGTTTTTGCTTACCAGTTCTGATTCAAGTCCTGCCACCTCTAAAAAGCAAAGACCTTCCCCACTCTAATTTCCCATTTCCAAATATAATGGTGAGTTGGGTTCCTGCTGTGGAAGAGGGTTACATCATGTACTCACTTCTTGTTCTTATTAAGTCCCTGGAAGAGGTATAAGAAATAACCTGAGTTCATGTAGGCTCCATCAGTTATGCAGTCTGGTATTTCCACTTCTCACACCCTGTGTTGCTGTCCCCAAATGTACATGTGTGAATGCCAATCTCTTTGGACCTATCTTTGGTTCATAAAGTATGGGGATTCTATCCCTGGCATGGAGGAATGGAAAGTTCATAAAGGTGCAAAGGTGGGCTTCATAAATGTATGTTAAACACATTTCAAATTGTCATCTTCAGTTTTGTACTTAAAATATCAAACAAGTATTCTGGTATCCAGGAGTGGGAGTCAGGGTTTATGTAGATTATTCTCTCTAGGAATGAAACTCACAAACTCCAGCAAGGGAGACAGAATCAACTGGATTTGCCACTGGAAAGCAGGAGTTCACTCTGTCTGATACATTTGTGTGCTGCCTCCCAAGGCCGAGGGCAGGGACCTGAAGAAAGAGCCCTGAGATATATTGGAATTTACGTGCAGCAGTCAAATACCAGCTGGTATGGACACAACTCTGCAAACAGTCATTTATTTCCATATTGTGACAGGTACAATTTAGTAAGCCTGGGAGAAGGGGACTGCTTTTCATGAAAAAGGCTGGGGGTAGGGGGAGCTAAAAATTCCAGATACATTCTGAAATCAGAATTTGTTTGCCTTTGCTTTCACTTGTTCCCGTTCTTTCAGTTCAGTTCAGTTCAGTCGCTCAGTCGTGTCCGACTCTTTGCGATCCCATGAATTGCAGCACACCAGGCCTCCCTGTCTATTACCAACTCCCAGAGTCTACCCAAACCCATGTCCATCGAGTTGGTGATGTCATCCAGTCATCTCATCCTCTGTCGTCCCCTTCTCTTCCTGCCCCCAATCCCTCCCAGCATCAGGGTCTTTTCCAATGAGTCAACTCTTCGCGTGAGGTGTCTAAAGTATCGGAGTTTCAGCTTCAGCATCAGTTCTTCCAGTGAACACCCAGGACTGATCTCCTTTAGGATGGACTGGTTGGATCTCCTTGCAGTCCAAGGGACTCTCAAGAGTCTTCTCCAATACCATAGTTCAAAAGCATCAATTCTTCAGTGCTCAGCTTTCTTTACCATCCAACTCTCACATCCATACATGACCACTGGAAAAACCACAGCCTTGACTAGACGGACCTTTGTTGGCAAAGTAATGTCTCTGCTTTTAAATATGCTATCCAGGTTGGTCATAACTTTCCTTCCAAGGAGTAAACGTCTTTTAATTTCATAGCTGCAATCACCATCTGCAGATTTTGCTTTCTGTTCTTTAGGAAAAGGTAAATGATAAAGTCTGATGAAAGATAGAGTTTCTTTGGCTGGTAGAAGCTATACTACAAAAACCTCTTTGTCAAAAGGGAAAATCTGCAGTGCTTTTCTGGTAGCACATGAGGGCCCCTCTGCCTGTTCTTCCTCTGCCCAACTCACCTCCTTCTGGAGGCAGAATGTGATGACACAAGCCTCAGTGATGTCCCTCTAAGTTGAGGGCAAGGTAGTGAAATGCAGTTTATTAGGATACCATGGAAAATGAAAAGGGGGTTCAAGTAGAAACTATTAGATGCATTGTATACTAAATCGAGTGAGAGAAATGGCATTATACACCTGCCACTTCTGCCTACATCCCTCAGCTCCCACGCCTGAACTGACTTGGAGAGTGAAATCTGCAAAAAGAAGTCAGGTGTCTCAACCAGGAAGACAGAAATTTTGGGTTTCATTGCACTTCATCTATTTTTAACAAAGGACATACATTTAAAAAGTTATTTGTGAGATAGTTTGTTAGTTTTTAATGAATGATATTTAAGATATAGAAGTTGTGGTTTCTGTAACAACCATAATTTTTCTTTTTCTATGTATATGTGGATAAAGAATTTAACTCCATTTTTTGCAATCCAAAGAAATGTGGCAAGACTCTGAGACTGAATTAAAGTAACTATGGAAACCAAAAATGTAGCCATCAGGATATATGGTCTTCTAGATTCTCAACCATTGTGTTTGTAGAAGAAAAAAATTAATTTTTAATTAAATTACAATATCTAACAACTTTTATATGAAATTTCTTAACATGTGTTTAAATATCATTTAATTGTTCCTTGCTGCTTTGGAGTTAATTTTCCCCCAGCAACTGCTGGCAAGTTTTGAGAGCTGGGCTAGAAATATTATTGAGCACCTATTATATATTCAGAGCACTGTTTAGGGCACTAGGAAAAAAGAAGGTAACACTTCCATATACTGCCTCTATACATGAGAAATGTCTATCTTGTTGATATCACTAAAAAATCATAGACAATAACTCAAAGGCCTTTAAAGAACTAATCAGCAACAAGGTTTCTTATGTATATTTTGATTGAGAGGTCCTGAGCCACAAGCAGAGAGGGTCAACCAAGGGTGGTTTATACTTATACCAATCTTTTGGTAAATGACAATTTCTTCTCTGATTATAAAAGTAATATGTGTTAATTAAAGAACAATTTGAATATATTGAAAATTTCAAGGTAGAAAATTATATCAGTTATAGTTCTAATACCAATGTTTACTTTGTGGTATACTTTCACCTAGTCATTTTGTTATATAGAGATATAAGTACAGATAGATATTTCACGTAGCTATTTAACCATAAAAGTGATTATGCAAGCTAAAATCACGCAAGGTCATTTTAATCATCAATGGGAAAAATCCAAGTGTTCTGTGACTTTTAGCATTTTGGGTCAAAACATTGAAAATTTTCTTACTTTTGGTTAAAAATGTACAGGAAAAAAGAAAATAGCAATTTAAAATATTTAATACTCTGTAATTTAAAATAGTAGAAACTCAGAATTAAATTGTTTTATTTCTTTGTAGTTTGAGTAATGCTTGCCTATTCTTCATTGTAAAGCTATGATACAGATCAATCATTTTTTCTATGGCAAATTGTCATACTCTCTTCTAAGCTTAGATCAGCTTCCAACATTTTATCTTTTGCACTTTCAATGATGTGAAATATCTCTCAGAATTATTCTTATAAAGTGTTGTTACTGTTATCGTTTTTTATTTTGGGTTTTTTTTTTCTTTTCCATCATCACTTTCTCTGGGACATTTCCACCCTTTTTCTCCAACTTCTTCACTTTTGTCAGTTTTACATTCCCTAAGGTCCTCTGGCTGGGGCCATGTCTATAGTCTAAAACGGCAGCAGGGTCAACATCCCATGGTTAGATAGTTCTCCTATAACTCCGGTTACATTGATTCAAATTTTACTGCTATCACTTTTCATTTCTGTGGGCACTTGCATCACTCTTAGTCAACTTCTTCTTCAATTATTCATTTTTTAAAAAAATGCTGTGTGAGTTTATTGCTGAGAGACAATGAGGCAACACAACCTTACACTTTGCTATCTGTACATGAACTAAATAACAGAAACACAGCGGCCAATGATGGACAGACATGGAAAGCAGTGATATGATTGGCTACTGATCATGAAACGGATCTGTCATTTACACAACGATTTGTGGACTAAAGTGCTAGCAGTGAATTTTTAAAGAATTACTCACAGTTAATATGCTTGAGTAACTGAAATTTGAACTGAGTTGTTGAGAGATCACTGTTATTTACCTAGCTCATGGTAACTGAAATTTATGTATATTAAGCTGTGTAAAGCATGGGCTGCCTGTGTTTATATATTTTTTTCAATTTTTTTTTTTAACAAAATTGAGGTTGTGAAAATACAATTTTATACCTTGCTTTTTCAAATTTCGCATTATAAGTTATTCGCTACTCTCTAGTAATAGTGTAGAATAGTGGATGTGATTGGGAAAATACCAAGGAAATGATAAAAGAGAGCTGTGGGCTGGCAGAGTGACTTGCTTCCCAGGAGGAAGCAGCACTGGGAAAGGTGCAGACTGGCTGGTTTATGTTGTTATGTCAAGAAGAAGGGGAAGATTTGGCTAGAATGTAGGATCTATGTTGGAATAAAAATATCCCAAAGTCCATTTTTCTAAGCTTTAAAAAATAATAATAGTAATAACTGGCATTTATTAAGTGCTTACTATATATTCCAGGTACTTTTCAAGCATGATCTCAATCTTCAACTCTTAGATGCTGTCCTTCCCATTCTTACAGACAAGGATGCTGGAGCTCAAAGAGGTCCCTGAGTTTGCCTAAGTCACACAACTATTGTGGCATAGCCAGCAATGAACCCAGATCTCTGCGTCCCGTCACTGACCACTCTGTAAGACTGTCTGATGAAAGCATTTTTCAGTTTATATAATTCTTTTACATCCATTGATAATAGATATGCAATTGGGAGGGTGGTACAAGATTTCCAAGGTATGTGGGACTGAAATCTAGTCTATGCCACTAGCTGAGCCTGAGCCAGCAGGCTGCATATTTCCAGAAAGGGCACTTTTTTCCTAATTAGCACAAAGGTTCAGTATAGGCTAGTGTTGCTCCTGATCAACATGACTGATTCTCAACACAGCCTCAGAATTGATAGCTGACAGAGCAGTTAGGATTATTCCAATTTTATACTAAAAAAAAAAAAAAAAAAAAAAAAAAGCCTTGAGGCTTGCATTAGGTAAGTGATTTATCTAAGGTAAGAAATGAATTGCTGAGATAAAGATGTGGCTGAGGAAGGGATGAGATGCCAGGCTGAGCAGGTTTTATCTGAAGCAAAAGGCAATGGGGACTGCAGACATTGATAAATCAGGCTATGCATTTGACTTCAACAGGGTCAAATGATAACTCATGGATGTAATAGATTGCCCTGGGCAGCTCAATGCATTCCACATGGCTAAATCATTTCTTTTCTAAAATTTTGGTCCTTTCTTGCATTTGAATTAGACCTTTGCAGACACCTTCATGTCATTCGAAGGATAATCACCAGGATTTAAAAAGAGTGGATCTGAAAGCATATTTCCCTTCACCTCACTGTGTTTCATAACTGCACTTTACAGACTTCTCTAATTAGCAAATTGTAATATTGTTGTTACTATCTTGACAGTATCCAGGCCTAAGATATTTCTGAGTGTTTCTGAGCTACTGTCTATACACTTACCTTATAGAGAAATGCTCCTATCTAAACCAGGTCCTTCAGACATAAGGATCTACCTTTCCTGAATGAATTCAGCAATTCCTCTGGGATTTACAGGCTTTATAAGAATTCTTGTAAGAAAAATGCCTGCATAAGAACCAACTCATCCTGCTTCTAAAAATAGCCAAATGGTTAGTAGGCATTAAAAAATACAATTAAATCAAAAAATTCCAGAGACTGGCTCTAAGAAATGCAACAGGGCTCTGATCAAATGTTTGGAAAATTCTAGACGCTATACCTCTTACTTGGAGTGTCACAACACTGAGAGTCCTTCCTAATGGGTAAGAAACTTTTTAAATTTTTACAAAACTATTGTTTTTCATAAACTTGGCCAAGGTGAGAGATCCAATGAAACATTTTTATCCTTCTCAGTTATTTTTTTATTAATATCCTGATGAACAAGCATTCTATGGAACATGTTTTGAGAAATGCTGGACCACAGCCATGGACAAATTTGGGTACGAACAGTTACTTCTCTGTTTAAACTCAGAGCTATTTCCTGTCCCTGAGTCCAGGGCTGGAGGGGCAGTGACAGGAAATGGACTAGGGATGGCCGACCTATCTTACTGAGTGAAGCGACAGCAGTTTCCATATACTTCTATGTGCTTTGTGTGTTTGAAATAACGATTGTTCCCACTGGGGGCTTTAATGTTGGAGTGAGTGGCAGAGAGAAGCCTGGAAAGTTTTGGGCTCCTTCTGATCAGTGGCAGTGGTACCAACCGTGGTGTGCAGTCCCTAGTGATGGTAGTGATAGAGCCAAGCTGCTTATGTGATGTGCCAGTTATCAGGTTGTGAGCTTCCTTTGTTCCCTATCTGGGTTCTGAGCGATTGTCTTCTGTGCTCTTTTACTCTTCAACCCAAGCAGCTCTGCTTTTGTTTACCTAAGAAATCAAGATGTCTCCTAAATATCACTAGAAAAATTTTCAAAGTTTCCACTGGCAAAACAAAAACAGAGTATCTTTTTAAAAGCAACAATAAAAGACAAAGCAAAGTAGTGTTTTAAAGTTCATACATGTAGCAACAATCTAGAAGTGATATGTACTGTTCTGTCCCTGATAGTTCAGCTGGTGAAGAATCCATGTGCAATACAGGAGACCCCAGTTCGATTCTTGGGTCAGGATCCCCTGGAGAAGGGATAGGCTAGCCACTCCAGTATTCTTGGGCTTCCCTGGTGGCTCAGACGGTAAAGAATCCATCTGCGATGCAGGAGACCTTAGTTTGATCCCTGGGTTGGGAAGATCCCCTGGAGAAGGGAACAGCTACCCACTCCAGTATTCTGGCCTGGAGAATTCCATGGACAGAGGAGCCTGGCAGGCTACAGTCCATGGGGTCACAAAGAGTCAGACTCAACTGAATGACTTTCACTTTCACTTTTCATGAACTTCTACGGGGCTTAGTACTATGAACTGAATGTTTATGTTCTCCTAAAATCCAAAACAACCAAACCAAAAACCATATATGAAGTATTAATCCCCAATGTGATGCTATTTTGGGGTAGATCCTTTGGGAGGTGTTTAGGTTTAGATGAGGTCATGAGGGTGGAGCCCCTTGAAATTAGTCACCTTATAAGAAGATGAAGGAACCAGAGCTCTCTCTGCCTTGTGAGGATGCAGCAAGAAGGTGGTCATCTATAAACCAGAAAGCGTGTCCTCACTAGAGAGCAAATCTTCTGGCACCTTGATCCTAGACTTGCCAGCCTCCAAAACTGTGAGAAATAAATGCTTCTTGTTTAAGCCACCCAGTTTATGGCATTTTGTTATGGAAGTCCAAATTAAGATGCCTGTGCTTCCTATCTGTGAAAGGGGAAAAATAAGGATTAAAAAAAGATTTTATGAAAAAAAGAAGCTTTATACTATTTAAGGTAGAATGGGAGCAGGTAGAGGAAGACAGAAGAGAAAGGGAACATTGTTTTTTGGCTGTCCATTCTCTGACTCTCTGTTCTGTGTTTGAGGACATCACTACTGTGTGTTTGGTAGGAGGACAATTGGGTGTCCCCACGGGGGGTTTTAATACTGGAGTGAGTGCACAGAGAAGCCTGGAAAGTTTTGGGCTCCTTCTGATCAATGGCAGTGGTGCCAGTCACGGCACCCTAGTGATGGCAGTGATAGAGCCAAGCTGCTTATGTGATGTGAGAGCTGGGCTATGCGCTCCCTTTGTTCCCTATCTGGATTCTGAGTCTCATTCTCTAGCATTTCAGTAGAGCCTGTGGATTTCTTTATACCCTTCCATTTAGTTCCTTACAGCTTAGCTTAGTCAGAGCCCAAACAAGTGAGAATTGTGACAGGCACAAATGTGACAGATCAGAGAGGGGGGAAGGGGACATGCTGGAGCAATAGTAGCTTTAGAAGGTTTAAGGTTCTCAATTGAAATTTGACTTAAAGAGAGTAGAACTAAAATACGTGTCTGGGTCCTATTCCCACAGAATCCAGAAAATATTTCATCAGAGGGCAGCTTTTCTGCCCACTGTATTTATAATTTAAATTTTTTGTTACATAACCAAGTAGAAACTTGTAGACCATCTTTATTTCAAACTTTACCCAGTGCTTAGTTTTGTGAGGGTCTAATGTAATTTCATCTTTTAAAATGTCTAAGATCAAATTAGATGAGAACAGAGTAATACAGATGATAAAAATGCCAGAGAACATAATAAAAAAAGAAAGATGCTCTGCATGAAGAATAGTCTGCTAGAATTCTAACCCAAACAACCCTTGACTAGTAGGGACCAGGGAAGTTAATTTCCATTCTGCTGCAAACCTAAGCCTTGGTTTTTTCTGTTGATTTCGCAGAGGAGGAATAAGAATGCTACTGCAGTTCAGACTGGTTATCTTCATACACTGGAAAAGGTGTCACTTGCACAGGGCCAGTTAGGGATTTAGGGGTGTCACTGCCACCTCATTTGTTTGTCTAGAGAGGTCACCTCACTCTACTTCTAAAATTCAATGGCAGATGAAACCAAAAAGCTATAAATCATCTCTAGCTTATTTATGTATCTCAAGGAGCTCTTGAAAAGGCCTAAAGCTACTGTGTGATCTATGATACCTTTAGAAAGACTATAGAAAAATAAAGCAGGCAGTAGTATTACCATATTGACTTGAGACATTATAGTAGTTATTAGTCTCCTCACATTCCTCTTTGTGCTTTAGCTTAGCACCCCATGGCATTAAAATTCTCTGGCCTTACAAAGAAACCTGAAATTCTTGACCCTGGCACTGGCACCTCTAGCTTAAGGAGCCAACATTGACGATGAAATAAAAATGATGAGATTCCGGTTTGGCTGCCACTCTGCTCTGATGGCTTCTGATGTTGGACGTTGCCTGTCGTCACCAGTCACAAATTGGCTGAGTTATTAAAGCCAAAAACAAGATCTCACTTTGCTGAAAGATGTTTCCATTTTCAAATATTCAGTTCAGTTCAGTTCAGTCGCTCAGTCGTGTCTGACTCTGTGACCCCATGAATCGCAGCACGCCAGGCCTCCCTGTCCGTCACCAACTTCCGGAGTTTACTCAAACTCATGTCCATTGAGTCGGTGATGCCATCCAGCCATCTCATTCTCTGTCGTCTGCTTCTCCTCCTGCCCCCAATCCCTCCCAGCATCAGGGTCTTTTCCAATGAGTCAACTCTTCGTATGAGGTGGCCAAAGTATCGGAGTTTCAGCTTCAGCATCAGTCCTTCCAATGAACACCCAGGACTGATCTCCTTTAGGATGGACTGATTCGATCTCCTCACAGTCCAAAGAACTCTCAAGAGTCTTCTCCAACACCACAGTTAAAAGCATCAATTCTTCGGCGCTCAGCTTTCTTCACCATCCAACTCTCACATCCATACATGACCACTGGAAAAACCATAGCCTTGACTAGATGGACCTTTGTTGGCAAAGTAATGTCTCTGCTTTTTAGCATGCTGTCTAGTTTGGTCATAACTTTCCTTCCAAGAAGTAAGAGTCTTTTAATTTCATGGCTGCAGTCACCATCTGCAGTGATTTTGGAGTCCCAAAAAATAAAGTCTGACACTATTTCCACTGTTTCCCCATTTAGTTCCCATAAAGTGATGGGACCAGATGCCATGATCTTCATTTTCTGAATGCTGAGCTTTAAGCCAACTTTTTCACTCTCCTCTTTTACTTTCATCAAGAGGCCTTTTATTTCCTCTTCACTTTCTGCCATAAGGGTGGTGTCATCTGCATTTCTGAGGTTATTGATATTTCTCCCAGCAATTTTGATTCCAGCTTGTGCTTCTTCCAGCCCAGCATTTCAAATATTGGGTATACTCATAACTGGGGGATGATGGAGTCATGGCAGTAATGATGATGATAATAAGAAAGAGAAGAATAGCAAGAGTCAGAGTTTATTGAGGATTTACTATGTGTCAGGTACTACATGTTCACATCCTTACCACAGGAAAATCAGTATTAATATTCCTGTTTTTACAAGTGAGGAAACCAAGACTCAGACATACTACATGATCCAAAGTCACATAGGTAGTAAATGTGAAACCTGGATTTGAATCTCAGTTTAGGGGCCTCTCTGCTTTCAATTCCTTTTCAGTCCTGCTTCAGAGGCAAAGAATTTACTTTTGAATCTTTAGCTAGATGAACTCCAACATAGGGTGATCTGCCAAATCTGAGAGCCCTTTGGTGCAAGCTGGATGGCCTAATCACAGTTTTCCATTGTGAGATTGCATGACTATGGAGAAAGGGGTCATTCCCCTCCCCAGAACAAACCTGAGTTGCCTATTTGTGAGGGCGAAAGGTGGGTCACCGGGTAGGGGACTCAGATGTCCTAAGAACCCAGGGGCCTAGGGTGACCTTTGCTGGGGAAGCAGAGGGGGACTCCTGCAGTGAATGGATCACACTAAGGTCACAACAGCAGCTGCAGGGAATGGGTACCTGATAGGAAGGAAATGTTCTAGCGTTCCAGGCTGTTGTAGAGAAAAATCCCTCCAGAACTGTAACAGAGCAGAGAGGAATCATGGAATCGCCACCGTCAGAGCTGTTGTTTATTGAGTGTTTGCTGTGCTTTACATGTATTACTTCATTTAATACCCACAGTGCTTGAAGGTAAGTACTGATCACAGTGCCATTTTAGGGATGAGGAGAAAGAGTTACCAAGAAGTTAAGAAGTTTGCCCAAATCACACAACGAAAAGAGTTGTAGGGCAGGGCTGAAACTCAGTCCGTTTGCCTTCAGAGCTGACCCTCTTTGCCACTCTGCTGCTCAGCCTCTGGGGGAGGTGAACACACAGGAGGCTGGCATTAGAAGAAAACCACCACCAATACCTAGGGTAGTGCAGACAATGGTTATCAAAGCAAAACTGAGTTCGGGGTCACCTCACAGTCTTGGCAAGGACTTGCTCACATGCTAATGACAGTGGTAAATGCTTAATGGAGAAACTGCAGAGGCCCCTGGAATCTGATCATCATGTTACAGAAGATCCCACATGAACTGGGTGTGATATGTCACCTCATTCTCACAGGCACTAAATCTGAACTGATGATCTCTATGCCCAAGGGACATCTCTGTCCAAATTCCCCATTTCTGTCAAAGCTATGCAATGTGGGGACACCTTGGTGCTTTCCATCTCTTCATTAATGTTACTCAATCAAATTCTCTCAATTCTTTCTCAAAAAGTTTACTGTCTCCACTGAGCCTCTTGTGTTTTACCTGAACTTTTCAATAATGCCTCACAGGTCTCCCAGCCTCTTTTTCTCCCTTGGGTTGAACCAAATGCCTCTTCCAGGTGAGCTCCCCAGAGTGGCCGTTGGAAATGACCTTAAATGGGAATCAGGACAGCTGTGCACTGTTCCAGTTCTGCTGCTCAGTAAGTGACATTGGAAGAGGCCTCTGGGTCTTTAGACTCTATGATCATAAAAGGAGGAGTTGGAATGGATGCTATCCAAGGTCCCTTCCAGTGTTGTAATTATATGAATGCATGAATGAGTCAATTCTTTGCTTTTATACTTGTCTGTGGGGTTTTGTTTGAACTTTTCAGCCTGGTGCTCAAGGCCCCTTATAAAAGTTTTCTCACACTATTGTGTAAGACAGTCATGCTATCTAAAGCCAAATCCCAGCTTTTCTTCCTGCTATTCTTGCTTTCTACAAATTCCAATACCACTTCTTCATAGCCTGAACCTTAGACCATCACTGAGGTTCTGCTCATATCTTCCACTCTCGGCTTCCCAGAGTGACCTCAGGCTGCAACCGTTTCATTCTACATAAAATGTATGTGCACAGTTCTCCCTAAATAAAAATATGACTTATACTCTTACAGTCATGAACTATAAAAACAGAGGCAAAAACAAATAAGTAGAACTGTGATGACTTGATTTGTATAAATTTTATATAGATCCTAAGCATTTTGTATTTAATCATTTTTTCTACAAATGTTAATCACAATCAAATCAGAAAACAGTCTAATCTAGAGGCTTAAAAGGTAAACATTTATGAGTAACACATTTATTGACACATCCTTTAGGCTGAATTTTAAAATAAAATCAATGTCTCTCTGTTGATGATTCAGGAAAATGTTTAAAAAATGATTGCTGTCCCTATTTCAAAGAAAATAATGTGCATGGTAGGCAGTAGCCAAAGAGCCTAAACTCTGGAACCAGATTAAGTGGATTGAAATCCTCACTTTGCTTCTAACTGCTAGTTAGTTAACTTCTCTAGGCCTCAGTTTCAACACATGTAAAATGAGATCACAACAGAAGCTACTTGGCAAGGTTGTTGGGAGGATTAATATCTATAAAACACAAAGAGTTTCAGGCACACAGTAAACACTATATAAATGTCATCTATTATTATTTTTATAATTAAATTTTACATATTTTAAATAAATCTTAAATTGTTTCATGCATGTAGATATCATCTCCCCAAGTTCCCTTAAGAAGTGCTCTGGAAGGAAAACTTCAATAGTTTTGTTACATTTCTCGCCACCATGCCAAACAAAATGCCAGTGCCAAGCTGGACAGGAAGAGGGTTGTGACATTAAATATTATATTCTGTTGAAGGTGAGATGACATATATATTGTGTTTTTCAGACCAAGCATGGCTTCATAAGCCACTTCCTGTTTGCACATAGATTTCCTGGGGAATCTAGACCAGGGCATACTGCTGGGGTAGCATGGGGTAGGAGAAGGCTCATAGCTTTTGTACAGCCTTTAGAAGAGATGTGAAGTCTAGAGTCACAGAAGGGGTTGGTTGCAATTCCTGAGTTGAAAGTACAGCAAAACTTTAAGGTAATAAGGCAAGAGAGGATGAGATGTTTGGCTAGCATCACCAACACACTTGACATGAGTTTGAGCAAACTCTGGGAGATAGTGAAGGACAGGGAAGCCTGGAAAACTGCAGTCCACGGGGTTGCAAAGAGTTGGACACAACTTAGTGACCGAACAACAACAACAATATGTGTACTAAAGTCTGAGATACAATTATTTTCTTGAGTGCTGATCACAGGGCAGATAAGATCATTTAATAGCTCTACTCATCAAATGGAGTAATCAGTGGTCAATATCTAAGCTATCTTGAAAGACAAGGTCACTGATTTCATCCTGGTCTCTCCTGGATTATGATATATCTCAAAAATAAAACATTGACAGATGAATGAATAAAGAAGGTGTGGTATACATATATACAATGGAATACTACTCAGTCATAAAAAGAGTGAACTTTGCAGTAACATGGATGGATCTAGAGATTATCATCCTAAGTAAGGTCAGACAGAGAAAATACAAACATCATATGATATCACTTATATGTGGAATCTAAAAATATGATACAAATGAACTTAATTACAAAACAGAAATAGACTTACAAACACTAAAAAAAAAAAACCTACAGTTACCAAAGGGGAAAACAGTAGGAGAGGGATAAATTAGGAGTTTGGGATTAACAGATACACACTGTTGTATAGATAAAATAAACAACAAGGTCTTACTATACAGCACAAGGAACTATTGGGTTGGCCAAAAGAGTCATTCAGGTTTTTCCATAATATTTCACAAAAAAATTCAAATGAACTTTTTGACCAATCCAATATATTCACTATCTTGTAATAATCTATAATGGAAAAGAATCTGAAAAAGAATATATATGTATATATATGTGTACATATATGTGTGTGTGACTGACACATTTTGCTGAATACCTGAAACTAACACATTGTAAATCAACTATATTTCCATTAAAAAAATAAAGCAAAACAATCCCCCTTATGCTCACCAATGCCCCCCCAAAAAGCCCAAACAGAAAAAACTCTAATGCCACTCTCTCCAGGATATTAGGGAGTCTGACAAGACATCAGAGAATGACACAGACTTCTGCTTTTATCAGTCATATAAAATATTCACAAATACTTACTGAGCCCTGAGCTGAATGCCTGGGCTAGACAAATAAATAAGACATAGCTTCTGCTCTAAAGGAGCTAACTATAGTCTACTAAGATAAGGCTTCAAGTCTCAGTGGAACATGCATGGCCAGCTGGGATTTCATATTCATAACAAAGGATTTTTTTAAAAAAGTCTTTCACCTGCAGTTTTTCCAGAAGGTAATTTGTTACTTTATGTCTTTGGGGATGAAATTATTTTCGCACTATGTATAGCTGTCTGGTTCAAGCCTCACACATTTAATGAAAAAATAGAAATCATTCCCAGGCTAGGAGGAAGTATAAGTTACTTTTGCTCAGCTGACTCCTTGAATCCTGGAAACATAGTAGCATGTGATATCAAGAATTTGGCAAGTATCTGGAGAAAATCAATTGAGCTTTAACTTAGCATTTTATTGCCTCCTCACAAAATGAATCCAGAAGAGATACAGACATATAAACTTACTGATTTACAGCTTTCACAATATTTTCTCTGTTTCTCTGCAATATATTTGTTCTGCTTTAAGTGTTTCAAATTGTTGCTTAATCCATAATGATATGTGCTGTAAATGCTTCCAAAACATGAGAGTTCCTCTAGCTGAGGAATAAAGAGAATGATTATAAAACTTCCTGGAGAGAATTTGCTTTATTTGTTTAACTCCTGTTCTAAACTGGCTGCAGTTTGATGGTGAGGATGCCTTCCCCATCTGTGTTACTCTGCGTCTACTTCAGGACCCAGGGTATGGTAGGTGCTCCAAAAATGTTGGCTGAATGAATGGAGGAATGATGGATGGATGCCTGTCTAGGTCTTCAAGAAGGAGGTAGTGAGGAAAGATGGGAGAGAGGCTGAGGAGGAAGGACAATCATTTTTACAGTCTGGGTGGTATGGGAGGGTGGTATGGGAGCATAGTGGCAGGTTAAGGGACATTGGTATAGTGGCTGAATGGGAAACTGTGGTGTCAGAGACTCTGCAGTCACATTGGGATAGATGTCTGCTTTCCATGGTCCTGTGACAGTCAGTTTATCATTCAACTCTTTCCTTCACTTGGTTTTTTAAGGTCACACTAATTCGAGCCTCATAATAGGCTTCCATTTGGCCCCTGTATTAATTTACAGGCATAAAGAAACCTGCTTTGGGGCTCACCGTGTAAGGATGAGTAGTCTGTGCACTGCACAATTCCAGGGGATGCCCACATTGAGGACAACTGTGGCAGCCCTGAGCTCCATGGTTCTCCCTATATGCATAATGGAATACATTTACAAATTTATAAACATTCTGAGAAGGACAGCTTTTTGTGAGGTACTTTTAACTATCCTTTCTCTACTCACTACAAATTCTTTAAGATCTAATGAGCTTTCCATCTTCCTCAGTTGTGAGAGTTTTATGGTGCTGGGAAAACTGGTCAATCACTTGTAAAAGAATGAAACTAGAACACTTTCTAACACCATACACAAAAATAAATTCAAAATGGGTTAAAGATCTAAATGTAAGACCAGAAACTATAAAACTCCTAGAGGAGAACATAGGCAAAACACTCTCCGACATGAATCATAGCAGGATCCTCTATGACCCACCTCCCAGAATATTGGAAATAAAAACAAAAATAAACAAATGGGACCTAATGAAACTTAAAAGCTTCTGCACAACAAAGGAAACTATAAGTAAGGTGAAAAGACAGCCCTCAGATTGGGAGAAAATAATAGCAAATGAAGCAACAGACAAAGGATTAATCTCAAAAATATACAAGCAACTCCTGAAGCTCAATTCCAAAAAAATAAATGACCCAATCAAAAAATGGGCCAAAGAACTAAACAGACATTTCTTCACAGAAGACATACATATGGCTAACAAACACATGAAAAGATGCTCAACATCACTCATTATCAGAGAAATGCAAATCAAAACTACAATGAGGTACCATTACATGCCAGTAAGGATGGCTGCTGTCCAAAAGTCTATAAGCAATAAATGCTGGAGAAGGTGTGGAGAAAAGGGAACCCTCTTACACTGTTGGTGGGAATGCAAACTAGTACAGCCACTATGGAGAACAGTGTGGAGATTTCTTAAAAAACTGGAAATAGAACTGCCATATGACCCAGCAACACCACTTCTGGGCATACACACCGAGGAAACCAGATCTGAAAGAGGCATGTGCACCCCAATGTTCACTGCAGCACTATTTATAATAGCCAGGACATGGAAGCAACCTAGATGCCCATCAGCAGATGAATGGATAAGGAAGCTGTGGTACATATACACCATGGAATATTACTCAGCCGTTAAAACGAATTCATTTGAATCAGTTCTAATGAGATGGATGAAACTGGAGTCTATTATACACAGTGAAGTAAGCCAGAAAGATAAAGAACATTACAGCATACTAACACATATATATGGAATTTAGAAAGATGGTAATGATAACCCTACATGCAAAACAGAAAAAGAGACACAGATATACAGAACAGACTTTTGGACTCTGTGGGAGAAGGCGAGGGTGGGATTTTTTGAGAGAACAGCATGTATATTATCTATAGTGAAACAGATCACCGGCCCAGGTGGGATGCATGAGACAGGTGCTCGGGCCTGGTGCACTGGGAGGACCCAGGGGAATCAGGTGGGGGGGGAGGGGAGGTGGGAGGGGGGATCGGGATGGGGAATACATGTAACTCCATGGCTGATTCATGTCAATGTATGAAAAAACCCACTGCAATGTTGCGAAGTAATTAGCCTCCAACTAATAAAAATAATTGAAAAAAAAAAAAAACAAATTGCATTTACATGCATGTGTATTTTGCTTCCACACATTGTAACTCTCAGTGATCATGGGGCATCTGCTTTGAACTGTTTCATACTGGATGGAGTTCTGATGTTGGAACATTTGGGTTCAAATCCTGGCTCTATCACTTGCTGTGTGATCCTGTGTGGGCTACTTAACTTCTCTGTGCCTCAGTTTCTTTACCTATAAAACAGGAATAATAAGAGCTTCCACCTTATTGGAATGATATGAGAAATAATTGAACTGATCTCTGTGAAGAACTTAACATAGTGATTAGAAAAGAGGGAGTATACAGAGGCAAAGGCAATTAGGCTGCTAAAATTATTATTATTGCTAGTACTAGACCATCAGGTTTGGTCTGCTGGGTAGAATTCCTGGGCCCCTACAGCCAGGACTGCCCATCTAGGGCCTGTCCCTTTCCAATGAGCAGGCAGATATATCCAGGCTGTTCATTCCTTGAGACTTAACCAGGCCATTCCCAGCTGTGGGTAGCTATATCACAAACATACACATACTTTAAGCCCACACACACATATCCCCTCTATTCCAAGAGCTGCCAACAACTACATATAACATCAAGATGTTGTAGGGTTCCTTTCCCTGTCTCTTTTTCCAGCCAATTCCATGGAAACATAATTGTTGGATTTAAGAGGGAAATGGGGGGAGAAAAAAGAGGGAAATGAGAACTGGGAGGCCTAGGACCTGTATGTGGGTAACAGAACTCTTGACAGGTAACAATGAGTTTTGGCAAAGGATGACCACTAGAAGGGAGACAGAAGACAAGTTTCAATGGCATTTTTGGGGGTAGTGAGTCTGCGCATGTGCCAGATTGTAAATGGGGTGGAGAATACATTAAATACGGAGAGTGACATGGAAATTCATGACCAAGTTGGTGGTGGGGGTCTAGGGACAGGTAGACAATCAGAGAGGGAAACTCCCTAGCAGGTTGAAAACCAGAGTCCAACAATGAATAAGGATGAGGGCATTGGAACACATTCTCTCATTTACTCATTCATTGACAAATTGTTGTTGAGCATTGACTATGTGCTTGCATGTGTTTGTTAGAGGCAGGAATCAGGAGAGAACAAGGGTCCCTACCATAAGAGAGCATATGGTCTAATGTAGACAAAAACCATATCCCCAGTGAGAAATCATACCCTAGAAGTGTAAAGCATTATGGAGGTTAGGGCATGGTATGTGGTCTAATGCGGACTTTTTTTCGCAGAAAATTTGGTGCAGTAGGATCAGTGTGGTTGGGGTACAACATGGGAGTGAAGGGGAATGAGAGAGGAAAGGTAATTAGGGACAACATCATGAAGATTTTCTTAGAATCAAAGGTTATGTGTTCTTGATTTTGAGGGCACTCGGCAGAGCAAAGCTTAAGCATCAGAGCTCAAGGACTGGAATCCAGGGAAGGAAGTTGGGTTGTCATTTTTAAAGAATGATATAAATATATGAAGAAAACCCAACTGAGAATATTTATTGGAAGGCCCCACCTCCCTTAGGTTTTTTTAAGAGTTGAAGGACTATCCCTGTCTGTAATGGGGCATTTTCCAAAGAGACCTGACCATCTTCAGGCCTTCCTGGCACCCCTTTCATTTGGGAGTGAACCATGTGGCCACCTATATATTTGTTGTGGGTGAGTTTTCACAAAGCTGTAAGGAAAAGGAAACCTATCATTTATTAGCTTCCTGTAGCCACATTCAAATTCCTGAGCCTAGCATTCATGGTCATCCAATCACTTCCGCCTAAACTCATACCAGTCCCCTACATGGATCCTCCTTTCCAGTCAAACGAGTCTCAGAACAAGTCCTACACTTTCCTGCTTCAATGCCTCTGGTCCTGTTCTTCTTTAAAGGCTTAACCTCTCTTACACTCAGTTTCCTCACCCATGGACTCATTTAGGATATTATGTGGATCATGCGTCTGTAAGCACCTAGCAGAGAGCCTGGCATGAAAACATTATTCAACAAATGTAAGCAACTGCCGAACTCAAGTTCCGGATCCTCGTCTGCATGTCACAAACTTCAGTACGCAAATGTTCTCAGGGCTGGGCGTGAGACGAGAGGTGAGAAGGGAAGCAGGCTGTAAGGATACGCCCTGCTTAGAGGCGGTGACCACAGAAAGAAACAAGAAAAACTACAAAATGGAAATGGAAATAAACAAACACAAAATCATGCGAGGGATCTCATTCGGCTTAAGCCCATCAATCAAAAGTCCCTTTGACTTTAGCACCCTCATGTTGGATTGTAAATATCCCTCCTTATATAATTCTCTTTCATCCTCCCTATGTGAACTTATTTTTCATTTACTTCATATTCTTTATGGTGTCACTGATATTTCAGGGTAAAGTTTTTGAGTCTCAGGTTTATTATATTAATTAAGTCAAGCTACATGTATAAAATATCTAGGACGTGGCATACAAATGTTCACTTTGTTATTAATAATGATAATATTGATCTTATAAATCTCATAAATTAAGAGACTAAGTCTCTAAGAGCTTCAGGAATCTCTTTCCTGCTTATTCACTTAGTGAAGCACAAATAATAACAATAACAATGGCTATTACTCATTGAATAACTATATGACAGAATCTATTCCGAGTGCTCCCCATACCTTACCTCATTTCTGCCCATGAGAGCCCTTGAGTTAGGCTCTATTAGTATCATACCTATTGTAGAGGTGAGGAAACTGAGGCATCAAAAGATAAGTCCCTAAGGTAAGTTACAGAGTTGGGAAGTGGTGGAGTCAGGATCTGAACCACTTGGGGCTGGCCCCACAGCCCCTGTTCTCAACTTCTGCACTGTACTCAATCCAGACAATTTCCATGCAAACGTGAAGCTATGGCGCATGTGTTAACTCCTCTGCAACTTTCCCTACAGTTAGCTGAGTGCCTCCCTCTTCTCTACTCCCATAGTACTTGAATATACCACCCCAATAGCAAAGATCACATTAAACCTTGATTTTTTTATGTATATGCATAACTGTATGTGAGTTTCTCAAAGAAGAGTCTGTAAATTACTCATCATTATACACTTAGCATAGGGCTTGGCACATATTTGATGGGTGAAAATATGTGTTAAAATTTAATCAAACTGACAGGACCTCAGTTAAATTTGATGTTCATGATGATGGTGGCTATGAGAGACAGAACATGGATGAATGGAAATTCCAAATGATAAGAATCACAGTGCTAGGCTATTGGCAGTTTATACTCTGAATTTTGTAATAATCACTGTTGTTATTCTTCCCTGGGTTGAAGAAGCCAAAATAACTCCTAAGATGCCTCATTTAACCAGAGGCCTCAATTTTTTTTTTAACTACATGCCTTTCTACCCCATCCCTTCACAGAAGTATCAGTTCACAGCAGATGGGATTGCCCCGTGAAAGCCACGGAAGAAACAAAGGATGTGCTGAAACCTACGCAACTTAGTGACAATGATTATCATTTCACCAGAGGTTACACAAACCAGCCAAGAAAATGATTGGAGGAGGCTCAGCTCTACCCCAGTATGAGCCAAGTATCTATATTTTATTCTAAGAATGCCTCCTGAGGTGCTTTAAAATTTATAATCCTCCCCCTTCCATTATTTTGCCTGATTCTTACAACAGCTCACGGGAGTAGGCAGGAGAAGCTCAGGAAAAGAGGGACTTACCTCATGCATATGGCCAGTGAATGATGAAATCAGGACCAGGCCTTGTTTTCCATACGATATTTACACAACATGCCAGACAAGAAGGCTAGAGTAACTAATTTGCTTTGGAGAGGTTCCTGCCCACAGTGTGCCCAGGTCTGGACTAGGAGGACAGGGAGGTTTTTACACATGATGGAAAAGGAAACCCCAAGGACTAGGCCAAGGGACAACATGCTGAGGCCAAAGAAAAGATGGAGGACATGAGGTCAGGGCTGGAAGGACATTCTCGGTGATGCTTTCTTACAGAGACCACAAAACCTCTGTCACAGAAAGAGGTCATATGTTGAATTTTATAGGATCAAAAAAATTTTGAATGCATTCTACACCAAAAACAGGGATGAGATAGGCACGTGTGAGGCTAGAAGATAGAAGAATTTTCAGTTGACATGAGTTCCCTTGGCAAACCATGTTAATGTTCTGATCGTGATTTTAAAGACCTCTTCTCTGTGTTGTCACGATGTCTCTAAGAGATATATCTGATCCCTTGTGCCTGTGCACCCATCCTGGTACCCTGTTCTCACCTATACTGGGTTTTCTGTTCACACTACAGGAACGAGGAGAAATCCTGAAGCAGGAAATAATTAGAGTGCCTTCTTCAGTGTTGGCATGGAAGCTTGCTTTGTGCTTCTTTCTGCTTTGCCCCTCTGGTCCTTGCAGACTCTGTGGTCCCTAACCTTGTTAGGGCATGCTCGGACCCTTGGCTTGTTCTGACTCCCCTTGGTCTCCAGTCTGTGGGCCATTCCTCTCCCCACTGCTGACCACAGGGCTCAAGCCGGACTCACTCTGGCTCCTGACCACACCCACATGCTGCCAGCTCCCTGGAGCTGACAGGGGTCTCCAGTGGATATCTACTTTGTTACAGAATGTGGGAGCAGACCAGACCAAACTGCCTGAAATAAGGTGGCATTTGCTCCATTTGGGAATACATACTGATAAGTCCATGTTCACAAAGATACATTCATGTTGCTGAGCTTTCGCTGGCTATGACAAAGAGAGAGAGCAAGAGAGAGATGGAGAGTGAGTTAGTTCTTGGCATCTGCAAATGAAAAATGAGGCAGAGTCCTAGCAGAAGGCACTGCAGTTTGGGCAGCTGTATCCTATTAAAAAATGAGAAAACTCTGTATTCCTGCCATTGTGGTGAAGAGGGAAAGCAAATTCCTTAGCGTTTCCCAAAGAAAACATTTTTGTGACCAAAAGTTCTGTAAAATCTTTAAGTTCAGTAAATCTGGTGAACATGGGAACAGTTTGGTAGGTACCCCTCAAGTCCCTGGAGGACACTTTCTTACAGCCCTCACCTCAGGAGGCCCTGGAAAGGGAAGCGAAATTCCACTCCCTTCTGCTGGGGAGCACCTGTGGGGGAAGTGAAAGCCACCCCAACCTAAGTGATGCAAAAAAGTCCTAATGCTCAAGAAGTGCAGATAAAGCAACCTTTATAGTCACAGCCTGTCTTTCAAAAAATTATCTCATTAGATAAGGTAGAACACATATTGGCTTTAATTCTTTTCCTCCAAATTTTTAGACTGTCTCTGGACGCTAAAATTAAAATGCAAGCCATATTTTAAAATTCAAATAATAAATCATCTTAAAATTACAATTTAAACAATTCTCAGCTATGAGGTAGGACTCATAAACCTGTTCCTGGTAGCCATTTTGGGTCACTGATGGGGCATTACTTCTCCAGGCATAAATAAGTTAGTTTTATATGCTCTGTACCATGATGAAAAAATCCCAATTGATCTTACATAAAAGAATAGGTTTACATTTTACTTTAGCAATACAAAATGCATATAGATCTAAAAAAAGAGACCTTTTTTTTTCTAGGGTATTTTAAAGGCTCTGTGAATATTTATATTGCACTTCTGCATATACTCTGTTCTATGCTTGGAATACTTTGGGCAATAAACTCCAGAGCAGGTCCAGAAGAGGGAACTACACAGTTGCTATGGTGAGGGAGAGCTTGTTGCACCTTTCAGTCTGAAAAGATGAAGGTTGAAGGCAAAGAAGACTGAGGTTTACAAAACAATCAAGTAAAGGGCAGGGTGAACACAGCATGGGCCTTCCCCAAAGATTAGTCAAAGGTAGCTTTTGCATAAATGAAAAAAATCATGACCTCACACAGTGGGTCGTAATTCTGCTACCCATTGGAACAAGAGATGTTCCAATTAAAAAAAAATTAGGTTGAAGGGGATATGAATTTAACAATAACTAAATATTGTGGGATTCTGGGAATTCCTCATAGAAAGCAACCTTATCTCCCCCTATCCCCCAACTGACTGTCTCAGGTTATCATTTTAGAATCAGTCTACTTAGCTAGAGAAACAGCTAGGCCTGTGGTCTGATCCACATATGGCAATTCTTTGATTCTTTTATGAGAATGATGGTCTTGGTAAGTGGTCATCTGCCCCCTGCCTTGCCTCCTATAAAGTAAAGGGTCCATACTGCTGAATTTAATAACTTGAGTATAAAAAACAGGAGACATGGGGACTGTCTTTATTACTGTAACTTGAATACAAAGACCAGCACGAGATTGGCTCTTCAGAAGCATGATGGGAATTTAGCACACTACCAGAATTTCATTATCCCAGTTTGTGATGCTAAATGTACAATTCCATTCTACAGCCTCCCTGAGATCTGGCTCATTCCAACATTTCCTTTTTTGTGAATTATTTGAGGAGAGTAGCAAATCAATGAGGGAGGAGAGTATTCCTGAAATATCTATGTCACCTTAAAACATTTCCTCTGTCTCTTTTCACCATACCTCCTTCCACCCTCTCCCTCACTTCATACAGGCAGAAGGGATGATAAAAGGCATGGCAGGGCATCAGCAGGAAATAATTCTTAGAGGTGGTCCCCTCTAAATCTCAACACAAGATCACTTCATTGTCCTGGAACACCTGCTTTTCTTATAGCAAGTGACTAGTTCCAGGCCCAGCAAGGGTATGTGAGAATGTCAACTGGGAACCCAGGGGGGTTAACCCATAACCCACTGCTATGCTCCTTGGTCTGTCCTGGCTAGAAGGCTCAGAACTAATCTGTCCACAGAACTAATCTTCTTCAGAAACCAACAAGGGAAACAACCTCATTTGTAAATCCCAGCTGTGTGCATAATAAAATAAGGGCTAGCATCTAGTAGATCCCCTTTTCCTTAGACAATCATTTGTGTGCGTGTGGATGGGAGAGGATTGGTTAAGGACAAATCATATAACTTAAACGTATGAAGAAAATGAGTCCCCTTTCTCTCTTCAAAAATTTACTATTAAATTAAAATGGTCTGTAAGCCTTTGACTCTTCAAGTGTGTATTGAAATGGAACAAAAGGACTCATTTGAGGAAACAGCATTAAGTTGAGTTGATGGAAAGTAAAAACTCCTTAAAATGAAAGCCTTCCCTTTAAGGACTTTGTGTTCCAAATTCAGCTACATTCTCTTCTCAGTCACCTTAGGCATTTGTTTTTAATAAGTCTTTACAAAGTCAACAGTTCAACAAAGGACCTCAAAACTGTGCTTCTGACCATAAAAATAAGTACCAATTCCAGATGTTTCTCATTTCTCCATGTCACTAATTCAAACTCAGAAATCTCTTGTTTATTGGACATGTAGAAAAGCTTAATGCTTTACATAACCTCTCTTCTAAGAATCTCCTCTCCTATCTCTGCATCCCTTCTCTTGCCAAAGCCATCTATTTCTCATAGATGGAACTGGATCTTGCTAGCATATCCTATAGTCTCTCTAAGAAATATTTAAACTTATGCCAAAATGAGATTTCATAATGATTTCATTATGAGATTTCATAATCATATATAACTTTTATCTATTTCTATTAGCATTTAATGAAAGGTTAGGGAAAGTCTCTTCTCCAGAAATCCTTAAAATTGGATACATGCTTTGCTTTGTAAGTTAAATAGAGGCTGGGAGGTAAATCACCTTTCAAGGCATTCTTCAGGTCCTTTGACCTTCTGCTGCCTGCACATGAACTTTTGTATTCTGCTCCAAAGGGCAAAAATAATATCAGGCACTATTCCATGATCTCCTAGCCGTACAGGTGGGCTATGGATGATGGATTTCCACACTTAACTCGTGTCCTTAATTCTACCTGGTGCCATGCTAGAATCCCAGCACTGGCCAAGTAACTAGGAGAACAGAAAGCAAGGAGCTGACAATAACAACAAATCTCCATGGAAAATACAATGTACTTGTGGTAGAATCATGCAAGGGAGATACACTTTATCTCTCCCTGATGTGCTTGTTTTTAATAGGATGAAGTCTGAAGTGACTTTTTTTATGTGAAAATTTTGAATTTATAATTCTATTAATAAAATGATCTTTAATCATGGCTAAATATTTACTGAGTCAGCCACTGTGCTAAGTGCTCCTGAATTACCTCCATTATTTCTTACAATACTAACAAGTAGATTCTATTATCTACATTTTACAAATGAGGAAACTGAGTTTTAGAGACTCTGCAGTCTACTTGCTAAAGAAATATGCATGGCATAGAGAATAAACCACATATATATTTGCAAATGAGGGGTATCTTCAGCAGAGGTATTATAGGGGGCAGCATTTAGCAGTTATTTCAGAATGACAGCATCCTCATGCACGCTTATTTTAGATTTAGCAGATAATTCATAAGTATTCCCAGTTACATGCTCACTAGTGGCTCAGTCATGTCTGACTCTTGGTGACCCCATGGACTATAGCCTGCAGGCCTCTGTGTCCATGGAATTCTCCAGGCAAGAATATTGGAGTGGGTTGCCATCCCATTCTCCAGGGGATCTTCCCAACCCAGGGATCAAACCCAGGTCACCTGTATTATAAGCAGATTCTTTACCATCTGAGCCACCAGGTGGCTCAAGTATTCCCAGGGTGACGCCAAATTATAGTAAGGCTGGACATGAAATGGCTGCTGGAGAGCTGTCTAGACTGGCCACTGGAATTGGAGATAATGGATAGTGCATAGACCTCAAACATATCTAAATACAAGAAAACATGAGCTCCTTTTGAAAATACAATCCTTTGCAAATGACTCTTGAGGTAACAATTCAAAGCTTTCAGCCCACATAAAAATAGTAACTTCCCTTATAGACAGCATGTCTCATGGATACCAGGTATTAAAGGCAACCATCTCAGAAGATAGGCACCTGTTTAAAACTATGTCTTTTGTGACTTACAGAAGCTTTCCTTCTCAAAGCTAAACAAGGGTTTAAATCAGTTAATTAGTTGATAACGTCTACTGAAAGCTTAGTTTTGATGGAGTCCCATATTAGATAGCACTTACATTGTCATAAAGACAGTGTGTTTGTAATGAAGGATGATTCTGTGAAGCCAATTTTGGTTGCTAAACAAGGAATGGATAAACCTGCAGGAAGGAGGAAAAGACAAAGGAGGAAAGAAAGGAAGAAGAGATATCAAATCCATCAAATTCCATCGATCCAGAGGATTTCTGTTCCTTTGGTCCATGAAGCCTATCTTGGACAGTGGTTCTCAAACTCACATGTACATCAGAATCACCTAGCAGGTTTGTTAAAAGCACAAGACAGGGCCTGAGAGTTTGCGCATCTAACAGGTTCCCCAGGCGCTGCTGATGCTGACTTTTGGTCTGAAGACCACACTTTAGAACCACTGCTCTAAAATGACTGGGGGTCCTGATGGATCTTTCCCAGTTTACATTCTAGATATTTGTCCAAAGCTGACACCATCACTGGATTTCCTAAACCTGAGTTCTTTTGAAATATGTTACAGGTTCACACTTAGTACTTCTTACCTGATGAAATTTGATAAGTTTCCAACCAGAAGAAGCTTCATGAGAAAAGAAATGGATGGAAAGCCTGTTGAGAGAAAAAGAGGCAATCAAGAGAGGAATAAAAATTACTCTATCATTATAATTAATATTCACTTTGGACCAAGTAAACACGATTATCCCAAAGATAAATGAGTTATATTTTCTACCTCACTTTTTATTAGCAACTTAAATTTGCAGATGAAGAAGATGCAACTGGATCAACATGGTGACTAGCACAAAAGGAAATTTGATGATTTAGTAATAAATTTTATTGAATAGAAAGTGACAATATCAGAGTTACAACTAAACATTCTGAAAAACATGAATTAATGTTTCTTTTGACTTAAGTATTGTTTGTTCAAGTGGAGGTGCTTATTTTAGTAACCAAAGTATTACAATTTTTTTTTTTTGCATCCCCAAATCTGCTTACTAGTGCAATGATGTGATATATTTATTTGATGATTTTTTTTTTAGATTACCAAATAATATGGATAAATAATAAGAACTGCAAAGAAACGTCTGAGAGGCACATGTGCATGGTGCTTAAGGAAAATGGAGGCTGGGATTTTTCAGTAAAAGCACTTTTAAAGTATTTTATCGTTATTTACAAGTAAGGGAGAGAATATAATTTCTTTTTTGGTCAGGGAGTCAGTTTTCATCAGAGTTGGTCTCTTCCCCTTTACTTTGTAATCCCCATCATATCAAACTCAAGGAATTTAGGGATCCACAGGGGATCTACACTTCTTCCAGCTTCTTCCCTTTTAGATAGCTTTGGTCAATTCAAACCAAATGCTAGGCTCACCCCAAGATACATTCACAGGCCTCCTGGCACACATGTGCACCTGTTCTGGTTTTGTAGCCTGCTGTTGGCAGTATAGAGATAACTTTAATGTCTCGAACACTGCAAAAAGTGGCTTGCAGTACATGCCGTATCTCAGCCACCCCATCCCCATTTCCACGTGGATACAAAGGCAGTTGTCAGTCATTTCTGGAGTCCAATGATAGCTCCACTTTTCCTCCCAGCACACCCATTTCTGGAGTAAGGCTGATTATAGCTCATGCCTCTACTCCACCAAGTCACTCTAAAATGGCCCAGAGAATTCTGACTTGTGAAGGTGAAATGTGAGTTTGACCTTCTTTAATTGAACTTACCATTCTCTGACTACCTAAACTGAGAGGCTTCCTATAGATAAGAGCTGGCTCAGAAAATTTCACACTTAAAATCACACTTGTAAAAGATGGGGTCACCTTCATTGGGCTAAATACATCCTACAACACTGTTATTCTAGAAGAGCCATGGTGAATTCACACCTATTTTACGAAGTGCTTTCTTTTTAAAAACTTATGGCAAGTCAGTGATTCTCAGCTCAGCAGGGCAAGGTGCCCACAGATTTGAACTTGTTAGCCTGCCTAGGCTAGAAATTCAGGAACTTCAAGACACTAAGCTCGTTTCTAGTATTGTGTGTCAGCAAAGGCTATTCTTTTTTTCCCTTAATGAAAAAAGTATCAACTGCAAACATTTATTGAGCTTTGAGGTTGGCACAAAGGAAGTATTAGATATGATTCTTGTCCTGGAAGTGTTTACAATGAAGTTTAAATGCAAGAATTAAGTCTGCACATGTGAAATCAGAAACAATGAAAGAATGCATAGCATTAAATGTGAACTGTGCAGTGCAGACAGTACAGATGTATGATGTCAGAGAGCTGGGAAGAGCTTTAGGAAACAAGTGAATAGGTAAAGATTAAAGGATGCATATGATTTGTATAAAAAATGGGTGGTCTCTCTCTGTGTTTTATTTATTATGCACAAGTTTACACAATTTAATACCACTCACTAAATCTCATTGTAAGGGTCTGGAAGTCTCAAACTGGTAACCAATGGGTCAAAGGACTTTTTTCTTCTACCAACATTTGGAATGTTTTAAAACAAATTTGTATTAGCTGTCAACATTAAGTTGAAATGTTTTACACTGAAATGTATAATTTCTATTTTCTCTTAAACAAAGTGGAGAGTCTACCAAAACCCGGCCCACATCTCTACATGGTAACAACAAACTAGAGTTGAGTAAAATCCACCCCCATTACATGGAACACTAGCTCTCCAGTCCCCACAGCCCATACCAATCCCTAAGCTTCCACCACTTAACCTGCTTCACTTTTGAATATTACCTGAATGCATGCTAATTCATTTCAGTCATGTATCGGACTCTTTGTGACCCTATGAATTGTAGTCCACCAGGCTCCTCTGTCCATGGGACTCTCCAGGCAAGAATACTGGAGTGGGTAGCCATTTCCTCCTCCAGGGGATCTTCCCACCCAGGGATCATTGGCAAACAGGTTCTTTACCACTAGCGCCACCTGGGAATATCACCTACTTGGATCCTGTGGGCAGCTGAGCTCATGAACCCTGCTTGCTGTATGTTAGCAGGGCCTCCTCCATGGGGTGGGGTGGAGGAGGCTGTGACAAATGTTCCACTCCAACCAATTAAATCAAAACAACAAGTAATCCTGCCCTCTCAGCCTAGAAAGGGAAAGTGACTTACACACAGAAGGATATTTTTATAAAATATTATGTTAAGTCTACAGAGGAAAATATGGACAACACATACAGAGAGTTGAGCTTTGGTTTTTGCAAGTGCACTGGCAATTGCCACTCAAAATGCACATTCTACAGTGGGGGTTTCTGGGCTCTGTTTGCACAGAAAGGATGGGTGCTTTATTAATTAACTCTTTCAGTTCACTTAGTGTAGGAAGACCCATGTGAGCAAATTTTATGTATGAAAATTTGGAGTGTTACAGCAGATAAATTGGATTATACCTTTTTTCAGAAAATTTACTTACTTTTTAAAAAAAATTTGTTCTTATATATTTGAAATCTAGTCAAATCTATATGTAAAGTAGCCTTGCATGTCCTATAAAGTGGGGCACATCTGAGTGAATATTTACTGTGTACAATCAGTTCTTGACTGTATGACTGAGCAAATGTATGGAGCATCTAAATGCTCAGCAGGTCCGATTTGGAATTAGTTTCATGCTGGTGTTGGAATAGTCATTCATTTATTCATTAGGCCATCCCAAATGTATTTATTTGACCCAGTGGGACTTGTCTCAGCCCTTCTTTTAATCAGTTCTATGAACCTGGCCAGATCCCTTAATCTCTACTGGTTTTGGTTCTTCAAATGAGGAAATCATATTAAATTATCTCGAAGTTCCCTAAAGATGAAAAATGCCAACTTTTTCACCTGAGGTGCCTAGAATAAAAGGAGAATAATTTGTTCTGAGTTTATGGTTGACCTGCAGTGCTTTGACTTTGAACATCTCCATCCATTACAGTCAGTGTGCAGCAGGTGGTAGGGCTGACTGATGCTCAACTTGCAGCCACCAGGAAGACTACTCTGGTTTTCCACATTCAGTTTCCTCTTTCTCTCTGTTTGGCCCTATAATCCACTGGTAGATTACCAGGGGTTTCCCGTTGTGAAATATTTTGTCATCTCCCAAATTAAAAGTACAATTCATGTACATTTCTATATGCTTCTCCCTCATACTCCTTCCTTTTGGCCATTTTCTCTTAAATAAAATCATATAACGTTTCATTTGGTGATCCATTCACATTGTATGAACTTCAAAATTTATAAGAGCATATAGAGTACACAGTAAAAGATGCCTGCTCAAGCCTCAAATATGATGATACAAACTATGGCAGAAAATGAAGAGGAACTGAAGTGTCTCTTGACCTTGATGAGGGTGAAAGAGGAGAGTGAAAAAGCTGGTTTAACACTCAACATTCGAAAAATGAAGTTCGTGGCATCCAGTCTCATCACTTCATGTAAATTCTGGATTTAGTTGGATATATCCTTCCCCTTCTCCCTTGCCTTTTTTATTCTCTTCTTTTTTCAGCTATTTGTAAAGTCTCCTCAGACAACCACTTCGCTCTCTTGTATTTCTTTTTCTTCAGGATGGTTTTAGTCACTGCCTCCTATACAGTGTTATGAATCTGTCCATAGTTCTTCAGGCACTTTGTCTATTGGATCAAATCTGTTGAGTCTATTTGTCACTTCCACAGTATAATCACAAGGCATTTGATTTAGGTCATAAAGGCTATAACAGCCTGAAAGCTCATAAAGTTCATAACACCCTGAAAGAATGAGTGATTTTCCCTACTTTCTTCAATTTAAGCCTGAATTTTGCAATAAGGAGCTCATGATCTGAGCCAGTCAGCTCTAGGTCTTGTTTTTGCTGACTGTATAGAGTTTTTCCATCTTCGGCTGCAAAGAATATAAGCAATCTGATTTTGGTATTGACCGTCTGGTTATGTCCAAGTGTAGAATCATCTCTTGTGTTGGAAGAGGGTGTTTTCTATGACCAGTGTGTTCTCTTAACAAAACTCTTTACCTGAAGCCTTTACCCTGCTTCATTTTGTACTCCACGGTCAAACTTGCCTGTTATTCCAGGTATCTCTTGACTTCCTACTTTTGCACTCCAGTCCCCTACAATGAAAAGGACATCTTTTTTTTGGTGTTAGTTCTAGAAGGTCTTCTAGGTCTTCATAGTACCTTTCAACTTCAGCTTCTTCAGCATTACTAATTGGGGCATAGACTTGGATCCCTTTGATGTTGAATGGCTTGTCCTGGAAACAAACTGAGATGATTTTGTCATTTTTTAGATTACACTCAATTTTTTACTCTTTTCCAGCCAAACTGATAATGGATAAATCTGAAAACGCCTATTTAATTTTAACTTGCATTTTCTTATAAGTGAATATGGCATATTTAAAAGACCATTAATTCACATTCATTTGTTCTGTTTGATCTATATCAGATTACTGTTTCTTTGGCTTTTCCCAGGTGATGCAGTGGTAAAGAATCTGCCTGCCAATGCAGGAGATGTGGGTTCAATCCTTGGGTCAGGAAGATCCCCTGGAGGAGGAATGGCAACCCACTCTATACTCTTGTGTGGAAAATCTCAAGGACAGAGAAGTCAGGTGGGCTACAGTCCATGGGGTCGCAAAGAGTTGGACACAACTGAACAACTGAACACATTGTTTCTTTCCTTTCTATTTAGGAGAGTCCCTTACATATTACAGAAAATAGCCATTTTACTTTACAAAGTGTAGCAAACATTTTTCATGGTTTGCTTTTGTATTTTAACATTGTTTTAACATTCACTTAGGTAGAAAATTTTATTTTTGAGTGGTTGAATTTATGATTTTTTGTTTTATGACTTCTCTTTATTGTTTTGGTGTTTGGGGGTGAGGAGCAATATTTTTACCCTTCAAGAATCTTTACACAAAAAGTCCTATTCATGTTTTCTTCCAGCACATTTATGGTTTCACCTTTCACTTGAAATTTTTGGATCCATTTGGAATTATTTTGGCATACTATTCTGCTCCTCCTCTATTTCCCTTCACATTTTTTAAACCTTAGGCAAGTCACCAGGCAATTGTAATAGGCCAGGCAAAGCCCTTCCCTACCTAGCAGGCTTCTCTCTTCTTGAGAAGCTCAAAGAACTAGCTACTCTGAGCTTGGTTTGAAAGGCGATGAGGGACATGGAGACCAGAAGAAACTGAAATTAGGAATGGAATTGTGCCAGGAATCTCCAAGTAGTTCTTTGCAGAAATATTCACAGTTGTTGGTTTAAAATGTGAGGGTAAAATATCTGGATTTCTGGGCTTATTCTTCAAGCTCTATTGCTTATCCAATAACCATAAGACTTGATGATAAAGTCAATTTGGCAAATGTTAGAGACTGTCCAGACCAACAAGTGGCTAACAAAGAGAATTTAAAACTTCTTTTATTGTGACCCTAAGAAAGACATAAATTTTACATTGTAACCCAGAATCCACTTTCATATCTACACATGAAAATAAAATTAGAGTTACATGTAACAGTACTCACATCTATTACATGCATTCTGGCATTTTCTACCTTATTATGTTCCATGTCATTCCATCCTATTCTGTTTCTCTTTTTAAAACTATTGATCAAAACACGCTAAACAAATTAGTCATGATTTGACCTTTAGTATGAAGAATATAGGCTAAAGGAAAATGAACATTTACCTTCCCTGACACAGAAATTTAGGTATGTAAACATCATACATTATTCCCTCATAATTCGTGTAAATAAGGTTTATAAATGTCATACATTTTTGGCTACATTTAAAAGGAATACAGTGTATTTGGGAGCACTTCAATTGTAGAATCCAAACAATAATTTAAAATAAGTTAAAACTCAGAACCTGTGAAAAATCCATCATAAAACCCATATATAATTAACTCACAGCAACAGCTGTTATAACTTAGGAATGAGTGATTTTCAGACCAACTGGACAACAAGTAAATTCAACCAACTAGAACCCAACAATACTTCCATCATTTTATGATCACAAGTCATTGTTCATACGTGGGACTAAAACTCAGGAACTAAACTTTAAACAGTAACGAAGATCAATTGAAAAGTTGATTTTGCCTGGTTGTTGTTTAAACATAAGCTAAGATTTTGCTTATTTTGAAAAACTCTATCATAAAAGAGAATAAAATCCAGAAAAAACCAGTCACGTTAGATGTAATACTAACATGGGCCTTGCTCGTGACTTCCATCTAAGGCCTTGCTAACTTCCAGAGCTGCTGCTACTTCCGAGGTGTCTCTCCCTTCGTTGTGAACACATGGGGCTGGGTTAGGACCGCAGGATGCCCTCCTGTCATGACATTCTCTGGTTCTTGGTGATTTGCCCAAATGAAACAAGGACAACCATCCCACCAAGATCCCTACCGCCACTATCAAGAAAATCTGCCCATTTCTGAAGACAAAAAGCAAGAAAGACTTTATAAGTATTTAAAAATAAACCTCAAACTCCCCTTGAGCAGGAAGCCTGTAAGAGTATCCCTCACCTCATACCGTCCGTTTTTTAACCTGGTGGGCTAGTACTATCCAGCACCACCTGGAAACCTGATGAGCTCAACTACAGCTGTCCTCCAGCGGATGACAGTGGTGTTTGGCAAGTTCATACCAAATACAACCTCTTCTGGTGAAGAAGTCATTTCAGTTTGGGAAAAATGAGTAATCTGGCCATTTAATTTGCATTGTTCTGAAAGTTGCCAGACTTGTCCTGCGAGGCATTAGTGTCAAAAACTTTCATCTTCCTTGGCTCCACCCCCTCTCTCCATGTGCAGAGCAGAACAAAGGGAGGAGGCCCCAAGACAGTGCCCTCCAAGGAGCCAAAGCAAGGTCTGGGTTTTGCATGAATGATGACTTTTGAATTATAAAAGCTTTTCCACGGAAACTTTCACTCAAGACTTCTACTGACTTTACAAACAGGAATGAATCCAAGCTGGGGAGTACACCATCAAGAAGTTCAGTGACAAGAACAGGTCTGGGACTATTCTTCTTATGAAAGATAATTTCCCTGTGTTTCTTATTCTCTACAAACATGACTCAGAGGGGACAAAGACACATATTTTCCCCTATATTCTTAATTTGAAAACTATTACACATGTTGATTGTTTCTGTAAATGATGTGGTACCTGATTTTAGCAAATACAAGCTCCTACATGTAAGTGAAGTCACTCTGTAACTAGGAGGTAAACTGCTTATTTAAACATTTGCTTTCTCTTATGCTTGGAAGAAGGCTGGTGACCTGGGGCCTTTTAAAAGGGGCCCTTGACCCTTCTCTCTAAGGCTGTTGTTCTGCTCTTTAGAGGAAGGTTGTTAATTACATCCATTAAGCCACCTATTTTTCTGAGCTGCTGTAGTCCATAATCTCCCTGTCAGAGTTGTCCTCAGTCAGCTCTGCTCAGACGCCAGAGCTCCATGCTCAAAATGGAGGCTGCTTAATCTCCCTGGGTTCCTGCAAGTCACTCGATTTTACCTCCTCTCTTTTCAAAGGAGCCAATTTCTTTTTTATCTCATCATTTGAAAACCATAAGAAAGAGATTTTTGTCTAAAACAAGGTTATACAGGTTTCTTCCCAAATTCATTATTGTAGGGAGGAAATTGAGGACCTGAGACAAACTTGATTCATGTAGTGCCTCAAAGATCAAAGACACCAACAGAAATGCATGTTCTTTTGCTCTCATGAGAAGTCTATGCAGGTTTAGGAATGTAAATGTTTAAACGTGATGGCAAACATGAATATGGTGCAGAGACTCAATAAAATAGAGTGTAAACCTTGAATGTGACCAAATATGGCTTGTAAAGAAATGAGGGCCTTTGGAGTGTGAGGTAATATTGAGTATGTAGTAAAAATAGTTACCAGAGCTATAATAATGCAATTGGTACATAGGTACATTCCAAGAAGAAATTTTCTGAAATCAGAAGTTTAAAAATCAGTAATGAAACAATGGTTTTCAAGAGATAGAGGGAATTAGAACCTAGGAAGTTTATGACTTGTAATCATAAGTTATTTATCTTATAGGAATTCGGAAAATGGAGCTCTTTTAAAACACCTCTAAGTATATAGCTATAAAACTTTAATATTGGTGAGCAAGCCTAGACTTTCCCAAACTTGATTTATCAAGCATTTCCAGTGGTTGTCAGTATTATAGACCTTCATCTTCCTCATCACCAAATGTTACTGAGATACATTTTTAATCAAAGTTGTTTGCAATCACTGTAGCTTTTTCCCCCCTCCTATGGCCCTAGTTGTTGATTGTTATTATTTACACAAATGAAATGATTTTTTGAAATATTAAAACATATCTAAATTTCTTTGACACGTTGAGAGGTGGGATGTTTGACTCTACCCCTTGAATCTGGGCTGTAAGCAATTATCCCATGACTGTGGATGCTTTACAAGACTGCCTTGGAAAAGGCCATGCAGTTTCCTCCTGTTGCCCCCGGTATACTCACTCCTGGAGAGCTCACCACCATGCTGGAAATCTGGCTATTGTGAGACTGTCATGTTGGAGGGGCTACTTGTTGGCGCCTCAATCAACAGCCCTACTGAGCTCCCAGCCCACAGTCAGCATCAACTACCAGATGTGTCAGAAAGAAGCCTCAGGATTGTTTCAGCCCGTGGTCATTGAGTCCAGCTCCTGAGTCTCCCAGGCTGGGGTCCCAGACATTGTGGAAAGAGACCTGTTGTGTCCTATATGAATTCTGATCCATGGGATCTGAGAGAGCAATGCATGGTTTTTTCATGCCATGAGTTTTGCGGTTGTTTGTGATGTAGCAATAGTATCTAGACAATTCATAATGACTATAATGTGAGTTGTGTTTCTTAATCCTTTGTTAATTCAATTCAGGTTATAAAATCTTATTCTGGAGAAAACCTGTTGTGACTCCAGTCTCCTTTGTAGTATGTTTTCCCAACCCCGTGTGATTTTGCCACTACAGATAAATTGCATTTTGGTTTGGGGGAAAGAAGGAAAATGATTTGGAAGATCTTTTCTAAGAAATAAAATGGAGAAGCTTCAACTAGGTTAACACTTCAGGGGGGTCTCACAGTCACCACGCACAGCTGACTTACATTCTTACTGATTCTGAACTACTTTGGAACCAGGGTTTTCATGAAATTATGTCTCCAGAGTGTATATACTTAGACCACCTTGAAGATCCCAGGGTCCCATGTGGCCATCCTTCTTCATCTGATAAATGACGTCATGCATGAATCCTGGCCTGGATGAGATCTAAATTCAAACTCCTGACCTATTCCACAAGTCCCCAGATCCAGGCAATCCTTGTTTAATAACAGTCTGATCAAGAAAGCAAAATATTCATATTCAGATCACAGAATCTGAGGATGTGGGGATTGGGCAGGATAGAGATATGGAGGTATGTGATGAATATTTACTTTGCATTGGTCTATGCTTCTCAATTTGTTATTTCTCTGCTCATCTTGAATGTGAAGGAGAAATTGGTACCAAACTTGAACCCTGGCCAGTAAAGTAGACTGGAGGGGAAATCTTTAGATGTGGCCAAATTCTATAGAATAGGAAAGTAAAGTGAATTGGCAATGCTTGAAACATAGTTTTATAAAATGGTTTAACACCAGAATCTTTCTACAAGATCAGATTTTCCAGGAAAGATGAACTAAGTTTTATAATTTTTTTCAATTAGGATAAGGTTAAGAATGAGTCTATGCTGGTTTCTTCCTTTTCCAATGACTCATATTTTGGAAAACTCAATTAAAAGAACCTGAAAGGACCATAGGTATCATTCAGAAGCCTTTGACCTTCATTTTCACTAAATGAAGTTGGCATATCCATTAACATGGAAACCTTCCCTCCTGGGAAATAAGTGCTCTTTGGATCAGGACTATTCTTCTGAAGCTCATCAGGTCAATCTTAGGTTGAAGTCATTAAAAACCACCTAAGCCTATTATCAAATTCAACACTATCTTTCCTTACAAGTCTACTGCTGTTTGCCCACAGCTCTGTTACTCAAATGCATGATTCATAACTTTAGACTCTGCAGTCTAGAGAAGGTAATTTTTTCCTGTGCTCTACACACTGGTGGTTTACAACACATCCCTAGCTCTAGGCCACAGCAAGCTCTAGTACAAAGGAGTCCCTTCTAATGTTGAAGGGTTCTTCAAATGGCATTCTTTGTTTTCACTAAAATTTTGTAACGTAATCCCCAATGATTAAACATGTCTTCTTTGTAACAGGGTTAAGGATAGAGGCAAAGAGAATGACCATATTGATAGCCTGAGAAATTGATGCTATAATTTATATAAAGGAATCATAGTTACATTAATTTCTTTCCTCTGTAATTGTGAATGGCAAGCTAGATTCATCTGAGTCCTCATGACTCATCCTTGGAAGGCAGCTGGTATAAATGGCTCTTGCAGAAGGACTTCATCTGAAAAGAATTATCTAGATTCAGCAGGCAAATATCTGTACCCAGAATTTATCTCAATCTTCCCCCAAACTGACATTTTGGGATGATAAGTTGCTGACCTGTAGTCTGAAGGTGGAAAAAGGGGCTCAAGAACATGACGATCCAAAATGTCATTCAATAAAGTTTGTTGTTTTAAGTGAAAACATCAGATTACTTTCCCCCTAATACCAACCTGATGGATTGTAATTTATAAAGTGGGTATCAAGAGTATTTGGAGTTTGGAGAAATTCACAGAAGGACAAGTCAGGGTGGAGATGTGGAAAGGACCTCTTTTGGAGGACTTTGGATACTTAAAGAGGGATCAAGGCAAAGAAGTAGGATTTGTCAGCGATCACCTGCCCACTTGGCTATTATATTAACACCAAATCCATCAGGGTTGAAACTTTTTCCCAGGCTGCTCCTAACACACTGTTACCTGCCTCCATGGATATTACTGTACTTCTGACTATGATTGCTCCATTCAGGATGGAGTTTGCTATGCAAATATGTAGGATGCTGATATGAAAGTTTTAAGAGTTTCTTATTGGAGACCATTTAAATAAGTACAGAATTACACTAGTTTTGTGTTGGGTTATGCCCATTTCATCGTAATAGTTGAGTCTGCTTTCTCACATCTGGATTAGCATACAGAAAACAATGATGCAAAATATAAATCCACACAATTACTCCAGTAAGTGTATAGCAGATTGCTAGCATCCACTGAAATGTGAGATACGAAAGGATTATAAAACATAGTCCTAAGATAAAAGGAACTTCAAAATATAAAGACAAAGACTAGCAGAAATGTCACAAAGGGGAGATGACAAAAAATAATAAATCAGTATTTACAATGAGAAGACTATAATTATATCTGGTTCTTTCTACTTATGAAGATGAAGGTGCTTCAACTCACTTGGTGTTTCCAACATTGTGTAACCCATTTATACATGCAGGCTCAGTAAAGTGGTCAAGCAGATGGCAGGAATTCTATGTGCAGGAAGAAAATGGTTACCACATTTATTCTTCATGAGATTAATAAAGGAGATGCAGAATGTTCAAAGAAGATACTTGAGGGTACTGAAAGTGGAGGGTCTGGAGAAAATGCAAGATAAAGTGAACAAGCAAAATATATGATAAAGGAAAAGAAAGCTTAGAGACAGGAGGAAGTACAGTGTGGGAGAATTGTGAAACATGCAGAGTAGACAAGAGCTCGGCATGTAAACTCTAGTATGTCTGAGCATCAATCACCAGGGGAAATTGTTTTGTTCTCTGTTTTTGGTTTGTTTTGTTTTTTTATTTTTTATTTTTTTTACTTTTTTATTTTTGTTTTGTTTTTTGAAGAAAATACTTTGAATTCACTACTGAATGATTCTGAATGAGATTGGCTGGGACCAAAAATCACCAAAATAACATGCACTCTGAATCTTTCTGATGCAATTGGTCCAAAGAACCATGCTTGGAGAGATACTGAAAAAAATGATTGCTGAGGTTTTGCAGAAGAAGGCAAAAATCATAACCTTTAAACAAAAAAGATAGAAGGAATAAATAATATTATCTTGGGGAATTTACAGATCTCATTTCTTTTCTGAGTGAGGGTTAATATATGGATAACCTCATTATGTATATATAGAATAACCTATAACCTAATGAGTATTGTTATATAGTAACCTCATTCATCTAGAACACAGCTAAGCTAAGAAGTGGGGCCAAAAATTGCTGTAAAGTGGACAAAACTGACTTAAGCAAATCCACACTGTTCTGATAAAATAAATCCATGGGGCCCTGCTTCAAAGTTGTTTAGTTTTGTTACAGAAATGTCTAAAACCTTAACTATTGGGTTTCTTAACTCACAGCAGTTTAAATAAAAAAATTTGGCAAGGAGAGGTGCAGTAGGAGGTCAAGGGGTGGGGGGACAGATGCTGGGGGCACAGATACAGGTGGCAGCAAGAGATGACAGCTAACATCCTAACAGTAAAGAATATGAGAGGCGAACAGATGAATTCACTTAGAGGAAGGGCAAATTGTCTCATGATTAATAACACCTATGGGCTACTGTGGTTCTGGGTGTTACAGCAACTGATATTCATAATTATGATCTCTAAGCTTAAAATTGTGGAAAATTCTTCAAGAGATGGGAATACCGGACCACCTGACCTACCTCTTGAGAAACTTGTATGCAGGTCAGGAAGCAACAGTTAGAACTGGACATGGAATAACAGACTGGTTCCAAATAGGAAAAGGAGTACGTCAAGGCTGTATATTGTCACTCTGCTTATTTAACTTATATGCAGAGCACATCATGAGAAACGTTGGGCTGGAAGAAGCACAAGCTGGAATCAAGATTGCCAGGAGAAATATCAATAACCTCAGATATGCAGATGACACCACCCTTATGGCAGAGAGGGAAGAGGAACGGAAAAGCCTCTTGATGAAAGTGAAAGAGGAGAGTGAAAAAGTTGGCTTAAAGCTCAACATTCAGAAAACTAAGATCATGGCATCTGGTCCCATCACTTCATGGCAAATAGTTGGGGAAACAATGGAAACAGTGACAGACTTTAATTTTTGGGCTCCAAAATCACTGCATATGGTGATTGCAGCCATGAAATTAAAAGACGCTTACTCCTTGGAAGGAAAGTTATGACCAACCTGGATAGCATATTTAAAAGCAGAGACATTACTTTGCCAACAAACATCTGTCTGGTCAAGGCTATGGTTTTTCCAGTGGTCACGTATGGATGTGAGAGTTGGACTGTAAAGAAAGCTGAGCGCCGAAGAATTGATGCTTTTGAACTGTGGTGTTGGAGAAGACTCTTGAGAGTCCCTTGGACTGCAAGGAGATCCAACCAGTCCGTCCTAAAGGAGCTCAGTCCTGGGTGTTGATTGGAAGGACTGATGCTGAAGCTGAAACTCCAATACTTTGGCCACCTCATGCGAAGAGTTGACTCATTGGAAAAGACCCTGATGCTGGGAGGGATTGGGGACAGGAGGAGAAGGGGATGACAGATGATGAGAGGGCTGGATGGCATCACCTACTCAATGGACACGAGTTTGGGTAGACTCTGGGTGTTGGTGATGGACAGGGAGTCCTGGCATGCTGTGATTCATGGGGTCGCAGAGTCGGACATGACTGAGTGACTGAACTGAACTGAACTGAAGCTTAAAAAATGGTTAAATTATTTTTAGTGTATTTTACTGAATAAGACATAGAATTATGACATTTTTGAAGGCTTCTGGTATTAAATCGCTTAAATTTTTAGCAGAGGAGAGACACAACTTTGGTTTTCCCTATTATATATTCATTTATACATTTTCTTATTTATTACTTTCCTTATAGCATGCAAGGCATCAAGCTAAGTTTCAGGAGAAAATAATACAGTTCTTCCAAAAGCAAAATGTGAGAATCTAGACATGCAAGCATCTGGAATTTAGAAAAAAGGTCAGAGATCTAGATTTGAATTTGGAAGCCATTTGTATAGATGTTTCAGTTGAAGCTATGTGAGTACAGTGAAGAGGGTAGAGAAGGGGATAGGGCAGCTCAGGACAGAACTAAGGAGTGACCTTACGCAGTAGTGATAAATAAGGCATTACTGTGTTACATACAAGATCCACGTTAATCCTCGTAACAACTAGGATGAATTATGAACTGGGAAATTTGGACATAATTAGAGACTAACTTTCCTTTGGAACAGAAGTCTTACCCACCCAGGACTTGGTCTAATTGTATAATAGAATAAAAAATAAGCATTGCTTAGAAAGACAAGCTTGAGTGAGCTTCCATCTGGTAAAGTAATCAAGCTAATATTACCACAGAGCAAATTTCAGCACTTTGGGTTTGACTCTGACCATTAAGATCACCTATTCACGATGTAAAATTTTGCAGAGTAAACTGGTACTATGAAATATTTTGAAACTTGTTAAGGAAAAGAAATACCTTTTAATTATTCAGTGATTGATATGAAAAATGAATAAAGTACATTAAAAGACATAATGTATAGTACATTAAGATACGTCAATCTGTTAAGTCAAGCAAATAAAAACTTTCTAAATTTTATCATTGATGTTTGTGAGTGAGAAGTGGTGATCAAGATGGTGTTTATTCTGAGTATGCTGTGACTTCCCATCAAGTTGCCTGCTAAGTCATAGGAGCAACATAGGTAAACCCTTCAATTCATTCACCGAAATGTATGAAACATCTACTTTACACAAGACCCTTCAGTAGATACATAGGAGATACAAAGGTGGCTGATGTCTAGTTTCAGCTTGGAAGAGCTATGACAGTTGCGTGTGTGAGTGCTAAGTCACTTCGGTCAGGTTTGCCTTTTTGTGACCCTGTGAACTCTAGCCAGTCAGGCTCTTCTGTCCTTTGGATTTCTCAGGCAAGAATACTGGAGTGGGTTGCCGTTCTCTTCTCCCAACCCAGGGATTGAACCCATGTCTCTTATGTTTCCACCATTGGAAACCAGGTTCTTTACCACTAGCACCACCTGGGAAACCCTATGAGTAGCTGAGGTAGTGGCTAAATCAGAAGTTGCTAAATAAGAAGGCGGTGGTTATAAAGTATCTTTGCATATTTCTTGTTCCAAACTTCCAACAAATCATCCAACGAATTTCAGATCTTCCATAGGAAGTAAACTGAGCCTAGAATGCGATTAAGTAAACTAGAATGCGATTAAGTAAACAGCAATTTCAACAATATTATCTCTTCTTTACATCCTATTATTTATCATGTGTCTTTGTAACCAGGGGCAAACCACCTCAATATTTGACTAAAGCTACAAATTTATAAGAGCATGGAATTATCGGTTCCAAAGGCAATTTCTACATGAGCTAGTTGTAAGAAACACAGACATATTATTTATATGTATTTCTATAATTATTATAATAAGTAATAAAATAAATAAAATCTATAATGATCTGATATAATTATTATATATATATAGATAATATATTTATAATTATATATTATATACATTAATATTGCTTGTTTATTAGTTGAATTGTTTAATAGTAGGCACATTGTTTACCTGTTGAATGAAAAATAGAACATAAAACTTGCCTTAAATTTGCTATGAGCTATCTGAGTTGTATATTTATGATATGCACTAACTTGTCACTTAAAGCTGTTAAAATTCTCACATTATTAAATAGACATAAGTAGTAGAACTTTTCTTTAGACCCCTGATGGCTCAACTGGTAAAGAATCTGCCTGCAATGCAGGAGACCTGGGTTAGATCCCTGGGTTGGGAAGAACCCCTGGAGAAGGGCACAGCTACCGACTCCAGTATTCTGGCCTGAAGAATTCTGTGGACTGTATAGTCAGTCCATAGGGTTGCAAAGAGTTGGACACGACTGAGCATGATTTTCACTTTGGAGATTAAACACTCCTTGGCATGCATCTAAAGATCATCTAATTCAACTAGAAAGTCAAGGTGCTATGCCTTTGCCAGATGACAGCCATCTGGCAGTCCTTAGGTAAATGATGCTTAAGTTTTCACACCATTGCCCTTTTAACCAAGAAGTTACTTGAGATACCTGTCCTGGAGAGAAGAGTCCACAGGACACAGACTATTAAGTGTTAGTGTTTTCTAGCTTAACACAGGATGCTTTTTAATAAATTTTATTTTTTAGAATAAGTTTAGATTTAGAGAAAAATTTCGAAAATTATACAGAGAATTCCTATATGTTTCCCCTGGAAATTTCCAGTTTCCCCTATTGTTACCATCTTACATTAGCATGGCATATTTATCATAATTAACAAATTAATACTGATACATTATTACTAACTGATGTTCATACTTCATTCAGAATTCCTTAGTTTTTTACTTAATGTTCATTTTCTATTCCAGGATTCCTTCCTAGATACCACATTACATTTGGTTGTCCTGTCTCTTTCAGCTCCTCCTCCCGGTGGCAGTTTCTTAGACTTTCCTTGTTTCTAGTGACCTTGACAGCCATTTTGTAGAATGCCCCTTTATTGGATTTTGCCTGATGTTTTTCTCATGAACATACTATGGTCACGGGTTTTGGGGAAGAATACCATAAATGTGGTACCATTTTCATCACATCATATCAAGGGTACATAATATCAAGATGACATCACTGTTGATGTTTATCTTGATCACCCAGTTGAGGTAATGTTTGTAAAGCTTTCATAGTAAAGTTACTCATTTTCCCTCTTGCCATACTGCTCTCTTTGGAAAGAAGTCTCTATGCAGAGTCTCCACTTAAAGAATGGGGAGTTATGCTGCACCTCCTTGAGGTTGGAATATTTACATGAACCTCATGGGATTTTTCAGCATGGGAAATTGTTTCTTCTCTCCTACTTATTTTTTATTCAATCATATATTTATATCAGTATGGATTCATGGATATTTATTTTATATTTTGTGTTATAATTTAAATACTACTTTACTTATTTTGTTGTCAAATTGTTCCAGCTTTGGTCATAGGAAACTCTTTTAATTGGCTCCTTTGTTTGCCATTTGATGCCCTTTTAGTCCTACCTCTCCTTTCCTACTCTCTAAGTTCACTGCCTATGCTTCTTCCTCCTAGTAAACCTCATTTCTTTTCTTCTCTTAGCTATTCATGAACAGCAGCTCTTTCAGGGACAAAGCAGCATTAGAGTCACCAGAAAAATCATGCCCTTCAGAGAATTTTGTATCTCTTAGAAGTAGTTAGTAAATACACCTAGAGAAAATATGACCCATTCTTCTACCACTCGGTAAGTGTCCCAGTTCCGATTCTTTTGGCAGCAGCATCAGGTATCCACCTCCTAGGTAAGGTAATCTTTTCTTGCTAACTGAAAATTCAGCTTAAAATAGCTAAAACAATAAGGAAATACTTCTTGTCTTCAGAGTATGAGAAAAATTTTCTAGAATCCCCCCAAAGACTTCTTATGTTTTACAAAAAGAAGATACAAGCCCCAAATGGGTCACATGTTCACGTCTAGGTCAGTCATTGGTAATTTAAATGGTATTATCATAATTGGTTTAGACCAAATAGATTATATCTCTGTGCTTCCCTGGGTGATGGTGGGGGGAGGGGTGATAGCCGAATAAAATCAAGATTCTACTAGCAGGAAAGGAGATGACTATTAGGTAGGCAACAAAAATGTGCAGGAGTAGAGCAAGGAAAGCATTATTATATTCTCTTATAATCCAGATTAAATTAGGTTCCCCTGCATATGCACACACACACAAACACAAACACATACTCTCAGCATCATTATCCTTCTTCATAGCATGTTTTAACCTTAAAAGCAGAGCCCAAGAAAGGCCTTCATGAAGGCAGTTTAATTGGGTACTGACCTTAGAAAGCAGAAATTTAGGGATTAGAAGAATGAAATAGGAAGTGAAGAAAGCCATTACAAGGATACATCAATATTATTGATTTGGCCACTGCTATAGGCAACTGATACTTAATACTGCTTGAACATTTTGAGGAGCTTTATGAAAAACATCTCCAACTGCCCATTGATGGGATTTAAAGGGAAGGCATTAATTTATTAGCCTTAGTCTCCCACTGATTAAAGGTGTCCCCATGGGTGTTAACTTACCCTTACCCTAGGCTGGGTAATTGTGAACTCTGAGCAGGTTCTCACAGTTTAGCATTAGAGAAATCATAGGCAAAGAGTAAGAAGTAGCCATTGACCTAGGGAGACATTGTCAAATTATACCTCTGAAAAGTTAGTCAAAGGCTGTCTGGAATGTGTTGTCACAGCAATGGTTGGATAAGAGGTGTGGCTGAAAGGATGTTAAAGAGAGATGCAAAAGAGGTGTCAGAGGCATAGCATTTATCCTGATTATAATTATTTACCACTTGTGGGAATATTTAATATGTCTCCACTAGACTGTAAGCACTATAAGGACAGGAATTGCATGTGTCCAGATTACTTTTTCTATCCTTGTCACCTAGCACATTGCCTGGCACATTGCAGTCAAATCACTGAAAGAATATTGGAAGAATACACAGTTAGAGGAATGCCACAAAATGAAGAAAAAGGGAATTCAACCATCAGATCCATCATTTCTAAAATAAAGTGTCCAATAATAAACTAAAAATCAGCCCAACCTCCCCAAGTACAGGACCAAATCATTTAGGACTCCCTCAGTTCCTGAAGCATTGGAGCGGTTGGTTTAGGAACAGGCTGGGTCAAGAGGCACACACTACACACCCTAACCAGTGCTTGGTTTGAAGAATACCTAAGGGAAGGCAACCCTTCCTGCCTCATTCAGCATGTAGTTGATGTGGTTCTGGAAGCTCCACAGGAGTTCTCATTCAGGCACATTCTCTATGGAGTAACTCCCAGCATCTTTCATATATCAGAAAGGTCCGTTCCTGAAGTTTCTCCAGTCCTGTGGGATCAGCCTAGTTATGATCTAACCTCACTGAGGAGCCATGGATTATGGTGCATGAACTGACCACCTGATCAGGCTTGAATCCAATCATTTAGACAGTACCTCTACCACTTCATGACTGGGAGCAGAGTCAGGTGTACTCATCGCCCCAAAGTGGCCATTGAGTATCACTTACTTGGGGTGCACCTTTGTTATGATTCTTTTCTTGTAGTTGTGGATTGATGACCCTTGTCCCTTGAAATTAAATTCAAAGTTTCCAGGATAGAGACCTGTCAACTTCCATTCTTGAATTAACTCTAATACTTGCAGATGCCGAATAATAATGATAACTATCCATTTCCTTCATAAAACATTTTAACTCTAAAAGAAAATGTTCTGGGTTCCTTTCCCATGTTGATCAGGCAGCACATAATCCTCTGCTTGTATCTTGACATAACTTGATCTAAGAAGCTGTTTGATTAAAGCCATGTCTCCATCCTACAGAGTTAAGGGCATTTATAGGAAAGAATATATTTTAATGACCATTGTGCAAATGCTATTAAGCCTATTACCCCAAAATGGCATTTCCCATCACTTGGCTGTGATCTGTCTGTTTTTGACATTTGTTTCCCTTTTAAAATGCTGTAGACAGACTCTTAACTATAGCAGACCTCCAAGAGAAAGTAAATCGGAAGGTTTTTATGATGTCTTCCCAGGGATCTTTTTTGAAATAAGAAGAGCTTATTCACAATATATTAAGACTTCTCTCTGATCCACTTGCTGACTGACTGAGCCAGGTCAAAAATGTTGGCAGTCTCCTCTGTTTGGATTGACATTACCTGCGGTAATCAGCTAGCAGAACTGGTGTCTATGGACTCCTTCTATCCACCTAGCCTAGTCCTGCAAGAGCCACTGTAAACCAGGGTTGGTTTACAAGAATGACATGTTGTAACCTTGATGTTGGCAGGTACAGCCAGTCTTTTAAAGCAGTCTTGCACCTGGCATTCACATTTCTGGTTATTTAAACAGCTCTCTAGCCTAATCTGAAAGCTTAATATTCTCAGGTGGATGCTGTTTGGCTTGTATCTGTTAAGTGTTTTTATTATAAATAATAGAAGTAGTAGTCATAACAATATATACATATATTGTTATTAAGAATAGTAATAACTGTACTAATAATAAATTAAGAGGATGGGAAGAAAATCTTGGAGGTATGGATATGTTTATGGTACAGATCATAGTGATGGTTTCATGGAAACATATTATCTTCAAATTCTTCAAGCTGTATACATTAAATTTGTACAGCTTTTTTGTATGTCAATCATACTTTAATGAAGTAGTTTAAAAAATAAATGTAAATGAAATGAGTTTCCATTATTTTAGTAATAGAACTTCACATAAACATTCAAAATTTTGGCTCCCTTTGAAAAAAAATCAGAAGCTCTGGGACCACTGGGGTCCCATAAGTGGGGTTCAGCAGTGTCTGCCCTTTGGAAGGAAGTAGACATATTTCGGCAGAGTGACTATAGTGGGTTTACATCTGCATTATGTCCAGTCCAATTCTGGTGTAAAATCCCTGCCTGGTCTCTAGAGGCATCAGAGTTTATGCCTGTTGGCAGGGAATCTACGTATTACTTGTTACCTGTAACTGCCCAGTCCCTGAAAACATAAATTCCCTTGCACTTAAAACCCCCAAACTTCAGACAAAATCCTTTTTACATTTACAGTGCTGAGTTAGTCTAAACAGGATACCAATTCTAAATCTGTGTGCAGTTCTGGGAGGAAAAGTCATGATAGATAGCAGTCTATCATCTCACATTAGTAAAGACCCATTTTTATTGGTGGTTCACCTTAGTGAAGAATGAGGCTTTTTCTTTCATGTAAAACTTTTCTTGACAATTTCCCCCTGTTAATGAAAATCCAACATAGAAAACTCAAAACAAAAATACATTAGGATATGTTTGCTCATTTATCACATATGTATTTATATGTACTTACTGCTGCAGGCTAAGAAATGTTCTAGGCTTGAACTTGTTTAAGCTATCATTTATATTCAATAGCACCATGAACAAAAAATCAAGTGAAAAAAGATCATAAAATCCTAAGTACGTTAAGACCATGTGTGTATGCTTTTTGAGATAAATCACAGCAATATTTTTTTGGATCTGTCTCCTAAATTAAAGGAAATAAAAGCAAAAATGAACAAATGGGACGTAATTAAATTTAAAATCATGTGTACAGCAAAGGAAACTATTGACAAAATGAAAAAACAATCTACTGAAGGGGAGAAAATATTTGCAAATGATATGACTGATAAGAAATAAATATCCAACATGTATAAACTGTTTATACAACTCAACATCTAAACCCCAAACAACTCAATTGAAAAGTGGGCAGAACACTTGAATAGACATTTTTCCAAAGAGGAAATGCAGACAGTCAGCAGACACATGAAAAGATATTCAGCATTGCTAATCTTCAGGGAAATGTAAATCAAACCCTCAATGAGATATCACCTAATATCTCTCAGAATGGCTATTATCAAAAAGAACACAAATGACAAATGTTGGCAAAGATGTGGAGAAAGGGGAACAATCCTATACTGATGGTGGGAATATATATTGGTATAGCCACTGTGGAAAATAGTGTGGAAGTTTCTCAAAAAACTAAAAAACAAAAAAGTACCATATGACCCAGCAATCCCAATCTTGGGTATGTATCCCAAAAAGAGAAAAACTCACCAACTTGAAAAGATACATACCCCGCAATGTTCACAGTAGCATTTTACAATTACCAAGAAATAGAAGCAACCTGGACTTCCCAGGTGGCACTAGTGATAAAGAACCCACTGAAGCGACTTAGCAGCAGCAGCAGTCAATGCAGGAGATATAAGAGATGTAGGTTCAATCCCTGGGTTGGGAAGATTCCCTGGAGGAGAGCATGGAAACGCACTCCATATTCTTGCCTGGAGAATCCCATGGGCAGAGGAGCCTGGTGGGCTATGGTAAATAGGATTGCAAAGAGCCAGACGTGGCTGAAGTGACTTAGAGAGCACATAGTACAGACACAACCCAAGTGTGTTCACCAACAAATTAAAGGATACAGAAGATGTGATACACATGTATACACACATGCACACATATTGTTGCCCTGCTTATTTAACTTCTATGCAGAGTACATCATGCGAAATGCTGGGATGGAATTAAGATTCCAACAACTGGAATCAAGATTGCCAGGAGAAATATCAACAGCCTCAGATATTCAGATGATACCACCCAAATGGCAGAAAGGAAAGAGGAACTAAAGAGCTTCTTGATGAAAGTGAAAGAGGAGAGTGAAAAAGCTGGTTTAAAACTGAACATTCAAAAAGCTAAGATCATGGCATCCAGTCGCATCACATCACAGCAAATAGATGGGGAAAAAATGGAAACAGTGGCAGATTTTATTTTCTTGGGCTCCAAAATCACTGCTGATGGTGACTGAAGTCATGAAATTAAAAGATGCTCGCTCCTTGGAAGAAAATCTATGACAAACCTAGACAGCATATGAAAAAGCAGAGACATTACTTTGCTGACAAAGTTCCATGTAGTCAAATGGTTTAACAGTAGTCATGTATGGATGTGAGAGCTGGACTGTAAAGAAAGCTGGGCACTGAAGAACTGATACTTTTGAACTATGGTGCTGGAGAAGATTTTGAGAGTCCCTTGGACAGCAAGGAGATCAAACCAGTCAATCCTAAAGGAAATAGGGAATATTCAACCCTGAATATCCATTGGAAGGACTGACGCTAAAGCTGAAGCTCCAATACTTTGGCCACCCGATGCAAAGAGCCGACTCATTAGAAAAGACCCTAATGCTGGGAAAGATTGAGGGCAGGAGGAGAAGGGGGCAACAGAGGATGAGATGGCTGGATGGTATGACCAACTCAATGGACACAAGTTTGAGCAAACTCTGCGAGACAGTGAAAGACAGGGAAGCCTGGAGCACTGCAGTCTATGGGATTGCAAAGCATCAGACATGACTTAGCAACTGAACAAAACAATACTACACACACACACACACACACACACACACATATATATGTTGTCGTATGTGTATATTACACAATACTACACAATGTGTATAATACACAATACTACACACACACATACACACACATATACAATGGAATACTACTCAGTCATAAAAAGAACAATATTTTACCAGTTGCAGCAACATGGGTGTACTTGAAGGGCATTATCCTAAGTGAATTGTTAGAAAAAGACAAATATTGCATGATACACTTCTACGTAGAATCTGAAAAATACAACTAGTGAATATAAAAGAAAAAAAAAAGGAGACCTACAGATAAAGAGAACAAACCAGTGGTTACCAGTTGGGGGTGGGGGTGAAATACAGAGGTGGGAGAGTGGTAGGTACTAAATTTGGTGAAAGATAGGCTCAAGGATGTATGTGCAGCATGGGGAATATAGCCAATATTTTATAATGACTGAAAATGGAGAACAACCTTTAAAATAGATGTGTGTGTGTGTATGTGTAGTTTCTGACAGTTTTTATAGAGCAGTTAGTGGCAAATGGAACAAATACATACATATATAATCAAAGTACATTCACATATTTACATGATATTTATAAATATATCTATATTATATAAACTTGTTTGTAAATTTATTCATATAAAGTGGATTTATTTGTGTATTATAGTATATGTTCATGAACATATACTATATTTCAAAGTCTATTCAACATCGCCAAGGTGCCAGTAACAGTTCCTTATGTATGATAGAACTACAATTGGTCCTTTTTTTCCTTTTGATGATCTGAATTTTTTAAAACTTTTCTTCTATAATGAACTCATATATGGGTTTGAGTTATTTTTAAATAAATTTATTTATAAAAATATTTGCTTCAAGAATGCCAAAAATATTGAAGTTTGCAAAAAAAGTATCCCAAGAATAAAGCCTTCTGGTTCTGATATTTGTCTCCAGGTCACTTAGCTATGTCAAATAAGACAAATTACTTACTTGAGAATAAGCAAATTCTGAATCTAGATACAGGTCATGGGGTAAACCAGGGATGTAGTAGTGCTCGGGGTTGGGCAGAAACTATTGTAGATGTTGGAAGAAAGTCTGCTTGAGAGACAGACCATGATTTCAGGCCATTTCAATGAGGGTCAAATGGAAATTATCCAATAGAACACATGACTCCAAGGAGGTCCAGCACAAGGGGTGCCAAATAGTGTGGGTGGCACTAGGGGCCAGCCAAGTGGGAAGGAATGCATAGCATCTGTGATGCATGTTCAACATGCCAAGTACTAAAGAAGGAAATATTCATCACAGAGAGGAAACTGAGGCTCAGACAGGCAGAGAAAACTCGCATTTGGTGAGCTCGGCCCACCTGCCAGGCGTTGTACCCTGTGCTTTCATAAACATTATGAGAGCTGCCCAAGGTCATACAGGTAGAAAGTGGGAGAGTTGCAATTCAAACCCAAGTTTTCTGATTTCATGCCTAGTGATTTTCCTACTCACTCTACTGCCCTGTGTGTAGCTCTGCATCATGAAGCATTGTCTCAAGAATCCATTCGAGCTGGAATCATGGATTGCCTCCTTCTTGGCTATTCTTTGCTGAAGCCAGCACTGGCAATGCTGCTCAGACAGAACACTTTCCTGAGGGCAGCATCGACACAGAGGCACAAATGCTATCTTCTCCCATGCCAGAGAAGCAGACAACATTTCTATCATTCTCCCTATTTCCACCGTTTTACTGGCTCTAACTTCCAACAATTTTTTGAAATAAACAAAATGAACCAGTTTAAAAGAACATTATTCATACTTTCAAAGGACATGATAACAGTGAGAAGGCGAATTTAAGGATGAGAAAGGAAGGACACAGATTGTTCTTTGAGTGAATGAAGAACACTGGTTGATGAAGGCCTAAAAGTGTGCAGCTCCTAAGACTTTTTTCAGCCAGACATTTTATACTGTTTGTGAGCCCATGAACTTTAACCAACCAGGCTCCTCTGTCCATGGAATTTTTCAAGCAAGAATACTGAAGTGGGTTGTCATGGCCTCCTCCAGGGTATCTTCCCCAGGGATCGAACCCATGTCTCTTATGTCTCCTGCATCGGCAGGCAGGTTCTTTACCACTAGTACCACCTGGTAAGTCCAACCAATTATTAAGTAACAACAAAAACCAAATGTTTGACTTTATTTTTTATACTTACTTTTTAAAGATTTATTAGTTAGTTCAGTTGCTCATTCGTGTCCGACTCTTTGCAACCCCATGAACTGCAGCACGTCAGGCCTCCCTGTCCATCACCAACTCCTGGAGCCTACCAAACTCATGTCCATTGAGTCAGTGATGCCATCTAACCATCTTATCTTCCGTCATGCCCTTCTCCTCCTGCCCTCAATATTTCCCAGCATCAGGGTCTTTTCAAATGAGTCAGTTCTTCACATCAGGTGGCCAAAGTGTTGGAGTTTCAGCTCTAACATCAGTCCTTCCAATGAACACCCAGGACTGATTTCCTTTAGGATGGATTGGTTGGATCTCCTTGCAGTCCAAGAGACTCTCAAGAGTCTTCTCCAACACCACAGTTCAAAAGCATCAATTCTTCAGTGCTCAGCTTTCTTTATAGTCCAGCTTTCAGATCCATACATGACTACTTGAAAAACCATAGCCTTGACTAGACAGACCTTTGTTGGCAAAGTAACATCTCTGCTCTTTAATAATCTGTCTAGGTTAGTCATAGCTTTTCTCCCAAGGAGTAAGTATCTTTTAATTTCATGACTGCAGTCACCATCTGCAGTGATTTGGAGCCCAAAAAAATAAAGTCAGCCACCGTTTCCACTGTTTCCCCATCTATTTGCCATGAAGTGATGGGACCAGCTGCCATGATCTTAGTTTTCTGAATGTTGAGCTTTAAGCCAACTTTTTCACTCTCCTCTTCTACTTTCATCAAGAAGCTCTTTAGTTCCTCTTCCCTCTGCCATAAGGGTGGTGTCATCTGCATATCTGAGGTTATTGATATTTCTCCCAGCAATCTTGATTCCAGCTTGTGCTTCATCCAGCCCAGCATTTCTCATGATGTACTCTGCATATAAGTTAAATAAGCAGGGTGACAATATACAGCCTTGACATACTCCTTTTCCTATATGGAACCAGTCTGTTGTTCCATGTCCAGTTCTAACTGTTGCTTCCTGATCTGCATACAAGTTTTTCAGGAGGCCCGTCAGGTGGTCTGGTATTCCCATCTCTTTCAGAGTTTTCCACAGTTTATTGTGATCCACACTGTCAAAGGCTTTGGCATTGTCAATAAAGCAGAAATAGATGTTTTTCTGGAGCTCTCTTGCTTTTTCAATGATCCAGCAGATGTTAGCAATTTGATCTCTGGTTCCTCTGCCTTTTCTAAAAACAGCTTGAACATCTGGAAGTTCACAGTTCACGTATTGCTGAAGCCTGGCTTGGAGAATTTTAAGCATTACTTTACTAGCGTGTGAGATGAGTTCAACTGTGCAGTAGTTTGAGCATTCTTTGGTATTGCCTTTCTTTGTCAACTGAAATTCCATCACCTCCACTAGCTTTGTTCGTAGTGATGCTTCTAAGGCCCATTTGACTTCCCATTCCAGGATATCTGGCTCTAGGTGAGTGATAACACCATCGTGATCATCTGGGTCGTGAAGATCTTTTTTGTACAGTTCTTCTGTGTATTCTTGCCACCTCTTCTTAATATCTTCTGCTTCTGTCAGGTCCATACCATTTCTGTCCTTTATTGAGCCCATTTTTGCATGAAATATTCTGTTGGTATCTCTAATTTTCTTGAAGAGATCTCTAGTCTTTCCCATTCTATTGCTTTCCTCTATTTCTTCGCGTTGATCACTGAGGATGGCTTTGTTATCTCTCTTTGCTATTCTTTGGAACTCTGCATTCATATGGGTATATCTTTCCTTTTCTCCTTTGCTTTTCGCTTCTCTTCTTTTCAAGATTACGGATGGGTATTATGGTTTTCATCCATCCAATATCCCATCTGTCCACCCATTTATCCATCCTTTTATCCATTCTTCTATCCACCCACTAACCCATCCATTTGATCAACCATCCACCTCAATATGTCATACACTGAGTTATGTGCCAAGAATCCAAAGAGCATGGTCCCTGCCTTCAGAGCACCCACTTCCATCTGGGTCTACTTGGCAATCATTCCTGGAATATAAGCACTTCTAGACATAATGACAACCTTTTTAAATGATTAAATATCACAAGCGTGAAAACATCAGCTGTTCTCAGATGTTACGTCAATAGAAATCACCTGGAGTTCTTGTTACACTGCAGATTCTGATATAGATCCGGGCAGCCAGATCCCCCATTTCTAATTAGCTCCCAGGGCTTCCCTGGTGACTAGACTGTAAAGAAGCTGCCTGCAATGCAGGTCGGGAAGATCCCCTGGAGAAGGGAATGGCTACCCACGCCAGTATTCTTGCCTGGTGAATTCCATGGACAGAGGAGCCTGGAAGGCTTCAGTCTGTGGGGTTCAAAGAGTTGGACACGACTGAGCAACTAACAGTAACCTAAACACTAATGCTTATATCATCAGTCCTTGGACCATGCTTTGAAAGCCAAATTTTATTTTACAGTACATAGAGATGACATTAAATTCTAGATTTTTGTACACCAGAAAGAGCCAGTCTTCACAAATTTAAGGGTAGATATACCACCACCAAATTCACTTTTCTTATCCTGCTTCAGAGAAACATCTTCACAGAAGTGGTTTAGGCTTTAACGTACTATATATAACCCCTACCTTCCTCCACACTTTCCCTTCCAAAAATTAAGAGTTCAGTTGATTTTTTTTTTTCTATTTCATAGGGCTTCTTCAATTTTCTCTCAAGAAAGGCAGAGTGTGGCTTCAGAAATCCACTGATAATTAGAAGCACTTCAGAACATGGGGTGGGGATCCAGAACTAATCACCCTAAGCCTGCAGGTTGTGTTAGGAATCCATCATGATCACATTTGTCTTGTACTGCAGACCTGCAGAGAAACCTGCAATTCATTCTGATGGCTACAAGCCACCAGGTACCTAACAGCTTGTGGGTGATTAAGGATGAATTATGGATCTTTCATTAAAAAGGTTCCAGGAAAAAAGTGGGGACAGATGCCAGATATGTTTATATTACTTACAGGGCTTAGCAATCATGAGCACTCACAGCTATTTTCTGGCAATGCCTCTTTTTAATTTTCTCATATTTTTAAGTGGCACTTGTCCTTTGGTGCCATAGTTGCACTGCCTTCATGCAACTTTTGCAAATAAGGGGAATTCCTTTCTTTCTAAGATCCAGAAATGTCTGGGTGTCATTCTTTCCTAGGAGAAAAGAAATTGGCAATGATCTTCACCAATTGATGTTGGACACACATTTTTTTTAGTAAAAGATGATTTCAGAGCAATACCCCATTAACATTCTGCATACTTTAAAGAGAATATTCTATGATACTGTTTACAAAGCCTGTATTGGTACACAGTTTCTAGTTCAATTACAGAAGACCCAAGTTATTTTTTCAGGGCCACAGAGAGTGCAATTCAATCTCAAAATCTTTGGGAAATATGCCCATACTCCAAAATGCACAGATATACTTCTTTTTAAAAGAAAACCTTTTATTTGTTGTTTCCTTGACACTGTCACAAGATCATTACATCGTATTTAATGGTGAATACATGTATATTCAATGGAATACTACTCAGCCATAAAAAGGATGAAATAATGCCATTTGAAGCAACACAGAAGGACCTAGAGATTATCATATTACGTGAGATAAGCCAGACAAAGACATATATATATGTTTCCCAAACTCCTAATTTATCCCTCTTCCCCTTTCCCTTTTGGTAGCCATAAGTTTGTTTTCTGTGTCTGTGGGTCTATTTCTGTTTTATATATAAGCTCATTTGTATCATTAAAAAAATTCCACATATATTGTCTTTGGCTTATATACATAAAAATATATACATATATATGTGTATATATATATATATATATATGTGGGGTTCAAAGTGTGTATGTACACATATACACACTTATATATTGGGCTTCCCTGATAGCTCAGTTGGTAAAGAATCCGCCTGCAATGCAGGAGACCCCCGTTTGATTCCTGGGTCGGGAAGATCCCCTGGAGAAGGAAAAGGCTACCCACTCCAGTATTCTGGCCTGGAGAATTCCATGGACTGTATAGTTCATGGGGTCACAGAGTCGGACACAACTGAGCAACTTTTAGTTCACATATATATATATATGATAACCAACAAGGACCTACTATATAGCACAGGGAACAATGCTCAATATTTTGCAATAACCTATAAGGAAAAGGAAAGAATATGAAAAAAATATATATATATCTGAATAACTTTGCTGTATATCTTTAACTAATACATTATAAATCAACTATACTTCAATAAAAATTTGTTAATTTAATGGTGAAGATAAAGGTGAGCACCACAGTGATTAAAAACAAATCAAATTTAAGTAGGGCACCATAAGATAGAAAGTTATCAAAGGATAGAAAAATGATTTACTTAAATTGCTCCATACTAATAAGCACTGTAGGGCTCTCAACGTCCATTTCCAGAAGACGCATCTGGTTAGGCACACCAGGATAGGACATGCCTCATGGAATGCCCTTCCAAGACTATTACAGAATGTGCCTATGATATAAACCAGAAAAGGCTGCATTTTAACCTCTGTGACTTAAGCATTACAGACTGCAGTTTCAAGAAAGGGTTAGGAGAAAGGGTTCCACTGGGTACAGGGTGAACAAACGTGCAGCCAAGAGAACCAGAAGCATCGACTTCCCAGAAGGGACCATGAAGCAGAGCCCCGTATGTCGGTGTTTAGTCGCTCGGTCGTGTCCACTCTTTGCGATCCCATGAACTGTAGCCTGCCAGGTTCCTCTGTCCATGGAATTCTCCAGGCAAGAATACTGCAGTGGGTTGCCATTTCCTCCTCTAGGAACGTTCCCCAACCCAGTGACTAAACCCACGTTTCCTGCATTGCAGGTGGGTTCTTTACCACTAAGCCGCTGGGGAAGCCGTCAGAGCCCCATACGTTACCTTAAATACTAGAAATCTTTAACCTGTCAGTGGTGGTGGATCCTCTGTGGGTAGAGGGTTTTATGCTTTCCTTTTTTTTTTTTTTTTTCTGATGTAGATATTTAAATTTCCCCGTAACATTAGAGTTACAACTTACTTTCCTGGAATGAAAACTCTAAAACTAACTGACAAACACTCTGTGGGGTTTCTACAAGGCAACAGGTTTGTTTCCATTATAGAACACCCAGAGTTTTTACCTCTTTCAATTTACCTATGTTACTGCTTCCCAAATCTCTAAGAACAGAGGGATCCTGGTTCTTACATAAGAAGGAAGGCACCAAAAACATACTAGGAAGACTCACCTATCTGAACTGTCAATACGAAATCTGCCTGACAGGCAGTGGTATGAAAATTTTTGCTAGTATTTGCTTTTGAACACTTTCATCTGGGGTTCTCAAAATCAGTTCCCTATAGAGATACTATCTCTATTTATGCTTCTTTACAATTAAAGTTTTAATGGCATCAGTAGTACTCAAGGCAGAAACCCAGCCTGAGATGGAGATTGTGAAGCAGTGTACTTAGGCTCTACAAGTGGACAAGAGTTATTATCAGTCTCTGTTCAATTATAGTGAAGATGATTTACCGTGGACAATTGGTTTTTGGTTGCCTAATACATTTCTGTTGACTCCATCTCATCTTTCTAGTGTAATAGTACCCCTATGGATGAATTATCTCCACCCTATTAGGTACAGTCTATTAAGGCTCTCAAGCTGGATCAGGCATGTGGTAGTTCAATCAGAATGAACTTCAGGAGTTTCGCAGAAAGTATTAGAAAAGCGATGTTCTCTTTCCTGGTGAGCATAATTTCAGAAAGATCTTTCTACTTTAAAGGTGGAGTTTGAAACTGCTGGGGACGCCCCGTGAAGACTGGGAATGGGGCCCACGGAGTCGAAGGCAAAGAAATTCCGCATTACAAGCTGGGAAGAGCCCTGCAGTGAGCTGTGTTTGAAAACAGATATCTATCCCTGGATTTTTACTTCTGGAAATAATAATTCACTTTTTGACCCAAGATACTTTGGATCAGGAATTCTGTGATTTGTTACGGAAATCCGTAATTGTCAGATTTTTCTACCAGGTGGTAAAAATTGTTATTTTGCCCCTTGCTACTTATAATGAAATTTCAATGAGCTGTCTCAAGGAAGACAAAAGAGTGGGGGTGGGGGAGGTGAACATTTTCAATTTAGGTATAATCTTATTTTCCCTTTTTCAAAACTTTCATCCTTTTCTTTCTCTCATCAAATATTTTGTCAGGATTAAGATGCTAATAAGCACTTCAATGAGTTGATTAGATTTTCACTGCCTTTTTTTATTTTTAGCTGTGTCTAAGCTTAGTTCCTGGTGTGCTGTTAGTAAAATTGTTAAATTGGGGGTAAAAGAAAAAGAACATAGTTAATTTACCAGTTTGATAAGTAAACAATTGAAAGTTGGTTGCATTTGTTTTTAATAGAATGGTAATGATGATGATGGTGATGATGATAAGTAGCCATTCTTGAATATTTTCTGTATGGGGAACAAAATGCAAAATGCTTGACATTAGCTCATTTTATCCTTAAACCTACTTAGGAGGCAGAGGATAGAGAGTGTGATATTTTGATTTATGATATGAAATACATATTTGGTCTTTGTCCTTGTTTCTAGCACAGAGCTCCCTTGGAATTTTTTAAGTGCTGAGAGTGATTAAGGTATTTTACTATGTTAATGAGGTGACTTTTGGAATGTTCCTAGGTCACCTAAGGACGAGGACTCATCTGCAAAGGAACCAGCCACTTGATTAGAGAGTTGGAACTTTCAGTTCCATCCCCTGACCTCTAGGGATGGGGGAGAGGCCAGAAGTTGAATCAATCACAACAGGGCCCAAAATTTTAATCAACATGACTGTGTAATGAAGCTTCTGTAAAAATCTTAATGGACTGGGTTCAGAGGGCTTCCAAGTTGGTGAATGCATAGGGATTTGGGGAGAAAGGAACACTCCAAGAAGGCAGGGAAGTTCCATGTCCCTTCCCACATACCTTGCCATCTGAATCAATTCTATTCTGCTGTTACTGAGTGATACCCATTTGTAATAAACCAGTAATCCAGTCAGTAAAATGTTTCTCTGGGTTCTATAAGTCACTCTAGAAAATTATTCAAAACTGAGGAAACTGTCTTGGGAACCCCCTGATTAAGTCAGTCTGTCAAAAGTAGGTGGGGGTAAGGGGCAGTCTTGTAGGACTAAACCCTTAATTTGTGGAATCTGATTTTATTTCTGGTAGATAGAATCAAGTTGAATTGTAGGACACCCAACTGGTGTCCCAAGTATTGCTTATTGGTATGAGGGAAACCAGACTTCGCAGGTGACGCAGTAATAAAGAACCTGCCTGCCAATGCAGGAGATGCAAGAGGTTCGATCTCCGAGTGGAGAAGTTCCCCTGGAATAGGAATGGTTACCCACTCCAGTTTTCTTGCCTGGAAAATCCCAAGGACAGAGGAGCCTGGTAAGCTACCAATCCAGGGGATTGTAAAGAGTCTGACATGACCGAGCATACACACACTCATGAGGGAAACCACCCCCACCCCACCAATACACATATTAGAATTAGGTCCAGGGACCTAATTTAGGGAGAAAACCCTGATTTACAGAGTTTGCCGATTTCTGTGGTATAAATTCTCCCACTATAGCTGATTTTAAGCAGCCAATGGTTTAAACAGTGGCTTGAAAAATTCTTGCATACTTAACGATTAGCCCTTGGCAACCAGTCTAATAGACTCCAGTACAACACTGGAGGAACTGGAATCCCAGAGACTATGCAGTTTACCCAAACCCAGCAATGTGCAATCCCTGGTCTGTGTTACTCCAGCGCCCGATCTCTACAGCCCTTCAAATCATGGGGCAGGTTTTCACTGTTTATTTGAGAAAAACATATGGGATTGCAAAAGTATTTTAAATATCCTTTGCATTTAGATAAATTATATTTAGTGGGACTATTTAAAGAGCATTTGAGTCTTCTATATTTTACCAATAAAGAGTCAAGAATCTATAGTATATATAGCATTTGTATTAACAACTGAGTAACAGTCACCAAGCTCTTCTGCTACAGTGTTTTGAAGATAATCTTTCTATGTCTAGTATGTCTGGGAATGTTAATGAAAATTGAAGAAATGATTAAAAAAGAATGGAGCACCAATTAAGGATGATTTATCAGCATGTTTCAGCACTAAACCCTGTCCCAATTCAAGTGTTGCCATGTATCTTAATTTTACCACAAGCCTTTCCAAGAGGTTTCCAGGAAATTTATGTGTGGGTTTTGAGCCCATGAAAAATATTGAGTTAAAACTATGGATTTAAAGTCATTGTACTTGTGTGTCTCTGTGTGTGTGTGTGTATATGTGTATGTGTGCTTTAGTACCAAATATTTCCATACTGTGGAAAATTCAGTAAATTATACTAATAAGCTATAACCCACATTACTTCCCTTTCATCACCCATGCAGGCCTGACTACAGTCTTTCTTGACTCATAAGTAAAGGATTTTGCATATATTGTTTATTATTTCGATCTAAGTCTAAAAGCCACAGCAAAGTAAAATTGATAACAATTATACACATTAGATAATTGACATCTTAGCACAGCAGAGCTATTAGTGTTCACTAGATAATAGGCATAAAAGCACTTCGGAAAATTCAAGGCACTGCACAAATGTGAGGAATTAGTATCGAGCAAAAAAAAAAAAGGAAAATATCAAAGATTATTTCTCAACTAGTACAGCCGCTATGGAGAACAGTGTGGAAATTTCTTAAAAATCCGGAAATAGAACTGCCATATGACCCAGCAATCCCACTCCTGGGCATACACACCGAGGAAACCAGATCTGAAAGAGACACGTGCACCCCGATGTTCATCGCAGCACTGTTTATAATAGCCAGGACATGGAAGCAACCTAGAAGCCCATCAGCAGATGAATGGATAAGGAAGCTGTGGTACATATACACCATGGAATATTACTCAGCCATTAAAAAGAATACATTTGAATCAGTTCTAATGAGATGGATGAAACTGGAGCCTATTATACAGAGTGAAGTAAGCCAGAAAGATAAAGACCAATACAGTATACTAACACATATATATGGAATTTAGAAAGATGGTAACAATAACCTTATATGCAAAACAGAAAAAGAGATACAGATGTACAGAACAGACTTTTGGACTCTGTGGGAGAAGGCGAGGGTGGGATGTTTCGAGAGAGCAGCATCAAAACATGTATATTATCAAGGGTGAAACAGATCACCAGCCCAGGTTGGATGCATGAGACAAAGTGCTCAGGGCTGGTGCACTGGGAAGACCCAGAGGGATCGGGTGGAGAGGGAGGTGGGGGGGGGGGTTGGGATCGGGATGGGGAACACATGTGAATCCATGGCTGATTCATGTCAATGTATGGCAAAAACCACTACAATATTGTAAAGTAATTAGCCTCCAACTAATAAAAATAAATGGAAAAAAAAAGAAATTAAAAAAATTATTTCTCTGCAACTCAACTTATACACGTTATTTTCAAACAGTAAATTATAACAGAGTAGAAACTTCCCCACTAAATACATGTAATAGAACTAATAACTAAAAGTGGCTTTAGGAGTTATATATTTTGTGTATATTTTAAGAAGCAATATTTTTAGTGTTGACTGAAAAAATACAGTGTGAGAGTTGTACATAAATTATTGGGGGCAAAGTGAGAACTACAGCCCATGAGCCAGCATTTCAAATAGCTTGAGAAACTGCTCCAAAGATGTAGGGTCAGTGTATATGTGATTTTGGTGAAGAGGGGAGTACATGTAATCAAGCATGTATTTTTGCAGAAGTTTACTGCTAGTCACAAGGAGCAGACGTCACCATGAAGGATTTTACTGCTTTTCCAGAGATGAGAAAATGCAAGAATTGGGCTCATAAAACCTTCTCCTGAAAATATCTAACTATCTGAAGGCCTGTTCTGCCAGTTTTCCCCAGAGCACAGAGTGCCTCATTCCTGATCTCCACCCTGAACTTCTTTCAGAGGGTACTGAAGGTCAGTGGTCATAGCAACTTGTGATTTAATCCTTATAGAGGCAGATGGCAAGTGTCAATTTTTAGCTGGCCATTATTTTTCAGGAAACTTGATCATACCTCTATCCATTACCAAAAGATACTAGTTCTCTATAAGAAATAGGTTGCAATTTTATATGTGAATATTTACATCAGTTGTTTAGTTTTTAAAACCTCATACCATTAAGAAATTAAGTTTACTTAGGATAATCATACTGAGGGAAATCAATCCTGAATGCTCATTGGAAGGACTGATGCTAAGCCTGAAGCTCCAGTATTTTGGTCATCTGATGCAAATAGCTGACTCATTGGAAAAGTCTTGATGCCTGAAAAAATTGAGGGCAGAAGGAGAAGAGGGCATCAGAAGATGAGATGATTGGATGGCATCAGCAATGCAATGGACATGAACTTGGGCAAACTTCAGGAGATGGTGAGGGACAGGGAGACCTGGCATGCTGCAGTCCATGGAATTGCAAAGAGTCGGACATGACTGGGCAACTGAACAACAGCAACAAATCATATTGAGATTGTACTCTTTAAAAAGAGTTCTTATCTGTTGGAGTCACATAATAAAGTATTTACAGATGAAATAATACGGTGTCTAGGATTTGCCTTAAAATATCCGGAAAGGGAGATGTTGGTAGAGGACATAGATAAAATGAGACTGGCCATGTGTGGATAAAAGTTGAATCTGTGCTGATAGGTACATGGAGTCTGTTTACTAGTCAGAGTTTTTAGATGTTTGAAGCACTCCGTAATGAAAGTTTAAGAAAACACACCTCATACCAATATTTCAAACACTGCAGAACATTCCTAAGGGCTGAATAAAAAGATATGGGAAGGGCTTCCCTGGTGATTCTGTGGTTAAGAATCTGCCTTGCAATGCAAGGAATACCAGTTCAATCCCTGGCCTGGGACAATCCCATATGCTGCAGGGCAACTGAGCCTGTGTGCCACAACTACTGAAGCCTGCGTGCCTGGAACCTGTGCTCCACAACGAGAGAAGCCACCTCAATGAGAAGCCTGCGTACCACAGTGAAGAGTAGCTCCCGCTCACTGCAACTGGAGAAAGCCCGTGTGCAGCAACGAAGGCCTGGCACAGCCAAAAATAAATAAATAAATAAAATAATTTTTTTAAAAAAGGATATGGGAAGAACTTATTGTCAAAATACCCATTTTTGCTGATCTTATCAATTTTTGTCTAGTCTAGTCCAACCCGCTCTCACATTGCTGCCAAAGTTATATTTCTAAAAATTAAGTTTATTTGTGGAATTCCCTTGCTCAGAAGACCTCTTCTGAGACCCCACTGCCTTAACGAAATGATTAGTGTTTCTTCTGTAAGCACACAACACTTTGGTCTTAATTCCCTTATAGAAACTTCTTATCTGGCATGATCTTCTCCCCCTCTCACATTTTTATCTCCTCAAGACTCTGAAATCCACAGGAAAAACCTGAAAGAACTTTTTTGCCAAACCAATATATACACATCTAAAAAATCTGAATATTAGAAATATACTAATCCTGTGTTTCTGGTTGGGTAATCCTGTGGACAGAGGAAGCTGGTAGGCTACATCCATGGGGTGCAAAGAGTTGTATATGACTTAGCAACTGAGCACCAGCATGACCCCCAACAGAGAGTACTGAAATCTGGTAATTCTCTCAGTGCAAGATTGTATTGCTTTAATGTACAACCATAATCAAAAAATCTACTTGAGTGCTTTCCCACAAGCAAGGATAGAAATAAGTAGATAAGTTGATTTTCATTAAAATTATTTTTATTAAAGGATACAATCAAGAGAGTAAAAAGTTCATTGCATGGGACAAACTATTTGCAAATCATTTTTGGACAAGAGTCTAGTATGCAGAAAATATAAAGAACTTTTACAACTCAGCAACAAAAAGGCAAACAATGCAACTGAAAAAAATGAGTATAGGGCCTGAATAGATTTTCCTCCAAAGAAGATGAATGAATGGACAGCAAAGCAAATATATGAAAAGATGCTCAACATCATTAGTCATTAGGGAAATGCAAAGCAAAACTACAAGAAAATATCACTTTCCATTCACTGCATGGCTATAATAAAAATGACAACATAACAAGGGTTGATGACGATGTGGATAAATTAGAACATGATATGTTGCCAATAGGAATGTAAAATGGTGCAACCATTGTGCACAGTAGTTTGGCAGTTCCTTAATAAGTTAACACAGAATTACCACGTGACCCAGTAATTCCATTTTTAGGTATATAACCAAAAGAATTGTAAAAAGTGTTCAAACAAAAACTGGTACACAAATATTCATAGAGACGCTTTTCACAATAGCCAAGGGAGGAAACACCCAAATGTCTATCAGCTAATGCTAATAACTGGATTTTTTTAAAAAGTGGAATTTTATACAATGGAACATTATTCAGTCATGAAAAAGGAATGAAGCAGTAATACATTCTACAAAATGGGTGAACCTTGAACATGTGCTAAGTGAAAGAAAGGTCACATATTGCATGATTCCATTTTTAGTAAATATCCAGAATAGTCAAATTCATAGAAACAGAAAGCAAATCAGTGGTTGTCAGAAGCCAGGGGAATGTGCAGGGACTGCTTAATGGGTGTGAGATTTCCTTCTGGGATGGTAAAAACATTTTGGAAATAGTGATGGTTGCACTACATGGTGAATGTACTGTTACTAAATTTACACTTTTAAATGGTAAAAATAGTAACATTAATGTTATGCGTATTAATATTTTACCAAAATAGAAAATGATGTTTTCCAAGTCCAACTTGGGGATCTTCCCAACCCAGGGATTGAACCTTTGTCTCTTATGTCATCTTCATTGGCAGGTGGGTTCTTTACCTCTAGCGCCACCTGGGTATGCCCCCTGACATCCTTTTCCTCTCTCATGCTTTCATCCTCTTTCCTACCGTTTCCTTCCTCACAGCCTAAAACCATGTACATGTTTCTGCATTCTAATAAAGGACCTTCCTTAACCTCCGCTCAAATATGTATAGAGCCAAGCTCTTTGAAAAGCCACTGGGTGGCTTCTCTCTCCACTTCCCTCTGCCTTCCGCGCACCCACCCTATCCTGATTTGGTGCTCAGAACACCTCTAGGAGACTGTACTATTTTTATTCCATTCGACTACAATGAAAATGAGTCATAGAATTGTTAAGTGACTTACTCAAGGTCATACAGGCAGCAAATGTTCAAGAAAAAAATGAAACACAACCTCTGGATCCCAAGCTCTTAACCAGATCAGGATTATAATAAGCTCTACCAGGATATAAGCTCCATGATAACAGGAATTTTGTGCCTTAAATTAAAAGGCAAAAATAAAGTAAGTATTATTCTTTCCCTTGAATCTAGAAGAGCACCATAACCAATGTTCAGTGAATATATGGACTCACAAGAGCATATAAATGACAAGCAATGCTTTTAGAGTAGAGGAATTCTAAGGAAGAAAATCCGCTTTCAGTGATCTTGACCCATTTAGAGATGTCACAGTTTGCAAACTGTAAAACTAAAGTAAAGTCAGCCTGATTTGGAGGTCTGACACCATTTTTGTCTCAGAGAATTTTGTTGGGTCTGGAAACTTCCCCGTGAATATTCAAAAACTTCTGGTCTGAGACACTTGCATCTATATTATTGACAGATATTTGAAAAGTTCAGAAGAAAGGACTCTAATTGTGACTTAGGTCTTTAATTAGAGAGGTAATTTGAAATAGGAAGATAAGAGAGGGTAGCTTCTACATGGTGTTTGCCTTAACCTATCAGTCTATGAAAGTATATAAACACATTTGAGTATTGTGCTTTCACAAACTTTTTTCATCTTGTTTCAATGCAGATGCCTAGTACTGTAAAAATTTCCTTTGGCAAGGTAAAACCACAGCTAGTAAGATGTATTTTTCACTTCTGAATTGCTGTCTTTTAAATATTATTTTGGGCTTCCCAGGTGGCGCTAGTGATAAAGAACCCACCTGCCAATGCAGGAGACACAGAGATGAAGGTTTCATCTCTGGGTTGAGAAGATCCCCTAGAAGAGGGCATGGCAGCCCACTCCAGTATTCTTGCCTGGTGAATCCAATGGACAGAGGAGCTTAGCAAGCTACAGTCCATAGAGTCACACAGAGTCAGACATGACTAAAGCATCTGAGAAGGCAGGCATGCAAATGTTATTTTATTGACAGTAAAACAATGATTTGATTTATTTACCTATGGAATTTATCTATAATTAATTAATTACCTATTCTAAACAACTAAAATTAAATATTCTAAATATTTGCACCCTGCGATATAGGAGACAGAATAGAGGCATGAGCAACAGGATGAAATAAAAAACATAGGAGGGACTTCCCTGGAGGTCCAGTGGCTAAGACTCTACCTCCCAATGGAGGGGGCCCAGGTTTGGTCCCTGCTCAGGGAACTAGATCCCACATGCCACAACTAAAAGATCCTGCGTGCTGCAAAGAAGATCAGAGGTCCCAAGTGCCACAGGTAAGACCTGTGCAGCCATATAAATATTTTTTTAAAATGGGAAAGGAGCTTAGTTCACTGGACTACAAAATCGATAATTTGCAAAAGTGATTTTGCTTGCATTGTCTTATTTAAGATGGTCTAATTTTCCCTGGGCTTTGACTGTGTGGATCACAATAAACTGTGGAAAATTCTTCAAGAGATGGGAATACCAAACCACCTGACCTGCCTCTTGAGAAATCTGTATGCAGGTCAGGAAGCAACAGTTGGAACTGGACATAGAACAACAGACTGGTTCTAAAGAGGGAAAGGAGTACGTCAAGGCTGTATATTGTCACCCTGCTTATTTAACTTATATGCAGAGTATATAATGAGAAACGCTGGACTGGAAGAAGCACAAGCTGGAATCAAGATTGCTGGGAGAAATATCAATAACCTCAGATATGCAGATGACAACACCCTTATGGCAGAAAGGGAAGAGGAACTAAAGAGCCTCTTGATGAAAGTGAAACAGGAGAGTGAAAAAGGTGGCTTAAAGTTCAACATTCAGAAAACTAAGATCATGGCAGCTGGTCCCATCATTTCATGGCAAATAGTTGGGGAAACAGTGGAAACAGTGGCTGACTTTATTTTTTTGGGCTCCAAATCGCTGCAGATGGTGACTGCAGCCATGAAATTAAAAGATGCTTACTCCTTGGGAGGAAAGTTATGACCAACCTAGGCAGCATATTAAAAAGCAGAGACATTACTTTGTCAACAAAGGTCCAGCTAGTCAAGGCTATGGTTTTTCCAGTGGTCATGTGTGGATGTGAGAGTTGGACTGTGAAGAAAGCTGAGCGCTGAAAAATTGATGCTTCTGAACTGTGGTGTTGGAGAAGACTCTTAAGAGTCTCTTGGACTGCAAGGAGATCCAACCAATCCATCCTAAAGGAAATCAGTCCTGGGTGTTCATTGGAAGGACTGATGTTAGAGCTGAAACTCCAACACTTTGGCCACCTGATACGAACAGCTTACTCATTTGAAAAGACCCTGATGCTAGGAAAGATTGAAGGTGGGAGGAGAAGGGGACGACAGAGGATGAGATGGTTGGATGGCATCACTGACTCAATGGACATGAGTTTGAGTAAACTCCGGGAGTTACTGATGGACAGGGAGGCCTAGCGTGCTGCAGTCCATGGGATCGCCAAGAGTCGGACATGACTGAGCGACTGAACCGAACTGAATTTTCCCTGAGCCCCATATTCTGAGCCAGGTATTGTGCTAGATGACATCAATAAAAAGACAAAGCAGAGTGTTCCCCACTGTGATGGTCTTGTAGCTTCATAAGGTAATGTTTCACTATATCTAAAAGATCTCGAAACTCCAGGAACAAAATCTGATTTCAGATGTGTAAGGATCATCCAAAATACAGCTCAAAGTGAGGAATCACTACTTTCCAACCTTCTTTCACAACATGCAAATATTTTCCTTTTGTGTGGACTGACAACTGGAATATGGGTTTCAAGAATAGGACAGGAAGGTCATCACACTCCAACAGAACTGCAGGCCCTCCTCATCTTTGCTACATTTTTCAGGTCCCTTAGCTACTCTTTCCTTTGTTCTCTATTACTCTTAATACTTCCACCTGAAGCACCAGAGTTGAATCCAGGCTTTGAAGAGAATTACAACTAAGGAACAAAACTATGTTCTAACTATTGTCAGTGATAGCTATGAAGCACTCAGAATGGGCAGTGAATTGGAAGGCTCCAGAGCACTGTCTCAGGAGACCAGCACACAAAGTGTGTTTTCTGCTGCAGTGTTCCAGGGGAAATATTTTTCTCACTACTCACTAGAACAGTTGGTTGGGGATTTCCCTAATTTTGTTAGACTGAATTAATTTGGCAAGTAAATAGATGAATCTTTAAAACTCTCCCCTCCCCAACAAGTCAACTGTACTTCAGGAAAGGTAAAAAGCAAATAAGAAGTCAGACTGTGGTTATTCATCTACAAATGACTCAAATGACTGGGTATTTCTTTCTGGGTTTCCCATCACCATGCAAGGAGATTAAATGGGAAAAAAAGAAAGCAAAACCCGTGCTACCAGCTACACATTCAATGGCTCTGCTCTCCAAAGACAATGAAAACTCCATGCCAGAACTCATTTCCCCAGGAGAACAGACTGGATAAACAGATGGTAAGTACCCACCTTCAATCAGTTCTTCTACCCACTGCCCCCTACACCCCACCCAAAGTTCTTAATGATGGCCATATTTCTCCAAGGTTAACTATTCAATCATTTTTTCATTCGACAAGTAGTTTAGTTGTTAACGTCCACTATGTGCCAGGCATAGTGATGAGAATTATAATAGTGAGAAAGATCAACCAGAGATATATAGTCTGTTGAAGAATAACAGTGGTCAGTGTGTAACACAAATGACAGCATCAGCTGTGTCGGTCGAGGGAAAATACAGTGTTGTGATGACTTATATAAAAGGACCAGATATGGACTGAGGTGGGGGCAGCTCAAGGAGACAGAGCTTAAGGATGAAGTCAACCAGGTAGAAACACAGAGGAGAAGGCTGAGATCTAGGCAGAGGGAATAGCATGTATTAAGATCCTGTAACAAGAGGGATGCTAACAAGTTAGAGAAAGTGAAATATCGGAGAGGGTAGAATTCAGATGAGGGAGATCGGTGCTAAATGAGACCTACCAAAACAGAGATCTATTAGAACTGATGGGTGAGTTCAGTCAGGTTTCAGGATATAAGATGTATAAAATTCAATTGTATTTCTCCACACCAGCAATGAACAATCTGAAAGTGAAATTAAGAAAACAATTTCATTTACAATAGCATTTGTGAGAATAATATACTCTGGAATAATTTTAACAAAAGATGTGTAAGACTTGTACGTTGAAAACTATGAAACGCTGTTGAGATAAATTAAAGAAGACCCAAGTAAATGGAAAGGCAGCCCATGTTCATGAACTGGAAGATTTAATATTAAGATGGTTATATTCTTCACACTGTTCTATAGGTTCAACACAATCCCTATCACTATCCTAGATGATTTCTATGGAGAAATTGACAAACTGTTCCTGAGATTCCTACGAAAAGTCAAGGAACTCAGAATAGCCAAAACAATGGAAAAGAAAAACAAGTTGAGAGACATGTACTTTCCAATTTCAAAACTTACTACAGAAAAAAAAAAGAATAACAGTAAAAAAACAGTAATCAAGACAGTGTGGTACTGATATGAAGACAGACATAGATCAAGGAAATAGAATTGAAAGTCTGGAAATAAATCCTTTTACCTTTATGGTGAATTGACTTTTAACAATTAATAGGAAATTAATAGGAAAAGATAGTAATTTCAATAAATTGCACCATAGCAACTGGATATGCACATGCAAAAGAATAAAGTTGAACTTCTACTTTATACCATATACAAAAATTCAAATATATCATCAACCTAAACAAAGAGTTAAAACTGTAAACTATGAGTCAAAAACATGGGAGTAAATCTTTTAACCTTAAATCAGGCAGTGGTTTCTTAGATATGACACTGAATTCACAAATTACAAGAGAAAAAATAGATAAATTGGATTTCATCAAAATTATAAAGTTTTGTGCTGCAAAACAGAGTGTCAGGAAAGTAACAAGGCAGCTTGCAGAATGGGAGGAAATATTCTCAAATTGTGTATCAGATGAGGGGCTTCTATCGAAATATACAAAATACTCTTACAATTCAACAATTAAAAAAAAAAAAAAGACCAACAATCCAATTAAAAACAGGCAGAATTGACAAAAAAAATCTAGATACAGATTTTTCACCATTTATAAAATTTAACTCAAAATAGATCATAGGCCTAAATGTAAATGCAAAAGTATAAAACTTCTGGAAAATAACATAGAAGAAATCTCTGGGCATGGCAATGACTTTTTTTATATAACAACAAAAGTGTACTCTGTGAAATAACTGGTAAGCTGAACTTCTTTAAAAAAATTTCTGCTCTGCAAAAGGCAGTGTCAAGAAAATGAAAAGACAAAGCACAGGTTGGGAGAAAATATTTGCAAATGATACACCCAATAAGATCTATTCTTTAAAATATACAATAAACTACTAAAACTCAAAAACAAAACAAAGCAAAACTCATTTAGAAACTAGATAAAAAACTTGAACAGACACCTCACCAAAGAAGATATACAAATGGCAATTAAGCATATGAAAAGTTGCTCAACATCATAAGTCATTAGGGAATGGTGAATTAAAACAAGATATCACTGTACATCTAATAGAATGGCCGAAGTGCAGAACACTGAAACACCAAATGCTGGCAATGTTTTGGAGCAACCAGAACCCTCATTCAAAGGGTGGGAATATAGGCTTCCCAGGCGACACTAGTGGTAAAGAATCCACATAGCAATGCAGGAGACACAGGAGTGGGTTCTTTGGAAAGATCCCCTGGAGGAGGAAATGGCAAGCTATTCTTGCCTGGAATATTCCAAGGACAGAATATTCCTTTGCATCCATGGAATTGCAAAGAGTTGGACATGACTGAACATACATGCATCACACAGCAGTCACTTTGGAAAAGAGTTTGGTACTTCCTTATAAAACCAACCACACTCTTACCACGTGATCCAGCAACTCTTCTCCTGGTTATTTATCCAAATGAGTTCAAAACTTATGTCCATACAAAAAGCTACACACAGACGTTTACAACACCTTTATTTATAATTGTCCAAATTTAGGAGAAACTGAGATGTCCATCGGCAAGTGAATGAATAAATAAACTGAGGTGCATCAATACAATAGAAAATTATTCAGCATGAAATGAGCAATCAAGCCATGAAAAAACATGGAAGAAGCTAAATGTATACTCCAATGTAAGAGAAGTCAATCTGAAAAATGCTACATACTGTATGATTCCAACTAAGTGACATCTTGTAAAAGGCAAAACTTAGAGATAGAAAAAAAAAAGATCATTATTTTGCAGGGGTTGGGAGGAAGAAGGGATGGATAGGGAGTATGGAGAATAGTGATATAGGCTGTGGATGTATGGGGGGTAAGAGGTACATAGGAACTCTCTATACTGTCCATTCAATTTTACTGTGAACTTAAAAACTTCTCTTAAAAGTATGTTTAAAAAGAAAACTCACCCAAATAAATTTAAAAATTCCATTACCTATATTACTCCACTATACAAAATGTTCTCCCTAAAACTGTTAGGCTGGTTTATGAGTGATCAAAACTAGAAACTAAAATATTTCCCCAAAACTTAAAAAAATATAAACAAGAATTTGAATAGAAATTTCTTCAAAGATAATATTCAGATGGCCAATAAACACATGATAAGGTATTCAGCATCATTACTCAAAAAAGAAATGCAAACCAAAACCATGATAGGATGGCATTTCATATCCACCAGAATGGCTAAAATTTAAAAAGACAGATAATAAGTGTTGACTTATTATTTTGGACGATGTAGAGAAATTAGAACCCTCATACCTTACTGGCAGAATTTTTAAATGGCAGTACCACTTTGGAAAACAGTTTGGCATTTCTTCAAAAAGTGAAACACAGAGTTACCATATACTGGCAATTTCAGTCTAAGAGAAATGAAGACTCCTGTCTGCATAAAGACATATACATGATGTCCATAGCAGCATTGTTCATAACAGACAATAGGTGAGAACAGTCAAAAAGTACATTACCTGATGAATGGATAGGCAAAATGTGGTGTATTCACACAGTGGAATATTGTTTAGCCATAAGAAGAAATGAAGCACTGATACATGCTGCAACATCAAAGACCCTTGAAACTATTGTAGTATAATAAATGAAATAATACAGTCACAGTCATATAATCACATATTATGAAGTGAAGTGAAGTGAAAGTCACTCAGTTGTGTCCGACTCCTTGTGACCCCATGGATCAAACAGTCCATGGAATTCTCTAGGCCAGAATACTGGAGTGGGTAGCCTTTCCCTTCTCCAGGGAATCTTCCCATATTATATGACTCCATTTATATGAAATGTCCAGAGTAAGCAAATTCATAGATACGGAAAGTAGATTAGTGGCTGCTTACATGGGTGGGTGGAGAGGGGATAGGGTTGTGATAGCTAAACTCTGTAGAATTTTTTTTAGTTCGTGTTATTTTATTTATTGATGTATTCTAAATCACCTTATTTTGCACAAAGTTTAAATCATTCTTCATGAGGCTTTTCTCATGCTGTAACTCCTTTACACATTTGTGTGTGTACATACATATTCTTTATATTCTTAAAAAATATTTGATTAAATCTGGGAGCCCTTAAAATATAAAAGTAGTTTAGAATAAAATAAAGGTGTATTCAAGAACAGGAGTAGTACTGTTTGAAAACTTTGGTTAATATCTTTTTTTTTCAATTGTTAAATTTTTTTAAAATTGAGATACTTACATACAGGAAAATGCATGGATCTTAAGAATATAGTTCAATGACAGATTCACATATCTATATAACTCAGATTATACAGATATTATTATTCTTTTTGAGGTGATGAAAATGTTTTAAAATTAAGTGAGGTGATAGTTGCACCTATCTGCAAATTTATTAAAAATCACTCTACTGAATATTTTAAAGGGATGAACTATATGCATGTATGCATGTAAATCATAATAAATAAAAAATAGTAGAAATAAAATAATCAATAAATACAATTTATTTTTTATAATAAATAAATTAAAAAAGTATCTCAACTTTATTTTTAAGTGGGTTTCAAAAGGTGGATTATACTAGACCTTTTCAGTCCCTGTAAGGACAGAAGGTACTGAGTTTCTCTGCTTTAACCAGAAAAATGACAGAACAGGCTCAAAATGTCTTTGCAGCTCCCTGAGCCTTGGAAGAGAGAACTGCCCAGAATGTCTAAAAACTGCTCAGTTCACGTAGGGTGGGGAAAGGCTGGGTTTCCACAGCCTGTGGATGGACTGTCCACTGTGCTTCCCTTCCCCAAAGTGGGAACTTCATTTCCCCAGGAGGCTCACCCTGGGTCGGCAGGACTGCATCCAGCCGAGTGGCTGCTCCCAGGGCCATGCTCTCCACTGGAGAGTACCTGGCACACACTTCTTGTCTTATCTGGGCTCCTGTTCGTCTGCCCAGCTCATTAGTTTTTTGTAAAACCAGCAGGAAACCATAACCTTTCGGGTCATGTAAGTGACCCTGCTACTCAGCTGAAGAGCAGGCCTTTGTCCGGTTGCTCCCTGCCCTGCTTCCTGCGGCGGCAGATATTGATTTTTCTCATGACAAAGCAAGTATTCACCCGTTCTGGAAGGCTGAGAATTTTAATCCCCAGTTTCCGGGGAAGCATAGTGATACTGACAACCCCTTTAAGTAAAATGGTTTAGAAGGAAAAGCTAAATAAAGTGACTGCTGTCTGGGCAGAGAAGAGAGAGATGGTGATATTTACATAGACCTGACAGGTATTCAAAATGGGAAAAGTAGAAAGGTTTTACAAAGCAAGCATCTCAATGGTCCACCAGGGAAGGAATTCCCTGTAGTCAGGCTCTAGGTACTTTTCAAGAAACAGCTCATCGTCCAGCCATCTAGCACTGTTGTGACTGACATTCATGTACTGATGACTGAATCACACACTGCTGGTGGGTAGAAGAAAATCCCCCCTTCCTTCAGTAGTGATATTAAATGTGTAATGGCTGTTTATGTGGAGGAAGTTGGGTTAAGCATGTGGTTCAGGGGGAAAATACCAGTAGCCTTCAGAATGAACTGATCTACAGCCATTCAAACTGTGTGAACAAGCCTGTGCAGGCAGACAGGAATGGGGTGAGTTCTCTGTGTGCCCCCACCCTCCACTGACTACCTCCTTGGTTGTGCAAGGAGCTAGTAGTGTTGCCTCACCCGAGCACACCACCAGTCAATCCAAGGCTTCAAATTAAGTTCTCTCCCCACCCTCCCAGGAGCAGCAATTCTTCTGGTCCTCAGAATGACCTCCTCCTGTGGGTCTCACTGCCATTGACAGAGATAAAGGGATCTGCACCAAGGAAAGTCTCCTGCAGTGAACACTGGAAATGGGGGGAGCCGACCAGTGTACAGTGACATGAGGCACAGCCTCTCTAGGACCCAGAAGATGCTTTCTGGACGTGGCACAGAGGAGATGCATGGCAGCCTAGGAAAGAGCAGAAACCCTGGGTCTGAGAACCTGCTAACATCCTCATTTTAAGACCATGACATTTATGGATATAGCTCAAGAGGATGTTGTTTTTTCTTTTTTTTAAAAGATGGGCTTAGTGGGTATGACAAAAAGGGTAGAAATATCTGAAAATGATTACTTCAAGGTTTCCACTGTGGTGAATGGGTTGAAGATCACCAGCATGTGGTGAGACTGAGCAGTAGGCCAGGCAGTACGCAGACAGAGGCAGCCGTGAACTCCCTGCATTTGGCTCCCATAAAATCCCAGTGTGTTACTCAGACTCTGAGCTAATAGCCTCAGGAAAAATAATTTATGCCATTCAGGGCAACTCATACAAATGCAATGTGGAACCTGTTTTTATCCAGCATTTTTTTTAAGACAACTTTTCTGTAAGTCAAACCACCTTGAGAAATAAATCCTGTAAGCCCTGCTAAGTAATTGCCAAAGATTCTTAAGTAGAGCAATTCCCCACCACCAACCTGCCTTTTCCCAGAACAACTTCCCGCGCTTTTTGAAGCACAATAGAAACTGAAGTGGGTCTTGGCTTTGGTCACGTGGCATTGCAATTCCTCTGAATGGTACTCTCTTCGTCACTGGGTTACACTGAGGAAAAATCGAGAGAGCTGCTAAAGGTGTGCAACCCAAGTATAGGCAAACATGGGAGAGGAGACACAGTCGCTGTTTGTAGGACATACCACTTTCCAAACAGTTTTAGGGAAGCATTCTTCAGTGACCTCAAAGGGCTGAATTATACAACATTTACGGAAGGCCTACTAAGAGCCAGCCAGTGCACGCAGCACTGGGTTGACAAAGATTTACAAAATGAGGTTGAGTGGGCTTCAGGATCATCTAAGGCTGAGCTCTGCCTTCCTATGGCCGTCACCATTTGAAGGTTAACTGTGGCTTTTAGAACGGAAACCAGTGGATGACAGGTCCTACATAAATATGGGATACTGATGTTGATCCTTCTATCTGAAAGGCTCAGATGTAAAAAGTTCCCAAAGACAAGTAATTTGGTTAAAGATTAAAGTTTAACTTTGAAGGAAGTAATAAAATCTAGGACTTCAATGGTGGTGGCTGTCATTTGTTTTTAAAAGTGGTCAACAAATATTTACTGAACACATACTGAGTTTCTGGCATGATTTATGGAAGCACATGAAGCAGTTAGTCTCTGCAATTAGAGACTTAAAGTCATGTTGGAGGATTTCACATACACTCACACAAACACAATCTAACAATCCAAAATACCATGTAATCTCCAAATGAATGGCATTGTAGGAAATAATTGTCCAGAAAGTAACACAGGAGCTGCAGGAAGGAGAACTGCAGAGACTGTCATGGAGGCTCTATGTAAGAGAAGGAAAGAATGGATGTGGTACCTGGTAAAGTGACAAGATTAACCTGAGCAGGGATAAAGGGAGAAGTTATTCCAGGCAGGAGGGGAGTGATGGCCAGGTATAAAAGGCAGGAAGGTAAAGAGTGGGTCCAGACGACATGGTAGCTCTTATATCTGGAAAAGTAGCTTGGGTCAGATTGAAGACATCAAGCAGTACATAATAACCGTATGTCTTATTACTGGTGATATTAATCTTATCAAAGGGTCAGATTAAGGTTAAGGTAGAATCTACCTGATCTCTACATTGTAAGGTTACAAAACTTGGTAAGTATTTTGTGGTACATGTAACATGTTTTTAAGTTTAACCTGCATTAATATTTTCCCATTACTAACTCTATATAATCCACAAAACAAGTCAAATTATGATTTGTAGCATATGCCAGTTTCTATGATGTAAATACTCACCACAGAAACCACCATGGCTAGTATTAAGTTCGCAGTGTGATGCCACTGAAAGGGGAGGTGGGCAGGAATACTCAGAGGCACATCATTGAACCGTATGGCTGCCAGTAACCTCCCGTGCATAGAGAGCAGTAAAATGTATACAGTAAGTAGGAAGTGATGAGTGTTTACTACTTTTGTTTAGAATAGGTTTGAGTTTATAAAATTTAATTTTTAATAGTGGCTGTTTTTAACAACTGCCTCACAGAATTCCCAAAAACGTCATAGTTGGCCTTCACGATCCAGCAGGAGCGACTCCAGACACCACTGCAGGCGCTGTTGTCTGTAACCAGGTGGCCCTTCCAGCATCTTGTCACAGAGTTGAGAGTGAGCAGCAAAATCTCTCCCAGATCCTTGTGGTCTGGCATTTGTTCCAACCACAGAAAATGTGTGCTTTAATGAGAAGAGTATAAATGGTTGTGTTGGGTCTTTATTCTAAGATGGGCTGCCAGGTACCTCTGCCAGGCAAGATGTTCAAGATGTGTCTCAGCATAGAGCGATATGTGTGAGATGCTGGGTCTAGGAAACAAAATCCCAATTTTATACTTACCATTTGCTTGGGGAGAAATTTTGGTTCTTTTACCTCATCCATAAGGGTGGGATGATTGCTAGTGGGTATATAACACATACACAGATATGAGCAATATTGATAAAATGCCCAGCCTAGTATCTGAACAAAGTAGCAGGCACCCTTCTATATTTATCTATTGACTGATCGGTCGATATAGATATGGGATACGTATATGTATGCCTATGTATATATGCATTTGTATTTGCTAAATTAGCAAACACATCTGTAACACTAACTAAATGGCAGTACTTTACATCCGTTAAAACAATATTAACTTATTTAATTGTCTTAACAATCCCAAAGGTATCTAGGTGTTACTGTTGTTACTATTATCCTTATTTTTTATAGAGGTGTCAACTAAGGCATAGGCCAGTTGTGTAACTTGCCCAGGGCCAAAAAGCTACTAGGAAGTATAGTAGCCAGGATTAACCCCAAGCTGTCTACTGCCATAATTAGTATGTGTTTTCAGACACTATAAATGTCACTTTTCTTCCTCATTCATTCAAAGAAAAGGCATAGGGAGGGAGGTGGGAGGGGGGATCGGGATGGGGAATACATGTAACTATATGGCTGATTCATGTCAATGTATGACAAAACCCACTGAAATGTTGTAAAGTGATTGGCCTCCAACTAATAAAATAATATTAAAAAAAAAAAAAAAAAAAAAGAAAAGGCATAAAAAAGAAACACCAATAACCGTGTTCCTAGGTCTATGGCTATTTTGCCAGCACATCGCATGGAGCAGACTATTGAAAGGCTGCTTGTGATGGTTTCAGTGAGTTTCTGAGTAGGAGGCCTGGGGGCTGTGGACCAGGAGGGCCCTCACAGTGAAGCTGGCAGAGAAGGAAGTGGCACCCTTGGCTGGGAAAGCTCTGCTGAGCCCTCGTGGTAAGTGGGGACTGGTGGCCGTGGGAGGGTTAACTCGACAAAGCTTCCTGGTCGCTCCTCCACTGACTGACCAGTTTTGCTGGCAGGTCTCTCTGCCCCGACATGACTCAACTCCATTCTATGTGGGTGCCTAGTTACTCAGTCACGTCCGACTCTTTGTGACCCCTTATGGGCTATAGCCAGGCAAGCTCCTCTGTCCATGGGGTTTCCCAGGCAAGAATTCTGGAGTGGGTTGCCATTCCCTTCTCCAGGGGATCTTCCCAACCCTGGGATTGAACCCCAGTCTCCTGCATTGCAGATGGATTCTCTACCATCTGATCCATTACTCTGATACAAAGGAATCATACGATAGCAGAACAATCAAATGACTGACTTTATGTTCTCAAAATTAGGAAAAACAGATATCAGGAGCAGTGGTTTTCAAACTTTTTGAGGGGGAGCAAGAAGATTTTTTTCTGTTCTGGCCTTTGGTGGCGCTCTGCCTTTGGGAACCTTTTCAGTGGCTCCTGAAAAATCTAAAATGCAGAGGTTTCGTGGTATAGATGGAAAATTACAGTTCTGTTTTAAATGCATCATATATCTGAGGACCTGAAAAACAGAAAGGTAAAGTAATTTTCCCAAAGCCACACAGCAAGCACAACCAGGCTGAGAATCTGCCATTTCCTAGTGCCCCAGTTCTCTGTGACTCATATCCTGGTGTTACTGACTTTGGGGCTCTCTGGGGACCAGTTTGGAACAGATAACACAGTGTCTGTGAGCCACGGGGTCCCTCAACTTCTCAGCTGGTGACCTGCTGGCCAAAGTGGGAATTCACCTGCCAATCCCAGGGCTCAAGCAGGAGCAACTAGCAATTGTTGACCATTGGCATCAGCAATTGCCAGCGTTGATGAAAGGTTCCCACTCTGGGGAACAGATGCTGAGACAGAGGGATCATATTTTACTATAATGGAGCCGTTTTAATGTATGCCTTGCCCATCTGTCTTCCATAAAGGTGCAGCAGCCTTCCCTCTTTATCTGGCTGGAAGGTACAGTTATTTTTATTGTCAGGTGCATAAAATATATGGAATCACTTGAAAGAGCTTCTTTGGAATGCACAGAGAGTAGCTGCTTGGCACAAAGCACTGCTAAATATTTTGTAAGGTTTTCATAATTCATGAAACCTGTTATTCGTGAAGGTTTTTCTTGAGACCCAATCAGGAATCCCCAATTACTCCTATGAAGAGCAGAGAAAGAAGACAGTGCTACTTTCCTTCTGGGTCTGCCTATCTGATCTATTTGTCTCATCCACACAAATATTTACACAGGGCTCTCTCTTGATTACTAACTCGTCTAGCTGTAACCAGTTTCTTGCCCCCAAATCTGGACGTTTTGGAACAAGCTGTTTAACTATCTCAGGCCTTGGTTTATCAATTCATGGCAAGGACCAATCTAGGGGTTTTCATGAGGGTGACATTGAGTTAATGTTTATAAACCATGGTGATGTTCTCAGATGAAAGATGTTCAGTGAATATAAAAATACTCAGCTATGATGATTAATGCATGGTCTTTGCCAATGAGATTATTTAGACGATGGAACAGTGGCTACTATTTTGATCGTATAGAGTCTCACTGAAGTATTGAAGCACTTTTCTGACAAGAAATCATGGCAAGTGTTATTTAATCCTCACTTTAGAGACCAACAAGTTGAAACTTCATAATGCACATGCTTTACCCACAGAGCAAGAGTTAAATTTACCTGAGGAAAAGTTATCAGCATTGCTTCTCTTCCAGGATACTGGCCCCAAAACTCATCTACCTTGTCTCTCTTGTTGGGAATTTTGTAAAATATTCTGAGCTATGCATCATTCCTCAAGGAAGATGGCACAGCCCATAGGAAATCCACTTAGCAAGCAGGTATCGAGTCCTGGAGATACAAAGATGAGAGACAAAAACGCATGTTCTCAAAGCCCTTAGGATTCAGAGAGAGTTGGGGGAATGAGCACACATGATCAGACTTTAAGATACCTGATAAACTTTGCTAATACAGCAGAAACTAACTATACTCCAATAATTGTTTTTATTTTATTCTAAAATTTTTTTTAATTTTTAATAATTTTAAAATTTTTTTATTTTATTATTTTTTAAATTTTTTATACTCCAATAATTTTTTTAAAGATAGAGCCACACACGTGAATGGAGAGGAGAGAGTCCAATGGATAGTAAAGGGAGAGTAGGGACAATATTAAAAGTGATGCTTTATTTGTTTGTAAATGTGCTTTTTTGTTTATGAGTCTTCACATAGGTTCCCTCAGAAGCAGATGCTGGGGCAAGGATTTGAGGTTTATAAAGAGATTTATTTGGAAGGTAAAGAAAACATCACCGGTGACAAGAAAGGGAGAGAGGGAAGGGAGTGAAGCTATCATTGTGGCCAATCAGGATCATTTCTGGGGAAACACACACCTCAGAGCCATTACCGCAAGGGACAAGGTTGAGCTCTTGAAGGAGATTGCTCCTGGGGGCAGTAATTCTTGCCTATGGAGTGTGTGGCAAGGTGGGCTGCAGACACCAGAAGTCTTTGAATAAAGAGGGCATAGTTAACTGCTCCACTTTTAAAGAAAATCACCACTGGAATGCAAGCTACTATATTCTCTAGTGCATCTCCTTGATTCTCTGGTTTATAGACACCATTTAACTGTAGATTTCAGTCAGTTGAAAACAGTTGCTATTAAGAGCAGGGACAGCCCTGGTGGAGGACTGGTTAAGAAGGAAAGATTAAGTTATAACCGATTGCTCATACTTTGACAAAAGATCCAGCAATCTCCTCTTGCCCTTCATGGCTCAGAAAAGGAGTCTCCTCCTCAGCCTTCATCCTGACCCTCCTAGGTCCCTTGCGGGACTCAGAGCTCACTGCTTTCATGGTCGTTATAACATCTACTTGGACTTTTTATTTACTCATCCTTCTCCTTCAAATGACTCGACTTCCAGAGGCAGAGTCTGAGCCCAACAGAGAATCTTTCAAGTGATGCATGTGACCTTCTTTTAAAGGAACAAAAGTAAGAAATCTTTTCTATTTTATGACTTTCCCTTTAGAGCAAATGTATGGGAGAATGTGAATGTGTGCCCTGCTCCAGAGGAAGAAGAGCTGAAAATCACAAGTCAGAGATTATGCAGTGAGCACAAAAAGAGACGTGAGGAAGGGAAGGGAGGCCCACCAGGTAGATATGTGCTAGGGGTTAAAAATCAAGCAGCAAAAAGCATGGCATCAGGGCTTCCCTGGTGGTCTGAAGGTTAAGAACCCAACTGCCAATACAGGGGACACAGGTTTGACCCCCGCTCTGGGAAGATCCCACATGTCACATGGCAACTAAGCCTGTGCGCCACAATTACTGAGTCTGTGTCCTCCGCAACACGAAAAACCACCACAAAAAGAAGGCCTTGTTCAGCAATTAGAGAGTAGCCCCCACTTGCCAAACTAGAGAAAGTCTGCACCCAGCAACGAACACCCAGAACAGCCTAAACAAATAAATAAGAAATGTTTACCTTTTTAAAAATATAATATCATATGAAGAAAGATGAGCCCTTAAACTCAAGCCTAAGACTCATTTCTTCTTCCATTTGTACTTTTAGAAATTTGTATTTATATGTCATCTATCTAACTATGTATTTATTGATCTATCCGTCCTAGATTGTGTGTTCTTATTTTTTGTTTAGTTTTTTCTTACATTTTATGCCATTGTTTTATTGATAGAAAAGGAGCTAAAATGCTCATCCCTCTCTCCCTGACATTAGGCTGCTTTGAGCAAGTATGTATCAACAGCATCCTAGATTGTGCGTTCTTTAATAGAGAAGAAAAAGTAAAACTCTCCCTGTACCAAAACCCCTGCTCTCATTAAAAATAAAAGTAATCCATATAAAAGATCAGCAAATCCAATGGTAGAGAATAGTACAGAGTGGAAAGGACTTCTCCAGACCCACAGCAGATCCTCTCCCCCAGGAAACACCTAGCAAAGTTCTGCATAATTCCTTCCAGAACATAGCCTGATATGAAGATAAAGTGACAATAGATAACATTTATTGGGTGGCTACTATGTGTCTGGCACTATTCTAAGACCTTGATAGATACTAAATTCTTTAATCTACAACATAAATATTTTCATGCACAATTTACAGAAGAAAAAACTGAGGCACTGAAAAGTAAACTCACTTGCCCAAAATGACATACATGCCTAGGTAGAGGGAAAGGCAAGATTTGAACTCAAGAATTCTGAATCAAGAATCAGCCTTTTAAGGGCTAATATATTCTGTTTGCAAACCACATGTGTTAATTTGTATATTTTAGTACACAAATGCTAATTTGTGTGTGTGCATGTGTATATGAAAATAGACAACTCTAAAACTGGCAAGAAGCACACTTGATTTAAGCAGCTGGGCCCTTTCCCTAGTGCCACCTCTTTCTGGAGGCTTTACCCCGACCTTGCCAGCACAAAATAAATTCCAAAGTACGTTTACAACATTTTTGTAACAATCACCTGCTTCCCACCATATACATTTTATTGTGCACAATTCTATCAACAGCATTGTCATTAATACACTTCCAGACTACAAACACTGAATACAGGCAATTTTACTAAGTCTGCTTTTACACTTAGGTAGAGCCTAAATCGCAGGTGTGCACCAGCGGTTCACTTGGTAAGCGAGATGTGAAACTCTAAATGCCTCCTTGATCCTCTTAGGCGTTATCGGGTGTTGGGCAGGGAGGGTCCAAAGTAAACAATTTGTGAAGGACCTTGAAATTGTTACCATACTATTCTGTATCACAAAGACCAGATGGCCAATGGAAATAAGCTAGCCAGGCAACCATAGTGAAGACCAATCATATCAAGAGCATTGTGTTAGGTGCCAGAGCTATCAGCTATATGGGTTCTGTCTTGAGAGTTAACTGCCTAGTTCACAAGCCATGGCCATAGTCAATGGTTTCCCAGGTGTATTCTGAGTGTCCCAGGTTTGGGGCAGTTGCCTTCCAGGTGAATGGGAGGCTGAAAGAAGAGATGGCTCAGCTTGTCCTCTATTTCTACTTTATCCCTCCAGAGCAATTCCTCTCTTCTCTGTTTTGTGTGCTGGGCATCAGCCTCCCATTTTATATTTACAAAAGCTTTCAGTACTCAAAATAACTTGAAAATCATTTCCCTGAGGTATTTGGTTTAAAGTAAAAATAAAATTTAATTCACTTTTGGTCAATTCTGTTTTTATCTTTAGGTAGTCAAATAGCTTGAATGAACATATCTTTTATATCTAAATGCTTTTATTCTGATTATGTATTTATATACCCTTACTGTTTAAAATGTTTAAAAATACAGAGAGGTTGTAGTCCTCATTCCCCAGGGTAATTACTTGCTTCCATTGTGCTGTATTTCCGTATAGCTTTTATCCTATGCAGATCACATTTTTAGCTTACATTTTTATACAATGAGAAGCACTTACAAGGATAGGCAGGTCATCTTATGGGTACCATGCTAATGTCCCCATATTGTTCCAATCTGAGCACACGTGCTGCTAAAATAATGTAGGTTAAATTTTATTTTATGTATTGCATTTTCAATTTCTATTATATTTTAACTTTGCCCACAGCAGGAAATTTTTTGGTCTGAGTCCTCCAGGCCACATCTAATTTGTTCTAGTTGCTGGCATAGAAAGTATTTTCAGTCTAGGGGGACATGTAGCATTCTCTTTCCAAATCCCCAAAGGGGTGTACTTGTACAAATTTGTCAAAACCATGGTTTTATGATGATGCTGAGATGCAGATCCATCTGACTGAATTTTAAATTCATGCTCCATTTCCTAGAGCCCTTTCTGAAAAAGTAGAAGGGAAAAACAGGCATTCTCATTATGGTGTTACTACCCCTGAAATGTAGTGCTGTAGGATTTTATAACAGCAATATGATGGACAGTCACCTGAACGGCAAAGCTAACTGAAACATGTACAACTGTTTGAAAAGGCTAATTTGGATTGTTCATCATCTTGTTATTTGACTCCTGTCCCTCCTTTGTGGATTTATGTGTTCACAGAAATATAGCAACACATAAAATATGCAACTAAAATTGTATTGTTTGCATGTCATTCATAACCTAAAATTTTCTAGGTTAAGACCAGATTATTTTCTGACATTTAGAAAAAAGATTTTTTATGTAAGAGTCCACTTTTGACTTCATGAGTGGTCTTGGATAAATAGTATGTGGTGTATCTAAGTCACTTTCAAAATTCTGCTAAAGAATAAATCTAAGAAACAGCTAAATTAAGAATGTCATCTTTTCAGTTTATATTTTTACAGATGATTCACTTAAATGACTTTAATCTTGGCACATTTAAAGTGATTACTACAATGAAAAGTATTAATTCTATACACTACATTTTCAATTGTGCATTGAGTTCCCAACACTGTTCAGAGAAAGGTCTATATAAATAAGCAGGTTTAAAGCAGATGTGGCCAAAAATATGATTTGTCCAAAGATAAACTCTTATAGTATGTAAATATCTCTTCTGCTCTTAACAAATAGAACTTTAGGGATGAAATAAGACCTGATCATTTTAGAATATGTATTAAACTCACCACATGCCACTTCCAATGCCAAGATTCCACTGAGAAAGGTGAGTAGACTGTGGGTCTCTATCTTAGACTGGTTCATGTCCGAGCAGAATCTCATGGTCTTCCATAGAACAGATAACGAGTCTTAGACCCAAGATGTATTCCAGGGAGAAGTTAAGGAATAGATGGGTCCAAGACTGAAATCTGTGTCTACAAAGTACACAGCATCTCTCCAGTGGAAATTTATCATTTCAAAACACTTGGCCACTGCAAGTCTCTTTTGTTTCTTCTGTTTTTGGTTGCGATTAAGACCTACTTTTGGCTAGGGTTTTTGCACCTAAGTTTCTTAAACTGCCCACTTCTTATCAACAAATCAATGCTTTTCTGCCATGAATTTAAACAAGAATGATGCCAGTCTCTGTTTTTAAGGCTGTATATTCTCTTTTGGAAGACAAAAGACATAAATCTGTAAATGTTTCCTGAAGATTCAAGTGCCTTGTGTTTCATATTCTCTGAGACATACCACACTACTGTTGTTGAAAGAATATGGAGCTAACATTTCTTTCAAATTATATACTCTGATCTTATTTTAGCTCTTTATATTCCTCAAATCCCCGTGAAATAACGTACTCCTTAACACCAACCCCAGGCAGCCATTTACCTGCTATCTACACTAATGACAATTATTACTACAATTAGATATATCATTTTTAGGCATCATGAAATGCATATTCTTTTGTGTTTATCTTTTTTGATCAGCATAACTTTTGAGATTTATCCACACTGTTGCACAGATGAATAGTTCATTCCTTTTAAATGCTGAGTTTAAGTCCATTATATGTCTATATCACATTTTGTATATTCCTTTACCATGATGGACATTGGGTTGTTTCTTCATAAAAAAGGATGAATAGGCAGTGAGTACAAACACCTTCTCACTGCAATGCAAGGGTCACCATGACCTCCTTGTTGCATTGGGAAAGTAACGTAAAAGTTTGGTTTTGTTCTAGATTTCAGGAAGAGAAATCTCTGATACATTGACTCAGAAAACACAAATCTCCTGTTGACCCTCAAAACTGGAACTCAGTGACTTCAACCTTTCTTCTAAGAAAACTAGTGGCCTGTGTTTTATTCATTTCTTTCTGTAAGTATTTGTTAAAATGCACTATATCCCCAGCACTGGTACTAGAAAAGCCTGAAATATCTAGAGTAGTATGTATCATGTCTTTTAGTTTATTGTTAATGAAACAGTGAGCATCTTAAGAACAGAAATGTGATTCATTCTTCTGTGCTCAGTATTGGTATATGGGTACTTACTAAATGTAGTTAATGTCTGAATGATTGTATGTATGTGTGCATGAGCAAAGTGTCAGAGAGAGTTGTCTTGCTTGAGTTTTCTATATTTTCTATGATGGAAGTTTTTTTTTATGATGGGAGATTTATAACCAAATAGCTAAAGCCACTCCAGGAAAATGATAATCCAGATCTCTACCAACATCCCAGTGAGGAAGTCAACTAATACTCTGAGTAAGGCTTGTAGCATTTTGATTCCTAATGGTTAAAATTTCCCAAGTAGAAGATAATGCACCAGACCTTGGACGTGAAGAGGGTCATAAGAAAATAATTTCTTCTTAGATTAAATCTGAGGTAAATTCAATAATGAAAAGAATATTGACTACCACTATAACAAATAGTATTTGGTACACTTTATAAAACATTTTCATATACAGTTTCCCAGTGGATCTTTCCAATATCCCTGGAAGATAGCCACAAGTAATATTGGTATACCTACCCCCACTATATACTGCTGGAAATGAGGTTTAGTAGCAAAATGGAGTAAATGGGCTCTAGAACTCTTTTTTACTGTCTTTCTAGGATAACCCCTTACTGACAGGGTGTCATGGTGGTAGTCTCTGTTTCCCATGATTTTTAAATATTATTCCTTTGCTGTGTGCCAAGAAATGAGATAAATTATCCTTATTACAGTGTATGTTTGTGGAAGGTACACTGTGCATAGTAGTAAAGAAAATTCAATTGTTAAGCAAAGTTTTAACACCGAATTCCATGGGGATGAGCCCCACAGAAGTCATGACTCTGTGAACCCTCAAATTCCTTTTTCTATACAAACTCTATTTCATAAGGTGTTAACGGGAACTTGCTGAGATGACTGTTTTCTCTTCAGTTCAGTCACTCAGTCATGTCTGACTCTTTGCGACCCCATGGACTGCAGCATTATAGGCTTCTCTGTCTATCACCAACTCCTGGAGCTTGCTCAAACTCATGTCCATCAAGTCAGTGATGCCAGCCAACCATCTCATCCTCTGTCATTCCCTTCTCTTCCTGCCTTCAATCTTTCCCAGCATCAGGGTCTCTTCCAATGAGTCAGTTCTTTGCATCAGGTGGCCAAAGTATTGGAGCTTTAGCTTCAGCATCAGTCCTTTCAGTGAATATTCAGGACTGATTTCCTTTAGGATTGAGTGGTTTTATCTCCTTGTGGTCTTAAAATACCCTTAATTATCTTTATGTTATACTTGTCCAGGAGGAATTCCTTAATTTAGACACATCTATTCAGGAATTTTATTGCCTTGGCTTGTTAGCTGTAGACAGGAGCTTGGAAGGAAGGATCTTTGAGCTACTAATCACTCCAGTTCAGTCCTTCAAGGAGCAGAGTGAGGCAGCACTATGTGTAAGCTATCACATCAGGATATACTAGAGAACTGCTCACATTTGGAGAACAGTCTTCAGTTGCAAGCACAGCCATCAGTGAAATAACTGTAGCTTGACATTAATCTTGTAGCAGGATTACATTTCAGGCCATTGCTTTGCAGAAGATGAAGTGTGTTTGCCTCTGCTTCAGTGACAATGGTGTAACTGTATGCTTTGTAATTGGGTCCTAAGGAAGGAAAACTCAACTTTGTTCAGGATCAGGACTGGGTAATTGAACAACATTTGAGTTTCTGTTATTCCCACCAATAGCTGAGAGCTATGACTGAGAAAAATTCAATTAATCCCTCTTTCTCAAACAGCTATATTTCTACACTCTTATTGGCCTCTATAATAGCTCATGAAGGGTAAATAGTTCTCTTTATTAACGCTTCATTAAGAATTTTTATATCTATGTGACAAGTGGTGCATTCTTTGCACAGAATAAAGTACTTGGAGACTTGATTCCAGCTGGTCTCGATTGGAAAACTCATTACTGTTCTTAGCCTGACTGCCAGGAAACTCCTCAGGGGAGAAATATAGCCTTGTATATATGGAAACACTCAAACTGGATTGGTCAACTTTTACAAATAAACCATTGGAAAATGTAATTTAGAGGGAGAAGTGTATCAATTGCAGATTGTTTTCTTAATTGTCGCTGTTCTTTCCCAGTTTCAAATTTTAGGTATTTTTCATAACAAAAATAATTAAAAGTAGGAAACAAAGCTCATCATTCAGTCTTTTAAAACAACATCTTTCTGTAATGACAAAGGGAATTATAAATGACTTTATAATTTGGAGGTAACATTACAAGATCCTTTATAGTTAGGCAATTGATAGTCATCTTGACCAAGTTTTAGACTCAAGTCACCATCTCTTGACTCAAAAATCGGCAAAATCAGGTTAGAATAGACAAGCAATTGTTTCCAGTGGAGAGGATTAAAACACAATTATGAATACATTCATCTTCCTTGGCCCAGGGACTCTATCCCATAATACCATTTGCATAATGGGTTACTTTGTTCCCTTTTAAATGTTAAATTTGGAACATTTTATTCCAAGAGCCATCAAAAAATAAACAAGTGGAGCTCCTAGTCCACAGATTTTCATATGTATCTGAGGCTAAAAATCAGTCCACTTCGCCTGTATTTAGGGAAGGATAAGCACTTTCTCATTTGTTTACACACCCAAGATGTTGTGGTTCTAAAGAGTTGTAAATATAGGTAAATGGAAGTTAGTATCTCACTTCATCTGCCACACACTCAACAAGACACACACCCACACACACACACCCTCTGCTCCTTTCTGAAGGAAACTGGGGAAGCCATTTTGTTTGTTCGTTGGCTTCTGACTGTCCAGCTCCCTCCCTGACCCTGATGTCTTCTACTCCTGAGCTGTACGCCTTAATCAATGCAAGTCTGCACTCTTTCCTCCCCTGGGTCCCCAGTGCAAATGAACCTGACCTATGTCTAATTGCCTGGATGGAAAAGTGGTAACTTAAAAACCAGTCACTGCACATGGAGGATCTATTATTCAACTCAAGTGGAACACATTTAGGTTTCGAAGAGGGTGTCTTAGGCTACCTGGGCTCCCCAGGTGACTGGGGTTGCAAAGAGTCAGATGCATGAAAGTGAAAAGTGAAACTGAAGTTGTTCAGTCATGTCCGACTCTTCTAGACCCCATGGACTGCAGTCCACCAGGCTCCTCTGCCCATGGGATTTTCCAGGCAAGAGTACTGGAGTGAGTTGCCATTGCCTTCTCCGAAAGAGTCAGGTACAATTAAGCAAATGAGCATGCATCCTGGGGATACATAATAGCTGAGTTTAGTCTTTAGTGGAGGGAATTCAAGGTACAAGGTTGACCAGCAGATAGATCTTTGGCTGGGGGAGAAAATTCCATGTTCTCTCATATACCATGTAGAGGTACTTTCTCCTGTCCCCAGTTCAGCCCTGCACAGGGCTCAGTTCAGAAAGGAAGTTAAAAAGCACTGCAGCCAACCTGTCCTGATGTTTGGGAGTAGTGATCAGTACAGCAATTGCCCAGAGGATTAGGAAGTGCCCCCTTCCAGCCTGAGTTACTATAGAAACTACTCTGCAGCATCTCAGCCGCCTAGAGCTTAAAGTTCTGCTTTTCTAAAGCTTCTCACATTCTATTTGTATTGGTACTGGCTTTTTTGGGGGGTGGGAGATTTAAACTTTGTTGGCAAGGCTCTAGGTAAAAAGATTTTATGCTTTTTAATGGTAAAAATTCAGCCTCCCTTATGGGCTTTCCCCAACACAGCTATTCACATAGCCAGTGGATGGGTCTCCTTGGAAACAGCAGCAGCTCAGTTTGATGACAATCTCTCTCTGTACCCTCGGCTGCCTATTCCCAGCAGTTGACTCCCTGACTAGAGCAGGACACTGAGGACCACGAGTGACAAGCATCAAATCTGTGATTAAGCTGGTGGGAGGTAGGCTTAGGTGACAGTGGGGGTTCTGCCAAACCAAGATACTATCCAGGGAACATGGGTAGCTCCATACAAGGTTGTAACAAAGTGGGGCACCAGTTGTTCTCAAAGTAAGGGCCCAACAGTAGGCTGAGCCCAACCATGAGAAATTTGACAATCAATGTTGAAGTTCAGGCAGTTAGGCAGGGCTGTATCACCAGGTAGAGGACGCGGGCTCTGCCACTGGGCAAAGAGACTTGTTAGCAATGGGCAGGCCTGAGTGATAGAAAGGGGACTAAGGGATGTTCCAGAACCAGCACTCAGATACAGGGAGCACAGCTGTATCTGAGTAATCTGTACTGGAATACTCAGTACTCAGCTGTACAGATACAGCTAAGATCTGGGTTTGGGGAATACAGGTGTGGTGGAGTGCCTGGGCATTTGGGAACAAGGGGCAGAGTTTTGTTATCAGAACTGGACCATTGAAGGAAGAGGCTGAATGAGGGGGAATGTGTGGTGTGGGTCTATTTCTATCTTATAGCACAATCTAAGAAAAGAGGCACAACAAGCCTCTAGAATAGGGGTAGAGGCAACACCATGGTTGAACCAGAAGATCAGGAACTCAGAGTATGTGTGAATACTCGCTGTTGGTTGGTTGATGGGAGAGAAAACAGGTTAAAAAAAACAGCAATATCCACAGTTGCTGTTTTTATCTGTCTTGCATCTTCTATTTCCCCCTCTCTCTCCTTATCACCAGTCTTAATAACTCTTTTACTAATATCTTAAAGATCTTTGAGAGGAATTACTTTTAAAGAATGTGTTAGGGTAGGGGAAAGCTTGGAGAATTATTCCTTTCTCTCTGTGTGACTACACTGTGTTTCGGAGTCTGCTGCCCAGCATTGGCTGCATCTGGGATTCAACAAGCAGGCAGAGACACGTGGGGGAGGCAATCCAAATGCTCATAGATGATAAAAGGGACTTTATATCACGTATTGAGCCCTTTCCCTGTTCCAGATACAAGAAATCTGGGGACCTTGTGAAAATGCAGAGTCCCAAGCCCCCAGATTCAGAGTGCTCTGCAGGCGGCTCTGGTTCAATAGGGCCCTGTAGGAATACTTTGGGGATGTCAAGCATAGACTCCCCTACCCCAACCCACCACTAATATCACTGTGCCTGTCTGGGTGGAATTGATATTGGACATTCCTCATTTTGAGAGGGTGCAGGTAGAAAGCCTCCCCATCAAACTTCAAATAGCAGCTTTTCCTACACACACCAATGTGCAGTGCAGGGAAGGAGAAGGTGTTCCAGGTGCACAGTGGCCAGTGCTCTGGGATCAAACCCAGGAGACAATGAGGCAGCAGGAGAGGAACTTTCTCAGGGAAGCTACATTTGCTTTCCCATTGAGCCCTAAACCTTATTTTTCTTCCATTCTAATCACATGAGCAGAGCTAAGTAGGTTCTCCAGAAATGAGGAACAAAAGAGGGAACCTACAGCCTGTTCTTTCTCCCAGTTGCTCTCCTCCACAGCTACTAGAACCCACCAATTTATTCTGCATACTGAAGACTAGTTTTTTATATCCATCTTGAAAAAAAAATGGATTCATGAGACCAACCATCAGAAGGAGGTTGTGACTTCTTAGTGTGAGCCAGTTTTAAGTACAAGCAGTTGTTGAGGCAGAAAATTCCCCAGTGGCAGGCTTGATGGATGATATGACATTGTCTCTTGGGGACATGGTGATTTGTTGCAGAATTGTGCAACTTAAAATAAATGATCACTCTGAACAAGGGCTGACAAGCTTCATGTCTATGCTTCTCATCACAATTCTAGTAGCGGAGCTTTCCAGCCTCTAGGTTAACCCCTTTCACTTTGGACCAAAAATCTGGAGCAGGAACATGGGTGGGATCATAAGATAACTTTTCTTTGGATAAGCAACTTTCATCTAAGGATCTCCAAGTACTTTAAAATAGTAATTAAATTGCCACAGCACCTTCACATGCCTAATTATTATCCATCCACCATCCCTAGCTCTGTGCCAACACTTAAAGATGAGAAACTTGAAGGACAGCCTGGCTAGACTTCAATGGCTGAGCTTATCATAGAGGTAAACCCCAAATTCAACATCCTTCATTTCTAGTCTAGTACTACAGAGGGCTAAAAATGATGAAGATGACCATATGATACTTATACATATACACACTGTGAAGTACTATTAGTAGAAAAGAAGAATAAAATATGTATATTGAATTTACAACCTAATTAAACTACTATATCAATCCTACCTTTTAACCAATTTTTCCCTCTCAAGAAATTTAGCTCCATTCTGTTTCAGTTTGTCTGTCTTTAATGGGGTTCCCTAATCACCTACCTTGGGCTTTCCTGGTGGCTCAGATGATAAAGAATCCACCTGCAATGAGGGAGACCCAGGTTCAGTCCCTGGGTTGGGAAGATCCCCTGGAAGAGGGCATGGCAACCCACTCCAGTATTCCTGCCTGGAGAATCCCCATGGACAGAGAAGCCTGGTGGGCTACAGTTCATGGGATTGCAAAGAGTTGGACACGACTGAGCAACTAAGCATACACACAATTGCTTAAATTACTTCATCATAAGTGCTGACGACTTGTCAGGTGGAATGTTCTACAACCTCTGAAAAGGATTCATGTTTCTCTGTGAGACAGCATCACCTCATAATTTGAAATGGATTATCCTAATCCGGGACTTAACCTTAAAGAATTTTCATGATCAAAGCTATTATTCACTTTATCAGAATTTCCTTCCTCTTCATTTTAGTTCATGGCCACTGGCTCGTATGATACTATCTTATCTGAAACAGTCACAATTCTTTTTTTGGAAAGCTGGTACTAAAACCACCACCAAGGTTAGAAACAAGAACTATAGTTAAGACCCAAAATTATTGGTGGTCCTGAAATGGATCTCAGCGTCTACTCTGAGGAACACCAGTTTCTCATTTAATATGTGGAATTGGAATTAGCCACCTGGGGATAGGTTAGAAAGTAGTAGGGCTGCTTAGAGGGACTGGGGCAGAGTTGCAGATGAACAAAGCAGCTAAATTAACAGTCTTTGCCAAGCAGTCCTCTAGGTTCACTCTGAGCTGTGGGCCACGGAGGAGATCAAGATAACGAGAAGATCCACACACGACTTCAAGATGAGCCAGAGAAGCACACACACGTGGAAAGGTCAGAGAGAATGTTGCCACCACCAAGGCTATGGGAAAATGAGGAAACTACAGAAGGTAGTCAAGGTGGGTCCTTCAGGTGTTAGTCATGGGGTTTACTTCCTGAGAGAAAGGCAGATTTGCAAGTTCTGGATGAGCTACCAATTACCAAGCATATTTGATGGAACTGTGAATACATGATATAATATGTTTACATACTGAGATTTCTTTTAAGATTTACAAAGAAAATAATGTATACTATTTGTAGTATGTCAATGATAAAACATTTCTACAGAGATCTCCTTTATGAGGCAAGGGAGAAACATCTACAAATGGCTAGAGTGAACATCTGTAGAAATAAAAATTTCTTGAGATTTCTTTTAGAAATCATGAATAATATTCTAGGACAAAATAGAGAAAGAAGTTCCTGAGGTGGGGGGAGGAATGTAAGTAATGAGACTACTGAGGATTAAGGAGAGACAGTCACATAAGAAAGGCACGAACACTCACGTAACACTGAGCAGTCTATGATGTGGTATGTTATTTAAGGCTCTAAACAGCTGGATGTGTTAGAAGCACAAAGAAAACAGATGACCTGTCTCAGGTTGGCAAGTGGGTGATTTGGGTCCTGGAATCAGCAAAACAAGTCCAAGTCCTGGGTCTGCATCTCTCTTGCTGTGTGACCATGGTCAGTTCCCTGCCTCTCAAAGCCTCAGCTTTCTCCCAGGGCTGCTGGGAGAATTAAATAGGATGCTGCACCGAACACGCTCAGTGTGGAGCCTGGTACATCACAGAGTGCACACGATAAAATGTTAGTGCATATCACAGGTCACAGCAGCCTTCTCTACATGGCAACAAGGCTGATGAAAACTAAACAACATGCAATGTCTCTGAACTGATACATGAAAGTGAAACACTCTTTTCCATCGTGGCCTCTCTGGGTGCTATGCCTGACTCCAACGTTGCTCTATTTTCACAAAATAATTTTAGACCATCTCCATTGTGAAGGCCCTTAAGGCTTACTTAAACTATCCACACGTGTGTGTTTTTATTGGTAGTCAATCTTGGCCACCAACAACAATTTACTTTAAAATTATTTTTTCCCTTCAGAAATCTGTCGTTTAGAGTTAAACCTATTGAAGAAGAAACATAATCAAGAGGGGACAAGAGGAGATGGCTTTTTGTGTGTGTGCCTTGCAAGCCATCCCCAAAGGCAATTCTAAATAAGGATTTGTATAAACATCTTGAGTAATGATGTTTAATACATGACTTCCTGAACTCATTACCTGAAGGATGTCCCTCATCTAAGCTTGACTTTTAAAATATTTTTTTAAACATAAAAGTCTCATTCTCTAATAGTCATACTTGTGCTGTTGGCCTCAGTTCACTTTTGGAATAGTGAATACTGGGAAGGAAGGGAAGAGGGAAAGGCCAAAGGCAGAAAGGAAAGGCGGGGAAGAGAGAGACACCCAGAGTGAAAGGGCAAGTTGAGGCAGAGAAAATCAAACCAGCTTAGAAACATCACAGAGAAATCTACCTTGTAGACAACAGACCTTAATTATAGTTTGCTTTTAAAGACTTAACTCATACTGCTCTTTGTTTTGTGGAAGGGGGGAGAGGGCTTATAATGGGCTGCAATAAACTTCCCAGTCCAGCCCCAATCATTTTTTTCTTCTGCTCTGGGAAAATGTGCTTTAGTATAATACCTCAACCTTTCAAAAAACTGAACCTTTTAGGAGAACATTTCTTTTGCCCTCATGTTTCGGATGCTCATTTACCACCTGTTCCTTTCTTTGCTCTTGTCTCCTCAAGGTCCCCGGAGAAGCAGGGGCTTGAGGAGGAGGAGTTGTGGGAAAGGAAGGAAGCATGCAGAGTCCTCTTATGTGAATAAAGTGATTAACAGAAAGTATAAAAGAGGCTTCTTCCCCTGTTCACAAAGCACATTTTCTTCAGAAACTGGCAGAGCTCCCAGACAATTTGCTCTGGGGACAGACTCCGGCTAAACTGCTGGCAGTGTGGGCCTTGGGGCCTCCAGATGGGTTTGGGGGGCCCTGGGGAGGGAGCACTACCAAGGGGGGAGGAGGGAAGGACTCAGAGCAGCACCGGCAGGGCCAGCGTGGGTCACACACAGAGCAGGCTAGGTGCTCTCCCAACCACCTCGTTGCCCAGGCCTCTGGCCACTGACACAGCTGTGGACAGGCTGAGGGGTTGGCAAGGGGAGAAGCTGGCTCCAAGGTCCAAGATGGAGGAACCTGAGTGGTCACAATGCAGGGAAGGAGCAATGAAGGATGGGGCAGTCCCCACGAGCTGGCCCAGGGAGCAGGCTGTTTTGAGCTGCACAGAACAGCTTGGAGGGCAAGGCAACCCTGTCCTCTAGCACCAAGCTAATTGTGCCTCCTGACTCTCTGCCTGGTCCAGGGATCTGAGCAAACCGCAGGGTAGGTTTGCGGAATAACCCAGAGGCAAAGATTGCTGCCACATTCCCTGGGCCCTGCATTCAGCACTGTCACCACAGCAATGCCCAGCCTGCCCCTTGCAGCTTCCGCTGGATAGTGTTTTCAACAAACACTCACTCTGGAGTACTTCTAATGAACTGGAAATCAGCAGGCACTCCATGAACTGTGATGCGGGTTGGTGGGGAAAGGAGGGGGAAGGGGACCAAGGCCATCAGCTTCTGAGGCTACTGCCAACTTCCTTGCTAACTTTTAGCTCAGTCAGATTAGGGTTCCTGATAGGGAGACTTTAAAAAGTGATTTTCCCCTATGGTAGAACTTGGAAAAGTTTTATGGCCATGAATTATTCAGGGTCACCCACTGATTTAGTTCCCTGTGTCTTCCAGATACTCTCATGTGGATTCTTGGCTAGCTTGGATATCAACAGAAAGGGTATGGGACACATTTGCCTCTCTGCTGCCTTAAATGTCCACCAACCAGGATGCCTTGAGGCTGTTAATAAAGCTGAGAACTGGTGGGCAATTTAAGCAGGCTAGACTGCTGCTTTTATCTTTCTCTGCTCTTTCCCCTAACGGAATAGCCTGTGTGTGTGTGTGTGTGTGTGTGTGTGTGTGTGTGTGTACACAACTCATCCCTGATCATTTCAAAAAATTCAGAAAATACAGAAAAATTTAAAGAACTCCATCAACTGGAAACAAGCATGGTTGGCCTGATAAAACACATTCCTCATGATTCGTTATACTATATTTTGATGGGAGATGATAGAATGCATATATTTTTATAATCAAATTTTTTTACCCTACAATTTATCACAAATACTACCCTTCCACATTCATAAGTATAGAACTATGTTATTATTTTTAATAGCTGTTTAATAACCCAGGATAAAAATGTGCTATGATCTATTTAATCAATTGACTGTAGTTAGATGATTTCAGTTATCACCAGATTATTGCTGATGGAAACAAGGGTCTTTTATAAGCATCACTGAATCCTTATCAGGTAATCCTCTTAAGATGAATTCTGCAATGTAGAATTGCTGGGTCAAATCTGCTTATCTTTTTAAAGGCACTGATGCATCCTTTCAAAATTTCCTATCACAAGCAAAGCTCTACTAATATTCCATCCTTCCAAAAATCAATGAAGCCACCTATTTTCCTCCCCTGCCCTGGACACTCGGCATTATGAATCTTTTTCATCTTTTTTAGTCTGATGGTTTTAAATGATAGATCTTATTTGCTGTTTGAATTCAGTGTTCAGTGTTTCCTCTTCTCTTCTGTCATCTCTTGGAGTTCTTTCTCCATTATCATCCCCTCCATCAATGATGAGCATCAGCGGATCATTTCCGTGTGTGGGCACTGACTGGGCTGAACATCAGTGCTACGGGAGCAGCACCATCTCAAGTGCTCGGGGGTGGAGGGATGGCCTGGAGGAATGACAGCTTCAGGGAGGAGGAGATGGTTATGTTAGATTTGATGAAATGGTGACAGCAGGATGGGGAGGAAAAGGTCGTTTGATGCAGAGGAAAGAGTATAAGCAAAGTCACTGAGGCCTGTGTTCCAGGGTGACCGGGCTGTGGGATGGCCAGGCTGATATGGGCTCTCTGTGCTGTACAATGGAGTTTAGATTATTCTATAGCGATGACAGAGCTTAAGGAAGGGTTTTAGAGGACAGCAGTGATCAAATGCGTGTTTACAAAGTTCATTTTGGCAGTGGTGTGAAGGAGGAAAGGAAGTGGGAGAGAGCAGTTGAAGCAGGAAGACCAATAAAAAGACTGCTGAAACCGTCTGTGTGAAGAGGCTGAGAGCGGAAAAGAGGTCAGGGCAGCCAGGCAGGGAGCAGAGGAATACAATTTCCAAGACTGGTAACTGAGTAGGAGAAGAAGGGGAGATGTTCAGGAAGAACTGGAACAGAAGAGAAGATATGAGCTTTGGCAAAAAAATAAATAAATAAAAAGGAAGAAAGATGGATTCCATTTTGAACATGCTATACGTAAGTGACCATTTGACTTTGGATAGATACAGTCAAAGGGAAAGTGTAAATATAAATTTGGGACCCTGAGAGCTGCTGTGGCTAGGATACAGGCAAGGGGATTAGGGGCACACAGAATCCACACCCTGATTGCCAGGAGCCCTTCCCTAAGGGTCCCTACACCCCCACATGGGCTAGACAGCCAGATGACTGCTTTGACCTTGTCCTCAGCTCGTGAGCCCCTTTTCTTTCTCTCAGAGGTGTCCAACTCATTACCAGGAAAGAGTAGATCAAATGTAGCCAATTCATATAAAAACTGGAAAAAAAAAATAAGCTCTTTCTCTTACGTTACAAACAGTAAGCCTTTGTTTAAAAGGTATGTGTTAACACAAAGAAATGACTTCTTAGTGGTGTGGCAACTGGGTGGGAGAGATCTGGGGGACCAAAGCCTTTCCGAGCTCTGCCAGGTCATGTCAACAAACCACCATCCAAGCCTGCCCTATGTTGGCGGCTCTGCTCTGCTGTTAGAGATCCAAAATTCAAAGCACTGCCAGCCTCTGAAGAAAGTGTTTATAACTTGAGTTTGCCTAAAGACAGAGCTTTGCAGCCAGAGACCTACTGCCAGGAGCCAGGTTTAAGCCCCGGGACCTGAAGAGGAACAGGGGGTTCATCCTGGTGCCATCAGCTGGGTGTCTTCTCAGTTATGACTTGAACAGCTCAATTAAAAGGACGGGGAGTGGCTGTCTAAATTTAAGTAGAAACACAGTAAAACAAATCTGGGTCATTTTAGCCTACTTTGTTCTCTTCAGCATCTTTTGGTTTATTTTTTTTAATTGGAGTTCAGCTGCTTTACAATGTTGTGTTAGTTTCTACTATACAACAAAGTGAATCAGCTATATGTATACACATATCCCCTCTCTATCACCACAGAGCATTTAGTAGATTTCCCTGTGCTTTACAGTGGGTTCTTATCTTCAGCATTTTAATATATATTTATCTAGAAAAACTAAAATTGCCTCAGAGAGTCTTCAGGGATGGAGATATGTGTCAGCTCTCAGCTTCTTGTTTCAGCAGCTGACATTCTAGCTTGTCTCCAGACCCAGAAAACCTTACTGTGACTCGACTAGAAATCACTCTGCCTTTCCTTTAATCCTGTCTATTTTTCTCCCTGGCTCCCTTCAAACCCTCTTTGTCTGTTGCATCAAATCAGGGATGCCTACTGCATCTGGAAACGCAGCTCTGGATGTGCCCAGGGAATCAGACAGGGACTGCCAACCACACCCATGGCTTCAATGGACATCATTCCATGCACTTCAGGAAATGAGTCTGCGGTGGATGCACCCCACTCACCAAAACTGATGAATAAACAAACAACGCCTCTATTATTTCAGTCGTAAGGACTTAACTAGAAAGGATGTATCTTAAAAACAATATTTTGCTCCATGATTTGTATTACTTCATGGCTTTCCCTGTTACAAATATATGGATGTCATTAAATGCAAGTCAAAAAATGAAAGGTTTCTTAAATAAATTAGGCATTTGAGGTGTAGGGGGATGGCGCAGAGAACATATCTCATGCACTTATGCAAGGAAGCAACAATGCAGAACGTGGGAACAAATGGCTCCCATCCAGTGCTGAACCTACACAAGATAAACAAACCATAAAGTAAAGAATCTGCCTGAAATGTGGGAGACCCAGGTTCAATCCCTGGGTCGGGAAGATCCCCTGGAGAAGGAAATAACAATCTGCTCCAGTATTCTTGCCTGGAGAATTCCATGGACAGAGGTGCATGGAGGGCTACAGTCCATGGGATCACAGAGTTAGACACGACTGAAGACTAACACTTTCATTAACACCTCAAAGGAGGAGGCAAGGCAAGAGGGAACAGGACACGGAGAGATTCCAATCTCTTATTCAGTCCATAACACAATTCTAAGCCCAAATGGTTAGAGTTCCCAGGCAGAGGAAATGATTTCCACTATGAAGGAGGAAGAGGCAAACTCCCTGGGGCACCAGTTTCCTTAATGACAGGCCACCCTGAGAAGCAGGCAAGGCTCCTTTAAGTATTCATGGCAAAAATCCCTGTAGTATCAAAGATCAAAAGAGCTTTGTAATGTAAGGCAACACTTTTGAGACTGTTGACACTTGCAATAGAAATTAACTTCAAAACAGCTTACTTCTGTGCTCACTGTATGGGCTTCCAAGTGCAGGGCCCTGAAGGTGAGTGACTCACACCTATCTGTGTAAACACGGCATCTTCTATGGCTTCCATGTTGCTTTACCTTCATAAACCTTCTTTCTCTGTTAACTGAATACACATTTAATTACCCAGGCCTTCAGTGTTCACATAAACAAAAACTACTCCAGAAGCAGTTGGGTAGTAAAGATATCCCTTCCTTCAAAGCTTCTCTCTATACAGACACACTCCATTATAGTACTTACACCTGTGCGTGCTAAGTCGCTTCAGTCATGTCTGACTCTGCGACCTTGTGGACTGTAGCCCGCCAGGTTCCTCTGTCCATGGGATTCTCCAGGTAAGAATTCTGGAGTGGGTTGCCATTTCCTACTCCAGGGAATCTTCCCAATCCAAGATCTAACCCTTGTCTCTTATATCTCCTGCATTGGTAGGCAGGTTCTTTACCACTAGTGCCTCCTGGGAAGACTTAGTTTATTTCTTTAACATTTCCACATTATTTCCCCAAATGTGTAACGGCCATAACCCTTTAAAGTGCCACACCAGCAACATTTGAGTAGATATTAAAAGACACAGTTGTGAATGTAAGCCGCTGCTTCTTTCTCACCGTGCAAACTTGGCCCTTTCATGTGTCATTAATCTTGAAACAGCAGCAGCAGAACCAGAGTGGCTGTTTTCTGCTGGGATCTGTGTGTTCTCCACTGCGGTGACAGTGAGCCCTGCCAAGTTCTTCTGAGACACAGCACACTCTGGCCAACATTCAGGGCTACCAAGCCATTATTATAAATAATATATCAGAAGATTTTCAACTTAACAAGCTCAGTTCAGATATGAGAATCACGTAAGATCAACTAGGAAAAAAAAAAAAAAAATCTCTCCCTATCTATTTGTCCTGAATGGGAAAGCTGATGGCCAAAGAAAAGTCAGGGTTCTAGAAGAAGAGTTTCTACAGAAAACCCAAAGGGCCAAACACCAGGGAAAAATATACAGGCTCTGGGATGCTGCCCTGATTCCTTCTGCACCCCAGGCCTTGTTTTCCTGCATTTTCGTTGGTCCTCCTGCTGTCCCTGTGTGTACACAGCCGTGCAGCAGTGATCACAAGTGATGACAAACAAGCACAGCCCCCAGAGCCTGGCTGCCTGGGCCCAGGACCAGGCTTATTTTCTTTGTGACCTTGGGCCATTAACTAGTTTCTCTGTGCTTTATTTCCTCATCTGTAAAATGGGCTGCTTTGAGGATTAAATGAGTGGATGTCTTTTGCACAGTGTCTGATATTAGACATAATCTGTTCCCTCTGCTCAACCCTTGGTCTTTGTTAGGCTGTGACAAGAACATGGATGGATCTTTCCAAACATGAAATAAGAGCAACTGTGGAACCAAATTCCAGAGTCTGCCTATGGGGATTTGGGCAGATTTAGAGCAGTAGTACTATGCTAAAAAATGCTTTATGTATAAATCCTCTCATGTAATCCATAAGATACCTATAAGAGGTTTACATTAGCTATTCTTCAACTAAACATTCCTCCCAGGACCCTTACTGTTGTGTAACTCCTCCCATATTGACTCTGGACTTGGTCACAGGCTTACTCTGGCCAATGGGACCAAGAAATGTAGATTAGTAGAAATTTGGTAAATGCTTATACATTAAATCTTGCACCTTTAGAATGCTGCCACCTCCATGTCACAAAGTCTAGCCTCCTTAAGGATGCAAAAGGACAGGGAGAAAGAGGCCACGGGCCATGCTGATCCCCACCCCTCGCTGGTTTTCCAGCTGAAGTTAGTTAACCTGAACAAGCCCAGGTGACATCAGCAATTAAAAGAGCCAGTCAACTCACAAAATCATCAGAAACAGTAAATTATTGTTGTCACCAAGTTTTAGAGTTATTTGTTACTCTGCAGAAAATAACTAAAACAGAAATTAGTGAGTACAGTGATTCCATAACAGAAACTTAAAAACAAGAGGCATTGGCTTTGGGACTAGATAGTTGGCAGAGGCTGAAAGGGCAGTTAGGAATTTTTTTTTTGGAGGCTGAAAATGGGCCACCTGAGTTGCTGAAACAATCTGCAAAACTATAACCTGTAGTCATTTGTAAGGCAAAAAACACATATCTAATAAATTTGTGGGTCTGAGCTAAAGAAATTTTCAGGTATAATGCTAGAAGTGCCAATAGATATTTTTTTCTTAACTTTGCTTAAAAAGGTATGCAAAGAGAGAAAGTTAAAGAAGGAACCGCTGAGTTTAAAAGCAGAATTTAGAGGAAATTAGGAGGACCTGGAACTTGCTGAGTTTAGAAATAAAACTGTTCCTCATTTCCATCCTCTCCAGATGGCAAAGGATTCTCAACATAAGAAATGGTCTCAGTGTAAAGATTACTCAAGATTGTGGCTGTAAGACCGTTTATTATGACCATTAAAAGACTTTGAGTAGATCTTTTCAACTAGACAAAAGCACTTCTAAGATAAATAGATGCCTAATCTCAAAATAGCTCCGAGTAATCTGGAGCTGGGCTGCCCAGTGCAGTAGCCACGAACCACACATGACCACAGCGTGCATACTTGAAGTGTAGCTAATCCAAAATGAGAGGTACTCTAGGTGTAAAATATACACTAGATTTCAAAAAATAGTAGGAAAAAAGCCAAATACCTTATTAATAATTTATTATATTGATTACCACATTGAAGTGGTAATATTTTGGATATATTCAGTTAAACAAAATGTATTACTAAAATTACTTCCATTTGTTTCATTATTAAAGTGTGGCTTTTACAACTTTAAAAAAGTTTTGAAAGAACAGCATGTATATTATCTATGGTGAAATAGACCACCAGCCCAGGTGGGATGCATGAGTCAAGTGCTCGGGCCTGGTGCACTGGGAGGACCCTGAGGAGTCGGGTGGAGAGGGAGGTGGGAGGGGGGATCGGGATGGGGAATACGTGTAACTATATGGCTGATTCATGTCAATGTATGACAAAACCCACTGAAATGTTGTGAAGTGATTGGCCTCCAACTAATAAAATAATATTAAAAAAAAAATAAATTAAAAAAAAAAAAATACATATGTGGTTCATAATGGTTGCTTACATTATATTTCTATTAGACAGCACTAGTGTAGAAAAAGGTCTGTCCCAAGAAGAATCTTAGGTATAGATTTTATTTAATGAAATAAACAATAATGAGGTACATAGAAAATCCATAATGTTTTTAAAGGAATCCTGTCAGATTCAAGTAAGTATCTAAAATGATAGGAGACTTCTAGACCACCCAACTTTCTACAATCAGTATGCAGGCTGAGAAAGCTACTTAGCTGCAATTATAGGCCATTTGTATTTAAAAAGAAATGACATCCCAGAGGATGGAGCCAAGAACCAGAGGACTGAATCCAGAGAAGACCTAGACCCTTATCAAGAAAGCTTGCCTGCTTGAGTTGGAAAACCTGATAATATGTACCCAGATAGATTTCAGAATTGCTGTTCTATGGAACAATTACTGCAATTGTCTCCTATTGTGTTATTTTTGAATGGGAATATCTATTGGGGTTACCATGCCCCTGTTTCAACACTTTATGTTGGGTGTATGGTTTAGTTTACAGGCAGAATTTAGAGGAAATACATAGGACCTAACCTTAATCTCTGATTGCAGAGAAGTTATCCATGAGAAACCCTATCTATATCTGTACCAGATTCAGATGTCAAGATCATGGCCTTTGAGTCTAATGGGGTCATTGGATGAGATCTCAGGGGTCTTAGGAGGGCAGTGTAAATGACCACACATTATTTAAAATTTTCTAATTAAGAGGTAGAGTTTATTTCTCCCACTCTTTGAATCTGGGCTGATCTTTTTACTTGCTTTGTTCAGTTGAATGTGGTGAAGTGGTGTTGTGCGATATCCCCAAGCCCAGACCATAAAAGGACTTACAGCTTCTATTCTTGTCTTCTTGGTACTCTGAGAATACCACACTCTTATAAAGCTCAAAAGGAAAGGCCACCCCAGCTATTCCATCCCTTGCTATTTGAGGCCCCAGATGTGAGGGTGTCACCGTCTTAAATCTGCATCTGACTGCAATCAAATGAACAGGTCCAGGAAAAACCAAAGTAAGAACGACTCAGCTGGACAAAGAATTAATAAATAATAATAAAAAACCTGATAAACAATGAATCATTGTTGTTTTCAGCCATTACTGTGAGGTGATTTGTTCTACAGCAACAGATAATGAATATCTATCCATAGTCTAACAAGGAATAGAGCGGAGCAGATGGGACAGGCTTTCTGGCAGAGGTGTCACTTGGATTCTACTGTGGTTGTGATGCCATTACTACCATGTTCTTCAACACATGGGCCTCTCCAAAGGGCTGCTCACAACATGACAGCTGATTTCCCCCAGAGTTAGTGAACCAGGAGAGGGAGAAAGTAGTCAAAATAGAAACCACAATATATTTTATCATCTCTTCTCCTCTACGCTACTGGTAACACAGACCAACCCTGATGGAATGTGGGAAGGGACCACTAGGGTGCTGATATCAGAGGACAGAGATCATTAGGGGCCCCCCAGGAGGCCGACTACAATATAAGCTAGGAAACAAATAAATGTTCTTCATATCCTAGTCTTCATTTCAAGAATCTCCAAGAGGCTAGTTTTCCCATATCCTCTATTTCTCCTCTGACCGACTTATTTATCATGAGTTTTACCCATTTCTCTTTACTTTTCAACTTATCCCTCACCTGTTATCCCCATCTCCAATTTCATCAGGCCACAGAATATGGCATTTCAGGTCTTCAAGATTGGCTGAAGGCAATTGCAGCAGTTACCTGACTCAGTGGGGTCCTCAGGTAGAGGCCTCAGGGATGGCAAGAGAGACCCTCCAACATCAGAACTCCCAAAATTTTTGCAGAGGAGAACTATAAATGATTTCAATTCAGTAAAAAGCAGGCCAACATGGAACTGTGAGGAAATAAGTCCCGGTGTTTGTTGCTGATGACAATATAAAGTTTCTGAGGAAAGTAATCTTTTCAGCTATTTGTTATAAATATTTGTCATACTATTTCATTCACTAATGTCCTCTTTGGAAAACATAACCTCCAAATACAACAATAATGATGACAAATAGAAAAAGTGATCTTTGAACCATCTCAAATCCTCAATAACAAAAAATTGGCCTGCGTAATAGGACAGAAAACTATATCAGCATAAGTGTCAAGCCTGTCATTTCATTGACACTGACCTGTGTCTATGGAATAAAACTATGCTAGAAGCACAAAGTAGGCATATGTAAGTACAGACACACTGCTAAGATCAAGGTCTGGAAAATCAAAGGTGATACAAATAGATTACAGTTGATTAGGATCTTGGAGGTTAAACCTTTTCATGTGAAGACTATTTCCTCAGGAAGTCATTCCTCTGAGATGAGTCGGAAACTATCAAACCTTAATAGAAGCTGATTGCCATTAACCCAAGCAACACCCTCTGAGTCTTGGTTTCCTTGTTCATCCAATAGATGTCACATACCTAAGTCTCAGAAGACTAGATGAGATCAACAATCTGAGTCCATCCTGTCTACTGGGAAGGGGTTTTGAATCCAGGTGGAAGCAGTGTGGAAGAAAGGAAGCAACCTGGGCTTTGCATTCTGCCTTATGTTTGTGTTACACCCCCACCATACTTACTAACTTAACTCTTTTTGACCCTGAGTTTCTTCAACTGAAAATGGGCCTTTCTACCTTGCCAGGTCCTGTTGTCATTCCCTTTTTCAGGGGATCTTCTGGATACAAGAATTGAAACTGGGTCTCCTGAATTGCAAGAAGATTCTTTACCACCAGAGAAGCCCAGCATATGTCAGGGGTTACTAGAATACTCAGCACATAGTAGGTGCTCAATTAATATTAGCTCCTTTTCTTTTTGTTACCTCAAATCTGCAACCCTTTCAATCTCTCCTAATAAAATGAAAAAGGAAACCCTTTGAAACTGGAAACAAGCAAGTTATGGCAAAAACTCAAAAAAGTGATCCTTTACTAGCTCATTACCAAGTCACATAATAAAAATAGTTTGTAAGTCTAAGGGGATGAGGTCCTGCTGTGCTGCTCTAGTTAACCAAAGGGCCATCAAACAGTTTCTGTGCGGAGGCCTGAAACTGCACAGGTTTCTGATTTGAGCCCTTCCCTGGCATCCTAAGTCTTGGGAGACAGAACAGTTTGCCTATAGGTTGAAAACAGAAAGCGTTCAAGATGTGAGAGTATTCCCCAGAAACGAGCCTGTGACATGACTTGTAAATGTGGAGCCCATGGATAAACAGACTAGAGACCACACTCTCTTCCTCAGAGGAATTTCCAATGGTACTAACAGAGGTAGTTGGTGAAACAGAAACCATCCCTATTGGAGAACTGCTCCAGCTTCCAGGTAGGTTCTGGGGAATATATCAGCTGAAAGTCAAGGAAAGGGAAAGAAGAGGTTATAGACTCCCTCAGAAAGGGAAAGAAGAGGTTATAGACTCTCTAAGACTCCTCTTAAGGCTGGAGTCTGTCTCCAAAAACACCAACACAGTGGAAGTAAAACATATGCTCCTTTGGATTTAAAGTCAGCCCCAAATAGCAAAGAAAGAACAGGACGCATGACCCTTGTTTGTAAACAAAGACCAAGATAAATGTCGGCTGCCAGACCTCAAAGGAAGGGATGACAGGCCACTTGCAGAGAGAAGCCACAGGCAGCAGAACGAGCCCTTTGGTCTCCCTGGTGGCCTCTGGCAGACCTTTCCAGAGGCATCACAGGAGAGCAGGGAAGCCAAGGGAGCCAGAAGGCCACCTGCCCCAGCACCCTCCTCACAGGTCTGTTTTCTGTCTTCTCTTAGTTAATGTTTAAGTGTTTATAAACTTGATCATCACTCACATTACAGCTGTGGTTGAAGGTTTTGGAGTCTGGCACTCAGATGCGAATCTCCCAACAACAGGTAAATGGCTAAGCCTCAATTTCCTTGTCTGTATCATGGGGATACCAGCATTCCCTACTTCATAGATGGTTGTAAAGAATAAATGAGAACATGTATGTTAAAAGGTCCATCTAGTCAAGGCTATGGTTTTTCCAGTGGTCATGTATGGATGTGAGAGTTGGATGGTGAAGAAAGCTGAGCACTGAAGAATTGATGCTTTTGAACTATGGTGTTGGAGAAGACTCTTGAGAGTCCCTTGGACTGCAAGGAGATCCAACCAGTCCATCCTAAAGGAGATCAGTCCTGGGTGTTCATTGGAAGGACTGATGTTGAAGCTGAAACTCCAATACTTTGGCCACCTCATGCGAAGAGTTGACTCATTGGAAAAGACCCTAACGCTGGGAAGGATTGGGGGCAGGAGGAGAAGAGGACGACAGAGGATGAGATGGCTGAGTGGCATCACCCTCTCGATGGACATGGGTTTGGATGGACTCCAGGAGTTGGTGATGGACAGGGAGGCCTGGTGTGCTGCGATTCATGGGGTCGCAAAGAGTCGGACACGACTGAGTGACTGAACTGAACTGAATTGATGTTAGCACAGTGGCTGGCACACAGCCAGTGCTCACACATGCTAGGTACTATTATTATTTGTGTTCTGTTGTTGCTGATTCTGCCCTTGGCTTTGTCATGACAGACTCAGACATTTTCCAGTGAGGAATTAGGTATTATTGATGTCAACAACAAAAAGTGGCAGCTGTAGGGGAGAAATGAAGAAGGAGTGTGTCAGTAATGATGTAGCATCCACATGTATCAGTCTAGTTTCTGAGTCTGTCTTGACCAGCTTAGAAGTTAGCTTCTCAGGGCAGAAGAAGCATCAGGGCTGGTCTTCAAGGAGATTCAGTCATGCTTGCTGAGGGTTCAGGGGCCAGTTCATAGGCTTCCCTAGTGGCTCAGACGGTAAAGAGTCTGCCCACAGTGTGGGAGACCTAGGTTCAATCCCTGGAGAAGGGAATGGCAACCCACTCCAGTATTCTTGCCTGGAGAATTCCATGGACAGGGGAGCCTGATGGGCTACAGTCCATGGGGTTGCAAAGAGTCAGACGCAACTGAATGACTAACACACACACACACACACACACACACACAGGCCATTCACACATGATATACAATGAAGAAGGTCCCCTGGGAGACATCTGGAGAAGACTCCTCCATAGGGGCAGGAGTTCTGTCCACCTCCCTCCCCACCTCTCACTCCCACAGGGTTTGGGGGAGAAAACAGTGCAGAGACGGCATCACCCCTGCCTTGGGGCCAAACATCCTGTCAAGGACCAGCACCTCACTCACAACCAGGGAACTCGAGACTCACAACAGGACCCAAATCAAACAGCAGAGCTCTGCTATTCCTCGGCCTCAGAGCACTGAATTTTACGGAAGCTGGGGCTGTTTGGTTTCAACAAGTTGTCATTTCCAATTGGAAGACAAGATATGCTTTTCTAGGAGATCAGTACACAAGTAGTTTTTATAACCAGGCCACCTTAGAAGCTGTCTTCTGATAATTGCACTACATCTCTGGAGTTCTTTTTTTGATAACACAAATAAGAAGAAAGTAAAGTAAAGGTTTCTGACTTTTGTCTTAGGTGTTACCAGCAAAGAGACAACTCCATAAGGGTTACTGAGGGCTTTCTGTCTCATGGTAAAGACTCTGCCTGCAATGCAGGAGACGTGGGTTCGATGACTGGATCAGGAAGATCCTCTGGAGCAGGAAATGGCAACTCACTCCAGTGATCTTGCCAGGATAATCCTATGGACAGAGGAGCCTGATGGGCTACAGTCCATGGGGTCTCAAAGAGTCGGACACGACTGAATGACTGAGTACACATATACACACACACAGAAAAGATTACTGAAAAGGAAATGCAGCATGATATATATATATATATGTGTGTGCGTGTGTATATATATATATATATATATATATGTATGTATGTATGTATGTATATCGTCCAGGGCCTAGGACAATGCCCAGAATACAGAGGTGCTGATTAATGTTTGCATAATAAGTGTTTACTGAAGTTCATTTAAAAATAGCCCTGCATCGGAACTTTCCTCGTGATCTAATGCCTAATACTCCACACTCCCAATGCAGCAGGCTGGGTTCAATTCCTGGTCAGTGAACTAGATCTCATGTGCTGTAACTAAGAGTTCATATACCGCAACAAAGCTGGAAGATCCCAAGTGCTGTAACTTAAGATCCAATACAGCCAAATAAAACAAATAAATACTCAAAAAAAAGCCCAGCACTGATCTGTAACTCCATGTATCAAGAGAGTGCCTTCTCTCTCTCTCTCTCTCTCTCTCACACACACACACACACACACACACACACACACACACACATAAAATGGCAAACAACAGGCAACCTCAATATATGGTCATTTAAAAAAATAACATAATAACACAATTCACAAATATTTTCTCTGAGAATCCATTTTCTGGTTGCTGACTCCCAAACTTTGTTTCTTTAAAAAAGATAGACCGAAAATTCTCATAGAACTCCACTTTGTTCTTTTCCATATTCCCTTTATTCCTTCATTCTATCATGCACACCTCATATTTTATCTTTACAACATTTGGGATCTGATTATGACAAACTCTGTAACAGCTCATCATATTCCCTCTAGTGTCTCTTGTCTAGTTTTACTAAGTTATATCCCTTATACAGAAGTACATGACCCCAAAATACATAAAAGTCTTTTTTTTGCAATCCAAAGAGTGAGGGTGTAACTGATATGAATGTAACTGACACTTATCTAACATTGATGTCTCCAAATAACTTCCTTTTTAAAAAATGTATGGTGTTTTACAAGAAATCCATTTATGGGCTCTTGAAAAATTTAGAACAAAACAATGAATCAAAGGGGGACTGTCTTCTAGTCAGATCATCATCTGTGCTTTTGTGAGTGTCCTTAACAAAGTCGACTGTTTGTCTGGCGAATGGGACACTTATGTATGTAAACATGCAGCCTACAAGGGAAAATCCAGAGAGCGCAGAGACTGTCTAATTCATCAAGGCATGAATTCCTTCCTGGTACAGACTGCAATGGCTATTACATTGGACAACCCAAGCCAACCCTTCCCCCCAAAAGAAATCAATCCTCTCACTAGCCTGGGATGATTGACGGACAGAAATCATATTATTTAAATCCTTTGTTGATTCTATGCCCAATATATTGATACTTAACATGAAATTTGCCTTCAGATCATACTTTACAAAAAACAAAAAGTAAGAACAACCATTCATTTCCTACCTGCTGCTGTGGCCACCAGAAGCCAGGCTGCTGCTCTCCAAATGGGGCAGGCTTCAGGATTTAATCTTCAGCTCCCTCCCCTGGAACCAGAATCGTCAGAAGAAAACTTTCAATTGCTATGAGCAAGCTGACTGTTTACTTCCAGCCAATTCTTCTTTATTCCCATGGCTTGCTGAGTGCCAGAGTGGGGTGCTTAAGAAAGGATGTCTGGGGATAAAGGGGTAGAGTTTGGGGGAAAAGAGAAGAGAGAGTTCCCAGGGCAAGAATTCGCTCACCCAATACCCTTCCTTCGAGCAGAGGAAAGCCCTCTTTTTCAGTTTTAATTTCTCATGGAAGAGCTGCCACTGCATTACTCACAAGTAATTACTACATTGCTCCTTTACAAACAGCAGACATACTTTTTGGGCGAGCCTCCAGATTTCTGATGCATGCCTGTACCTGTCCACAGGGATAATGCTGTGCCTGGGAAAATTGAGAGGACAACAAGCCCGCCCAAAGGGAGGACCAAGTCTAGACTATTAATCAAGTTCCTGAGATAAAATATGCCACAAAAGAAGATCAGAGGTTTCTGTGAGCCCCTCCATCCATAGGGCATCCACCTCACTCATGGAATCACCTGGTTAGGACTCACACTTTTTCCAGGTAGACCAGCAGCCACACTTCATCAAGCTTCAACTTGTTTGCCCAAGGAGGAAAGGAGGAGCAAGAATTACTATTACAGAAGGAATGTGGTTTTCTTACTTACTGTGAGCAGTCGATGTAGGGCAGTCCAAGATGATCGATGTGCAATTATAGCTCCTCTAAGTTTAATATCTGAAATACAGGGTTTAAGAAGACATTTCAGTGGTAAGCATGTGTTATAGAGGCTTCATATTCAATTCATTTCTAGTTTCCAACAAGAAGAGGTAACACAGTAGAGAGGTTTCTGCAGCAAAGGGGTAGCAATAGGGAAATCTTGGGTATATTGTTTACTATTGTGACTTACTCTGGTTTCCAAATAAGTAAAAGGAGAATACTGCGCTGCAAGATCTGCACAGTAATATAACATCATCTCTCACTTTTACATCTATCTGCCTTGTTCAACATTTTAGTTCTCCTCTAGGGACTCATCCCTTCCTTTCAGTTTTTTTGGGTGGAGTTGTACCACCCTTGGGCTTCTTCAGAAATGTAACTGTGGCAAAGCTGAGCTAGTCAGAGTCAGATTGATGGGGAGACTGGTCCAGAGAGGAGTTCACGCCAGCAGAAGTCATTGATAGGACTTGCTGTGAAGGGGAGTTCTCATCTTGCTGTGGCTGCTAATCTGGTAAAATAGAATCTCTTGCTTCTGGTGGCTGTCCTAGGGAAAGAGGGACTACATGGAGGCAAAGCCATTGCAGAGGAAAGGAGAGCTTAGAGGGAGCAAGAGACCAACTCCTAAGGATGTCATTTGATAAAGGCTTAGATTCAGCCGTGACTGAAACTATTATTTCCTTTGGATTTCTTGAAAATTTCCTTTGGTTCCTTAAGCCTGTTTTGCTTAGGTTTTTGATGCTTTCCACTGAAAAAAAAAATCCAGCTAATATGAGTCCTTTTCAGGTGCCCTCTACCACCTAACACCACTTTTAAAAAACATTTCTCTTTAATATTTATATCCACAATAAGCTGGGTGGCTTGGGGATGCATATGACCAATAAATCAGTTTCCTTTTGATGTACTCTTGGAAATTTTTGCTATTTTAAAGGCTAAGCCTACAGAACAGAGAGAGATAGAAGTAAGACAAATTCTGATGAAAGATTTTTAAAGTCTTTACTCTTCTCTCCCAACATAGCTCTTTGCAAGAAATTAAATCCAAACAATCCACAAAGGTGAAACTCACAAAGTGAAAACCTCCCATAATTTACTTTCCAGAAATAACCATGGCTGATGTTTCAGTGGTTTGCCATTCAAAATGTGATCCACAGACCAATGCTTTGGCCTGGAACTGGTTACAAATGCAGAACCTCAGGCCTCAATCCGCTCTCACATTTTAATGAGGACCCCCAGAAATCCGTATGGACACCAAAGGCTGAAAAGCCTTGGCCTAATATATAGTCCTCTAGATAATTTTTTTTTTCTTCTAGTTGCCAGCATTTTTGGGCACATTTAATTTTGTTTTTAATTTTTACTGATTTTTTAAAGAAAAGACATATGAATACAATGAATCAGGGAGAATGAAATCAAAATCCTTCACAAATGTAAGGAATTCATTTACTGGGATCATATGCAAATTAAAAAGGTGCTAAAAACCCATACATACCCTGCGTGTGTGCTAAGTCGCTTTAGTCATGATTCCACTCTGCAATCCCATTGACTATAGCCCACTAGGCTCCTCTGTCCATGGGATTCTCCAGGCAAAGATACTAGAGTGGGTTGCCATTTCCTCCTCCAGGGGATCTTCCTAATCCAGGCATCAAACTTACATCTCTTGTCTTGGCAGGTAGGTTCTTTACCACTAGCGCCATACACTAGTGGGAGCGGGGATACACACTCTAGGACACTACATATAGTAGCAAACAGTCACCGAACAGGACACATTAGAGCTTCGGTTCTCCACCATCTGGAGGTCACACTGCCAGCCTCACATTCAGAGTTTCCAATTCAGTAGTATGGCTGTGTGCTGGGTGGTGGGAGGGGCAGGGGTGAGGCCTAAGAATCAGCATTCTAACAAGTTCCTGGGCAATGCTGATGCTACATTTCACCAGTGCTTCAAAAATAAAAATGGTTTATACTATACATATATACATACTATATATACTACTCTGAACATTGTTTTTTCTTCACTTAATACTGTATCTTACAACCTTTCCATGTCATCCACATAGCATTATGGCATTCCTCTTAAGGGCTTCAAGTTCAGAGAATTTTGGCTAATATAATAATATATGACAAATGATAAAGAAGGGAATCACCAGCATCTTCAGAAGAAGGACAAGCAACCCCAACACTGGAGTTATCATTTTCAACATTAAATAAGCAGCCTGTGTTTGAGTCTACAGATAAGCAAAGATCTGAATGGACCAAGAAAGTGATCAGCAATGTGCAAGTGCCACTAAAGACACATAAGAATCTAATTAACAAACTTCTATATTTAAAGCCAAGAGTCAAGTCAAGGTCTTTCTGTGAGGACTTGGGGGAAAGAATTATATCCTCAACTGACATGGAATGCTCTCAAAATTCTCAGCTCAGACTTCTGAGGAGTAAGGTATGGTATGACTTACTAGACTTGCTTTGTCTAATCTTCATCTCATGCCAAGTCAACTCTGAAAATAAACTTCTCATATAAGGGAGCTGTGATGCAAAGGAAAGACATCCTCCACCTTCTCAAAGCTGGTGGGTGGTGAGAGGCTGTCTAAGACCCACAGTCTCAGGCTTCTTAAAATCCTACCATCCACAGATGCTATGAACTTGGTTAAACACTTGGCAAGATTAGTCGAGACATCATGTGAACTGTAATCACACTGTGTTCTTCTGGGGACCTTCCAGGGTGTAATCTAAATCCTCTGTTCACTTCTCTTTGAGGACAGAAGTATCATGGGACAAACACAGACCCAAGAAACTTCTCACACAGGAAGCTGCTATTGCAGACTTTCATTGCTCTGACTGGTGTCAACGCAAACCCTACCATGTTGGCTACATTCCTGAAGAGTTTCACAACTGCTTTGCCAAGTGGCAGATACTGCCTTTGGGCAGAAAGGGGAAGACTATGTCACTATGAGAACTTGGTATCCACTGTCCCTCCCATTTGCCTTCTTTGACGCAGAGGTTGGAAAGCTGAAAGCTATGTTCTACAGGCTCCTTGTGGCCAGGGTATGGCCTGCCATAGATACATGTGTGGGAGATTTGGAAGATGGACATAGGGTGGGTCTGTTCTTCCTGTTGCTTCTACTCTGCTGTTGGCAGACAGGAGCGATTCTTCAGCAGTGTCCCAGGGTCCAGGCTCCAGGCTCCAGCTGTGTGACTGCTGAGGGGCTCTTCTGGTAGTGGTGGTGGAGTTTTCTGGATTGTTTCATTGCAGCTAAGGTGATGTGTTCAGTCTAGTCCATGAACTTCTAGTCACATCCTGCTCCTGAGTAGCAGTAGGAGGTAGAAGGGGCTTCCCCTGGCAGGGCAGATAGTCATTTGCTCTGGGGGTCAGCTGGGAGTCCTGGCCTGGCAGCCCCTTTTCCAACCTCCCCAACAATTTTGAGGTCTTCACACAGGCGTCTTGTCTGTTGAGTATTTGCTGGTTGCTGTTTCTCTGACAAGGACCAAAAATCAAGTTTGTCTTCTTTCTGATGTCACTCTACATAAGTTTCTCAGGTAACCCAGGTGCCAGTACTTCTCAAATTTCAGTCACAGTCCTGAAAAGGTCAGGTATCACTCTCCAACAATTCTGAATGTACTGAAATCCTGGATTAAATTTCTTTCTGCTTAAGAAAGTGGATTGTGTTTCCCATGACTGAACCCTGACTCAGATCCTGATTTAAACACAAGTCCTGAGTTTTTCTAGATAGTTTCTAAAACTTTTCAGACCCTCGCTGAAGTAGGGCTAGTGCTATTATTTTTATTTACTTCTTATGCTAAGCTATCATTTTGGCATTTGATATTGAAGATAAAATTTTTAAATGGAAATGTTTGCTCTTTTCATATTTTAACAAAGATTTATTAGATGTCCTCTATGTTCAAGACACTATACTAGACACCCAAGTGCTAAGACAGCATAGCACAATGGAAATACCACACACTCTTCATCTGGAATGGATTTTTGGCTTGCTCTATCCATGTGGTCTGGGGTAAATCATTTAATCTTTCCAAGTCTCAGTTTTATCATCAGGATGAACAGATATACTAGGAACTACCTCTAGAATTGTTCTAAAAGTTACATGAAACATAGATATATCTAAAACAATATGGAGTACATTCAAGGTGTTCAGTAAATTGCAATTCCCTTCATTTTTCCTAAAACATGTAAAAATGAAATATTTATTAAAAAATAAATTTTGAGTAATCTTCAACAGTTTTGCCTGTCATTTTCAAATCAAATTTTGTCATCTCCCTGATTAAAATCCTCATGATTAAAATTCTCAAGGTACTTAGAGAAAAATTCAAATTCCTTGCAAGCCTAGAAGGTCTGAACACCAAGAACTTCCAGATGTACAAGCTGGATTTAGAAAAGGCAAAAAAATCAGAGATCAAATTGCCAACATCACTGAATCATAGGAAAAGCAAGGGAATTCCAGAAAAACACCTGCTTCTGCTTTGTTGACTACACTAAAGCCTTTGACTGTGTGGATCACAACAAACTGTGGAAAATTCTTAATGAGATGGGAATACCAGACCACCTTACCTGTCTCCTGAGAAACCTGTATGCAGGTCAAGAAGGAACAGTTAGAACCAGACATGGAACAAAGCACTGGTTCAAAATTGGGAAAGGGGTACATCAAGGCTGTATTTTGTCACCCTGCTTATTTAACTTCTATGCAGGATACATTGTGTGAAATACCAAGCTGCATGAATCACAAGCTAGCATCAAGATTGCCAGGAGAAACATCAACAACTTCAGATATGCAGATGATACCAGTCAAATGGCAGAAAGTGAAGAGGAACTAAAGAGCCTCTTGATGAGGGTAAAAGAAAGTGAAAAAGCTGGCTTAAAACTTGACATTAAAAAAAAACTAAGATCATGACATCTGGTCCCATCACTTCATGGCAAATATATGGGGAAAAAGTGGAAACAGTGGCAGATTTTGTTTTCTTGGACACCAAAACCACTGTAGAAGTGACTACAGCCATGAAATTAAAAGATGCATGCTCCAAGGAAGAAAAGCTATGACAAATTTTATGTATTAAAAAGTAGAGACATCACTTTGCCCCTTGTGGCTCAGCTGGTAAAGAATCCACCTACAAGGTGGGAGACCTGGGTTCGATCCCTGGGTTGGGAAGATCCCCTGGAGATGGGAAAGGCTACCCACTCCTGTATTCTGGCCTGGAGAATTCCATGAACTCTGTAGTCCATGGGGTTGCAAAGAGTCAGACACAACTGAGTGACTTTCACTTCACTTTGCCAACAAAGTCGGTATAGTTAAAGTTATGGTTTTTCTAGTAGTCATGTACAGATGTGAGAGTTGGACCATAAGGAAGGCTGATTGCCCAAGAATTGATGCTTTCAAATTGTGGTGCTGGAGAAGACTCTTGAGAGTCCCTTGGACAGCAAGGAGATCGAACCAGTAGATTCTAAAGGAAATCAACCCTGAATATTCATTGGAAAAACTGATGCTGAAACTGAAGCTCCAATACTTTGGCCACCTGATGCAAACAGCCTGCTTATGGAAATGACTCTGATGCTAAGAAAGATTGAGGGAAGGAGGAGAAGAGGATGACAGGGGACAAGATGGTTGGATGCATCACAGACTCAACGGACATAAGTTTGAACAAACTCTAGGAGATAGTGGTTTGAACAAATTCTAGGAGATAGTGAAGGACAGGAAAGCCTGGCGTGCTGCAGTCCTTAGGGTCACAAAGAGTTGGATGCAGCTTAGAGACTGAACAACACATTCCTGTTATAGTTGTATTGAGACTATTTCTGTTCTTTAGACAGATTCTCCCACTTAAGTAAGAATTTTTGTGGCATTCCTTAATTTTACTATTCCCAGGGATGCTCAATGAGCAGAGATGGAATAAAAGCTACAATTCGGACTCCCTGGGCAAAAAAACAGGGTATGGAAAAACCAACAGAGTCCTTCTTCCAATCTGCTCTGTGGCAGTTCAAGCTTCATTCTAGAGACATGAATTGAGAAGCCCCTCCATGGACCCTGGAGGGATTATGTGGCCTAAGGCCAAATATGGGTGTGAGTTTCTTCAGTCCCGATTACACCATGTGCTCAGGCTGGCTCCAGAAAAAGGGCCTATGTCCTGTTCTCGTGCCATGACAAAAGCCCCAATCAACATTTCAGGTGGTCAGTAAACAGCTCTAGGGAACACATGGATCTGAGCCCAAAGTAGGCAAAACCATATAATTCTATTGGAGACAGCATTTCTTTTATGTCAAAGAAAGTGCTAATCAAATTCAGATGGCCATCCTTGGCTAAACATGTTTTTCCTTTCTATACTGAAATGATTCCCATTCTACAGTCTCTGAAACTTCCAATTCCTTTGAAAAATGACAAGAGTTGACATTCCTATCACCATACTGCTTGCCTTCTGGTACACCCAGGGAAAAGCACAATTATAAGCTTGATTTGAACAAACAAATTAAAACATAATACAAATTGGGGCCAGTTCCTAGGAAAATAAAAGGGCCTGTTCTGCATATGCCCTAATCTCTGTTACTGATTTACTGGCTGAATGGCCCACTCAAGAAAGCATTTGGAGAAGCCCACATGCCAGAAAGCACTCTAACGCTTTTCAGTTTTCAATCAAGTGACTTGGAATCTTCCTTTGACAGAACACACTTACTGTAAGCTGGCCACTTATCCCAACCTAGGATACAACTTATCCGCAGCATAAGAGCTATAATAAAATCCATCTTGAGTGACAGAGAAAACATGATCTAAGGGAGCTCAACCTGGAATCCAGATGTTATTAACTCATGTAAAGTATCTATGTCTTTTATATCTTATACTTTTGCAGACAGTAGGTACCTAGTGTTTTCCCTCTTTCCTTTCAAGTGCTGTGCCTATAGGAATGCAATCTGCAGAGTACTGCTTTAATTAAATGGTCTTTGCGTGAACCCAGGTGACACTCCCTGAAACCTGAGATTTGGGCTTTAATGGATAACACCCAATCCCAAATATTCACTCAGTACTTCTAGTCTTAAACATGTAGCTTCACAGGAATTACCTTGGAAAACTATACTTTCAGCATATTGGTTGGAGACCCATTTCCTGAAGGTTATGATGTTTACATTCAGCGGGGTAAAGTGAACTACTTCCGCTCACCTGCACTGTGACTCACCACTAAGACGACTCTTACAACTCCTCCTAGATAATATCTGGTGCCCTCTAGGCACTGTTTTGAGCACTTAGCATGTATCACCTCACTTAAGTCTCACAATATCACTATGCAGTAGATATTATTATTATTATTCCATTTTAACCATGAGGCATAGAAAGTTCCAGTAGCTCATTCAGGAGCACACGTGGTGTACTCATTCACAGTTACACGTGGTGCAATCAGTATTTGAACATAGGTAGGACACCAGGCTATCCCCAGTTGATATAGTCACTATTTTTAAGTATGATGCCATTTTACCCTCAAGCACCAATAGACCCGTGGAAGATATACACATGGAAGTAGATCATTACAGTCCTGGATTTTTAAACCAACGTTTGCTTCCTAGCAAACATTTCCTACACAGCAGGAATGCAGATACACAATAGATAATAAGCTAAAAGAATACTGGATTGGATAGCTCCCTCTTCATATCCTTTCCCACTTTTATTAGTCTTTGTTCTCTGTCAGGCCATATATTTTGCTCCTCATAAGTCTCATTTTCAGGGGCATCTTCAGTTATTCGGTCTCAGTTGTTTCATGAATACACACATATTTGTCAACCTTGTATTTGGGTGCTGGGCTCAGAAAATATGGCACTAGATTTCAAAACATTACTATTATTTCATTTTCCTGTTATTTTCCCCCTACTTGTCACTTCTTCCATTATAGTTTCTTGGCTCTATGTCTTACTGTCCATTCCGCCAACTAAGCCCTAATCACAGCTCACTGGGCAGGGTTAATAGCCTTCCTGTCCTCCACTCCCTCCAACCATCCTGCCTCCTACTACCAGACTCCTCTCTGTTATATCACTCCTCCCACTCAAGTAGAGATAATTCATTGTTGATTCTATCAAAATCTGAACTCCTTTGCCTGACTTGTAAAGCCTCCATAATCTCACCCCACCCTATCCATTCAATTTTGTTTCCCACAACGTCCTATACATACCCACTGAACCAATCAGGCTATTAACTTAACTGTATAGGCAGCAATCTACATGCCTCTACAATGACTATTTTTCCCACCTCGTATGACCTCCCCAATGCTTTAAGTCACCAGCTAGCTAAATTTTACATATCATTCAAAGGCCAGACTTAAATCACAATCAGGAATTAAACATTCTCCACTGCTGCAGCACACCCTGATCACTTCTTTTTCTTACCTCCTATTACATTTACAAATTAACAGTAATTTAAATAACAGTGATTATGGGCTACCCTCTGTTGAGCACTAACTATGTACCAGGTCCTATTGGGATAAGTAGTTTTATTATAAGTAGCTTTTTAAATTTTATAGATGAAGAAACACAAGCACAGGGAAGACAGTACAATTCAGCTTCACACCTGATGGTTTGCTAATCATTTCATTTGTGTCATACTGCTCTGCCTAAACTAGCTTTCCACTTCATTGAGAGCAGAGACTAAGATTCATATTTATTCCATGTCTTCCACACAATTAGTGGAGTCTGCATGCATTGTGAGTCATCAGGACTCTTAGTTGGTTAGTTGTACATACTGACGTTACACATCTTTTAAAATTTCTACCCTGTAAAAGTGGCACCACTGTTTGTATAAGGTGCAAATAAATACTAAACAAACCCTTTAGAGAACAGCAATGAGTGGTTTGGGACAATTCATAGTCTACAAATGGCCTTAAGTGATTCTGTCTAACCTACCCTTACTGCATCTGTCCTTTATATGCTTAGAAACACATTAAAGATGGGAAACCATAGATGAGTTGTCAGCAGTCAATGACAAAATGAATTAGAATGTTTTGAGGGTTGCAGGGAAGATTATTAATTCTATCCTGGTCAAGTTTCTGTTTTTATTAAAAATCAGGAGGTAGCAAGATTTCCCCAAGTAACCAAATACTTGCACCAAAATATGATGGATTTTCCTCAAATTCTTCTAGCACGTTTTTTTTTTCTTTCACAACTCTAACTGGTATAGATATAACTTTAGCAAAGATAAACAGCACAACAAAGACAGGAAAAGACTATGACTTAGACTGAAGCTTTAAGACTTTTAAAGTCATAATTATTTCTGATGTTCAGCATAGGCGTAATTTCTAGTTTCTCATTTCTACACCCACTCCATGAAGAGCACCACATGGAAGAATTCCTGAGATTCCTCTCCTTCTTACTTCAAATCAAAGCTTCAACAAAAGCCAAAACAAAAGAAAAAAATTTATTTCAAAGTTCTTATATTGGCTCAAGTGCAATTCATGAATTCCTGAGCAAATTCTCATAATCAGCAAAGAAACAGATTTTTAAAAACAACTTATCAAATAAGAAAACTTATCTTACCAAAGTCATCCTAGCTGAATTTCCACTGACTACTGCTCACTCTCCCTGATGCCAGCACTTTTCTTAACTTGAAAAAAAAAATAGATAAGAAGAAAAAAAATAATTCATGTGTCTTGTCTCTCTATGTAATTTCTTAACACCTCAGCTTATCAGGATTTCCTTCATTTTCTTTCATTTTCCTATCAGGATTTCCTTCAGGTTCCTTTATCAGGATCTGAAGCCAGATACATGGCCGTATAATAATTCCAGTTTTAGAGATAAGCTGCCGAAAAGCATTCTCTTGGAGAAGTCAGTTTTCAGACTAAAATTACTCCCAAAAAACATGTTTTCTCATTAAATGACAATATTTTATATATTTCTCCCTAATTACACACACACAAAAAAAACAACCCCACCAGCTCATAGTGGATAAATAGGAACATATTCCTCCTCCCTCTTTTATCAGTCTTTATCTAATTTCAGTTTTTAGACCCAAGTAAATCGTTTTTCAGCAGTTAGGTATTAGGTTTTGCATACAGCTTTGGAATCACATTTTAAACTATTATTTTTTATATTTTGAATAGCCTCCAGTGCTCTCTGCAAGTCATTTTGTGTGTTTCCTTATACAAATTCATCTGTTGATCAACTGGACAGGAAATTCAGATACTTTTTTTCAAGAAAAGGTCATGCAAGATATATTTACAGTCTCTTTGTAAATCTGAAAATCAATCTCTACAGCCTTTGAACAAAACATCATGTTGGGTGAATATGGAATTCTTGAGACACAACCTTGTCTTCTGGAACAGTCCTCATGGTTGAGAAAGTCTGAGCCCAACTTGATGTTTATTTCATTAGTAACCTGTTCACATCTATCTAAATGCCTGAAAGATTCTTTCTTTAACTTGGAAACTCAAGTATTGATATTTTAAAAGATATGTCTCTATATGGGTCTGGTCATTTTAATTTTGTCTCAAATCTTCTCCAACTCAGAATAGTTTTCTTCTGACATGTGCCTGACTACTGCTGTTTCCAGTATTTTGTTCCATTTCTTCATTGGGAATAAATGTAATTCTCAGATTAGATCTGTGTTTGCTGTCTTCTCTCCCAACATTTTCATCTTGGTCCTTTCCCTTATTTTGTCTTCTACTTTACTGGTTTGATTTCTGCTATGTCTTCTCTGTATTGACACTCGTTCATACAGGTGCTTAATTCTATTATACTTTTGGCATATTTGCCCTCATTTCTCATTTAAGCCTTTGCAAATCTTACTTCATCCCAATCTGCTTTCTCCAGATGGCCCCTGACTCTGATCTCATTGTGGCTAGGCCTTCCCACATCTTTTTGAGACAACCAAAAATATGTCTGCTAAAATGTTTCTCTCCTTCATGGAGAAATTTATTTTCAGTGTTATGATTTCACTTCAAGTTTTAACACAAAGGCTTTCTTTCCTTTATCTTGCAGTATTCTCTCCTTAGGCCCCTTTGGGCATTTTTCTCTCTCTGCAAAAGAGAACAGTATGTTCCAGCCTGGCACTTGCTAGTGGATAGTCCTGATGAAGTCTTTTTTGTCCCTCAATTTCCTCTTGGGCACAAGTAAAGCAGATCTGAAGTGCACACTGACTCCTGTGCCTACCTCCTTTTTCAGGATCTGACAGATACTTAGCTATTGTGGACTGGAGAAGAAAAAGGCAACCCACTGGGGAATCCTATGGACATCTCTGGGCATTAGATTGGGGCTCTTGCTCTAACTGTTATAATTTCCTACTAGCAGGAGACACTGCTGTAATTTCCTACTAGTTGGAGATACTAGTAGGAGACAACAGAGTCTGCTGTCCTGTTTTAAAGGGTAGCACATAAAATCACAAGCCCTCCAAGCACGCACTGCCCTCCCCCTTCTTCTTGTCTCTCTCCAATTTACAGTACTTAAAAAAAAATTATTTATTTGGAGGCAGCTTGCAAAATCTTCATTGCAATGTGCAGGTTTGGTTGCCCCACCACAAGTGGAATCTTAGTTCTCTGACCAGGAATTAAATTTGCATCCCTTGCATCAGAAGGTAGATTCTTAACTACTAAGCCACCATGTATGTCCCTACAGTACTTTTTATTTTTTTAATTTAAATTCATTTATTTTTAATTGAAGGATAATTGCTTTAAAATACCCTACAGTACTTTTTATTACACAACTAGCCCTTCCAGGACACAACCCACCTCTACTTGTCTCCATCTATATCCTGCCTGACTGTGGACTGGGAGCCATAGTCTTTTAAGGCATGTGGGAGGAGAAATTGATGGGTTGGGTGGGAGGTTTGACTCTGGACATGACTCTGCCTGGCTCAGAAGACAGTTTCTTCCCAGTTGGAATGTCTGGCCAGTGTATCTCCAAGTTCCTAAAGTAGTTGGGCGCAAATGATGGGGGCCAGGTGTACTTGCTTTCCATTCTCCTTCAGCACCAACTGGGCTTCCCTGGTTCAGTTTGTGAGCCATGCATCTTGTAATCTTGAGAATATGCTTCTCAATCCATCCCATTGACAATTACAGTAGTAGACATTCCCTATGGATTTAAGCACATGGTCTTTCTCCATCTTAAATTTACATTTATTTTCCTCCCTTTTTTCACTCTTTCTATGCAGTTTCATGGGTATTTTAGGATGAAACATCTCAAATATTACCTGTCTCCTCCTATTATGACCAAAGAAGTTTGTAAATTAAAAAATTGTATTATTGCTAGCTAAAATGTACAGGTAATCCATAATAGCATATCTACATTAGGTTTTGAATGCAACACAAGGGAAACACAGAGAGATTTTCTCATCACTTATAGATTCAAAGGACAGAGATAAGGATCTACTGTATAGCACAGGGAATTCTACTCAATACTCTATAATAACCTCTATGGGAAAAGAAATCTAAAAAGGAGTGGATATATATATGTATAAAGATTCACTTTGCTATACAGCAGAAACTAACACAACACTGTAAATCAGCTGTATTTCAATAAAAAATTTTAAACTAAGCTAAAATAAATTTAAAAAATCAAAGAACAGACAAATCAGTAATTACGCTAATAGTACCATAATGGCTCATGCTTTAGGCAGAGAGATAGTGAAAGCTACAAGAAGCAAAGTGATCACAACCTTTCCAGACCTGGGGGTAAGAACATTCTCTGAAGTTGAGAGTGTTAACAATTTAGAATGGGTGAAATCAACCCCCTGCAAAAGTTACTCTTGAGATTACAGTATTTCCCAATTCTACAGAAAGGAGGACAGCTTGTTCATTCAATTGAAACAAGAAAATTGAAGTGTTTCTCAAAACCCAAAAAAGAGCCAGTTTGATCCATATACATTCTTAGGATTTGAATGTTGTTAATGTCACTCAATGTATAACCAAGGAAAGTGCATATTCTCTTAGGAGGAAATAATGAAAAATAGTTAGTCTGTTTGGACTCTAGGAAAGGGGGAAGCAGAGAATAGGAATCTGTCAGTGCGTTTTTAGCCCTGCATAAAAGACAGAGCATGTTCTGGATCTGAACCAGGCAGAATTGTTCTGGCTAGCTTAACAAGCATTGTCATTCTTTTGGCAAGTACATCCCCATACTGGAAAAGGAGATGATCAGAACTGATGACTCTATTACTAAAATCATCTAGATCCTTTATTCTGAGCCAGTAACCAAGCCACTTTCCATATGAGGCTTTCTCTCAGTTGAGGGAAAAAATCTGGGCAGGAAGAATGTGGCTTTAATGCTGAATAGAAAACAGACCCTAATTCTGTAGTTCAGTGTTAACCAGCCACAGTCATTTGATATGGAGAAATGACCCAAGCTGTGAAAAAAATACTCCATATAAATTTTTTTTTTTGGCCTGTTTTTCCTATATCCAAATGCCTTCTGTGATCCCCCATTGCCTTCAAACTCAATTCCACATTTTGAGTATTACTCTCAAGATGCTTCTCAAACTTCTCCTTCATACTTTATAGTCTGGCCCATCCTGATGCCTTCCCAAACATCTACATTCTTTCCCTCTTCCCTACCTTTGATTATATTTTCTTTTCCTTGGAATGCCCTCTCTCTTCTTCTCCACTAACCAAAATCTCATTGGTTCCAGGGTAAGTTTAAGTCCACCTTTCTCCATAAAAACTTCTCCAGCTACACTAGACCCACTAGTTTCTGCATTTCAGATATACTGCCTAGCATTCTGAGGCTTACATCTTTGTTTCTAGTCTTAAGTTGTCATTGTAGATTCCTACTGACTTCGTCATTACCGCATTCTCTTCTCCATTATCTAAGGTGAATAAAACTGTATTACATAGTGTTTATTTGTGTATATAAAGAATCTGCCTGCAATGCAGGAGACCCAGGTTCAACCCCTGGGAAGATCCTCTAGAGAAGGAAATGGCAACCTACTTCAGTACTCTTGCCTGGAGAATCCCATGGACAGAGGAGCCTGACAGGTTACAGTCCATGGGGCTGCAAAGAGTTGGACATGACTGAGCAACCAACACCACTACACTACTAGTCTCTCAAATTTCTAAGGGCAGGGAAATTTCTGAACTCCCTCCTGAACTATCCTTACTGTGCTAATCACAATGATACCAACAAACAAGCACCCAAGAGTTTTCTTTAATGAAATGAAATTTAAATCAGTCCACATTATTAAAATCCAGACCTGGATGTGATCTACTGGGTGTCCCCTTGCAGTGAAGTGGGTGGTATTCTCCATCTTTCCTGAGGCAGAACACATGGCACAGTGATTAAGAGTATGGGTTCTGGGTTCAGAGAATCCCTGGATTCAAATCTCTGCTTTTTCTCCTCCACATTCTTATGGCAAGCTTATTCGATTCTCTAGGCCAGGATATTCTCATCTCTAAAATGGGTAGTTCACGGGGCTTTGATTAAGATTAAACGAGATCATGTCAATGACGTGTTTAGCACAGCACCCCACACATGGAAGAATAGTTCCAAGGGGTGCTTTTATCTGAGTCACTCCTTGAGAACTCTGGCATAGCTCTAGGATAAGAGAAATTTTATTGCCTAAAATCTGAAGGCTTACTGGGATAAAAGAAAAACATAATGAAAGCATCAAAATTAGCAGCCGCACCAGGACTATCAGTCCTTGGTAAGAAGTGGGAGACAAAGATGCTATCACTTCACATGTGTGTGGCTGGAAGAGACAGAATAAGGGGAGAGACTATTGCTCTAGGAAGGCAGAAAATTCCCCGAGAGGTAACCCAAAGTCCATGCCCTAACCGGGGACATCAGTCCAGAACCAGCCAAGAAGGTGGTTGAGGAGACTCCAGATAGTGTCTTATGGAATGAGTACTGGTTCCAACCTGTTCAAGTTTCCTCAACCAAGGGTGTGTCAAACAGGAAAAACAAGACTCCTTCTGGAAATGGGAAGCATCGTGCTCACTTACTGGCCCCACCACTCTAGATGGTCAGAAGCTGTAATCACTGGAGTTGAGCTGTCAGGTTCAGAGTCAGCTGGGGAAGCAGAGCAGCAGCAATGGTGGTAGCTGCTTAGGGTTGGAGTTGGAAACTGCTGCAGACACTGACCACTGGCTGGGTAAAGATCGCCCTTCCCTGGAAGCCTTTTAAAATGAAATGGGGTATGAAGACAAACCAAAGTAAAACTGGGAGGTAGGTGGCTGAGAGCCACATAGAAGCATGATTTAAGGCCAAGTCCTGGTCGTCCTTAATGCTATGGCCCCAGAAAACTGTGGTTGCAGATAATTACCCTAGAGTTGGGGAGCATAAGCGCAGGACTGGCAGGGCATAATCCCAGGCCCTCGCTTTTTCCCAGTGCCTCCACTGTTGGTCTTGGTGCCCTCATTTGGATGGCCTCCAAAATGATTTAACTCATTATACTTAATTTGAAAATTATTTCCCAAACTGCTCAAGGGTATCAACTCATAAGTGTTCTCAGGGTAGCCATTAGGTCTTATCACATGTAGGGGCAAATATTCTCCCTACAGAAGCATACAATACGTTATTCTTAATGAATTTGGTAACAGACTTAAAACACAATCTGGGGATTAACTTGCTAAAGTGGTTAAACAGAGATTCTTGGCGCCTGAGTGCTTGAGTCCTAAAGACATTTCAAAGATTCACACGACTCCAGGCAAACCAAAAGCCTGGGTGAGGGGAACTGGGCTGCAGGGCTGGTTCAGCTGTGAGTCTATGTTCAAGTGAGCCGAGGACAAGACTCAGGAGCTGAAAAGGAAGGTCCCTGCTTTTCATCCTAGAACAAGTATTTCTCTCAGGGCTAAAACCATTCCTTCAGCAGTCAAGCAAAGGAAAGGGGTCCATAGAACACCCAGATATTCTGAAATTTCACAGGCACCTTGGCGTAGTTCTTCAACCTACACTACTCTGGACCCTGGGAGGCCCTTTGGATCTGGTAAACTGTGTCCTTCTCTTATAGGAAATGTTCTTATGTTAGTTCCTGGATAATTTCCAGTTCTACTTTAAAAAAAAAAAAAAAAAAAAAAGAAACTCTTACTATTTGAATGTGGATCTCCCAGAGCAATTTTCTCAGGTTCTTATTATTTATCTACCATTTTCCATCACTGTTGTTTCCTTTGCTGTTGTTGTTTCACTTACTGGGAGGTTTCTATAACCTTATCTTTTAAATCTTCTTTTAACACAAATATTTTATTTTATTTTTTTATTTTTTTTTAAAATTTTTTCAGTGGGTTTTGTCATACATTGACATGAATCAGCCATAGAGTTACACGTATTCCCCATCCCGATCCCCCCTCCCACCTCCCTCTCCACCAGATTCCTCTGGGTCTTCCCAGTGCACCAGGCCTGAGCACTTGACTCATGCATCCCACCTGGGCTGGTGATCTGTTTCACCATAGATAATATACATGCTGTTCTCTCGAAACATCCCACCCTCACCTTCTCCCACAGAGTTCAGAAATCTGTTCTGTACTTCTGTGTCTCTTTTCTGTTTTGCATATAGGGTTATCATTACCATCTTTCTAAATTCCATATATATGTGTTAGTATGCTGTAATGTTCTTTATCTTTCCGGCTTACTTCACTCTGTATAATGGGCTCCAGTTTCATCCATCTCATTAGAACTGATTCAAATGAATTCTTTTTAACGGCTGAGTAATATTCCATGGTGTATATGTACCACAGCTTCCTTATCTATTCGTCTGCTGATGGGCATCTAGGTTGCTTCCATGTCCTGGCTATTATAAACAGTGCTGCGATGAACATTGGGGTGCATGTGTCTCTTTTTTTTATGTTTTTTTTTTTAATTTTTATTTTTTTCAGTGGGTTTTGTCATACATTGATATGAATCAGCCATAGAGTTACACGTGTTCCCCATCCCAATCCCCCCTCCCACCTCCCTCTCCACCAGATTCCTCTGGGTCTTCCCAGTACACCAGGCCCGAGCACTTGACTCATGCATCCCACCTGGGCTGGTGATCTGTTTCACCATAGATAATATACATGCTGTTCTTTCGAAACATCCCACCCTCACCTTCTCCCACAGAGTTCAGAAGTCTGTTCTGTACTTCTGTTTCTCTTTTTCTGTTTTGCATGTAGGGTTATTGTTACCATCTTTCTAAATTCCATATATATGTGTTAGTATGCTATAATGTTCTTTATCTTTCTGGCTTACTTCACTCTGTATAATGGGCTCCAGTTTCATCCATCTCATTAGAACTGATTCAAATGAATTCTTTTTAACGGCAGAGTAATATTCCATGGTGTATATGTACCACAGCTTCCTTATCCATTCATCTGCTGATGGGCATCTAGGTTGCTTCCATGTCCTGGCGATTATAAACAGTGCCGCGATGAACATTGGGGTGCACGTGTCTCTTTCAGATCTGGATTCCTCAGTGTGTATGCCCAGAAGTGGTATTGCTGGGTCATATGGCAGTTCTATTTCCAGTTTTTTAAGAAATCTCCACACTGTTTTCCATAGTGGCTGTACTAGTTTGCATTCCCACCAACAGTGTAAGACGGTTCCCTTTTCTCCACACCCTCTCCAGCATTTATTGCTTGTAGACTTTTGGAGAGCAGCCATCCTGACTGGCGTGTCATGGTACCTCATTGTGGTTTTGATTTGCATTTCTCTGATAATGAGTGATGTTGAGCATCTTTTCATGTGTTTGTTAGCCATCTGTATGTCTTCTTTGGAGAAATGTCTGTTTAGTTCTCTGGCCCATTTTTTGATTGGGTCATTTATTTTTCTGGAATTGAGCTTCAGGAGTTGCTTGTATATTTTTGAGATTAATCCTTTGTCTGTTTCTTCATTTGCTATTATTTTCTCCCAATCTGAGGGCTGTCTTTTCACCTTACTTATAGTTTCCTTTGTTGTGCAAAAGCTTTTAAGTTTCATTAGGTCCCATTTGTTTACTTTTGCTTTTATTTCCAATATTCTGGGAGGTGGGTCATAGAGGATCCTGCTGTGATTTATGTCGGAGAGTGTTTTGTCTATGTTCTCCTCTAGGAGTTTTATAGTTTCTGGTCTTACATTTAGATCTTTAATCCATTTTGAGTTTATTTTTGTAACACAAATATTTTAAAATTTCAGTTTATCATACCTTCATTTTCCAAGAGTTCTGAATGCTTTCTTTAAAAATTAATGAGCATTTTATAGTGATAATATAATTTTGTTAAGAAGATATAACGATCATAAAATGTGTATGTCTTTAATAACAGAGTTTCAAGATACACAAAAATGAACGGAATTAAGGAGAACATAGCTGCACAATTATATCAAGAGATTTTAGCATCCATCAGTATGCAGTTCAGAGAAAAATGAGATAAAACATCTGCATAGATACAGAAGATATGAACAACACAATCAATCACCACCTAACTGACATTTATGAAATACAACATCAACCAACTGCAGACTATGTATTCTCTTCAAGTGTACAGAGTACCTTCACAAAGATAGGCCATATGCTGGACAATAAAACAGGTTAATACATTTTAAAGGACTGAAATGTGCAGAGTGTATTTTGTGGCCATAGTAGAACTAAATAAGAAATCAATAACAATATAGTATCTAGGAAACCCGCAGATACCTAGAAGTTAAGCACCCTCCTAAATAATTCATGTGTCAAAGACAAAATCATAGAGGCAATTAGGAAATATTTTGAGTGAGATGAAAATGAATTCAGCTAAAAGAGCTTTAAAATGTATATATTATAAAAGGAGAAAAAGTGTAAAAATCAGAGAATGTAACAGATAAGGACAGAAATTAGTGGAGTAGAAAATAGATAAAACAGAAAATTATCAAAGTGAAAATTTGGTTTTTAAAAAGAGCAACAAAACTGACAAAGCCCAAGCCAGATTGACTGAGAGAAAGAGAGTGCAAGTCACTAAAATGATGGTAAAGAGGGGGTTTATCACCACAGATCCTATAGGCATTTAAGGATAAAAAGAAAAATATGAAAAACTTAATGCCAACAAATTCAACTATTTAGATTAAGTGAAAATCCTTGAAAAATATAATTTACCAAAAATGATACAAAAAGAAACAGAATATCTGAATAGTCCTTTATCTATATAAAAATTGAATTTCTTACAAAAATCTCCCCCAAAATAAAACTCCAAGTGCAGATTATTTTAGTGGTGAATTCAGCAAACACTCATAGAAGAAATAATACCAATTTTACACAAATATCTACAGAATATAGAGGAGACAACATTGCCCAGCTTAGTTTATGAAGCCAGAATAACCCTAACACAAAAAACAGACCCCAAAATCACAGAAAAAAAATTAAAGATCACTATCTCTCATGTACACAGATAAAACTTCTTAATAATAGCAAATTAAATTCATAAATATTTTTAAAGAATACTACATTATTATCAAGCAGATTTTATCCCCAAAATCAAGATTGGTTTAACATTTTAGAAATGAATGTAATTTACCATGATTATGATATTAACAAAATAAAGGAGAAAAACCATTTCAATGTATGAAAAAGTATGCAAAATTCAACACCTCTTGATGACTATAGAAAGAAAAAAGGAAACTCACTACAACCTGCCTGGGAGACAGGGAATTTCCTCAAACTGATAAAAATCATCTTAAAAAAAAAAAAAAAAACTCTACAGCTAACATCATGGTGGTAAAAAACTGAATTGTTCCCCCCTAAGGTTTGGGAACAAAGCAAGAATATACCACTTCTATTCAACATTGTATTGGAGGTTCTAGAAATAAGGCCAAAACCAAAAAAGGGGGGGGAAAGAAAAAAAGAACTACAAAAAAAGAAGTAGAAGTGTCCTAATTTTCAGATGATATGATGGTTTACATAGGAAATCGACAAAATGCCTGTTAGAATTAGTAAGTGAATTTAGCAAAATCACAATGTTGACACACAAGCTTTTTTATTTACTGATAGCTAACTTTTATATATTATATGCTTATAGCTAATGATTTAAATATAAACTTTCAAAGAATTGAATTTTTAGTTGTGCCAAAAAAATAAAACAGGAGTAAATCTAACAAAGTATTTCTAAGACCTCTGCACTGATAACTATAAATCATTGCTGACAGCAATTAAAGATGACTGCAATAGAAAGATAAATAATATTCATGGACTGGAGGATTGAACATGTTCATTATGATAGCAATTATCCCCATATTGATTCTAGGAAATCCCTACCAAAATCCCAGCAAACTATTCTGCAGAAATTGACAAATTCATTATAAAATTTACATGGAATTACAAAGAACCTGGAACAATCAAAGTACTTTTTTTTTTTTTTATCAAAGTACTTTTTTAAAAAAGAAGAATAAATTTGGAATATTTAGATTCCTTAATTTTAAGAATTACTACAAAACTACAATAATAATAAGAGTTTTATACTGATGAAAAGATAGACACATAAATCAATAAATAGAATAGAGAATTCAGAAATAAACCTATACATATATGATCAGATAATTCATGACAAAAGTGCCAAAATGAATCACAGGGAAAGAAAAATCTTTTCAACAAATACTGCCAGATCAACTGGGTATAGACATAGGGAAAAAAAAAATGAATATCAATCCTCACCTCACACCACACACAAATGCTAACATAAAATACTGGATCACAGACCTAAATGTAAGACCTTAAAGTATAAACATTATCAAAAACATATAGGAGAAAACCTTTGTGATCTTGTAATAGGCAAAGGCTTCTTAGTACTCACAAAGCATAAATCACAAAAGAAAGAAATCGATAGACTAAACTTTTTCAAATTTAAAAGTTTCTGCTCTTCAAAAGAAGCAGTTAAATATGCAAATACAAGAAAATATTTACAACCCGTATAAAAGGTCTGTATCAAAAGTATATAAAAAATTCTTATAAATCAATATCAAGACAGCCTACTTTTAAAAGTGGATGAAAGATGTGAACAAGCATTTCACTAAATATGACATTCAAATAGCCAGTAAGCACATGGAAAGGTATTCAACATCATTATTCATCAGAAAAATGAAAATTAAAACTGCAGTGAAGTTTTATACACCCATTAGAATGACTGAAATTTAAAAGCCTGACTATATCTAGTGCTGGAGGGGATGTACAGCAACTGAAACTCTCATACACTGTTGACAGAATGTAAAAGTACAACCACTTTGGAAAACAGTTTGAAATGATCAAACACTTACCAATCAACGAGCCATTCCACTTTTAGATATTTACCAAAGTGAAATGAAAACAAGCGTCTATGCAAAGGCTTAAATATGTTCACTGCAACTTTTTTGGTAGATGCCCAGAATTCAAATCCACCCAAAAGTTCATCAACATGTGAATGGGTAAACAAATTATAGATGCCCATATTATTGAAAATTACCCAGCAATCAAAAGGGACAAACTGTTGATAAATGCAGTATCATCAATCTAAAATGGTCATGCTAGAAGAAAACAGATGAAAAAAGAGTATCTGTGTGACTCCATATACTTAGAATTCTAGAAAGTGCAACTTACAGCTTCAGTTAAAAAAAAAAAATCATGGTTACCTGGAGATAGGGGTAGACAGAAGAATAGAATTACAAAGGAGTCTGAGGAAACTTTTAGGACCGAAAGAAATATACATTTTCTTGATTGTCACAACAGTTTCATGTGTGCTACAAATTTTGAAGTCAAACTGTACATTTTAAATATGCAGTTTATTTTTCATAATAATGAAATAAATTTATAAAGTGGCAAAAACCAGAAACAACCATTCTAGTGGGTCAAAAAATTAAAAAAAGCATTTTTTCTTTTTCACCAAATGTGCTAATTTTCTAAGAATGTTAATTACACTTTTCTTCCTATTTTCCAACTGTTCCTTACATTGTTTCCCCTCCTTCAGTTTCTTTTTCTCCTTTTTATTTTGGTTTCTTTTTTAAAATTGTCATTCTTTTAGTTTCTGGTGGATTGGTAGCTTTAATTTTGGTTGATTAGAAGCTTTGTGTGTGTAGCAAAAGATGAACTTAATCGCAAGTAGATTTCTTCATTTAATGATCAAGCAGGGATCTAGTGTTTTGTTGATGGAATCCTAAATTTCAGTTTCTGCAAGCCAGTTCTCCTGGGCTTGCCTGTCTCCCTAGAGAGGAATCCTATGGCCTCCTGCTGCATGTATGTGACCCTGGCTGCCAGCATTCTGATATCAAGTTGGATGAGGTGGTAAGATCCTTCTGCAGCTCTTCCTTCTTGTTTACAGACTACCCCCCCTCCATCTCACTACCAACCCAGTTTCTGTCTGAAGCTCCCAAGTTCTGAGCCACTCAGACCAGATCCCTTGAAGTAGTGTAGGGTCCCTGCCTTCGGCTATGATGGGGGAAGTTCAGCTGCATAGGCTAAAGGAGGGGGTAGTTTTTGCTAACCTACTCACAGTTCTACCTCCATCCCTGTCTTCAGAAAAACCTATCTAATTCTCCAGCCTTTCTCCGGCACAAATTGGCTGGTTTTAAATACACATTCTGCATTTCCTGTCTAGAGAAGATCCTTTAGCATTTGTTGAAGAGCTGGTTTGGTGGTGCTGAATTCTCTCAGTTTTTGCTTGTCTGTAAAGCTTTTGAATTCTCCTTCATATCTGAATGAGATCCTTGCTGGGTACAGTAATCTAGGTTGTAGGTTATTCTCTTTCATTACTTTCAGTATGTCCTGCCATTCCCTTCTGGCCTGGAGGGTTTCTATTGAGAGATCAACTGTTATCCTTATGGGAATCCCTTTGTGTGTTATTTGTTGTTTCTCCCTTGCTGCTTTTAGTATTTGTTCTTTGTGTTTGATCTTTGTTAATTTGATTAATGTGTGTCTTGGGGTGTTTCGCCTTGGGTTTATCCTGTTTAGGACTCTCTGGGTTTCTTGGACTTGGGTGGCTATTTTCTTCTCCATTTTAGGGAAGTTTTCAGCTATTATCTCCTCGAGTATTTTCTCATGGCCTTTCTTTTTGTCTTCTTCTTCTGGGACTCCTATGATTCGAATGTTGGGGCGTTTCACATTGTCCCAGAGGTCCCTGAGGTTGTCCTCATTTCTTTTGATCCTTTTTTCTTTTTTCCTCTCCGCTTCATTTATTTCCACCATTTTATCTTCTACCTCACTTATCCTATCTTCTGTCTCCGTTATTCTACTCTTGGTTCCCTCCAGAGTGTTTCTGATCTCATTCATTGCATTATTCATTTTTAATTGACTCTTTTTTATTTCTTCTAGGTCTTTATTAAACATTTCTTGCATCTTTTCAATCTTTGTCTCCAGGCTATTTATCTGTAACTCCATTTTGTTTTCAAGATTTTGGATCATTTTTATTATCATTATTCTAAATTCTTTTTCAGGTAGATTCCCTATCTCCTCCTCTTTTGTTTGACTTGGTGGGCATTTTTCATGTTCCTTTACCTGTTGGGTATTTCTTTGCCTTTTCATCTTGTTTAGATTGCTGTGTCTGGAGTGGGCTTTCTATATTCTGGAGGTCTGTGGTTCCTTTTTATTGTGGAGGTTTTACCCAGTGGGTGGGGTTAGACGATTGGCTTGTCAAGGTTTCCTGGTTAGGGAAGCTTGCGTTGATGTTCTGGTGCATGGAACTTGATTTCTTCTCTTTGGAGAGCAATGGAGTGCCCAGTAATGCAGAAAGGCTGTATAAACGTGAACCCAAAACAACAAAGTAAATGGCAACGGGACCACACCTATCAATAATTACCTTAAATGTAAATGGGTTGAATGCCCCAACCAAAAGACAAAGGTTGACTGAATGGATACAAAAACGAGACCCCTATATATGCTGTCTACAAGAGACCCACCTCAAAACAAGAGACACATACAGGCTAAAAGTGAAGGGCTAGAAAAAAATATTTCACGCAAATGGAGACCAAAAGAAAGCAGGAGTCGCAATACTCGTATCAGATAAAATAGACTTTCAAATAAAGGATGTGAAAAGAGACAAAGAAGGACACTACATAATGATCAAAGGATCAATCCAAGAAGAAGATATAACAATTATAAATATATATGCACCCAACATAGGAGCACCGCAATATATACGGCAAACGTTAACAAGTATGAAAGAGAAAATTAATAGTAACACAATAATAGTGGGAGACTTTAATACCCCACTCACAACTATGGATAGATCAACTAAACAGAAAATTAACAAGGAAGCACACACCTTAAATGACACAATGGACCAGCTAGACCTAATTGATATCTATAGGACATTTCACCCCAAAACAGTCAACTTCACCTTTTTCTCAAGTGCACATGGAACCTTCTCCAGAATAGATCACATCCTGAGCCATAAATCTGGTCTTGGAAAATTGAAAAAAATTGAAATCATTCCAGTCATCTTTTCTGACCACAGTGCAGTAAGATTAGATCTCAATTACAGGAAAAAAATTGTTAAAAATTCAAACATATGGAGGCTAAATAACACACTTCTGAATAACCAACAAATCATAGAAGAAATCAAAAAAGAAATCAAAATATGTATAGAAATGAATGAAAATGAAAACACAAAAACCCAAAACCTATGGGACACTGTAAAAGCAGTGCTAAGGGGAAGGTTCATAGCATTACAGGCTTACATCAAGAAACAAGAAAAAAGCCAAATAAATAACCTAACTCTACACCTAAAGCAATTAGAGGAGGAAGAAATGAAGAACCCCAGGGTTAGCAGAAGGAAAGAAATCTTAAAAATTAGGGCAGAAATAAATGCAAAAGAAACTAAAGAGACCATAGCAAAACTAAACAAAGCTAAAAGCTGGTTTTTTGAAAAAATAAACAAAATTGACAAACCATTAGCAAGACTCATTAAGAAACAAAGAGAGAAGAACCAAATTAACAAAATTAGAAATGAAAATGGAGAGATCACAACAGACAACACTGAAATACAAAGGATCATAAGAGACTACTACCAGTAGCTCTATGCCAATAAAATGGACAACTTGGATGAAATGGACAAATTCTTAGAAAAGTATAACTTTCCAAAACTGAACCAGGAAGAAATAGAAGATCTTAACAGACCCATCACAAGCAAGGAAACTGAAACTGTAATCAAAAATCTTCCAGCAAACAAAAGCCCAGGACCAGATGGCTTCACAGCTGAATTCTACCAAAAATTTAGAGAAGAGCTAACACCTATCTTACTCAAATTCTTCCAGAAAATTGCAGGTAAACTTCCAAACTCATTCTATGAGGCCACCATCACCCTAATCCCAAAACCAGACAAAGATGCCACAAAAAAAGAAAACTACAGGCCAATATCACTGATGAACATAGATGCAAAAATCCTTAACAAAAGTCTAGCAAACAGAATCCAACAACATATTAAAAAAATCATACACCATGACCAAGTGGGCTTTATCCCAGGAATGCAAGGATTCTTTAATATCCGCAAATCAATCAATGTAATACACCACATTAACAAATTGAAAGATAAAAACCATATGATTATCTCAATAGATGCAGAGAAAGCCTTTGACAAAATTCAACACTCATTTATGATTAAAACTCTCCAGAAAGCAGGAATAGAAGGAACATACCTCAACATAATAAAAGCTATATATGACAAACCCACACCAAGCATCACCCTCAATGGTGAAAAGTTGAAAGCATTTCCCCTGAAATCAGGAACAAGACAAGGATGCCCACTCTCACCACTACTATTCAACATAGTCTTGGAAGTTTTGGCCACAGCAATCAGAGCAGAAAAAGAAGTAAAAGGAATCCAGATAGGAAAAGAAGACGTGAAACTCTCGCTGTTTGCAGATGACATGATCCTCTACATAGAAAACCCTAAAGACTCTTCCAGAAAATTACTAGAGCTAACCAATGAATATAGTAAAGTTGCAGGATATAAAATTAACACACAGAAATCCCTTGCATTCCTATATACTAACAATGAAAAAATAGAAAGAGAAATTAAGGAAACAATACCATTCACCATTGCAACAAAAAGAATAAAATACTTAGGAATATATCTACCTAAAGAAACAAAAGACCTATACATAGAAAACTATAAAACACTGATGAAAGAAATCAAAGAGGACACAAACAGATGGAGAAACATACCGTGTTCATGGATTGGAAGAATCAATATTGTCAAAATGGCTATTCTACCCAAAGCAATCTATAGATTCAATGCAATCCCTATCAAGCTACCAACGGTATTTTTCACAGAACTAGAACAAATAATTTCACAATTTGTATGGAAATACAAAAAACCTCGAATAGCCAAAGTAATCTTGAGAAAGAAGAATGGAACTGGAGGAATCAACCTGCCTGACTTCAGACTCTACTACAAAGCCACAGTCATCAAGACAGTATGGTACTGGCACAAAGACAGAAATATAGATCAGTGGAACAGAATAGAAAGCCCAGAGATAAATCCACGAACCTATGGCCACCTTATCTTTGACAAAGGAGGCAAGGATATACAATGGAAAAAAGACAACCTCTTTAACAAGTGGTGCTGGGAAAACTGGTCAACCACTTGTAAAAGAATGAAACTAGAACACTTTCTAACACCATACACAAAAATAAACTCAAAATGGATTAAAGATCTAAATGTAAGACCAGAAACTATAAAACTCCTAGAGGAGAACATAGGCAAAACCCTCTCCGACATAAATCTCAGCAAAATCCTCTATGACCTACCTTCCAGAATATTGGAAATAAAAGCAAAACTAAACAAATGGGACCTAATGAAACTTAAAAGCTTTTGCACAACAAAGGAAACTATAAGTAAGGTGAAAAGACAGCCCTCAGATTGGGAGAAAATAATGGCAAATGAAGAAACAGACAAAGGATTAATCTCAAAAATATACAAGCAACTCCTGAAGCTCAATTCCAGAAAAATAAATGACCCAATCAAAAAATGGGCCAAAGAACTAAACAGACATTTCTCCAATGAAGACATACAGATGGCTAACAAACACATGAAAAGATGCTCAACATCACTCATTATTAGAGAAATGCAAATCAAAACCACAATGAGGTACCATGACACGCCAGTCAGGATGGCTGCTCTCCAAAAGTCTACAAGCAATAAATGCTGGAGAGGGTGTGGAGAAAAGGGAACCCTCTTACACTGTTGGTGGGAATGCAAACTAGTACAGCTGCTATGTACTAGTACAGTGTGGCGATTCCTTAAAAAACTGGAAATAGAACTGCCATATGACCCAGCAATACCACTTCTGGGCATACACACCGAGGAAACCAGATCTGAAAGAGACACGTGCGCCCCAATGTTCATCACAGCACTGTTTATAATCGCCAGGACATGGAAGCAACCTAGATGCCCATCAGCAGATGAATGGATAAGGAAGCTGTGGTACATATACACCATGGAATATTACTCTGCCGTTAAAAAGAATTCATTTGAATCAGTTCTAATGAGATGGATGAAACTGGAGCCCATTATACAGAGCGAAGTAAGCCAGAAAGATAAAGAACACTACAGCATACTAACACATATATATGGAATTTAGAAAGATGGTAACGATAACCCTATATGCAAAACAGAAAAGAGACACAGAAGTACAGAACAGACTTCTGAACTCTGTGGGAGAAGGTGAGGGTGGGATGTTTCGAAAGAACAGCATGTATATTATCTATGGTGAAACAGATCACCAGCCCAGGTGGGATGCATGAGTCAAGTGCTCGGGCCTGGTGTACTAGGAAGACCCAGAGGAATCTGGTGGAGAGGGAGGTGGGAGGGGGGATCGGGATGGGAAATACGTATAACTCTATGGCTGATTCATATCAATGTATGACAAAAGCCACTGAAATGTTGTGAAGTAATTAGCCTCCAACTAATAAAAAAAATAAATAAAATAAAAATAAAAATAAAAATATAAATAAATACACATTCTGCTTTCTCTGTTCCAAGCTAGATACCACTTCCTCTTTTTTCCATCTTCTAAAAATGTATCTTCTCTGCTGTTGTTTCTTCTCCTATTCTCATTGTGCTGGGTTTACACATACTTTATTCCTTTGCTGTCATTAAAGTTGGGGTTTGGATGGAGCAGAGATAAATATTAGTAGTATAACCTCTATTAAAACCTCAAGGAAAAAATGATTTTAATATTGAAGTACAAGTGGTTATTGTGGGCAGTGAATCAATACACCCTCTCTAAAGGCCATCCACGTGTCTGGTGGAGGGCTACAAGTTAGAAGCCCAGAAGCCTGTCTGTGTGCAGCATGCTCACTGGGACTTCTCACCAATACTAATTTAAGACCATTGTTAAGAATTTCTGGCACTTTCAACACCACTTTCTGTTTCAATGTTTCCCTAGAGCCTCCCAGAATCTTTCCTGTGGATTCAATCTGGGCATTTATTTTTATTTTTGGGGGAAGGGGTCATATATTTTTAATGTGGAAACAGCAAGGCTTTTAGAGGCAGAAGAAATACTTTCAGTCAATTGTTGTTGTTAGTCTCTCAGTCATGTCCAACTCTTTGCGACCTCGTGGTCTGTAGCCCACCAGGCTCTTCTATCCATGGGATTCAGGCAAATATGCTGAAGTGGTTGCCATTTCCTTCTCCAGGGTATCTTTCCAGGCTCTTCTATCCATGGGATTCAGGCAAATATGCTGAAGTGGTTGCCATTTCCTTCTCCAGGGTATCTTTCCAACCCAGGGATCAAACCCCAGGTCTCCTGCATTCTTTACCATCTAAGCCAACAAGGAAGCCCAGGGTAGTATTCTTTGCTAACCAGCTAACAGAATGGAACTGAGAAAATTCGTATCAGTTCAGTTCAGTCACTTAGTCATATCTGACCCCTTGCGACTCCCTGGACTCCAGCACACCAGGCTTCCCTGTCCATCACCAACTCCCAGAGCCTGCTCAAACTCATCTCCATTGAGTCAGTGATGCCATCCAACCATCTCATCCTCTATCGTCCCCTTCTCTTCCCACCTTCAATCTTTCCTAGCATCAGGGTCTTTTCCAATGAGTCAGCTCTTCGAATCAGGTGGCCAAAGTATTGGAGTTTTGGCTTCAGGATCAGTCCTTCCATTGAATATTCAGGACTGATTTTCTTTAGGATTGACTGGTTTGATTTCCTTGTATTTCAAGGGACTCTCAAGAGTCTTCTCCAACACCTCAGTTGGAAAGCATCAATTCTTCAACACTCAGCTTTCTTTATAGTCCAACTCTCAGATCTATGACTACTGGAAAAACCACAGATTTGACTAGACAGACCTTTGTCAGCAAAGTAATGTCTCTGCTTTTTAAATATGCTATCTAGGTTGGTCATAGCTTTTCTTCCAAGGAGCAAGTGTTTTTTAATTTCATGGCTGCAGTCACCATCTGCAGTGATTTTAGAGCCCCCCAAAATAAAGTCTCTCACTGTTTATATTTTTTCCCCATCTATTTGCCATGAAGTGATAGGACCGGATGCCATGATCTTAGTTTTCTGAATGTTGAGTTTTAAGCCAACTTTTTCAGTCTCCTCTTTCATTTTCATCAAGAGGTTCTTCAGTTCCTCTTCATTTTCTCCCATAAGGGTGGTGTCATCTGCATATCTGAGGTTATTGATATTTCTCCTGGCAATCTTGATTCCAGTTTGTGCTTCACCCATCCTGGCATTTCACATGATGTACTCTGTGTATAAGTTAAACAAGCAGGGTGACAATTTGCAGCCTTGCCATACTCCTTTCCCTCTTTGGAACCAGTCTGTTGTTCCATGTCCAGTTCTAACTGTTGCTTTCTGACCTGTATACAGATTTCTCAAGAGGCAGGTCAGGTGGTCTGGTGTTCCCTTCTCTTTAAGAATTTTCCAGTTTGTTGTGATCCACATAGTCAAAGGTTTTGGCATAGTTAATAAAGCAGAAATAGATGTTTTTCTGGAACTTTCTTGCTTTTTTTATGATCCAATCAATATTGACAATTTAATCTCTTGTTTTCTGGCTTTTCTAAATCCAGCTTGAATATCTGGAAGTTCACGGTTCACATACTGTTGAAGCCTGGCATGGAGAATTTTGAGCATTATTTTGCTAGCATGTAAGATGAGTGCAATTGTGCAGTAGTTTGAACATTCTTTGGGATTGCCTTTCTTTGGGATTGGAATGAAAACTGACCTTTTCCAGTCCTGTGGCCACTGCTGAATTTTCCAAAAATAGGGAAAACCACTAGACCACTCAGGTATGACCTAAATAAAATTCCTTACGATTTTACAGTGGAAGTGACAAATAGATTCAAGGGATTAGATCTGATAGTGCCTGAAGAACTATGGATGGAGGTTTGTGACACTGTACAGGGGGTAGTGATCAAGACCATCCCCAAGAAAAAGAAATGCAAAAAGACAAAATGGTTGTCTGAGGAGGCCTTACAAATCACTGAGAAAAGAAGAGAAGTGAAAGGCAAAGGAGAAAAGGAATGATATACCCATTTGAATGCAGAGCTCCAAAGAATAGCCAGGAGAGATAAAATAGCCTTCCTCAGTGATCAATGCCAAGAAATAGAGGAAAACAATAGAATGGAAAAGACTAGAGATCTCTTCAAGAAAATTAGAGATACCAAGGGAACATTTCATGCAAAAAGGGGCACAATAAAGGACAGAAATGGTATGAATCTAACAGAAGCAGAAGATATTAAGAAGATGTGGCAAGAATACACAGAAGAACTATACAAAAAAGATCTCATGACCCAGATAACCCTGATGGTGTGATCACTCAATTAGAGCCAGACATTTTGGAATCCGAAGTCTAGTGGTCCTTAGGAAGCCTCATTACAAACAAAGCTAGTGGCGGTGATTGAATTCCAGTTGAGCTATTTCAAATCCTAATAGATGATGCTGGGAAAGTTCTACACTCAATGTGCCAGCAAATTTGGAAAACTCACATAGAAAAGAGTAAAATAGTCTTGTGAATACAGTTGATGTGCAGTAGGAAAAGTTGTCCTTTTTTTATTTCCAACTTATCCCAAACCAGATAGTCTTGGAAGCAGTGTGTGCTGAAAAAGACATAGCAAATATTAAATTGTATTTTTATAACAAACTAGCAAGGTAGGTTAGTACTGTCATGCCACATATTATGAAAAAGGAAATGAAGCTACAAACTGAGTAAGTTACTTGCCCAATATCACTCAGCAAGTCATGGCAAAAATGAGACTGGAAATCTTGGCCTCTGGGTTTTCAACTTGTTTCTTCATCAGTCAACCTCTCTTTCTTTCTTTTTTTTTTTGTAAAGAAACTTGACTTATAGGTCAATCTCCAATTCCATTTCCTAAGAAGGTTACACTGATAAACCGAATGCAGAATGGCCCAAGATGAAGCTTTTCTTCATTTATAGGCATGTTGTTCTGATGAAGCAGTTCAGAAAACACACACTGACATCTAGCAGTGACCCTCACCTCTCCATTACCAGGAACCAGGTAGGTGGGGTCTACACATTTGATCTCAATGAACAATTGCTGCACATAGGTCCAGAAGGAGGGGAAAGCCCCAGCCCAAAGCCTCAAACTCAAGAAGGATCCAGCTCCTCCAGAAGCCAGTTCAAGCAGGCACACGCCTAAGAAAATCCTTGCCAAAGGAAGAGTCACTGAGACACATAACCACACCCTCATCATCCTTATCACTCACAAGGGTCCTAATCATATGTCAGCTCATCTCCACTCACGACAACTCCATGAGGCAGATATTACTGATACCATTCCATTTACAGAAGAGAAGAGGGCCCCGAGGTTCAGTGGTGGCACATGATTGCTTGGATCACACACTTAAGTGAGTGGCGGGGCCAGACCCAAAGCCCGAGTCATGTGGATCCAAATCCCATGTTCTTCTCTAACATCCCATGAGAAGTTCATGACAACAGTTCAATTGCCTTGTGACCTCTCTTTCTTTTTCCTCCCTCCTCATCTCCTTCACTGCCTTCCTTCCTCCTCATCCTTTTAACAGAATTTCTTCTTGAGTTTTATCATGAAAACGGGAACAGCTAACATTTGTTGAGTGCTGTGTTCAGAACAGTGTGTGTTACTTACCTCACATGGATTTGCTCTTTACTGTTATTATCTCCAATATGTTGTTGGAAATAGGCACTGGGAGGAAAATAACTTAAACTAGGTCACCAGCTAGTAAGATGTAGAGTCTAGGATTTAAACCCAGGCAGTACTACCTTGCTTTCTTTTAATGCAAATGGAGCAAAAGCAAAACAGAAACCTTTATTTTTATACTGACCAGCAAATTTGGTAGGCAGATTTTTAACAAAACACAGTTCTCATATGTTGTATATCTCCTCAATATTATGGATAAGCCCTTTCTCCGAGCTAGGTCTAGTTTTCATTTTTTAAAGACAAAATAGCAAAAAAAAAAAAAAAAAAATCATTTGGTAGTTCATTTTATTTTCCATTCAGTACAGTGCTAAATGCCATGAAGGTATTATACACAATGGCTTCAGGGCTTAACAGTGAGATTTCTTCATTATATCAAATGTCTAAACAGTTCTGGTATCTGTTACTGGGGATGTGGACATAAAAGTAGCAGCCTCTGACCCACAGCTGAACTCTATGGACACAACTGGAAAAAGGTTTCAGAGGTGGAAAAAGTTTTGACATCTTTCATTACTTCTTCTGGAAAGAAGTAAATGGGAGTAGTAGCATCTAATCATAATTCATGTAACCATAACTCTGTTGTCTCAATGCACACAAGTTCAGTGGTTAAGTAACATGCTATAGTCTAAGGGCAAAAATAAAACAGCAAGCAACGCAATTCCTAGACTGAGAAATTTCTCACAGAAATTCGTTAAACAATACACGCCCCGGTTGTTGCAATAGGTGTGCTTTATCTTTCTGGGAAAGGAATTCACAGATACTGTGTGGCTTAAATACACATATATGTTCTTAAAATTTGCTAATTCCATTGGTTTCCCATGAGAAAGGGGAAAAAAATCATTATATAGCATTAGGGAACTTTGGATCCATTAAAGAAAATTTGAGCAAGGGGGTTCTACTAGCTTTCATGCAAAGTATGTTTGGGAGAGGACTTGTTTTTCCCTTCCAATGTATCATGAACAAACACTTTTGCTGTTTAAATTTAAAAAAAAATAATGAATTACTAGAGAAAAACGTAAAAGTAACAGACAGTATACATATTCCAGTTTTTTAACATAAAATCACTTGATCATATTGCCATTGTTGTTGTTCAGCCACTCAGTTATGTCTGAGTCTGTGACCCCATGGACTGCAGCAGGCCAGGCCTCCCTGTCCCTCACCATCTCCCAGAGTTTGCTCAAACTCATGTTCATTGAGGTTTTTAAATATATAATTCTCAATTTCTGTACTTACCACAGATCACTAATCAACATCTCCAGAATCTACATCAGTTGAAAGACTGAAATTTGAATGTTGTTGTTGTTTAGTCGCTAAATTGTGTCCAATGCTTTGTGACACCATGGACTGCAGCAGGCCAGTCTCTTCTGCCCTCAACTACCTCTAGGAGTTTGTTCAGATTCGTGTTCATACTTGGTGATACTATCTAAGCATCTCATTCTCTGCTGTCCCCTTCTGCTTCTGTCTTCAATCTTATCCAGCATCAGGGTCTTTTCCAACGAGCTTCTTCTATATGCCAGACTAGGTCAGTTTCTCCCATCTAGTCCCTTTCATGTTCCACATGTATTTATTTTCTTTGTGGCACTATTATGATTAAGCATCTGTGTAATTAGTAACTTCTAACACTAAGCTCTGTCTCTATTGTTTTCTTCAATGCATCCCAACATTTGCAATAGTTTCTGGCACATAGTAACTGCTCAATAAGTATTAATGGAATGAGTGAACACAGTATATATAAATTAATTCTGATGACTTGGAGAGAGTCCCATGATATAACACCGAGTGAAAAAGTTAGGATGTCAAATTTTACTAACAGAAAGACAAGAGTATTTAAGCTACCTATAGTGTTCCTAGGTACCATTTTTGTTGTTTAGCTTGAACATGTTCAAATAATGTCACAAAAGCTAAAGATGAGCATTATCTGTCTAAGACTTTTTTTTTAAGGAGCCATTAATTGCTTTTTCAAGACATGTTTGAAGCAAGGACAAAAGCAAAGAACTTCATTTGGGAATTTGGTGTAGTGATAAAGGAGGGAAGAGAGAAAGCAGAAGTGCCCAGTGACTTTTTCCTTCTGTGCTATTCAACAAGGCAGCCCAGTGTTCAACCCTAAAGAAGGTAAAACAAATAACGCAAAGAGGGAATTTCAGTTCCAGATAGTCTCTTGCCTATTGAGCTAGTGAGAGACGGCCTAGTCACTTCAAGTGGCCTCAAGAATCCAGGCCACTATGAACTGGATTACAGGGCCTCAAGGAATTTCAGAATCACTGACGGTCATCTTTGAGAGATTATGAGAAGCAGAAAAATAATAATGGAAGACTGAGGATGGTAAGGGATTGTCAGAGAAAGTAATATTTGCTCCTTGCTGCTATAGAGAACCAAAGCAAAACCAATGAATTTCAGTTGTAAATAGATATGAATGTCAATGTAAGGGGGAAGTTATATGTGGAATCTTAAAAAGGTGGAGAGGGGGGTGTACAAATGAACTTATTTGCAAAACAGAAATAGAGTTACAGATGTAGTAAACAAACTTATGGTTATGGGGCGGGGGGGAGAGGAGAAAGATAAATTGGGAGACTGGGATTGAGACATACACACTACTATACATAAAAGAGATAACTAATAAGGATCTACTGTATAGCACAAGGAACTCTACTCAATACTACGTAATGACCTATATGGGAAAAGAATCTACAAAAGAGTGGATATATGTATAGCTGATTGACTCTGTTGTAGATCAAAAAGTAATACAACATTGTAAATGAACTATACACCAATAAAAAAATTAATTAGAAACGAGAAAAAGTAAGGGGGGGAAATATTTAGCCAGTTACAAGCCCCATTCAGTGCTTCCCTACATTGCTTTGTACACCTCAGATGCTCTGTGACCTGCAGAGATGAGGGAGGAGGACTGGGGTTATGTTCATTCAGAAGACCTCTGCCATCCCTGCTAAAGGGAGCTCTTCCATTCTCTCTGGCAGCCCAAGCTGCACAGTCACAGCCATGGTTTCAGAACCAGGGAGCTTGAGTGTTTCAGTAACACACCTCTTCATTTCCATCACTAACTCTCTATGCAACCAAAACAGTTGCAGACATCTCCAGGAAAAGACCAAGAGTACATCACGGCTTGTGAATCAAAGTCCATACAAGGGGATGGCTACTCTGGGTACAACTGAACACTATGTGACTTATCTTTTGCTCACCCAACCCCAGGCCAAGCCAAAAAAAAAAAAATCGGTATGCAGACTAGAACACAGTTCAGATCCCCTTTCAATGCTCTTTTGTTTTCATATTGTTTTATCTTCTAGTTTTCCTAATTGTAAATAATCAATCATCCAGTTGGTTTTGGAATTGCATCACTAATGGTTTGGAAAGATAGTGGTTTGGAAAAATACCACAAGATATTGTGGTATTGACTGGATTTATAAAGACCAGGAAAGCACCATGCCCCTAACTTCAAAGGATTGTCCATTTAAAACACACTAAAAAAAAAAATGTTTTTAAACCCTAGAGATATCAGGCAGTTTAGACTAAAGATACCAAAAGTATGAAGATAAGATACATAATCTCAGAACCTTCCATGGAAGCTGTGAAAATGCTATCAGGATCATCTCCAGAAAATGCAATTTACTGTGGAAGTCTAATCAGTCATTTGGCGAACATTTCCCTAGACAGATAAGAGATTAGAGTGGGGAGAGGGGATGGGAAAAGGGCCATGCAAGAAAGGAAGGGCAAGGAGTTACTGGTATGGATCTCTCATATCATACCAACACAACTCTCTTTCACTCTTCAAAAATTATTAAGAATTACAACATAGGAAGCAATATAGGTCAAAGAATGAACAGCTGAATTTTGGAAACAAAGGAGTCAAGTTATTCATATCAATCGCAAGTCTCCTTTTTACCCACTTTATCTGGCCCACATTCCAAGGCACCTTAGAAAGGTCAGTAAACAAACAATCATGTCAGAACCCAGGCAGATGTCAGAGCAAGCCCAGACAGAACATTCAAGGTCGTCTTCGGCTACATGAGTCCATGATTTACAAAATATTCATGACTTCATCCATTTGTTCCACATTAATAAACATCTGTTCTATGTTAAAGCATTCAAGCTTTTTATAACTCGACCATTTTGCCCTATTGAACACTCCCATAAGGGATATTATTTTATCCATTGACTCGGGCCTTCATTTGATTATAGTGAGAAGTTATGGTACAACCTGCCCAATTCCTAACAACTGGGCCCTACTGTATGACCAGGGCATTTTATAAAGAACAATCCAGTTGTGATATTTAATAATGATGGATGTTCAAGAAGCCCATTTGTAAGGTGGAGAATGGAAAACATTTTTTTTTTTTTATTCTTTGCCATATCATTAGCTTCAAATGGAAAATAGAAGGTTCCCAAAATGCTTTAATAAATGTAGTAAAAAGAAAGGAACTGAAGTCACAGGGACTTGTAGTTTGTCAAATTAGTATGGTTTGGCAACCACAGCACCCACTTTTTCATCATGTTTCTTCCTAATCATCACACACTTGAAGATTTATAGCCCTTTAAAAAATTGCTTCTGTAGGTTTTCAATCATTACTGCAGTAAAAACTCTTAAGTATGGCACCATCGCTTGTCTATTTGTGAAGGCTCCAAAGGGGTTTAGCTGGTTCATTTTTGTAGTTTTGGCAAGCAATTGCTATTATAAAATGGAGGAACATTATATATAGTCTGAATTCTTCTTTTCATTGCAGGGAGAGGCGATTGCAGAACTGTATAGTCCAGAGAAATGAAGTGACTTGCCTCAGATCATGTAGCTAGAGGCAGAGTGGGGCCTAGAAAGTCAGCTCTCCAGATCCCATGTCCACACTGTTTTCTGCTTCTACTGTATTTCTAGTGTTTTGTACAGCTTCATTTATTAAGTCTAAATTCATGTGTATATACATATATGTGTGTGTGTGTGTGTATATATATATATATATATGTATGTGTGTATGTATGTGAAAGTGAAAGTCACTCAGTCGTATCTGACTCTTTGCAACCCCGTGGACTATACAGTCTATGGCATTCTCCAGGTCAGAACACTGGAGTGGGTAGCCATTCCCTTCTCCAGGGAATCTTTCCAACCCAGGGATGGAACCAGGGTCTCCTACATTGCAGGCAGATTCTTTACCAACTGAGCCATCAGGGAAGCCCAAGAATACTGGAATGGGTAGCCTATCCCTTCTCCAGTGGATCTTCCAAACCCAGGAATTAAACCAGGGTCTCCTGCATTACAGGCAGATTCTTTACCAGCTGAGCGATATAGTTTATTTCAAATACCTTATAATTGAGGCATGTTAATGCTTTAGTTCAGATATATTTTACCTAACAAATTGGAATTTGTGAAGCTTTCTGTAGATTTGTATCTGAATTAATGAGCCCTCTGGAAATGGAGTTTCTGTGTTAAAGGCAGTCGGCAGATGGTTGTGCTGCTCCCTAGAGTGGAACAGAAGGCATAACGAAATCCCCTTTGGCCGACAGACCCCCTTCCGGCCAGGAAATGAGGTCCCACCACAAGTCCTCAGCAGCAAGACAGGTGAGATTAGCAGAGTCCCAGCAGAGGCAGGGAGAGCAGGATGAGCTGGAACTCCAGAATTCAATCAGAACTGTGAACAGACTACAATTAGTGCAGAGGGGAAGCAGAGGGAAGGGAAAGGAGGCGGAAGACAAAGGAAGGACTGATGGGGAGGGAATGAAGGAGCAGGTGCCCTGGGGCAGAGTCAGAAGTGAAATAAAGAAGGAAGACAGGACAGACTGGCTGAACCAAGGCAGGCCAGAGGTCAGCGGGTCAGGCAGCCTGGGACACATCCCATGACTTCAAGAGCCTGGGGAAGCAGGAGGCAGAAGGTCTACGCCCAAAGCCAGGGGCTATGTCTACCTTGCTCGTCTCATGCCCCATGTCCAGCTCACACAGCAAATCTTCAAAGTTGGTGGAAGGATGAAAGGCATGCAGGGAGTTCAGGAACCAAAGCCAGAGGTCTGGTTGTTTAGGGGCTATGATCAATCAAAGGGGCTTCCCAGGTGGTGCTAGTGGTAAAGATCCTGTCTGCCAGTGCAGGAGACATAAGAGACATGGGTTCGATCTCTAAATCAGGAAAATCCCCTGGAGAAGGGCATGGCAACGCACTCCAGTATTCTTGCCTGGAGGATCCCATGGATAGAGGAGACTGACGGATTATAGTCCGTGGGGTCGCAAAGAATTGGACACAACTGATGCAACTTAGCACAGCACACAGCATATGATCAATCTAAAGGTCTGGATAACAGCAAAAATGGCAGGGAAATGAGTCAAGACCCTTGGGAAACAGCACACACTTCTCCCCAGAGTTAGAGAAATGGGAGGCGAGTTCACAGCCAAAGGCGGGGAGGAGACAAGAGAATAGGAAGAGAGGAAGGAGGAGTTGGAGGGAGAGTCAAGAATAATTTTTATTTTTACTAGTTATCTGTGGAAGCCTCTTTTTTCTACTATGTCCCAAAACACTGATAGACATCTTTGATTAAAAATATATATATACACATGTTGTTGCTAAGTACTTCATGTTGGTAGTAGCATTATTTCACTTCAGGCTGGCCTCAAACTCTAACTAGAAAAGGCTTGTACAGTCTATAAATATTCTCATAGGATGATGAATTAGGTAAAAATAAACACCTGCCCAGAGGGCACGCCCACCCCCACCCTTGCCTGCCCCAAATAGAAAACTTCCAACTTTTGTTATGGAACTGCTTCCCTCCTTGGATCCTTAGCTCACATATCTACAGGTACAGCCTGACTACTGCACCAGCCTGTTTCTTGCTGTTCTAGAAAGTGACAGGTCAATCAGGCCCAAGCCCAAGACTTCTCCTCAATTTTGACCCCTAACTTTCCTCCTGACACTGAGCCCTCTGCAGATCCTTTTTTGCAATGACCTGACTCTGAGAAAAGCCCAACATTAGGGTAGAGAGCTCAGATCCCTCTATCTCTGCCTTACATCCTTCCTCACCTCTTCCCTCCCTCAACCAGGATTCTTAGACCTTTGCTTTTCCTTTAACATCCTCAAATCCTGGGAATCTTAACACTGAGCTTGCCAGTTCCTGAAGCAGTTCCCTGCCCAGTGTTCGCTGCTCCTGGATGCCAACCTAAGTCATCTGACCCTACTTAAAGGCATAAAATGAATCACCCAAGACCATATAGGTGCACAGAGGCAAAAATCAATGATGGTACAGTGTTATGCACAAGTTAGCACTAGTTGATAAACATGTATCTGAGAAAATTAATACTGGCCTACAAACACAAGAACTTTCAACACTTAGAAAATATAGTATAAAAGATAAAGGGGATTGTGGGTTTTAAATACTCAGCTCAGGATATCACCACAGTGACTAGAGCATTCACATATAATTATTGAAAGATGCCTCAAAAAGGTACTTCTTTGGGAATCTGCAAAAGGATCTACAACAGTATTTCTCAAGCTGTGTTCTATGGAATACCAATATTCCTGGTATGTGAATTACGGCTCCTGGGATGTGAATTACTCTGCCTTGACAAAGCACTTCCATGATCAGGTTAACTAGCAGGCAGAGTCTGTCTCTTCCTTGGTAGTCTCAATGCATTTAAGCATATTTCAAGTTTTAAGAAGTTGTACAGCAAAGAAGCCCATTACATTTGATTTATACTAATCTTTCCTAAACTTACCTGACCACTATTCTCTTTTACTAGAAAATACCTCTTTTTTCTAAGAAAACAGTTTGAGAAATTCTGAACCAGATTTAATTAACCAGTTTAATTAATTCCTGACTTTTTAATTCAATTATTAGCTAGAATAAAGCAGGCTACTGGCTTTACGTGGTTAACTGGATGGTCATAAAACTTATGCCATTAGAGATTCTATGATATATCTGATATATGCCCTATGCTGAAATGCATCTTTATTCAATGCTTTTTTTAAAAAAAATTAAAGTAGCATTAAAATATATACATTACCAGGTATAAAATAGATAGCTAGTGGGAAGTTTCTGTATAACACAGGGAGCTCAGCCTGGTACTCAGTGATGACCTAGAGGGGTGGGATGGGGGGGTAGGAGAAAAGCTCAGGAGGGAGGGGATATAAGTTATACTTATGACTGACTCACATTGTTGTGTGGCAGAAACCAACACAGCATTGTAAAGCAGTTGTCTTCCTATTTAAAATTTTCTAGGATTTGACAAAAAGGAGCGTAATCACATCACTTGAAAATGCTTTCCTTTGAAGTCTTTCAGTCACAGCTTCAGCAGACTCTGGATTTCACGGGGGAGGCTATAACTGCTCAAGAAGAAAGCATATACAGAAGCACACTTTTCTGGGAAGTCAGACCATCACAGGCCCATCACATCTGTGTGCTGGAACAGGCTCTAGAGGTAAGCCAACTGATGTCACCTTCTCATGAATTTGGTGAGCAGCTTCAGGAGGGTTGGCAGCTGCCAAGACCACAAATTCCACACTGGTGGAGCTGGGATTAGGACCAGGATTTTTTGGTGCCTCTGCCAGGAAGATTTTCCTGTCCTGGGATTATCTGCTTTTCTCAGAAAGGAAGAGCCCGGCCTTTATCATCTGAAAACCACATTGGAAAGACAAGAAGGAAATAAGCCAAAATGTGAACACTACTTCACATAAAGGGGATATTTTGGTCTTTGTTCTATTTTTCTTCATTGACCAAAATGTCTACAAAGGGCATATGTTCCTTTCATAGCAAAATAAATGAAAAGAAAAAAAGCAAAAATTGTTTTACTATTTAAAAAGCAGGAAAAAAAAAAAAAGCAGGTGCAGAAGGTAAATTTATACACTGAAAAGCATCATCCACGTGGCTCCTAGTCATTGATCAGAACAAGCAGAACTAATGAAATGCCATGGCATTTCCCTGTGCTGGCTGTGAGCAAGGATGACTCACTGGGGCAGCCTGGAGACCACCCTGCTGGGGCCCCACTGATCCACTTGACGCTGCAGTGGCTTCACCCACAGACTAGCAAGGAGCAGAGCATTGCTTGACTGCCTTCCATAATTTCCTCTCAAAGCATGTGTCTCAATATTGGGTTTGAGTGACTGACTCCTCAGTGGTTTCTAAATTGAACCTAACTATATACGCAAGTCTAAATGGAAAGAGATTTTTTATTGCCATTCTGTACGTATGCACTGGCCTCCCACCTAGAAAAACTTCTCTTCAGCCTGATTATGTCTGAAAACAATAGTGTTAGAGGTTTGACACCTATTTTGGAGTCCAAGCAGGTAGTAAGTTGTTTATATATAAGGTGTGTATGTGTCTGTGTGCATGAGTGTGTGTTTGTGTGTGTATGTATGTGTCATTTTCTGCTACTACAACAAAAACACCACAGATTGGTGGCCTATAAACAACAAAAATTTATTTCTCACAGTCCTGGAAATTGCAATTGGTGTCTGATGAGGGCTCACTTTATCACATGGTAGAAATGGCAAGGGAGCTCTCTGGTGTCTTTTCCTATAAGGGCATTAATCTCATTTATGAGGATTCTACCCTCATGATTTAAACAAGGCCCCATCTCCTAATACCATCACCCTGGGTATTAGGTTTCAACATATCAATTTTGGGTGGATAAAGTGTGTTATTCAGCCTGTAAGTCGTGTCTGACTCTTTGTAACCCCATGGACTGTAGCACACCAGGCTTCCCTGTCCTTCACCATCTCCGAGAGCTTGCTCAAACTCGTGTCCATTGACTCAGTGATGCCATCCAACCATCCCGTCCTCTGCTGTCCCCTTCTCCTCCTGCCTTTTATCTTTCCTAGTATCAGGGTCTTTTCCATAAGTTGGCTCTTCATATCAGGTGGCCAAAGTATTAGAGCTTCAGCTTCATCAACAGTTCTTCCAATAAATATTCAAGATTGATTTCCTTTAGGATTGATTGGTTTAATCTCCTTGCAGTCCAAGAGACTCTCGAGAGTCTTTTCCAGCATCACAATTCAAAAGTATCAATTCTTTGGCACTCAGCCTACTTTACAGTCCAACTTTCACATTTGTACACAACTACTGGAAAAACCATAGCTTTGACTATACAGGACTTTTTTTTGGCAAAGTGATGTCTCTGCTTTTTAATATCCTGTCTAGGTTTGTCACAGCTTTCCTTCCAAGGAGCCAATGTCTTTTGATTTCATGGATGTAGTCATCTTCCACAGTGATTTTAGAGCCCAAGAAAGTACTGTTTCTACTTTTTCTCCATGTATTTGCCATGAAGTGATGGGACCACATACTGTGAAAGTTTTGTGAATATTGAGTTTCAAGCTAGTTTTTTCACTTTCTTCTTTCACCTTCATTAAGAGGTTCTTTAGTTTCTCTTCACTTTCTGCCATTATAGTGGTATCATCTGCATATCTGAAAAGTGAAAGTCACTCAGTCATATCCAACTGTTTGCAACCCCATGGACTATAGTCCATCAAATTCTCCAGGCCAGAATACTGGAGTGGGTAGCTGTTCCCTTCTCCAGGGGATCTTCCCAACCCAGGGATCGAACCCAGGTTTCCCACATTGCAAGTGGATTCTTTACCAGCTGAGCCACCAGGGAAGTTGTTGATATTTCTCCCAGAAATCTTGATTCCAGCTTGTGATTCATCCAGCTTGAAATTTCTCGTGATGTATGCTCAACATAAGTTAAGTAAGCAGGGTAACAATATACAACTTAGACATACTCCTTTCCCAACTTTGAACCAGTCAGTTGTTCCATGTCTGGTTCTAACTGTTGCTTCTTGACCCAAATACAGCTTTCTCAGGAGACAGGTAAGGTGGTCTGGTACTCCAATCATTTTAACAGTATGAATGCATGCTATTTGAATCTGACAGACTTAAACAGCATGTTAAAAAGAGAGCAGAGACATTACTTTGCTGACAAAGGTCCATATGGTCAAGCATTTTTCCAGTGGTCATGTATGGATGTGAGAGTTAGACCATGAAGAAGACTGAGCACCAAAGAATTGATGCTTTTGAACTGTGTTGCTGAAGAAGACTCTTGAGAGTCCCTTGGACTGCAAGGAGATCAAACCAATCAATCCTAAAGGAAATCAAACCTGAATATTCATTGGAAGGACTGGGGCTGAAGCTGAGGCTCCAATACTGTGGCCACCTGATACAAAGAGCCGACTCATTTGAAAAGACCCCGTTTCTGGGAAAGATAAAAGGCAGGAAGAGAAAGGGATGACAGAGGATGAGATGGTTGGATGGCATTACCAACTCAATGGACACAAGTTTGAGCAAGCTCCAGGAGATTATGCAGGACAGGGAAGCCTGGCGTGCTGCAGTCCATGGGGTCGCAAAGAGTCAGATATGACTGAGACTGAACAACAACAGATTCTAAAGGGAACAATTGTATATAATCCTCTCAATCAAATAATATGCATTTAGTAAGTTTTTGGAAATCTTTTTACTGAAGTTTTCCAAAAATTGTTTGTCCACTCTTATCTGAAAATACTCTGACTCTTTTAACTATATGCATTCTTCTTAAAAGTAGTGGCTAAGGTACATCTTCAACATTTCCATCACTTCCTTCAATACTTCTTCACTTTTTACTCTTTCCTTACTGACATTAAGCACAACCCTTTGTTTTGTGCCTTCCCTGTTCCAGGCAGACACTCCTCCTTTCCTTTAGGATCATCCTAGCCTGCTCTCTCTGCCACAGTCCCTGGGTAGTAATATCCTTTTCTCCCCCATGTTTAAGGCCAGTCTCTTCCTTTGTGTCTTTGAGTCCATTCCATATCATTTTGTCTCCTGGGTCCTGATCCAGTTACCTCTGTTGGCCATTGTATCTTTAATTTTCTTCTTTTTACCAATTTCCTCCTATTAGTTTATAAGCTTGTTCAATTCTTACCCATCTCAAAGAAACTAACTCCCCCTTGAACACACATGGTCTTCTGCCTTTTGTTTTACCTCTATTGTTCCCTTTACCTCAAGTTGCTAAGTGGTTAGACAGTAGTCACTGTCTCCATTTTCTTAACTTACACATATTCCTTCCCAGGAGCAACCCTGGCTTCTATGCATCAAACCACTAAGAGGGCATCAGCTAAGATCATCAATGCTGAGGCACAGTCTTCTCTCCTCATGGTACTGGATGTCTTGCCTCTGACCCTGATGATTGCTCATACACTGAGACACATTCTGTTCACTTTTCTTCCCAGATTCCATGTTCAATCTGTTCTCCTTACACCCCTATGACTGTTCCTTCTCAGCCTCTTTTGTAGGCTCTTCTTTCTCTATATGCCCCTTAAATATTGGAGTTTTCATGTTTCATTCTCCAGAGTTTCATTCTAGATCTACTTCCCTTTTTATTCTACAGAGATTCCCTGGATGATTAAACCCACTTTCATGGTATTCCCAAACAATCCCTATTTATGCTGGTGGTGCCTAAATCCACTCTCTCCAGGTCAAAATTCTCCCATTCTTGAGCTACAGACTCATATTCCAAGTGCCTGCTGGATACCCTCATCTGGATGTCCAGGGGCACTCCAAATTCAATATGCTCCAAATCAACTTATTTTATTATCTCCCCAACTTATGTCTTCTACTATTCCTCCTATAGTTGAAGAACCATCACTAGAGTAATCAATCTTTCCTATTTTCCTTAGACTAAGGACCTCCCAGCATGTGGGACTCTCAGTCTTAATAGGATAGTCCTAGGCAGGCAGGGATGTCCCCCTAACACTACCCACTCATCATCAGGTCTAGAATCTGGGTCTTGATCTTTGTCCCCTCTTTTTACTTCTTCAATCTCCATGTCCTTCCAATTTCATTTCCTAAGTAGTTATCAAATTCCTACTCTCCTTTTCACCCCAACCTCACAAACTTACTATCTCTTGCCTATTTTACCCCCCTTGACACCTAAGTATATCTCTGATGCCAATCTTCTTCCCCTTTAGATTCATGCTCCACATAGCTGGTAAAGAGAATTTTCAAACAGAAATTTCACCAAACCTCTACCCTGCACAAAATATTCCATGGGCTACCCACTGCCCTTGGGATAAAGCCCAAACATGTTAATATGGAAAACTCTTCCTTGGTCCCTCCAGCCCTGGCCTCGCCTCATGTCACTCATTGAGCTGTGTGGGTGTCTCCACAGTACAGACTGCTCATCCTCGGCTCTTCCTATGACTTTTTCCTGCCATGTCCTTATCTCTTTACCCCAACTGCCTTCCTCATCTGGTTTACATTCAACATTCGACTCAGGTTCAAGAGTCAACTCCTCTAGCATCATTGCCGCCAAGTGGCTTTCTGTGACATGCATAGTCTACAGGTGTGCTAGCTGCCCCTTCAGCCTCCAGACCACTGCGCACAGCACACTCAGATTTGCCAGTTGGTCTTTCTTCCCCTCTGGACTGTGAACTGCCAGGATGAGATGCAGACACCTTCTAGGCAACATCTAGGATAACGCCTAGCACAGGTAGAGCTCAACAGACATTCATGGAACTCTATTTGGAATGCAAACATCCATTTGGAATGCAAACTGGAAGCTAGCAGGTTAGATCCAGCCCATAATCATGGTTTATTTGACCCACATGATTTTTTTCAACACTAGTGTTGAAAAATCAGGAGGCCTCATCTAAAAACTTAAAATTTTCGAACCCTTTGAAAAGTCTAAATATCTGAAAATACAAGGTTCATATTTTTCTGTGGTACTGACCTCATTAGAAAGGACATTTGCCCACATCTCCCCAGTTCACTATCAGCCTACCTCCTGGACTCTGGAAGGAGCAGTAAACCCCAGGGACAAGTTCCTTGTGTCTGCTCTGCTTTCTTCTCAAAGAGATGTATGGAGCAATTTTTTGTTTTTGAGTTTTATTTGGGGGAGCTACCAGATGCTGTGCAAAGCAAGTAGGTGGCTGCTTTTCCTTAGAGTAAAGAAATGGTCAGAGACCATCTTGGTGGTCCTAGAACATTTTGGATCAGCAAGAAGTCCACCCTGGCTGATGACTTCCGCTCTGGTTTTCTGTCATTCTAGATTTGTATCTAATATTGAACTCTTTACATTGTACTATAATTCCTTGTTCAATTTTTGAAACTCAAAGAACTTGATCTCCAATTTCTTCTCATATATTTCCCATGAGAGAGCTGCACAAGAAGTAGTAGTGACATTACAATCTTCAAAATAATACTTTCACCATTGCTGTGTCATTCCATTCTTACCTCATCTCTGGGACAATAAATCACAGGGTCTTGGCATGAGAGATTTCAATTTTATAACTATATTGAATTTTCTCCACAAGTGTGATTGTTTTCACACAAAACAGACAACCATCACATGCACAAATACATCTTGAGAGCTTTTTACATCTTAACTGCTAACAGCTTTACAAATTTTAATGGTTCAGAGGTTTGTTTTTCACCACAGACCCAGATGGAAATCACTGGCATCAGGAAGAACTGAAATCCCCGCTGAGATAAAGCAGAAGACTTCCAGGCAGAGGAAATCAGAATCGGATCTACTGGTGCTGCCGTCTGTTCCTCTGCACTGACCTTAGAGCTTGTGGCTCCCGTGAGACCCGGGGAATAGTCCAGCTGTGAGTTTCTGTTTTACTGGGATAGAATTCCATCAATGTCCCTGACTTCCAGGCTTTGACCATCATCCTATGATGATGGTCTCTATCAGACATCTCTGCTGTTGGCTTTGTAATATGTATTTATTAACAATAATAAAGTTAATTCAACTGAGTCTAACTATGATCATTTGATGACATTTTTAAGGATCGCTTTGGATACCAACAAGCATGCTCAAGTCAGAATTTCAGATCAGGGACTACAGGGCTTCCTTCTATTCCAGATGGCCTGCCCTAGGTGGCACTTTTGGTAAAGAACCTGCCTACCAATGCAGATGACCTAACAGACTCAGGTTCGATCCCTGGGTTGGGAAGATCCCCTGGAGGAGGGCATGGCAAACCACTCTGGTATTTTTGCCTGGCGAATCCCATGGAGAAAGGAGCTTGGCAGGCTACTGTCCTTAGGGTCACAAAGAATTGGACATGACTGAAGCCACTTAGCACACCCTGGAACAATGGGCCAGTTATTTTTTGTGATTTTGAAACTGTTCTATAGCCCCACTGATGCCATGGCCTAGTCTGATAACCACATAGGCCATGAGGGGAAAATTAATTGTACTCAGAGATTCCTTTCTCATTGGGTAGAATCTCAAAATCAGCAGCTTCACCACATGTCCTTTTGTAGAACTGCCCTGAAGACTGATTTTCCTGTTTCTCTCCAGGAACCTCCCAATGAAGGATGGCCAACTGCCAGATGCTGAATGCCACAGAGAGAGACTCACCCTTCCCACCAGCCCTGCCCCTCTTGCCAAAAACACTCCGGGAAACTCCCTCTGAAGTCATGCATATCTCTCTGGACTATAACCCTGCCTGCGTGTGACCATGGCCACAGCCTCTGGGGACAGCAATTGAGGGGGTAGACATCTGCTACATAAAGACTGCAGGCATGAATCTTCATTTTAATGAGACTTAAAAGATGGACTGCTCTGATTAATACTGGCAACTGGTGTTTCTAAGAGTGGACTACATCCACTGTTTGCCTACCTTGCCCCAATTACCTGGTGCCCAGGATAAGCTGCTAGTTTGAACAAGCCTTCTCAGACACTTACTGTACTCCTTTTCCTTGACAGTAACCTTCCCTCATGTATTTTCAAGTGAGAAAGAATGTCAAGATCAAACCTACATCAAACTGGCTGAGGTAACCCAATTCAAAAGCAACTTTTCCCTAAATTTGTAACTTTGGCATTAGGTCTTATGTCCTGCCCCAATCTTATTGCATAATCAGAATGATATTTGGCAGTTTTGTTTGAAAAAAAGAGCCTGGCTTAGCCATGGTAGATAGGCAAGTTTGCCACATGCTCCTGCCTGGCCGAACCAGCCCTTTCAACTGCAGATGGAACAGTACAGTCCAAACAGTTCTATATGTCATTATCATTAGCAGGGAGCCCCCATCCTCCCCTTTGCTTTGTCAACAGACAACCAACTTGCATTTCAGCATGTGTTTATATCTTGGATTGAACAAGAAGATCAAGCCTACAGTTACTCCTCAGATACATGGATTCATTTCAGCAAACATTTATTGTTCACTGGCAACGTCACAGAAACTCAACTAAGATGAAATATATGTAGTCCTTCATCTTGAAGAGTTCACAGATATAGTATGTAGAATTAGGCATCAGTTCAGCTCAGTTGCTCAGTTGTATTCAACTCTTTGCAACCCGACAGACTACAGCAAACCAGGCTTCCCTGTGCATCACCAACTCCTGGAGCTTGCTCAAACTCATATCCATCAAGCCAGTGATGCCATCCAACCATCTAATCCTCTGTCATCCCCTTCTCCTCCTGCCTTCAATCTTTCCCAACATCAGGGTCTTTTCTAATGAGCCAGCCCTTCACATCAAGTGGCCAAAATATTGAGCTTCAGCTTCAGCATCAGTCCTTCCAATGAATATTCAGGACTGATTTCCTTTAGGATGGACTGGTTGGATCTCCTTGCAGTCCAAGGGACTCTCAAGAGTCTTCTCCAACACCACAGTTCAAAAGCATCAGTGGTCAGCTTCAGTGCTCAGCTTTCTTTATAGTCCAACTCCCACATCCATACATAACTACTGGAAAAATGATAGCTTTGACTATACGGACATTTGTCAGGAAAGTAATGTCTCTGCTTTATAATATGCTGTCTAGGTTGGTGATAGCTTTTCTTCCCAGGAGCAAGAGTCTTTTAATTTCATAGCTGCAGTCACCACCTGCAGTGATTTTGGAGACCAAGAAAATAAAGTCTGTCACTGTTTCCATTGTTTCCACATATATATGCCATGAAGTGATGGGACTGGATGCCATGATGGTTCTCAACCAGCTTGTTCATTCTCCTCTTTCATTTTAACCAAGAGGTTTTTCAATTCCTCTTCTCTCTCTGCCATAAGGGTGGTGTCATCTGCCTATCTGAGGTTATTGATATTTCTCCTGGCAATCTTGATTCTAGCTTATGCTTTGTCCAGCCTGGCATTTGGCATAATGTACTCTGCATGTAAGTTTAATAAGCAGGGTGAAAATATACAGCCTTGACATACCCCTTTCCCAATTTGGAACCTGTTGTTCCATGTCCAGTTCTAACTGCTGCTTCTTGAACTGCATGCTCAAGAGGCAAGTAAGGTGGTCTGAATTAGGCACAGAAACACCTAAGTACAGATTAGTGAAATAGAATATGGAAGTAAATATTGCAAATGCAATCCAGAGATATAAAACAATGAAAATATTCTTTAAATGGTTAAAGCATATGGGGAAAAAAGTTTAAAAGTCTCACATATATCTATTTGGAAATCTAGAAGGATATTATAGAGAGAATGATGAAAGGGCAGTGTTCAAAGAGATACTAGCTAAGGATTTTCCAAACATCAGGAATTAAAATTAAAAAACAAGTAGAATAAATAAAGGGAATCTGCAAATAGTCCCATCAAAATGAAACTATGACTATCAAAATGGAGAATCTTAAAAGCAACTAGGGAGAAAAGACACATTCCTTGAAGAAAGAGCAGTTAGAATGACCTTAGCACCCCACAACACTATTGGAAGCCAGAAAAGACAGGGAAAGATAGCTTCAAGTAGTACATAACTGTCAACCTAGCATCACATGCCCTCAAAGCATGTAAAACAATTTCAGCAGTGATAAGAATTGTAATCAAGTCGTAAATAAGGAGCTCTGAGAAAGCTAATGAAGGAACAGTTGATTCTGCACTGTAGCAGGGCTGAGGAGTGATCTAGATTTGGGCCCTGATGGATGGACAGGATTTATGCAGCTGGGGGAGTGGGGTTGCAGGGCAGCTAGTTTTAGGATCCTTTGTTCAAATTTTTAAAAGGCCCTACCTCAAAGGCAATGCTGCTCCATGCAAGGTGTCCAGACTGTAGGCTCTACGTGAGATGCCAGCCCTCCCTTGACTCTTTACCTCTGAGCCCTTACACAGGGCACCATCTGAACATAGGTATTCTGCTGCCCTGTGCAGAGGCACTCCAGACAGAGAAGTCTGAGCAAATTATTCCAAAAACACATGGAAGTTCTAGTATGTTCAAGCCATAGGAAACAATAGAAAGACTCTGGTATCTCCATCCAGTAAGTATGTCTTCTTCCTGGTGTTCAAGTTTGTGCATTGGACTACATAGAAGAACAGTTGTTTCTGTGAGCATGAAAGGCAGCAAAATGAGAAGGCTAACCAGGAACTTCAAGGTGGATGAGGCTCTTCTAGAATACAAAAGAGATGGTAAGGCTACCTACCACCTAAAACTGGTGTGCAAATTAAATGAAATAATATATTAAAGATACCTGACATATAGCAAATGAAAGAACTGTGAACTAGCATAATCACCATTACTTTAAAAGTATTTATTAAATTGTTTTTGCTGTTTAGTTACTGAGTCCAACTCTTTTGTGACCCCGTAGACCCCACTATGGGATTTCCTAGGCAAGAATACTGAAGTGCGTTGCCATTTCCTTCTGCAGGGGATCTTCACCACCCAGGAATCGAACCCAGGTCTCCTGCATTGGCAGGCGGATTCTTTACAACTGAGCCACCTGGGAAGCACCATTTATTAAATTAATATCATGCAAAAGTGAAATCACATGATTGGACAATTCTTTGATAGGGACGTTCTTTTTCATGTCAATACAGAGTTTCCAGAGCCTTCTCTGTGTAAGTTTCTGAGGGTACAAAGATGAAAAACACCTGAGATGATGTTTTCTGGGGGGTGAATATTCTTTCTCACCTTTTTCTGGTAATATTTAATACTGTAAGATGTCTCTAATAAGATGGTGGTTAGCAGGTATCAAAAAACCTTATTTAATTAAGTTTCTTAATCCTTTTGGGTCTCAGTTTCCTCCACGTCAAAGCCAGGTGGTTTGGCTAGTTGATCTCCAAGGCTCCTGGAACTAACAGTGTATGGTTATGGAATCACGGGGATTTAGCTGTTAGTAAAAACTCTCACTTCTGTTTCAGCAGCTTTTCTCCCCACTCATCCTCTAATGGACTGGGAAAGCCCACAGGAAATTCCTTTTTTAAAGCGATATTTATTTACTTTTGACTGTGCTGGGTCTTTGTTGTCATGTGGGCTTTTCTCCAGTTGTGGTCAGTGGGAGGGCTAGTTGTGGTGCACGGGTTTCTCTTGTGGAGCATGGGCTCTAGGGCACGCGGGCTTCAGTCGTTACAGCACAGGGGCTCAGTAGCTGCAGCCCGCAGGCTGTAGAGTACGGGCTCAGTAGTTGTGGTACATGGGCTTAGTTGCCCCATGGCATATGGGATCTTCCAGGACCAGGGATTGAACCCATATCCCCTGGATTGGCAGGTGGGTTCTTTACCACTGATCCACCAGGGAAGTCTAAAATTCATTTTTGAGGTCCCAAAAGAGCAAGAACTCAGACCCCTCAACCCAGACCCAACCACTAGCTTTACATAAGAGCAGAGGGAAAAGAGTTCTCTGCAGACCTGGGAAGCAAGCATGTGATTCTCAAGAATGCTGGTGGGCCTGAAGTCTCTATGGAGGCCCAGCTGCAGCCCCCATCCAAATCAGACTGGCTATGGGTTAAGATCAGGAGCAAAGAGATGCTTTTAGGCTGGGACCTAAAGAAGAACTACTCAGCCTCTTGTTGTTTTATAGACAGAGAAAACCTCCCAGCACAGAGAAAACCTATGAAGAAATTCACTGAGGCTTGGATGGTCAGTTGGATGGTCACAAATCCTTGCTTTCTCCCTGGGTCCATTAAACAAATAGAAAAATAAACAGTTAATCAAAGCTGAGCCAGTTCCAGGCTCTTAAAGCATTTCAATGTGGTTATTATATTATCACTGAAGTTTTCAAGCACACTGCATTAAGAAGGGGGGAAAACCCATTTAAAACAAACATCCCTGAGGAGTTGCTTCACCCCAGGCTGTGGGTTCCCTGAAAGCCAACATTGACAATCAAGAGCTCTTCGGCATACAGATACCCCCACTCCCTGGCAGCTGCACAAGCATTGTTCACTACAGCACGTTAGAAAGCCATTTAGAAATCTGGAGAGTAAGGCCTAAGGGAGACTAAGACTCGGCAACTCCATACCAGGACCAAGAAGAGCTGGCCTCCTGGCCTGTGCCAGCACCACCCAAGGCAGAAAGGGCCTGTGGAGTGCCTAACAAAGATGGGCCATGAGTCCAGATTCCCTTGCTGTCTCCCACCTGTCATCAGCCCCACAAGTGTGGGCTGGAATTTGATGAAATGACTTGTCATATATATTGCTAACAATTGAATTGCAACAGATTGTCCCAGGGAAAACAGGAGATAAAAAACTCAACAAAAACAGAATCAACAAACTCTCCATGTGTCAACGTGGGAATGTGTCTCAGACCCTCCCAGGCTCTGGCAGCCCTCAAGGAGACTTTCAGGAGGGTCAGATGTGCACAAAATTATCATTAAATCTCTTGATGGTGGGGCTGGCACTGACCAGGAAAAACATTCTGTCAGACTAAAACTCACACCTGGGGGAAGAAAAAAAACCTCATAATTTAAAGAGGATTCTCCTCCCACTGTACCCCATACACTCACCTACAAAGTTTTCTCCACAAAAGCAATCACCTTTGCTATTCTTTGCTAGAGGGAGATAAGCCAGGTTTTAGCATGCTAGAGAATGCTGAGGAAACACTTCCCTGTTTGTTTAGTAAGGGGGAGGCTGCTTCAAAGGACCTTAGCAAAGAGAGATCTTTTGTATTCTTTCTCTTGAAAGTTGGAGACAGAGGCTATAGAGAGTCAGGCATTCAGAGAGAAGGGTATGGCATGAAGCCACATAGGAAAACCAATTACTGGTGCTGGAAGTCATCTGGATCTTTGGTCTAATCAGGTCCAGAAGGACTACATGTGCAATGTAAACTGGTGAGGGTGCAGCCTTTGATTTCATGAAACACAGGGGGATTTTGTTCATATGTTTTTGGAGGTAAGAGTTTGCATCATTTTTGGCAGCCATAAACCTTGCCATATGCTGAGAGAGAGTGAGGGTTGAATTACACGCTGCCCAATCTTTTGGTGTATCACAGCTGAGTCACATCCATTCTGACACCCAAAGAATATAAATAGAAAGATTTGGGGAGAAGAAACACAAAATCTATGTCTTGGACTTTTCCAACTTCTTGCTGGGCTATGCTGTTTTTCTTAGTTGTCTTGGCTACAAGAAAAAGTCAGAGGAAGAAGAGCCTTTGCCTAGACTTTTGTATATTTTTGATATACAAGATTAGGAGACCTGGGTTGAAAACAGAGAACTAGGTAGAATGTGTGTTTCCTAGGCCAAGGGTGGGAAGAAGGGAGAGATGCTTATGGCCATTGGCCATTAAGATTGAAGTCCTATGGTGTTAATCCCATTCTGGTGTCTTCATGATCTTACTAAATACAGGGAAGCCAGAGTCAATCCAGTGATTCTTGCACCAGGAATCAGAGCTCAGAAAACATCAGACTGCAAGGCCAGACACTGTTGAATTCTCTTTTGCACTCTGTGCCTTCCTGACAAAATGATGCATTACTTTGTTGGCTTTCTTGCTGTTCTGAGGTGAAGCATAGAGTTTCAACATGCTTTATACCAAAATGATTACACTCAAGAAGCCTGGCATAGAGCTACCCTGAAGGAGGCTGCCCCGGAGGTAGGAGAACCAACCAGAGATGTTTACTTCCAAGCCATAGACATTAGGTAACCTGGGAGAGTCAACATGTTAACTGTGTAAACAAATGTTTCTTAAGCAGCCACTAGAAGAATATAAATTTAAAAGGCATAGTTCCTGCCCTGGGGAGCTTACAATATTTGTTGGAATGAATAGGAGGGGAAGGCAGGAGATAAATATTTAGCAATTAGAACAGGGTAAAACTTGAGGCAAGCAAAGCCAGAGGCTCTCTGGGAGTTTGTCAAGGTGAAATCAGAAACAGAAGCAACTCACAAGGCCATTTAGTCTGTTAGGTGCAAGTTTCAAGATTAGTCTTCATTTTGGATGTCTAATTTAATTATCACTATAATGGCTTCCTCAGGGACTCAGTGGTAAAGAATCTGCCTGCAATGAAGAAGATGCAGGCAGGAGACTTGTGTTTGATCCCTGGGTCAGGAAGATTCTCTGGAGAAAGGAAATGGCAACCCACTCCAGTATTCTTGCCTGGAAGATCCAAATACCTGGCGTCACAAAAGAGTCGGACATGACTGGGCAGCTAAACAACAACATCATAATGGACAATTCAAAAGTATTATTTCTCAAGGTATGGGAACTCTTTACAGGGCTTAGAAAAAAGAGGCATAGGTGCATGTGTGTTTTAGAGAGACAGACAGACAGAGAGACAGAGAGAGAGGAAAGGAGGGGAGGGAGAGAAGGAAAAAGGAGAGAGAAGGAGAGAGAAAAGAAGAGGAAGAAAAGTTCGGAAGAGGAAAGGAAGGGGAGAGTGGGGAGGGAAAGAGAGGCATTAAGATGAAAAAGGGATCTTCAACTTAGGTCACCATCCCCCCCGCCAGAAGCCACTAAGTACTTTCTACCAGTATCAGAATTATTATAGTCACTGTCATCCACAAATGCCTTCAAGTTCTCTAAATGTATCAGAAGTGTTTGCTGTACTCCACAGAATAAGCTAAATTAAAACAATCCTTGTACCTGGTCCTGTGGGAGGCCTCTGTAGACTGTCTGATGGTGGGAAGATTTGAGCACACACAAACAGAGGAGAGCCAGGCTGCCTCAGGGCAGGGCCTTGGGAAACTTGACTTTTCAGGTGCTCAGATAGAGCACAGAGTTTGTTTCTATATTCATCACAGTAGAGACAGATAGAAAAGATTAATTATGTCATTAAGTAGCATGTAATTATCAGGCACATTTAATGCACTGTATATTTATGGCAATTTTCTAAAGCAATTTTGCATCATTATCTTATTCCCACAACTGAGATTTTTATATGTTTTTCTAAAATTCACTAGTTCTAATGTAACTAGTGAATGTAACTAGTTAATGTAACTTCTTTAACTTAATTCTATCCTCAATATAGGAGGAGGGGCAGAAAATATCAAAGCTCTAAGTGCTTAGATTTAGACATTCATCCACTTTCTCTGTCTCTTTCTCTCTGCCTCTTTCTTAATATTATGGCACAGGAAGTAAAGCTAGATCAAAGCCTCTAGGTGAAGATCACAGAATAAAGATATTTCAGATCAACTCCCTTCTTTAAAGCCAAATAAAAATTTTAAAGAACTAGAAATAAAAAAATGAAAAAGTGTACCTTCTTTAATGAAACTAGGAGATGGCTACAACTCCAAACCTCAGTCTTGAGGAATGGAGGCCAAGTAGAATGAAAAAGGGACCTAAATGAGGGAAGACCAAAGGACAGACACAGATACCCACAGATGTCAGACAGGATAGATTTCTCCAAAAGGGGAATGGCTGGTGATTTGGAGAAACCTGCCTGTGGGGATATTCTCATGCCTCAGTGAATTAGATGAGAAAGTCTTTTGAAACAAAGCATTTCAAAAGAAGTTTCTACCACCCCATCCCTCCATCATAATTTAATAATTCCTCATTAAATGACTGGCTTGGTTAGAAAACCTCTATTCAGGATTAAGTAACAATCAGGAGGAAATCAACATGCAAAAAAAAGTTGAAGGCTACTGGTTTAAAGCATGAGGCTTAGAATGTGAAAGACCTAGGTTAAAATACTTAAAGAGTCTTCCTAGCAACCATTTGGGAAAATGACTAGTTTTTAGTCTAAGATTCAGCCTCATGAGAGGCAATCCTCATGGGTTGGCCAAGGGAAACAGATTTACAGGAAGGGCAGTATGTGATGAGCTCTTAGCTGTGGCGAGGTTAGCTGACTCTAGTTTGTCAGGCTGAGCCTCCGCCTCCAGTCTGGGGACCTCAGGGGACTGTCTCCCCAGCTTTGGCAACAGCAGAATTAAGGCGGGACTCTGTAGCTGACTTTACTGCTGTGCTTTTCTGCTCTGGAATGCTTTAAATCCACTCTGCGGTTCAAGAGGGTCCCTTTTAAATGGCCCCAAAGAATTTTCCAGTAAACCTAAGTCACCAAAATGCAGTCCAATTATGTGCAGAGGCCTGGCTGTACAACAGCCCTAAAGGTCCTAAGAGCCAGCTCAGGTGACTCTCGTCATAGGCTCACTGAAGAGGAAAAAAAGAGAAGAGCTGCCTTCTCATTTGAATTATCACCCCAAACTAACTCTCTCCTATGTTGCCGAAATTGCAGGCACGACTCCATGCTGACCCTTTATCATGGCCTCAGCACCTCAGCTACACTGGAGAAAACATCACTGAGTTTTACGTAAAAGTTAGTAAAGAAAAAAACCAAATTCCCATGCACAGTCTACATAATAATGATGATAACCATTTTTTTAAAAAAAGATTTCTTAGGTATCTACTATAGATATCTAAGTATATCCAAGTATATAGCTGGTGATCAAATCTAGGTCTGTCCAATTTTGAAGTTCTAGAATATGGCCTGGGGTTGAGTACTGGCCCTATCACTTACTTATTTGCTGACCTTCACCAAGTTACTTAAACTTTCTGGGCCTCAGTTTCCTCACGTGCACATTGGGACTAATTAATACCTATTTTATTGAGTTATTGCACTGGTGTAAATACAATATATATGAGAAGTAATATTTAGCATAGTGCTTGAAACATTGTATGCAGTCAATCTGTGTTAACGATTGCTGCTTTTTCTTCTTTTAATGTGGTAGAATACACAACATAAAATTTACCATGTCAACTGTTTTCAAGCATACAGCCCTGGAGTATTAGGTATATTCACACTGATGCACAACTACCACTACCATCCACCTCTAGAAATTTTTCATCTCATCAAAGTGAAACTCTGTACCCATTAACCAGTAACTCCCGTTTCCTCTTTCTCCTAGACTCTGGCAACTACTGGTCTACTTTCTCTCTCTACGAATTTGGCTATTCTAGGTACTTCATTTAAGTGAAATAGTATTTGTCTTCTTTTGTTTGATTTTTTTTTTTAATAAATAGGGCTGTGTCTTTTTGACTGTATGGCCCATAGTAGTAGCCTCTTTGACAACACTCTGCCTCCACAACAATCTTGGTTCTCCAGGGCTTTCTAAGAATGGCCTACCACCGCTGCAACTCTTCTATGAGAACAGTGCTAAAAACGCATACAGGATAGATTCAGGTCAGGATTATGGGATTTCTGATCCAACTGACTGGTCTAACACACTATTTTATTTTTAGAATAAGGGTCATAACCCACCATTCTAGCTTTACCTAACCAAATTACAGTGAAACCCAAGCCATCTAAATCCTTGAATGAACAATTACTTTTAGGTATGTCTTCTGGATCATTGACAATTTAGATGTATAACCATCAACATTTTAATTTTAAATATTTAAAAAAGAAGTACCTTTAAATGTATTATATCCTTATAATACATTTATATTATACAATACATTTATATTATATAATGTTTTATATCCTTATACAAAAATCTTGGTTTTTTTTAGCACCATGTGTTCAATAATTTAAGTTTTACTTCAAGTCTCAGGAACATTATAACTAATATCAGGTATCACATATGCTTCAATACAATAGGATCTACTGAAGTTAGTTGGATCTTAATCCACCCACTAAATAACCCCAGAGTGCTATGTTTTTTCATCTTTTCTTTGCATTATATTAATAGGGTTTTTTTTTTTTCCTTTGACTGAATTCCTTGTTATAAGATCTCTAACTATCTCTTCCCTCAAACGTTAGTGCCACTGCCATAGGCCGATTTAAGGGTTTAGGGGCCTGAAATCCACACTACTGAGCAGGAGGAAAGGAGAAGCTTTTAAAGAAAAAGAATACAAAATGACAAATAAAAAACTGGATATCAAATTGAACAGTGTAAGTATTCCTGAAAGACACTCCCACTCTAGTTCAACTAACAAGACACATGTGTGTCACTAACTTAGTCATGTCTGACTCTTTGCAACCCCATGGAGTGTGGCCCACCAGGCTCCTCTGTCCATGGGATTCTCCAGGCAAGAATACTGGAGTGGATTGCCATTCCCTTCTCCAGGGGATCGTCTAGACCCAGGGATCGAACCTGCATTGCAGGCAGGTTCTTTACTGTCTGAGTCACCAGAGAAGCCCAACAAGACACATAAGTGACTGTAAAATATACAAATATATCTCAATAAACCCTAATCAAATTCACTTAACTGGAGCTCAGAAATGCCTGCAGCCACTCCAGTGCTATCTGACAGGAGGTGAAACATGGAGGACACGTCAGGGTAGCAACAGGCAGACATAATCGACTGTGGCTAACACATTTTATCTTTACAAATTTTGGCAGCCTTATGATCTGGTGAGCACGTTACTGGAGTTTATGACTATGTATCTGCTTCTGTAGTGATCTGATGCAGGACTACTTCCTGCTCACCTATTATGAGCTAGAAAACCAGAGACCTAGCCTTGACAGAGCTTTATATGACTTCAGAAAGCATCGGCTCTGAATAAAGCTTGAGGGCATTTCCTTGTAGTAAAGCATTTGACTTCTGGTCACAGAATTTAAGACATGAGTGCAAAATGTTTCTGGTTTATCTCTTATTTCTGTTTCACCAGGTAAGGAAAAACTAATCAAACTGTTAGGGTCACTTTTGCTAAGGGCATTCTCTTAGTATAAATAGTTTTGAATATGACTTACATTGAGGTAAACATGACTATATATGGTTGGTATTATTTTCAGTTGTGAAAATCCAGGACTTGGCCCCTTTCGGTTTCTAATAAAAGCCCAAAATGGTTATTTGTGTCGCCCTTTGTTCTTTCTTACCAGCAATTTCTTTTCAAGTTTTTATTTTGAAATAATTTTCGACTTAAAAGTTACAAAAATAGTTTAGAGTTTCCTGATATACTTTACCCAAATTCCCTAACATTAACCTCTTGCATAACCATACCACAACTATCAAAACCAGGAAATTAACATTAACACAATACTACAAACTAATCTATAGACAAGTAGGAAAATGGAAAATCCAAATAAGATGTGGTTCAGGATTCAATCCAGGATTCTATATGTATTGCAGTTGATTGTCAGCTCCTATTTGTGACAGTTCCTTAGTCTTTCTTGACACTTTTAAAGTCTGGTGGTGGCGGTGGTTTAGTCGCTAAGTTGTGTCCGACTTTCGATCCCATGGACAGAGGAGCCTGGTAGGCTACAAGTCCATGGGACTCTCCAGGCAAGAACATTGGAGTTGGCTGCCACTTCCTTCTCCTTTGAAGTGTACTAGCCACTTATTTTGTGGAATGCCCTTCAATTTTGGTTTGTCTGATAATTTCTCATAATTATGTATTATTTTTGCAAACATACCATAGAAGTACGCTGTGCCCTTCTCAGCGTACCATATCAAGGTGTACACAATATCCATGTCTTATTACTGGTGATGTTAACTTTAGTGATTTGGTTAGGATGACATCTGGCAGGTTTTCCTCTGCAAAGACATTAATTTTCCCTTTAGAATTTTTAGGAGAGAAACTTTGAAATTATGCAAATAATCCTTATTTCTTATTGTAATTTTATCCAATAATTTTAGCACACAGTGATGGTTCTTGCCTACAATAGCAATTATTCTTTGTGTAATAGTGATTTTTATTTCCATCACTTCTTCTACATTTATTAATTGTAATCCTATTGCAAGGAAGAATGGTCCTTTTTCACCCACTTAATTGTTCATTCCATTAATTATATCAATTTGGACTCAGATATTTTATTTCATGGGGTATAATCCATTAGTATCACTATTTTATTGCTCAAATTGTCCCAGCTTTTACCACGTAGAGCTCGTTCAAGTTTCTGTATCTTCTCAGCATGTTCCCTTCAGTTTCTGAGTACTTCTTACTTTCTGGCCCCACAAGATATCTCACACCATCTTCTATTTTCTCTGACTTCATCTTGGCATCAGCTAATTCTACAAGGAACTCAGGTTCCGTTTTTGAAGAATGGTATTTAGGACCCAAGATTCAGGTGCTAAGTTTGCTCACTGCTACTGGGATATCATGTATAGGAAATATGAGCTAGAAAACATGGGCATCTATATTACACATACATATACAATCTATTTACTTCATCTTATCCATGTATGTATGTATACATATATATGTAATCTATATTATATAAAATGTATGTATATATATATTAAGAGTCATCAACTTATGCTGATACCTTCTGCTCTAACCACTGGGTTAATTCTGGCTTCCCCTCTTCTTTATTTGTAACTTTTTTCTATTAATTACTATGAGAAGTGTGGTGGTGGTGGTTTAGTCACTCAGTCATGTCTGACTCTTGTGACCCCATGGACTGTTGCCCGACAGGCTCCTCTGTCCATGGAATTTTTCAGGCAAAAATACTGGGATGGGTTGCCATTTTGAGAAGTGTAGCTCTCTTTACTCACAATGTATTTATTTTTTGTTCAATCTCAATAGACACATAGTTTTAGAATTGCTAAACCACTGCCCCATGAGAAACACATTTGTCAACTAGATTACATTATCTATGTACAGTTCTTCTTGCCTTTAGTGTTATAATACACACTGTAAGTTTTCCAAAGTTGCATAGGTTAGTCTTTTCTTACTACTTGTTCTACCTGGGGTTCTCCCAACATCCTAGTTGGATTTCATTAATTACTGGGGGAGAAGGATATGTTCCAGAAATCACAGCTATACAGGAAGGTGTATTCAGAGAGGTGCAGCTCACGCCTTGTCTCTACTACTCCGTTTCCATTGCACATTCTTTCCACCCTGTTTTCATTCACCTCCTACAGGTAATGAATCTCATTCCCTTCTGCTTTATTGGAGCTGCATTACTATTTATGCATAAATTAACAGATATATGTATATGCTCTTAATATTCTGGTTTTTTTTTCTTAAGTTAAGAATAATACTATAGATATTCTTTGGAGTTCACTTTTTTCATTAGACAATATTATCCTGGAATTACTACCTACCATTTCATAGATTTTACTTATTCCTTTTTATAGATACATAGTACTCCATGTGTAAATGACTTAGTTTATTCAATCATTTTCCTATGTATGGGCATTTAGATTGTTTCTAATACTGTTCAATTATAAATGATGCTTCAGTGGACAACCTTGTACACATGTATTTTCATATTGTTGGGGAGTGCATTTGGGAGTAGATTTCTTAAAGTGGAATTTCTGGGTCAAACAGTAAGTGCCTATGTAGTTTTGCAAGGTATTGCAAAATTTCACTCTAGAAAGGTTGTAGTAGTTTTATTTCAAACAAACAAGCAATGTATGTGAATGCCTATTTCCCCAGAGCTTCACCAACAGAATATGTTGTCAAATTTATTAATTTTAGCCTATCAAATAGGTGAGAAATGGTATCTTGATGTTAATTTCATTGTAGTCTTCTAATTATGAGTGAGTGTAAACAGTTTCGTGGGTATAAAAGTTATTTTATATCTTTTCCTTTTGACTTGTCTGTTCATGAATGCAAAAGTCAGCAGCAGAAATGGTCACAAGACGTTCAGATCTGTCAGCTAGTATCTTCTGGGTTGAGCACCAGGCATGGAGACCTTGGACTTACCTGCTTCCTTGGCACTCTCCATACCCCCAGCATGCCTGGGAAACAGAATTCAAGTCCTCCCAGAGACTAAGTCCTTGATTCTGTAGTTCAATAGGTGCCCTGACCAGGCTCAATGATCTGTATACCCAAGGCCATGTTATTTTTACATCTCTTTTGTCAATAAAAAACTGTTTTTTGAGATGCTTAAGAGTAAGTCCTGTGTTTGGAAATCATGAAGTTAACAATTAACATGAGCCGGGGATGTCTTTGAGTTCCAGGTCTTAGTTCTCATGTTTCATGCTGGGAAGGTCATTCAACTCATCATTTGCAAAGGTCTAAGCAGGAGAATGACCTCATGACTGATGAATTTATTTCCAGATCATCATGAATTCCTCTACCTTTCTGTATGCAAAAGGAAAAGGGAATTTTTCTGAGTTACATTCGAATTAATCACACTTAAAAGCTCTTCAGGAAGAAAAAAAATAGCAAACATAAATCACAGGTTTACTTTTAACTGCCTTGGGATCCACACCTGAGGCACCATCTCTGCGTATGTGGTCAAGCTGGAAAGGAAGCTGGGTTTCAGCCTCTAAATCCAAACCTTCACCAGAGGCAGCATTTCGGCTACTCTCTTTTCAATATTGCATCAGTAAGAACTGGATCAGTTTGAATAACAGTGCCATTACTGTATCTCATTTTCAATCCTTTTTGCTAATTTCTTGTCTACTTTCGATTCTCTAAATTAAAAGACTGTTGCTGTTGTTGCTCTTATTTAGCACTATTATAAAATTAAATAAGCAAATCTTACTTTGCTGATAGTCTCCAGACCTGGAAGGGGAGTACTGTATACAAACCTTATTTAGATCACACAGCTTAAAATCACCCTCACAAAAAAGGTGTTCAAGAGGCATTTCCTTTCCACATAAGCAATCTCACCAAGAACTCTAACCTGACACCTAAAGACCATTCTACTTGTATATGACCACTATTTTTTAGTTAGATGACACTGAGGAAAATTAATCTATCCTCAGGGTCCCCTTTACCCCAAACTGCTCTTAAATCCATCTGTAATTTGGGGGAAATAGGTAAGGGGAAAAGTTGCTAACAGAGTCTATCACTGACTTCAGGTGAAATTCAAGGTCTTGTTTGTATTATAGCTATATTTCTAAACACCTAAATCTATGATGTTTCAGCTAAGGACCATGAACTATAAACTCAAGTTCACTTTTCACTACAACCTTGGTTAATGAAAGAGAAGCTATAACTGCAGGCATTAGTCATCTCAAAGACATTTACCATGTGTGATGATTTTTCTGACTTTGATGTAAATGAAAATGTTCCACACCTTTCACTCTTTGTACCACGTGGTATTACTGGTGACCTTTTCACAGCCCTTTGAAAAGAAACAGAATGAGTTGGAAAGTTATCAGTTTGAATGTTTCATAGGAAACAACTTTTATCAGAGCCCCTGGCATACCAAATTGCTCAATATTATGCGAAACAGGGAGTCTGTTTTGGAATAATTTCTAGCTGGAGTGACCATTTTCCTATTTGTAAACTTTGAAGAGCTCTTGTCAGGGGCAGTGGTTTAACCATTAATAAGAAAAACACAGGTTCCTTTAATTCCGTGATTCCCTTGTTGAACTTGGTCAATCATAGGTATGATGGCTCGGTGCCCACTGAGTCATTCCAACACTCTTTGATTAGATGTTGAAAACAATAACTTCAATTGTCTCCAAAAAAATTTATATAATATATGTGTACATATTATGTATATATGTATATATATATATATATCTCCTCTTAAACACATGAGCTATCTTCTGCATACACAACATACTCTGTACATGAACAGCAATGGCCTTACAAGCATAATAAAAGTTCTTTTAATCTCTTCTCTCTTTAGTGGTTCCTATTTCACAGCCACACCACAGAGCCTTTGTGTTCTAAGTTCACAGGAAGCATCCCAAGCATTCTTGCAAGTCCTGTGGCTTGGCTCAAGCAGTTGGGAATAAAAGGTCCCTTGAATACAAATGGCAATGTTGCATTCTAGCAGCTGCCACCCAAGGGAAGCAAACACCAGGCAGTTCATGTTTTGTACTGCTGCTTTCTGTCCAAGAAAAAGATGACAGAAATATTCTCCCTGGAGAGTCCCTTTGGTTTGATTTTCTGGGGTGGGCAGGGGGTGGGTATGGGTGGGGGTAGGTTCTTTAGATGATTCCCTGTGGTATGTAAAAAGTCTGACTTTAATTTTAACTACTAGGATACATGAACTTCTACACAAGGTTATGTCTGAATTTTAAAGATAAAGGAATTGAAGGAACTGTTTCACTTTGCAAGAAGCTACCACTATTCCTCTTTCCAGACAACTGTAACGCGTATTGTTAACAGCAGTGGGTTAGATCCTCTGCCATTAATTGGAGGCCGAAAAAGAACACTTTGGGAAAGGTCAGCAAGGCTTAACTGGAGCTGGAGGAAGTGAGTGACTATATTTATAGCCCTGAAATGGAGCATATTTCAGTTTTCCACACAAAGAGGGCTTTCTTTCTACTTTTAACATGTCACTAAGTCGAGGTGGATAAGTTCTGAAGACTCAGAGGAATTTGTTGCCAAATTGTAAATCCAAACTTACATGAATTTCATTACTGTATCTCTCATGCCACAGGAGGAGCCCATGGCACAGTGTCTTTGGACCAGCATAATCACATGGAGGACAAAGAGTCTACAGAATTTTCTGGGATGAAAGAATGAATGCTCTACTTCATTTTTTCTTTCTTCTTGAACTTTATGCATTTAAGATTGGCACACTTACTCAGGAAGTTAAGTGCCTGAAGATGTGCTAGTGATGTAGACACAAAACTTTTCACCCCTGGATATTGGGTGTAAACCTAGACTGAGTCAGTGGTGATCAAAAGTAGATTAATGAGTAGCATGTTTTCATGAAAATAATCTCTCCCTATTGATAGCTACTATTCTACACATCATCATATTGTCAAGAAATCCCATAAGAGAAAGGGAACTTAGAGACAATGTAGTCTAACTTCCTCATTTTAGAAAACATCAAAAATAAGACTGAAAAAAGATAAACAACTAGTCTAAGGTCATGAGAGCTAGTAATGTCCAACCTGGGAATAAAGTCAAGGTTTCCAGACTTATATTCCAGTGTTTGGTCTCTTTATAAGTCCATGACACTTTATTGAATGTTATGGATTATTTCTCCCAAATGCATGAGATGTCTTTTTGCCATGTAATTACTCAATCGAAAAATGAAGTAAATGGTGAATAATATATGCATAAGGGGTTAAGGGAAGAAAATCACTGTAGGTGTCTAGGTAGGACTACTTCTGAAGTAGTCTAGATTGCATGTTAGAATCATCTAGGGGAGAGTGTTGGTTACCTAGTGCTGCGTAACAAACTACCACAAAACTCAGTTAGCTGAAAACCACAGCCATTTTATTAGATCTCACAATTTTGAAGGACGGGAATCTGAGGAAGCCTCAACCAGCTGATTCTCCTGCTCCATGGGGTGTCAACTAGGATTACTGGCTGGGTTTTAGTTGGCAAGTGGACTGGTTTGGAGAATGCAAGATGCCTTAACTCACTTACCTGGTGCATTGATGGGAACAAATGGGAGTGCGGGGCCATCTGGTCTCTCTCTCATGTTATCTCAGTGAATCTATACAGCTTTCTTATATAGCAGACTTCTTCCATGGTAGCTCAAGTCTCAGGAAACTGCTGGCAATTGCCATTTCCTTTTCAAGATTAGTCCCATAACTGGCCCAGTGTTGCTTCTGCCATTCTCTGTTGGTAATGCAGTCAGAACCACAGGGAGGGAAAACAGATCCCACTTCTCAGTAGGAGTACCAAAGACTTTATGGCCATCTTTAATCTACAACAGTCCATCCCCAATCATTTCTTATTTCCAATCCTCCCATACACAAAATATACTCCTTCTGTCCCATGATCTCCAATAGCTTCATCTCATTATAGTATCAGGCTCAGATTGGAGATCCAGAATTTCCTCTTCTAAATTACATCCAGATGCAGATTAGACTAATCAGGTGTGATTCTCTCAATCTAAAACCTATCAACTAAAGAACCAACCTGTCTACCCATTATACTCAAAATATAATTATCACATTGACATAAATAATTGCAGTAGTCACTCAAGTTCAAACATAGGGAGGGAGGGCAACAACAGTCAAAGAGAAGTAACTTGTCCATAGAAAGTCTGAAATACAATGGGCACATGCCATCAATTACATGATTAGTATCCTGATTTAGTCGGGTTTGGGGTGTAACTCAGGCATTGATATTGTATATTGTCTCCCATAGGTGTTTCTAATGTGTAGCCAGAGTTGGACACATTGACCTAGGGACTTCACCCTGCACTTTTCTTATGAAATAGTTACTTGAAAACTTAATTTCCTAAAGGGTGTTCTCATTTCTGACAGCATGTAATCACCTTGAATTTTTTTTAATGCAAATTTCTTTTCTCAGTCTAGACCTATTGAATCCAAACCTGTTTAACAAACATTCCCAAATGATTCCTATGTTACAAAAATTTCAGATCCACTGTTGTTGTATGTGCATGCTCAGTCATGTCTGACTCTTTGTGACCCTATGGACCCTAACCCGCCAGGCTCCTCTGTCCATAGGATTTTTCAGGTAAGAATACTGGAGCGGGTTGCTGTTTCCCTCTCCAGGGGATCTTCCAAACTGAGAGATCGAACTAGCATCTCCAACATTGCAGGTAGATTCTTTACCACTAGCACCAGCTGGGAAGATCCACTGGATCTTTATAAAAATCCAATTGTATTTTGTGAATTTTTAAAGAATGTGATAGTATTGCACATTCAGTGGCATACTAATAAATGTTCAATAACCAGCTCTTTGGCAAAGTAAAAAAACTTGATTTAGAGTGGATGCCAATTTCTCTGGTATAAATACTCCCACACTGACTGATTTCAAACTTGACACTATATCAAAAAACATGCAAAATTTCTCTTCAATGCACACTTGAAACTAACACAATATTCTAAATGAATAAAACTCCAATAATTTTTTTTAAAACATGCAAAATTTACGAAAATACACAATCACTTCTCATGAGACAGCACAGGCTGACACTAGCATACCATTTCTCATCTCATATGATGTGAAAAATCACAATAATAACATAGGAACAGAAGCTGTGAAGGAAGCCTATCTTGGGTAAAACTTTTAATTCTGCAAATTATTGATTATGTGGCCCTGGACACATTAATTTTCATAAGTAAAACACAATAATTTTCATAAAGGTACTTATTAATTTTCATAAATAACACATTAATTTTCATTTTATAAGGTTAAGTTTTAAGTTTCTTCAATCATGTACTCCCAAAGTGCTATGAACTTCTCCTATCTCAAGACTTCACACTTGCAGAATTTACCTGACTGCCTTCCTCACAAGTCTGTCGGCAGAATCACTCCTTTCCTTTTGTTCCCCCATCCCCAGTGATCAGCAACGTGCCTGACACACAGCAAGGACTCAGCATTCACATGTTGACCAAACAGGAGAACATATGTGCCCACTCCCTCCTACTGCAACCACAGCAAACATTAATAATGAATCGTGACACTTGGATACTAGAGGATAAATCATTTGAGAAACATGGCACTCCAGGAAGCCTCTACCAACTAACCAGAACCAGTACATGAGATCAACCTGCTTTCCACTCTGCTATAAGCTCTGCTAATAAAGGATTCTGAGCCTCAAGGGAAAAAAGATCAACTAGGTTTCAAAAACCTTTCTAATTACAAATAAAATTCTGTTTTATAATTTGAACAGAACTTAGACCTGAAAGTCTGAGAAGGAGAGACAAAAAGGAAGATAAAGAAAAATTGGTAACTGCTCTATTTCCCATCAGACTAATTCCAGGACAGATCTAATTTTCTTATGGTCATTTTGATCTCAGTCAAATGTTGTTCTATTGGCTCTCAGCTAAGCTAGTGGTGTGAAACATGAGGATGTGAAGCCAGTCCTCAGACTCCACCCCTGACACTGGTCTCTGAGCTCGGGTCCCCACTGCCAGTTAAAGGGCCAAAGAAGGAAGGAAAGCAGAAGCCGGTGACCTCAGGAGAAACATCTCCATGGTAGATAAATCCTCTGAGGGGACAGCTATGATGGACTAAACCTCAGAATCTTACTTGTTCCCCCTCTCACATTTCACAGTGCCTGGCATGTCTTATCCCACTCGTGTAGTTTATCTGCATTAGAGATTATTACATCATCTGTGCACTTATTAAGCAAATATCTGTTGATATAAAAATTTCTAGGCACTGAGTAAACAAAATGCAAAAAAAATTCATGTGAGATATTTTTGTTGAGATATTTTCAATCCACTTAGGAAAACAATATATACATAAACAACCACAGTACAAGGAAGAAAGTAATATGTCACTGAAGAACATAAATAAAAACCTTCAGAGAATTCAGAGAGAGCAGGATCCAACTCTGGCTGGAGGTGGGGGCTTACTGATGGATAGGGGAATATGGAGGAGGGTACATGTGATGGAATATATGGGCACATGCAAGTTAACAAAGTATAAATGGTGCAACTGAGATGCAACTTGATTAGATAGAAGGCCCAGGAGGATATGTGATGGCTAAGGCACAATGACTGGCTAAGGTGCAAGACAAGTAAAGATTTTTGAAAATGAAAAGTAATAGTTATGACAAATATTTTAGTAATGAGCAATGAAGACAGTAAAGGGAACAGATCCAATGGACCACTAGTTAGAAGACTAACTATAATAATCCAGAAAGAAGCAAGGTTTTCAGCAAGAAAGTTAACAGTCTTGAGAGTCAATGTGGAGAGAAAGCAAGAGGAGAAAGTCAGTAAGTCTGTGAAGTTCAGGGTCTGAGGGGCAGGGAAATCCATCTATCCAGTCACCGCAGAATCACGAGGCTCTTGCTATGTGTCAGCACTGTTCTTGGAATATTTAGTGCTGAACAGAACAAACTTGGGTTCTACTTTATGGCACTTATAATTTATTCAGGAAATCAGATCACAGACAAATAAAAGATAAATAATCACAGGTGGTGATAACTGCTATGGTGGAAGTTAATAGAGTGACAAGAGAGATGACAAGAGGAGGACCCTATTCAGAGAGGGTGGTCTGGGGCAGATTCTCTATGCAGGTGACCTTACACTGAGCCCAGAGGATGGGGAGCTATTCCTAGAATGGGGCTCGAGCAGGGAGGAGGAGATACCCTCTAGGAGGAGGGAGCTATGTGGCTTAAATAGAGGTGATGTTGACATGGAACATGGGAGATGGAAAAAGAAAGGTTAATTTAAGAATTGTAGATGAGGGTCCAATGGGCCCACAGAAGAAGATAACAAAGCCATCATTGGAAACACTATACTTGAGTTCAGAAAAGAAGATCACTTGTATGGAGGTGATGGGGAAGCAGGGCTTCCGAGGGAACAGCTAAGGATTGAAATTACACAGACACATGAGACATGGAAATGGGATCAAAAAGATTCTGGGGCATGCAGGGTCAGTCCTAGGAATGATCAGAGGTCACAAGTCCACCTGTGAATTGAGGAGCAGAATCAAGGTGGTGGAGAAGAGAGAGCTAATAATAGGAGTTCATGCAAGATTTCAAAGGCAAAGATAATAAGAAAGGGAGCAAGGCTGGGACAGGTAATAAGATTGGGTAGCTACCTCTAGAACACGCAAAACTGTGTCTAATGCACAAAAGCATGGGCAGTACCAGTGAGAGCACCAGTGAGAGACAAGCGCGGAGCCTCTGGAAACAAAAGGAAGAACGGACTGGGGCAAATGCTGCCCAGGCTGAAGCAGATACAGATGGCCCTGGAGGAGAAGAACATGGACTGGAATTCCCTATTTCAGCTGTTTTGTATGAAAGCTAGTCCTGCCCAAGTCAAAATGCATGATGTGTTTACAGAAAATGCTGACCTTTTGTTCTCCCATGAGTGAGTAGAGCAAGGGATAGAGAAGGGAGTTGCTCTGGAGAAATCTACAACTAATTTAATGGCTCAAAAAGGCTAGCAGTGTGATGACAACTGCTTTTTCTCACACTTTTCTTTCCTGTTCTTGGAGACAGTTTGTTTTCCCATAGGCTTTGCCGATTGTTGCTACAGAGAAACACAACACATGAAAACTTTCAAATCTGCAAGAATGAGAAGGAGAAACTTCCCTTTGGAACAACTATTTTCAATAACATTAAAGCCACAAGGATGAGTTTAACAGCATGATGCTGTGGGGGGCTTCCAAAAGAGGAGAGTATACAAGTCACATATCCTTAGAAGAAAGAACACTTTCTGGAATATATTTGGGTATCCACAGGAGGCTAAGAAAAATGACTTCCTGTGTTTCCCCCGTGGCTTAGTAAACAATCCACCTGCCAATGCAAGAGACATGGGTTCGATCCCTTATCCAGGAAGACCCCACACAAAACTAAGCCTGTGCACCACACCTGTTGAGCCTGTGCTCTAGAGCCCCAGCTCCGCAGCAAGAGAAGCCATCACAATGAGAAGTCTGTGCACTGCACCTACAGAATAACCCCACATGCCACAGCTAGGGAAAAAGCCCAGGGAGCAATGAAGATCCAGTACAGTCAAAAGTAAAATAAATAAAATTATTATTTTTTTAATGGCTGCATTTGCCTTTCCACTGATGTACCCTGATGCACAGCCTGTAACTTCCATACAATGCAGGTCAAGGATCTGAAATTAAATGATTGATTTTGCCATGTTTTTCACCTTCACTATGCTCTTAGAAATTCTTACAGAAATTGAAGAAAACAATCTCACTAAAGCGCTTGGTCTGTCTGTACACACACATGGACTTGAGTGGTTTGTCTCAGTACAGATCCTGTCACGCAATGAAGCAAAATGTTCTATTTCTCTATGTCTGCTGAAATCCAATCAGTAGCTTTACTGTTCCTTCACATCCCAGAGAATGAGAAACAGAATGCAACAGTTTCTTCCTTCAACACCTCAGCAAGGTTTGTTTATCTTAATAAAACCAACCATATGCAGTTTGCACCTAACCAGCTACTGCTTAATTGTCCAACTGTCTAAACAATATGACATAGAATTTATTGGTATAGACACAATGCTAAAATGTAATACTCTTTCATTCCTGCATTATTTCACATATACAAGTTCTTTCTCCAACAAAATTGTAAGCATTTTGTACTCAAGGATTATGCATTTCACTTTTAAAATTTTCCTGTATCAAGGCACAGGAGAGTGAACGATGTATTTTCACATAGTAATAGCCTGGCTCTCCAGATATGAGTAAGCTTATTACTAAACTCTAAGAAGTGGTTAGTAAGACAAAAAGGGAAGATGAAGTTAGATAAACAGGTGAAACTGGTAAAGCAGGGTTTCTCACCCCCATCCCCCACTGCTGATACAGAAGAAAAAAGGTTGTGACCAGAACTAGTCTATGATTCACTGAGATGGTGGGGACAGACTATGTAACCTTCAAAAGGGATGCAGCAGGCTGAGCTCTCCTCTCAGAGTCTGGTACATGGAGAGTAACCACTGAGAGGAGTGTCCTCTAACAGGTGAGAAGGAGAAGATGAAAAGTTGCTCTTAAATGAAAAGAGAGGAGGATAAACCATCTCAGGAGCTCAGTTTCCGTTCTAGCACTACTGCTTCTGGTCCTAGTAAACCACTAGCCAAAAGAGGCTAAGATTCAAGGTTCATGCAAGAAGAGCTAAGGGCCAAGGTGAGAAGAAGCCCTTCCATGGCAGGTGGACATCCAGACCAGGAGGGCTACAGCACAGGGTGTTTTCACAGGTGCACCCAGGAAAGGAAAGAGTCCCTGAAAACCCAAACTTGGAGACTTGTAAGGATATGGGGGAACAGACAACTCCCAGAAAGGACAGGCTTCTCTTGATTTTTATAAAGTGACCATATTCTGAGCCTCATAGGCTGAATTAGAATAAGCTGAACAACTCCAGAATCTCAGTGGCCTACCACATAAGGGTTTCTAGGTTGCTCACACTGCAGGTTGGAAGCTGGCTGGCAAAGGGCTCTCTGTTTGCCATCTTTACTCAAGTAGTAAAGTTGATGAAGGCTGCCTGTCCACCCAGTGCTGGAAAGAGAACTATATGAGTTGGGTGCTTGGCAAAGCTTCCTCCTGGAAGTGACCCATATCACTTCTACTCAAATTTCATTGGTCAAGGCAAATCATGTGGCCACGCACAACTTCAAAAGGGCAGTGAAGCAGAATCCCACCAATTTCCTGGACAGAAAGGTGTGTGAACTCTGCTAATGACTGCCACCTGCATCACAGGAAGACCTGCTTGCCCACAGGTCAGGATCTACTTCATTCAGCACTCAGAAAATCTTTTCTCCAGAAGGACAGAACTGAAAACTGCTTGCCTGCTAATTTCACTTCATCACTAAAGCATCACCCAAATATTTCATGAAAAGATTCAGATTTAAAACATTTTTTAAATCTTACTAAATCAATTTTATTGTAATAAGTGGTTAAATGGTAAATTCTCCTTGGCTAATTCTTTCCAGAATGCTCCAACAGAGTAGGTTTCTCCCTTTTGTCCTCTTTCTCTTCACCCTGTTAATTCCCTCTATAAAATCTATCATTATTTGTCATTATTGATAGATTATATTGGTATAATTTTAGTCCTAATTATAGCATAGAAGACTTAAAATATGTAAATATTATTCTGTAACTACCATTTGCTGTCCTTGACTCATTACATACTGAGGACTCAATAAGTAGTACTGATTCCCTCATGATGATATTAAATATGGGAAAACATGTTTTCTAAGGTCATTTCATGAAATAAACAGAATTATGAATATCAGTGGACCTGTAATTAATTCAGTGAATATTCTGGTTTATGAAGAGAAATTTGGGTCATTAAAAAATAGTTAACTTATATTCACTATCCTCTTGTTAAGGGTACAAAAATAGACTTCAGTAGTAGAGATACTTAAAGCAAAGCCAGCAAAGTCTTTCTCTTCCAGATCATAACTAAATTATCAAATGAATATTAAAATAGGGGAAATCCTGTATCAGCTCTGGAAACGAGGAAAGAGTACCATCAATATGCCAGGACTTCAAGGAATTCCTAACGTATTAGGTTGGCTATAAGATGCTATGGAAAAATCTGAATGAACATTTTGGCCAACCCAATATGTATAGGAGGAGGTGAGCTCCACGTCCTTCTAGTCTACCATCTTGATTGGTACCCCCTTGCTTGAAGAGGGAAGCAAATTAAAGGAAAGCCTTAGGTGGCAAAGTGGGAATTTCTTCATTGAAAAGAATGGGAATTTTCAAGCAAAGGGAACTTGAGCCCAAATGTTCACAGCAGGATTATTCACAATAGCCAAAGGTGGAAACACCCCAAGTGCCCATCAGCAGACAAATGGATAAAAAAATATGATATATTCATATAATGAAATATAATTTGTCCATAAAAGAAATGAAGTATTGATACATGCTAAGCATAGATGAACCTTTCTTTTTTTCCTTTATTTTTTATTAGTTGGAGGCTAATTACTTTACAATATTGTAGTGGTTTTTGCCATACACTGACTTGAATCAACCATGGATTTACATGTGTTCCCCATCCTGAAACCCCCTCCCACCTCCCTCCCCATCCCATCCTTCTGGGTCATCCCAGTGCAGCAGCCCTGAGCACCCTGTCTCATGTATCCAACCTGGACTGGCGATCTGTTTCACACTTGATAATATACATGTTTCAGTGCTATTCTCTCAGATCATCCCACCCTCACCTTCTCCCATAGAGTCCAAAAGTCTGTTCTATACATCTGTGTCTCTTTTTCTGTTTTGCATATAGGGTTATCATTACCATCTTTCTGAATTCCATATATATACAGTATACTGTATTGGTGTTTATTTTTCTGGCTTACTTCACTCTGTATAATGGGCTCCAGTTTCAATGAATGAACCTTAAAAACATTATACTGAGTGAAAGAAGTCACATACTACATGATTCACATGAAAGTCCAGAATTGGGACGTCCATAGAGACAGAAAGTAGATTAGAGGTTGCTTAAAGGCTAGGGAGCAGGGAGTGGGGCATAGGGGGTGATAATCAAAGGGTACACGTTTCTTCTTGAGGTGACGAAAATGTTCTAAAATCTGCAGTGGTGATGGTTGGACATATCTGTTAATATACTAAAAATCACTGACTTGTATACTTTGAAAGGGTGAATTGTATATTGCGTGAATTAGGTCTCATGAAAGCTCTTAAAAATTAAAAAGAAAAAGAAAGAAGCAAAGGGAGCTGCAAGGAACCCTAGGCATTTGGCTGGGGGTAGGGGGGTGAAAGACAGCTGTAAGGTGGATGAGGTCGGCTCCCTTGAAACATCTTTCCTGATGCAGATCAACAGCATTCTATAGAAGATACTCAGAAGGCCTGCAGCTGAGTGCAGACACAGCAAAGAGAGGAGAGCCTGCAGCCCTGAGCTGCTCCCAGTGCTGTGGATTCTCTGATGTGTGGGCAGAAGGGCCTCTTGTACAGCAGCTTTATGAAACAGTGCAGAAACTGCTTGGAAAGAGTTCCAACTGGGACTGGCCACTTTGGCCACTATAAAGCAGTCTTTTATTGCTATATTATGATCACACATGTCACCTCCATCCACCATCCTCTCTAGTCAGTGAGGTTTCTAATGACATCCAGGTTTTTATGATTCTTTGGCTATCCAATTTTCTCCAAATCTTTAATAGTGTCTAATTTACTTACTTCCAGCAATTTCCACACCCAAATTTCTTTCCTGGACATAACTCTCAAATCTAATTTACTTTTTTCCTCACTCAACTCCTTTCCACTTTTTCCTCAAATTAATGGTGGCTATTTGGAGAGGGAATATCACACCCTTATTGAATTCTTTGTCTTGAGACTGAGTCTTATTTTTTTTTAAGAGACTGAGTCTTAAGGGACTTTAGTTGCTTCTGTCAACCTAGATTCCCACCCTCTGGGCTCTAAAGACAGTCAATTTTTCCCACTTGAAAAGCTTCAAATTTCTGGACCCTCTGTAGTCTCTTTTGAGTTTTTGAGCCAAGCAGTTCCAGCTTGAGCTCTTGCTCCTAAAACCTTACAAAATATAGCCACTGTCAACTAGCATACAGCTCTAACATTCTCTATCCAGTTTCTTCCCATAGAACTATGGGCTATTAGTCACTTTATCTACCTTAAAAACTATCACTAACAAAAATTTTCCGAAACATTTTGCCATTGTGAATCACAGGTCTCCATCTTCTAACTTTCAATATCAGTTTCATCGCTGTTTTCTCAACTGTTAAGACAGTACTCTGTGTTTTAGTTTTGTTGTTACGGTAGCACCCACTTTCTTTACCATCTCTTATGTTAGTTCATACTAGCTGTCATGATATTAACAGCTGAGTGGCTTTACATAACAGAAGTTTAATTCTCTCTTACATATAGTCCAGTTGGCAGTAGAGGGGCTCTGCCCCATGCAGATATTCAGGGACTCAGATTAACAGAGACTTTGCCAATTCATTTGTGGCTCGCAAGGTGGCCTTGGGCATTGCCATGCAGACCAGAAAGAGCAAAATGATCTCGCACTGCACCTTTACCATATTCTGTTCGCCAGAACTCAGTCACACTCTCACACTCAACACCAAGGGAAACTGTGGGCCCAGGGAGAAAACCAAATGGTCTTGCAGATGACCAGACAGTGTTTGAACTCATCCTATTAATTCCAGAGATATTCACATAGGTCCAAACAAAAATGTCAACAAAATCTCTATACTTTTGATAAGAGAAATATAAGGGAAAAAACGTGTTAAAGAAAACTTAAAAACCCAAGAATGACCAAAGACATACCAAAAAATACACACAAAAAGAAAACAAGGTGGTCATATTATTAACATCAGACAAAAAGTATCAAGGCAAATGACATTACATAGCAAATCAACTAAGGGAATTAAACACTACATCAAATTATATACAGTGATAACTGGAAATATAAGAAGAAAAGATGGACAGAAAAAGTATAGTTGTGAAGACTTTAACAACTACTTTTTACTTTCTCATTAGAAAACCAAAAATAAAAATACAGAGTATTTTTAAATATATCTCATGAAGTTAATTTTAAAATGTTGTAACTTTAAAGTTGCAGGATACAAAATAAATACACAGAAATCTGCTGCAATTCTATATACTAGCAACAAAGGATCAGAAAGAGAAATTAAAGAAATAATCCCATTTACCACCACATTAAAAAGAATAAAATACCTAGGAATAAACCTCCCTAAGGAGGCAAAACACCTGTACTCAGAATGCTGATGTACTAAGATGCTGATGAAAGAAATTGAAGATTACACAAATAGATGGAGGAGAAGGCAATGACACCCCACTCCAGTACTCTTACCTGGAAAATCCCATGGAAGGAGGAGCCTGGTAGGCTGAAGTCCATGGGGTCACAAAGAGTCAGACATGACTGAGCGACTTCACTTTCACTTTTCACTTTCATGCATTGGACAAGGAAATGGCAACCCACTCCAGTGTTCTTTCTTGGAGAATCCCAGGGACGGCAGAGCCTGGTGGGCTGCCATCTATGGGGTCGCACAGAGTTGGACATGACTGAAGCGATTTAGCAGCAGCAGCAGCAGCAAATAGATAGAAAGATATATCTTGTTCTTGGATTGGAAGAATCAGTATTGTTAAAATGGCTCTATTACCCAAGGCAATCTACAGATTCAGTGCTGCTGCTGCGGATGCTGCTAAGTCGCTTCAGCCGTGTCCGACTCTGTGCGACCCCATAGATGAAAGCCCACCAGGCTCCCCCGTTCATGGGATTTTCCAGGCAAGAGTAGTGAAGTGGGTTGCCATTGACAGATTCAGTGCAATTATTATCAAATTACCAATAGCATTTTTCATAGAACTAGAACCAAAAAAAATGTTAAAAAGTGTATGGAGAAACAAAAGATTCCAAATAACCAAAGCAATCTTGAAGAAAAACAGAGCTGGAAGAATCAGGCGCCATCACTTTAGACTACTACAAAGCTAGATTTATCGCAACAATATGGTACCAGCACAAAAAGAGAAATATAGGTCAATGGAACATGATAGAAAGTCCAGAAATAAACTCAAGCACCTATGATCAATTGATCTACAACAAAGGAAGCAGGAACATACAACACAGAAAAGACAGTCTATTTATTACATGGTGTTGGGAAAACTAGACAGCTACAAGTTAAAAAAAAAAAAAAAAAGAATTAGAACATTCTTTAACACCATACAGAAAATAAACTCAAAATGGATTAAAGACCTAAATATAAGACCAGATACTATAAAATTCTTAGTGAAAAAATATCAGCAGGATGCTCTTTGACATAAATTGCAGCAATATTTTTTGGTCCTGTCTCCTAGAATAATGGAAACAAAACCCAAACTAAACCAATAGGACCTAATTAAACCCAAAAGCTTTTGCACAGCAAAGGAAACCATAAACAAAATGAAAAGACAACCCACAGAATGGGAGAAAATACTTTCCAGCAAAGCAACTGACAAGAGATTAATCTTCAAAATTTACAAACAGACCATGTGGCTCAATATTAAAAAAACAAAAACAAAAAAACAACCCAATCAAAAAATGGGCAGAAGACCTAAATAGACATTCTTTCAAAGAGGACATACAGATGGTCAAGAGGCACATGAAAAGATCCTCAACATTGCTAATTATTAGAGAAATGCAAATCAAAACTGCAATGAGTCATCACCTCACACCAGTCAGAATGGCCACCATAAAAAGTCTACAAACAATAAATCCTGGAGAGTGTGGAGAAAAGGCAGCACTCCTACACTGTTGGTGGGAATGTAAATTGGTGCAGCCACTATGGAGAACAGTATTTTTGCTGTTGTTTAATCACCAATTTATATCCAACTCTTTTTAACTCCATAGTCAATAGCCCACCAGGATCCTAGGATCCTTGGATCCTGTCCATGGGATCTCCCAGGCAAGAATACTGGAGCAGGCTGCCATTTCCTTCTCCAGGGATGGAACCCACATCTCCTGCACTGGCAGTGAGGGTTCCTTAAAAAACTAAATATAGAGCTGCCATATGATCTAGCAATCCCACTCCTGGGCATATATCTAGAGAAAACCATAATTTGAAAATATACATGCACCTCAATGTTCATTGCAGCACTATTTACAATAGCCAAGACATGGAAGTAACCTAAATGGCCATTGACAGATGAATAGATAAAGAAAATGTGGCTCATATTCACAATAGCAAACCACTCCAGTGTTCTTGCCTGGAAAATCCCATAGACATTCAGGATACAGTCCATAGGGTTGCAAAGAGTCAGACACGACTGAAGTGACTTAGCATGCATGCATGCACTATTCAGACATTTTAAAAAAAGAATAAAATAATGCCATTTGCAGCAACATGGATGAACCAGGAGATTATCATACTAAGTAAAATAAGCCAATATACAGACAAGTATCATATGATATCACTTATATGCAGAATCTAAAAAAAATAATACAAATGAATTTATTTACAAAACAGAAACAGACTCACAGAGAGAACAAACTTAAGGTTAGCAGAAGAGAAGGAGGTGGGGAGGAATTGGGGGTATGGGATCGACCTCTGCACACTTCTATCCCTTTTATATTTAACTGAATCAGTCTGCTGTATAGCTGAAACCAATACTACATTGTTAATCAACTGTACTCCAATATAAAACTTTTTTTAAAAAATGGAAAAACATTAGTAAATGAATAAAATAAAATATTGCACTTTCAAATTGAGAATGTTTTTTAGCATATGCAGAAATGTATAATTTTCTCAACTACAAAGAAAACCTCCTAATCATATTGTGATGAAATTAGAAATAAATATATTTAAACAAAAAGTTTACACTCGCACACACATACTTACATAAAATATAGCTATAACCCTAAGACCAAAAATACACTCCCTTAAGTAACTGTTGTGTCTAAATGATCAGAGTAACTGTTTTATTTATATCCTTTAGCCTCAGGTAATAGAGACTCACTCAAACTTCAATCTATGAGTTGATGAATTAGTGGATGGAATTGTAAGACTACCTGGAATCCTAGGGAGATGAGATCAAACAGAAATCTAAAAATAGGAGCCACTGTAAGAATTGGTCACCCCTAGTCCAAGTGGAAGGTGACTCACAGGAGGGACTAGCAGACTGAGGATGTAAATTTTGCTCTAGTGCTCCACCGTTAACTGATTCAGTTACCCTCCACTGACTACTTCTTCCTTAACTCCTCCAACTGACTTCCTCCATCTCCATATCTTATCTTTATCTTGCAGTTTCTGCTTCTTTGTGCCCTCAGCTTGGTCCTTTATGACCTCTCCTTTCTTGCAGTATAAGATGACTTTTAAATTCTTCTCCTGCTGTGCTTTTTCTTCTTCTGCTTATTTTGAAATTAAAGTCTTAAGAAATGGAATCTCATTAGCTATGTCATTCTTTGCTTATGAAATGAGACCACACCTTTAGGTCCCCTGGCCAGCCTGTGGATTCTCTGGGGCCTCTATGAACCTCTTACTCAACTGGCAAAGACTGAATAAAGAACAAATTGTATAAAATATGGATGCCGAATATCTGCCCTTTCTGCAAGGGTAGGAGTCGACTGCCCAGGAGGAGTTACAAGCATGGCAAGTAGGGTTACAAGTATTTGTTGCTAGTATCAGATGTTCTGCTAGACTCTAAGTACATTATATAGGACACCGACAAACTACGACGCACTTTTCCAAAACCCACATTTACAGGCATGGAAAGAGATTCACAATATAACATTGATTTAAAATATCAATTTACAAACAGGATTATTCTGGTTTTGAAAATAAAATATTTGTATGCATAAGAGAAAAATCTGACAAGATATAAAAGATATGAACATGTTGAGCCATGATTTTCTTTAGGTTACAGGTTGGGACTGAATCTTTCTGAAGTGCCTGTAAATATCTAACATTGACCTTATTTCAGTATCTTTTCTATAATCAGGACAATAAAACTATTTTTTATTAGGGGATGGAAAGTTTTAAAATATTTATACTTGTATCCTAGTAAATCCATTTCAAAGAATTTCTCCTAAGGGAATAATTGGAGTTATCTCAAAACATATTTTTATAAGAAAATATACAGGGTTTTTTTCCCTCCTTCTAGAAAGAGTGTTTAACTTTTCTGTGACTTCATGGTTTCTCTATAAATGTGACTCAAAAATGAGCCTCCTTCATATTTCCTTGGATGGTCTCAAGAAAATCCAGTAAAACAAGTCAACCACTGACTTTGAGACTATATAATCTACAGGTAAGGTGAGAATGGTTGGCAGCACCCTACTAGAGCAGTCAGGGAAAATGGAATTGGTAACTGTTAGTCTCATATTAGAAAGTGTTTTTCCTCCAGATATCAAGCATTTGAAACATCTGTTGTGAAAATTTGTTTCAGAAAAGAGTACTGAAACTAATTTTTACAAAGGTATAAGAGATAACCATGTGATTCTCCATTGCCACACTTAGTAAAAATTCTTCCTCCTTCCATCCTAAGATTTGTATCAGGAAATGTGAGCTATAATTAGCATTTTAACAAGCATGACAGATGATTTTTTTATGGAATTAGTTTTAAGATGACACTGTGAGAAGGACTGCTTTAGGAGGCTATCTCAAGCATAGATATTTGCATTTTAACAAGAACCAAAGCTTCAACTTTGGCTTCCCACTTGGCTCAGTGGGTAAAGAATATGCCTGCAATGCCAGAAACACAAGAGATGCAGATCCTATCCCTGGGTGGGGAAGATCTCCTGGAGAAGGGCATGGCAACCAACTCCAATTGTCTTGTCTGGAGAACCCATGGACAGAGGAGCGCAGCAGGCTATAGTCTACAGGGTTGCAAAGAGTTGGACACAACCGAAGTGACTGAACATGAAGCCTCAACTTAAATGAGTAAAGTCTGTATTCATTTCTGACAGCATGGTGAGCTAGAGATCCTGATCAACTCTATCATTGGAAACAACTAAATCCTGGATTAAATATCTTTTAGCATCTTGTAAATTTGTTGATGAGCTGTCCAGAAAGGAAGACGTCCTCTGAGGTCAAAAAATCTAAACTTAAAGCAAGAAGTCAAAAATGTAAGCGGAGCAGTTACGTTGGCTTTTGCTCTCAGGGATTTGCCAAACCCCATTAAAACTGAGTTTCAGTTTTCATGCTGCAAAGGGCTTAGGGAGAAAGATGCTACACAGACAGTGGGGAGCCTATTAAGGGATCTCCATTAAAGCTGGAGTTCACAGGGCTACATACTCACTTAAAGGTTGGTTTAGAAATAAGCCGGCTCCCAGTCCTGGGTAACGTACGGAAAAGTACCTGTCTCCAACTGTGGGGAGGGTGAAAAGGGGGGGAATCTCCCTTAAACATTCTTAACCACAAGCCAGATATCATGTAGCTTCATGCTTCCTAGACCATCCAAAACTCCTCAACATGAATAGTTTTTTTAAAGTTTTTTGGGGTCAGTAGTTGACCAGAAGTCTGGCAGAAGCAAGAGAAAATTCTCTCTGACGCAAGTCATTTCTGACCTAGGTACAAAATATTGCCAAAGATGAAGTTTTCAAAATATGATCTCTTATTTCAAAAATTTCCCATTTACATACAAATACATAGATGTCAATATCACACTGTATTACTGTAGCAATGAATCCTGATGACTTGATCTTTAATATGCACACACAATTTCACCACCTTCATATTTACCTCCCCCACCTTAGTTCAAATCATCATCATTTCTCACCAGGACTGCATGTTCAGGTTCACAATTTTAGATATATAATACAAAAACAGAGAATTCTGAAGCATCTTAAAAAGGGTGTTTTGCAACAGAATTAAAAATATAGAGCAATATCTTGGTTTGGAAGAATTAATACTGTTAAAATGGCCATAGTACCCAAAGTACCAGATGGTCAATGCCAAAATCAGATTGATTATATTCTTTGCAACCAAAGATGAAGAAGCTCTATACAGTCAGCAAAACAAGACCAAAAGCTGACTGTGGCTCAGATCATGAACTCCTTATTGTCAAATTCAGACTTAAATTGAAGAAAGTAGGGAAAAACCATTAGACCACTCAGGTATGACCTAAATAAAGTCCTTTACAATTATACAGTGGAAGTGACAAATAGATTCAAAGGATTAGATCTGATAAACAGAGTGCCTGAAGATTTATGGATGGAGGTTCATGACATTGTACAAGAGGCAGTGTTCAAGACCATCCCCAAGAAAAAGAAATGCAAAAAGGCCAAATGGTTGTCAGAAGAGACCTTACAAATAGCTGAGAAAAGAAGAAAAGTGAAAGGCAAAGGAGAAAAGAAAAGATATACCCATTAGAATGCAGAGTTCCAAAGAAGAGCAAAGAGAGATAAGAAAGTCTTCCTCAGTGACCAATGCAAAGAAATAGAGGAAAACAATAGAATGGGGGAAGACTAGAGATCTCTTCAAGAAAATTAAAGATACCAAGGGAACATTTCATGCAAAGATGGGCACAATAAAGGACAAAAACTGTATAAACCTAACAGAAGAAGAAGATACTATGAAGAGGTGGCAAGAATACACAGAAGAACTATGCTAAAAAGATCTTCATGACCCTGATAATCACAATGGTGTGATCACTCTACCTAGAGTCAGACTTCCTGGAATGCAAAGTCAAGTGGGGCTTAGGAAGCATCACTATGAACAAAGCTAGTGGAGGTAATGGAATTCCAATTGAACTATTTCAAATCCTAAAAGATGATGCTGTGAAAGTGCTGCACTCAATATGCCAGCAAATTTGGAAAACTCAGCAGTGGCCACAGGACTGGAAAAGGTCAGTTTTCATTCCAATCCCAAAGAAAGGCAACTCCAAAGAATGTTCAAACTATTGTACAAATGCACTCATCTCATACGCTAGCAAAGTAATGCTCAAAATTCTCCAAGCCAGGCTTCAATGGTGAGTGAACCATGAACTTCCAGAAGTTCAAGCTGGATTTAGAAAAGGCAGAGGAAAAAGAGATCAAATTTCCAATGCCCTTTGGATCATAGAAAAAGCAAGAGAGTTCCAAAAAAACATCTACTCTGCTTTATGGACGACTTCAAAGTCTTGGACTGTGTGGATCACAACCAAGTATGGAAAATTCTTAAAGAGATGAGAATTCCAGAAACCTTACCTGTCTCCTGAGAAACCTGTGGGCAGTTCAAGAAGCACCAGTTAGAACCAGACATGGAACAACAGACTGGTTCCAAATTGGGAAAGGAGTACGTCAAGGCTGTATATTGTCATCCTGCTTGTTTAACTTATAAGCAGAACACATCATGCAAAATGCTGGGCTGGATGAAACACAAGCTGGAATCAAGATTGTCAGGAGAAATATCAATAACCTCAGATATGCAGATGACACCACCCTTATGGCAGAAAGTGAAGAAAAACTAAAGAGCCTCTTGATGAAAGTGAGAGAGGAGAGTGAAAAAGTTGGCTCAAAACTCAGCATTCAAAAAACTAAGATCATGGAATCCAGTCCCATCACTTCATGGCAAATATATGGGGAAACAATGGAAACAGTAAGAGACTTTATTTTCTTGGGCTCCAAAATCACTGCAGGTGGTGACTGTATCCATGAAATTAAAAGATACTTGCTCCTTGGGAGGAAAGTTATGACCAACCTCGACAGCATATTAAAAAGCAGAGACATTCATTCCTTTGCCAACAAAGGTCCAGCTAGTCAAAGCTATGGTTTTTCCAGTAGTCATGTACAGATGTGAGAGTTGGACTATAAAGAAAGCTAAGCACCAAAGAATTGATGTTTTTGAACTGTGTTGCTGGAGAAGACTCTTGAAAGTCCCTTGGACTGCAAGGAGATCCAACCAGTCAATCCTCAAGGAAATTAGTCCTGAATATTCACTGGAAGGGCTGAAGCTGAAACTACAATACTTTGGCCACCTGATGGGAAGAACTGAGTGGCTGAACTGAACTGAACCCAAAGCAATCTACAGATTTAATGGGATACCTGTCAAATGACCCATGACTTTTTTTTTCACAGAACTATAACAAATAATTCTAAAATTCATATGGAACCATAAAAGACCCAGAATTGCCAATGGAATCCTGAAAAAAAAAAAAAAACAAAAAAACAGGAGACATAACCCTCCTAGACTTCAGACAATACTACAAAGCTACAGTAATCAAAACAGCATGATATCAGCACAAAAACAGATCAATGGAACATAATAGAGAGCCAAGAAATAAACCCACACACCTATGGTCAGTTAATCTTCAATGAAGGAGACAAGAACATGCAATGGGGAAAAGATAGTCTCTTCAATAAGTGGTGCTGGGAAAAATGTAAATCAATGAAGTTGGAACATACCCTCTCACCATACACAAAAATAAACTCAAAATGGTTTAAAGACTTAAACATACAACATAGCTCCTTAAAACTCTTAGAAGAAATCACAGGCAAAACACTCTCTGTCATAAATCATAACAATGAGTTTTAAGTCACTCTCCTAAGGCAATAGAAATAAAAACAAAAATAAACAAATAGGACTTAATCAAACTTACAAGCTTTTGCACAGCAAAGGAATCCATAAACAAAATGAGAAGACAACCTACAGAATGGGAGAAAATAGTTGCAAACAATGCAATTGACAAGGGATTAATCTCCAAAATATAAAGATAGCTCATACAACTCAGTAACAAGAAAATAAACAGCCCAAGTGAAGAATGGGCAGATGACCTAGAAATTTCTCCAAAGAAATACAGATGGCTGATATGCACATAAAAAGATGTTCAACACTCTAATTATTTGTTGTTGTCCAGTCACTAAGTCATGTCTGACTCTTCTGCAATCCCATGGATTTCAGCCCACCAGGCTCCTCTGTCCATGGGCTGAGCCAGGCAAGAATACTGGAGCTGGTTGCCATTTCCTTCTCCAGGTGATCTTCCCAGCCCAGGAATCAAACCCATGTCTCCTGCATTAGCAGACAGATTCTTTACCCCTGAACCACCTGAGAAGCAAATCAAAACTACAGTGAGGTACCACCGCACATAGGTCAGAATGACCATCGTTAAAAATTCTACAAATAATAAATGCTGGAGAGACTGTGAAGAAAATAAAATCCCCCTGCATTATTGGGAATGTAAGTTGGTACAGCCATTGTGGAAAACAAGATGGAGGTTCCTCAGAAAACTAAAAATCGAATTACCATATGATTCAGCAGTCCCACTAGTGGGCATATATCCAGACAAAATTCTAATTTGAAAAGATACATGCACGCCTATGTTCATAGCAGCACTGTTTACAATAACCAAGACATGGAAACAACCTAAATGTCCATACAGATGAATGAATAAAGATGTAGTACATGTATACAATGGAATACTACTCAATCATAAAAAGAATGAAATAATGACATTTGCAGCAGCATGGGTACAACTAGAGATTATCATACTAAGTGAAGTAAGTCAGAAAGACAAATACCATAGGATATCAGTTATACGTGGAATCTAAAGTATGACACAAATGAACCTAACTACAATACAAAACAGAAACAGACATAGAGAACAAACAAACATCATGGTCTTAGAGAACAGACTGGTGGTTGCCAAGGGGAAGAGAGCTGGTGAACAGATTGAGTGGGAGATTGGGGTTAGCAGATGTAAGCTTTTGTATTTAGAATGGATAAACAACAAAGTCCTATTGTATAGCACAGAGAACTATATTCAATATCCTATGATAAACCATAACGGAAACGAATATAAAAAATAATGTGTGTATGTATACATATATACATATATATAGATGCACAAGTGAATCACTTTGCCATACAACAGAAATTAGCACAACATTATAAATCAACCATACTTCAATAAAATCTGATAAAAATACAGAGAGCTATAAATCTAGCAAAAAATGTGCAAGGCCTTCATAGAGAAAATCACAAAATGCTATTTCAAAGTTAAAAAATAAATATAGTATTAGACCATGTTATGAATTGCTTAATTCAATATTGTAAAGATGCCAGTTCTCCTAAAATCTATAAATACAATGCAAAGCAAACCAAAATCCCAAGAGATTTCTTTTTGATTCTTCCTTTTGTAAGTGTGTGGGTATGTATTTAAGCTGTGCTTAAAATGAATGTGGAAGTACAAAGAACTAAAAGTAGTGAGGATTATCTTGGGAAAAATTGCTTGGGAGTGGAAAAATTTACCTAATAGCATGTCAAGAGTTATTATATAGCTACCTTAGTTAAAACAATAGAGTAAGAGTAAGGGATAATGAAGAACATAGCACATATGTGGTTTATGGCAGAGAGAGATTATAGAACAGTAAAGGGAAGATGAACTTTTAAAAAAAATGGTTTTGGAACAATTGGTCATCCATAAGGAAAACTAATCAAATTGGATCTCTTCCACACAGGTTATGTGAAAATCAATTCCAGGTGAATTTGAGACTTAAGAAAGAATGGCAACACTTTAACATTTGAAGGAAAAAAATAAAATATCTTTATGATGACGAGATAAGAAAACATTTTTTAAAAATAAGGCTTAAAGACACAAACCATAAAGGAAAGACTCGGCAAGCATCAACTATAATAAAGTTCAGTACTTCTACACATTGAAGGACATCATAGAGAGTAAAAAGATAAACTACCAACTGGGAGAAGATATTTCCAACATATATAACCTACCAATGTTTAATATTCAGAATTGATAAAGAGATTCTACAAATAAAAAACAAAGAAAATGGCCAAAGCTTGAATAAACATTAAAAAGAAAAAATACATCGATAAACTTGAAAATATCAACTTGTAACAGTAAGAAAACTGCAAATTAGTGCTACAATTATTAATAGCATTCCATGCCTATGAGAAAAGCAAAAACTAAAAATTTTGAAAAACATCCATTATTGCTGATGATTTTGACACTTATACAGCATTGATAGAAATTTAAATTGGTGCAACCACCCTGGGAAATAATTTGGCATTTTTTTGCACAAGCCCTATGTGTTCTCTCCTAGTAATAAACATAGAGAAACTCTGGTACATATGCACCAGAAGACCCATGCAAAGAATATTCACAGCAGCACTGTTTAGTGATAGCAAAAATCTAAAAACAGTACAAATATCTACCAGTAGTAGAATACAATTTAAATTGTGGCATATTCACTCAATACGATTACATATAGCAGTGAGACAAAATGAACAACACACAAACCAAGAACATGGATGAATACCAAGATATACCACTGATTTTTTAAAGTTGAAGAACATAGTATAATTCCACTTAATATAAAGTTCAAATATAGGTAAAACCAAACAATATCTTTAAACATAAAAGGTAAAATCTTAAGCAAAAGCAAGGTGATGATCAATGTGAAAATCAGGATAACAGTTTTCTCTGAGAAGGAAAACACTGCAAAGGCCTTTAAAGACAATAGAGAACTACTTTCCTCTCTTCATTTTATCTTATTCACTTATTTTGTGTCATTTATTTTAAAGCTACTTTTAGATAGTACATGTTCCTCAAAACAGTGAATTTCTATTAGGACATTTCAAACTTTTATAAGCAATTGGGAAAGAGACTGAAAAGGAATTCGGGATTCAGAGAACCTTCTCATCCCTCGGACATGTGGGTATGAGGAATGACTTGCCTTCCCAGAAGGAGGTTCCTCTGACTCTCCTGTTCTCCCACTTTTTGCAAAACTTGGAATTTAAAAAAAGTCCCCAGCTCTCCTACTGCCATTTACAGCCATTCTTTTCAAGGCCATTATGGCCCATTTCCCCCTCACCGTTGTAAATGAGTGCATTTACCCACCCAGGGTTAGCCAAGCCTGTAGAAAAGGCCTCAACGGGCATGTTGTGTCACCTCAGCAGAATTTGCCCAGATCTCATCTCCTCTGGCCTACCAATTTTCCTGGTTGCTCAAACACCATTTTGACCCAGTTCCTTGGTTCTTGACATTTGCTCAGCTCTTATGATGGGTAACCTGTTTCTGCTTCATCTTCAGGACTTTCTCTAACTTCCCTCCCCCTTCAGTCTGTCCTCCATCATCCATTCCCAAGCCTCAAGCACCAGTGATCACCACAGGCAAACAGCTTTGGGAGAAACAAGTCTGGCCCCCTCGGACACCCACCTCCCCATCCCCAATATAGAGGAGAGCAGTTCCTTCAAATTCACCATAATATAGTGACTTCATATCATCTGAAGCATGTACCTCTGCCAGTGTCCCCCCCATTCAAGCCTTGCTGACATTAGTAAGTTAAATGCTCCCACTGGGAACTTCCAAACAATGGAAAAACTCTATAGAGAAATTGGCGACTGTTTTACTTTTGGCCTAAGCTTGAGGTAGGATGGGCATTCCAGAGAATCTATCCAAGACATCACCTGATCTGGTCCTTTTACTCTCCAAGTTCAAAATGTTCCTCACAGAGGGATCTTGAATTTTACAAACTGTTGCCCAAAGAACTAGTTGCTACAACAAAAACTCCCAAACCATGGAAACTGTTTGTGTCAGCCAAATTCAAAGCTCAACTATATACACAGCCTAAAAATCAAGCTGCCTTCATCTTGCATTTTGGCTCGTTTTGCCTGGTCATATCCTAAAACCAAGTGGATTGAATTACTAGGTAAAAATAAATTTCATCTGTGGGAACTGTTGCTATTGTCTCAGAAAACAAAGGGAAGGTCTTTTTCTGCCATGTCTTGAAATGAGTGAAGTCACTATGGATTAAAAATCAGACTTAAATTTCTACCACAAGCAGAAAAATGAAGTTGGGTGCTTAATTAGACTCCCTGCTAAAAGGTTACTTAATTATTTGAAATTGTGTTTTAAAATACTAAGTTCAGGGAAACCTTTCTGGGGGGCAATTTGAAAATGTGCGTTTAAGTTCTTTAAAAGGTATGTAATTTTACCCAGTAGTTCCAGTTCCAGGAATCATTATGAAAGTGCCTTAAAGAATTATGTGCATGGATACTTTTAACAGTAAGAAAGAAAAGAACTTTTAGATACCCAACATAGGAAATTGGTTAAATAAATCACTGCATAGCAGAAGTATTCTTTAAGATCTATATAGCCCCCTGGATTAGCCATCATGCTCTATTCTTTACCTAAACGTATTGTCTAATGCCCCAGCATGCTGAGTTTTCACCACTTGAAGTCCTCTTTAGCTAACCCACACGCTCACACTCCCACTAGGTGAGTTATATGCTCACCAGGATGCAGTTCTGTTTGTTCCCAAACCTATTTCTGCTGTTACAGCTTTTGCTGTAATTATGCAATTTAATTAAATAATATGTACACCAATTCCACAACAAAAGACAGATTTTTATTCCTAAAAAAAAAAAAAAAAAAAAAAAAAACCAAAAAACAAAAACCGTATTGGATATTTTAGAAAGACTGAGTAAGGTTGAGCTCCATCCTCTCAAAAATGCTGTTGAGTTAGGTGAGGATGAAGAACTGTAAAATAATAACAGAGAAAACTTTAACAATGCCAAAGTCTTTTCTCTAGATTGGTAAATATTTCTTAATCTAAAATAAATGACCTAGGGTACACTATAAGTTAGAATAAAAGTTGGATATGAGAGATTCTACTGAATCTAATCAAGTTGAATATGAGAGATTCTACTGAACATCTATGTGGCAGAATGTGTGTGTGTGTGTTAGTTGCTCAGTTGTGTCTGACTCTTTATGACCCCATGGACTGTAACCGGCCAGGCTGCTCTGTCAATGGAATTGTCCAGGCAAGGATTCTGGAGTGGGTTGCCACTGCCTTCTCCAGGGGATCTTCCTGGCCTAGGAATCGAACATTTTCCTACATTGTAGGCAGATTCTTTACCATCTGAGCCACCAGGGAAGCCCCATGATAGAATACTAGTTAGCTATTAAAAATGAGCACATAGAAAAATAGATGATGAAATGGAAGTCTGTTTGTGGTACATTTATGGATAGGTAAGCAAATCAGTTATAGCAGAATCAGTTCAGTTCAATTGCTCAGTCTTGTCCAGCTCTTTGTGACCCCATGGAGTGCATCACACCAGGCCTTCCGGTCCATCATGAACTCCCTGAGTTTATCAAAACTCCTGTCCATCAAGTCGGTGATGCCATTCAACTATTTCATCCTCTGTCTTCCCTTTCTCCTCCTGTTTTCAATCTTTCCCAGCATCAGGGTCTTTTCCAATGAGTCAGTTCTTCCCATCAGGTGGCCAGAGTATTGGAGTTTCAGCATCAGTCCTTCCAATGAATATTCAGTATCAGTCCTTCCAATGAATATTCAGCATCAGTCCTTCCAATGAATATTCAGGACTGATTTCCTTGAGGATTGACTGGTTGGATCTCCTTGCAGTTCAAGCAATTCTCAAGAGTCTTCTCCAGTAACACAGTTCAAAAGCATCAGTTCTTCAGTGTTCAGCTTTCTTTATAGTCCAACTCTCACATCCACACATGACTACTGGAAAAACCATAGCTTTGACTAGTCAGACTTTTGTTGGCAAAGGAATGTCTCTGCTTTTTAATATGCTGTCTAGGTTGGTCATAACTTTCCTTCCAAGAAGTAAGCATCTTTTAATTTCATGGCTGCAGTCACCATCTGCAGTGATTTTGGAGCCCAGAAAAATAAACTCAGCCACTGTTTCCACTGTTTCCCCATCTATCTGCCATGAAGTGATGGGACCAGATGCCATGATCTTAGTTTTCTGAATGTTGATCTTTAAGCCACCTTTTTTACTCTCCTCTTTCATTTTATCAAGAGACTCTTTAGTTCTTCTTCACTTTCTGCCATAAGGGTGGTTTCATCTACACATCTGAGGTTATTGATATTTCTCCCGGCAATCTTGATTCCAGCTTGTGCTTCCTCCAGCCCAGCATTTCTCATGATGTACTCTGCATATAAGGTAAATAAGCAGGGTGACAATAGACAGCCTTGATGTACTCCTTTTCCTATTTGGAACCAATCTGTTGCTCCATGTCTGGTTCTAACTGCTTCTTCCTGACCTGCATACAGGTTTCTCAAGAGGCAGGTCAGGTGTCTGGTATTCCCATCTCTTGAAGAATTTTCCACAGTTTATTGTGATCCACACAGTCAAAGGCTTTGACATAGTCAATAAAGCAGAAGTAGATGTTTTTCTGGAACTCTCTTGCCTTTTTGATGATGCAGAGGATGTTGGCAATTTGATCTCTGGTTCCTCTAGCTTTTCTAAATCCAGCTTGAACATCTGGAAGTTCACAGTTCATGTTCTGTTGAAGCCTGGCTTGGAGAATTTTGAGCATTACTTTGCTAGCGTGTGAGATGTATGCAAGTATGCAGTAGTTTGAACATTCTTTGGGATTGCCTTTCTTTGGGATTAGAATGAAAACTGACCTTTTCCAGTCCTGTGGCCACTGCTGAGTTTTTCATATTTTCTGGCATATTTAAGCACTTTCACAGCATCATCTTTTAGGATTTGAAATAGTTCAACTGGAACTCCATCACCTCCACTAGCTTTGTTCGTAGTGATGCTTCCTAAGGCCCAGTTGACCTTATTCCAGGATGTCTGACTCTAGGTGAATGATCACACCATCATGGTTATCTGGGTCATGAGATCTTTTTTGTATAATTCTTCTGTGTAATCTTGCCACCTCTTCTTAATATCTTCTGCTTCTGTTAGGTCCTTACCATTTCTGTCCTTTATTGTGCCCATCTTTGCATGAAATGTTCCCTTGGTATCTCTAATTTTCTTTTTTTTTTTTTTTTTTGGTATCTCTAATTTTCTTGAAGAGATCTCTAGTCTTCCCCCATTCTATTGTTTTCCTCTATTTCTTTGCATTGGTCACTGAGGAAGGCTTTCTTATCTCTCCTTGCTATTCTTTGGAACTCTGCATTCAAATGGGTATATCTTTCCATTTCTTTTCTGTTTTTCGCTTCTCTTCCTCTAACAGCTGTTTGTAAGGCCTCCTCAGACAGCCATTTTACCTTTTTGCATTTCTTTTTCTTGGGGATGGTCTCACTCCCTGCCTCCTGGACAATGTCATGAACCTCCATTCATAGTTCATCAGGCACTCTGTCAGTCAGATATAGTCCCTTAAATCTATTTCTCACTTCTACTGTATAATCATAAGGGATTTGATTTCGGTCATACCTGAATGGTCTAGTGGTTTTTCCCTACTTTCTTGGATTTAAGTCTGGATTTGGCAAGAAGGAGTTCATGATCTGAGCCAAGTCAGCTCCCGGTCTTGTTTTTGCTGACTGTATAGAGCTTCTCCATCTTTGGCTGCAGATAATAATCAATCTGATTTCAGTGTTGACCATCTGGTGATGTCCATGTGTAGTCTTCTCTTGTGTTGTTGGAAGAGGGTGTTCTCTTGTAGTGGGCTTTAAATAATTGTTGACTGATTGCTAAAAAGCATGTATTGGTATATGTAGTGCATAGCAGATTTTGATAATAAGAGTTTCTGTTCTCTGTACTGAAATGGCAAGTTCCTTCTAATTCATCATAAACCATTAATTCATTAGGACAAGAGGAGATTTGGCCATTTTCTACTAGAAAATATGAAGGGAGATGTAAGAATGACATTGGGCTTTTCATCCTGGTTTAGAAACCAATTCAAATCTAACCCATCATTATGACCAAGGTTGGGGGTTGGAAGGAATTGCATGCTTTTCTTTTTATTATATATTGAAAGGAATTATGTGATTCAGTTATTATGACTCTAGTCCAGCCTAGAAATTGTAAGGGGAAAAAACTGATATCCAGAGAGGTAAATGACTGAGCCAAGGTCACTCCTCCCATTGGAGTAGAGCTGCAGAGTCAGAACTCTGTCCTCCTTCCTTCTGGTGCAGGGCCCTCCCTGTCACACCACCAAAGGCCTAGTTCCAGGGCCACCAACTTTTCCTGGGGCCTTTCAGCATCAGAGGCTTCACTTTAAAAGCTCTGTTGTTCCTTGAGATACACAGTATCTAAGGAGGAGGATGATTAACATCTTCCTTCTTGGAGAGGTAGAGAAGAATCTGCAACATTCCCCAGCCTAGGTCATCCTCCCAAGCCTCCTGTGTACAGAGAAGGCTTGTTATGTTCACTTCCTCCCATTCTCTCTCCCTCCACACACACTGATTTATGGAGAATGAGGTGGGACTCCAACACTGATGTAGAATGTTAGTTCAGGCTGAGACAAACTGTGGCTCACCTGGGATCACAGACTATGTATTTGGGCCTGCAGGGCTGGGATCTTCCCCAGCTTGTCCCGCTAATAGGGTTAATATCACCCCTTTACAGGTGACTCCCTGCTCCCTCCACACCCTCCAGAGCCCCATCAAAAGCAAAGGACAATCTTTCCTCAATTGAGCTCATCTTTCCCTCCTCAAGCTTGTTGCACCTTCTGTGCTTTTTATTACTATCAAAGCCACCCTAGCCTTCTTTTCAGAGACATTTAAGACTCTAGAGACAGCTTTGAGGATCTCTTCACCCTCAAGTATCAGCAACAACAAGGATAGCAATGACAACAATCCTCCTAGGTGCTATGATGAGCATTTGCTGTGTGCACACATGGTATTGAGGGGCTTACACACATGATTTCATAACCAAACTGTGGGGGGAGCGATGATTATCCCCATGTTTATCTCAGAGAAGATGTAGTCACTGAAGTATACACAGCTAGGCAGCAAGGATTCCAGTACCAAACCCAGGTTGATCTCAAGACCCCTGGTTTCCCATTCTGCAGGGGTGCCTCCCTGCTCCTCCCTTATCCACCCCTCCATGGTCCACGTCCTTACAGAGCATCATGATACTTCCTAGTACCTATTCCAAAGCTTTTGGCTTTTGTGTTTTAAATCACTCTGAAAGTAGCAATCAGAGTTCTCTCTTATAAGGACTACTTCAGCATGTTCCTTCCCTGCTCAGACATCCCCCAAGGCTCCCCATTTCCTGCCTAGGAATATACATATTTTTTTCTGTGGGCAATAAAAGTTTTCCACAGTGTGGAACCACATGCCTTTCCATCCTGAGTCTCATGCACGCCAGGTTTCACTTTGGAGTCTCAGAGTTTGCATCAGACACTTCTGACATAGTCATCACTTTCTTTGTTTCCTTCCCCACATCCATCATCTCTGTGTGAAAGTCTTTCCTTCTGGACAACATGATTAACATGCCACCTCCTCCAGGCAGTCTTGCTCAGCTCCCCATCCAGAAGCAATTGATCCCTCTGCTGACTTCCATTAGCCTTCATTTGAATCCCTCTAATGTCCCTTGTCTCACACACTAGTAAAGTAATGCTTAAAATTCTCCAAGCCAGGCTTCAGCAATACTTGAACCAGGAACTTCCAGATGTTCAAGCTGGTTTTAGAAAAGGCAGAGGAACCAGAGATCAAATTGCCAACATCCGATGGATCATTGAAAAAGTAAGAGAGCTCCAGAAAAACATTTATTTCTGCTTTATTGACTATGTCAAAGCCTTTGACTGTGTGGATCACAATAAACTGTGGAAAATTCTTCAAGAGATGGGAATATCAGACACCTGACCTGCCTCTTGACAAACCTGTATGCAGGTCAGGAAGAAGCAGTCAGAACCAGACATGGAGCAACAGATTGGTTCCAAATAGGAAAAGGAGTACATCAAGGCTGTCTATTGTCACCCTGCTTATTTAACTTATAAGCAGAGTACATCATGAGAAATGCTGGACTGGAGGAAGCACAAGCTGGAATCAAGATTGCCGGGAGAAATATCAATAACCTCAGATATGTAGATGAAACCACCCTTATGGCAGAAAGTGAAGAAGAACTAAAGAGTCTCTTGATAAAATGAAAGAGGAGAGTAAAAAAGGTGGCTTAAAGATCAACATTCAGAAAACTAAGATCATGGCATCCAGTCCCATCATTTCATGGCAGATAGATGGGGAAACAGTGGCTGAGTTTATTTTTCTGGGCTCCAAAATCACTGCAGATGGTGACTGCAGCCATGAAATTAAAAGATGCTTACTTCTTGGAAGGAAAGTTATGACCAACCTAGACAGCATATTAAAAAGCAGAGACATTCCTTTGCCAACAAATGTCTGTCTAGTCAAGGCTATGGTTTTTCCAGTGGTCTTGTATGGATGTGAGAGTTGGACTATAAAGAACACTGAGCACCGAAGAATTGATGCTTTTGAACTGTGGTGTTGGAGAAGACTCTTGAGAGTCCCTTGGACTGCAAGGAGATTCAACCAGTCCATCCTGAAGGAGATAAGTACTGGGTGTTCATTGGAAGGACTGATGCTGAAGCTGAAACTCCAATACTTTGGCCACCTCATGTGAAGAGTTGACTCATTGGAAAAGACCCTGATGCTGGGAGGGATTGGGGGCAGGAGGAGAAGGGGACAACAGAGGTTGAGATGGTTGGATGGCATCATCAACTCGAAGGACGTTTGGGTGGACTCCGGGAGTTGGTGATGGACAGGGAGGTCTGGCGTGTTGCAGTTCGTGGGGTCGCAAAGAGTCAGACACGACTGAATGACTGAACTAAACTGAATGTCCCTTGTATGTTTTACCCTTTGGAATTTGGGGTACATGTTTAAATTCTTTATTAGACCATGGGATCCCTGAAGCAAAGACTGAATTTTCTGTTTTACCTCCTATGGTGTTTCAGTTAATCCCTACCTGTGGGCAGCATTGCCCTTGTTCCCTGGCTCTACCACTTTCCAGCTGTGTGACTTCAGGAAGACTGCTCAACCTTTCTGTACCTATTAATTCTTCTCTAAAATAAAATGATAATTTTATCATGTTTCCTAAATTCTATAGAAATTAAATTACTCCACAGATTAAGTGAGTGAAAGTTGTGTTGTGTTGTGTTCTGACTCTTTGTGACTCCATGGACTATACAGTTCATGGAATTCTCCAGGCCAAAATACTGGAGTGGGTATCCTTTCCCTTCTCCAGGGCATCTTCCAACCCAGGTCTCCTGCATTACAGACAGATTCTTTACCAGCCACAGGAAGCAGCCCCCCCAATAGATTAAGTGAGTTAATAAATGTGAAATAGTTAGAAGAGTGACTGTCACATAGTAAGCATTCATGAAGTGTTAGTTATTATTAATTACATATGTACCAGCACTTATAAAATATAGACATGTTTTTTATGTGTTTCATATAAGCTGGCTTCTGCAAATGACTAAACTCTGGTTATTAATTTAAATAAACAAAAGATAAATAATAAATAGCTAATCATTAATATCATAACTCTAAAGTATCATATTTTTTATTTTACTTATCAGAAATATCACTATTATCTGAAACTAGCATAAAACTACAAGTCTTGATGAAATATTCTCAAATGATTAATAATCTGTTATCAGGGAATATTTGCTAACTCAATGAACCAATATTTCCTGAACATTTGAGCATAAAAAGAAATAACAAATCCAAAGGTATCACTTTTCTTATTCCCTTCTATTTTGCCTTGTATAATAAAGTCTTGGATTTCTATCTAAATTGATCCGACAATTTTACCGATTTTGACAAGAACAACCTGGGCTAGAGTTTTTTCTGTGAGAATCAAAACAATAATATAGAATTGGAATAAAAATTCAAGGAAAACAGTTCTCTTAGTTAGATAAACACTTTGGAAGTATCCACCTAGGTTCTGATAATTTTACTGAATTTTTACAAATAATAAATACTGGAGAGAGTGTGGAGAAAATGGAACCCTCCTTCAGTGTTGGTGGGAATGTAAATTGGTGCAGCCACTATGAAAAAACAGTATGGAGGTTCCTTAAAAAATTAAACATAGAGCTAACATATGATCCAGCAATCCCACTCCTGGGCATGTGTTCAGAGAATAATAGTTTGAAAAGATAGATTCACCCCAGTGTTCATAGCAGCACTATTCACAATAGCCAAGACATGGAAGCATCCCAAATGTCCACTGACAGATAAATGGATAAAGAAGATATGATACGTATGTGTGTGTGTATTTATATATATATATATATACACACATATATATATATGTATATGTATATATATATATTATTCAGCCATAAAAAAGAGCAATATAGATGGACCTAGAAATTATCATACTAAGTGAAGTACATCAGACAAATGCAAATATCATATATCACTTATATGTGGAATCTAAAAAATGATACAAATGAGTTTATATACAAAACAGAAACAGACTACAGACATAGAAAACAAACTTGTGGTTACCAAAGGGGAAAGGTTGGAGGGAGGGATAAATGAGGAGTTTGGGATTAGCAGATACAAACTACTGCATATAAAACAGATAACAAGGTCCCACTGTATAGCACAGGGACCTATATTTAATATCTTGTAATAACAAACCACAATGGAAAATAATCTTAAAAAGAATATATATCACACAAGAATACTGAAGTGGGTTGCCATTTCCTCCTCCAGGGGATCTTCCTGACCCAGGGGTCAAACCTGCGTCTCTTACATCTCCTGCACTGGCAGGTGGGTTCTTTACCACTAGCACCACCTGGGAACCCATACACACACACACACACACACACACACACACACATATATAGACATACATATATTTGAATCCCTTTGCTGTACACCAGAAACAACACCATAAATCAAGTATCAGTTTTTTTATTAAAAAAAAACCTACAGTTGCCATTATAAAATTTAATTTTATTGAATTTGAAACATAGATGGGCACTGTTAAGGCTATTATAATATAATTTTAAATTGTTCATCAGGATCAATTCAATAAGAAACAGCTCTTTATCTGATAACTGCAGATACTCAAAAGTAATAGTTATATTTTAGAAATAATATTCTAGTGATCAGATAACTTTTCTAACTCAGACTAGTAGCTCTAGTTTAACCTAGATTATTGGTTAATAATCATAGGCATAAATGCCCACCTATAAAAAAAGATTTAGTACATTCAGATGGTGGCTAAGGTCCACCACAGGAAAGCAGTAGATTGAATATTTATTGAGCACTTGTTATTTTCAAGACTGTGAAGAATGAAACATTAGCTACAAATAGTCCCTCAAAGCACTAGCCTACCAGACTGGTGTGGGAAATGCAGACAGATGAATTTAATACAAAGCAGAGGGAAGCCCCACTGTAATGTCTGAGAGTAGATGAGGGAGTGGTTGACTGTGACTCAAGGAATGAAAAGAGGGTAAGGTTTCCAAGAGCAGAGTTGGGCCAGGGCATCAGTGGATGAACGCACATAAGCAGTGGTGACGTGGAAGGAAAGGGCTTGCCCTAGAGCCTTGAGCAGCTTCCTGTGAGTCGAGGGTGTGCCCATCCTGGGTGGGGATGAGCAAATGTGTGAGAAACAAGACTGGAGACTTGGACTGCAGCCGGACCAGAGAGAGACATGGAGACCATTCCAGGGAGGTTGGGCTTTATTCTGTAAGGGGGGGATCCACAGACATTTTTTGAGCCTAAGAGTGAGCAGACCTCCATTTGAGGCACTCTCTTATGCAGCAGTGGGGAGGATGGTTTAGAGTCAGGAAAACCAGGTGACCAGTGAGAAGGTTATGGTATCCATTGTCCCTGGTTGAGATTTTTATTCTCAATCTTCCAGTTTCCTGCCATCTTCAGAGAGGATTGCTATGTAAAAACTGTTTTATTCCCCCCCAACCCCGAAATCATCACAACTACAAATACACACTATATACTTGGACAATATACACAATATCAGTTCAGTTCAGTCATTCAGCCTGACTCTTGTCTGACTCTTTGCGACCCCATGGACTACAGAATGCCAGGCTTCCATGTTTATCACCAACTCACAGAGTTTACTCATGTCTATTGAGTCGGTGATGCCATCTAACCATCTCGACCTCTGTTGTTCCCTTCTCCTCTCACCTTCAATCTTTCCCAGCATCAGGGTCTTTTCCAATGAGTCAGTTCTTCCCATCAGGTGGCCAAAATATTGGAGTTTCAGTTTCAGTATCAGTCCTTCCAATGACTATATAGACTGATTTCCTCTAGGATGGACTGGTTGGATCTCCTTGCTGCCCAAGCGACTCTCAAGAGTCTTTTCCAACACCACAATTCAAAAGCATCAATTCCTAAGCCTTGTAGCTCAGTCGATAAAGAATCTGCCTGCAGTGCAAGAGACCTGGGTTAGGAAGATCGCCTGGAGAAAGAAATGGCAACCACTCCAGTATCCTTGCCTGGAAAATCTCATGGACAGAGGACCCTGGAGGACTACAGTCCATGGGGTTGCAAAGTGTCGGGCATGACTGAGCAACTAACACTTACTTACTTACTTACAGCTTTCTTTATAGTACAACCCTCACATCCATACACAACTACTGGAAAAACCATAGCTTTGACTAGATGGACCTTTGTTGGCAAAGGAATGTCTCTGCTTTTTAATATGCTGTCTAGGTTGGTCATAACTTTTCTTCCAAGGAGCAAGCGTCTTCTAATTTCATGGCTATAGTCACCATCTGCAGTGATTTTGGAGCCCCAAAACATAAAGTCTGTCACTGTTTCCATTGTTTCCCCAACTACTTGCCATAAAGTGATGGGACCGGATGCCTGATCTTAGTTTTCTGAATGTTGAGCTTTAAGTCAACTTTTTCACTCTCCTCTTTCACTTTCATCAAGAGGCTGTTTAGTTCTTCTTCACTCTCTTCCATAAGGGTGATGTAATCTGCATATCTGAAGTTACTGATATTTTCCTGGAAATGTTGATTCCAGCTGATGCTTTATCCAATCCAGCATTTCTCATGATGTACTCTGAATATAAGTTAAATAAGCAGGGTGACAATATACAACCTTGACATACTCCTTTCCCGATTTGGAACCAGTGTGTTGTTCCATGTCCAGTTCTAACTGTTGCTTCTTGACTTGCATACATATTTCTCAGAAGGCAGGTCAGGTGGTCTTGTATGCCCAGTTCTTTCAGAATTTTCCACAGTTCACTGTGATCCACACAGTCAAAGGTTTTGGTGTAGTCAATAAAGCAGAAGTAGATGTTTTTCTGGAACTCTCTTACTTTTTTTGATGATCCAATGGACATTGGCAATTTGATCTCTGGTTCCTCTGCCTTTTCTAAATCCAGCTTGAACATCTGGAAGTTCATAGTTCACGTTCTGTTGAAGCCTAGCTTGGAGAATTTTGAGCATTACTTTGCTAGCGTGTGAGATGAGTGCAATTGTGCAGTAATTTGAACATTCTTTGGCATTGCCTTTCTTTGGGATTGGAATGAAAACTGACCTTTTCCAGTCCTGTGGCCACTGCTGAGTTTTCCAGATGTGCTGGCATATTGAGTGCAGAACTTTCACAGCATCATATTTTAGGATTTGGCTCAACTGGAATTCCATCACCTCCACTAGCTTTGTTCATATTGATGCTTCCTAAGGCCCACTTGACTTCACATTCCAGGATGTCTGGCTCTAGGGGAATGATCACACCATTATGGTTATCTGGGTCATGAAGATCTTTTTTGTATAGTTCTGTGTAATCTTGCCACCTCTTCTTTTTTTTTTTTTTTTTTGCCACCTCTTCTTAATATCTTTTGTTTCTGTTAAGTCCATATGATTTCTGTCCTTTATTGTGCCCATCTATGCATGAAATGTTCCCTTGGTATCTCTAATTTTCCTGAAGAAATCTCTAGTCTTTCCCATTCTATTGTTTTCCTCTATTTTTTTGCATTGATTGCTGAGGAAGACTTTCTTATCTCTCCTTGCTGTTCTTTGGAACTCTGCATTCAGATGGGTATATCTTTCCTCTTCTTCTTTTTCACTTCTCTTCTCTTCACAGATATTTGTAAGGCTCCCTCAACCATTTTGCCTTTTTGCATTTCTTTTTCTTGGGGATGGTCTTGATCACTGCCTCCTGTATAATGTCACGAACCTCCGTCCATAGTTCTTCAGGCACTCTATCAGATCTAATCCCTTGAATCTATTTGTCACTTCCACTGTATAATTGTAAGGGATTTTATTTAGGTCATACCTGAGTGGTCTAGTGGTTTTTCCCTACTTTCTTCAATTTAAGTCTGAATTTGGCAATAAGGAGTTCATGATTTGGGCCACAGTCAGCTTCCAGTCTTGTGTTTGCTGACTGTATAGAGCTTCTTCATCTTTGGCTGCAAAGAATATAATCAATCTGATTATGGTATTCAGCATCTGGTGATGTCCATGTGTAGAGTCTTCTCTTGTGTTGTTGGAAGAGGGTGTTTGCTATAACCAGTGCATTCTCTTGGCAAATCTCTGTTATATACACAGTATATATTTCAAAATTCTGAAAACTTCATATCTTTTGTTTCAAGCTCTAGGTCTGAACCTGTGTGCAATCTTGTGAGGTCAGAAGGGAGGCATCTGAGCTAATTGTTGATCTTAACGTTTGCTTCCCTGCCTACAGCATAAGCCACAGATACCCTATGAAAAGGGGTCCATAGCTGTGCCCTATGAAAGGGGAACCCTACCTAGGATGTCTGCACCTCATCGTCTCCTTGAAACTCTTTCTTTTTGCCTTAGTTTCCTTCCTGATATCATCTACCTAGAACCTGCCCAAGTCTTTCGGGAGGACAACTCAGTGGGCAGCCTGCCTAGATCTATGGTCCAGCCTCTTTTGCAGTTAAGATGCCATCTTTCATATCCCTCTCTGCTCCTCACGCACCAACTCAAAGGCCAGATCTTCCCAGTCCAAGATGGGCCCCTTCTAGAAGAAAGTTCACACAGGGTGAGTGAAAAGCAGTCAAAGCAAAGGATAAATCCTTTCAGCTCCACACATGAGAGGCTACCAAGAACACATTATAGCCTCTTCTGCACAACTACAAAGAGAAATTTGGATTTGCATATAAGAAAGGGGGTTGTCGGAACTAACTGATTTGTCAGGCCCTGTGGTCTGCCATGTTACATATTAGTGGCTAACGTGTCATAGTCTGGCTGACTAACTTGGCCAACAGACTCCCCAAAGGTGAGACTCTAATGACTCACCTGAAGTTTTAACATTCCGAAGGCTGGACCTTCTCCCTGGGAAATTTTCTGATGAGCAGGATGTAAGTTTGTGAGCCTGAGCACTGCCTTGGCCTCTTGCCGTATCTGCATGGCAAATGTGGAGACAGAACTCAGCACGGATGGTGGCTCCTGAATCATTAACTCCAGGCAGCTGTGTTCAGTGGTCGCTGAGCTCCCTAGCAACACGTGTACTGCTAGCCTACAGACTATACCGAGAAATAGTATGAGGCCTCTTACAGGTTGTAGGCTATGGAACACATGTTTAATTTCCTTAAAAAAAAGAAAATAAGCACTGGCCAAAAAATGATAGAAAAAAAATCTGCCAAACATCTCATTTCCTGCTATATAACCAGATGGTTATGAATCATGTGAAAATCCCTTCCACCTCCGTGAACAAATATTTCATGTTATTTACAAATGAGGAGTACGTCAGTGACAGCATAAATGGCTAAAAAAACATCTAGTATACGGAAGTGTACAGAAAGCATACTTTTTCGTATACTTTTCTCAAGTATACGGAAAAATATGTAGCATTCAAATTTTTATTTCTCCAGGTTTTCTGAATAATGTGAATTAAACAGTTATCAATGATCCAACAAAGATTATTCAGTGTTCAAATGATAGACACATCACTATTTTGAAGAAAGGATTTTCCATGAAGCAGTAATTAAATTTTTTCACTGTGGTTTGACCCTTTTATTTAGAAACAGCAATAAACATTTTTGTTATGGCTTTGAAAATAGAAAATGAATGCTTTTTTCAAAGAGAAAGAAAAAGACAGGAGGAACAGAGAGAAGGGAGGAAGAACGGCTGGTCCTTTGCTAGCCGAGGTACCTACAAGCTGTGAACAAAATGAGGAAATGCTGGAGCTTTCTATGCATCTGCCTCTCCCTGGAGCAGAGCACAGCCCTCAGCCTCCCAGCCCCCATGGGGAAGCAGCAGCCTTTGGCACAATCTGGCACAGAGTGGTTCTGGCACTGTCCTCTTTGGCCTCTTGACAAGAATGTTCACTTACACATCCCAAGTTATCCTAAGTCCATCTGTTGTGTTCTGGGGATCAAAAACAAATGTGGGACACTCCCCTGTCCTGTGACCACCCTATCTCTCAGGCTCTGACTTGCTTTCACAAGCATTTGGGGAAAAGCCCAGACTTGTCTCGGGAGGATTGTCTGGGAGGCAGAACTGAGCCCACAGCCAGTGGCACCACTGCCCCCTGGCCTCACCCAGTGACAGGGTGAGTCAACTGGCAGTCCCAACAAACAGTGGGGATGAGGGGCTGCTGGGTCTCCCAGAGTCTGCAGTTTGGAGATAAGCCACACACTGTTTGGTTCATTTCTTGGTAGAGACAGAGCTAAAGGAAACTTCAAAATGATTTTACAAAAGGAAGACTTATGAGCGTGAGCAAGGTCAAGCAACTCATGCTGGTCACACACTGAGTTTACAGAAGCATTGGGATTAGATACCAAGGATGGGAATTTTATTTTTGATGTCATCTTGGGGCTTCCGCAGTGGCTCAGCAGGTGAAGAATACGCCTGCAATACAGGAGACATGCATTTGATCCTTAGGTTGGGAAGATCCCCTGGAGAAGGAAATGGTAACCCACTCCAGTATTCTTGCCTAAAAAATCCCATGGGCACAGGAGGCTGATGGGCTATAGTCCATGGTGTCACAAAGAGTGAGACACAACTGAGTGACTGATCATGAGAAATTGAATTGGTTTAAATTAAAGGTAACAACCTTAATCCAGGTACTCTTCAAAAGGAAATAAAGCCAGGGCTTTTGGGGTGGTAGGGAATGGAAGTAAGGGAAAAGAAACATCAGTCAGTGTTAATATCACTGAACAGACACCTTTTGGACACAGGTTTGACAGGTCCAATAAAATACCATGCCATCTGTGCAACCTGCCAGACCTGAACAACAAGTTCAGGTGCCAAGGTGGAGGAGGGGACATGCAGGAAGAGAAGAGAGGGGAAGAGGTTTCTACTTCTCAGCACAACAGCCTGGCACTTCGTTCTTCTGGGGACAACAGAGCCACTGTGTGCCCCCTACATCACCCGGCAGAAGCCTCAAGGCCCCTGCTTACTAAGCTGCACCACTCCTTCCTCACTGGCTCCTGATTCCAAGGGCTCTGGGTTGGTGGGCAGCTCTTGAAACCCAGTCATGTGAACTGTTTACTCATCCTGTCCTTGATTTTACTTTGTTACAGGGAGAAGTCAGAGGGTAACTGCATGTTCTCTAAGGCTGGATTTTCTGCTAAAGAGGACTTTTAAACAGAACTTGAGGGCCTTCCTGAGAAAGAGGAATTGGCCCCTCTTCATTCAGGAGCCAGTGATTATTTGCACATGAAGCAAATAGCACTCAAGCTAACAGCAAATGGCTCTGGGGACGTGTCGTTCATTGACCCTGGGAATTTACCCAAGATACCTCTGTAATTTGAAAATTGCTTTTAATCACATTAAATTCTGATGGTTACAGATTCTTCCAGAAAGAATGACTATTAGAAATACATATTGACAATTGAGGGTCTGATGAACAGGCACTACCTGTGTAAATTGTTTTTCTGATAATCCAAGTCCCTTAAGGTGACTTGAGAATTCATAATTCATAAATGCAAGTTATCTGTGCATCAGAATTGGCCAATATAATGGGAAGTGAAGTTAAAACCTGTATTATTCCCTCCTCCTCTTAAATAGAACACATACTGCATTTGTTCTGGTGCTGGGAGCACCCACAGCAGGTTATTGCTTTGGACTTTTGTATCCAAGAGAATTTCTTCAAGATGAAAATATCTCAAAAGGGACATATCAGCTGTCATATACTGAAATGTGTACCCTCAAAATTTATATGTTGAAGTTCTAATCCCCCCATACTTCAGAATGTGACTGTACTTGGAGACTGCGCCTTTAAAGAGGTAGTCAGTTAAAACGAGGTCCTTAGGGTGATCCCTGATCCAATATGACTGCTGTCTTTATAAGAGGACATTAGGACACAGACATGTACAGAAGGAACACCACGTAAAGATACTGGAACAAGATGGATGTCTGCAAGCCAAGAAAAGAGGCCTTGAAAAACACCAGCCATACTAACACTCTGATCTCAAGTTTCCAGCCTCTAGCATTGTGAAGAGCCTGGTGGGCTGCCGTCTCTGGGGTCACACAGAGTTGGACACGACTGAAGCAACTTAGCAGCAGCAGCAGCAGAATTGTGAAATAATAAATTTCTCTGATTCAAGCCACCAGTTTGTGGTGCTTTGTTATGGCAGCCTTAGAAAACAAATGTGTGTGTGCTCACTTGATGAGTCGTGTCTGACTGTTTGTGACCCCATGGACTGTAACCCACCAGACTCCTCTGTCCATGGACTTCTCCAGGCAAGAATACTGGAGTGGGTTGCCATTCCCTACTCCAAGGGGTCTTCCCAAACCAAAGATCGAACCCACATTTCCCATGTCTCCTGCATTGCAGCAGAGTCTTTATCGCTGAGCCACTGAGGAAGCCCCTAGAAAACAAATAAACACTCAAACATGAATTATTGATAGAAAAAAAGCAAGCCCTGCTGATTCCACAGGAACAGAGACCATGTGCAAATTAAGCCCCTTGCAGGGATGCTGGGGCGCAGTGTTTAACAACATGAGCTTTGGATTCAGTGTTATTAATAGCTATGGAACCCCAGGTAAGCTACTTCACCTCTCTAAACTTCAGCTGGCTCATCCATGATGTAGGGATGATAATTGTGCCAACCTTATAAAGTTGTTAGGATAAATAAAATGCATGGAAAGTGCACAGTGCCTGGGATGTGGTAAATTCGATATAGATTGTTATTATGATAATGGTGAGAGGGACCAGGAGAGGAGATCTCTGACAATGGGACTGAGAGAGAGAATAGGAAGATGATAGAAACAAGGATGGTCTGGAGAGCTGACAACCAGATTTTAGGTCCAGCTCTATAGCTGGTTAGATAACTTTGAGGCATCACTCAGCCACTATAATCCTCAGTTTCCTCATCTATACCATGAGAAGTCTGGACAATATGCAAAAGAAAATATGGGGAGAGGGAACTGAAAACCACCTCAATTTTTTCTTGTGGTCCTGGTTCTTTGCTTTTCCTTTCCACAGATGTCAATCATGGATCAACCTTAGAGTCACACAGGGGATATAAGCATAAGTTTCTACTTTCTCTCTCTCTCTCTCTCTTTTTTTCCCCCTCTATTCCACCAAATTCCCAGCCCTGTAACAGGTGCCATGATTGACAGGAGAAGCATTTTCCTAGGACACTTTTAGCAGTGATCTTAGGACTCCGATGTGGCCCCTTGGCCCCTCTCCAATGATTTTCATTTGAGTCTCCCCTCAAACTCTGATATCCAAGAAACTTATATTCCCACATCCGAGGGCAAAATTACCCTGGGTCCTAGGAGTGTGAAAGAGCATGGGTGAGTTAGATTTGTTACCCTGAGATTTACCCTGGCATTAAATTATCTGTCAACATCAAACTTAAGAGCCTTAATCACAAAAATGATTTAGCATATGACAATTGATGAAGCTTTGAACAGCGCATGCATTCATTCAGGCAATCAGCACTTGCTCTGTGCCTACCTGCTCCCAAGATGCTGTCCTAAGCTCTAAGGCTGCACATGGGGAGGAATAAAACAAATCACCCCTTCTTTGGTAAGTGGTGATTCATAGACTCAGACAATCTGTTAAAAAAAAAAGCCATCATTTTACCATGCTTCTTACATCAAATGAGCCATGGCATTTTGTTGTTAAATACTGATATAAGCCATCATGAAAATAATGAAAACTTCTTCACCTTTAGAGCCATCAGTTGGCCATTTCTAACCTGTTCGATCAAGACAAATAGCACTTTTCCAGAATCCAGGACTCAGACTCATTGCTAATATAACGACACTTCTCAAGTCAGAGAGGCCAGACTTGACTGCTCATTGACTGCTTGGGCAGACTTATGAATAAACAGAAAAGTCTGGACCCTTTAGGTATCTCTGGTCAAAACAAGTACTTGAAATTCTGACTCCACCATTATCTGGCACCCAACTTGGGCCCTTTCCTAGAAGTAAGAGGACTGGGAAACATCAAGATCAGGGAACTGACAAGCAAATCCCCACTGTGTGAATACTGGGCATGGAAGTAACTGACAAAAAGTGGTTATAAAGTGAGAACACAGTTTTCCAGTTACTGAGTCCCTGGGTCTCATATGCACGTGTGTGGACTTCTAGGGAAAACTTCCCAAGCTTCAATTATCAAAGGAGGAGGGGGATTGAACACCCTCAGGAAGTTCTAACTCAGTCTTTATAGCACAATTTGAATGGAGTATAGAAGGGGGCAAGTTCCCATTTTACAGGGTAAAGTTGAAAGATTACAGAGATGACTTTCATTGTCGCTTGTTCTATAGGTAACAAAACCCCAGCAACCCCAAGTATGTAAGAAGGAAAATATGCAAGGCTTAATGTGATAAGAGGAGGAGTGAGGGGAAAAGGGGTGGTGGGGAGAGGAAGAAGGAGAATATGATGGCAGAAGAAGAGAGGGGGGAGTTGAGGTAGGAAGAGGGCGAGGGAGGGTGGAGGGAGAAAGAGAATGGGAAGGGAAAGGAAGTGCAGTAATTGTCCAATTCTGTCAATAAACTGGCCTGTGTGCATATAGCTGAACTTGGCTGGCTTGACAATAAAGATTTTACCATAGAACCTCATTGAAGATTCTCTATATCATAGTGATCCTACTGCTTCCTGGAGAGTAGACTTTTCCAAAAAGGATGCATGATCAAAAACTTCCCATAGCCAGCGATGACTCAAGGCTGCCTCACAAGCTTCACTTCTACACTGTAAGAATACGCTTTGCTTTAGATCTTTGACTACACAGATCATCTCAGTGCTTACAAATGAAAAGACATGATATGGCTTGAACATGTGTATTTTTAGATGAAATAAAGGTATTTTGAAGCTAGAAGATTTTAAACTTGCAACTGGAAGGTTTCTTATGAGAAAACAGAATGCATTCAAAAAAGTTTGTCTGTAGAATAGTCAGAATGATTATTTCTGCTTTGCAGAGTTAAGAGCATATTCAATCAATGGAAGGAAAATGCTAAATGTTTGAGGAAAGGCCAATACTAACAGGTAATATTTATTGAGCATTTACTATGCACATTTGCTGTTTCCAACAACTCATGAAGTGGGTATTATCTTCCCTGTTTAATACATTAAGGCAGTTGAGGTTTAGTGATACTAAACAACTCACATAGTAATGGGATTTGTCGGTTTATCAGGATAACTAAGAACTTGGCATCTGACCCCAGGGCCCACCTATTCTTCCAAGTACTACATTGCATTGTCTTCCTACAGATTAAAAAGGGAAACATCTTAATTTTCAATTGTCTGATGAAATGACAGGTGATTGCTCTGCGTGGGAGTCAATAAAGTATGTACAGTGCAACAGACTCTCTTCTACTCTTTCCTTCCTCTTTATGATTTCCAGAACAGCCCTTTTCGTCATTGGCTAAGCATAGGAGGAACCTAGAATCTCCACCTATTTTATTTTCTTCTTCAGCTAGAGCCAAAAGCTGCTTCCCCGCTCAGGCCTGCCACAGCTATGAAAATCCACCTACACTCTCACACAGCAAGGCATGTGTGGTCTCTGCAGAGGCCTCACAGACTTCATGAGTACGGAAGAGCACCGTGCCTTACAGCCAGGAGGTGCCAGGAAACATTCCACAGGGAAGTCTGGAGTCACAGGACCATTGAGAGACATGCCACCCACTGAGGGAAGTACAGAGCTTTTCCACCCTCAGTTAATATAAGTGTGGGTGAATTATCTGGTAAATATGAATGTAGCATGTGTAAGATCTCAATTCTCCTCATCTGTGTCAGTCATTGTCTTTGAAAATGGGCTAATGACACTCTTGCTGCCCAGCCATTTTTCGGTCATTTGTCAACAATTTAATACTGTGTAAGGGGTTTTGAGAAAGTAAATCAGACCTCAATCCATCAGAGGTGATGACATCCTGAAAAAGAACTGAAGTGGTTGGAGGATAAACATGCCCTATCAGTGCAGGAACTCTGTGTGTCTTGTTGACTGTCAGTGGCCTATGAATACGTGTCAGAAAAGGAAAAAGGAAGGAGGGAAAGGAGGAGATGACACTACTGCTCCCACTGGAAAAGTGCCAACTGATGCTCACCTAACCCTTGAGCTCCTGCTTGTTCTCAAGATCTAATTATGCCTTTGGTGGGAGAGATTTACATTTGTCAAGCATCACCAGAGCATTGAGTTGATTTGCTGTCAATTTCTTTTGATGATGTATTTACGGTGAGGAATGAGAATGATTGTATGATCAATTATCTACTGCCACAGATAAGCCTCCCAGAAACATAGTAACTTAACAGCAATCACTTATTTGCCCAAAATTCTGCAATTTGGTCAGGATTCATCGGGAACAGTTTGTCTCTGCTCCATATAGCCTCAGCTGGGGCAGCTCCACTGTGGATGGATAGTCCACTACCAAGATGACTCACTCGCAAGGCTGTCAAGTTAGTGCTGCTCTGTAAGCTGGGATCTCAACTAAGGCTGTCGGCCAGAAGCCTCATTCCTTTCCTCCCGAAGCCTGTCCTCATGGCTTCTTGGGCTTTTTCACAACATGGCAGCTAGGTTCCAAGAGCAAGTATTCCGAAAAAACAAACCCAAGTATGTTAGCACTTACCAAGCTTCCACTTGCATTATGTTTGCTAATGTCCCATTGTCCAAAGATGGTTCCTTGACTGAGTCCAGGGTCAGCATGGTCAGTTTCGTGGCCAAGTCCAGAACCAGGAATCCTGGTTCACTGTTGACCACCAAAGAAACAGTTTATCATACAGTTTGATCATTTTTGTTTCCACTAGTAGAGAAAAATGGAAAATTGGTATTAACTGTCCACTTCTACATTTTTATTAGCCAGAAACTTAATACCAATATTTCCTAAGTTTTCAATTGGCTTAGGAAAATTGTCAAAGAAAAAATTCTATGAGAGAAAAAAATTACATTCTATGGGTATACAAAATCAGGAGAATAGAAGTTCTTATTTAACAAACTATCCTGGAACCGCAGGCAAAGAAGAGGTACACATATGATCGAAAAAGTGAAAGTGAAAGTGAAAATCGTTCAGTCATGTCTGACTCCTTGTGAGGCCATGGACTGTAACCCACCAGGCTCCTCTGTCCGTGGAATTCTCCAGGCCAGAATACTGGAGTGGTAGCCATTCCCTTCTCCAGGGGATCTTCCTGACCCAGGGATTGAACTGGGATCTCCTACGTTGCAGGTGGATTCTTTACCAGCTGAGCTACCAGGGAACCCCTACATACGATTAGGGGATTAGGGGATGATTATGTTATGGATGAAAATCAAGACATGCTGGTTGGCAAAAAGCATACACAGACATAAAGCACACACAAATGTCCTAAGAGAGGAAATTTCACAAGTTAATGATGGTTCATGAAGAAATAATAAATATTTTTCAGATATAGTCAGAAGAAAAGCAAGAAAATAGTTCAATTATGTAAGAAGCAATATTTCAACTGTATTTCAAAGGGTTGTTAATTTGACATTTCATGTTCTTACAAAATTGTTAAAATAGTGAGATGACTAATATTTTTGAAGGATTAGAATTCAAATTAACTGAACAAATACAAGAACATTATTTTTTGAGATTTTAGATATTCCAAGCCTATACTAAGAATGTCACATGTATTTATGCTCACAAAAAAATTGAAGGCACAGAGAGTTTTAGTCATCTTCTCAAGGTCACAGTGCTGGTCAGTGTGGGAGATAGGATCTATAGCCATATCTGTCTGCTTATTATGATCAATTTGGTAGATAACATATTTCTGTAAATTGCCTTTTATTTTTCACTGGCTACAAAAACTGAAAATATACTTTCAAAGGAAAAAATACAGATCAAAGATGCAACAAAAACATCACATATAAGAATTTTGAAAGATCTTCTAATCCATAAACTGAAAGAAAATGTTAATGAAATGACAATAATAACCCTCAAAGCAATTAACCCAATCAAATACTAAACCTTCAAATATCAAACTGTAAGCCTATTTCCCTGTGGCTAAATATATGTAGGTATTTTGTAAAGTAATAAGCTGCTTATTCCTTTATTCCACGTATTCCCTTTTAACTCCCCCAAAATTTAAAAACCCAAATCTAGGTACATTTTAAAAAACTTTAAATACAGTATACTAACGCATATATATGAAATTTAAAAAGATGGTAAGGATAACCCTATATGCAAAACAGAAAAAGAGACACAGATGTACAGAACAGACTTTTAGACTCTGTGGGAGAAAGCAAGGGTGGGATGTTCTGAGAGAATAGCATTGAAACAAGTATACTATCAAGGGTGAAACAGATCACCAACCCAGGCTGGATGCATGAGACAAGTGTTCAGGGCTGGTGCACTGGGACAACCCAGAGGGATGGGATGGAGAAGGAGGCGTGAGGGGGGATCGGGATGGGGAACACGTAAATCCATGGCTGATTCAAGTCAATGTATGGCAAAAACCACTACAATATTGTAAAGTAACTAGCCTCCAGCTAATAAAAATAAATGGAAATATATATATATATATATATATATATATATATATATAATCTGAAAAAAAAACTTTAAAACAACTTGTGCTATACAGTCTTTATCTTAGCTTGTTTGCTTATTTCCTGTGGGTCCCTCTCAAATTGTTTTTTTTTTTTTTTTTAATTAACTAAGGATTTTGCTCTTCTTGGGCCAGAAATTGTAGTAAGGTTCATTTAATTGATTCATTTGTTTGACATCCTTTGTAAGTTCTTGATGCTAGTAAAAAAAACAACAACAACTCATTTTTATATTCCTTCTTAGAATTAAAAAGGATAAGTAGAGGTGTTGACCATTACCTTAGCAGTATCTGTAACTCTGTGAAATACTGTGAAAAATCCCTGATTTCCTACTTCAATGCTTTCTTCCAAAGTTGGCATTTCTCCACTTGAGGGAAAAAACTCAATAGTGCTCAGCATAAGCATGGACATTATTGGACTAGGGGATAGGTCCTTTAGTTCATTTTTCTCAGAGTTCTATTACAATTAAATGTCCAATTTTGAAATCAGTAATTTAAGCAAGTAAAGTTTGAAAAGTGTCCAAAAAAAACCACAACAAGTTATGAAAATTATTGATAGGCTAAGAAAATAGTTCTTATGAGAAATTTAAAAGAACTAGAGCTATTTATTCAATAAAAGAGATGTCTACTGTGGGACTGAAGATCGTCTTCACGTCTGGGTTGGGCTATTAAGGAGTGGTGGTGGCTCCCTCTTGAAGGGGATTGAGGCACAAAATGAGGACATCAGTAAGGACTGCAGGGTTCTGGACCAGATTGCCAGGAAGGGGAACTGATTTTTTAAAAACAGGCTAGAAGAATCTTTCTCCAGTGTTGCCCAAGAACAGATTTATACTCAATCATCAACAGCAAAACTGGCCTCATTTCTGAGACACTAATTATGCACAGAATCCAGTGAGATTCAGAGACTAGGCCAGAAGGGTCAACCCCCTGGCTCCACACCCCCACGTTTTGTTTACAGAGGATTCTTCTAGTGTAACACTGGGTAGTTGCTATTGGTAATGTGCTCTCAGGAGACTACCCAGGGTCCTGGAAGGAATTCAGTTTGGGGATTCAAGCAGATCTAGGTTGAAACTCCATCTCTGGCACTTTATCCATTGGTAAATTCTTAATTCTTAGTTTTTCAGGAGCTTTGCTTTCTCCACTCTTGGATGAGGATGATGCTTACTTTACAATGTCATGAGAGTCAAATGATCAAATAAGATGATAATGTAAAACTCCTCATCCATGGTAGGTATTTAGCAAATCTTAGTTTCTCTGTCTTCCTATAACTGGGCAGGACTATTGGAATGAGAAAGATAGAAATGAATGTTTAGTTGGAAGCATGAATGAGGAACTGTACACGTTTTATAGCTAAATTTCAACTTTTCAAATATAAGCAGCATATAAAAACTACCCTCAAGTTCAACCAATCTTCAAGTGATAATTCTAGGAGGCTCAGTTTCTATTTACTGAGGTCTACTGCATTTCTCAAGTGCTTTCTGAATGCCAAGTTCTTTGCTGGGCCCTTTACGTTCTAATACAACATGGTATTGGCTCAATTTTATAATTAAAGAAACTGAGCCTTGGAAGATTATGGACTTGCTAATCATGACGCATGGCACAGAGTGTTCAATAAATTATTAGTACTGCTGCTTTCATGATGATAATAAGTACAGGGGAAAATATGTTTTCTAAGGCCATTTCATGAAATAAAATTATGTATAACAGTGGACCCTTAATTCAGTGAATAATGTAGGGGACTTATTGTACATCTTAAGTGGATTTCTGAGAGTACAGAAAAAGTTCTCTCTGCTCCTGACACCAGTAAGTCTTGAGTGTCACTTGACTTATGCTGTTTCCCGGCTTGTGCCAGCATGCCCCCTCTGTGCCTACAAAGAGCTCTCCATTCATTTCGGGTGTGCAGGTAGGAACAGAGCAGTTCTGACTCATCGTTAGGCAGTTCCAACCTGGTGCAATTTGCCTTTCTTCACCCTGTCACCAAGTTAATGGGCTGTATTAACAGCGATATTTATAGACAACAAATTGAACTCCAAGCGGCAGCCATGCCCGTGCATTTAGGAAGGCCCCCATTCACTGTGGCCCTCACACTTGCAGTGCTGCCATTTTCTGGTGGCCCTAATCCCAGTGTGCCTGCCAGATAGTACATGTCTTTCTCTCCCTTTAGTGTAAGAAATTTTCGGCTACGGTGATTGAAGGAAGAAAGGGTAATAAAAGAATGTGTATATTGTTCTTGATGTTTTACAGTTATTATGTATGTCCTGTCACAGAATAAAATAAATGATTCCTATGGCCTACAGCATTCTTCATGATCAGACCCTACCCCCAACACACACACACATGCCCATGTCTCTTTCCTTTGGTCACCTGGCTCTTGGCACTGTGGCCTCTTCTTGCTCCTGGAAGACACTTAGCACTGTCCACCTCAGGACCTTTGCACTTGTTTCCCAGATATCTGGAGCTCTCTTCCTTTACCTAGCCTTGTGACTGACTCCTTCTCTTAGTCCCGGTCTCTGCTTAGATGTTAACAAAATAAAGAAAGCTTCCCTGTCATCCTATTCCAAATAGCACCTCTAGTCACTTTTTTATCTTTTATCCTGCTTTACGCTCCTTCTTAGCACTCAGCTATGTATGTTGTTGGTTTGCTTGTTAACTTGTACTCAATCTATACACACACACACAGGCAGAAGCTCCATGAGGGTAGGGTTTTACCGACCTTGTTCATTGCTCCATGTAGCCCCAGTGCCTAGAACAAAGCCAGACCCATAATAAGTACACTATAAACAGTGGCTGAATAAATGATTGTATGTGAAGTTAGACTAACTTTTAAGGTGTGATAAATATCCCTAAAAGTCCTATATATCCATTGTCAGCTGGCCTCACAGAAAGTTACAAGCAATAGTTTCAATTTTTGTCTAGAATTTATTGTGAAAGGAGTAGCCTCTAAAAAATGCTCCTTCCTTTGATGTGAAAGGAAAGAATTTGACACAGGTAAGAACACAAAGAGAGAGAAAGGAGGAGGTCAAAAGATCTAGTTAACCAGTTATAACAATACAAACAATTCAATTCAAAGAGTAGATAAAAACTACTGCTGCTTCTGAACAATATTTGGACCCTAAACTTAAACAGAAACATATTTCAAAGAGGGCTTAAATTTCATGGCACAATGTTTCATAAATCATTACAAACAGAATGAAAAATACACTTGGTGTCCAGAAAAGCGATGTTCTCATCTAATGTTTTATGCTGGAGGAAGTAGAGCTCACAGTTCACCTGAGGTCTTTACAAGTCAAAGGAAAACGTTAAGGATTGGAACTCAGCTGTTCCCTCTGGGTGACTTTTTCCCAAAAGTACACATTTCCTCCGATCCCTCTCCCCTTCAGCTTTTATATTAACAAATCAGCATCTCTTTTTATATTAACAAAATACCAACTCTTTGTTCTTTCCCTTTTCCAAAGGAAAATCCATATTTATTTTAGAAACCAAGCCAGCATTTCTCAAACTGCATTCTAGATAATATGCAAGGTATTTACATACATTCCTCAAATCTTATACACACACACATATATATATATATATATGTATATTTCAGTACGTTTAGGAAACTAATGATCTCTCTCTCTCCTATTGGTATGCAGGACACTAATAACTCTGAGAAGTCAGGCAATAGAGAAATTGTCTATAGCTAACTACTTCTAGAACTTATTTGACGAAAGAACATTATTTTTTTTTGAGACATTTCTCATAGGCACGATTGAGGAGATAAGTAGTTCTTTATCTATACACATACAAGATAGATACATAGGCATTTATAAAACATTTATTATATTAATAAATGGAGAGAAATGTACAGAAAGAAGATTCCATGTCATAAGCACACATGTACATTGTTAGAAGTCCTACCATCTAGTCCTACTAACTAGTCTGGAGGAACAGACAAGTTAGAGTAAACCAAGAGTGTGTGCAAAGTTTAAGTTGCAGTTAGCTGACAGAAAGGAAAATAGGGGAGCAGGAATAGCAGGTATACTATTTAATTTTCTGCCCTGCATCTCTTTTCTAGAAACTGCTTCAACTGACTTGCTTGACACCCAAATAGTCATGGCAGAAAATGCCATGTCTCTGTACTCTGGAGTCTTCACCCTTACAACTGTAATCAACTGGTACATATTAGGGCTAGAGTTAGTCTGCTAAAACTAGTCAACTAGTTCCTTTCCTAGGAATTTTGGGTCCATGCCTGAAGGATCATATGGAAAAGAGTGGCATTGACAGAGAAGCTGAGATAGGGCCTGGTGAAGAGGAGGAATTCCCAAAGAGCCCTGCGCCTGAGTCTCTCACTGAGGTCCAGTCCCTTCCCCCCCTTGGAGTCCATGAGATATCCCCCTAAACTGCCAAGAAATCTCCTTTCTCCGTTGTCCTGCTTTTTTGCTAGAACTGATTTCTGCTCTTTGCAGACTGATTAACACACCAAGGCAAGAGGGACATAACAAATGAGTCAAAGGCAACAGGGAGCAAACACTAGAATACACAGCCCACTCATTTGTCATTTTCCATCCCCCAGACTCACCATTTATCCCTCTCTGTAATTTTGATGGGGAAAAGGTCCAGTTTACACAGAAGGAAGAGATAACTGATTTTGTAGCACAAGATTCCAAGGCATCTAGATTTTCATTAGTCTGTCAAACCTGATTACTTTTAAGAAAAGCTTTTAAATTGTCCCGTGTTTTCCGTAAGTTGTTTGAGATACTCATATATTATATCACACTTTGCTTCATAAAGATATCTTTCTTTCCAAGGACCTCTGAAGCTTTTTCTGAGGGAAGGATTTCAGGTGGTTTATTCTAAACGTTATTTAGACCTGGTAAAGTTCATTGATATTGTGGTTACATGTAAAAAGCATAGCTCTAGATTGCATTCTGTATTTTGGTGGTTGGATACAAGGAATATTAGAAAGCTATAAACAACCTAATTTTATTGTAACAATTTGCCTTAAATCAACTTTAATCAAAAAAATCACTTTCCTAGAAATGAGACCAACAACACAAAAGCATTAAACAAGCAAATAACCTTAGAGGCACACAATTAGGAAAGGCTTGAAACTCACAAGCAATCAGAATTACAAACTAAACCAAGGCATCTTTTTCTATTAATCAAGTTATACACACCCACCCCACCCCACCGCCTCCCCCCCACACACAAGTGTGTATTCTTTGGGGAATGATATGGCAGTATATACCAGATGCTATGTAAATGCATGTGCCTTTTGATCCACAGTTCAACTTCCAAGAAAAAGGAAAAATATTAAATGTGAAAAAGCTACATCCTTAAATATGTTAAATACTACAGTTTTTAACAGTAAAAATGGAAATAAAAACTACTAATTTCTGGCTAGAGGAGAATAATGTAGTAAATCATAGTATATGCACTTGATAAATTTTTATATAATAATTAAAGCAATGGTTTTGGTGACAATACTGTTATTTAGCTGCTAAGTTATTTCCAACCCTTTGCAACCCCAAGGACTGTAGCCCACCAGGCTTCTCTGTCCATGGGATTCTCCAGACAAGAATATTGGAGTGGATTGCATCTCCTTCTCCGGGGGATCTTCCTGACCCAGCTATCAAACCCTCATCACCTGCATTGCAGGATTCTTTATCACTGAGCCACCAGGGACTAGGCAACTTATATAAGCAACTAAAAGTTATTCATAATTTTATATTAAAGAGCAGGGCTGACATTGCATATATAGGATATATACATATATATGTAAATATATATAAACTATATAAAAAGAAATATATGTTAAAAAGTCTGAAAGAAATATTCCAAATTGTTTATAGGGGTTTATTGAATTGTAGTATAACTAGTTTTTGGTATTTACTAAAAGGGTGATTGTGTTATTTTTCTAATTTTACATTTGCTAAATGAAGCAAGTCTTGAAATCTATAAATAGTAAATGTTCATACACCAAGAAACCAAATTTTGATACTAACATAGAGCCAACTAGAATTTAAAGACTAAGTCCCCCCCTAAAAAAAAGTATCTGTTAAAAAAATTCAATTAAATCACTGATCTATACCCAGTATAAGTTCCAGGGAAAGTATTCTAGTCTCAGAATACACAGTGTTTTAGAAACTGTGTATTAAGAATACACTTAAAAATATTCACCAATACAGTTCCCAGGTATGATAATATGCTATTCAGCAATGAACAAGATAATTAGATTCCTTTGGTACATTGTTGTTGTTCAGTCCCTAACCTGTGTTCAGTTCTTTGCAACCCCATGAACTGCAGCATACCAGGCTTCCCCATCCTTCATTATCTCCCAGAGTTTGCTCAAACTCATGTTCATTGTGTCGATGATGCCATCAAACCATCTCATCCTCTCTTGCCCCTTTCTCCTTCTGCCTTCAATCTTGGCTAGCATCAGTGTCTTTTAAAACGAATTAGCTCTTTGCATCAAGTGGCCAAAGTATTGTAGATTCAGTATCAGTCCTTCGAATGAATATTCAGGGTTGATTTCCTTTAGCATTGATTGGTTTAATCTCTTTGCAGTCCAAGGGACTCTCAAGAGTCTTCTCCAACACCACAGTTCAAAAACATCAATTCTTCAGCACTCAGCCTTCTTTATGGTCCAACCCTCACATCCATACATGACTACTGGACAAACCATAGCTTTGACTATATGGGCCTTTGTCAGCAAAGAGATATCTCTGCCTTTTAAAACACTGTCTAGGTGTGTCATCGCTTTCCTTCCAAGAAGCAAACATCTTTTGATTTTGTGACTATAGTCACCATCCACAGTGATTTTGGAACCCAAGAAAAGAAACTCTGCCACAGTTTCCACTTTTTTCCCATTTATTTGCCATGAAGTGATGCGACTGGATGCCATGATCCTAGTTTTTTGAATGTTGAGTTTCAAGCCAGCTTTTTCACTCTCCTCTGTCACCCTCATTAAGAGGCTCTTTAGTTCCTCTTCACTTTCTGCCATTAGAGTGGTATCATCTACATATCAGAGGTTGTTGTTATTTCTCCTGGCAATCTTGGTTCTAGCTTGTGATTCATCCAATCCAGCATTTTGCACGATGAACTTTGCATAGAAGTTAAATAAGCAGACAACATACAAGAACTCCTTTCCCAATTTTGAATCAGTTCCATGTCCGGTTCTAACTGTTGCTTCTTGATCTGCATACAGGTTTCTAGGAGGCAGGTAAGGTGGTCTGGTATTCCCATCTCTTTCAGAATTTTCCACAGTTTGCTGTGATCCACACAGTCAAAGGCAGTACCATAGTCAGTAAAGCAGAAATAGATGTTTTTCTGGAATTCTTTTGCTTTTTTATGATCCAGTGAATGTTGGCAATTTGATCTCTGGCTCCTCTGCATTTTCTAAATCCAACTTGTACATCTGGAAGTTCTCAGTTCATGTACTGCTGAAGCCTAGCTTGAAGGATTTTGAGCATTGTCTTACTAGCATGCAAAATTAGTGCAATTGTACGATAGTTTAAACATTCTTTGGCATTGTCTTTCTTGGGGACTGGAATGAAAAGTGTCCTTATCCAGTCCTGTGGCCATTGCTGAATACTCCAAATTTCTTGGCACATTGAGTACAGCACTTTAACAGTATCATCTTTTAGGATTTGAAATAGCTCAGCTGGAATTCCATCACCTCTACTAGCCCTGTCCGTAGTAATGCTTCCTAAGGCCCACTTGACTTCACACTCCAGGATGTCTGGCTCTAGGTGAGTGATCACACCATCATGGTCATCCAAGTCATTAAGACTTTTTTTGTATATTTCTTCTGTGTGTGGTTGCCACTTTTCTTCATCTCTTCTGCTTTGATTAGGTCCTTGCCATTTGTCCTTTATTGTGTTCATCCTTGCATGAAATGTTCCTTGATATCTCCAATTTCCTTGAAGAGATCTCTAGTCTTTCCCATTCTATACTTTTCCTGTATTTCTTTGAATTGTTTACATAAGAAGGCTTTCTTTTCTCTCTTTGCTATTCTCTGAACTCTGCATTCAGTTGGGTATGTCTTTCCCTTTCTCCCTTGCCTTTTGTTTCTCTTCTCTTCTCAGCTATTTGTAAGGCCTCCTCAGACAACCACTTTACTTTCTTCCATTTCTTTTTCTTTGGCACATTATACTGTTAATCTTTTTTTCTGAGAGAAAGCAAACATACTACATAGTGTTATAAATGTTGAATATCTACTTTTATATATTGTTATTTTTTATCAGTCTCAATTCATGTGCATGAGAAATTCTGAAAACAATTCTCCTATAACAAATCCCATCAGAAGGCAACTTTAAAAAAATTAAATGTCATTTTCCCCATTGTTGTTGCTATTACTGTTACTCTACATTGTAGCTGAAATTTAACATTCTAAACACAAACTTTGTCCTCTCCTAAATAGATGGGGAAACAGTGGAAGCAGTGTCAGACTATTTTTTGGGGCTCCAAAATCACTGCAGATGGTGATTGCAGCCATGAAATTAAAAGACGCTTACTCCTTGGAAGGAAAATTATGACCAACCTAGACAACATATTAAAAAGCAGAGACATTACTTTGCCAACAAAGTTCCGTCTAGTCAATGCTATGGTTTCTCCAGTGGTCATGTATGGATGTGAGAGTTGGACTATGAAGAAAGCTGAGTGCTGAAAAATTGATGCTTTTGAACTGTGGTGTTGGAGAAGACTCTTGAGAGTCCCTTGGACTGCAAGGAGATTCAACCAGTCCATCCTAAAGGAGATCAGTCCTGGGTGTTCATTGGAAGGACTGATGCTGAAACTGAAACTCCAATACTTTGGCCACCTCATGCGAAGAGTTGACTCATTGGAAAAGACCCTGATGCTGGGAGGGATTGGGAGCATGAGGAGAAGGGGACGACAGAGGATGAGATGGCTGGATGGACATGAGTTTGAGTAAGCTCTGGGAGTTGGTGATGGACAGGGAGGCCTGGCATGCTGTGATTCATGGGGTTACAAAGAGTCGGACACAACTGAGTGACTGAACTGAACTGAACCGAACCACCACTCTAAGAAAACTTTCCTCCAAAATGTCATTCCTTACCTCCCTTTGCCAAATGTAAAGAATGGTCTTTGTCTTCTCCCCATTAGCCTGGAGTCCTCTATAGCCTCTAGCACCACTAATAGCTTTCGAACTTCTGTTGTATTCCAGGCTTTGTTCTCAGTGCTTTCAAGCATGATCGTACTTAATCTTCATACCAACCCTAAGAGCAGGTACTTTTAATTGCCCTATTTACACACATGGGGAAATGGAGGCACCCAAAGGATAAGTTGCCAAGATAATCTTGCTAGTTATGTTGTGGAATCTAAATTTGAACTCAGCCAGTTCTACTTGAAAATCCAAGCGCTTTTCCACATGAAAGCCATCATCCCCAAGCTACTGTGCTTTTTGGAGTAACCTCCTGTTACATTACTTCTTCTATGTCCTTTGCTACTTTCTCATGCTTTCTCTCCTTTGCCCCAGCTGATGAGTAAGCCCAGTATCTATTTCCCTCTGCCCGGAGGTTCTTCCTCCTGGACTTAAGATCATCTCATGACAATGAGAGTCAGCCTCTATCTGGGAGAGCCATTTAAAATATATTGTTGTTGTTGTTCAGTAGCTAAATTGTGTCAGATTCTTTTGTGACCCCATGGACTGTACTCCTCAGTCCATGGGATTTCCCAGGCAAGAAAACAGGAGTGGATTGCCATTTCCTTCTACAGGGGATCTTCCTGACCCAAGGATCGAACCCATGTTGCTTGTATCTCCTGCATTGGCAGGCTGATCCTTTACCACTGGACTGCCAGCAAAGCCCTTAAAATACTTGTGCCAAGTGCAATTAATGATATTGTTATTGCTTTATTATATGAAAATAGTGCTTCACCAGAGGATATGATTCACACATGTTATTTGATCCTCAAACTCTACATGTTCAAAGTCCGGTTAATTTCTCTTCAACGACTTTTGGCTTCCCTGTTCTTTCAGGGTGCTATCATCCTCCTGTGCTCAACATCTGAGTCGTCTTTAATTCCTCCTTCTTCTTTAGTCTCCACATTTGATCTATTACCTGGTCCTAAAGACATTCACCAAGCCTTTCAGCTTTTTTTTTCCTTCTTTTCACTTTCTTTGCCACTAAAGTACACTCCAAGAATATCATCCTCCTCACTCAAAAACCTTCAATGGCTCCTTATTACCTAACCAGATTAAGAGCAACCTCCTAAATCAAAACATTAAGTTTTTTTATGTCTTCACCATCTTTCAGCATCCATTTAAATTAATTCACTCTGTGTGTCCCACACTCATTCATAGTAGAAAACACTTATGCCTCATTATGCTTCATCTCTAATCAAGGGGAACACTGCAGGGTTTCAGACAGATTAAGTCACATGAATTTTGTCTTAACAATTGTCACACTCTTCTTAATGCATGATTTTAAAGTAATTTGGCCTGAAAAGTTCCTACAACACCTTGCAGATATCAGCTAAGATTACCTCATCTTTAAAAAAAAACAAACATGGGACTGTTCTTCACAGTTACATTTTCAAAATAATCCCCACATTTTAACACAGAAAACTGCTCCTTCCATTCCATATAGCAGTAGAACAGGAAAAAGAGAAGGGTACAGAATACTTTTGGGCTGTTGAAATTGTGAAGATCCTTTTAAATATCCTCCCTCGTCCTAATAAAAGAGTATGGTTCCCAAATAAGAAATCAGTGTGAGTCAGAAGGACTGTAGTCATGACATCCGGTGCTATAAACAGGATTACCCTGAATGATGAAAGCAGCCTAAGGGTAGTGAGTGAGGCAGGTAGCAATTTTTTTCTTAAGTTTTGATTTGTATGAGAACTTACTCATATGAATCATATTTAAACCTAATTTTGGTAATATTTAAGTTCTACATTTTTTAAAAAGTAAAAATTAGCTTATTCTCTATGGTTAAGTCTGATAGTTTGGCCCCGCAATCAAGGCACTGAAGTGCCCCCTGGTGGCAGCCTATCATTATTGCAGGTTCATACTTGTTCCTGCTGAGTCGCTCAGTCCTGTCCGACTCTTTGCAACCCCACATACTGTAGCCCGCCAGCCTCCTGTCTTTTTCAGGCAGGAATTCTGGAGTGGGTTGCCATTTCCTACTCCAGGGGATCTTCCCTGGGATCAAACCCACATCTTCTGCGTCTCCTGCACTGGCAGGCGGATTCTTTACCACTGCCCCACCTGGGAAGCCATACTTCCTTGCAGTCTCTTCAATTTCATCCTTTCCTGAGTTCTTGATAGACATTTGATAGATACAGTGCTATTTCAGGGGCCATTAGTTCTAATCTTCTACCCATCTTTTAAAAGTCCCCAACTACCTAGCCAATGCCTGACATTCTTCAGGTAGTCCTTTATTACTTTGGGAATAAAGAGAAGCTATGAGAGAGAGAGAGAGAAGCTATGTGTCATGTATGCCTTATTGTTAACAGGCTACTCTATGGTGTGAATAAGTTCTCTCTGCTGAGAAGGGTTTTGACAGCAGACACAATACTCCAAGATCTTCAGAAGAGAAGAATATTCCTGGCAAAGGTGAGGGAAGGGCACAAAACAGAGGGGCTACATGGGCCAAAGATCAATTTAGTCCATCTCAGTGTCTTCTTTTTTAAAACCTTTGTCAGCTTTGGGAAGGAAGTATCTTTGATGGAAGCAAAGATACTTTGGTGAAAAGTGAAAAACGCCCTCAATATGAACAGAAGCACTTGGACAGATGGGGGACAGGGTTGGGGGGATGACCAACTTTTCTGAGTGTCTCTATTCTACCCTGTCAGTATCAAGAAACTATTGTGATCTGTCCTGAGAAATGTGTTTAACCTAGTTCTCAGCACACATCACCAACACTTTCTGTTTAACTTGCATCAAGGCACAGAAGAGCTACATGATCTGGTTACAGTTTAACATATGCCAATGGCTAAGTGATTTCTCTAATTTCTTTAGGGAAAAACAATCCCATGGTAAAAATCAGACCCTAGGAATCCAATCTAATGCTAACACTAGGAAGATATTTATTATATTCAACAGCTGGTATGGCAGTGTGTAAGATTTCTTTTCTGAGGAGGAGGATTGGGCCAGGAATGCCAAGCCTCAGAATTTTATCGTTCCACATCCCTGATTCCAGCACTGACTCAGCTATGCAGATATGAAAATCCCAAAAGATGCTTGTCCTTAATACTGGTTGATTCCAGGAGAAGAAAAGAAAATGTAGCCAATGACTGCATTTTTTTGGGGGGAGGGGGGATCAAAATCAGTAGAAGCTCCGTATTTCCCAGTATCATAGCTGCTGAGAAACTCAGCACAGTATTCATTTGTGAACCTTATTATAGAATCATGGAAGGATTGGTATATATCACTTAAATCCCAGACAACATTTCCCTTTATGGAAGAAACTTTGCAAAGTTTCTAAATTCTGCCTCCTCAGTGACTTCTGCAATGATCTTTAAGAGGCTGTTGACAAACAGGAAACAATACAGAATTATACCTCATGGTCTCCTGAACCATCACGTCTGTGTTAAATGGGTACTCATTTTGTTTTCCAGAGATGGAAATCTAGCTTTCATGGTCGGGCGCTACTGTCTTTTCTTGAAGCTGCACTGTCCAACATGAGAGCCATTAGTCACAGGTCTCTAGTACTGAATTCTTATAATGCAGATAATCTGAACTGAGATGTGCTGTAAGTGCAAACACACAACAGACTCAGAAGCTTTACCGAGAAATACAAGCTATCTCATTATTAGTGTTTTATACTGATTACATGTTAAAATAATATTTTGTACATATTGGGTTAAGTAAGACATATTACTAAAATTATACTTTGTTTCTATCTTTTTAATTTGGCTACTCCATCATTTAAAATTGCACATTGTGCCTTGCATTCTATTTCTACTAGTAAGGCTCAACTCTTGCTGCATCAGAATCACTCAGAGCTCTTAAATACTCCCAGACTCCAGGCTCTCACACCTGAGCAGTTCAATGAGAATATCTGGGGTTGGGACTCAGCGTTGGGACTTTTTGTTTGGTTGGTTTCCGCTTTTTGAAAGCTCCCAAGGTGACACTAATATACAGCTAACATGGAGAACTACTGCTCTGCATTCTGGAATTCCATGATTCCAAAATTCTAATGACAACTCATGCAGGTTAAAAGTTCAGAGTTGTTTTTTCCTTATTCTGTATAATCAACTTTGTCTGTTCTGATCTATTTCTCCCTAAAGAAACAATGAAATGTTTTTTGAGTCAGGCAAGTTAGAACTCTGTTTGTTTTATTTTTTAATGAAGTTCACATGAATCCAACACATTGCCAGGGCTCAAAAAAGAAAAAAAAGAAAAAAAAAGCACTGAACTTGAAATTTTAAGGTTGATGAATAACATGTAATCTTTCCTGGGGCTGCTTCTGACACTTGCCTTTTCTTCTTGGAAGCACCTGCTTTGTCCCTGCTAGTAACAAGAAGTGCATTCACAGTGCTTCTAGACTTGACTGTGCCTATGAATCATCTGGGTATCTGGTTCATACGCAGATACTGATTCGATATAGCTAGGGGATAGGTGGCTAGGAGGTAATTCCTGCATTTCTATCAAGTGTCCAGTCCAGGTGAGCAACAGGGCTTAGGGAATTAGCTAAAACTCTCTTGGGTGGGGCTCATGCACAGCTGCCCAGCCACACACAGAAAGGTCGACAACATGCTGACCCTGCTTTCTGTAATGTGCACAAACTGTTCAATGACTTCTGCTCTGGTTTGTCCACTGAAGCATCATTGATGAGCACCTATTTCCTCTCTAAAGGTGAGCATCCTGAGAGTGGGACAGTATCTTTATCACTTCTGTTAGACCTACTCCACTGAACCATCCTTCTTCCCATCCTCAGGGCTGAGAAAGGAGCCTGTGGGTTGGAGAAAGGGCTTTGAGTGGGACTAATCCCATGTTTCTCCAAACCCCTTCGCATCTGCTGGCAGGACTCAAAACAGTCCCCTAGGGTGTCCCCTAGGACTAATTGCACCTCGCTTTTTAGACTTGTCTGTATCACTGGCCACAAGAAGTCCAGGCTCCCAGGTCATCCCACGTCTCTTCTTCTTGACTTCCCATCCGGCTCTTTACCTCCCTCATGCCATGTCCACCTTCCAATCACAAGATCCTCAAACCACAAGACCCCTCCAGGGAGCATTGTGCCCTCTGGATTCACAGTCCTTCTTCAGCAATTCTCTTATATCCTCAGCCTCTTCTCTGAATGTTTCTTCCACCTGAGGCTCTTCCCAAGAGCACTGCCCCTCTGCCACCCTCCCAGATGGCAGCAATGTTTCCCCTTCTTCTTCTGGGCCTAGAGATGGAGTGCATGTCCTCCTTGATGCCTCAACTGCCTCCATGCCATTCTCCCTTGCTAAAACCCTGAGCTTTTCTCTCAAGCAGTCACCCATCACTTGCTACCTTTCCCAGAATGCACCTGCTCATTTTGGATTCTTTTAGCTTCTGGCTCACAATAACTCTCTCCGGCACTATTTCTCCCACTTTTCTTGGTGATTTCATGCACAGATAAGTGGGGACATAAATGGAACATCCAGCATGTTCTCTTAGGCACTTGAAGCCTCTCCTCCAATAACTGTGTTTGACATCTCCCTCAACCACTCACTCCCATGAACTCACTCCTCCTGGATCAATATAACTTCAGCATCTCTGATTTAGCCAGGGTCGGATCAATGCTTTATAAATATCACAAAATCTAACAAAATTGGCATGGTCTGAACTTATTTCTAACTCATGGCATATCACATACTGAGGTTGGGTGGAGAGCCTTCCATGTGATGATTTAGGGACCCAGGATCCTTTGACTTGAGGTGCAGTCCTTTCTCAGGTCAGAGGTTCTTTTGCTGTATTCTCTGTATACAGCTGGTAGACAGAAAAGAGGGAGGATACAGGATTGCAGAAGATAATTTCTTATGGGTCAGGCCTAGAATACCCTTCCACCCACATTTCATTTTCCATAACCAATTACTGGCCATATTAACTCTAAGGAGAAATTTTAAAAGTGTAGTCCAGCCATGTTTAGTGGTGAACAATGACCACACCATCCACATTCTCATTTTCATCCATCCCAGTGTTGGACCCCTTACATCTTAGCTTTCCACTTCACCTTGCGCCTCAACTACAAGCCTTCAGTCACTGGGAGCACTGATCCATTGACCCTACTATCTTTTGCTGTCCCTCACCCTCTTCTCTTTTTTGCCCATTGAAATTACCTGGTCAGTCATCATGACTCCTTGCCCCTCTAGCTTTGTCCCTTGACAAAACCACAACCCTGGTTAAAGACAGCAAACTGCCTACACCTGAACAACTACACATGGCTGGGGGAGAACTCACAACCACACTCACTGATCCCATTTCAACTTCATGGTGATGAACATCAGTGAGCTCTTTCCCCTGCCAGGCAACTGTGTGTGTTTCCTACTCTCTGAGACAATCAAGTAATACCTTATCTACTCTCCTCATGCCTTTGATATCTTCTCCACCAACTTGGTATCTTCTCTGCCACTTTCAGGTGATGGTTTTGCTTCCTGTTTCACTGAGAAAGTTGAAGCCAGCAAAAAAGAAATCCCCTGACTCAGTCCACTACCCACCCTCTGACAACAATACCTACGTGTCCTGCCTCCCCCCCACCCCAAGACCATTGTCACCCATTTAATGCCACCCCTCACCCTGCCCCCCATATTCTAGATCAGCAGTCCCCAGCCTTTTTGGCACCAGGGACCAGTTTCAGGGAAGACAATTTTCCACAGATGGGGTTCAGGGGGTTGGAGAGAGGAGGTTTGGTGATGATTCAAGCACATTGCATTTATTGTGTACTTTTTATTATTAGTGTACTTTTTATTATTACATCAGCTCCATCTCAGATCATCAGGCATTAGATCCTGGAGGCTGGGCACTCTTGCCCTAGATTCATCCCTTCCCACCTATTCAAGAACATGGCTCCACCAACTCCTCTCTCTCCAGTACCAAGAATTCCTCTTCTTATTCAATTATTCTCGTCATTACATAAAAATGCTACAATCACTCCCATTTTAAAAAACAAAAACAAACCAAAAACCCTCTTTTGTTCACCATCCCCTACTAGCTGCTTCCCATCCCTCTCCTCTGTCTCCAATTCCTCCCCTCCCCTCCTCTTTTTAGGACTTCCCTTGTGGCTCAGCTGGTAATGAATCTGCCTGCAACGTGGGAGACCTGGGTTCCATCCCTGGGTTGGGAAGATCCTCTGGAGAAGGGAAAGGCTACCCACTCCAGTATTCTGGCCTGGAGAATTCCATGGACTGTATAGTCCATGGGGTTGCAAAGAGTCGGATGACTAAGCGACTTTCACTTTCACTCCTCTCTTAAACTCATCCATACTGGCTCTTGCCCCCTACACCACAGACTCTTGTCAGGGTAACAGATGGCCTCTCCTTGACTTAACTTACCAGTCACTTCTCAGCCTATTATCGAAATGCAAGTGCCTGATGCTCAGCAAGGCCAAAAGCTACCAAAATGCCAGAGTTTGTAACAGAAAAAAGGTTTATTGCAGGGCCATGCAGGAGTGGCTCATGCCTTAAAAACCCCAAACTCCCCAAAAACTTTCAGAAAAGCCCTCTTATAGGTGAGGGAGGGGCGTGGTTAGTTGTGGCAAACTTCTTGGTGTCAGATCCTTTGTTCTTGAGGTCAGGTCACGATCAGGTAACCATGTTCCTGTAAACCTCTACCAAATGAACGTTATTCTATGTTCTGACAAGAAAGGAAAGGTCCTCAGGCATAGCTTTCACCTTCCAGGGTCCTGGACCTGGCTAAGAGGAGGCACATCTCAGTTGTCGGCTTCCGCGGGGTCAGATGCCGCAGACTGCACTCTATACAGATGGCCGCTGCTATTAGGTCACAGAGGCAGGGGTGGAGGAGAGGTTTACGGCTGCCTCAAAGCCTGGGTCTGGCCAGTGGGTGGCCTTGGTGAGGGCTATGGAGTCCTGCAGGACACAGCCCCCAGACTCTTCCCTGAACATGCCACAGCCACCCCCAGCTCACCAGCTGGCCCAAGGAGGGCCCCAGGGAGGTCAGGATTTGCTTCTTACCTCACTCTCTACGTGAGGCCCACACTCCACCAACCACTGACTAAATCCCCTCACTAACTGTGGCTTTTTGACAGTTGTTGCTTGTGGGCGTGGCCCACTGCAGCACCAACCAATGGCTGAGCAGGACCACTAACGGTCGCTCCTTGACAGTTGGTTGCTTGTAGGTGGGGCCCACTGCAGTGCTGACCAATGGCTGAGTGGGACCTGTTGCCTAGTAACAGGGTGTGGTGTCATGGCGCACAGCGGGGCAGGCTGCTAATGCACAGTAGGGCAGTCTGTTATAAGCCCTTCTCTAACTGACCTTCTGACAGTGTTTGGTGTGGTTTCTCTCACTCTCTTCCCTCCCTGCTTGCTTCCCTGAGCTTCCAGGGCACCGCACTCTCCTGATTTCCCTTTCACTTTGCTGGAGGTTGCTCATCAGCCTCCTTTGCTGGTTCCTCCAGACATCTTGGGGAGCCTGGGGCTCAGGCCTTGAACTTCTCCTGCTCTCCATCTGCACAGCCCGAGGAGCTCACACCGTCCTTGGCCTTCAGCACAGTCTCTACCTTGATGGATCTCATGTGTGCCCTTCATCCCAGATGTTTCTCCTAATACCAGACATCAATTTCTGGAATTTTTCTTACATAATTTCTCCTTACATCAATCCATGTCCTATCTATGGACACCCAATCCAGTGTCCTCCACTTGAAGGTCAGACGACAATGACCAAAAGCCGACTTAAGTATTTTTTTCCCCAGATGTCTTCACCCGTGGTCCCCCACTTAAAAGCAACTCTGTCCTTTTGCTTAGGCAAAACCGAAAATACAAAACATGTAGTGTCAGCAATCCCACTCTTTCTCTTTCTCTTATACCCACTTCAGCCTGTCAGGAAATTTTGCTGAATTTTTCCCCAAAATGTATCCGCTTCTCACCATTTCCACTGCCACTGTCTTAGTCCAGCCCTCTGAGAGCCTTCCCTAATTCCTGCAGGAGCCTCCTCACTGTCTCCTCTTTTGTAGCCCTGCCTTCCTACAATCTATTCTCAATGATAGTACAGAGTGATCCTGTTATAGTACAAGTCCAAGCTTCCCCCCTCCCCTGGTTCCTGACCCCTCAGTGATGTTTTATCTCACTTAATGTAAATGCCAAAGTCCTGAAATATCCTTCAAGATCTGACATTGCTGCTGCTAAGTCACTTCAGTTGTGTCCGACTCTGTGCGACCCCACAGATGGCAACCCACCAGGCTCCCCTGTCCCTGGGATTCCTCAGGCAAGAACACTGGAGTGGGTTGCCATTTCCTTCTCCAAAGATCTGACATTATCTGGCCATTTCCTCTTTGAACTCATCCCCCATTACCCAACTTCTCCCACTTCAGAGATGATCCTATTTTCTTTGCTGTTCCTCAGACATACTCTGGGAGCCTCAAGGCCTTGGCACTAATGAGTCCTTCTGATTGGAATATTTCTACTCCAGATACCCCCATAGTAAAACTTCTGCTCTTTCTTCAAGTACTCACTCAAAGAATCTTCTTAAACAAGGGTCCCTGACTTCTGGGATCTAATGCCTGATAATCTGAGGTGGAACTGATGTAATAATAATAGAAATAAAGTTCATAATTAATGTTATGTGCTTGAATCATCCTCAAATCATCACCCGGCCCCCTAACCCCTGGTCCTTGGAAAAATTGTCTTCCCTGAAATCAGTGCCTGTTGCCAAAAAGGCTGGGGACTGCTGTTAAGCTATCTTTTATAAAATACTCTTTAACATGATATCACATCCTAACATCTTATAATTTGCACACTATGTTTAGCTTTTTATTGCCTCTCTGTCTCTCTCTATTAGAATCCAAGAGGGTAGGGATTTTTATCTGCTTTTTTATCTTTTTTCACTCATACATCCCAACACTGTAGAGCTACGCTCAATAAATATTTGTTAAATGAAATCATATCTCCATGGTCCTTAGCCCATGTCATGTACCTCGTAGGCACTCAGTAAATTTTCATTGCACAGGTAAATTAAACCACTCTACAACCTTTATCTTAAAATGGGTCTGCTTTATTTGGCAATGTCTAAAGCTCTCTAGCAGAAATCATTCTTCTTAAATATACAAAACCTGGAAAAACATGTGTAAGAGTTATTTCCTGCAGACAAAGTACTGGCAGTACCATCTTTCACACCTTCACTTTCACTGTTCCAGACACTTAAAGCTGACTAATTAGCAGCAGGACCTTAGTCTCGTAACTTTCATCCAGCATTTGCCAGAATCAATGTCCAACAGGAATGCTGTCAGCCTTTACCTGTTTCTCATGCCTCTGCTTCCCCATACCCTCCATGACTGAGTCCACTTATGCCTACACCTAATACCAAAGGTGGAAAAAAGGATGAGAAAGAGTTGGAGGTGATGGCAGTGGAGGAAGAGATGGATGAAGAAACTACCATTTCTTGTTGCCTTACTACACCAATCCAATGTTACTCAAGTCAGCCTGACTTTTGTGGTCATCTGTACACTTTCTAAACCACAGATGCTTGGGACAAACCCCAGAGTTACCAAGTCAGAATTGCCAACAGCCAGCCTCAGGTGTGTGTGCCTTGTTAAAACTCCCCCCATAGCCAGGTGTGAGCAAAACTGGATAAGGCATTTCACATTATTTCACCTTCAAAACAGCCACAGAAGGTAGGTATTTTAATCTTCAATTTATAGACAGCAAAGCCAAGTCTCAGAGAAGTTGAGACCTTGCTCCCACAGTCATGAAGTGGCAAAAACAAAGTTCAAAGTCAAGTCTTTCTAAGCTCTACTTCGTCTGCAAGTACAGGCCACCCCACGTTCTATAGCACCCTGTCAAGGGCAGGCTGCGCTGACATCTCTGATGGAACCTAGTCGTCAGTCCTCTCAGGAACCTCAGAAATACCTGTCAGAGTCAGTGTCTTAAGGACTGCCCACTGGGCACCCCTTAGGCCCAGACTTCCTGCTCACCATCCGCAGGTCCTAGTCCTTGGCTCTGGCCACAGCCCTAGTTCCTAAGCCCTGTCTTCCAGTCCGTCGCTGATAAAGCCATGGGGTGTTCCCCCTCACTATGTTAAAACTACATGTTTCCTTAAGGCTGTGAGCACCTCTGCTTTGGATTCCCCATTTCTACATTGCTCTACCTCCTCAATGAGATTCTGATCTTTCACCTTGTAGAAACACCCACCCAACTCCAAGTCTGAGGTTATATCTATTATCCACTTGTTTATCCATTCATTCACAAAGTATTTGCCAAGCACCCACTAAGAACCAGAAACTAGTAAGCTCAACCATCTTAGTACCTGCCTGAAAGTTATGTCAGAGACAATGTGAAAGTCAACTCACATTCCCACTTCCATTCTTTTTAAGATTTTTTTTTTATGTGGGTGGGCCATTTTTAAACTTTTAAAAAATTTTTATTTATTTATTTTTGGCTGTGCTGGGTCTTCATTAATGTGTGGGCTTTTTCTCTAGTTGCCACACACAGGGGTTACTCTCTAGTTGTGGTACACAGGCTTCCCGTTGCAGTGGCTTCTCATGTTTTGGAGAGTGGTTGTGCATGTGAACTCAGCAGTTGTGGCTCCTGGGCTCTAGAACATAGGCTCAATAGTTTTGGTGCATGGGCTTAGTTTCTCCATGGTATGTGGGATGTTCCCAGATCAGGGATCCAACCCATGTCTCCTGCATTGGCAGGTGGATTCTTTACCACTGAACCACCAGGGAAGCACCCCATCCCCAAACTTCCATTTTTATATCTGGATCTTGTTATGTACTGTAATGGCCATTTCTTTCTCTGTGTATTCAACAATAGAACACATGATAAGTGCTTTGAAGGAAAACAGAAAGAGTGGACAAGCAGGAGACAGAGACATTTACCCATAAGAGGCTGGTCCAGAAAGGCTTTGCTATAATGAACTCAGATACACTGTGCCCATAGATGGGAAGGTGCCAGGTATGGGAACAATGACAGGAAGAACATAGAGGGAGAGGGGACAGAATGAATGGATCTTCTGGGCAGGAAGGCACTCTGAGGGGCAGAGGCAAGACAGTTGTCAGATGTAGGGCTGGAGTCAACATGTAGCTTTCTGAAGAAAGAACAAGTGCAATATACACATTTTGCCAAGAGAAACATTTAGACTAACTGACTCATACAAAGCCATGAACACTGAAATGGGGAAGCAGGGCATGTGACAGAGCTAAGGACACTGGAGATGTGATTTCATTCAACAAATATTTGTTGAGCATGGCTCTAGGGGGCTTCCCAGATGACTCAGTGGATAAAGAATCTCCCTGCAATGCAGGAGACACAAGAGACATGTGTTCGATCCCTGGGTTGGGAAGATTCCCTGGAGGAGGAAATAGCAACCCACTCCAGTATTCTTGCCTGGAGAATCCCATGGACAGAGGAACCTGGTGGGTTCTAGTCCATGATGTCGCAAAGAGTCGGACACAACTGAGCAACTAAGCACATGCATGAATACACACACACATACACACACACACACACACACACACACGCACACACAATGGCTCTGGGGTGTTGGGATGTGTCAGTGGAAAAGATAAAAAAGCAGATAAAAATTCCTACCCTCTTAAAGCTAACATTCTGAGAACAAGAGACAATGAAAAAGTACATAGTAAGTAAATTATAAAATATTAGAGTGTGATAAAATGAGGCAAAAATAAAGCATGGACCACTTCAGACTCTTTGTGAAAAACAAAACAAAACTTGAACAATTCTTTCTAAATCATGTTCTACAAGTTCTTTCACTCATCCTTTCAAGTCTATTACATGCCTATGGGGTGTAATATACCATCCTAGACACTGAAGAGCCAGGGGCAAATAAGAAAAGTCTCTTTCCCTTCTCTCTCACCATTAAACAGATTCTGACTCTACCCACTTAGGTTCTCTCCTTCCCTGACTTGCCAGTTTCCTTCCTTTAAATGCAGAATGGGGGACAAGGGGGTGGAAGGACAAAGAGGAACAAACTAGGGCGAGGGGACAGCATCCCCACCCCCACGTCACCAGGTTTTTTAAGAGAGTGCTGCAGTGTGTGAGGAAAACTAAGAGGAAAATAAGGAGAGCTTTAAGAAACAGGAAGAAATAGCATAGCTAACAGGTACTGAGCTCTTAATATGTGCCTGGCAATATTCTAAACATTCACATGTACCTTTGCATTTAAACTTCATGATTTATAAACTATAATGCACTCATTTTACAGATGAGAAAAGCTAGACTCAAAGAGGCTGAGTAACTTGCCCAGGGTTACCCAGCTGCTAAGCGGCCAAGCCACAGGATGGCCCACACACCCATGCTCTTAACCATTATATTGTTTCTTGACACGCACTGCTCTTGACTGTCAAAGTTCTTTATGGCATTCATGAAAAGTAAATTATTTAAAAATTGTTGTCCTTTTTTTCTTCTTCTCTTTCAAATTTTCTGTTATAAAACTGATTCAGAAGACTAAGCAAAGTGAGTGGATAGTTTAATGAACTGGAACAAGGTAAGCATCTTAGCAACCACCATCCAGGTCAAGAAAGAGCCACCACTGCTTTTTTACCAGCCACCACCTAAGTCCCTCCATGTGTTCCATCCTGGTCAATGTGTGTTCCTCCTCAAGGGTAACTGCTACCCTGACTTTTAAAATAATCATACCATACTTGTGTTTCATTGCAGTTTTATCACCTAAGTACTGGGTACAACAGTACACATTACCCATTTGTAAATTTGACATGTCTTTTAAGTCTATTACATTCTACAGGTTCTCTCTCTCTTTCCTTTTTCTTACAACTTCTTTGGGAATCTGCCCTGTAGAACTCCCACCATCGGGGCTTTGCTGACTGTACACTCATAGGGCAGTTCACCATGTTCCTCTGTCTTCTCCAGTTCCTGCAGATGGACAGCTGGATGCAGACACTTGGTCAGTCCTAGGTTTGATCTCTTGGCAGGACTGTAGGTGCTGATTTGTTCTTTCACCAAGAGCATGTGGTATGTGTGTTTCTCTCTTTTTGTGATAATAGCAGCTGTTGGTGCTTAATGCCAAGACCTAATTATCCAAAGGGGGCTGCAAAGGGTGATATTCTAGTTCTATAATTTCTTTTCTACTTATTAATCCACTCATTGGAACATTTTTATAAATATAAATTTTCTGGATCTTCCCTGGTGGTCCAGTGGCTAAGGCTTTGTACTCCCAATGCAGTGGACCCAGGTTTGAAAACCTGGTCAGGGAACTCGATCCCACATGCTACAAATGAGAGTTCACATGCTGCAACGAAGACCTGGCACAACCGAATACACACACACACACACACACACACAAACACACACACACATTTTCCCTCACCTACTATTTGGGTACCCCATGATACCATTCATATAGGAAAAACAGAATAAATTACTCTTTCTCTTCATCGACCAATTTTCACAAAAGCAACTAGTTCCCCATCATCCTCTGAAAGAGGTCAATTTTTTAAAATATCATTATGAGGTCACAGCTTTCAACTTACTTGATGGATTTCAAATAATTATAATTGTTCTTTTTAAAGCTCATATTTTTGCCCTTTGGCTAATAGAAACCTTTTCAAGTTGGCTCTGGGGTGTTTCTGATATGGCCCTGGTGGTACATGACAGCTCCATGGCTATCTAGTATAACTAGATGTTCCAGATGCATCTCCTACATTTTCTATCCCAAACCTGGAAACAGACATTTGTCTAGATTCCTTTAGTGGAAGTGATATTTCAAGACTACAAATCTGGGCACTAAGGATGTCATAGAATCCACGTCTGTGCGCAACACATGTGGCTTTACACAGTGAAGCAAACTGAAATGGCAGAGTTTGGAGCAGAAAAGGGTTTATTGAAGGGTCAAGCAAGGAAAACAGGTGGCTCATGCTCAAAAACCTGAACTCTCTGATGGTTTTCAGGGGAGAGTTTTTATAGCCTAAATTTTGAGGGAGGACTGCAGGATCTGTAACCTTCCTCTGATTGGTTGATGGGGGCAGTGTTTTTGTGCTTAGGCTGAAGTTACCATCCTCCACCTGGGGGAGAGGGGTTTGGGAAGGGGCTTAGTTACCACAGATGAACTCAGAGATGTGTTGTTACATATATCCTCTGAGGAAGAGCCAGGACCCTGCTTCACTTGCACTTTTGTTTCTTGACTCCTCCACCGTTGTTTCTGCATTCCCTCTGTCTCCTAATTAGTAACTGTTTGAACCTGCCCTTCAGAACTCAGGGAAGGTATAGGAGGCCGAAGCCTTTTTCCCAAAAACATGATATGGTGGACACAGAAAGACTTTTGTACCTGAAAGGCCCCATAGGGTCCTGCTTGGTTTCAAGGATAATCATAGCTACTGGGTTGGTCATTGTTTCTAAGGCTTTTCCATGAGCAGGGCTAGGAAATATGCACACATACACAATGCACACACATTTTTTGTATGTATGTTATAGTCAATTAAAAGAGGTTTTTATTAAAATGAACATTTTGTCCCTCATTTTGCTTCCTAGATCCTTAGCATAGCCCACTGAGGAGCTATTGGCACAAAGTTCATTTAGTATCTTGAATTCTTAGTGGAGAAAGAAAGCAGTTCTTCAGTTTGGGTTTATGGATTCAATTCCCATTTCAATGATGTTCATTTTCTCTCTATTAGTTCAAAAAAAAATCTCTTCTTGTCCATACCATTTTACAGTCTCTTTATATTTTCAAAATGCCAAAATTTCAGTAAATAATCCTCTTGGGGGACTGTTTAAGATGCAAGCTGTTGCAGAAAAGAAGAGGAAAGAATGGCCTGTAGGCCAACCCACCTGTATTTTCCTTTCACTCTGTGACTTTGCTAGCTACAAGTCCAGACTAAGAATGAGCTACACAGGTTGCTAACACAACAGAAACACACCTTCTTACAACGATATTAGCAAGCATAAGGCCCTGAATCCTAATTTTTAGCTTAAATGCTAGGCTATAAAAGGAGAATTACAAGAAGCTTTAGAGGGACACTAAATTAAGGAAGGATTTAGTCTACACTGAAAGGCATAAAAATAGGATGACAAGTGCAAGAGTCAAGGGCAGACACTCCATGTCTTTCACCCTTCCCCATGGAAATAGAGGAAAACATTTGCTATAATATCTGTGTGGTCTTGAAGACAGATCCAATACGTCAAGTATGACATGGCATAACACATATGAAAGGACTCTGCATGTTGCAATACACTGTGCAAATGAGTTAACGATACTATTATTAAGTATTATTTAATTAAATTCAGAAATTCTTCTCTTAAAATTATCTTGACCAAGTCTATGTGCCCCGACATGTTGTTTTCAAATGAAAGGCAAAGGAACGTGAAAGCATCAGGCTGGCTGCCTCTGAGTGCCTGCAGGGAGGCCAATAATATGACTCTGGGATCATCATTATCTTCATAAAAAGAAAGTCTAGAGGTTGAAAAGGGGCCAGCCTCCTGGCTTCCCACTGACAAAAAGCACAAAGACAAAACTCTTCTTACGCCCACAGGTCCTCACATGCCTTTCATTATTTACCAGAACTCAGGCCACAGGCATTTTGATAGAGGTGCCATGTCTCAGGAAAGTTCTAGAAAGTGTGCAGTCCTGAAGCAGGGTGTTGGGGCCTGGGCAGAATGAAGGGAAGGCAAGAACATGTGTGATGTTTCAGGGAGACGGAAAATGAATGAGCGTTTTTGAGAGATAGAGGGAAGGAATGTAGATGTTCTGTGGACCCTTAATTATGTAGGTTCATGTGTGGGAATCCCAGCAACTCTTTAGGTAAAAGAGAGTTAAATACCTCATCGAAGAAATGATACTTCTCTAGAGGGGACAGAATAATGCAGCACCAGCAAAATAAGTGGGGAATGCTATAATTATAGATTAAGTTGGAAGAGTATCTTTAAAGAAGCTTCAAAAATCATTTTCTCTAGATCTGTATCTCTCTTATCTGTGGACGGTACAGCCTCTTTCCCACAAACAGAGATCTAGTCTTTATTTTAACAGCTGCTACCCTTTGCGCTCATACAAGGAGTTTTCATTGAATTTGTCCTAATGCTATTAAGAAAGAACAAAGGTGCCGCCCAAGCAAAGAAAATATAATTATTCCATTATACAGTTTACTTTGCCTTCCTCTGCTGTGAGAGGAATAACAAATGAAGTGGTTAAACTAAAAATTCTGACTCATGAAACAGATCCCCTTCCTTTCCTAAATGGAATGTTATGACTGGAGACAAACAGATAAATAAATGCCTGAAGTTTTAAATCTGCATTTCAGAGGTAGGTTACAGCCTCTTCTCTCTGTCTCTCTCTTTCTCTCATCAGTTCAATTCAATGCTCCAGAAACATCCAAATTCCTTCTTTAGAAGAGAACATAAATGTGCCATCAAAAACATCACAAATGGTATGAAGAGTGTCCCTGTCCTGGCTGCAGTATAATCAGAGCCTTTAATCCCCAGAGAATGGGAGTCTTCACATCAACTCAGAAGAGCCAGTGCTCTTTGAGGAAGCATACGCATAAATGGGGCTTCCCAGGTGGCACTAGTAGTAGAGAAAGTGCCTGCCAATGCAGAAGACATAAGAGATACGAGTTTGATCCCTGGGTCCGGAAGATCCCCTGGATGAAGGCATGGCCACCCACTCCAGTATTCTTGCCTGGAGAATCCCATGGGTCATAGACAGTCAGGCCCGACTGAAGCAACTTGGCACAAGCATAAATGCCTCCAGGCCTCATTACAGTGTCTTCTCAGCCTAGATTTAGAACTCAAATCCAGCCTTTGCTCACCTTTTTACTGTCCATGCTACCTCCACTTCTGGCTCCCTGCTCTCTCTTCTGGTTCAAACTTTGCCATTAATTCCTTGGTGCCCATGTCAGCCATCATCAGGAGCCACTGCCTCTCTTTCTGACTCTGACTCTTTCTGACCTTTCTCAAGTGTCAAACTCCATCAGCTCTTTGCTGACTATTTCTGCCTCCTGACAGTGAGAGCTCTGCCTGCCCAGAGCAAGCAGGACTCATACTTTGCAATTCTAACAGCAATTAATGTGCTGGGTGGTAGCAGCTATTCTGTTTGGAGGGTCCTGTTTTTTAAGCTACCTCACAGCTATCATGCCATGGGCTCCTGGAGCGTAAGAGGATTTAAGGACACAGAGAAGCATGCCTCAGCTCAAAGGAAGGAGTATGTTAAAGGTCAATGGGAAGTCTGCTCCAGGGAGAGAAGCATGGGAAGAGCTTATTTAACCTCAGGAAGATTCCTTCAGTGTATTATAGCAAGAGAAGTGTATTCTCTCAAAGTTAAAAAAGCATCTTACCAGAATCACCGAGAATAATTGTAATACGTTCAGGGAAGCCATATTTAAATAAAGTGGGCAGCCTCAAACTTTGATTACAGAACAAAGTATGTGAAATTAGAGTCTAAATAATCCTATATACACATCAGAAAGAGGAAGCAGTGTAAGAAAGTATATTATTTTTGTTTTCTTTGGGTTTTTTTTTTAATTGAGGTATAATTGATTTACAACATGTTAGTTTCTGGTGTACAGCAAAGTAATTCAGCTATTTTTTTTCAGATTATTTTCCATTATAGGTTATTAGAAGATATTGAATATATTTCCCTGTGCTATATAGCAATTCCTTGTTACTTCTCTATCTTATGTATTGTTGTCGTTATTCAGTTGACCAGTCTTGTCCGACTCTTTGTGACCCTATGGACTGCAGCATGCCAGGACTCCCTGTCCCTCACCACATCTTGGAGTTCATCCAAGTTCATGTCCATTGCATCGGTGATGCCATCCAGTCATCCCATCCTCTGATGCCATCCTCACCTATGTTGTGAGAGCTGGGACATAAAGAAGGCAGAGCACCAAAGAATTTTATGTATGTGCCCAGTTGTTCAGTCTTGCCCAATTCTTTGTGACCCCGTGAACTGTAGCCCACCTATCCATGGGGATTCTCCAAGTAAGAATACTGGAGTGGGTTGCCATGCCCTCCTCTGGGGGATCTTCCCAACCCAGGGTTCCAACCCAGGTCTCCCATATTGCAGGCAGATTCTTTACCGACTGAGCCACCAGGGAAGCCCAGGGAAGATTTGTTAATCTCATGCTCCTAATTTATCTCTTCCCCATCCCTTCCCCCTTTGGTAACCATAAATTTGTTTTCTGTGTTTTTGAGTCTATTTCTATTTTGTATATAGATTCATTTGTATTATTTTTTAGATTCCACATATAAGTGGTATATATATTTGTCTTCCTCTGTCTGACTTACTTCACTAAGTATAATACTCTCTAGGTCCATCCATGTTGCTAAAAATGGCAGTATTTCATTCTTTTTATGACTTGGTAATATTCTATTATGCATGAATACCATATCTTCTTAATCCAATCATTTATTAATGGGCACTTGAGTTGTTTCCATGTCTTGGCTATTGTACACAGTGCTGCTATGAAAACCGAGGTGCAGGTATCTTTTCAAACTAGAGTCTTCTTTGTTTCCAGATATAAGTCCATGAGTGGGATTGTTTGTACCTCTATTTTTAATTTTTTGAAGAATCTCCAAACTGTTTTCTAGAGTGGCTGCATTGATTTACATTCCTATCAACAGTGTAGGAGGGTTTCCTCTTCTCCACACCCTCTCCAACGTTTAATATTTGCAGACATTTTTATGATATGGCCATTCTGAATAGGGTGAGGTGATATCTCATTGCAGTTTTGATTTTGATTTTCATTTCTCTAATAATTAGCAATGTTGAGCATCTTATCATGGGAAGCAGTGTAGTCTTTGTCTGGATGGAAAAATCTCAACTCTCCAGAGCCCACAGTCGTGCAGGATAGGTCAGACCAAGAAGCTGAGGTGAAACGCAGGCTCTGCTGGAGGTGCAGCCCCAGCACACCGACCCCAGAGGGACATTTACTGAGAGTAGCTGGAGGAGGGACAGGACACAGAAACCCAGCAAAATAGGGCGACTTAGGGGTGGGGCCGTGTAGGTGAGGAGAGTGACAAGGCTTGCTTAAAATTCAACACTAAATAAAAAACTAAGATCATAGCATCTGGTCCCATTACTTTATGGCAAATAGATAGGGAAAAGATGGAAACAGTGATAGATTCTATTTTCTGGGCTCCAAAATCACTGCAGATGGTGATTACAGACATGAAATTAAAAGACACTTGCTCCTTGGAAGGAAAGCTATGGCAAACCTAAACAGTATTAAAAAGCAGAGACAATACTTTGCCAACAAAAGTTGCTATAGTCAAACCTATGGTTTTTCCAGTAATCGTGTATGTATGTGAAAGTTGGACCATAGGGAAGCCTGAGTGCCAAAACAACTGATGCCTTCAAATTGTGGTGCTGGAGAAGACTCTTGAGAGTCCCTTGGACAGCATGGAGATCAAGCCAGTCAAGCCTAAAGGAAATCAATCCTAAATATTCATTGGAAAGACTTTTGCCGAACCTGAAGCTCTAATATTTTGGCCACCTGATGCAAAGAGTTGACTCATTGGAAAAGACCCTGATGCTGGGAAAGAGAGACAGCAGGAGGAGAAAGGGGCGACAGAGGATGAGATGGCTGGATGGCATCACCGACTCGATGGGCATGAATCTGGGCAAACCCCAGGAGATAGTGGAGGACAGAGGAGCCTGACATGCAGCAGTCCATGGGGTCACAGGGAGTCAGACATGATTTAGCAACTGAACAACAGTAAAGGGGTGGGGTAGAAAAAAAAGAGAATCATGACAAATCAGATACTAGAACAGAAACCACAGCAACTTTGGAAAAGAGAACCAACCTGAAGAGCTTTGCTCTCTGGTGAGTAAAAAGAGCAAAGAGCCATCTGCTCTGCTCCTCGGGGCAGGGTCCTCAAAGGCGGGCTTAGGGGATGGCTATGCTGTGTGCACTTGTGGATGAAATCAGAAGGGGAAACCTCCATGGCTATCAAGAATGCCTCCCCACAAGTACAGTGGAAAAATCCCGGGGCTGCTAGCTACTTATAATTCCTTTGCATGAAGTCAGTTTCCTCATCTGCAAGAGCACTGATAAGAGCACTTACCTCAGTTAAGACAGTCATGAAGATTAAAGGACTTAGTACCTGTAAGACAATGCCTTGCACATAATAAGTACTCAGTAAACTTTGAACATTATAACTATAATAATTGTATGACCACCATTCAGAGCTAGTTCATCTACATAATATTGTATTCACATGAGACACCATAGTTAGGTGTTTCATTGTACTCTCCAATAAAAGGCCTAGTGGTAAGAAATGAACAGAAATACAGAAAAAGTGTATAAAATAGCATTTTGATAGAATAGGGAAAATACAAGAAAATGCTGTTTGAATGCTAAATTATGAATTGATTAGCCTTGTACGACATTAGAACTCAGACTCGCTTACTCTTTAAACTTTGAATAGACTCTTCAGTTGTACAAAGTTAGGAGCATGCCACATGCAATTTTAGCTGGAGAGAAACATGTCAAGAGGCTCAGATGCAGGTAGTACAAGGGAGCCTCATTTATTATTCAAAGGGCAGATTCAGCTGGTGTGTAAGGCCAGTCTGAGGGTGAGTCCCAGGATTTTCAGAGAGGTACCCAGAGGCTGGAGGCCAGAAAAACACAGAGCCAAATCTGGGGGCCAAGAGAAATTGTCAAAAGTCTCCCTTAATATCCCTCATCACTTTAATGAAGCCGCTCGTGAGTTTGACCATGAGGCATATTAAAAACTCCAGGCACATTTTAGTCAGGGTTCTGCAAAGAAATAGAACCAATAGGATGTGTATATGTATAGATTTATTTTAAGGAACTGGCTAACATGATTATTCATGCTGCCAAGTCCACAACCTGCTGGATGGGCTGGCAAACTAAAGAACTAGGGAAGAGCAAATGTTTCAGAACTCTCCCCTGTTCTAGGGAGATCAGTCTTTTTCAACTAAGTCTTCAACTCATTGAATAAGGCCCATCTGCATTATGAAAGATAATCTGCTTTAGTCAAAGTCCAATGGCAGAAGGTGAAGAGGAACTAAAGAGCCTCTTGATGAGGGTGATAGAGGAGTGTGAAAAAGTTGCTTAAAACTCAACATTCAAAAAACTAGGATCATGACATCTGGTCCTATCACTTCATGGCAAAGAGATGGGGAAAAACTGGAAACAGTGACAGATTTTATTTTCTTGAACTTCAAAATCACTGTGGATGGTGACTGCAGCCACGAAATTAAAAGATATTTGCTCTCTGAAAGAAAAGCTACAACAAACCTAGACAGCATTCTAAAAGGCAAAGACATCACTTCGCTGACAAAGGGCCATATAGCCAAAGCTATGGTGTTCCCAGTAGTCATGTACAGGTGTGAGAGCTGGACTAAAAAGAAGGCTGAGGACCAAAGAACTGATGCTTTCAAATTGTGGTGCTAGAGAAGACTCTTGAGAGTCCCTTGAACAGCAAGGAGATCAACCAGTCAATCCTAAAGGAAATCAACCCTGAATATTCATCAGAAGGACTGAGGCTGAAGCTGAAGCTCTAACACTTTGGCCAGCTAATGCGAAGAGCCAACTCTTTGGAAAAGACCCTGATGCTGGGAAAGATTGTGGGCATGAGGAAAAGGGGGCGACAGAGGATGAGGTGGTTAGATGGCCTCACAGACTCAACATACATGAGTCTGAGCAAACTCTGGGAGACAGTGAAAGGCAGGGAAGCCTGGAGTGCTGCAGCCACCGGGTGGCAAAGAGCCAGACAAGACTTAGTGACTGAACAACAAACAACAGTCGAAATCTACCAATTTAAGTGTTGATCTCATCTTTAAAAAAACCTTCACAGAAATGCCTAGATTAATATTTGATCAAATATCTAGGTATTGTGGTCTCACCAAATTGATGCATAAAATTACCCATCTCAACCCACCCTCTGATAATTGAGAGGCAGCATCTGGATTCCAGTACCCAAAACTGAGTCTCTGGAAATGGCCAACTCTCTAGAAATGCTCTCAAACCAAAGGGCTAAGGAATCTCCTGTCTCCACTTCTGATAGGGCAGGAATATTCTATCAGCCATGCAGTTTCTTGAACCGTGTGTGCATTTCAAAGTATAGGCTCTGATGTTTCAATTCAAAACACCAGACTAAGAAGGCTAGAATAGGCTGGTGAAAATGTCAAATCAAGATTAGAGATAAAGAAAATTTTTTATTTTATTATAAACTAATTGCTGAATAGATGTTGTCCTTTCACATGTTAAACTTTCTATGAAACCGGTCAAGTTTAGCGCTATTTACCATTTTCCAGCCTGATTATTTCTATGTGTTTGAGAAGAAAGACAGGTAGATTCCGATATGTGTTCAGCCTGCAAATACCTATCAAATAAGACCCTTAGTCTTATTATCTTGGAAGAATGAAGGTATCCTATATTTACTTCCTGCTTATGGAGCACATAGGCGAAGTGCCCAGCAAAATACTTTGCCTGTATTCAAATGTTGAGTAAACTGAATCAATATACTTATTTTTAGCAAGTTCTTTTATGTCTCTGTACCTTAATAAATAGGTAACTTACTACTAAAAGGCTTATCTAGGAGTTGTCAAAATATTTTATTTTTTTAAATAGAGTAGAAGTCACTCTGTGCAATTCATGGTTTTATTCAAAATATAAAAACTCACTAGACACTGCAGACCTTTTATTCTCACTTCAGCAATAAGGGGCCCCTGTCAATTAAACAGAACAATTGTCTATCAGACCTTAAGGAAAGCTTATACAGAATTATGGTCTGGCACCCTAACAGCAAATGTTAAAGGTTCCTTGTGAAAACAAAACCTTTTTACTCTTCAGAGTAAGCACTCTGAAATAAGTAAGATGTCCTACTGAATATTCTTGAAATGCTGAAATATATTCCTCTCTGATTCTCATGAAATAAACTGAGTAGGGTATGAGCCGATAGGGAGTTGCCTCTGGCTCTCTGGGCCAGGAATGAAGAAAGCATAGTGCTGTCAGCTCCACAGCTGTTGATAGGGTGCCAGTCAGGGAAACTCCCCTCTTCGGGTTCCTGACCCCGTTTGCAGAAGATGACCGTCTTTGACGCCAACAGGACCTCTCTACCTACATGAGTAGAAAACATCAGTACAGTGACTGCCTGTGGCCAAATCTGGCTTTAAATGTATATGACTCTAGAAGGAAGTTAACAGTTTTCAGTACCCTCCATAATCCTCAACGTTCTCTACATAGTTTGGAGGTATTGTTTCTCATCTGTTGATTGCTTTAATGATGGTGTGTATCTTCCATCCATAAATGTGGGAGCATCTCATGGTTGTCCTATATAATAGTTAACTCCTTGGGGGGAAATCTCCTGGAGCAGTCATTCACAAAGCATGTTTCAAGGAGCACTAAGTCACCAGGAGTCAAGGTTTCTTGTGGGGAGAGGGAGGAAGGATTCTGAGATTAATTTCAGGAAAACACAATTAAGCAAAGTTCAATAGTTTCCTCTTGCAGAACTTCTCAGAGAACTTAATATGCTAATGCGGATTGCTATCTGTGTGTGTGTGTGTGTGTGTGTATGTATACTGTGGGTGCTGTATATATTGTGTCTGCTGCATGTGCTATGTGTGTGTTATATTACTAAACTGGTATTTTTCTGAGTTTATACAGAGTATAAACTTGGAAAATTCTATGTGTTTAAACATCTTTTCATATGTACTTAAGATTTTTCTGCATTTTAACAAATTAATATAATTTCAGATTAGATGACAGAGTTCCTTATAACATAGCTATTTCTGTTCATCAGAATTTTAACTAGGTTTGTGTAAAAGAAACTTAAAGAAACTTAAAGAAAAAAAACTAAAGTTTAACTTAAAACTTAAAGAAGAAACTTCTATTAAGTACAAATGCCTATTAATCTGTGATCAACTTGAAAAGTGTTTAGCTAAAACCTGAATATATTAGGACTTGATACTAATAATAGAATGAAATATAATTTTTAAGACAATATTCAAAAAGGAAATAAAACTTGAATGAAAGAGTAGCAATCATACCTCCAATACAAGTGCTATACACAAAATAGGGCTTCCCTGGTAGCTCAGCTGGTAAAGAATCTGCTTGCAATGCAGGAGACCCTGGTTTAATCCCTGGGTTGGGAAGATCCCCTGGAGGAGGGCATGGTAGCCCACTCCAGTATTCTTACTTGGAGAATCCCATGGACAGAGAAGCCTGGTGGGCTCCATGGGGGGGTCACAAAGAGTTGGACATGACTGAGCAACTAAGCACAGCACAGCATACACAAAATAAGTTATAAAATAAGAAGATTTAAATATAAATGGTGAACATAAACAGAATGTACTTATTCACTTTACCATAACACTAAAGTTCACACTGCATAATTCCTAAAACCTTCACAATTTTTAAGTTAATTTCCAGGCATTAAGTACCTAAATAATTTTAATATTGTATCTAAGGTCTTTCTTTTGCTTTCTTAGCACTTTTTCCTTTCACTTGAACTTAAGTTTTCTTTCCACAATCTCACTCACTCAACAATGATCAAATATGGCAGTTTATAAAAGAAAGCATGATTAACTTGCTTAACTTCAGAAAGTCACTCAAGGTCTACCTATCATCAATCCACTACATTTTGGTTCCAAATCTTATAGTTTAACAAGATTCAACCACTTTTTCCTAATATTTCAAAAGCTAATAGGAATTGCATTAACCATAACACCAAATGTCTTTGCTTTTAGCCGAACTATATTAATTATAAATATTTTATTTAGAATATCTCAAGCTGATCAGATGCTCTAAGTATCTGATTAATTAGAAATAGATGGGAAGATGAATGATTACTTAATAAATTAAGTTAATATAATGGACAAAAATATTCAAAACATGGGGCACATAGAGGAAAGAAATAATGAAAATGCTTGGCATTATGAAACTAAAAATATCCAATCTCTGTTGGCAAGAAAAAACATTTATTAAGAATGTACTATGTGTCAGGTACTACCCCAAGTGACTTACATGCATTCTTTCTTTCAATCTTTAACACCCTGAAATAAGTACTATTCTTACAGTTAAAGTAAGAGGCTCAGAGATGTTAAGTAATTTCCTTGAAGCAACTTCGCAGCAGCAGCAGCAAGACTGAATAGCTAATAAACAGAAGAGCTGAGATTTAAACCCACCCTCTTACATACTACCCTGAGGAGACTGTATTAATTTTCTGCTACCAAGTTTGTGACTTACAACCACCCCAATTTACCATCTCAGTTTCTGGAGGTCAGGAGATGAGGCATGGTTAACCTGGATCCTTGGCCCAGGGTCTTTCAAGGCTGAAATCTAGGTGTCAGTCCAGCTGTGCTCCTTTCTGGAGTTTGGGGTCCTCTTCCTTATTCACATGGGTTTTGGCAGAATTTGGTTTTGTGCAGCGATAAGACTGAGGTCTCCATTTTTTGAGCCAGGTCCACTGGCTATCCGCTGAGGGTCACTCTAGAGACTGCCTACAGTTCATTGCCATGTGGTAGCTTCCTTCTTCAAAGCCAAAGGAAAATTTCTCCTGTCTGCTGCAATGGATTCTTTATAACAGTAACATAACTGTGGGAGTGACTTTCCTATCACAGTTACCATATTTAGTTTGTTAAAACCAATTCACACACTCTACCAGCACTCGAGGGAAAGGAATTATACAAGGAGGAGACTGTTGTCTTCCGCATAGGGGTCAATACTACACAGAAACATGAATGCATTCAGGTTGGTGACAGCTCTAAGAACCAACCTCAACAGAAATCAAATGAGAGGTTCCAGTAGACAATGTGGAGCCTCCAGTTCTGTAAATCTCAGGCCTTTGGTGGTGTGTAGGTCGTTTCATGATTTCATTATTAAATAATTTGGGATCAATATGAGATGAATTCCCATAAATGAATAATATTGTTTAGAACAGAACAATAGTGACTAATTTTCTAGAGGGCAGATTCTTTGTCAATGAACTTAATTTACAATAACTAGTGAAAGTGAAAGTTACAGATCATTTAAACACTGAGTTTTTCAAATGAGTAATCAAATAAATCAACACTGAGTTACAATTTTACAGTTGTTGAACTGAACTCTCTAGAATAGGTTTCCATGCCAATCTTCAGAATTGATGAGGTTGTGGTGACCCAGGTGATCCACAGATATTATCACTGGTGAGATTGTCAAGTGGCATGTCCCTTCTGTAAAGCAATAGTGTACTGGCTTTGCTAGTCAAGTCCTTCAGGGTTATAAGGAGGATATGTGCACCAGTTATTAACAAACATGAAAGATTTTTGCAGAGAAGCATGCGAAGGCTCAGCAAAAGGCAGTGGGGGAGCATTATCCATCAGCAGCATAGATTCTCAGGACCAACTGCAATGTGCAGTTTCATTACTAGTTAGTGCCATTGGCTTATTACTCCTACTCCAGACAAAGCAACAACCTTCAGCTGAGTGACTGGCCTTCTCTTTGATCATCTCATACTTTTTAAAAACAGTAAGTTGATTAGCATTTCATGGTATAGAGGGACTTAATGGGTACACCCTCTCCCAGTCTTCCAAAGGTGATTGGTTCCCTTACACAAAGCCTATACAGCATGACTTTCAGTTTCAGGATCTGGCCCAAGTCTGATAGGTGGTAACCAGTTAATAGGAGGCTCTGTCCCTAAGAGAGAAAGAACTAGTTAATAATTATAACAATGGCAAAAAGTTGGGAGGCCATTTTTCTTAAAAGATGGATGTATATGTGAATAGTCTTTAAAAATGTTTTAATATCTCCTCCAGACCTTGTCATTCAAATGAGGAACATATATATCAAACACTATAAAAATATTTAATCTCTTTGACTCTTGAAAATTTACCCTATAGAGAAATAACATGAGAAAAATATATATATATTTGAAAATATGTTATAGTGTTATTTCTATAATATCTCTGGACTTTCCTGGTGGCTCAGTAAAGAATGTACCTGCAATGCAGGAGACCCAGTTTCCATCCCTGGGTAGGAAAGATCCCCTGGAGAAGAGAATGGCCACCCATTCCAGTATTCTTGCCTGGAGAATTCCATGGACAGAGGAACCTGGTGGCCTAGAATCCACTGGGTCACAAAGAGTTGGATATCAGTGAGTAACTAACACTTTCACTTTTTTTTCATAATATTCCCAAATTAGAAACTATTTAAATGACCTATAATACAGGATCAGTGAGGAAAGTTAAAACTTCTATCATTAGCCATTAACGATATCTATGAAACTATGTAAAACTTGAGGGGAAAAGGTAAATTAACTCCTAAGTAGAAAAAAATATAGATATGTGTGTGTGTGTATTAATAGTACTTATAATTAGTAAAAGCATGATGATACAGAGTTGGGAACCATCATTGGATTCTCTGAAGCCACGGGAACATGTAGTATGAGAAGAGGGGAGAACCAAGGACAAACTCTTGGGAAATAGGATTAAGGGATAATCTGTGCTATGGACTGAATCATGTCCTCCACAAAAGTCATATGTTGAAGCCCTTATCCCCAATGTTATTGTTTTTTGGGATGCAGAATTTGGGAGGTACTTGGTTTAGATAAGGAAATAAGTGTGGGGCTCTCATGATGAAATTAGTGCCCTTATAAGAAGGGATAACAAAGAGCTTGCTTGCTCTCTCTCCACCATGTACACAGGAAGATGGTGGCCATCTACAAGCCAAGAAGAGAGTCCTCACCAGAAATCTGAGAATAATGATGCCTTGATCTTTGACTTCTAAGCCTCCAGAACTGTGAAAAAATTAATTTCAGTCATTTAACTCACCCAGTCAATGGTATTTTGTTATGGCAGCCCAAGCAGGCTAATAACAGTTAGGGAAAAGGTATCCCTTATAGAGAAGAAGAGAAAAGAAGTCTTGATATTTGGAACTAGAATTCCAGTTAATGATTAAAAAAAATAACTAAGGTGGTGGGTGGAGGGCAGAGGTGGCTGTTGGAGGAGGGAGAAGGAGAGAGAGAGAATGAACATGAACCTGAAGGAGAAAAAAAGTATTTGCTTTTTGAAAGAAAAGATATCCTGCAAATTAATGGGGAGGGAAAATGTTTCAAGAAATAGGTAGTCAAAAATATCAGAGTTTAGGGCTTCCCTGGTAACTCAGTGACAAAGAATCTGCCTACAAGTGCAGGGGACACGAGTTCAATTCCTGGTCTGGGAAGATCCCACACACCTCACATCAACCATTGGGCCTATGCTCTAGAGATCAGAAGCCACAACTACTGAGCCCACGTGCTGCAACTACTGAAGCTCATGTGCCCTAGAGCCTGTGCTCTGCAATAAAAGAAGACACTGCAATGAGAAGTCTGCACACGGCTACTAGAAAGTAGCCCCTCCTCACAGCAACTACAGTAGAGTGTGTACAGCAACAAAGAAATAAATAAATAAATAATTTTTTTAAAAACATAAAATATATCAGAGTTTATTTTGCAACAAGGAAGAAGTTTTCTTTTTTTTTTTTTTTTCTCCCTTAATTTGGCCAAGTTAAAAGTCAGATTGTGATGAGTTGAAATGTACTTGGGAGAAGAGGAGGGACACAGAGCAACTACAAATAACACTTTCAAGTGATTTGGCTCTAAAGAGAGAACAGAGATAAAGTAGTTGATGGAGGGTAACCAGAGATCAAAGGAACATACTTTATGATGAAAGAGATGATAACTTTTAGATGTTTCTAAGAAGGACCCAACAGAGGAGAATGTTCAAAGATACTAGAAGAGGAGGCATAACTGCAGGAATGTGTTCCTTGAAAAGATAGCCAGGGGCTATGGTCCCAGATGGAGGAAGCTTGCTATGGCCATGAGGAGACACACTTTTCACACTATGACAGGAAGGGAGAAAAAAGCATGATTTTGGACATAGGTTAGTTTGCAGGTGTGTGTCAGAAAGCTGAGGAAGTGTCTGCTCGGTGGTTTCTATTTTATCTGTGAAGCAGAAGGTAAAATTTACTTAGATTCTGGGAGAGGAAATATGACAAAATATAAGGGTAGAAAAAAATTTAATTGAGCACTGTGAAGAATAGGAGAGAGGGCCAACCATGAAGGAAACCATGAAGGAAAATTACCAGGCAGTGTGGGGCTGGAATAAGATTAAAGTGCATAAAATAAATGTGTAAAGGCACCTATCTCTGTGGTAAGCGATGTCTCCTCAGCTACCCAGAGACATGCACAGAATTGACAGATCTTAGGACTGGCTCAGGGTGAGAAACTCAGCAGTGTGTCAGCTGGACATCTGGGGTTGCTGCTGCTGCTGCAGCTAAGTCACTTCAGTTGTGTCCCACTCTGTGCCACCCCATAGACAGCAGCCCACCAGGCTCCCCCGTCCCTGGGATGCTCCAGGCAAGAACACTGGAGTGGGTTGCCATTTCCTTCTCCAATGCATGAAAGTGAAAAGTGAAAGTGAAGCCGCTCAGTCGTGTCCGACTCTTAGCAACCCCATGGACTGCAGCCTACCAGGCTCCTCCGTCCATGGGATTTTCCAGGCAAGAGTACTGGAGTGGGGTGCCATTGCCTTCTCCGGCATCTGGTGTTACTGTTCACTAAAACTCTGACTCAACCCTTACTTACCCTATATTTAACACAAATGAACCAGGGCATCCTTTCCTTCAAATTTCCTTCACAAATTAAAAAAAAAAAAATCTGAATGAATAACATTTCCTTATTAATTCAGTTTGGACCAACACTACTAAATTGCAAGAAGTTGAGACAAAAATTAGAAAATGGCATATTCATAATCACTCATTGATCTAAAAATAGTTATTTACTTCTTACTCTGTCCAAGGTACTGTTCCAGGCATGAAGGACACGTTAGTGAACAAGAAAGTGCTTGCTTTTTGGTGGGTAAAGACAGGTACTAATCAAATAAAAAAATAAATGCCTTGCATGTTGTTATGGACCGAATTGTGTTCCCAAAAAAAGATATGTTGAATCCCTAACTCAGAATGTGAACTTATTTGGAAATAGGATCATCGCAGATGATTAGTTACATTAAATTGTGGTCATATTACAGAAAAGTTTGCCTTTAGTCTAGTACAACGGTTATCTTTACATGAAAAGCAGAAAGACACAGAAGGAAGACAGCCATGTGAAGGTGAAGGCAGAGATTGGAGTGAGCCATTTATCAACCATGGAATAACAAGGACTGCTGACCATCACCAGCAGCTAGGACAGAGGCAATGAAAAAATACTTTCTCAGACCCTTGGAAGGAACCACCTCTGCCCCCACCTTGATTCTAGACTTCTAGTCTCTAGCACTGGGAAAGTAAATAATTCACACTTTGCAAGTCACCCAGTCTGTGCTACTTTATTATAGCAGCCTTAGGAAACTAATACAAATGCTACCTAGATAAGGCAATATGGAGAAAATAAAAACAAGTATGAGTGTGGGGAGGAGGTATTGGGTAGAGAGAATGTTGTGTATAAATATTACTCAGGGAGAGCTTCACAAGTAAGATGGTATTTGAACAGAAACATGAAGCAAAGGAAAACAGACAGGCAACTCTCTGGGGGAAAATCTATCCATTTAGGACACAGTCAAACAAAGCTACAGGGGGAATAGCAAGCTAGATGCCAGTGTGGGTAGAACAGAGTGGATGAGGGCCAGAGGGGTGGGGATGGAGGCAGTGATGGAACATGGAAATATTTAACTACTAGTGAGATTAGAATCCTTTAGAGTATAAACTGGCGTGAAGCCAGGACCAAATCAGGATGAAGACCCCTTAGGAGGCTACTGAAATCATCCAACCAAGAGATGATGATGTGAGCCAGGGTGGTTGAGGTAAAGGTGAAACAAGGGGTGACTTTCATCTGATTCTGGACAACTTGAAAGGCAGAATGAACTGGAGAAATGGTAGGACTTTTTTCCTAATCAAAAGAGATTTTATAGAAATTCAGAAATTATTTTTTTTCAGAAATTATTTTTTAAAATAACAAGGTATCACAACAAAATGCATTCACTAGATTACATATGAGGATGCAAAAACTTTAAAAAATAAACATTCTGAAATGCTTTCAAAATTACTTTTGGATGGTTTCTTTTATGACTACTTAAAATACTCCTGGGCATATATCTGGAGAAAAATATAATTTGAAAAGATACATGCACCACAATGTTCATAGCTGTATTATTTATAATAACTAAGACATGGAAGCAACCTAACTGTCCATCAACAAATTGATAAAGAAGATGCAGTATGTGTGTATATATATATACACACACACATATATAAAACAATAGAATACCACTAAGCCACAAAAAGAATGAAATAATGCCTTTTGCAGCAACATGGATAAACCTAGAGATTATCATACTAAGTGAAGTAAGCAAAGATAAATATCATATAACACTGTTTACATATGGAACCTGAAAAAAGAGATACAAATGAACATACTTGAAAAACAGAAATGGACTCACAGACAGGGAAAACAAACTTATGATTACCAAAAGGGGTGGGGGGCAGAGGGATAAATTAGGAGTCTGGGATTAACATATACACACTACTATATTTAAATTAGATAGCCATCAAGAACCTACTGCATAGCACAGGGAACTATACTCAATATCCTGTAATAATCTATAAGGGAAGAGAATGTAAGAAAGTACGTATATAATTATGGACAGAATCCCATGGACAGAGGAGCCTGGTGGGCTATAGACTGTGGGGTCGCAAAGAGTCGGACACAACTGAGTAACTAACACTTTCACTTTCAGACATTTATATATATATATATGTATATATACATATATATATATATATAAACCACTTTACAATATACCTGAAACTAATACAACACTGCAAATACTTATATTTCAATAAAAATTTTACAAAATGAAATAGGAAGTAAACAGTACATCTGTTTACTATTGCTGTTTGTTTTTATGCATGTAAACTAAAAGGTTTACCCTTAAAAGAGAAGATGCCCACACCAATTACTTATATCACTTTAAGTCAAACCACACAATTTGAGCTTGTGTAACATGGCAAATCTAATACATGTGAAAACTATTCCCAGCATCAAGAAATCAGATTATTACTATCAGGAAATAATGACAGATGACTTTTCAACATGAGAGGTTATTTTTCAAAAGAAAAGCAATCTGATTGAACGTGTATAGCTGTCCACATCCAAGGACTGCTTTTCCTCAGGTGATTTATTAATGTCTGGTCCTCATCTCAGCTTGACATCATTTCCTCCTCTAGCTTTGGTCTTTTTTTCCTTCCAGTTTCATTGAGATGGAGTCAACATACAACGTTGTGTAAGTTTAAGGTGTACAGCATAATGATTGGATTTACATCCATCGTGAAATGATCCCCACAAGAAGTTTGGGGATGGCAGGATTTGCAGAAGGATTGGTTGTGTGATATAAGAGAAAAGAGTCAGAGAAAACTTCAGACATGGTGTGAGCAGCTCAAGGATGGAGTTGCCATTTGCCAAGAAGGGGAACCTGGGGTGTGTGTTCATTAGGAGTTTAGCTTTGCATGCTAAGTCGCTTCAGTCGTGTCCAGCTCTTTACGACTCCATGGACTGTAGCCCACCAGGCTCCTCTGTCCATGAGATTCTCCAGGCAAGAGTACTGGAGTGGGTTGCCATGCCCTCCTCCAGGGGATCTTCCTGACCCAGGGATCAAACCCTCTTCTCTTATGCCTTCTGCACTGGCAGGCAGGTTCTTAGGCATAATAAATTATGTCTATTAGTTATCTAAGTGGAGGTGGCAAATAGGCAGCTATTCATGTGTCTAGTGTTGAGCTAGAATTTGGGAGTTGGCATTGGATCGATGGTATCTGAAACCATGGTACCTGATGGGACTGCCTGGCAAGAGAGGGGGCCTGAGGCCTTAGGACTGAGTCTGGGGGCACCTCCCACTGGTAGAAATTAGAGAGATAAAGAGCTTCCACTAAAGAGATTTAGAAGATTCTCACGACAACGGAAAGAGAAGTGTCCCAGCCAAAGGAAGAAAACGTTTCAAAAAGAGAAAAATAATATATTTTAATCTTAATGTTACAGAAACAGGATGATGTAATGTGAAGTGAAAAAAATCTAGGGCTCCAAACTGTATAAAGCAAAACCTTAATTTTGCATAAAGAAGCATGTTTAAGCCTAGACAGACAGAAAAAATATATAGCAATGTAAAGAGTTATTTCTGACTTTTTACTCTAGGATGGTATTTGCTTTCTGCCTTTATAGCAATTTTCAAGTTTTCTACTGTGAATTTATTCTTTTAATAAAATTATATGCAAAATTTCAAAAAATCATTATAGCAAAGACTTTTCGATTCAGTCTTTTAAAAGTAAAAATATGTAATGCTTGCAAAGTCTTTAAAGCAAGACAGTCTAGTGTTGACATATCCTGTGGTTAAGTTAACTGGGTAGACTTCATTTGGTTCTCAGAAAAAAAGCAATAAAGTATTCACATTTTTTTTTCTTTCATTTTTACTTGCATTGCAAGTATCTCCTCCCAGAAAGAAGCGATGTAATTAAAATAACATTTGGTGATTTTTATTCATTTAAAGAATCACCTCTATAGACATGGAGAAGTTGGGTTTCTATTTTTAAATGTTAGGGTTTTAGTGAAATAAGTCAGATAAAGACAAATACTGTATGATATCACCCATGGAATCTAAAAAACCAAACTCTTAGGTACAGAGAACAGATTGGTGGCTGCAAAGTGGTAGAAGTGGCCTAAATGGATGAAGGCAGTCAAAAGGTACAAAATTCCAGTTATAAGATAAACAAGTCCTGGGGATATAATGTACAGTATGATGACTACAGTTAACAAGACTGTACTGCATATTTGAAAATTGTTAAAAGAGGATATCTTAAAAGTTCTCATCACAAGGAAAAAACTGTAATTATGCAAACTGATGAATATTAACTAGACAAAATAGTGATCATTTTGCAATACATACATATATCTAATCATCATGTTGTACACTTTAAAATTATGCAACATTATTTTTCAATTACATCTCAATGAAACTGGAAAAGAAAAAAAATTTAAAACAAAAAAAAATGTTAGGATTTCAATATAGCCTTGAACAGGACACTTAATAGGTCTGTATCCTGGTTTCCTTGTCTGTTAAATGAGACTGATGGACTCTCCCTACTCCATAGTGTGGTTCTAAGACCATTAGACTAACTTAAACTAGACACAGTGTGGTTGTGAGACTGAAGAGATTGGGAGTGGGGGTGACTCTTAACCAGACCCCGTCTAGGTTCCAGCCTCACTGCCAGCGGCCGGCACCAGCAGCAATAGGTGGCTTCGATCAGGTGGTTCGCATTTAATGCCTGTATGTGGCCATACTACCTGCCAATAGGCATCAAGGGCACAGCTCCTAACTGGCAGAAGGACAGGGTGCTTTCCAGCCAGGCCCTAGAATTTCACATTTACTTTCTGAAGCTGAGAGTGAGACAGGAGCCATTGCCCTGTTATTACCCTGATGGAGGCAGTGTGGAGTTGAGCTCTGTCCACCCTGAGGCCGTGCCTGGCTAGGTGTGTGCTGGAAGCCTCTGTGAAGAGCTTCAAATAACAACATTAATGTCTCAAAATGCCATGAGCAATTGAGGGCAGTCTGGACTTAGCAGGCTGCATCTCTTTATTTTATTTTACTCTTTATTGAAATATAGTTGATTTACAATGTTGTGTTAATTTCTACTCTGCAGAAAACTGATTCTGTTATGTATACATATACATACACATGCACGTTCTTTTTTATTCTTTTCCTTTATGGTTTACCATAGGATTTGTGCTATACAGTAGGACCTTGTTGATGCAGATCTCTTTAAACAAATAGCTTATCACTGATTCTTTTAGCAAAAAAAAAAAAAAAAAAAAAAAAAGCAAAAAACAGTGTATGGAAGAGAAGATGAGTTCCACTAACAGAAATGATAGATAGAGGTATGAAAGTTTCAAACATACTGTTTCCTTCTGAAGTTAATTCATCGATGAAACATACACACAGCTCAAGAACAAACACAACACAGACCTGACTCCACTCTAGGAATTTGAAATAAGGTTAAATTTCTGTTCCCTAGACTAGAAGTTGAAAGTCCTCCTCATCCCACTCCCACCTCCCACCTCCCTGGATAGCAGGGCAATAAGCAGAAGAGATGAGCCTTTTATTTCTCTTAAGGAGTAGGGTGCCTGGGAAGACATTCTCACTCCTAGGAGAAGGAGATGAGATTTGGGATCTACAGTGCAATCAGGCACCTGTAGAGTCTGCATGAGTGAGGTAACCATTTGGAGACCCAGCTCATTTCCCATTTCTGTAAAATCTGGCTAATCACAGCCACTCTTGGGGTTACTATGACACTGAGATGCAGTAAACACGGCTGGATTTTTGACTCACGTTTTCCGTGTGCCTATCCTACACCAGCAGAGCCATTGCCCACGTGCTTTCCCAGACTCCAGTTACCTCTTCCAGCCACTCCTCAGGTCCTCTCCTCACCACACACCCACCCCACACCGCCCACTTTGAGCAGCTCACAGCCTTCAACTTCCATTTCTGATCTTCGGCTCAGTAACAGTATGGACGACCCACTGCTGCTACCTTAAAAAACCTCTTTCCTCATTATTCCTGCTCCTCCGCTCACTGAATGCCTGCCAGCCCCCTAGCTAATCGCCTCTTCAGCACTTGGGAATTCTGAATCAATCTGCAATTCCTCTTCCTAGAATCCTTCCCCAAGAGTTCTGATCACATGTGAAACAAGTTTAGTCATTGTGCAGATCAGTTCTGTGGCCAAGTTCCTAATGCGAAGTCTAACAAAAGCCAAGGGTGGGACTGGGAGAAAGGAGTGAGTATGACAGCCTGTGGAGAGGGGCAGAGAAGGAAGGCTGTTGATCCAGAGGAAAAAACGTTGGACCAGGAGTCGGGAGACCTCGGGTCCAGCCCTAGCTCTGCCCTTGAGTTCTGTGGCTGCAGGTCACATACTTCCCATTTTTGGGCTTCAGTCTCCTCACATATGAGCCAGGAGGTCAGGAGCTGCCATAATGCACTTCCTCTCCCTATGCCCATGGCAAACATCCCCGACTCAATCAGTACACTCTTTTCTGTGGAACCCAGACTCCGCGCAGCCACCATCAAACCGCTGCAGTTGGTACAGAGACAAAAACATCTTTGGGATACCTGAGCTTCAATCTAAAATCCCCCTTATTATTTGACTAGTCTCTGCCTCTATGACATGGCTGGCCTCAAAGGATAGGTTTGCTCACTGGCTAGCATCGCCAGGAAGTTGAGCATCATGACTTTCCTAGAAAGCAGTCATGCACACCTATAATCCAATGCCCTTTATCACTGCAGCTCTGGGCAGACTAGGGATGGGTCCTGCCAGTGTGCCATGTGGAGGAACACCAATTGTAACTATAACCCACAGCGGGCTGGAGCTTTGCCCCAACCATGTCCATGCAGGGGGCAGGGCTGGCCCTTTAAGATCCGACACTGACTTTTGGTTGGAATTTCCAAAGAATATATCCCATGAGTCTCGTTTCACCATGGATAATCAGACTAATTCCACAGATTCTGCTGTGCCAAGTCTCTCCTTACTTGCTAGCTTCAATGTCTGCTTTGGCCTCCTGCCCTGCCTGGGAAGCTTTGGCCACTTCCACCGTAGATTCCACAGCCCATGACCTTGACTCAACTCTGTATCTGGCTCCAGTCATCTTGGGCTGATCTGGTGCCTCTCTTCCCAGCCAGCCAGAGCCTAGAAGCCCTGGAACTCCTCTGCACTGCCCCATCTTCTCTGAGCATCCAACTCAAATGCAAATTCTGAACTGACTCTTCCCAAATGTATCTGACTTCGTATCATTTTTCCCATGCAAGTGACATCCAGCTTAGGGAGGCTCCTACTCCTGCTGGGTCCATGAAATGGTATTGTCTCTGCTACTCAACAGCCTTCAATAACTTCTGTAGTTCTCTTTTCTCATCCACATTTGTCTACCTACTTCTAAGGCCCTTGGTGACCCAGCCCATCCTAGGTACCATCCAGCACACCTCCCCATCCCCCAACTCAAGTCACTCAGGTCTTCTTACTGTACCATCAGCCCCCAAGCCCACTTATACTTCTGGCCACCAGATATTATATTCTCCTTGCCAGGCATGTCCTGTCCTCTTTCTTCAAGTCCAAATCTACCAATTTTTCACAACCCAGCTTACATTTATCTCAGGAAATCTAGTACCCAATTAGATGTTATGTCACAGGATCCATAAAAGTTTTGTCAGTGTTGGCCTTTACTTATCAAGAAGAGTGAAAACTTTTGGAGGACAAGAATCTGCCATAGGACCTGGGTATCTCTCAGTGGTGACATAACAAATCAATAAACACATTACCGAGCACCTGTTCTATGTTCAGAATTTCTCAGCAAAATACATTTGCCAATATTTTTCTAACCAAGTAAATCTACTCAGATGCATCAAATTCTTACCCTTTTATGTCCAACCTGGACCATTACAGATTCTTCCCTCTCTGAATTAAAAAAAAAAAAAAAAGTTATATTATATGCCAAAGCCCAAGAATGTATTTGTCGATTAGGCTTCAGTGAGGTGTGCGTGCATGCTCAGTCGTGTCCAGCTCTGCGATCCTTTGGATTGTAGCCTGCCAGATTTCTCTGTCCATGGAATTTTCCAGGAAAGACTACTGGAATGGGTTGCTACTTCCTTCTCCAGGGGCTCTTCCTCACTTGAGGACTGAACCATGTCTCTTGTGTCTCCTGCATTGGCAGTCAGGTTCTTAACCATCTGAGCCACCAGGGAAGCCCATAGACTTCAGCAGTGGTGTAAGTACAGAGTCATCTGGAGTATTTTCTAGAAAAGCAGATTTGCCAACTGCATTGACACAGTTTCTCAATCAGGGAGTCTAGGATGAGACCTAAAATGCACATTTTAACAAATGGTCTAGGTAATTGTGAAGTAGACAGTTTCCCCTACTCTAAGGAAAACTGGGCTCTGGGAACCTCACTTTCCAGAGACACACTGCAGTGTGTGGGCGAAGGCAGGCAAGGGCCCACCACCCCTGACAAGTCTATCCAGGTGGCCTCTGGCTGAGAACTTCCTCAGTCAACTCCGTGGTTTCAGTCCAACTCTGGTTACCAAATCTCTGAGCTCTTCAGCCAAAAGACCATTTGGCCTTGGAAGATCATTTTTATCTGCTGCAGCAATCTCCCTCCCAAAGGCCTCCATTTGCCCTGTCCTTGCTGAAGAAATCAAATCATCATGCCAGCACTCTCACTCAACCAGCAGCAGTCCTGGGCTCACAGGTTTGTTTTAGCTCCTGCTATGAATCAGAATGGATATATGAATAGCTTGTAACAGGCTTGTCACATCTTGTTTCAGACTTTCTTTAGCTCACAGTCTTCCTTATTTGACCCTTCCAGTACTTATACCTCCATTTATTTTAAAGGTCTTAAGTCTGGAATATCATGTATGCAGCGTTATACAGTGGAGAAGGCAATGGCACCCCACTCCAGTACTCTTGCCTGGAAAATCCCAGGGACGGAGGAGCCTGGTAGGCTGCAGTCCATCGGGTCGCTAGGAGTCGGACACGACTAAGCGACTTCACTTTCACTTTCACACATTGGAGAAGGAAACAGCAACCCACTCCAGTGTTCTTGCCTTGAGAATCCCAGGGACGGGGGAGCCTGGTGGGCTGCCGTCTATGAGGTCACACAGGGTCGGACACGACTGAAGTGACTTAGCAGCAGTAGCAGCAGCAGCGTTATACAGAATCTGGCCTCTCAAAATTGACATCTCAGTAAGCTCTCAAATTTACAGCCCCACGGCCAAAAGCAAGCGGACAGAGAAATCTTCTGAGCAGGGCAGAGTTAAGTAGGGCACCTGGTTCCCCTAGATCCTGCTGGCACCTGGTTGAGTAACCCTTCTGCGTGTCTTAGCATGTTGTATACAGAGGCCTGAGGCCAAGCAGTTTTCCACAACAACTTTTGTAGGATTATCAGCACTTAGTCTGTTGGCATCTGAGAACTTTGTAGGGTAAACAACTGTTCTCTCTTCCTCCAAAGCTTGATTCCACTCTAGGGTTTGCATAAACACGTGCAATGTGTTTACTGAAAAACTGCTTCTTGCTGTCCTGCAGGTGTGCCGTGTTTCTGAGCTGGGGCGAGTGGGGGGTGGGGGTCGTAGAGTGGGAAGAGTGTCTGGGAAGACTGAGAGTAGGGATGTCCCGTGTGTTGGAGGAAGGAAAACAAATTGGTGCCTGCCCATTCCTGCACTTGGCCCTATTCAGTTGCCTTCACTAGACCCATGGAGGCCTTAAGCAAAGTCATTTCATGCAACTGATTGGCTTATATTGAATTCTCTTTCAACTCACCTCAAGCATGAGAAGAGTTACTTTTCATCAAACTTCACTAAGCTCTCTTTTAAATTATGGTTCTCCCTTCAAAATGATAGCTGTGGCATTAAAGTTCAAAGATGCAGTAGCTTTGAATACCATTCAATAGCGGGTCAGAGACTGAGTCAATCAACTGGGGTGAAGCACTTGGGTATCAGTGGGTTGGGTACCATCCAGAGGTACCTACTTCTTGGGATGCAAACATCATGAGTGAAGGGGCAACAGGGCCTGTAGACAGTAGAGAAGAGCACAGGGGCCACAGTGGGGCAGCCTAAGAGCAAATCCTGTCTCCACTACCTTGAACCATCTCACTTTGGACAGTTTACCTGACTACCTTATGCTTAAGTTTCCTTGTCTGTGATGTTGGGATAACAATAGGAATAACTCTTTTTTTGGCTGCACAATGGAGCATGTGGGATCTGAGTCCCCTGTGCTGCATACTTGGTCGCTTCAGTCATGTCCATCTCTTTGCAACCCCATGGACTGTAGCCCGCCAGGCTCCTCTGTCCAGTGTTTTTCCCAGCAAAAACAATGGAGTGATTTGCCATGTCCTCCTCCAGGGGATCTTCCCCAACCCAGGAATCAAACCCATGTTTCCTGCGTCTCCTGCATTGCAGGTGGGTTCTTTACCTGCTGAGCCATCAGAGAAGCCCCCCTTAGTCCCTGACCAGGGATGAAACCCATGCCCCTGCACTGGAAGCAGAGAGTCATAACCACCTGACTGCCAAGGAAGTCCTAAAACAGGAATAATTTTAAGGGACTGCTGTGACTATTAAATGAGCTAACCTACATAAAAACATTCATAAAAAATGTCTTCTAAATATTTTTATGTGTGTGTGTGTTAGTTGTTCAGTCATGTCCGACTCTTTGTAACCCCATGATCTGTCCATGGAATTCTCTAGGCAACAATACTATTGTGGGTTGCCATTCCCTTCTCCAGGGGGTCTTCCTGACCCAGGGGTTGAACTCAGTCTCCTGCATTTCAGGCAGATTCTTTGCTGTCTGAGCTACAATGAGCTCATTGTGTCTGTTGTACAGTACTGATCTTTGACTCTAAAGAATATGGATGCAGGATTTAGTCTTCATGATGAGTGTCTTCTGAAGATGTTAAAAGAGGCCATGCTTCAGAGGCTGGCAGTCTCCTCACAGGGACACAGGCAGCAGTGTGCTTGGGCACAGTTGCATCTTGGCCTCTACCTTGGGTAAAGTAAAGAGAAAGCCGTTCTCCACTCTTGCTTTCATTCTCATTTCATGAAAGAATTTAAGATCTTCATTGAATTTTTTGAGTGTACATAAGTTCTTACCTCACAGAACTAATCTACCTCACAGAACTAATTATTACTGTTAACAATTATTAACAGTACACGTTAAGTAATATTCCTCTAAGTCTATTTTATATTTATCTTAGCTTTTTCTCATACAACCCAATGAAATGAGTCCTGTTATCATCCCATTTTACGGAGAAAACTGAACAGTCACTTGCCCAAGGCCAGTAGTTTAACCCGGACTTAACGACTCCAGCGCCCATGCTGCAAAATCATGCCTTGCCTTAACCAACCCACTCTCCTCCTGACTCACTTCAGTATTTTATTTATTTTTATCAACATTTGCTAATAAGGACAAGTGAATAATGAAAAATGCTAGTGAACTTCCATTTTAACACAGTTGTATCCAGCACTTAACCATGAACCGAGTTACAAATCACTCTATTGGAACTAGAGATGAAGAGGGGAGGGGCAGACATGCAGCCCCTGTCCCAGTGAATGTCCAGTCTCCTAAATGGTAAGGCGAGTGAGGGAGAGAGCTCAGGGAATAAAAATAGGGGAATATAAGGGAGGGAGAGGGAGGGAGGGGATGCCTAGGCAAGGACAGAGGTGTATTGGCATAACTTGGCTCCACAAGGAAAGTTAGTGTGTCTTTTTCTCTTTCATAGTAAACAGAGGAAACAAGCTCAGAGAGATTAAATAGTAAATCCTGCACTGCTCAGCAAGCCAGATGGAGAGGTAAGAGTCCACTATCTAACCCTGAAGCCCACACTCTTCCCCACTGCATCATGAATCTCCTGGAGCCTGAGAATGTAGTTGAAGACCATGTCCTCAAGAGCCTGAATATTGCTCTAAGAGGCTTGGGCTTTATTCTCTAATGGATGGAAGCACCTCATACCCCCTTGGCTCTTAATTTAAGAGCATCATCCAGGGATTTCCTTGCATAAGCTGAATTCCATTGGTTTTTTGTCTGTGCCTACACCAACTCCCCCCACCCCAGGGGTGTCCAGTGAGCCAATCAACCACTTCTTTCATACTTTTATGCAAACACAGCAGCTGGAATTGCTGCACCTGCAGCCCCTGCTGTTTCACACACGATAAAAGGATCAAAGCCTGGAAAATGACTTCAGACTATAATTTAAGATAATTATGATTTTTTAACCTAAATTACATTTTAACATTTCATAACAGAGCTGTCAAGATTCTATCTATCAAAACTCTATCAAGCAAACAAAAGAGGATAATTATATTTTCAGACACATGCAGTCATCACTCTAGTTTCTCAGAGAAAGACTGCTGTCTTCCTTCACATTCTCATATTTAAATGCTCTTCCTCTTCCCCACCCACCTTTGGAGTCTGAAACTATACCCTCTTAAACAAGTGGGAAAATATGCCAAAAGAGTCTATAGCTCAGGGCATAAAAGCATTTCTCAGAAGCAGCAACTCTAATGAGAAGTGCATCAAAAGGAAGTATCTCCGAGTTGGTAGGGGCATCCTGTCTCAGTAAATAGACTCTGATTGGGGATGGGAGAAGGCAGGATATTAAACTCCTCAAATCAAAGAGAACAATGAAATGCCAGAACACTTCCTCCTAGAAGCTGAATTTGCTTTCATCCTGACCCATTGGATTAGGGAGTTTATTCTAAGATCTTTGAAATATTGAGGGAAGAATACTAACTGTATCGACATTGTTGGACGACAACCCATCATCCATTTCACCACTCCCTGGACCGTGATGAAACAGAAATGTGGTTTTGAAAGGTTGTTGCTGAGCTGTGAAAGACACTGTGTTTCTTGGCCTCTGGAGGAGAGGAATTCAAGCTGGGACCAGTGACGAGGCTTGATCACTCAGAGCTTATGTGTAATAAAGTTTTATTAAAGTATAAAAGAGAGAGACAAAGCTTCTGACATAGACATCAGAAGGGGGCAGAAAGAATGTCCCCTTGCTAGTCTTTAGCCAGATGTTCTATGTCTGTTAGAAAGCTATTAATCAGATTAGAGAGACACCTCAAGGTTGAGGGAGTTTCACTAGGCCCCTCTCCCACAATATGCATTTTTGAAATAGGATGGCACGAGGTGTGTCAACCCCCAGCCACAAAACAATTGATATGAATACTCGTTTGTTGAGCTATTATCAGCCCAAGGTTTGAGAAAAGAAAAAGAGAAACCTCCTTTTACTTTTGTATAGAGAAGGACAAAAAATCTGACACTTGTAGTTTGAACCAAGAGCATAACAGAGAAATGAAGCAGGAATCCTAATGAAACCGTGTATGAAAACTGACACATGGCCAGCCTGAGGTGGATTACCTTTTGTTTGCAACCAAGAACATCCCAACTGATCCACCAACTCTAATAATTCAGTGCCTTGTGGGACCACAGTCCCTTTGAAAATCTGATATAGGCCATGATCCTTCTTCCCAGAAAAAAAAAAACCACATACACAAAAGTTCACATGGAATTTAGGGGAGACAGAGGCACAGACTCTAGACTGAGAGTTTTCCACAGAGGGGTTAGGACCTTAGGCTTCAGCGTAGGACAGATTTGAGTTCAAAGGCTGCCTTGGGCACTTAAAACCGCATGACATTGGGTTGCCTTCATGACACTTTTGAACTTCATTTCAGTCCTCTATAAAATGAGAATAATAATAATAATCACTACTTTGTAGGAGCGTAAAAATTAAACTATGGCCATCTAGAGATTAGCATGCCACATAGTCACAACAAAAACACTGTGTTTGGGTATGTGTACTCAGTCATGTCTGACTCTCTGCAGCCCCACGGACTGTACCTTCCCCCCCTCCCCACCCGGCTCCTTGGTCTATAGAATTTTCTAAACAAGAATACTGGAGTGGGTTGCCATTTCCTACTCCAGGGGATCTTCCCTACCCAGGGATCAAACCCACATCTCTCGCATCTCCTGCGTTGGCAGGTGTATTGTTTACCACTGGGAATCACGTAATTAACTCCCATCTGGCAACAAGTAATTAAGAATAGTCCTAAGGGGCTCCAGAGAGAACGCCCTTCCAATGAATGTCCATGTCAAATGTCAGGACATGCAAAAATGAAGCCATGACTGTCCTGAAACTGTGAAGCAGTTGATCAGGGATTGGTCCTAAACTGGGGGAAAAACTGACTTTGGGGGCAGGCTTGAAGGCAGTCCACAGCTTCTTCATCTGAAAAGTGCCTAGATGATGCTAAGGATTATTGTGGGTTAACGGAGAGAAAAAGGATTTGACTCTCCTGGGACAGAATAGGGAAGGTTTTGTTAATTGTAAAGTTTAAAAAAATAAATAAAGAGGGAATAAAAACATCTATGGTTGCAAATTTCCTAAAGACTTTTAGAATCCTATGGGAGCACAGAGTTGCAGTTTCCCACCCCCAGCTCAGCAGAAGTGACTCACCAGGCTGTCCTTCATGGGCCAAAACCCCAAGGTTTCTTTGAAAAAAAAAAAAGAGATCTTGGACTCCACAGGCAATGGCCACTCTGTCCAATAACCCTCCCTGCTGTTCCACTCTCGCCCTGCCACCTCAGTACCTTCAAGCCTACCCCACCCAGAGGCTTTCCTGGACATGCACATTCCAGCAAATCAGATGGCTCTTCGAATATGTCCCCTTGACTTATGACTTGGAAATGTCAGCAGGAATGGAAAACCCAGGGCACAGCCAGCAGGAGTTCTGTCCAGGGACATTTTCAAAACTGACACAGCCCATCTGCTTGGCCTTTCACTGTAGTCTTCTATTTCTACCTTCCATTATCTTATTTTTCTTTCTGCATCAAAACTTCCCTTCTTTTTCTACTCCATTTTTTTCTAAGTAGGTCAGTCACAAATAAACAATTTTTCAAGAATGTGTGCAATCTCATCTCTGCATTTCCTGCATGTATGTCATTTATGTTGATGCCTAAGCAAGTCCCAGTGAAGTAGCACGAATGAACCCCTCCCCACTGCAAGTTGGGCAGAAAGCCTGCACTGGGAGGAATTACATCCCATCCCCAGCTATTATCTTCCTCATTAAATCAATTCCTTCCTATGAATCTTCTCTCTCAATGCACCCCCGAGATCCACCAGGAGGTAACGTAGGGGTTACAAATTAACAGGAAAAGGTTAAAAACTTTTCTGACTTCCTGCATCACAGCCAGCTATGACTCAGCGACAAAGTTCTACCCTCTCCCAGAAACAATGGAGATCAAGAGGAAAAAAGGAAAGAAATGCTGACGGGGACCCACAGAGCCCACTGCAATTTGGTAAAGCACCAAACCAGCCAGTACATCTTATGGAAAAGGAGAGCAGATGCAACCACAGTGAGCACTGACAACAGCCAAGCCACAGGCTTGCCAGTGACAGTCACCACTCTGGAGGAGCGCGCCAAAGGCAGCTGCAGAGGGGACAGCTGGCTCCTGAGGAAAGAGTCAGTCATGGCTGAGGGGAGTGGAGGTTGGACCGCTCGGAGGGAGCGGCTGTAACATCTGCCACATGTCCTCAACCGAGACCTCAATCAGAAGGCAGAGATTCCAGGAATTATGGGCAAGGGCTTGAACAGCCAAGGTTCAAAGGCTATGAAGATTTTAGACACAATCCTTGGAGATTTTTGTAAACTGATGCGCACCTAACATGTACCTTTGTTTTTCTTTCTTTTCTTTTTTTTTTTTTAAGGTAGAATAATAGTTCTGCAAGCCTGGTTATTCCCACATTTTTCAGAAAAAGAAATTTTAATTGAGAGCCTCCTATACTGCAGCTCAGAGCAACTAACTTTACCTCCAGATGGCAAATATAGGACATAAAGGAATCACAAATAATTGTTGGTGTGCTGAGCGTTGTGACCTGCTCCATCGCCAAAACCTCAAGCTGAAAAATTCTTCTTCCTGCCCTAAATCTTCTTGACTTATCATCCAACAGCTCTCTCATGCCTGCTGCATCCGTCTCCACCTTCTCTGAGCCTCCATTCTCTAGATCCTTCTCTTGTGTCCTCATTCATCAGTGTCCTGGCTCCTTTTGCCCCCTACCCATCCTGGACTCCAGAAAAAATTATTTAAACAAGATACTTTCCAGAACCTGAAAATTGCTCTTTCCCAAGCTATGGCTGGACTGTCAATCATCAGTCTGGGACACTCTTACCTTTTCTTCCCCTTGTTTCATAGTGATATGGACAAATCACCAAAGTGACCCATATGGTCACTTTCTTGAAACCCTAGCTGGGTTCTAACCCCCTACTGACAGTCTTTCTTGTTAACTTTTCCTGTTGTCACATGCCAATTCTAATAGCATTCATCTCCCCAGACATATGTCTGTTTGACCAACTTAACTATAAAGACAAGGTTATGTTTTACTTTTATGAAAACTTGAGATTCTCTCAAGTTCTTTACTTAGAAAAGTCTCTGTATTTTTCACCAGTTTAATTTTCCCTCCTGTTACAAAAAAGAAGTAGTCTTACTATATTCTATAAAGTTATATCTGGGCTCCTCATCTTCTAGCTTCTCACTTTCTCCAGGATCTTGCTCTATCAATTTTGTCCTCTCTCACTTGGAACCTGTCTTTCTGTTACTGTGAGCTCTTTCTTCTCTGTTGTAACCAGGTCCAGGTAACCCATCTCAAGAAACAAATAACTTTGCTGAAAACATGTTTTAGCTATTCCCTACAAAGACACTTAAATTGCCTACGCTCACAGATGTCCCATAAGAAAACATACACAAAAACAAACACCCCTGGTGATAATGAGCTCAAAATAAAGTATTACAGTCAACAAATGAAATGGATAAACCACCAAGAGGAAATGCCAACAGATGCAATACATGAGGGAATTATCATTCCAAGTACCTGAAAAGAAACAGATTCCCTGTCATCTTTTCTATCCAACAGTGACCTGGGGATCATATTAAGTAAAATAAGTCAATGAAGAAAATGAAATACATAGAATTGGAAAGAGAAAACAAACTTCTGATTTTCAGACTATGTTATTATATACATAGAAAATGCAAGACAATGTACCATATTAGAGTTGACACTTTTGAAAGATTCCTAGATATGAGATCAGTATAAAAAATTTTGCTGAACTCATTCTATTCACAATAGCATCAAAAATATACATTCAGTAAAAATTTGCTAAGCATCTGCTGTGTACCAGGTACTGAATTATTCACTAGAATAGTATGTACAAGACTCTCATGGAGAAATTATTAACTTTTCCTGAAAAATATGAAAGGAGACTAAGTAAATGGAGCAATCTATCATGTAAGAGGAGAGCTTAATATCCTACAGAGGATAACTCTTTTCATATTATTCTATAAATTTGACAAAAGTGCAATCAAAGTCCAAAATAATTTTAATTGCAATTTGACAATACAATTTTAAAATTAATATAAAAAAACAAAGGAATAAGAATATCAAACAATTTTAAAGAAGAAAAACAAGGTGTAGGTATTTGTCCTATAAGATAAAATTTATTTTCAAGGTATACTAATTAAGAAAGTAAGCTCTTGACACTAAAGTTCACCTTGGGAAGGGGGAGATACCTCACCTGGGCCACTTTTATAGGTCCTACATTGCCTCAGGGTACTGATAACAAATCTACTGTCAGTTTGTTTTTGCCAAATCATAAAGTTGAATTCTCTGCTACCCTCCACAAAAAACTCCTAAACTAAATAAACAAAGGAGTCAGTTCTGTGTCTGGACAATGGAAATAGCTTCTCAGAAGTAATCTGTAAAGTGAAAGTGAAAATCGCTCAGTCCAGTCTGACTCTTTGCAACCCCATGGACTATATAGTCCATGGAATTCTCCAGGCCAGAGCTGAGTATCAGATATGAGTCTTTCAGAATCCCATGCAGAAAGGCAGCCTTATCAGGAGACAAAATAGAAGTTGAGAATTGCCCTGGCTGGGCAGAGAAAGACATTTGAGACAGAAGGCCAATCATGGTGACCTTGAATGACCTTTGTTAACAGGAGGCGGTAAGCTTCAGAAAACCAAGATGAGCCATTTGCCACAAAGCAATTCAGGGCTAGAGGGCAGGGGCATTAATTAAACTCCTAGAAGGTAGACTCAATCTTCTCATTGTCTCCACCCCCACCCTCTTCTCTCCAATCTGGAAGAGATCCCTTTAGGATGGTCCTTTCTCTGGGGCTGAGAAAGGACCGAAAGCCAGATTAGGGCAAGAACTCAGTTCCTCAGGCATGAATATTAAATGAGATTTAAGACAGATGGAATATTTGTTAATTCTTTCTATTAGTAGAGCCATTCACAACAGCCAAGAAAGGACCATCCCAAACACACAGGGATGTCTTTTAGTCCTTCCTCTTGAAGAAGACTAATATCCAGTATTTCTCTCTCTCTCTCCCTCCCTTCTTCTTTCTCTCTCCCTCACACACACACACTCTCTCTCTCACACACACACACACACACATACTCTCTCTCTCTCTCTCTCACACACACACACATACACACACACATTCTCTCTCTCTCTCTCTCTCTCTCTCTCTCTCTCTCTCCCTCCATCCAAGGAAACCAAACTGCCCTCAGCTATGAACCCACATTCCCACTGATACCCGCAGGAGTTGTGGGCATGGCACTGGTGGCCAGAATGTGACCCGTGTCCCATTTATCAGTCCTACACCACAGGAATGGAATTTGAAGTTAATAGAAGAGCGCTGTGCCCCAGCCATCTGCTCATTGACTCCTGTTTCTTCACATGAGAACAGCAGCCAGAGCTCTATGGGGCTCCCTGTTTGTTAGCAAGGTTCCTACTTCTTGGCCCTACTCCTTTTATGCTGTCACAGGGAAAAAAAAAAAAACCTTAATCAGTAGCCCCTCTTCCCAATGTCTATACTATATAACTGGTTTTTGTTGATTTTTTTTTTTCCTTTTTTGACCGCAAGGCATGTGAGATCTTAGTTCTCTGACCAGGGATGGAACCCATTCCCCCTGCATTGGAAATGCCAACTCTTGACCACTGGCCACCAAGGAAGTCCCTATAAGACTGTTCTTTCACTAGGCTTTTGAGGGACCCCAGCAGCCTCCTCTGACCCACTTGGAAATGACAACTCAGTATGTGAACACAGATCAGCTCTACTATAGGGCCAAAGGCCAAATGATGCAGGAAGCTGGCCGACAGAGCAGGCAGCTTCCTTTCTGCTTTACAGTTCTCATTTCAGAAAGGTGAAGGTTGGGCTTCCCTGGTGGCTCAGTGATAAAGAATCTGCTGGCCAGTGCAGGAGACACGGGTTCCATCCCTGAACTGGGAGGATCCCACGTGCCGCTGAGCACCTTGCCTCTGGGCCGTGACTATGTAACTGTGCTCTAGGGCCCGGGAGCCACAGTTGCTGAAGCTGGCAAGCCCAGGGCCCAGTGCTCTGCAGCAAAGGAAGCCACGGCAACAAGAGGCCATCACACTGCAGTGGAGAGTAGCCCCCAGTCCCCACAACTAGAGAAAAGCCCGTGCAGCAAGGAAGACCCAGCGCAGCCAAAAAACAAAAATAAATTAATTTTTTTTAAAAAGGTGAAGGCTCACATAGGGAATACAAGAGCTAGAGAGAGTAAGGGTAAAGAGCACGAATGAAAAATATTCACTGAGGTTGTAATGCCACTATCCATCCCTTATCCTACCTTGAGTTGCTTTTCTCCTGGGCAAAGCTGATATCACTCCACCAAGTCCAAAGTGCCAGCTTGGGTTTGCTCAGATATTGGTGTTTCAAAGAGAGACTGAGCGACACTGGCATTCGATGAGTCATTCATTTCTGCATTCATGCCTTCAATATTTTACTGAGTGCTATAGACCAGGAAGGAAAAGAAACAGATTGCTGCAATGCAGTGCAACTGGTGGCTAAACTGGATTTGTGCTTGTGGTGCTGGGTCAGGGTGTGGAGAAAATTTCCCGGGACCTGGAGCTTGAAGGACAACTGTGTAGTGTATATATATATATATATACACACACACACACACAAACACACACACATATATAGGCAAGTCCTCAATTTGCTTTTGAAGCTTTTCATCTGACCAGAATGAAACAATGATTCTAATACAACGTGCTCCATTTCTCAAAAATTAATAAAATATCCTGAATGTTTTTTAATTACTTAAAACTTTTTTTTGTTTTTACTTAAAACTTTTTAAATCATGAAAGTAAAACAGTTTCCCATAGGTACCCTAGAAAATTCAGAGAAGGATAAAGGAAAAAATTTAAAACTAGTGGAATCCAGGTATTAGAGAAAACATTATCACTATTTTGGTGTTTTCTTTTACATTCTATGACAGACTTTTGGTTTTATGTAAAACTGGGATCACATATTGTACACATAATTTTGTAAACTTTTTAAAACTTATTCTATTCTAAGCAATTGGCACATCCTTAAATACTCTTTGAAAACAGTGCTTTTAGGCTGAAAACTATTGCATCCTATGGATAGACCACAATTATTTCAATTATTTCCCCACTGCTGATGGTTTATGTCACATTCCTTCTTTCACTCTCTATGCTGTAATTACTATAAATCTTGTCTGCATATCTATGATTATTTCCTTACAATTGATTTTTAAAAGTACAATAACTGGAACAGAAGTAATGCATATTTTTAGGATTCTTGCTACATACAGCTGATTTTTTCCTCCAGAAATACAACCATACTACTACTATGGAGTATATTAATCAGTGAATGAGCAAATTATTTTTAAGATTCTCCATAATACTCCTGCTAAAAACTGCCAGACTTAACCAGTAGAAACTAAACTTTATGGGCATAACCCACTGTATTGCGGAGACTCAGTTCAGTTCAGTTCAGTTGCTCAGTCATGTCCAACTCTTTGTGACCCCATGAACTGCAGCATGCCAGGCCTCCCTGTCCATCACCAACTCCCGGAGTCTACCCAAACCCATGTCCATCGAGTCGGTGATGTCATCCAGCCATCTCATCCTCTGTTGTTCCCTTCTCCTCCTGCCCCCAATCCTTGCCAGCATTAGGGTCTTTTCCAATGAGTCAACTCTTCACATGAGGTGGCCAAAGTATTGGAGTTTCAGCTTCAACATCAGTCCTTCCAATGAACACCCAGGGCTGATCTCCTTTAGGATGGACTGGCTGGATCTCCTTGAAGTCCAAGGGACTCTCAAGAGTCTTCTCCAACAACACAGTTCAAAAGCATCAATTCTTCAGTGCTCAGCTTTCTTCACTGTCCAACTCTCACATCCATACATGACTACTGGAAAAACCATAGCCTTGACCAGATGGACCTTTGTTGGCAAAGTAATGTCTATGCTTTTAAATATGCTATCTAGGTTGGTCATAACTTTCCTTCCAAGGAGTAAGCATCTTTTAATTTCATGGCTGCAATCACCATCTGCAGTGATTTTGGAGCCCCCCAAAATAAAGTCTGACACTATTTCCACCGTTTCCCCATCTATTTCCCATGAGGTAATCGGACCAGATGCCATGATCTTAGTTTTCTGAATGTTGAGCCTTAAGCCAACTTTTTCACTCTCCCCTTTACTTTCATCAAGAGGCTCTTTAGTTCTTCTTCACTTTCTGCCATAAGCATGGTGTTGTCTGCATATCTGAGGTTATTGATATTTCTCCCAGCAATCTTGATTCCAGCTTGTGCTTCCTCCAGCCCAGCGTTTCTCATGATGTACTCTGCACATAAGTTAAATCAGCAGAGTGACAATATACAGCCTTGATGTACTCCTTTTCCTATTTGGAACCAGTCTGTTGTTCCATGTCCAGTTCTAACTGTTGCTTCCTGACCTGCACACAGGTTTCTCAAGAGGCAGGTCAGATGGTCTGGTATTCCCATCTCTCAGAATTTTCCACAGTTTATTGTGATCCACACAGTCAAAGGCTTTGGCATAGTCAATAAAGCAGAAATAGATATTTTTCTGAAACTCTCGTGTTTTTTCGATGATCCAGCGGACGTTGGCAATTTGATCTCTGGTTCCTCTGCCTTTTCAGCAGTGGCCACAGGACTGGAAAAGGTCAGTTTTCATTCCAATCCCAAGGAAGGGTAATGCCAAAGAATTGGGGAGACTACTAAACTAACAAAATTCTAATCATTTTAGAGAGGAATATACACCAAGATTTAATTCTAAAGTTGAGTTAGATGTTTATCGGATAGAAAACTGTGTAGCCAAAATGACGTTGCTGAAGAATATGAATATCCACTATGGACCAAAAGCAGTCTCCAAAGTGATAAATAGAGAATGATCTCACTTTTGTGGAATATGTACATAAGTATATAATATATAACATATGTATATTATAATAATGCAATATTAGAAACCAAACATCAGTTTTATTGAGAAATAATTGATACATATTACTGTATATGTTCAAAGTATACAGCATGATGCTTTGGTTTATGCATATTGTGAAATGATTACAACAGTAGGTTCAGATAACATCCACCTTCCATCTAGCCACAATAAAAAGAAAAGGAAGAAGACAAAGGAAAAGATTTATTTCCCTTATAATAAGATCTCTTAGGATTTACTCTCAACCTCACTACATATCATACAGTAGTCTTAACTGTGGACTGTACACTACATCCCTAGCATTTATTTTATAAGTGGGAGTTTGTCCTCTTGTCTGCCTTGCTCTTGTTGCCCCTCCACTACCTGCCCCCTCCCCCACCTCTGGTAACCACAGTCTGATCTCTTTTTCCATGAGTTAAACTCTTACTGTTTAGATTCCACACATGAGATCATATACTATTTGTCTTTGTCAGACTTATTTCACTGAGCATAGCGCCTTCAAGTTCTATGTGTGTTGTTGCAAATGGTAAGATTCCCTCATTTTTCACTGGTTAATAATATTCCATTGTATATACATATATATAGATACAGATATAGATATAGATATAGCACAACTTGTTTATTTGTCCATTGATAGACACTCAGATTGTTTCCATGTCTTGGCTACTGTAAACAGTGATGGAATGAATGGGGTGCAGATATCTTCTCTCATTAGTCTTTTTGTTACTTTTGGATGTATTCTCAGAAGTGGAATTGCTGAATTTTATGGTAGGGAAAACAACTAGACCATTCAGGTATGACCTAAATCAAATCCCTTACAATATACCATGGAAGTGACAAATAGATTCAAGGGATTAGATCTTATAGACAGACTGCCTGAAGAACTATGGACAGAGGTTCATGACATTGTACAGGAGACAGGGATCAAGACCATCCCCAAGGAAAAGAAATGCAAAAAGGAAAACTGGTTCTCTCAGGAGGCCTTACAAATAGCTATGAAGAGAGGCTAAAGGCAAAAGAGAAGAGGAAAGATATACCCCTTTGGATGCAGAGTTCCAAAGAACAGCAAAGAGAGATAAGAAAGTCTTTGTCAGTGATCATTGCAAAGAAATAGAGGGAAAAAATAGAATGGGAAAGACTAGAGATCTCTGCAAAAAAATTAGAGATACCAAGGAAAAATGTCATGCAAAGATGCGCTCAATAAAAGACAGAAATGGTATGAACCTAACAGAAGCAGAAGATATCAAGAAGAGGAGGCAAGAATAAACAGAAGAACTATACAAAAAAGATCTTCATGACCCAGATAATTACAATGGTGTGATCACTCTCCTAGAGACAGACATCTTGGAATGTGAAGTCAAGTGGGCCTTAGGAAGCATCACTGCTAACAAAGCTAGTGGAGGTGATGGAATTCCAGTTGAGCTATTTCAAATCCTAAAAGATGATGCTGTGAATGTGCTGCACTCAATAAGCCAGCAAATTTGGAAAACTCAGCAGTGACCACAGGACTGGAAAAGGTCAGTTTACATTCCAATCCCAAAGAAAGGCAATGCCAAAGAATGCTCAAAGTACCACACAATTGTACTCATCTCACACTCCAGTAAAGTAATGCTCAAAATTCTCCAAGCCAGGCTTCAACAGTATATGAACCGTGAACTTCCAGATGTTCAAGCTGGACTTAGAAAAGGCAGAGGAACCAGAGATCAAATTGCCAACATCTGCTGGATCATCATAAAAGCAAGAGAGTTCCAGAAAAACATCTACTTCTGCTTTATTGACTATGTCAAAGCCTTTGACTGTGTGGACCAAAACAAACTCTGGAAAATTCTTAAAGAGATGGAATACCAGAACACCTGACCTGCCTCTTGAGGAATCTGTATGCAGGTCAGGAAGCAACAGTTAGAACTGGACATGGAACAACAGACTGGTTCCAAATAGGAAAAGGAGTGTGTCAAGGCTGTATATTGTCACCCTGCTTGTTTAACTTGTATACAGAGTACATCATGAGAAACGCTGGGCTGGATGAAGCACAAGCTGGAATCAAGATTTCTGGGAGAAATATCAGTAACCTCAGATATGCAGATGACATCACCCTTAAGGCAGAAATTGAAGAACTAAAGAGCCTCTTGATGAAAGTGAAAGAGGAGAGTGAAAAAGTTGGCTTAAGGCTCAACATTCAGAAAACTAAGATCATAGCATCAGGTCCCATCACTTCATGGGAAATAGATGGGGAAACAGTGGAAACAGTGACAGATTTCATTTTCTTGGGCTCCAAAATCACTGCAGATGGTGACTACAGCCTTGAAATTAAAAGACACTGGCTCCTTTGAAGAAAAGTTATGACCAACCTGGACAGCATATTAAAAAGCAGAGACATTACTTTGCCAACAAAGGTCTGTCTAGTCAAGGCTGTGGTTTTTCCAGTAGCCATGTATGGATATGAGAGTTGGACTATAAAGAAAGCTGAGTGCTGAAGAGTTGACGCTTTTGAACTGTGTTGTTGGAGAAGACTCTTGAGAGTCCCTTGGACTGCAAGGAGATCAAACCAGTCAATCCTAAAGGAAATCAGTCCTAAATATTCATTGGAAGAATATTCATTGATGTTGAAGCTGAAACTCCAATACTTTGGCCACCTGATGCAAAGAACTGACTCACTGGAAAATACCCTGATGCTGGGAAAGATTGAAAGTGAGAGGAGAAGGGGACAACAGAGGATCAGATGGTTGGATGGCATGAGTTTGAGTAAACTCCAGGAGTTGGTGATGGACAGGGAGGCCTGGTGCACTGCAGTCCATGGGGTCAGAAAGAGTTGGACACAACTGAGCGACTGAACTGAACTGACTGATGGTAGTTCTACTTTTACTTTTTTGAGGCTCTTCCATACTGTTTTCCATAGTGGCTGTACCAATTTATAATCTTACCAACACTGCACAAGTGTTCCCTTTTCTCCATATCTTCACCAGCATTTATCTCGTCTTTTTGATGATGGTGATTCTAAGAAATGTGAGATACATCTCATTGTGGTATCTGTTTGCATCTCCTTACTGGTTAGTGATATTGAGTATCTTCATGTACCTGTTGGCCTTTTATACACCTTCTTTGGAAAGATGTCTATTCCGGTCCTTTGCCCATTTTTATTTGGGTTGGTATTTTTGCTATTGAGTTTTATGATTTCTTTTTATGTTTTGGATATAAACGCCTTAACAAATATATGTTTTGCATATTTTTTCCATTCTCTAGGTTGTCTTTTCACTTTGTTGATGGTTTCTGTTGCTGTGCAGAAGCTTTTTGGTTTGAGGCAGTTACCCTTGTTTATTTTTTATTTTGTTGCTTGTGCTTTAGGTATCATATCCCCAAATCATTTCCAAGATCCACATCAAGGACCTCTGTTCCTATGTTTTGCTCTAGGAGTTTCAGGAAACCCCAAAATATTAACAGTTATTCTATGTACTGGATTCTGGGGGATCTTTACTTTGTGGGGTGTGTAGACACCTTTGTGTGTGTACGCGTGTATGTTCTAAATCTTGTGCATTGAACATATATTGCTTTTTTAATTAAGGAAAAAATATTTTTACATATTGAGTTATCATAGAGCTAAAAGAAATGTTTCCTACAACAAGTGAACAAACAAAATGATAAAACAGAATCTTCCTCTGAAGATGTATTAGTCTGCTCCGTTGCCATAACAAAATACCAGAAACCAGGTGGTTTAAACAACAGAAATTTAATTTCTCACAGTTCTGGAGGCTAAGGAGGGATTCAGGGTGTCAGCATGGCCAAGTTCTAGCGAGGCTCCTTCCTGGCCTGCAGACAGCCACCCTCTCCCTGACTCTCACATGGCATTTCCTTGCTCATGGAGACAGAACAGGTATCTGGTTTTTCTTCTTATAAAACTAATCCCACCACAGGGGCCTTATGGCTTCATTTAATCATGATGACCTCCCAAACGCCCCATCTCCAAACACCGTCACATGAGGATTAGGGCGTCAACATGTGAATTTCAGAGCACAAACATTCAGTTAATAACAAAGGGAATCTCTCAGAGATTAGTACTGAGATAGGTTCAAGCTCATACTTTTCTAAAAAAATAAAATATATAGAAGAGTCATCTTGCTAGATGGTATAATAAAGAGGGGGGGGGGGACATAAACAGGAAATAGTCCCAGCCTCAAAGGGATACATTTTTGTGAAAAGACAGAAAATTGTTACTAATCAGTGCAATACAGTTCTAACAAAAAATATATGCTGGCACATATTTCAGTGGAGAGGGAGAACACAGGGGAAGTACCCTTAGTCTGGGAACAATCAGGAAATGATTCTTTTAAAAAAAAAAAAAAAAAGAAGTGAAACTTAAGCTGAGTTTTGAAAAGAAAAAAAAAAAAAAAAGGTAGAATGAGCCAAGCATGTGGGAGGCTGTGCCAGGCAGAAGGAACAGCTCGTACCAAAGCATGGAGGCTGGAAAACATCACTCCACACACACAAAGAGATGAGCAGGGAGAGGAGGTCAGAGGAAGGACTGCAGTCTCGAACATGGTTCCTGAATTCTGAATGTCATCAGAAACCAAACGCATTGAACTGTATACCATGCTAAGTTTGAACATTATCTCAAGGACTATGCAAAGCACTAAATTTTAAGCAGAGAGGAACTAAGACATGACTAATGATGTACAAATAGCCCTCTGGTAACAAAGAGTAAGAGAATGACTTTACATATCAGCTTAGAGGATGGAAAGCTAGTTTAAAGGTTCTTCTAAAAGCTCAGAAGAAAATGAGATCTTGAACTGAGCACAGTTATTTATTAGGAAAATAAATTAGGTATGTATCGTCCAAAAGCCAATTTGGTTACAAAACTTTCTATAGCAATGTCATAAACTGTGTATGGTTGAGGTACTTAACTGACAAAATAAGTGTTTAAGGTGACAGCCATAGGTTTCACTGGTTGTCCTGATACAATTAGTAATAGCACTCGTTTGTTCCCAAGAGTATCCAAATTTGGATGATAAATTATAAAGACCTAGAGCTGCTCCCCTCTTCCAACTCCCCAAATTTCTAGTCTAAATGTCCTGCTTTAGACGCCATTTCTTGAAGTCCTCTTTCTTCCCCCAGATGAGTTCACCATCTTGCAACTTGGAGGCCATACTTTGGGTAACCAGAGAAGAAACTGCCTATTCTCTCTGGACCTCGAGGTCAGCCTTTTTTATATGATATTTTTGTCTTATTGTTACCTAAATCCCCCCTTTCTGGCCACAGAAATTCTGTGGAGGAGACATCCCTGTCCTGGATCCAAGCCTGCTTCCAAATCAGCTTCTTCTGCTCAAGTTCCTTACTCTCCTCAGCCCTGGTTCAGTGCCCTGGCATACATTTATTTTTTATTATTTATGTATTTGGCTGCATCGGGTCTTAGTTGCAGCAGGTGGCATCTTCTGTTCTGGCACATGGGTTCTCTAGTTGTGGCACGTGGCCTTAGCTCCTCCATGGCATGCTGGCTCTTATTTCCCTGACCAGGGATCGAACCTGAATGCCCTGCATTGCAAGGAGGATTCTTAACCACTGGACTACCAGGGGAATGCCCTGCCCTGGGCTTTAAAATCCCAGCCACTTCACTTATCATCTTGAGCCCGTGAATCCTCTAAACTATAATGGTAACTTCCTTCCCAACTTTGCCTTACATTGCCTGGGCATCTATTGGGCCAGAGTCTCAAACTCCCATCACAGATACCTTGCCTTCTTCTCCACCAAAGTCAACTTTTATTGACAGTGTTCATCTGTCACATGCCTTCTACTCTCCCATCAAGACTAACCAAAATGTAGATATAGTTGATTATGTGGTAGGACTATATGACTTTTACATCTCTTTTTATTTATCCACTTCTTGGTATATTCCAAATTTTCCACAATGAGTATTTTATAATGAAATACATTGAAAACACAACAATTCTACCTTCATGCCTTTTACAAAGTTAGACCACTCTTTCTTCTCACCTTCCAAGTCCCACTGAAGCTACTTAAATATCTTACAACCTATCACTTCCCATTTACAATCAGGTTTGGCAAAGGTACTAGCCACTGTGCCAAGCCCTCTACTAGAGTTTTCTCATATAGTAGAGAACAGATAGCAATTTGAACAGAATGACAAAAGAATCCTACTTCTGACAGTAAGTATTTTTGACTCCATGCAAAAGTTAAAAAAAAAAAAAAAAAGTTTTAAAACACTTAAGAGATAGGTGGGGAAAGGGCCAAAATCAAAGAGATAAGAATAGGTTACAACAGCTGTTAGTGGAAATCCAGGGATCAAAGCATCATCACTGCTGTGCTCCCAAAACATCAACTGTCAGAGACAGCAGAATTTGAAGACCAAATAGGCTGAATGAAGTGGAAGGCTTGAATTAAGGAGGAGTAGCAAATACATTAGAAACAAGATTACTTAAACAACACAGCGATCAACCACTAGGACTACTTCAAGTCTGTGTACTGAATCATCTTTGTGTAAATCAATCCCGACTGTTAACAGTTTAATGTACATTTTCTTTTTGGTCAGACAGCATGTGGTTTCTTGGTTCCCCAACTAGGGATCAAACCACTTCCCCCTGCATTGGAATTGTACAGAGTCTTAACCACTGGATGCCAGGGAAGTTCCTGTAGTAATTTAATATTTTAAGATAAATGTTTGTATATCTAACAGTCCAAGCCAGGGCTTTTTAGTTTAAGCTCAGGCTACTTCATGTAGACAGGTAGTGGCATAAAAAACTTAAAGGGTAAGACTTCTGCTTCCCACTCCCTTCAGCCAGTCTTTACTACTTTAAGAGATAAAATATGTTTGAAAGTTACTGATCTAAATAAGTGTGTGTGTGTGTGTGTGTGCATGTATACATGCACATATGTGTGTTTGTACAAGGAATATGCACAACGGAACTTTTCATATGACCTTAACCTAACTAAATACGTTTATTTAACTTATTCATCAGCAGTGTCTGTTTTTGTCCTTGTTCACAGGAAGCAGAAACATTTCACTGACAGGTTTAAATATGCCTCTTTTTAATAATCTCACATTCGTGCCTCAAATCCATATGTGAACCCATGTGGAAACTTCATGAGCACACCACAAATCATGGGTTTTAGATTCTCCCCATATGTTACATTCGTATGTGCAAGAGTAAGCTCAATAAGTATTTGCTAGTTAAAAAGAAAAGTGATGGCAGGACAGGTTTTAATATACATAACCAAGAAATTCTTCTGTATACCCCAAAGTAATTCATCTGAAGAGAAATATGTCCAGGGTTAAAGTTGTAATCCACAAACACATAGAGAGAATGCTAATTATCAGGATAAGGGTTTAACAATGATCACAAAATCAATAGAACATAATCCCAGGTTACTACCCAGCCATTCTAGGATGTGGTAGGAAAATAGCATATCAGAGTAGTTTGGTTTTATGTTAAGGAACACTGTTGTCTTATTACATTCCAAATTATTTTGGTGAAAATTTTCTCATTACTACTTTTTCTCTTTATGTTAAAATACACACACACATACAAACACACACACACACACACACACACACACACACACACACACACACATTCCCTGAACCAAAGAGATAGTGTTAAGCAAATTTTGCTGTCTCTGGTAAAACCTTTATGTGTAATGATAAATACAAATGAGATGAGAGGCCGATCTTTGTGCAGTCTGCAGGCATTTTTTAAAAAAGCAATCAGCATGGTTGCATTGACTGCCTCAGACATTGGACCTAATACCTCATTTGAAACTTTAGTGTACAAGAGAAAATGCCACCTGCAGTGATTTTCTAGGTTTAATGAAAATGACAGATGGAGCATGAACTTGTTTTAAGTGCTTGAGAATCATATAGGGAACACAGACAAAATCACATTGGAAATGAAAGGGCAGGCTGCTGTTAGCTCTTTATTTCAGGCGTCTGATAATGCTGTGAGGGAAAAAGTTATAAAACAAACAATAACTTGGAGATTGTTTCTCCTAGAATAACTAAATTTATAAATGTAAACCATGCATGTTATTATATTATAAAGCTTTTTGAAAGCAAGGAAAGGAAAAACAGTTTGGCTGTCTTTGGATAATTCTGCCTTGATGCCAGTTTGAATAAAACAAGAACCTTTGGATGGATTTGTAATCTGATGGTGCAATTTAGGCATGGGATAGATTAAAGATGACAGGACAGGTGGCATGTAAGCATCACACTGACAGGCAGCCTATAGGAAAACACTGCAGATATGAAAAGCAGTTAGGCATGGAGATAACTGAGCTCTGTGATGCCCTGCATACTTGGGAAGGAGAATTTTTTTTAAATTTTTATTGGAGTAGAGTTGCTTCAGGGCTTCCAGGTGATGCTAGTGGTAAAGAATCTGCCTGTCAATGCAAAAGACATAAGAGACACAGGTTCAATCCCTGGGTCAAGAAGATCCCCTGGAGGAGGGTACAGCAACCCACTCCAGTATTCTCGCTGGAAGAATCCCATGGACAGAGGAGGTGGCTGGCTGCAGTCCATAGCGTTGCAAAGAGTTGGGCACAATTGAAGTGACTTAGCACATAGTTGCTTTACAATGTTGTGTTAGTTTCTGCTGTATAGTAATGTGAATCAGTTATACATGTACATGCATCCACTCTTTTTTAGATTCTTTTCCCATTTAGGTCACCTCAGAGCACAGAGTCAAGTTCTCTGTGCTATATATAGGTTCTCATAGTTATCTATTTAATATATAGTAGTGAAGGGGAACTTCTGGATGGGTGGTATAAATTCAATCCATTGTCTTTCATAATAAATTCATAAATTTAAAACACTGTTCTTTGAAAAGTACAATCACAGTAAACCTGAGATCATGTTACATCCATTAAGGGAAGAGACATGACGATCACAGATAGGTGGTCAGTGACAGCCCACCACAATGGGTCCACAGAAGGTTCTGCCACAAGGGACACGCCACCTTCCTGCTCCATCCTGTGATATCGAGTTACCTCATTTACATCATCCTCCCCACCCTTTGTTTTCAGACCCCAAACTCAGAAGTCTCTCGCATACTCTTTTATTCCACAAATAAATTCTTTCTCAACTTTTCACACTTTGGGTTACCACTCTGGAGAGCAGGTTTCCATTCTATTGACACAACCAAGGGTCATCTCCATCCCAATCAAGGGAAATGGGAAGAAGAAATTCACCTTCCTTCAACATGAAGAGTATGAAACAAAGATGTGAATCCAGGGAGAAATGAGTAGAGAAAAGAGAGGAGTGTGCAATCACTTGAATGGGGGAAAGGGTTGGAGTCCACCTTTATTGCATTAAGACAACTTCAGAAACATATCAGGAAAAGGGCAATCACATTCCCATGAGTGTTTAAATATGGCTGAAATACTGTAGAACAAAATAAAGCTAATGATCACTGATGAACACACTAGCTATTTACCTTTAGTGAACCTTTTTCTGGATTTCCCAAATTTACCATTAGGTTGATTTATAAAAAGTTCAGAGAGATGTTGGATCAAAAGGGCAGAATTCACTCAAAAGATTCATAGTCCTAACTTTTTTCACAAATCAGTGGAAAGTCTGCACAAGGTAAGCATAGAATTCTGTGCCCAGTTTGATATTTCAGAATGCTCTTTGTGAGAATTTAACAGATTGCCGACAAAGGTCCATAAAGTCAAAGCTATGTTTTTTCCAGTAGTCATGTACTGATGTAAGAGTTGAACCATAAAAAAGGCTGAGCATCAAACAATTGGTGCTTTAGAACTGTGATGTTGGAAAAGACTCTTAAGAGTGCCTTGGACTTCAGGAAGATCAAACCAGTCAATCCTAAAGGAAATCAACCCTGAATATTCATTGGAAGAACTGATGCTAAGCTGAAGCTCCAATAATTCGGCCATCTGATACAATGAGCCAACTCATTAGAAAAAACCCTGATGCTGGAAAAGATTGAGATCTAGAGGAGAAGGGGGGCAACAGAGGATGAGGTGGTTGGGTGGCATCGCTGACTCAATGGACTTGAGTTTGAGCAAACTCAGGGAGATAGTGAGGGACAAGGTAGCCTGGCGTGCTGCAGTCCATGGGGTCACAGAGAGGTGGACACGACTGAGAGACTGAACAACAACAGATTTGCTGAGACTGTGAGTCGGGCTGAAGATTCTAGTAACAAATGCATCTCCACTCCACGAGGCCTTCCAGGGGATGCGTGACCGTCCTTCTTCACTGCATTACTCAGGTGACATTACTAACTAGAGTTTCAGGGGCTCTACAGTCACAGTACACACAGTGCTACACAAAGAAGATGGTGTGCGCCTCACATGCATGGATGACACCTAAAGGAGTAGAATATGCAAGGCCATACTCACCATTATTGCCTTTATTATCATGAATGATAAGACTTTTTTCCTGGCTCTGTAGTCTAAAACTTGCTACATCAAAACCTACAATGAACAGCACCATGTCCAAAAACAGAGGGTGATGTGTGTTCAAGAGGCAGAGACAAGAGTCAGGTGCATACTCAAGGAAAATTCCCAGCAGGCATGATGCCAAACCAAAACAGGAGGGAGCATGTGGTGGGATGGTTTCAATGGGTGGCTGATCTCCCACTACTCCCCTCTCTTCTTTTAATCGCCACTTCCATTAAGCCACATCAAGAGTCCTTCCGTGATCCTCTCACCTCCGTGGGTTTCTGTTCTGGGGTTGGGTGCAAAGCCAGGAACTTGAAAGGACTCCTTCTCTTCTCCATAAATCACCAAACAGACAAAAATAGAGCCCATTCACCAGTTACTCGTCTCTTCTCAAAGGGTTCTATTTACAGAGAGTTATCAAGTGAGTTAAAAGGGAAAAGATTTATGAAAGTTGGCTCACCTTGGTAACTATCACTTATGATTGTATTGAAGTTAAGCAGCTAGAACGGGTAGGTAGCACATCATTAAGAAGAATAACACAAGAAACCTATAGAACCTCTTGGCAGAGTTCTTGGTTCTAAATGCACAAACACTGAACCCCAAAGAATAAACAATCCTGCAAGTTTGCGACTTCACAAACCTATCCTAGAAGCACAAATAACAATAAATGATTAAAAGAATAAACCTTTTACTTGGATGTGTTAAATGCACATAGCTCTTTCATCGTGCATAAGCTAAGTAAAATTTTATTATAATGGAAGTATTTAACTTCCTGCACTTCCGTTCACCTCCTTCATGCTTTTTCTAAGAATAACAACAATTCAAACAATCAAGAAATTATCCATTGTGATTTCCTAAGAAAGTTGCAGCTCTTTGCTTCTGAAATGCTCACTTATGTAATGAATGACCTTGAACTTGCAGGGAAATGTTCACCTGATTATGTGATGCAATTTTAGGGCATGAACTAAGCAGCAATAATTAAATCTTAAATACAAGTGTGGGACAAGTGTTCAGTGAGCACGAAAAAGTCCTATGTGATTAAGTTAATCAGAGATTAGAAACCAAAAATACTGTATTTCATTGCTCTGCCTGAAATTCTTCTGGGAAAATCAACACAGTATCTATCCCAGAAATTACAAAACCTCTAAGAGGAAAGAGACCTGAGATGACATTAAGGGTCATCTTTAGTAAGATCCTTTACTAAGATCCTCTTTAGTAGGGTGATCTCTTCACCCAGGTTTGCCTTGGATTTTTTCCAATTTTAGCACTGAAAATCTCAGCCTTGGGCAAGCTGGGATAGCCATTCACTCCTCACTTTGGATCTGTACATCTCCTCAAAGATATAACCTACAAGAGACTTAACTTTCACAGGGTTCTTTTCCCAATCATGAGTCAAATCCGTGTCCCTATAACCTACCCTTATTCTGTCTTCAGCAGCAAAACAAAAGCACATTCCCTCTTCTCCTTGGTAGTCCTTGCCTTCCCTCATCCTGTACTTCCCCAATCCAGTCTCTCTGTTTTCTAAGTTGAATTGATCCAGTTTTTCCATCCAGTCCTTGAGTGTTCCTGTTCCAATGGTAACCCCATTACTCTCCACTGGGCCAGCCAACTGCCAAGGTTACTCACATGGTGACAACCCAAAGTGAGCTAAAGCCTCCACACTCTAGCTGTGTAGAATCTTTGAGGCCCTGCCCTGTCCTGTCCATGCCAACAAACTGACATTCCATTGGCTCCCTGTCCTGTCCATACCAACAAACTGACATTCCATTGGCTCCCTGTCCTGTCCATACCAACAAACTGACATTCCATTGGCTCCCTGTCCTGTCCATACCAACAAACTGACATTCCATTGGCTCATTTGGCAACCCCATTCCACTATGAATAACAGAACGATTCATGTCAACAGAAAGCCTTGGAGATTTTTCACACATGCTGTTGTTCAAAACTCTGCCATCCTGGAGTTATGCAAAACTAGTCTTTAGACCCAAACATCACACAATGATCCCTTAGAATGAACCCATTATTCTAACCCATGAGTCCAGTTTTAGATCATAATTCTTTCACCAAATCCCTCACTCCCCTCCCAGATTCATGGTGTTTGCTGGCAAGTGATTTCTGTGTGTCAGCATCTGCAGTCTTTCAAATCATTGGCAGAGAAGTGTACCAGGTTAGGGGGCAGACCAGATCACTTGCCAGTATGTGGTTATTGGCTGCAAAATGACAGATATTCACTTGGGTCCTTTATTTTGAGATATTCCCCAGGGCTTTTCTTATTTCCAGATGTTAAGAGGGGAGTTACAACTAGGAGGAAGGATACACTGAAACAATACTTTCTTCATTTTCAACTAGCAACTGCTTTCTCCTTTATCTGTACTCACATATAGTCCAGATGTTTTCGATCTTCAGTCAAACACATATAATCTTCAGTCACACACATATAATTTCCACCATGAGTCTGGAACCGAGCAGGGCTCTGCAGGTACTGAGTACGGCTCCTCTGGTGTTCCTGACTCTCCTCTTTCCCGGTACACAGTCAGGTTTCACTTGCCCACCCCTTTTGAAGTTAGGCGTACAAGACTTTGTGACTTGCTTTAGCCAACGGCATGCTTATGGAATGATATGTCCCATATCCTGACAGAAGCTTTAAAAGCCAGCAGTATGGTTTCTTATGTTTTCATCAGGCAAGCAAGTGTCAAGATGAAGCCTTTCATGAGTCTGGGTCCCTGAGAGACCCATGACCCGCATCAACTGAAGCCCCCTGCTGGCTCACACTAGAGGGCAAACGGAGTAGGAAATAAATCCCCTGAGATTGGGGAACATTTTTGTTCCTGCTACCTGTCTTAGACTGCCCTGACTGCTATTCTGGGGATGCATAAGGTGAAAGAGACACCAACTTCTTGTTTACAAGAAGCTTATAATATAGTTGAGGAGATAAATCATACCCACAAAATAAAAATGGGGACTAGAGTGGCATGTAGTGAAAAGCTGAATCAGAAAGTAGGGATAATCAGCAAACAAGATATGGTGCTAAAAGGGAGTCACTCAGACAAAGTGTTAAAAGGGAATTAGAAAAGGATCTACAATGTGGACCTACAGTTCTCAGAGGACATCTCATTTCTGATATATCAAAGAAAACTTTAAATTATATAATCTATTGAAAAATACTCTAGAAAATGGTTCTACAAATATGCTGAGTCTTCTTTTTTAAAATTGTAAAAGAAGTGTGAACCTGAGTTACAGGGCCATTTTAAGTATATTTGATTTTAGCCTTCTCAATAACCGGCACTAATAAGGCACCCTGATTTTTTAAATGGATGTATTATAGGTCTCTGTCTCTCAGAGAAATGGATGGATTTAGCACCCTATTAAAGACAGAGAGGTCATCCTTTACATGAGCTTTACAGGAACCTTGGCAATTTGGGGAATGCTGATTAAATGGAACTGAACTTAGCACTCACTTAAAATATGATTTATTTTACAGAAAGATCCATTGTTATAACTGTAAAAATAAATGCTGGCCTGAATACTCAAGGCCCAATACCAATTTGGTTGATCTAAAGGATATGGGATTTTTTCTTTTTAAAATATATTCAACATCTCCTTTTGTCCTTTTATAGGGAGGGAAGAATATTGGTATTAATTGGAAGAGTCATTCACTTTGTCAGCAGAGATTTGCCAAGCACCCCCTGCCTAGGAGTATGCTGCTGTTGCTGCTGCTGCTAAGTCACTTCAGTTGTGTCCGACTCTGTGCGACCCCATAGACGGCAGCCCACCCGTCTCCACCGTCCCTGGGACTATGCTAGATGTTGGCTATTTGTTACTGAGAGGAAGAGTCAAGAGTCTGCCCTCAGAAAGCACAATGCAGAGGGCCAACAGCAGAGAGTGGTGAGGGTGTGGGAGACTTTCAAAGTAGAAGAAATAGCATGTGTTCCTACCCCAAAGCAGGAAAGTGCCTGAGTGTTCAAGGCAATCAAAATCCAGCAGGTGTCAATTAAACATGACAAATGGAGAGGAAAGCAGCTTGAGATGAGGTTAGAGTTGGGAGATAGTTAGACCACTTGAGCTGTGTAGCCCCTGGTAGGGATTTCTTTTTCTCATTTTGTCCCAAATGTCCTCAGAGTTTTAAACAGGGAGTGCATCATGACATAATTTCCATTTTAAGAAAGTTATTCCAGCTATTGTGTGAAGAATGGACTGATGGGATTCAAGATTAAGAGGAACAGTTGCAATAACCTGGGCAAGAGGTAACAGTGACCAAAACTGAGGTGGTAGCAGCGGTCACAGCATAACCAACTCAGCTGGGAATATATTTGGAAGTAAATGCTTCAGGACTAGGTAATAGGGTGGATGTGAGGTGATGGATGTGTCAGAAAGAACTCCCAGGTTCTGGCAGAAGCAACTTCTCCACTTCATGCAGAAGCACGTGGGGAAGCAAGGAGGGGGAGCCAGACTGCGGCAGCTGAGCAGGAGCTCTGTGTGGAGAGGAGGAAGGGCAAGTGGAATCACTGGTCTAAAGCTCAGAGCGGAGTAGCTGAGAGATACACTAAGTACTGGTGTCGGGCTGTAGGAGAGGTTCAGTGTTGTAGGAAATGGCTGGGGTCTCACACAGTGGATAAGGAGTGTATATTACAGAACTAGAATGGGAATGTAGGTTTGGAAAATGTGAGCAAGATCAACAAGAATGTTTGCGAGCCGAAAGAAGTATAATGATTTAAAAAAATAATTCTTGGCAGTCCTTGATCCAACACCAGAACTATTGGAGAATCTGGAAATGCTTACACCTGGCTCCAACATGCTCCCCAAACCATAGTTCAAAAACATGGTATCTCTCCTGTGCCTGCCCCACATTGCGAGCTTACTTTGTATTCAACTTTTACTAAAGTTTCATCTCCCATTCAAGGACTATTTTTCAAATAGGAATGACATTTTTATCATTTTACCAGTTTTTACTATCCATTCTTCTAACTTTTGAGTGGAAGAATGTTTCCCAAATACCAAACTATAACAAAGTCCTCACCAGTTAATGGAAAATTGGAAAACCAGAACCATGGAAAGTGTGGTTCACACCTTGCACACACGGACATGTGTATGTATATACATATATCTCAACATCAGGTGGCCAACTGTCATTTCCCAGAGAAGACAACCCTTTGAGATAATATCAGTTCTGCTCTTTTAGTATTTGAAAGCCCTTTCTTTTATGACATAATGGGTGATAGGAGATCATTTTTAATATACTCACTTGACAAATAAAAACCCAATCATTCTATGTATGACTCCAATCTTTTTTCAGTGGTACAATCTGTGAAATCCTAAGTCAGGAAAGAACAAGAAGTGAGAACAACAGCACATCGCTAAAAAGCCAAGTGTCAGCTCCCAACTAGGCACACTCTCGTTGGACACTCCCTGCAGGCACAGTCCTGCAAGGGTCTAGGACTAACATTTATGCCTGGACAGACACTGCTAAATGTCATGGACATCTGCAGTTGTTTCCAGACAGTCAAAACCACAAATGTTAGGGTGCACTTTACCGGCAATGCTGAGTCATTGTGTAAAATGCAAAGAAATTCCTAAACTCTCAGAACTGTAAACAGGGCCCTGTGTCACTGGTTGCTCTTTCCTCTGTGCCCCGCCTGTTGGGATACTGAGACAATCCATTCAACTACGAGGCAACTGGAGATATTTGAATACAGTCTGGGTATGACTTGCTATCAAGGGATTATTGTTCCATTTTGTTAGGTGTATTAATGGCATTAAGTTAAGAAAATAATCTCTCTTTAAGAAATGCCTGCTGATATATCTGAAGGGAAATGTATGCCATTTGAGATTGTTTTTTAAATATTTCAACAAAAATGAACTAGATAAGCAAAAGTTGCAAGCCACTGAATAAATTTAGATAATAAGGAAGGTACATTTCACTGTCTCCTTATATTTAGGATAATAAGGAAGGTACATTTCACTGTCTTCTTATATTTAGGTATATTTGAAAGTTTTCACCAATGAGGAGTGTCAAGGAAGGAGAGGATGAAAGGAAGGGAGAGAAACTACCCTCCAATATCTTTCCTATCATTTCACAATGACTAAATGGAAAGAACAAATGTGGATTGGGGCAGAACTTACCGTTAACATCTGTGAACTCCTCTCCTGGGGCAGCCTCTGCGATGTGGCCTTCACGTGTACTCATGTGACCAGCAGGTGCGTGTTCCTGCCACCATTTTACAGACGAAGAAAATTAGACTCGGGTTAAATCTACTTTCCCACATGGAAACTAGAAAGAGAACAAATTGGCCAATTGGAGCTATTTAGGCTGCTAAAGAAATTCATTTCCAAGCAGATTAAAAACAAAAGCAATTATGCTAATACCTAATAGGCTGTCTCTAAATTCCCACAAAGCAGACACAGGAGCTCTGCCAGGACTGGGGCATCATCTTCCTCCAGGCCCTGTCCCCTCCACCAAGGTAAAGAAACAGGACTCTGACCTGGGGCATGTGAAAAGGAGAGACAGACTTCTGTCATCACATATAGAAACCGGCAGGATGAAAAGCATTAACCAATCTGATTGCCACGCGACCCAGAGCCAGCTGCCCTGACACTTGAAGGCTCTGCGGAAACTCCCCTCTGGGAAGGGGAGGACACAGCTGATTCCCCTGCCCCCCAGCATGCCCTGGTTCCCTCTCTTAGACACGGCTCCCTTCAGATTTCATCCCTGCTGCAAAACAGTCGATGCCATCTGTGCCTTCCGCAGCCTAGTGCTTCTGAGGGCAGGCTTGCAGCCGGACCACCAAGGGTTAAATCCTGGAACTGGGTGACCCTGGACTGATTCTTAACCTCTCTGTGGCTCACTTCCTCCTCCTCTCTAAAAACAAGGCTAATCCGGGACTGCTGGAGATGAGGGAGTTCAAGAAAAGCACTTGAACACAGTGACACACAGCCCTGCAGAACGTTAGCATTCTTATTACTATAAGCCACTCGTATTTGGTTTCACCCCAGGCAACTCACTATACAGTTGATCCTCAAACGCAGGGAGCTTCCCGGGCCCCTTTAATCCTTGCCTTTGCCTGATACTCTTCTCAAATATTCTGTCTCCACTGTTTCCACAAATCCTTCCCACCTGCCACCACCCAGGGGAAGCCCTGCCTTCTCCCCAAGGTCTGCCTGTTGCAGCCTCCCAAATCTCCTGCTACTGTCTGTGGTAAATATTTGACCATCTCTACCACTACCTGGGGCTTCCCAGGTGGTGTAGTGGTAAAGAATCTGTCTGCCAATGCAGGAGATGCAGGTTGGATATCTGCGTGGTGAAGATCTCCTAGCGTAGGAAATGGCAACCCACTCCAGTACTTTTGTCTGGAAAATTCCAGGGCGGGCTACAGTGCAGGGGGTCTCAAAGAGTTGGACCTGACTAAGCCCACACAGACACACATACACTCACACACACACCACTACCTGGACATTTTGGGAAATGAGTCAGTGAATCACAATGTCATCAGAAAACAAGCAGCACTTCAGAAAGGCAATCAAGGGACTCGTTACAGAGGAGTGGGCAGGGCGAAGGGAAACAGAACGGGACAGTGAGGCACCCAGGGACCATCAGGAGGGGGAAGCAGCTCCCCCCAGGCCTGAGGGCATGGGGCAGGGACTACTCACTAGGAACGAATGAGAGGCACAAAGTGGGCACCCAAGCTGTGGCTTTAAAGTTGAGAAAGAGCGACTGCCAAACCGCGGGGTAAGGGGTGGACAAATATATCTCAACCTCCTTCTCTTCCATACTCCAGTCTCTTGGAGGTGATTCTACAGTCCCAACTGGAGGCCAGAGGCCAGGCAGGAGGTCAGTCTCCCCAGATATGCAGAGGACGGTGGAGAAGGGGACTGGAGAGAAAAATGGAGACCAAGCAGCACAGACAGGTTTGCACGAAGCTAATCATCAGTTAATTGGCGGCTCGCCTGTATTCACCCTTGTCTCTCACACAAGGGCCTCTGTAAGAAGTTGCACAGTGAAATGTACCAACATGGTCTTGTAGTCAGAGACCTGGGTTAGAATCCAAACCAGCTGCACAATCTCAAGAACGTAATTTACCCTGAGTCTCTGATTCCTCATAAGTGAGATGAGAGCAATGACGTTGACCTCACAGGGTTATTGTGAAAATTCAATTAGAAAAGCTCTTTCCTCTGCCCTAGTCTTTATTCTAACGACTTATACTGCCTTTAAGGTGGAGGCTCTAGTTCTTTCACTTCTTCTGTATCTAGAAATGCTTGGGGGAAAAAAACAGGAGGAATGTGCACACACAGTTCTGAGAATTCAAAGTCATTCTAGGCAACTTAAGGAATTTGTAGTCTTTGCCTTAAGCTGGCTTGTCTACTAAGGAAAGCAGAAAGATATCTAAGGATTCACAGAACTTTGCAAATCTAAGTGTGATCCACCCATCACCTGAGAGACAGCCTGTTAGAAATGCAGGCTCTTGGGTACCCTATCCCCCAACCACACCCCTGGAACCGGAATTTTAACAAGATCTCCAAGTGAATTTAATGAATGCACATTACAGTTTGAGAATTCCTGTTTTTGAACTAAAAGGATCCCCAGAGATCACCTGCTGCTGCTGCTATGTCACGTCAGTTATGTCTGACTCCGTGCGACCCCATAAACGGCAGCCCACCAGGCTCCACCGTCCCTGGGGTTCTCCAGGCAAGAATACTGGAGTGGGTTGCCATTACCTTCTCCAATGCGTGAAAGTGAAAAGTGAAAGCGAAGTCACTCAGTCGTGTCCAATTCTTCACGACCCCATGGACTGCAGCCTACCAGGCTCCTCCATCCATGGGATTTTCCAGGCAAGAGTACTGGAGTGGGGTGCCATTGCCTTCTCCACCAGAGATCACCTAGATCCTGGTTAAAACACCTCATTTTATAGCTGAGAAAGTCAGTATCCAAAATGACATAAATTGTCCAAGACACCGGGGCAGAGGCTGCCCCTTGACTAATCCTATAGGCATTTCCAGCCCCCTCATCCCTTGATATTTCCACTTTACAAGGTGAGACAATTAAACATTTTCCCAGTCGCCCTTGCAGCTGAGTGTCTATCTGACAACTCTAACCAGTGGCATCTACCAGGAGGGTTTCTTGGAAAACTGTTTTCTTGGGGATGTAAGCCAGACATTAGATTCTCTGTTTATTCTGCCTGAGTAGTCTAGAGCAGGGGTGGGCATCTTGTAATAATAAAGCTACAAGTTTGAAGATCAAAAGTCCCCACACTGCTGACTTACATTGTTGTACAACAGGAACCAACACTTACCTTGTAAAGCAAGTATTCTCCAGTTAAAATTAAACTTTAAAAAAGTAAATTTGAATTGCTAGAAAATGTTTAAAGTTTGAAGCATTCACTTAAAAAAAAAAAAAAAAAAGGTCCACGTGCTAAGGACTGTAAAAAGGAAATACACCAGGTACCTGGAAGACATCATTAAGCTGGCAGCTGAATTGAGCAGTTCCTTTTAGCCTTCTCGTTACAGGGGAAAAATTAATCTGTTTATGTAAGATGCCATTTGTAGAGTTTTCTGTGGCTTGCTGTCAATTGCATCCCAGTGTTATCACACACACAGGTGGCTAAGCCAACATTAGGACTCAGGGCCCCTGACTCAGCCCAGAGATTTTTTTTTTTCTATGCCCCCTTCATCATTAAAGCAGAGAAATCTCCTTCCCGACTAAATCTTAGTAAACACATACGGAATCAAGAAGGAGAATTGCTAATGGGAGGGTACACCTGTTCATGGAAGAGAGGTGTTATATAAATCCTCATAAAGTTGACAAGATATTCAGGGTAGACAATCAGGTCCAATCTAGAAATTCTGCATGTGTGTGTTTACCCAATATTTAAAGAGAGAGAGAGTGAAGAGCAGACAGATCCTCATTTCATCAAAACATTTCCACTGACCATTTGTATTCCATGTGGTATTTAACACAGAAAATTTAAATAAATGCTAGGTTCCATTCCTGTTCCATGATGCTACAAATGTCATGTTGCTTCATCACTGTCCACAGATTCCATTAATATGGATTTACTGAGTTATAAAAAAATGCAGGCTTGTTTAATCATAGGTTGTTATTCCAAAACTTACATTTTTAACCATTTTTTCAAAGAATGCATGGTTAATTTAGTCTTGGGTTAGTTGCAGGGGTACAGCAAAGTGCTTCAGATAAATATATGTATGTATGTGTGTGTGTGTATATTCTTTTTCAGATTATTTTCCATAATAGTTTATTACAAGGTATCAAATATATTTCCTTATGCTATATAGCAGGTCCTTGTTGTTTACCCAAACTTACTTTTTAAAAATCAACAAAATGAATGAGTTATGATCTCATTAAGTCAGAGAAATCACAGGAGTAAATGAAAGCAACAGCACACCCAGAAACAAGGGAAACTTTCGGAGGCTGGTCAGCCTATTGGAGGAAATGCCACCTCTGGTTGAGCCCAGGGATGATGGGCCAGGATGATGGGTTGAGCAGATGTGGGCCAGGGTTGAGGGGACAGGGCAGACTTGCCTCCTTCCCTGACACAGAAAGGCTTTGAGAGTGAAGGAGGGGCCGAGTGAAGGAGGGGCCCATCTTGGCTCCTGCCCAAACAGTCTGTCACTTTCCAATGAGTAAACTGACCTGTCAGATCCTGAGGACTCATACCATTTTGTTTTTGGAAAGCTACTTTTTACAAGGCAGCTTCCCATTCTTGCTGCAGCCTTGCCAGGTTGAATGTGTCCCCCATTTTCCAGATGAGAAAGTAGGAAACTTTCTCAAGATCACATACGAACAAGTAGAAAGACAAAACTCCAGAGGCCCCTGCAGGATCTTACCCTGCTTCTCCCTAACCTCACGGTGACCCTAGCCCTCGTGTTTCATCAGTTTCAGCCCCTTTGACCAGGCCCCAGCATACCACCCAATCTGTTCAATTTCATACCTCTTATTTCTGGTCTCAGGTTAAAAGTTACCTGTTGAAGAATTCTTTCCCTTGAGTCCTATCCCAGACAGGATTCCTTTAAGAACTCCCACAATGCTGGATACTTCTTAGCACTTAAAACTGTCATTAACTAACCAAGTGATTGATTGAATGAATGATTAAATAAATTGGATAATCTCTGATTGCTGGCTCAGTGTTATGTTGGGAGAGGGGACCACTTGGCAGTTCCCATCAGCTTTTCCTCTCCACCTACCCCAAATAAACAGACAACGTGAGAAGAGACCAGTCATTTTGCGATGCAAAATCATCTTCAAGATAAATCTCTACACCACTCCCTTTCTCTCTTAAAATCAGGTTGAAGCCCCTGCACCTGGCCCTGTACAAACTTCAGAGTTGTTTTTCAGTGTCTTTCACACTGTTAGGGTAAGCACTCCATGGAGGCATGGACGATGCCTTGAATCTCAGAATCTAACACAGTGCTTAGCACATGGTAAGCAATTAAGCATTTGTTCAGTGTATGAATGAATGGATAACAGTACTCTGCGACTGGTGCTTTTCCACAGGAACTGCTGACTAGGACACTCTCTTCTTCAGTCTTCAGTGCACAGACTTGGTGGGATCCAGGGATGGGAAAAAGGCAGCCCCCATCAGACAAATCTTGGTTATGGATTTAGCCATGATGTTTCACGCTATTCTGAGTGCCCTTCCTGTGGAGGCATTCTCTCTGTGGCGAGAAGAGCTGAAATCTTGGAGGTGGCAGGGCCGAGCAGGAGCTTCCCAGCTGCAGAGCCTGAGGGAGCCATGGCCCCAGGACCTATGTCATTCTGGCTTTCACATCAGATCTGGGAGGAGGCAGAAATAGGCCCCGGGCTCCCTTCTCTGAAGACAAGCAGGAGAGCTCCCAGACCCAACAGAATCAAAGAAGGACAGAATGCTTGAGGGCCCAGATATCCTTCTCTTCATTCCAGCTTGCAACATTTGGAAGAATAAAACCCTTCAGGGTCCCTTTCTCAAAATCCCTTGGAGATACTAAATTTTAAAAACAAACATAAGGACTTCTCTGGTGGTCCAGGGGTTCAGAATCCACCTGTTAATGCAGGGGACACAGGTTCAATTCCTGGTCCGGGAAGATCCCACACCAGGCAACAATTAAGCCATGTACCACAACTGCGAAGCCTGCGCCCTGGAGCCTGCGAACTGCAGCTTCTAAAGCCCACATGCCCTAAAGCCCATGCTCCACAACAAGAGAAGCCACCACAATGAAAAGCCCACAACCAGAGAGTAGCCCCTGCTTGCCACAAACTAAAGAGCGCCCGCATGCAGCAACAAAAGACCCAGCGCAGACAAAACAAATAAACTTTTAAAAACATATATATATATATATTACACACATATGTATATATGTATAGGTATACATACATACATATACATATATATGTATATATATAAAACAAATGTAGCAATTCCAGGATACCACCCTAGACCTACTAAAGCAGGATCTCTAGGGGTGATTCAAGAAATCTGTGTTTTAAACCAGTTCTTCAATAATTTCTGATGTAGAGTTAAGTGTGGGTCAGTCTTAGCTCTCAAGTCCCCTCTTAACCTGAAACTTTCAGAGGCTGAGCATCAGTGTAAGCCAGACCAGGTCCGGGAGACAGAGGAATTCCCTAGAACTCAATGAGAACCCATCCAAACTAACCTTTTTACATTTTCAAACTGAAGCATAAAAGTCACCACCCCTGGCAAGTGGCCTGAATCTCTGCCCCTTCAACACCCACAAGCTTCTCCTTATCACAGTCAGGGTATCTCTGACCTGCCAGAGGAAAAATAAAGGATTAGGACCTGGTTTTTGTCACTTAAAATAGCTCAAAGTACCAGATTAGACCTGGATGGCACAGGAATGCAGTGGTTTGTCTTTGTTTATTTTGAGGAAGAGCTGGGACATCTGAGCAGCCAAATTCCCCAGAACAAGACAGAATCACAAAGTTCATCTTCCAGGTGTCTTGTGTCTCAAGAGGCACCCTCAGATGCTATTGGGTCTCACCCAGCCTCCTGCTGAGCCGAAACTCCTGCCAAAGTGCCCATAGTCAAGAGGGGCCCAGGGCCAGGTCACAACTGACCCACGATGGTGACCAGTTCATGGATGCTTTTATTCTTTTTCAAAAAATGGACACTTTTGAGAAATTGATGACAACCAGAATCCCTCTACTCAATACCAACAAAATGCACATAATACTCAGGATTTTTCAGGCAAACAAGCTTACTGGAGCCCATCCATGAACCTCTGCTCCTGAGCCACAGCTTAAGAACTATCATAAACATGATGGAGGATTAAGAACCAGAATTGTTGAGGCTTTCTCATCCACATGTGAGGAAAGCCAAGGTGGGGATGGGTTTTATGACGGATAAAGAGACAAGTTGTTTCCATTCTTTTTGTTCATGTTCTGTTTGCTAATAGACATTTGGCAGAAATGTAGATATGTGCAATAATTAATTTTCTTGTACTTTTATTAATCTGAAGTGATTTTGTTGTTTGGGGGATATTAATCATGGACTAACAATATAAAATTTAACCAGCTTATACATAATCATGGACTTCCCAGGTGGCACTCATAGTAAAGAACCCACCCGCCAATGCAGGTTAGACATAAGAAACATAGGTCCAATCCCTGGGTTGGAAAGGTCCCTTGGAGGAGGGCATGGCAACCCACTCCAGTATTCTTGCCTGGAGAATGCCTTGGACAGAGGAGTCTGGCAGGCAGCAGTCCATAGGTTTAAACAGAGTTGGACACAACTGAAGAAGCTTAGCATGCACACACATATACACATACATGCTTGGCAAATTTAAAAGCATCATCTTCAAAACATTATTTACTAGTCGAGTTGACTTTAAAATATTTTACATTTGTGGTGGGGTATGAAACTACTACACTGTTTTAAGTGTTTAGGTTTAATTTTTACTATAAGTACCCCCAGAACTGTTAACATTTTCTTTAAATAAAAATCCGTGCCTTTTTTTTTAATCCCTCACCTATCTCAAGGTCATATGTCTAAGAGGAGGACTGCTTTGCCCTCCATACTTGAGACCCATGCTATCTCCTGTTCATTGGCCACCTGGACTGTCACCCACATCCAGATGCCCTGAATCTCACAGGCATGGCCAACAGTCTCCCATCTCTGGTCAAATCTCCTAAGAGTGAGCCCACCAGCAAAGGAGGCACTGGGGGTCCGTCTTCCTTTTCTGTAAAATGATAGTGACTCCCTGAACATCCTAAGCCTGCATTTGTACCATTTACCACTGAATCTAAGACATACCTTTCCTGAGGTACCACAAAGGAAAAAACACTGTCCATTCAACTACGGCTTAACAATAGGCTCCACAGTTAATGCAAACTTCTCTTTGCTTTGACTTTTTTTTTTCCTTCAAGAAGGGTTGACATTCTCTCCTGTCTCTCAGTTGAGCTTGTGATGGCAACCCTATCATGGATCTCAGCACCAGTGTCTTCTACTTCAGGGATGGCTCTTCCTCTCCTAGCATCTAGAACGCTCAGTGGGTGCTTTGCAAAAACCATGAGTTTGTGTTCATTCCTCTAACACGCATATCTGCTTCACCCATATCAAAGACCTGTTGCTCTGTTTCCACAAATTTTTGCACACATGGTAATTTTTCATTTCAATGCCAAGTCATAGTGTAATCTTTTTAAGGACCTTTTAAATGGCAACTCAACACCTTCAGTAGCAATAGTGAACTTAATTAGACTGAATGGATGGCAACATGAGTGACTATGTCCAAGTTGGAGCACTATTTATAACTGTGTCTCCACTGAGCCCAGCTGACACCATCAACAGATCCCCAGAGATGCAAGAAGGTGGAAAATGTGCCTTTTAGAATCAATAAAATATAATGCCCACTCCCTACCCCATCCCATCATCTTAACTTCTCACTTATACCAGGAGTCATAACTAAAATGAGGAAGAAATAACTCCAACCAAGATGATGATAATGGCTAAAATATATATAGTCTTTTCACTATTCTGACTCATTTCTACTGTTTTATTTTAAAGTGAGGGACTCAAAGCTACCTTTCTTCCCTACTCATAGTGTAAACTACACCATGTCGTGTTACTTTACAATTGTCTTAGTGACAGCATCTCACTACATTTCTTTTTCCTCCCTCAATTTGTTCTTTTTTTTTTTCCCCTCTCTGATAACCTGGAAGTGAAAGCGAGTACCCGACTTCTATGTCATCTATCTGGGCTAGTACCATGATTTTGAATTTAAAATAAAATTCCTTCCTCTCATTTTTATCATGATTCCTCATAAAACTTGATTGAGTAGTAAGAGAAACAGGAAGAGACTATGATTTTTCAGATGATGAAAGTAGGAAACACTAAAAGCATGGAGTATTGGTGGAGAAGCCAGTACTAGCACACAGTCTGTTACACTAGGGTTTACCTCCTCTGATGCTGACTCATGTTGAATCCGTCACCCCACAGACAGAAGAACCTGTTACTGTGACCCTGGAAAGGGTCTCCCATCACAAGTCCACCCTCAAGATGAAAAGTATGTATTGTGAATTCCTTAGAAGTTGGAGTTTGCTAAAATATGCTCAATTTAGCAAATACTCACTAAAAGACTGCACAAATTAAGGATCTGAAAAAACTGAGTCACTTTGTTATACACCTGAAACTATCACAACATGGTAAACCAAGTATACTTCAATTAAAAAATTAAAATAAATTTTTAATGATAAACAAAAGTGCTTGCAACTGCCCGTAAGATTTTTCATAAAAATAACATTTTTCAATTTTAAATATAGCTAACAATTCCAGGGAAGAAAGAAATACAAAACACTAAGATTTCCAGAGGCAAATAAAATCTATATTTTATTTTTAAAACAAAAACCGAAAAAAAGACTATGCACAGATCATACCATGTAGGATGCTGTTTGAGATTCAAGGATGAACATCATGGTCCTGCCCTCCAGGGACTCATAATCTGGGACTGTTCTCAACCTGGGGTTGGGGAAAGAGGCAGAGAGGCAACACTGACCCTTTTGTGAATCAGATGACATTTACAGGCCCCAGAAAAATTGTTCCAAATCCCCATGCGCGCAAACACTCACACATACACACACAATTTTGCAAATAATTTTGGGGGCTTATAGAGCTCAGGAGGCTTCCCTGGTGGTTCAGTGGGAAAGAACATGCCTGCCAATGTAGGAGATGCCAGAGACGTGGATTTGATCCCTGGGTCAGGAAGATCCCTTGGAGAAGGAAAGGCAACCCACTCTGGTATTCTTGCTTGGAAAATTCCATGGACAGAGGAGCCTGGCGGGCTACAGTCCAGGGGGGTGCAAAGAGTAGGACACAGCTGAGCGACTGAGTCCAACAGCAACCGCAGAGCTCCTGGACTTTGGAGGAACAGCTCACGTGGGGGTCCTACAGCATCCGGCCACAAAACTCACTTTTTCTCACGGTTACCCCATCCGAGTACAAAGAGACCAACCAAGCCAGTCACACAGTTCCAGAAGAAAGCAAGAGCCTGCCCTTGCTGCCAGATTTTCTTGATTAACTGCTGCTCCAGAAATGCCTCACTCTTCTCCCTCCGACTTGGTGTTTTGAGGCCCTCTTTCCTGGCAGGGGATGACTGTATTCCAGCCAGCCAGGGCACTCTAGCCTAGGAAGCCAAGGCTCTCCTCACTGGACTGGCCCACAATACCTCCTGGGCCAGCCTCCTCGTCCCTTCACAGCCCCTGGGAGACACTGAAGCCTCATTGTAGCAGCTGACCCAGGCAGAAAGGAGGGCTCCTCTTAAAGAGGCTGGGGGACCTCACCCTGCAGGGAAATCTCTGGCCAGGGATATGGCTACAAGGATTTTCTGGCCTTTGTGAGTGGGCTGGTGTTTGGGGATTTTCCAGTCATTTATTACCCTGGAAAAGCAACCAGCCTGTTCATTTTAAGTCAGGATGTTGAAGTGTCACTGAATCGCTGGGGACCAACATCTGGGATCAGTGCCTTGCCTTGATTGAAGCCAGAGCCTCAGTATCACTTAAGGACACAGACGCTCCAGCTTCTTCCTCACATTAATTTGAGAGTATAAATATGAAACTTCTGTTCTCTACACCCTCTCAGGAAAGGGGACAGAGTTCCTATCTTGGCTTTTCATTCTGACCTTCAGGCCTAGAGCCATGAAGTGTCTGTCAAAACTCTGAGACTGCAGTCATGTTCTAGTGTTTGTCCTCATTCTTCTGTGGATGCTGGTGCTTCAAGGGACACTGCAGGAGAGGCCTCTTGAAATATCACCCCTGTTAGTACTAGTAATAATACACAGCGTTTGGGGAGCTTCCCAGGTGACACTAATGGCAAAGAACCTGCCTGCCAATGCAGGAAACCTAAGAGACACAGTTTCGATCCCTGGGTGGAGAAGATCCCCTGGAGGAGGGCATGGCAACCCACTCCAGTATTCTTGCCTGGAGAATCCCATGGAGAGAGGAGCCTGGAGGGCTATAGTTCATAGGGTTGCAAAGAGTCTGACACAATTGAAGAAACTTAGCACACATAATATTTTTTACTTTAAAGAGCGCTTTCACCTTTACCGCTGTTTTAACAACTGTTATCCAACCAAGAAAATATGTCAGTCAGGATCCCAGGAGGAATCAGCGGGCTCATTTAAGAAGTCTGTGCATGTGTGCTCAGTCATATACGACTCTTTGCAGCCCCATACACTGTAGCCCACCAGGTTCCCCTATCCATGGAATTTTCCAGGCAAGAATACTGGAGTGGATTGCCATTTCCTTCTCCTGGGGATATTCCCAACCCAGGGATAGAATCTGCGTTTTCTGCATTGGCAATGGATTCTTTACCGCTGTGCCATCTGGGAAACCCTTAACAAGTTTAACTGAAAATTATTTAAAGAAGGAACTGTTTACAGAGATATGTCCAAGTCCAATCAGGAAAACAGAAGGCCAAATATTTTAATAAAGAGAATATTTAAAGAGTCAGAAATCTTTACATAAAGTGTCTACAGTAGTCAGATTCATCCAGGCAGAAAGTAGAGGGGTGTTTGCAGGGTTGGGGGAGTAGGGGAGGGGAGTTATTGGTTAATGGACACAGAGTTTCAGTTTTAAAAGATCAAGAAGTTCTGGAGATGTGTTTTCCAACAACGGGAAACAGATCACTTCATGCCACTGAACTGGACACTGAAAAGTGTTTAAGACGGAAAAAAATATGTTTAAGACGATAAATTTTTTGTGTTTTATACCACGATAAAAAGAAAACAGGGCTGGAGATCTGAATATGTGAAAGGACTCTGTGAGGTAACAGAAAAGTGACTATAAAAAAGCAGCTGACACTTCTGGGGCCAGGGCATGCAGGGGAAAGCCTGGGGTTGTTATAACCCAGCACTCGAAAGCACTGAGGACAGTCCTGGGAGCGTCAGAACAAGGCAGAGGGCTGCACCCCACTGCTGGGGGACAGGCTGTCGGGAGGCCGAGGGAACAGGAAGGGTAAGCAGGGGAGGACCAGGTCCCTCGGCCCCTGCAGGCTCCCTGCTGCACCCCACAGGTATAGAACTGGTGGGGAGCCGTCCCAAATAAGGGGGTAATTTGCAAAGTCACAGCCGAGCACCAAAAAGCAGGACATAGGGTGGTTAGTGGTTGATCATTATTAGCTTATCAAGGGTATGGTTTCACAAAAGGTGTGGGCAGGGTTTGGAGAAGGCAATGGCACCCCACTCCAGCACTCTTGCCTGGAAAATCCCATGGACGGACGAGCCTGGTAGGCTGCAGTCCATCGGGTCGCTAGGAGTCAGACATGACTGAGCGACTTAACTTTCACTTTTCACTCTCATACATTGGAGAAGGAAATGGCAACCCACTCCAGTGTTCTTGCCTTGAGAATCCCAGGGACGGGGGAGCCTGGTGGGCTGCCGTCTATGGGGTCGCACAGAGTCGGACACGACTGAGGTGACTTAGCAGCAGCAGCAGCAGCAGTGGGCAGGGTTAAGGGAATGGTAAGACAACCAGCAACTGGAAACAGCAGGAGACATTTGCCACCCTGAAGCCTAAGGGGCAAGAGCAGGGAATGATGTTACCTTGTCAGAACCTTATCAGGCTCATGGCTGTGAGAGAGAGGCTGCCTCGTGGGAGCTGTGACCAGCTGCTCAAACCAGGGCCAAGCAAGAAGGGGATGGGCAGGGGTGTGGGAGTAACCAACCCCCTGACCTCTCGCTCCTCCCACCTGCTGATCTCCTGAAACTGCTGCAGCTTGTCCAGACCAAACTGGAAGTCGGAGGGCAGTATGTTTAACATTCCTTTAATGAAAATGGAGCCTACCAAAAAAAAAAAGAAAATGGAGCCTACCATAGATATTTAACTGCATCCTCATCTCCCCATCTAAGGACAATAAAAACAACAGCAACAAAATATTAAGAATAATCCCTCCAAGTTTATCTAGATCAACTCATTTTTTCAATATGGATGGAGGTTATCATACTAAGTGAAGTGAGTTAGAGAAAGACAAATATTCCATGATATTGCTTATATGTGGAATCTAAAAAATGGTACAAATGAACTTACTTACAAAACAGAAATAGAGTCACAGATGTAGAAAACACACTTGTGGTTACCAAGGGGGTAGGGTGTAGAAGGATAAACTGGGAGATTGGGGTTGATATAGATACACTAATATATGTAAAACAGAGAACTAATAAGAACTTACTGTATAGCATAAGGAACTACTCTCAATACTCTGTAATGACTTATATGGAAACAGAATCTAAAAACAGAGTGGCTATATGTGTGTGTATAACTGATTCATCTTGCAGCACAGCGAAACTCACACAATATTGTAAATCAGCTCTACTCCAATTTTTAAAAAATTGGAAGCTAGGATAAAAAACACAGTTAGTTCCTTGAATTTATGGAGCTAAGTTGGTGGCTCAGATGGTAAAGACTGCCAGCAATGCAGGAGATCCAGGGTGGATCTCTGGCTTAGAAAAATCCCCTGGAGGAAGAAATGGCCACCCACTCCAGTAATCTTGCCCGGAGAATCCCACATACAGATGAGCCAGGAGGGCTACAGTTCATGGGGTCAATAGAGTTGGACACAGCTGAGCGGCTAACATGACATCAAGAGCTCCTCTTTGCACCAGTCCAGGGGCTCTTCCTTGGCTTTGTCCCACAAGTATCTGTGGAACTTAAAAGGTACAGATTCCTGAACCCAGCTTTTGGAATGTATGACTCAACGGGCCTGGGAAGCAGCCCAAGAGCCATGTTAAGTTCCACAAGTGATTCAGACCATCAGCTGATGGTGAGAACTACACTGCCTAGCACGCATCTTAGTATTTTTATGCAGCCTGAGCATTCCAACATAGACCTCTCAGAGCCCACTCTCCATTTTCTGGCATGAAAGAAGATTTTTTTTATATTCTTTTGGCACCACCCCCAGTTCCATGGTCTCAGGATTTAAAAGAAATACAAACCAGCTTTCCTTATTCAGCTGAGATTGGATACACCTGAACTAGGCTAAAGGCGACAGAGGGAGTGGATGCATTTCCATGTTTCCACTAAAAGGGCTTAATCTGAAATACAATTATTTTCTTTTCTACTTCCTGTATTGGTGGTTGAGCTAGTTAACAAATAGCACCTCAGAAACATTCTTGGCACCCAATGCAATGAAGGTTTAAGGAAAGGAGACAACTTCCTGATTTGCTGGTGACATCTTCACACACATGTCGTCCTGACATCCAGGCTTCTCAGGAGCCAGAAAAATCAGTTTGTTCATTTCTCCAGAAAACATTTATTGTCTGCCTACTACATAAAAGCTCTGTTCTGGGTGCTAGGGACACAGTGAGGCATAAAACAGAAAAGATCCCTTCTGCTCTTGGCTTAAAACTTAGTTAGAAGAGACAGACATGAAACAACAAAAGACAGGGTCAGATTATGGTCACTGTAATGCAAGAAATTAAAAATATGTTGTAATAAAGAGTGAAAGGTGGGCTTCCCAGGTGGCTCAGTGATAAAGAATCTGCCTGCAATGCAAGAGACGTGGGTTTGATCCCTGGGTTGGGAAGATCCCCCTAGAGAAGGAAATGGAAACCCACTCCAGTATTCTTGTCTGGTAAATCCCATGGATAGAGGAGCCTGGAAGGCTACAGTTCATGGGGTTACAAAGAACCAGACACAACTTCATGACTAAACAAAAACAACAAAGAGTGAAAGGCAGGAGGCAGGATGCAGGCATGGGCAGTGCAATGGTTAGGCAGTCAGGGGAGGCCTCCCTGAGGAGGTGACCTCTTAGCTGAGACTCAAGGGAATGCAGAGAGCCCATCATTACATTCCACTGTTAAGAAGCTATCTTAATGGTCTAGCTGAGAGGTAAGTACAGCTTGCTACCTAGTGGAAGTGGAGGAGAGAGCAGGAAAGGGGAAGAAAATAGGCAGGTGTGGAAAATATTTCAGAAGGAGGACTAATAGAATTGACTGATGGGTTAGAAGGTAAGGGGTGAAGAAAATGGGAAACCAAGAATGACTCCAATGTGAGTAACAGACAGACAGAGTAACAGACAAAAAGGTGGTCCACTTTTCTGGAATGGAGAATCCTGGGGAAGAAAAAGGTTCGGGGTGGGATAAGTCAAAGATGTGGTTTTGCATCTAGTTAATTTGAAATTTCAGTTAGACATCCAAGGGATAAAGTTCAACAGGCTACTCAGAATAGGGGGTCAGAAGTGATAATAATAATTCAGAAATCACCAACATACAGATGGCACATAAAGCCCAACCGTGAGATGAAAAAAGGCTTGGTCCATGCACGACTGTACCTGGGCTGGAAGCTTCTGTAGGCGAAGCCATGTCAGGATAGGGAGGAGCAATCCCGACCCAATCCAAACCTCTCTCCAGGCAAGCTCTCAGAGGCAGCATAACATTTAAGGTGCAGATGCAGACAACACAAACCCACTTGATTTTAGCGATAACCACAGAGGAGAGCGAGCATGTGTATGTTGGAAGTAGGCCATGCATTCTGTAGACTTATATACCAGAGAAAGTAACAAACACATTTGGGACCTATCATCAAGCAGCAAATGCCCTGCACAAGCAGGAGACCAACAAGAAACAAAGCACTCCCTCCCGACTTTTTTCTCAAAAAGGAGCTGGTTATGGCCAACCTCTCAACCAGAAGCTACCTAGAGGCTGGGTTGTCTAACTGTTGAAAAAGACCTAAGCTCTGGATCTGGTTTTTCACCATACACTCAGACGTTTTTGTTGCTGGGTAGGAGCAAGCGGAGAAGAATGCATAGACCTCCTCTCACTAAATAAGGGGAGGTGGCAGAGTGGAGGGATGGGGGAGAAAGGATGAATATACCATTTCCAAAGAAATAGCCCCACCTACAGAAACCCATTTCCATCTAGATTCCTTTAGAATCACTCTCCCGAAACAGTAAGAGATCTCCACCATCAGGAAGTCATGTCTGACAACCTGGAGACAGATAGGCTTACTAAAGATTTAGGGAAACCTATGTGAATGTCATCTAGCTGAAATAGCTCAGTTGGGAGAGTGTTAGACTGAAGATCTATGGTCCCTGGTTCAATCCCAGGTTTTGGCAAAAGTTTTGGCTTCCTGGTGGCTCAGATTGTAAAGAATCTGCTTGCAATGCGGGTGACCTGGGTTCGATCCCTGGGTTGGGAAGATCCCCTGGAGGAGGACATGGCAACCCACCCCAGTATTCTTATCTAGAGAATCCCGTGGACTGAGGAGCCTCATGGGGTTGCAAAGTTGGACATGACTGAGTGGCTAAGCACAGCACAGCACATACTCCAATAAACATCGACTTCCCTGGTGGCTTAGACAGTAAAGGGTCTGCCTACAATGTGGGAGACCTGGGTTTGATCCCTGGGTCAGGAAGATCGTCTGGAGAAGGAAACGGCAACCCACTCCAGCACTCTTGCCTGGAAAATCCCATGGACGGAGGAGCCTGGTAGGCTACAGTTGATGGGGTCACACAGAGTCGGACACGACTCAGTGACTATACTTTCACTTTCATGTGACTGTCACGTAAATGTACCAGGAAAATAGAAAATGCTGAAGAGGACACCATTCTTCAAAATGCATGGTGGAAGGGAAAGACAAAAGGAAGAGAAAAAAGAAAAAGAGAGGAGGGAGAGGATGGGAGGCAAGGAGAAAGAGGAACTCTTTTTTTTTTTTTTTCCAGGAATTAGTATCACTTAACTATAACCCTCTTGCTCCCTCTGGAGGTCAAGATCATGAATAACATGCCTGCAAAAGAAAATTCACTGTTACTGGAAGCCATGGCTTCATTTTTCACTGCGCCTTTCTTCTTCACTTTAGGTCGGTATTGGGACTTCCCTGGTGGTCCAGTGGTTAAGACTCTGCGCTTCCACTGCAGGGGGAACAGTTTCCATCCCTGGTTGAGGAACTAAGTTCCTGCATGATGTATGGCCAAAACATAGGAGGAAAAAAAGAAGTCAGTATCAAAAGAACAAAACAAAGACAAGAAATTAAGGCTCCTCTAGCTTTCCAGCACTTTCTTCATACTCTGAAATTTGAAGACCAAGAATTTGGGGTGCTATGTAAGCAAAGTCAAACCTACAGTCCTAATCAAATACCTTAAAAAATGGGGAAAGTTTACAACATTGCTTCAGTCTTCACTAATCTATTTCTCCAAACTGTTCATTATTTTGAAAACAGGAGGAGTCTGTCAGATGGCATTCTTCCTCACTTCAATATTAAAGTCATTCTGGAAGGACAAAGTCTGGATTTTGTTCCAGGTTTTCTGTATTTTAACAAGGATATCATTGTTGCCAGGCAACTTTGGATTCCAGATGCAGGTGCACACAAAAGCTAAATGACCTCATAATTCTAATGACTCTACTCTGGCAGTAATGACAGTATTACAGTTTGTCTACCTAGATCCAGCAACTGAATTAAGAAAACAAGTCAAGGAGCCAAAGACAACGAACCCTAATAAAGCTGCTGCTCCTGAGGTCATTCTTCAAGGTTTCAAGACAGCAGTTCCAAAGTAGCACTGAGAGCAATTTTAGAAAGCTTCATTTCAGCCTCATGATTTTACATTATAACAGATACTGATAACATATGGACAGAAGGAGCAACGTCTCATAGCTTTGGGTTCAATTTGGGTAACAGTGTTTTATAAATACATAGCCAGAGGGTACATTTCTCTAGCTTTCAAGATTACTGGTGCAATAATTAACAATTAACTATACTTTCAGAAGAACAAACACCAATCTGGGATGCTATTTGTGGCCACAGGCAATGAATAGACAGCATAAGACAAGCCACACCATGACAAAGAACAAAAAGAACAAAAATGAATTTTTTAAAGGAGACACTGAGCAATTTATTATACGATAAAAGTGGTGTCATAATTCACTGAGGCAGAGATGAACTATTTAATTAATGGTGTCAGGACAAATGGGTAACCATTTAGAAAAGAAATGGTACAGTTAGATCTATTTCATGTCATACAAAAGAATAAACTCTAAATGTATCAGATTTATATAAAGGTAAAATGTAAAAAATAAAACTATACAAGTACTAGAAAAAAATGAGTAAATTCTTCTTCAATCTCAGTGTTGAGACAATAAAAGAAAAGATAGATAATCTGACCACATAAAAATAAAGCATGGGGGGAAAATACCACCCCATAAACACAGGTAAAAGACAACTAACAAAATGGGAGAAAATCCTTGCAACAGACATACCCCTAATATGTAAAGAGCTCTTTAAAAATCAAGGAAGAAAGGACAATTCACTCAAAAAATATAAAACAACCCTTATGTATATGAAAAAAATTATAGTTAGAGAAATTAAAACAATACTGAAATTCTTATCTATAAGACGAAAAAAGTAGAAAATATGGTAATACATTAGCTTGGCAAGACTCAGTGCTGGTGAGAATGAAGATTGGTACAACTCTTCTAGAAGAAAATTGGACAATACTTAACAAAATCTATAGATGTACTTAACGGAATCTACTGATAGTAAATCTTCTGAAGATGATAACTCTTTAAGAATACAAAATGAATGTTTACAAGGTTATTCACTGCAACACTATTGCAAAATATTAGAAGCAACCGGGCTCAATGCCATACATGAGAGTGGCTAAAATCTCCTATGGATAAACTATGATATATCTATACAATGAAGTACTAAGCAGCTATAAAAAAGAATAAAGATCAATTTATATGGAGTGATTTCTTTCCAGGACACACAGAAAAAACAAATATAAAAAGCAAATACAAGAATATCTATAGTATGCTATCTTTCATATAAGACAGATGGGAATATATATATATATGTGTGTGTATATATATATATATATATATATATATATATATATATATGCTTCCCAGATGATGCAGTAGTAAAGAATCCACCTGTCAAGAGACACAGGTTCAATTCCTTGGCTGGAAGATCCCCTGGAGTAGTAAATGGCAACCCATTCCAGTATTCTTGCCTGGAAAATTTCATGGAGAAGCCTGGTGGAATACAATCCATGTGGTTGCAAAGAGTCAGACACAGCTGAGCAAACATGAGCACTCTCTTTGAAAACTTCATCCAAACTGAATAACTGACTTTTAGGGCTTCCCGGGTGGCTCAGCGGTAAAGAATACACCTGCCAATGCAGGAGCTGCAGGTTCGATCCCTGGGTTGTGAAGATCCCCTGGAGAGGAAGAAATGGCAACCCACTCCAGGATTCTTGCCTGGAGAATCAGAGTCAGACACGACTGAGCACGCACACACATAACACCTTTATCTCATCTCATGAAAGAAAAGAAGATATGCTATGCTATGCTATGCTATGCTAAGTCACTTCAGTCGTGTCCGACTCTGTGCGACCCCATCCCTGGGATTCTCCAGGCAAGAACACGGGAGTGGGTTGCCATTTCCTTCTCCAATGCATAAAAGTGAAAAGTGAAAGTTAAGTCGCTCAGTCGTGTCTGACTCTTCGCGACCCCATGGACTGCAGCCTGCCAGGCTCCTCCATCCATGGGATTTTCCAGGCAAGAGTACTGGAGTGGGGTGCCATTGCCTTCTCCGAAAAGAAGATATATACACATATAAAATACTCATATATAGAATTCAGTATATATTCATTTGTATAAAGAAAATGTCAAAAAAAATAAACTCTAAATTAGTGATATTGGTTACCTACAGTGATTGGGAACAGGGCAGAAACAAATGGGGAAAGAGAAACAGTGTAGTAATGGGAAGAGTGGAAGTATTCTGAGTATATTTTGATTTAAATAAATCTGATACTTAAAACAATGTAATGTTTCACATACCAAAAAATAAATAAATGATTAGAGTAAACTAGGAGGTGGGAAGAACCCAAATGGAATGAGCAATAACAAATGAACTTAACGGGATTACAAATGGATAATGTGCCCATTTGAAGGAGGTGGGAAAAGGAAGAACTATCCTAAGATGCAGTATTTTAACTATATACTACAAAAAGAAGTAAAAAGAAATGTGCACAAATATTGTACTCTACTTAGTAAAGTTGTGAATACTGGCTGTGAACAAATAAGTAAATATATTATGAATAGGAGCCAGGTTTCTTGTTATCAAAGAAAGACATTGCAAATAAAGAAGTGGAGGTGAAGTGCTGAAATGAATCCTATGGTACTGGACTGGAAATGGAGGTGTCAATGTGAACTCATACTTTTTAATATGTGTACAGATGGATAGCTATGAAAATATTAATACATGAAAATGTGTGTGTGTGCATAGGTTAATATACATACATATATTTTCCAGCTCTATCCTTTGAGAGGGCCTAGAAGCAATGAATGAGCACACCTCACTCCACAATATTGGTTTCCGAATACCACTCTCCAATAAATGGAACCAAAGCTCCTTGGAGAAATGACAGGATCCAAGCCTGGGACAGGAAAAATAGAGATGCACCGCAAACATTTCCTGGTGCCAGAAAGTAAGGAGTGCTCAAAGAATGATAGGGGTGTGCTGAAAGGATGCAGGAGCCAGCTGGAAGGAGCTAAGACAGGAACAACATACATTTTGATATTTGAGCAACAATCCACATGATAGTGGTTGATTATACTCCAATTGATGAAAATCAGCATTCCAATTAATAAATGTAGAAGGAATGATGGAAATAGAGAATCAGGGTTAGGCAGACACTATACCTAATAGCTGTTACATAGAAGAATCATCAATGGATGATAAAATTAGTAGGCAAAAAGTATTATGAGAAACATGGTTTTTCCATAGTATCAAAGTATCTCCCTACAAGATAGTTAAGGATTACAAAAGGAGAAACAGTCAGCCGGCAGTGCAGAAACCTGGCATGCAACATCCTCATCAGGTGATCAACGTGAACATCACCAGTGATAAGACGTGGTGACAGCATGCACCCCTGATGGAATGCAGTTAGAAGGGCACAGCATAACTTCTCAATATTCTTACCAAAAAATGTAAAATCTTGGTCCAAACGTGAGAAATCATTAGACAAACCCAAGCGAGGGACATTCTACAAAATAACTGACCAGTACTCCCCAGACATGTCAAGGTCATGAAAGACTAAGAATATTAGAGAGATAATAGAAACATGACAACCAAGTACAATGCATGATCCTGGACTAGATCCAGGACCAGAACAATTTCTTCAACATTAGTGGGAACCTTATTGAATGTGAATAAGGTTTATAGATTAGTTGATAGCAGAGTGTCAATGTTAATTTCCTAATTTTTCTGTTGAATAAGTATAAACCTGAGAGAAAGCTGGATGAAGGTATATGGGAACATTCTGTATTATTTTTACAAGTCTTTTCTGTAGGTTAATACTTTCTTCAAAAAAAATGATCTTTTTAAAGGATTAAGAAATGATGCTGTAGAGTGAAAACATGTCCCTGTGGCACATTTCTGAAGGGTATTACATGTGTAATACCCTTTTCACAATTACTGACCTTAAATTGCTCTGCAGATGTAAATTCTGTAGGAAGAATGTTGGACACAAGAGAAAACATCAGCAGAACAATACTTTGTTTAAAACATCATAAAATAAAATAGAGCTTATTTGTTTATTTATAGATTTGGGGAACTAGGAATAATAATGAGCTATTTGTGCTATTTCCATGTTTTTGGAAATGTAACCCAGTAGTCATTAGTGCATGCTATGCACTCAAAACTGAGTTGGAGCCTGTTAGGTTTGCAAAATTTTAACAAGCACTTCTTATGCACTCATGTAAATCCTTTTGGTTCTACCTTATGGAGTTAACACTTGCATGGGTCAGCCTGAACCAAAAGGAGACAGAGACCAGTGAACAAATGCTTCCCCCTTTTGCTTCCCAGACAATTTTCAAAGAATCTCCTATCAATACTTAGCACCACTGACCCACAGGAATGGAAAACTTGATAATGTTTCACTGTATTCGATTTTCCTCCCTTCCTGTTCAATTCCCCTGATTCCTCATCCTTGCTCAATGGGATCACTTCCAAACAAATTACTTACCGGTTTTTGTCCTGAGCTCTGATTTTGGGGGTCAGGGAGAACAGGGTGAGAGGGAGGCATAGAGGAAGGGATGGTAGAGACACAAGCTGAGAAAGTTATGGGCTTACCTTTAAGTATAAACTGCAGACACAAGTATGAAATGCACACCAATCAGAGGGAGTATATTACCAAGTACATAAAACAGCCATAAAGATGTCCACAATGAGAATTCTACCCAGTGAACAATCGGTTCCAGATGGAGGAAGGCTGTGAACTGATCCCTGAAGGAGTAATAACTCTTTGAGAGAGTGATAGAATAAGCAGAGGGCATTCCTCATTCATGGAGAGACAACTCAGGAACCGGTTTTCTTTTTGCCACATGGAAAACAAGGCAGTCAGAAGGTTTCACCAGCACTGCTCAAGGACTTTTTATGTACATGAGCTCTGAAAGAAGTCCATTATTAGCCAGCAAAGATGGAAAACGAGAACATTTTAACCTGAGTAGGAAAAAGATGTTATTTCCAACTTGTTTATATAAGTCCTACAAGTTTTTAAAGGGAGGGGTTTCTTTCATGGAATACCAGATAGGAAATACTTGGGTTTTTATATGCAGGAACAAAAACGTCAGAGAATCCTAAAAGAAATAGTTTAGCAAAATTTCCATCCAACCTGTTTAAAAAAGTAAATTCAGCTGTATTGATACTAACACAGTTTTTTCAACAAAACAGCTAGCTATCAATTTATGCCAATCACAGTCACATTATTCTATATTTGGAACACAAAACTTTTGTTGCTCTTCTCTCCCTGAATTTCCTTTCTTTATGGTAATACATTAGCTTGCTTTCTTTAAAAGATATATTACCTACTTCCCTTGAGAAGAAACAATAGGAATTGTGAAATAAGACTGTGGTTAGCCAGTAACCACGTTCTTTGCCAGTCTGAAATTTCAGCTGGAAAAATAGTCAGCTACTCAACATAGTCTATCTTAAACCTGGTCAAGAAATCCAACAACGTTTGAAAGATTTGTAAGACAGCTACTTCTCCTGGGATGAACAGCTCCTCCCAGGTGTGGTAAACACATGCACAGAGGAATTTAGTATAAACAAATAAAAAATAATGCATATTATACATTATTTATACATCCTAATAAAACATTAGGAGTTTGGGATTAACATATAACACTACTATATATAAATCGGTAAACACAAGAACCTATATATATAGCACAGGGAGCTTTGTTGTACACTTGAAACTAACACAACGTTGTAAATTAACTATACCTTAATTTTTTTAAAAAATGATGTTTTACTCTGAGAGTTTACTATTATCATCTCCATATTTAACACACCTGATGAGGATAACTTGTAAATTTGATTTAGAAACTTAAACTTTAGATGTGATTTATCATCCCCACAAGACAAACTTTCCCCAATATGTCAAATCATGTTGCTTTCATTTATCTATTTCAGTTTCTCAAACTATAGGATGCAAGCTTTTAGGAAATCTAACCACCACATACAGTTATACAGCCTGCACTGGACAAGTGTACCAAGGGGATGTGAGGGCCAAGGAAGGGGTTGGCTGGCCCCAAGAAATTGTAGGAATATGTATGTACAAACTGTAATTTCAGGGGATCTCAAATTTTCTGAGGCCCAGAGCACAAGATCAGAATCCCTGCTTTATTCATTTCTATCCAAATAAATGAGGCTTTCATCAAACAGTGAGGATTGACAATTTGTTGCTGAGTCAATCCAACCTGAGGCACAGAATTAATTACAAATGTGCCTTCTTCAAGGGGAAACAAAATTTATCTTTACCAAGTTAATGAATTATTTCATCCTCTGCTGCAAAACATAGATTTTTATCTAAATAAGATTTTAACACAATAACTTCCCAGTATTCTCTCTACAATTTCTCTTCTGTCCCATGAAAGATCACTCTGTGACCTTTATAAATTTAATAAAGAACTAATATAATAGAAAGCATTTGTTCTTGTTCAGCTGCCAAGTCGTGCCCAGCTCTTTGTGAGGCCATGGTCTGATATCTATTTTGTATGATTTTAAAGTTGCACTGAAATGAGTAGAATTTATCATTTGAAACTATTAGTTAGCACAGCTTAACTGAGTGAAACGGTGCAGCAACATTATTCCTTAGATACGTATATTTATCTGTCAAACCCAGCTGATTTAATAATAATATTTAACAATGAAAGGGAAGAACAAAAGCATCACACAAATTAATGCATCACACAGTTATAGATACATCTATAAATTTAAACTACTCAGCTGTTGTTTGTGACATCACCCTTATGCTTCAGCATAAAGATGGCCCCAAATGTTATAATTAAATGATCTTCCACAATAAAACATTATTGTGCATCTTTAATTTTCTCAAAACACTGCTAAAGTAATGGTAATTACTTTAAGAGAGATTTTTTAAGTGTAAATCTACAAAATATCAAAAAGAATAGGCAAGTACTTTTGTTTTACACAATTCAGTGGAGTGGATAACTCGAGAAAAACTCCTAAGACAGTTATCTAAAAGGTCCAGAAAAAATGTTTTTTATTTCTTTAAATTTATGACTGGGCATTTAAGGAGAAATGCTACACAGGCCAATCATAAAGCAAAGACTTGAATCCATGAGACAGCTAAGTGCTACAGCTAACAAATACCATTGAAGCCTCTGCCCACCTTTGGGAGGTCTGATTTCCAGTATTTTGGTCTTTATAAAAACAGGGGCACCAGAGAAAAACCCTAGATGGCAGGTCAGATGAGATGACACTTGCCAACAACTGCCTCAGAGATAAGATGAACACAGACATCGTGAGAAAAATGTGTCTCTTTTATCTTCACTCTGGGGGAAAGGAAAAGTCTTCTCTGGAACTTTCCATCCACATGTTGGCCCTGCACACAAAGACAAAAATCTGTACTACCCTTACGTGGGGAAAAAAATCCATGGTGAGAACTTAGCTTAAACACCCCAACTGATTGGCAGGAATAAAGGCAAATCCTAAAGGAACATATCTTAAAGCCAGGCCTCCAAAGATTTACAGATAAATAAGATCTTCAGATCAAAAATTCTTAGGCACAGAAGGAAACAAATTAGCATGCACGACAGACACTCAACAGATTACAAGCACATCTGACTCACAATGACTGGAAATAGTTACACTGAATATATTTAAAAGATAGTACTTAAAATAGGATAGGCAGATTTCATAAGTATATAGAAATTAAAATATAACTGAATTTAGAAACTCAATGAAGAGATGAAATAGAAAATTAGACATGATTGAAGAAAGACTTACTACTGGAGATAGGTCTGAAAAAATTATACTTGAAAAGGAAAGAATAATAAAGAGACAAAAAAAATTAAGAGAGTTAATAGATATTGAGAACAAAGGGAGAATTCTTAACATACCTCTAACAAGAGTGTGATAACGAGCTAATAGATAATATAGGGATGAAGCAATAGTCAAAGATATAACAGCTGAAAAATTTCCAAAAATGATAAAATGCACAAATTCTCAGATTTAAGAATCTGGATGAATCCTGAAAAACTTAAATAAAGAGATTCACACCTAAACACCACAGAACAACAAAAGGCAGGTCATACATGCAGTCAGAGGAAAAAAGACAAGTTACCTTTAAAAAATTAGTCTAATAACAGGCTTCTAAAATTCAGGAAGAATTAAAAGGGGCCCAAAATCATGGTACATGATGCAAAACCCAATGGTGGGCAAAATAAATGGAACCTGTATGGATAATCTAAATTAACATTGACTGTATAGGAGAGTAACAACAGTAATATCTAAATTGTGGGGCTAAATATAGAGAACTAAAATTTTAAATTATATAATTGGGGAGATGGGAAAAAATAGTGATTTTTGAATTTTTTAAGTTAAACATGCTTGTTAGGACCACAAAAAATTAAAATAGCAGCAAATTCAATGAAGGAGAAAGATGAAATTTTTTTTAAAAATTCTTAAATCTCTACCAATCCAAAAAGAAAGAGAAAATATGTATATAAAAGTCAGGACATGGAAGCAACCTAGATGCCCATCAGCAGATGAATGGATAAGGAAGCTGTGGTACATATACACCATGGAATATTACTCAGCTGTTAAAAAGAATTCATTTGAATCAGTTCTAATGAGATGGATGAAACTGGAGCCCATTATACAGAGTGAGGTAAGCCAGAAAGATAAAGAACATTACAGCATACTAACACATATATATGGAATTTAGAAAGATGGTAACGATAACCCTATATGCAAAACAGAAAAAGAGACACAGAAGTACAGAACAGACTTTTGAACTCTGTGGGAGAAGGTGAGGGTGGGATGTTTTGAAAGAACAGCATATATATTATCTATGGTGAAACAGATCACCAGCCCAGGTGGGATGCATGAGACAAGTGCTCGGGCCTGGTGCACTGGGAGGACCCAGAGGAGTCGGGTGGAGAGGGAGGTGGGATGGGGGATCGGGATGGGGAATACGTGCAACTCTATGGCTGATTCATGTCAATGTATGAGAAAACCCACTGAAATGTTGTGAAGTAATTAGCCTCCAACTAATAAAGAAAAATAAATTAAAAAAAAAACAGTCAGGACACTTACAAAGCACAAAATAAGATGGTAGAAAGAAATCCAAATATATCAGTAATAAGAAAAAATATTAAAGGACTATATTCTCCAATAAGAGGTCCATATCTAGCCATCTGTTTTATAAATACTGCATTACCGGAATGTAATTACACACCTTGCTTTACATTGTCCAAGGCTATTTGTGCTACAACAGAAAAGTTGAACTCTTCATCTGTGTCTCACTCTAGATTTTCCTAGTTACTATAAATCTCTCTGCCTATTTGTACAAGAGCAATGTGTACACACTTTTAATGTTCTTGACTTAATTTCATGGGAATCAAGAGGTCAAAGGTTTACCACAATCTTCTTTTTAACCTAGTGGCAAAACCTACTACTTTGACAGTTACAGCATTTAACCCATTGAAGGCTTCTGTGAATTTTGTTTCACGGTCTCCTTTAAACTTGATGTGTCTTCAGTTCAGTTCAGTCGCTCAGTTGTGTCCAACTCTTTGTGACCCAATGGACCGAAGCACGCCAGGCTTCCCTGTCCATCACCAACTCCCGAAGCTTGCTCAAACTCATGTCCATTGAGTCAGTGATGCCATCCAACCATCTCATCCTTTGTCATCCCCTTCTCCTCCTGCCTTCAAGCTTTTCCAGCATCAGGGTCTTTTCAAATGAGTCAGTTCTTCCCATCAGGTGGCCAAAGTATTGGAGCTTCAAGCACCAGTCCTTCCAGTGAATATTCAGGACTGATTTCCTTCAGGATTGACTGACTTGACCTCCTTGCAGTCCAAGGGACTCTCTCAAGAGTCTTCCCCAACACCACAGTTCAAAAGCATCAATTCTTCTGCACTCAGCTTTCTTTATAGTCCAACTCTCACATCCATATATGACTACAGGAAAAACCATAGCTTTGACTAGACGGACCTTTGTCGGTAGTCTCTGCTTTTCAATATGCTGTCTAGGGTGGTCATAGCTTTTCTTCCAAGGAGCAAGCGTCTTTCAATTTCATGGCTGCAGTCATGATCTGCAGTGATTTTGGAGCCCGTGAAAATAAAGTCTGTCATTGTTTCCATTGTTTCCCCATTTATTTGCTATGAAGTGATTGGACCTGATGCCATAAGTTGAAAGTTGAGTTTTAAGGCAACTTTTTCACTCTCCTGTTTCACTTTCATCAAGAGGCTCTTCAGTTCCTCTACACTTTCTGCCATAAGTGTGGTATCATCTGCATATCTGAGATTATTGATATTTCTCCCAGCAATCTTGATTCCAACTTGTGCTTCATCCAGCCTGGCATTTTGCATGATGTACTCTGCACATAAGTTAAATAAGTAGGGTGACAATACACAGCCTTGACACACTCCTTTCCCTATTTGGAACCAGTCCATTGTTCCATGTCTGGTTCTAATTATTGCTTCTTGACCTGCATACAGATTTCTCAGGTAAGGTGGTCTGGTATTCCCATCTCTTAAAGAATTTTCCACAGTGTGTTGTGATCCACACAGTCAAAGGCTTTGGCATAGTCAATAAAGCAGAAGTTGATGTTTTTCTTGAACTTTCTTGCTTTTTTGATGATCCCACGGATGATGGCAATATGATGTATGGTTCCTCTGGCTTTTCTAAGTCCAGCTTGAACATCTGGAAGTTCTCGGTTCATTTACTGTTGAAGCCTCGTGATGTGTCTTATGCTGTATAATCTTTGTTGCTTGCTGAAAATACACATTTCTGAGCAAGTGGGCTTACCCCATATGAAATCCTATTATTTTCTCTTCCACACGTTCCATTCATTGTTACAATATTTTAAATGATGCTACTCTTATTTTCTTGGACTGCGAGGAGATCAAACCAGTTAATCCTAAAGGAATCAACCCCGAATATTCATTGGCAGGACCAATGCTGAAGTTGAAGCTCCAATACTTTGACCACTTGATGTGAAGAACCAACTCATTGGCAAAGATCCTGATGCCTTTTACCTTCATAAAAGGAGAAGGGAGTGGCAGAGGATGAGATGGTTAGATAGCATCACCTACTCAATGGACATGAATCTGAGCAAATTCTGGGAGTAATGAAGGACAGAGGAGCCTGGCGTGTTACAGTCTATGAGGCTGCAACTTAGCAACTGAACAACACAACTCTTCTATTACCTGGAGAAGGAGAAATTCATGACTATTTAATCTCTATGTGTGAACAATCTATTCTCCAAATTAATTCATTAGAAAATCCAAACTTAAACTTTCTCTGTTGATGGATCTTAAGACTTACATTAAAAAAAAAAAAAACAGAGATACACCATACCAGGTCTCACTTCATCTCCAGAATATGACCCCTTGCAGGAGGCAAAATTTGCCTAGATGGCAGAACTCATTACACTCACCAGAGCTTGTTGGTTATTTAAACATAAGAGCATTGATATATAAATTGACAGCAGATATGCCTTGAGGATCACAAGGAGTCAGACATGACTGAACACACACACATGCTTTGAGGGTAGACCATGTTTCAGAGTGCTTTGGATACAATAAGGGTTCTTGACCTCAGACCAAAATCCAATTAAGATCAGTTAGCAAAATAAGTAACTTTTTAAGTGGTCTAAAACTTCTTAAGGTGCTGGTTATTAAAAAAGTTCAGACTCATCTCCAAAATGACTAACCTTCAACAAAACACCCCGGCTGGCCAGTGTGTGACACAAGCATCTCCTGCTAAGATCCTAGTATCCATGAAAACCCAAAAGACCCAATTTTTGGAGCAGTTCAAAGAGGCTATTACAGAATGCCAGCAATTAGATCCAGAGTCGAAAAGAGGTGCTGGGAGAAATCTGGACACAAATCATGTAAGGTTGAAGCACAAGCTGGAATCAAGATTGCCAGGAGAAATATCAATAACCTCAGATATGCAGATGACACCAAACTTAGAGCAGAAAGTGAAGAACTAAAGAGCCTCTTGATGAAAGTGAAAGAGGAGAGTAAAAAAGCTGGCTTAAAACTCAACATTCAGAAAACTAAGATCATGGCATCTGGTCCCATCACTTCATGGCAAATAAGTGGGGAAGCAGTGGGAACAGTGACAGACTTTATTTTCTTGGGTTCCAAAATCACTGCACATTTTGTGACTACAGCCATGAAACTAAAAGACACTTGCAAATTGGAAGAAAAGTTATGACCAACATAGACAGCATATTAGAAAGCAGAAACATCACTTTACCAACAAAGGTGTGTCTAGTCAAAGCTATGGTTTTTCCAGTAGTTATGTATGGATGTGAAAGTTGGACTAAAAAGAAAGCTGTGAGCCAAAGAATTGATGCTTTTGAACTGTGGTGTTGGAGAAGACTCTTCAGAGTTCCTTGGACTGCAAGGAGATCAAATCAGTCAATCCTAAAGGAAATCAGTCCTGAATATTCATTGGAAGGACTGATGCTGAAGCTGAAACTCCAATACTTTGGCCACCTGATGGGAAGAACTGACTCATTTGAAAAGACCCTGATGCTGGGAAAGATTGAAGGCAGGAGGAGAAGGGGACGACAAAGGATGAGATGGTTGAATGGCCTCACCAACTCAATGGACATGAGTTTGAGTAAGCTCCGGGAGCTGGTGATGGACAGGGAAGCCTGGCATGCTGCAGTCCATGGGGTCACAAAGAGTCTGACATGACTGAGCAACTGAACTGAACTGAACTAAGGATCATCTCTGGTATTCCCAGCATGGAATGTTGTAAAGTTTACATGAAATTACTCACCACAGTAAGGAAATATTGGCCACTGTGGCTACTGGACTGAATCAACATTGGTTCTTATATTAGTCAGAGTCCTCCAAAGAAACAGAACCCATTAGAATATGTATAGTTATAGGAGAGATCAAGATGGTGGAGTAGGAAGACACCGGGCTCACCTCCTCTCACAAACACCTCAAAACTACAACTACGTATAGAGGGACTCTCACTGAAATCTACCTGGGGAGCAACAGGACAGTTTTTCTACAACCAAGGCTGTAAAGAAAGATCTACACAGAGTCTCGTAGGAAGGGCAAGGGGTCTGGTTGAGACGTACAGGACATAGAAAAGGAGAGAGATATCATGGGCTCAAGGATCCTCCCTGGTGGGGTGCGGGATGGCGAGAAGCTCAATCCACTTATCAGGCATCCCAGCCACAAGGTCCAACACCAGGAAGACAAGCCCCCTTATTTGGTTTGAAAATGAGTGGGACTTACTGGAGGGCGGTAAAAATCTAAGACTCCACAAGGGCATGTGCACAGACTTGGTTATTCACAGTCACAGTGTGGATGCAAGAAACTAAAAACTGCCTGGGACTCTCGCCTGCTTCCCAGGACCACCCTATCATATACGCCGCCCACACCAGGCTCCTACTCCAGCCCCTCCTGCTCCTGTGCTGCTTCCCACTAAGGTGGAGGCTGCCAGGGAGAGTGCACAGTCGAAGAAAATGAAGCTTGCTTGGCCCCCAGCCCTGCCTCTGACCGGGACGGAAGCAGCCACTGCCAGTGTATGCATTAGTGAATATACTTGGGAGGGGGTGAAACCAGCTCAGTAATGTAGTACCAACCCCTCCAGCCCCATGCGGCTTCTAACCAAGGCACGTCCACTGCAGGGGGATTAAGGGGGGGAACCAGCACAGAAATGCAGACCCAAGGCCTCAGTGCCCGTCACCCCCGTAACCACGGCAGATGCCGCCATCAGGGGCTCCTGCTCCAGACCCGCAGGCCCTGATCAGTCCCCCTTCCTCCACAGGACGGTGATGGCCTAGGAGAAATCCCAGCTTGCACCTGGCTCTAGTTCCAGCTCCTCCAACTCTAACCCTAGCCCCCACCAAGACTGTGGCTGCCACCACACCCTAGGGGGAGACGCAGTCCGTGTTCACTCCAGGTTCAGCTCTCTCACCAAAGCCACTGGGGACGTGAAGATTACAGAGGGAGGTTCCACACAAGCACATGCCATCAAGACTGGGACATGCAACGGTTTTGACTAATTTTATAGACAGAAAAGTTCAAATGAGAAAACAGAGGAATATGTTTCAAGCAAAATAAGGAAAAAGCCCTTGGGGAAGAAAAAGTTAATGAAGCAGAGATAATTTCTGTAATAAAGTATCCAAAGCAACTGTAATAAGAATGATCTTTTTACTTCAGTAGATGAACACAGTGAGAATTTTAACAAAGAACTAGAAAACAAAAAGAACTGGTCAGAACTAAAGAGTACAATAACTGAAATGAAAAATATACTAGAGGGAATTAATAGCAAACTAGGTGATACAGAAGGCATAAGCAATCCAGAACACAAAATGGAAATCGCTGAATCAGAACAGCAAAGAGAAAAACAAACTTTAAGGGACCTCTGTTAAGCATACTAACATTTGCATTATATAGGGGTCAAAAAGGGAAAAGGGTCAAAAATGTATTTGATTAAATTATAGCTGAAAATTTCTCAAACCTGAAGGAAACAGATACCCAGGTACAGGAAGCACATACATCATAATTAAAATAGCACGTGGTTCATGCATTAGAACTACAAATTCTGGTCATTAACCCTTCCCTTGATTTTCATTATATAGTGGCTCAGATGCATGACTACAAGTTTTACAGACTACACGTTTTATCTATGAAATTAGATGACGTGCAGCTGTCATCTACCACATAATTTAAAAAATGATTCAGTAAAAGAACAGAAAAATCTAACACTTATGGATGTTGAAAAAACCGTGTGGGGAACTTGACACATGACCATGATGCTACAAATAGTTTTGAAGTTCTGCCGTTAAGATCGTAAGATCACATTCCCAGTTGTGAATCCTTCAATTCAGGCCAAAGAATGGCAATAAGGGGACCATACTGAGAACTGAAACCAACAGTTAACTTACTGTTAACCATCAACAGCTTTATTATTCCACTGTCTTCATTCACATAGTATTACTATTCTAGGAAAGTTGCCCAGGAAGCTAAAGTTGCAAATAGCTTTATTGTTCAAGAACTTCCTCAATGTCATTTATCTGAATGTTAGACTATTCAACTTACCCTCAGCAAAGTATGTACTTCCTTCTCAGAACAATAAATGGCACTGAATTACTGTTTACTTTGTAAGATTCACTTTGACTCTGAGACACTACTAAGACTTACCAATGTAATGACTGTCTTTTACCAAATATAGTAGCAATAAACTCAGCTTTGGTTTATCAATAGGATGATTCTGGTGTATTTTCAGGGAGCAAGCATAGGACAATAGAGTAGGAAGCTTAAATTATAAGGTATCATACAAAAAACTCCCATACTAGAGTAGCATGATAAAGGAAAACTTATGATACTAACAACAGACTGGTTATTAATAACAATATTATATTTTAACAACATACTAATAAGAACAACAGACTGGTTCCAAATCGGGAAAGGAGTACGTCAAGGCTGTGTATTGTCTCCTGCATGGCAGGCCACTGTCTGAGCCACCAGGGAAGCCCAAGTAATTCTTTTTCATCACTTTCAGACTTAGGCTGCTCCCATTCTCAGTAGAAGACTCAAGTTGCTGTCAAAAATGATATGTAAGAATTTGCTCACTAAACATAAAATCCAAATAAAATAGGATTTAAACTTGCCCATCGTGAGGCTGGAATTGCTTCCTCTGAAGAACAGGGATGCAAAGAAATGGAGAATTTAAAATCTGGGCTCTGGTGTGAAGGATGACATCAGCGTTAACCGTGAGAGTAAAGGCAGGAGAGCCTCTTTTCCTGCTCCCCCATCTCAGTAGACTAAGGACCCAAGTTAGCTCCTAGTGACACACATAGCTTACAGTCAACATTAACAGCTTTAGTACTTGACTGTCTTCATTCAAATGGCATTAATATTCTAGGAAACTTGCCCAGGAAGCTAAAGTTACAAATAATGTCAAGGTTCAATAATTTCCCCAAGTCATTTATGAGAATACTAGACTATTCAACTCACCCTCATTTCACAAACATGAAAATCAATGTCCAGAGAGGCATCAGTCACATCCCTTGATGATGTGGAGCAGAGACAAGATCTGCAGCCAGGTCCCTTGACCTCTGCCCAGAAGTCTCCCCACAACACTGTATTTTGTCTCAAACTAAGTGTCAGGCCTCACAGAGGTAACAATCAGGCTTTTGAGACAACAAAGTGATTTAACACACACACATGCTTTGAGGGTGGATCATGATTTTAGTGCTTTAGATACAGCAAGGGTTCTAACTCTCAGCCCAAAACCCAATTAAGACCAGTTAGCAAAATAAATAACTTTTAAAATAGTCTTAATACGTCTTTAAATGCTGGTTATTAAAAAGAGACTCACCCCCAATGACAGCAATGTTTATCTTGTTGAAGGTAGAGAATCTCAGAAATCACTTTACTCGTAAACTGAGGCCTAGAGATGTATTGATTTACTCGATGTCAGTTAATTGGTATAAATAAATCCAAGAGAAGAGATACTAGAAAGTAGTATGGCATTTAAAATGGTAAAAATCGCAAAATAGCTTATTTATGAAGAAATGACTGTGGGCCAGAAAGGACTCACAGGATTTGAGCTGACTCTTGAACTAATATGTAATGAGGTACCCTCACAGAACAATAGCTTCACTTGTTCAAGTAGTTCCAGGAACATTAGTTAGGTTGGGGCAGGAGAAACAGAGTTAAGAGCATTCAAAATTTCCAACCAAGTATATACTTGATTCTGGCGAAACAAAGAGTTAGTTTAAAGAAAGCTTCTCAGGAATGCCTTGGTAGCAGTATGTTGACACTTTCTAAGTACTTACTTCAGTTGATATAGTCTAATCCACTAACAACCTTATTTCTACTATATGCTTTTTTGAAACACTGAAGCTTAGAAAGTTAAAAAAAAAAAAACAACACAAGTTATTCTTCAAAGTGAAGCATACTTTCAATGAATTTAAAACAGGACTTTCTCAATTATGCTTAGATTTAAAAGAAGTTTTGGATATATCAAATCTTAGTCAACCGACCTCATTTTCAAGACTCAATGAGTCTGAGCTATGATATCATGATGAAAGCAAGCTTATAATTAAAGTCACACATAGTCAGATGGGTACAAATGAAGGACAGTTGATTCCATTAATGGCCACAATTTGGTACTGATATTATCACCATTTGTAATGAATGCATAAATTTTTAAAAAATCATTAAAGGAGAAGGAACAGTTTAGATGTTAGTTCAAGTGTGTAACTAAATCTTACTACCTATAGATTATCAAAGTTCCAATTTAATGTTTTTCTAATGTAGTTTCTAATGTAGTTTCAGTAGTTTTAAACAGGTATAAGTTGTGTGTGTGTGCAATACCAACATATCTAAAACTGCAGTAGGATAGTCAATTTAAAATTTACTTTTAGGATTATACAATTATACTCAATATGACCATTCATTTAAATTCCAAATCTAACAATTATGAGTAAAAGATTCATATCAAAAGTAATTTGTCAATCATACCTCAATAAAGCTGGGGGGAAAATTTACTGAAAGAATTCTAACTACCACGATAAATCAGAATATCCTAGGTAACTGTAAAATGAATTAAAATGTTCATTCAAAAATGTTTCTCTCATCACAAGTCCAGAACTATGCATTTTTATGCACTGGGTTCAATAAAGAAACAATTGCCTTGAAAGAAAATTTCTTTCAAGAGCATCATTTACTGTAATAACCTTTATATATTACCCAATAACACAGGACTGCAGGTACTGAGTTCTGGTTATTTCTTAATAGCATTTGTTGCAATTTCTGATAGGAGAATTCTAAATTGTATTTTCATATATAAATTCCTAGATGTGCAGTACTCACACTGAAGAAAAACACAACACATGAAATCTTCGAAAGATTCAAACTTTACCTATTTCTGCCAGTTCTCTGAGCCTTCAACTGAATGACAGATAAGGCTCAGTTATCACACACTGCTGCTGCTGCTGCTGCTAAGTCGCTTCAGTCGTGTCCGACTCTGTTTGACCCCACAGACAGCAGACCACCAGGCTCCCCGTCCCTGGAATTCTCCAGGCAAGAACACTGGAGTGGGTTGCCATTTCCTTCTCCAATGCATGACAGTAAACAGTAAAAGTGCAGTCGCTCAGTCGTGTCCAACTCTTAGCGACCCCATGGACTGCAGCCCACCAGGCTCCTCCCTCCATGGGATTTTCCAGGCAAGAGCACTGGAGTGGGGTGCCATTTCCTTCTCCATACTGCAGTAGACTAAATAATCACAGAAAAATAGCACCACTCCAATACTCAATGAATGAAAAATGTTACCTATGGAATCATTAAACTTTTATCAGTCTTGCTCATTTAAGTATTTAGGCAGTACATAGTAAATGCTATATTTTCTAATGATCAGATTTCAATACTTCAATGATGGAGCTGAATGCCCAGGGCAGGGAGGGGAACAGGGTTCCCCAGGATGCTGATACCGCATCTTATTCACTCGTGAGATGATCTGGAGCTTAGTTGCCATGTGGAGTCCTTTAAAACAATGCAGAAACAAAAGGTATCTGTTAAAAGTAAAACGATCCCAATAGTTTCTGTAAGTAAGCCTCTGGTGTGAGAGAAAATGGACTATTCAGGTATCTACATTGGGAATCCTGAAGTAATACAAGATACATTTCTCTTCTGAAATATCAAGTTTACATGTTCAGTCTACCTGTAACTTTCTGTACATACTGCATTTTTTAATCACTTAATTACTTAAAAATATATGTGTAAGACTAGAAAAATAGAATGCTTAATTAATGAGCAGCATTTCTCTATCATCTCAGATAACGAGATATATGTGACTCTAGCCTTTTGATTACACGTATCAAGTATGTATACAGTGACACCACTATTCACTTGAACACTGTTAAATACATATTAAGCATCAGTTAAATATTTAAATATTAAATATTAATCAATCATCAATTAGAAATCACACTTGTCTTCAGCTTCAGTGAAGCACTTAGAAAAGTTTATTTTGTGCTTAGATTTTTCTAAAGCATCACAAAATTATTACACATCCAAACTCTTCAGTGGTAGAATATTTAATATTCTAAAGGAGAGGCCTTTAAAGGGGACATTATAGAAACTATTACCATAACAGAGAGGTGATCCATTCAGAGTATCTATGGTTTTTCCTTTTATTGCAGCTAATACATTTCTATACTGCTACCCCACAATTCTGCCCACTTCCTCTTTTGCTATAAGGTGAAAACTACTCTCTTTAAGGAGTAAAAATATATTAAATGTCTCATCTTGCTGATACCTATCTGTGAAATACCACAATAGCAAGTAGAGAATACAGTTTGTCTTTTCAAAAACATAAAACTTTGAGTTTAAATCATCAAACATATGTTGACTTTGTACAATCAACTAAGAACTTTTTGGATGAGGACAAATATACATTGAAAACACACACTATAAGATGCTTTTTCCTGAGTAGAATGCTAACTTCATATCATATTAAGCTTCTGTGAATTTTCAAAATAGAAATACCAAGGCTTTTCCACAAAATCAAATAAAAATCAGGAATGTTCACCTTCACATCCAAAAAAAGAAGTTCAAGTACAGGTTCAACAAGAAGGATGTAAAATCTGAAACAAGTAGCCAAGATTTTAAGTTATCAGATGGCTTTTCACTTTAAGTATTCTTCGGTAAACTTCAGTTTGAAACAATTTATTAAAACATGAAAGATATTTCCAGGAAATTATCCAATTTGGAAAATAAAAAATGTAACCCATGGTAAGAAAAATACAAATCATATACTGAACACAGGAGAACAAAAAAGGCAACCAACCTTTATAAACTCTCTAAACATATCCTGTATTATCATGGGTAGAAAACTGTAATTAAAGTAAGGTAGTTTTTATTAGTTGCATAATCTAAAAATATGAATAAATTTTGGACTTGAAAGGAGATAAAGGGTTTCAGAGTTGTTACTGAAATACACATTTCTTGAGACAATGGGCAAAGTTCCCATTAATGGGAAATATGTTCTCTTCACACAGTGAAACTGAGAAAAATTATATCAAATGAGAAATCTTCTTCTCTAAAGTAATCTCCTTAAATACCTCAATAATGCAATACTTGGGAAATGTAATTTTCAACTCAGACTTGAAAGTTATTATGAAACAAACATACAGAAATCTTATTGCTTGGCACCAGATTTTCCAAAAAATGAAAGAACTGTTTGAACCACCATATTGTTTTCAAATCCTATTTTTTCACAGTGCTACTTTTATTTTCAGAAGGTAGACTGTTCAACCTAATGACAATCTAGACTGAACCTTGCAATGTACAAGCAAGTCACAGTTCACTTCAAACCAAAATGATTGATCTTCTGTTTCTGGCAAAATCATATGAAAATATTTGTAAAAATTAACTAGGATTTATCTGTAGCCAGTGAAGGACCCACAGAACGTTGTCTTACAGCATTCTGTGCAAAGTCTTTGTTTGTTCCTTCTTTGCTTTCAGATTCCTCTTCTGAAACATCTTCTACATCAGCCTCTTGTTCTTCCTCCACTTTTTTCAAAGGTTGAGAAGATTCTGGTTGTAATTTTCCTTAAAGATAAAAGCCAGAAGTGTTTTGTTGTTGATGTATTAGAGTTGTGTTAGAGTACAATCAAGATACAATTCATATGCCCATAAACTACTTTGGCAATGACTTATCAATCATGTTTGGATTTCCAAAAGGAAAAAGCTGTATTCAAGAACAAATGATACTGTAAAAATAACTGGTCTGGAAGGTCCATTTTACTTACCGAATTCATTCTTATTACCCACCTATTCATAAACTGAACAGAAATTAATGAACCAGAATTAATGCTGTGAATATGGATGCCTATAAGAAAATAGACTGTATTAAATAAAACTATATTAATTTACTATTAAATCTTCTAGCTAATAAGGATACTAAGACAAACTTCAATAGTACCCTTGTTTCAGCTCGCAGGCAAACAGGAATCAGATGAAAGCTATTTTCCTAGACACGATTTTTTTTTTTAACTGGATTCATAAATGTGCCGCCTCCTCTCCATATATATAATTTTACTGAGGCATAATTACAAACAACATAATATACCTATCTTAAGTATACAGCTCAATTACTTTTTTAGTATTTACACACACACTACCCACCCCCACCCCAGCTGTTAATAGGAACTATTGCAAGTTACCTTAAACTTAGAACATTTAGAACCATGTAACTGAGATACAGAACACAGAATCTGGCTAATGAGTTTTTCTCAGTTCAGTGGTCCAAGACTGTCCCTAATCCTAGGCAATACAGAATGGAGCAGGAAGAACACAGGGGTATAAGGTAGAAGAGACCACAGGAAGGAATTCCCATACAGGGGACAATCTGTTGTTTGCTCTGTCTGGCATATCTCTTTCTACTGGGTTAACTCTTTCTCTATGCCCCATCCCATGCAGTTGTAGTTGAGTATAAACAACAGTTGACAGCAATGCTTCTCCACCAGGGGTGATTCTGCTAGAACACTTGGCAATGTCTGGAGATATTTCTGATTGCTACACCTGAGGGGGGCAGTGCTACTGGCAACCAGGGGGATAATGCTAAACATTCAATAATGTACAAAAGACAGCTTGTCCAAGTAAGAATTACCCAGCTCAAAAGACCAACAGTGTCAATGCTGAGAAATTCTGATTTATAGTTTTAAAAAAAAAAATAAAGTGAGCCTTCTACACAAGCAGAGTACACCAGAATTCTTTCAAAAGATAGGTGAGTATAGGGAGAAGTATATTTCCTTCTTACTCTGGGATTATGAGCTACAGCTTTCTCTAGTTATTCTATGCTCAGGACTAAAAAGAGCCCCAAATGGAACAAGCACAAAGTCATAGAGAACTGAGCAATTCAGAAACATTTGAGCCCCAGGATTTAGTCAACTCTGTCCTCTGGCTTCCTCACTACATGAACCAATAAATTCCTATTTTGGTTAAAATTAGACTCAGTTGGGTCTTTTCCCAGCAACTTAAAATCTAAGCCAAAAACACAAAATGGAAAACAACTCAAATCCAGAAGCCTGGTGTAGAAGGGGCAATATCACATTAAAGTATGGATTAACATCAGCAGTGTAACAAATTACCTAAGACAACTCTGTTGTTAGATTTAAGGTTTTCTAAGCAAAAAATATAAATAAAACATACATTCACTGACTTAATTGTCCAATAAGTAATCTGCACTTATTATATTTTTTCCTACAGGTCAGTGGCCCTTGGTGGATACAATTATTCCCTCCCCTCCATGCATGCTTTTTGATATCGGTGCAACTATCTAAGAAATTTTTTTAAAACCCTATCAGTTCTTCAACAATGAATATTTAACTGCCATCTTCACTGAGATGCTTCTAAATTGCTCAGTTCTCTATGACTTTGCACTTGTTCTATTTCATTTCAGAAGTTTTGACCTCAGTAAGTCCTAAGTCACGAAGGCAGCAGAATAGAAATGTCAGGCTAAGAGTTCGATTTAGGTTCTACTCTCAGCTCTCATCTCTGCGTGAACCTGGAAACACAGTTCATCTCTCGGAGCCTTAGTTTCCTCAATCACAAAATAGGAAGAGTATCACTTGTGCAGTCTACTTTAAAGAGCTGCTGAAAAGCAAATAGGATGACAGAAAGTGAAAGTTCTTTACAAACAGTAAATAAGAAGGCCTTCATAACAGCATAATTTTCAAAATTAAAAATAAATGATGGCTAGATAAAATTATATTAAGATAAACAGCAGTGAATATTCTAATTCCCATCTTGTAGTAAAATACACAGCTAATGAGACTCCTAAAGCAATGACAGGAATCACTTTCCCCAATATCCTAACAGAAAAACTTAGACTTGACCAACATACAAAGAAAAAGCCTCAAATGTGGTCACTCTATCAATGAGATGACTTCAAGACTAGAATATATTCAACTTTTTTTGACCCAAATATACTCAAATGGATCTCTGAATATTATGGAATTTTCAAACAAATTGACATCAGGTCAATGGTTAACAAATATCTGTTAAGGTACATGCAGTGTTAAAATTCTCCACACTATAAAAGCCAAAATAATGACTATCATATTCCTAAATGCACTGGGCTGTCATGTCATTCTTACATGAAATATGTATCTCTCTTCTGCCACTACTCCGAATTTAGAAACCCTAGCTAGAAAGGCAACCTGTCATGTGTGTGACTGTGTTTATTACAGAAGTGAATGGGATTACAGTGAGTAAAAAAATTTAAAGATATACTTACTGGAAGGGCATGCCTGGGGTCTGCGCCTTTTTGAAGGACACAGGAAGTCCGCCACAAATATCATGAACTGCAAAAATAAACATAAGAACCTGAGTGTATGATAAAAAGCTAGAGCAATTAAATTACAAAATTCTAAAATATTTTTCTTCCTAGTACTCCAAAAATGAAGAACTTACAAGTCCTAATAATAGTCCTGAAAGCAGAGTTGCTAAAGCAAACACTGTATATGATCCCCAAATCGGTAATCCAAGGTCTTCAATAAAATAGTTATGGCAAGTCTAAAATCAAAAGAAAAAAAATAAACTAAAAATCATAGCCATTTCTTAAAAAGTGACAGTGTCAAAATGTTTAAAATAGAAATAAATTTTAGCCCTTACCCTGATCCACATAGAGAGCTGAAAGAGTGCTGACATACTACTCATCCTAAATTAAAAAGAAAAACCAAGTCAGATACACAGCTCTGAAGTAGAATACCTGTGTATTATCTATATTTTCTATTTTTTACTCTATAATTTCCAGCACAACAGATTTTATTGGTGATATTACTCAAGGTTAGTGATACATCAGTGATTTCAGGCCCATAGAAGGCTTATTAGCGAAAATCAACAGTTTATGAATTTTTGCCACTATGTAATATCCTCAAACAAAACATTTGATTTTTTTTCCTTTTCTTCTGTTGTTTTGCCTTTAACCTTTCACTTGATGGTTTCTCCAATGTACTGTGAATCGGGTTGAGCTCTATGGAACCAGCTAGTTTGATGTTAGGCACACTATAAGCAAAAGGAAACTCATTCACCCTTAAAATCCTCCAAAGAACACATAAGGAAGGGAACCTGAAGGAAGACTGGGAGCACTTTCTGAGTCGATCCTTCTCACCTAAGGATTACCCTCCTTTCATATTAAAATTAAATAGAACTTACAACAGTATTAGTTTGATACAGTTTAATAACAACAAAATAATTACCTAAGAAATAAGTCACCACCGAAGTAAGAATAACTATTTTTCACATAATTAAACCCAAGTAATTTTGATAGGCAGTCAGAAAAAAGGTATGCTCCAAAAATTAGGTTTGTGGGTTCTCTCTAGCATAAGCAGCACCACCAACACATACTAATTCACACATAAGCCAGAGCACCTGTACTCAGAATGGCCTAATCCAATCACCAGTCTCTGGCGTTGCGGGGGGGGGGGGTGCCCCTGCCAAGCCGCCCCTTGGAAGGAGTACCCTTTATTCAGTCTAACAAGAAAGGTGTGAACTGCTGCCCTGAGAAGTCAACAGAGACTTCCAAGCAACCAAACCCCACTTCTTCCATCAGAAAGGGCAAGAATCATTTAGATAGGAGATTTCAAATAAAATCCGTTACATTTTCACTCTAACAGAGAAAGGTACTTTAATCATGTTGCTTCTGTTGTTTAAAACACAAAATGGGAACAGGAACAAGGAACCAATACATAAATCACTGTGTAGGCTCACTGCAGCCTGTGCTAATTAGATTCTATCAGGAACATTAGGTACCTTACTTGGGTTTGGTGGGCATGGTGGTTCAGTGGGGGAATTCCAACAGTTCAATTCAGAGGTATAAGGAAAAGGTTCTAAAGATAAACTTCTATTTTAAAACACTGTTTAGGGATAAACTTTCCTGCATGCGCAGAATCCAGAGCATTCTCTTATATATTGATATTTCCAATTCTCCATCCTCCAAAGACACAACTGGTAAGAGGACAGGAAGAGATAACTTAGCTGAACTAGGATGAGTCCATGATGGCCTCAGAAAACCTCAATATTCCCAGGTCTCTCAAATGACCTGTGAGGCCTTGCTCCCCAAGAAAGTAACAGAAAACCTTCTTGCTATGCCCAATCCTTACTGCCCCATAGACATTGCTCATCCATACTATTCACATAAAAAGTTATCAGGTAGAATAATTCATTCACATTAAAACAAGAAGTGAAATCTAAAAGCAGCACAAGTCAGTATATGGTTGAGGCTTCTCATTCAAATTTAAGCTCGAATGATAGCTTTACCCATTATGTCACTTCTAGAGAAATTATTTTGATGATACAAATGACCATATTCAAGAGCTGAAATATTCCTAACAAGACTTTCAGGTTAATTCTATAGAATGCCTCTATCTTAAAAAAGGACCACACTACCTGTTGGACTTAGAAGATAAAAATCAAACTAAAAATATCACATAGTAAATCTGAACATATTGTAACAATCCTAGAATTAAAATGAAGTATAAATGCTTTATTTACATGAAATACATGATCCAATTAATTCTGAAATAAACAAGAGAAAAACCCTTTATACTTACAAAATAGAACCTGGACCAAACCATGATGAAACGGGTTCAATACTTTTCCACTCTTTGTCACTTATAAAGTTTATGAAGTCCTTCTTAGTTCTTGGACCCTGATATCGCCTAAATTCACCATCTTTACAACTAATGAAGATCAGAAGTAAACATTAGCGCTGAATAAATAAACTTTGTTTTGCTATTTCTATAACCTCATTTTACAATCAATCCTGATACTCAAAATCAGCAATGAGCAATACACAAGTAGTAAATTACACTAATTACCTACCCTTGACATCTTAGCCCCATATTTCATTAACCACAGAGGTTATATTTTTAAACAATCACAAGCTTTAAGACTTTATTATGCTCTTCCAAATAATAAAACTGTAGAATATAGTAAGTATTAATAGTTATACGTCAATTTGTTGATGTTTAGTTACTAGGTTGTATCCAACTTTTGCAACCCCATGGACTGTAGCCTGCCAGGATCCTTCATCGATGGGATTCCCCAGGCAAGAACACTGGAGTGGGTTGCCATTTCCTCCTCCAGGGGATCTTCCCAAACCAAGGAACAAATCCTCATCTCCTGTACCAGCAGGCAGATTCTTTACCACTGAGCCACCAGAGAAGACCTTATATGTCAATTATATCTCAGTAAAAACTGAGGATAAAAAGAAATTCGGTATGTAGATACATCTCAGAAATTACTTTTAAGCCACAATACACACATTAAAAAGATGACTTCATGAAAAAGTGGTCAGAACAGTGTCTAACATTTATTATTTATTAGCTACTATTAAACTAGAGGTGAACAATTTGAGATATTTTTCTGGTCTTTTCAATCATAATCACATCATCTCAGCCATTAAGCTTTAAGTCACTGGAGGCATCTGGTGCAGTGCAGTGATTCTACTTTACAGTCTGCTTTGTGTTCTTCCTGACACCAACCTCCTCCCCATTTCCAACATATGGAGCGCTGCCACAGGATCCTAAGTGCTCTCCCTGTTCCCATATCTTTACCATTTCCAATCTACCTTAAATAACACTGCCAGTCTAGGCCTACTTACTTAACATTTCTATTTTGATCATTCATGTGCAAAAACTCCCCACTACTTATAGTAAGATTACAGGGCCCTTAATCTAGATAGCATATTAAAAAGCAGAGACATTACTTTGCCAGCAAAGATCCGTCTAGTCAAGGCTCTGGTTTTTCCAGTGCTTATGTATGGATGTGAGAGTTGGACTGTGAAGAAAGCTGAGCACCAAAAAACTTATGCTTTTGAACTGTGGTGTTGGAGAAGACTCTGGAGAGTCCCTTGGACTGCAAGGATATCCAACCAGTTCGTCCTAAAGGAAATCAATCAGTCCTGGATGTTCATTGGAAGGACTGATGTTGAAGCTGAAACTCCAGTACTCTGGCCACCTCATGCGAAGAGCTGACTCAGTGGAAAAGACCCTGATGCTGGGAGGGATTGGGGGCAGGAGGAGAAGGGGACGACAGAGGATGAGATGGCTGGATGGCATCACCGACTCAATGGACATGGGTTTGAGTAAACTCCGGGAGTTGGTGATGGACAGGGAGGCCTGGCGTGCTGCGATTCACGGGGTCGCAAAGAGTTGGACACGACTGAGCGACTGAACTGAACTGAATCCATCCAAAAAAATTACAGGTTAGCCCCCACTCAAAAAACCACCCCCACTCAAAAAACCAAAGATTTTTGGAGAAAATGGCATTTGAGCTATTTTTGAAGGATAAGTATGATTTCAACAGACAGAAATTAGGGGAATGGGCATAATAAACAATGTGATTAAAAGAAAAGGGCAGGAAATTCTAGAAAATTTCAGGGAGTGTTGAGAAAGCCAGGAGACTGACTAGTCAATTAAGGGGCATGTGGAGAAAAGGATTGCATGAAAAGGGTGAGAAGCACTTATAGAGAACAGGTATTTAAACAGATACAAAGGGGAAATAAAAAGGGGAAACAGATATGAACATGAAAAAAAAGACAAGGAAAATCAAGATACACACAGAATCGCTGACTTCTTGTTTCAGGAGACAAGTGCCTCCTGGTAGTAAACAATCAGTTTAAGGTTCAGGGCAGATACAGAGATTTAAGATTGCTTACGGCTAATTTAGAAGATAAAGACAAACTAAAGAGCCTACACTGAAGACTACATAATGGTGTTTATTCTAATTTAACAACTGTTTCACCCACCACTGTTCCCAAGGCTGAGCTACAGCATTTTCTGAGCTAATGTGTGGACATTCCATGCTCCTATTTATGACTGTTTATGAGACAATTCTCAGATGGAACACTTACTTTGCACTCTTAAAAATTCTACCTCCCAGGTTGAGTTTAATCTCCATATTCTCCAGGAACCAGTCCAGTGCAGCGATTTTCCCCCTTACCAAATTTCCTACAGTACTTACCACAACTCTAGGCTCATAATCACTTATGCCACTATTTCTTGTGCACGTCATTTTCTAAGACAATTAGAAATCCCTGAGGTCACGGATTATTTCATACCTCATTCATCCAGCTAAAGGTACCTAAGATAGCACTAAGCGAAACAAACCTTCTAATAAACTTAGTGAATATAATGCTCTTTAAACATGATCAAGGCTAGAGGCTACTATTCTGATTATGCCATAATGCATCCCTCATAACTACAGAATTTTCAAATACTTACTGATAAATAGTAGGAAGAGCAGTTATGATAAATCGTCCACTTAGTCCTACAAATGAGAAAGATTATAACTAAATACAAGAAAGAACACACAGGTTTTACATGGGCTGATCTTTAACTACTTAAAAGCTGACTCGATTATTTAAATACTAATAGGCAAAGAATATGAAATTAGACCTAAAAATAGTTTAGCTGTAAAACGTAAACAATGAAAGAAATTTCATTTACATACTTAAAGCAACTTAAAAAAATACTATACATTATCTTAATTTAAAAGTATGTAAAATCTGAATATTGAGGACATTTGTGAATATATATATGTATAAACATTTGGTCAATTATACTACTATAAGATTACTAGTGGAAGGGGGGTTCAGGATGGAGAACACATATAAATCCATGGCTGATTCATGTCAATGTATGGCAAAAACCACTACAATATTGTAAAGTAACTAGCCTCCAACTAATAAAAATAATTGGGAAAAATAAAATTTTTAAAAAAGCAATTACTAGCAATGAGTCATGGGACAGCACAATATAATTGTAGCCTTATGTCTAAAATCAAATGAAATTGCATCTGATAATCAAAAAACAAGCACAGAGTTTCTAAAGTATTGTTAAAAATGGAAAATAGTATGACTCTTTCAAAAGATGGGCAGTAACAATATAAGCTAACATTAACCACGTGTTAAACACTAAAATGACAAAGGACCAATCTACGCCTCAGCTTTCAGATCTGTAAAACTGGATATCATCTATCCTACAAGGTTGTGTAAGGACTACAAAATAAATGCAAAACACTTGGAGCAGTATCTATAATAGTAGTGAGTGCTCACCAAATAGTAGAGATTATTCTCATTTGGGATAGGGGCAGAGTCAAGAATCCAAGTTTACCGTGGCCAAGAACAGATAGCAAGCATCACATAAGGGCAGGGCTTGACACCTGTCCAGGGAGCCAAGTCAGGAGGCCACAACCATGAGGGCTTTGTAATTAAGAGCCCACATCCTCAAATCATTATTAACGGATTAAATTTGGAACCCAATTGCAGAGATTTAGATAATTTGTCAGGGAACGTGACCTGGACTCTACAAAGAACTTCAACCACATGCTGCTTATTCTAAGCTTGGTACAGATGTAAATGCTGGGGTGACCAAGGTCCACCTGAGCCACAAGGTTCTAGGGGTTCTCACAGATGTCTTACACACTTGTCTGGGGCCTGGGATGCAAAGGAAAAAAGATCAGAGGTAGTTACATGGGCAAGAGTGAGGGGAGGGCGATGCTTCCAAGTTCCCTTCGAGAAATACAGAAAAGAATGAAGCTGCCGTACACAACCAGGGAACACACTTCACACTGAACCCTCATTAAGGAGGTGGGTAAATCAGCTTAACTAGCTGTTCATAAAACTCATGAAAGGCAGAGTTTAGACCACGTAATGTGGAAAACTGGAGAAGGCAATGGCAACCCACTCCAGTACTCTTGCCTGGAAAATCCCATGGACAGAGGAGCCTGGTAGGCTGCAATGCATAGGGTCGCTAAGAGTCAGACACGACTGAGCGACTTCACTTTCACTTTTCACTTTCATGCATTGGAGAAGGAAATGGCAACCCACTCCAGTGTTCTTGCCTGGAGAATCCCAGGGACGGCAGAGCCTGGTGGGCTGCCATCTATGGCGTCGCACAGAGTCGGACACAACTGAAGTGACTTAGCAGCAGCAGCAACATGGAAAACAGGATCAACACACATCCTAACCTGCAAAGAAACAAAATGAACCAGAGACTTACAGTACCTGGCTGCTCTGTGACATCAATTTTTGCAATATTAACCTCAAGATCTTCTCCCCATTCGGCAAAACTTTCCCATTCTGGTTGAAGATTCTGACAAGCAGGACACCAAGGAGCATAACTAAGAAATACAGTTTAAAAAGAAAAGTTAAACACTCTAATATGAGCACTTGGGGATAAAAATTCTAAAATGCATAACTTGTAAAGAAAATCTTATATTAAAAACAAGATAGCAAAGTGGTTTAACTCTGTGAAGACGAAAAGGTTTTAAATGTGAATCTAACACTCTGGAAATCAAGAACTATGAATTGATAATGCTAATCACAGAAAAGTAATTCTGAGAATAAGTTCTTAACACACAAGGGGGCTTTTTCATGTGCAAAACAGCTCTTTTAAAAACCCTTGGATTTCTCTATATAATGGGGCCAGAAAGCTCAAAGCCGAATTTGGGGTTCATCAGTTTTAATAATTTTATGTGCAAGAGTCACAAATGCAAAGTGCTAGTATGAAAAAAAAGAAGCATCTAGTGCTGTGGTGAATAGGAAACACGTGCCTCATAAAGCGGGAAACACTACCCAGCTTGGCTATTAGGGGAACACTGGCCCCAGGGAAGCTGGACCAGGACTGCAGGCTATTCTAATTTAAAAGGAGCTGAAAACCCTCATTTTTATGTAAAAATGCTACCTCAAAACTTAACCCAGTCACAAACACTAGGCAGGCCAGATGAAATTCTTTGGCCAGACCTTGGTCAACCGCGGGTTTTCAAATCTGTGGCCAAGCATACTAAGCATTTTAATTACTTTTCTGGTATTCCCATGAAAGGCCCTGAATCTTTCAACTTTTCCCATATTGTATATTATCTCATAATTTACTGCAGTTTTTTTTTTTTTTAATGGAACCAGTTAGAATAAAACCTATACCTGTTAAAATAAGAATACAGTTTCTGTACTTCATTTTCTATTTTCTTGACTTATTTTACGAAAATAAAACTTCCAAAAGTAATCGGCATTGTGGAAAAAGACTAGTACCACACACAAAAGCCAAAGCCCACAACAATAAATTGAATTGCAATCAAAGTATCTCTGTAACATAATTTCTGATTAAGATAAATTTAACGTAGATAACTAACTTGTAATAAAAGCAGATTATTATAAGAAATACTAGACCCTTTTTCAAGTTTCTTTTGTTTCTTAGGTGCTTTTTATAAGGGTTAACTTCATATTCAGTAAGCTAAGAGAAAAAATACTATGGTATATGTATTCTTAATTTCATACAGATGCTCTAATTCAAATCCCCTAATACTCCACTTTTGATTGCTATATTGATATAGTTTGATCAATTAAGTTGATAAAAAAACTCCTTGAGTAATACTGGATTGTAATTTGCATATGAATTCATAATCACAATTGCTCAACACATTGTTTATGAAATTGTTGAGTATCTTATGGGTACAATCTAAAACAAGTTACTGAGGACAATGGTTATATATATGTCCCTGGTTATATCTCCTCACCCCTGCATCTTCAACAGTTTCTGAAAATTGTTCCACTGAGTTACAAACTATATGCATACTATATAAACATTTCCCCTAATGTTCTAGGCCTTGTTTGATTTTATGACTTGAGTTATTGATCTGGCCTTCTGGATTCTCCCTTGGGGTTGTCCACCTCCACCTTCCTCCTTAACTGACAACCCAACCATACAGGACAACACCCACCTGAATCTTGTTAAGGAAGGGGGTTGTTCTAATAACCTTTGCATGTCTACACTGTGTTAGTTTCTGGAGACAAAAAGAAAGCCACTATGGCAATACCTGAACATATTAATTAAAGCTATGTCTCTCATCTGTAAAATCCAATAAATAAGACCTATCTTACAGAATGTGTAAAGAATTTAATATGATAATGTATGTAAAGTGCTTAGAAGTGTTTCAGTCGCTCTGTTATGTCCCACTCTTTGCGGCCCCAAGGACTGCAGCAGCCCACGCTTCCCTGTCCATCACCAGTTAACACTCAAAATGGGTGTTTTCTACTAATATCACTAATGCTACTAATACCACTAATGCCACCACCAATTTAGCGAGAAAAACAAAGGCAAATAGTTTATTATTTACCGATACAAAAGGGATATTATTATAACGAATTAGCACAGACATGATTTTATTCAAACAGCATGTTTAATGCAATACCACTTAGGAAACAAGGGTAACAAGCCATAACATTCAGTACATTGCAAAAACACACACCCAAAGGAAAAAATGAAATGTTGGCAGAGAAAAGCAAAAAAAAAAAAAAAAAATTTAATGACAAAGGAAATGAGGATTTTTTTAAATAACCCAACTTGAACTTATTTGGCATTTAAAATATGCCTAATTCATAAAATAAAATTTAAAATAAAAGTTTCCAACTATAACATTCTAAGTGGACTATTTTTTAAGGGTAATTAGAGAAAAGGAGAGGAGACTTCAGTTCAATTCCCTCTTTTGTAGAGTTTGGTGAAAAAAGTCTGTGAGTCTCTGAAGACTCATTCTCAAATAAATAATTATACAGGAAGTAGAGAGACCCACTTCCCCCAACCCCAAGGCTAGGAAGAAAAGTTGAGAGAATTCAAAGCTGAATGTAACCTCACAGGCGCACCTCAGCCCTAGCAACCAACTAGGATGCACACTTCAGGGGAAATTTAAGAGCATTCCCGAGGAAGAAACGAGGAGAGGGTGACACCAAGGCAGTGGAGGATCCCAATAGAAGTCAGGGGATCTATAGGAGTCGGGGGGCTCCCGCCCCACAGCTCAGAGTCGCAGTCCCGGGCAGCCCAGGATCCGCATGAGAGGAATGAGGATGATACTGGGGGCGTCCAGACTTGGACCTAGGACCCCAGCCCACCGCCCCGCACTCACAATTCTATCATCCACTCTCCTTCCAGCAACTCTCTCCAGTTCTCGTCCGTGATGATGCGCACGTCGCTCCGCCTCCCGTGGGCCCAGGGAGCTCCCCAAAGCAACAACAGCAACACTGCCACCGGGATCCGGAGACTCCCGGAGGGCGCCATGTCGGCCGTTTCGCCCACCCCCGACAACCGAGGCAGCCCCACCTCCGCGCCGCAGCTCCTCACTTCCGCACGCGCCCGCCGATCAGTTTGTGCGCATGAGCGCGGCAGGCCTCGCGCGCGCGCGCGCGCGCCTTGAGGACGCGCAATGCGCCTGACGAAGCTGGGTCCTAGTGGATTGGTTGAGGAAAAAAGGGAGCGCCCTTAGTGCGCATGACAGAGAAGCTTCTCTTCCTACTTTCTGGTTTGCCCCAGAGTCGTCGAGCAGGAAGAATGAACCGAGGGCGTGGTGTACAAAATGGGGCGGGACTTCGGAGAGGAAAGGCTTAAAAATTTGCATCAGGATTTTGGCGCCAAATGTTTGGTATTTATACTTACTGAAAACATTTGGTAAGTTTAAAGCAGTTTCCAACTAAATGCTCGTCAGAGTTTTCTTTTGTTTCATTTGAAAATTTTCGTAAGAAAGCTAATGGATGTTTATAAGAGTCAGAATATCTGTTTACTTCTGGAGGATTAGAGAGACTGGAGGGGCATAAGGGAGACTTCATGGGTTCCCTTTATGTTGTATATCTTGGTCTGAAAAGTAGTTACACACGGGTGTACACATATGTTAAAAACTATCGACCTGTACATGTTTCATGCACATGTATGCACTTTAGGATGTGTGTTATCCCTCAGTTTTTTGTAAATCATTAGTTACAGAAATACTAGATCAGAAATTCGAAATGGGACAAGACACATAGGTTTGTAACAAATACTTAAGATTTTTTCCCAACCATTTGTAAATACAAATGCAAATCAAAATAGGCGCTGTCTTTAAAAAGTATTCATCAGTCAAATGAAAATATTTGAATAATTGCCATTACACCTCCTGGCCTCACATTCCCTCCTAAACTCAATTCAGTTAGCTAATTTCCCCACCCCTTAGGTGCAAGGCCCTTTGTAGGGCACTAGTAATTTACTTGACTGCCAGCAGCATTCTGTCACAAACTTTTCTTGAAAGGTGCAATGTGGTGCTTCATTTGCTCCTCCCCCACCCCCGCCCTCCCCTTTCTCACCGCCCTCCCCCTTCTCAGAGCTGCTCCTTCTGAAACTTCTTGGCGGTCCTTCAGTACTTGACTTCCAGACGTTGGCTTGCTCTGAGATGCTGTACCGGCCCCCTCCTTTTTATATCCACACACTCTTCCACATAACCTTGAAAGTGAAAGTGAAGTCGCTCTGTCGTGTCCGACCCTTTGCATGGACTGTAGCCTACCAGGTTCCTCCGTCCGTGGGATTCTCCAGGCAAGAATACTGGAGTGGTTGCCATTTCCTTCTCCAGGGAATCTTCCCAACTCAGGGATCGAACCCAGGTCTCCTGCATTGCAGGCAGACGCTTTAACCTCTGAGCCGCCAGTGAAGCCCCCAGATAACCTTAATTCTGGCTTTAAAAGCCATCAATATGCCTGTCTTTCCAGCTCTCACCTTTCGCTCACCTTCAGAAATGTATATTGTTAAAATACAAAATTCGACCAAATAAATTTAAAGATCCATCTGTCTTTATCATTAGGTGATTCTTGAATCAGACAGCATCCCATCCAGCAGCTAGAAGAGTTCTCCTTCAGGTTGTACAAAATAGAAGGCTTTTGTAGGAAGAAGGGTGACACTCGGGAGTTATTAGCAAACGTGAAGAAAGTATTATTTTTCAGGGCTTTTGAGGGGAAAAGAACTGGCAAGGTGTTTATCATGAGTTTGCCACTTCAAGCCTGGTTTGCTGTCATGGGGGACAAATAACTACATTTTGAGATATTTCTTTTTCAACAATATTCAACTCTTTGCTGAACATCTTTTGGATATCTAATGTGTAGCTTAAAAATAACAGGGTCAAAAAGTAAAATTCTAGATTCTCCTCCTAGTTTTACATTTCAGTTAAGAGCCCCAAGGTCCATCTGGTTGTACAAGGCAAAACTTTACATTTTAATTCTTTATTATTGTTCTCTTTTCACATACTATTTATGTACTCCATCAGCAAGTCCAATGAACTTTACCTTCTCTACTTTACATCTCCATAGCCTGGTTCAAGTTTCTATCATCTGTTGCCTCAATAACAGATTTCTAACTGATCAGCCTGTGAATCATATTACCCATCATATTTGTCCATGCTAATTCTCTATGTAGTATCAAACTGATTTGCATCTGTGTTTATTCTCTAGTTTCTTTTCTCATCCAATAAGACGTGAAACTTCTCTGTTCTCTTCATTACTGAAATCTACAAGGTTTAATGCCAAGTCACATTAGAACCTGGCACATAATAAATGTCCAATAAATATTTGCTGAATGAATGAATTAGTGAGGAAAATTATAATTATAGATATGCTGTGCTTTTACTATAAAGTATGGGCCACACTGGTAAAAAGGACACATATATTCTTATATGTAATACGGAGCAATACCTGCCATTTATACCTCATGGCAATAAAGAGTTCATGATCTGAGCCACAATCAGGTCCCAGTCTTGTTTTTGCTGACTGTATAGAGCTTCTCCATCTTTGGCTGCAAAGAATATAATCAACCTGATTTTGATGTTGACCATCTGGTGATGTCCATTTGTAGAGTCTTCTTTTGTGCTGTTGGAAGAGGGTGTTTGCTATGACCAGTGCATTCTCTTGGCAAAACTCTATTAGCCTTTGCCCTGCTTCATTCTGTACTCCAAGGCCAAATTTGCCTGTTACTCCAGGTATTTCTTGACTTCCCACTTTTGCATTCCAGTCTCCTATAATGAAGAGGACATATTTTTGGGGTGTTAGTTCTAAAAGGTCTTGTAGGTCTTCATAGAACTGTTCAACTTCAGCTTCTTCAGTGTTACTGGTCGGGGCACAGACTTGGATTATCGTAATATTGAATGGTTTGCCATGGAAGTGAACAGAGATCATTCTGTCTTTTTTGAGATTGTATCCAAGTACTGCATTTTGGACTCTTTTGTTTACTGTGATGGCTACTCCATTTCTTCTAAGGGATTCGTGCCCACAGTAGTAGATATAATGGTAATCTGAGTTAAATTCAACCATTCCAGTCCATCTTAGTTTGCTGATTCCTAGAATGTTGACTTTCATTTTTGCCATCTCCTGTTTGACCACTTCCAATTTGCCTTGATTCATGGACCTAACATTCCAGGTTCCTATGCAATATTGCTCTTTACAGCATTGGACCTTGCTTCTATCATCAGTCACATCTACAACTGGGTATTGTTTTTGCTTTGGCTCCATCCCTTCATTCTTTCTGGAGTTATTTCTCCACTGATCTCCAGTAGCGTATTGGGCACTTACTGACCTGGAGTGTTCACCTTTCAGTGTCCTGTCTTTTTGCCTTTTCATACTGTTCATGGGGTTCCCAAGGCAAGAATATTGGAGTGGTTTCCCATTCCCTTCTCCAGTGGACCACATTCTGTCAGACCTCTCCACCATGACCCATCCATCTTGGGTGGCCCCACATGGCATGGCTTAGTTTCATTGAGTTAGACAAGCTGTGGTCTGTTAGAACTGGACATGGAACAACAAACTGGTTCCAAATAGGAAAAGGAGTATGTCAAGGCTGTATATTGTCATCCTGCTGATTTAACTTTTATGCAGAGTACCTCATGAGAAACACTGGGCTGGAGGAAGCACAAGTTGGAATCAAGATTGCTGGGAGAAATATCAATAACCTCAGATATGCAGATGACACCATCCTTATGGCAGAAAGTGAAGAACTAAAAGCCTCTTGATGAAAGTGAAAGAGGAGAGTGAAAAAGTTAGGTTAAAGCTCAACATTCAGAAAACTAAGATCATGGCATCCGGTCCCATCACTTCATGGCAAACAGATGGGGAAACAGTGGAAACCATGCCTGACTTTATTTTTGGGGGGCTCCAAAATCGCTGCAGATGGTGATTGCAGCCATGAAATTAAAAGACGCTTACTCCTTGGAAGGAAAGTTATGATCAACCTAGATAGCATATTAAAAAGCAGAGGCATTACTTTGTCAACAAAGGTCCGTCTAGTCAAGGCTATGGTTTTTCTATTAGTCATGTATGGATGTGAGAGTTGGACTATAAAGAAAGCTGAGCGCAGAAGAATTGATGCTTTTGAACTGTGGTGTTGGGGAAGACTCTTGAGAGTACCTTGGACTGCAAGAAGATCCAACCAGTACATCCTAAAGGAAATCAGTCCTGGGTGTTCATTGGAGGGACTGATGTTGAAGCTGATACTTCAATATTTTGGCCACCTGATGCGAAGAGCTGACTCATTTGAAAAGACCCTGATGTTGGGAAAGATTGAAGGCAGGAGGAGAAGGGGATGACAGAGGATGAGATGGTTAGATGGTATCACCAACAAAATGGACATGAGTTTGAGTAAACTCCCGGAGTTGGTGATGGACAGGGAAACCTGGCGTGCTACAGTCCATGAGGTCACAAAGAGCTGGACATGACTGAGTGACTGAACTGAACTGCCTACAGTCATTCACAGATGGGTCTGTTTTACTTATTTACTGTGAGCTTAAAGAAAGGAATTTTAGCTTGACCTTCAGGCATGGGAGGTGCAGTCCCTGAAGATGGGTCTTTATGTATACTTTAAGCTATCAGCAAAATCCCTTTAGTGATTAACTTGTAGCAAAAGCAATAGAATACAAAGATTAAAGTGGCAGATCCAATATGGAATCTGATTTCTTCATCTCTATTATTGTTATGGTATTTAGGAGTTTGGGTGTGTATGTGTGTGTGTATTGCTAGATCCAGTTTGCTAGCATTTTGTTGAAAATCAATATATCTGTATTCACAAAAGATACTGATCTGTAGTTTTCTTGTGATGTCTTTATTTCATTTTATCAGGCTAATACTAGCTTAATAGAATGAGGTGAGAAATGTTCCCTCCTTTTTTATTCTTTTTTTTTTTATTAGTTGGAGGCTAATTACTTCACAACATTTCAGTGGGTTTTCTCATACATTGGTATGAATCAGCCATAGAGTTACACATATTCCCCATCCCGATCCCCCCTCCCACCTCCCTCTCCACCCAATTCCTCTGGGTCCTCCCAGTGCACCAGGCCCGAGCACTTGTCTCATGCATCCCACCTGGGCTGGTGATCTGTTTCACCATAGATAATATATATGCTGTTCTTTCAAAACATCCCACCTTCACCTTCTCCCACAGAGTTCAAAAGTCTGTTCTGTACTTCTGTGTCTCTTTTTCTGTTTTGCTATAGGGTTATCGTTACCATCTTTCTAAATTCCATATATATGTGTTAGTATGCTGTAATGTTTTTTATCTTTCTGTCTTACTTCACTCTCTATAATGGGCTCCAGTTTCATCCATCTCATTAAAACTGATTCAAATGAATTCTTTTTAACAGCTGAGTAATATTCCATGGTGTATATGTACCACAGCTTCCTTATTCATTCATCTGCTGATGGGCATCTAGGTTGCTTCCATGTCCTGGCTATTATAAACAGTGCTGCGATGAACATTGGGGTGCACGTGTCTCTTTCAGATCTGGTTTCCTCAGTGTATATGCCCAGAAGTGGGATTGTTGGGTCATATGGCAGTTCTATTTCCAGTTTTTTAAGAAATCTCCACACTGTTTTCCATAGTGGCTGTACTAGTTTGCATTCCCACCAACAGTGTAAGAGGGTTCCCTTTTCTCCACACCCTCTCCAGCATTTATTGCTTGTAGAATTTTGGATAGCAGCCATCCTGACTGGCGTGTCATGGTACCTCATTGTGGTTTTGATTTGCATTTCTCTAATAATGAGTGATGTTGAGCATCTTTTCTTTTTTATTCTTTGAAAGTATTCATAAAGAATTTCTGTTGTCTTCCTCTTTAAATGTTTGGTAGAATTCTGCAGTGAGGTTATCTGGAACTGGGTTTTTCATTGTGATTATCTCTTATAGATTTATTCAGATATTCTATTTATTCTTGAGTCAGTTTTGGTAGTTTGGTCTTTCTAGGAATATGTCTAGTTCATCTGAATTTTCTAATTTGTTGGTCTATAGATTATAATTATAATCCTTTTAATCTGTAAGGTCAATATTAATGTCTCTTCTTTAATTCCTAATTTTAGTAATGTGAGCCTTCGCTCTTTTTTCTTGGTCAGTTTAGCTAAAAGTTTGTCAATTGTGTTGATGTTCTCAAAGAACCAACTTTTAGTTTTGTTGGTTTTCTCTTTTTTTTTTAATTCTGTTTTTCATTATTTTTTTCTTTTTGCATGCTTTCAATTTTTTTTTTGCTTTTCCTCTTTCCCTAAAGTATTTTAAAGTAGAAGACTAGGTTTGCAATGTTTCTTCTTTTTTTAATGTAGGGTTTGAACTCTGAGTTTCCTGTCAACACTTCTTTAACTGCATCCCATAACTTTTGTTATGTTTGTTATATTGTGTCCCTCATGTCATTAATGTCAAACTACTGATTTTCCTTTTGATATGTCTTTGTCTGTTGTTTATTTATAAGTTTGTTGTTCTTTTCCATATATTTTTGAATTTCCCAAATTTCTTTGTTATTACTTTAGAGTTTCACTCCGTTGTGATCAAATAGCATACTTGTGTAATTTCACTTCTTTCTAATTTATTGACACTTGGTTTATGGCCTAGTATATGATCTATTCCAGAGAATGTTCCAGCCCTTGAAAAGAATTTGCATTTTTCTGTGATTGGGCAGAGTGTTCCACAGATGTCTTTTAGGTCAAGATGGTGTATAGTGTTCTTCAAGTCTTTTAATTCCTTGCTGACCTTCTGCCTAATAGTGTTCTTTCTGTTACTGAAAGCGTGGTGTTAAAGTCTCCAACTATTGTCTCCTCAATTCTGAGAGCTTGTATTTCATGTATTTGTGGGCTCTGTTTTCTATATCTTAATAATTGTTATGTATTTCTGATGGATTGACTCTTTTAGAAAACTTTCCTCTTTATATCTGCCAACATTCTTTTATAGTCTGTTTTGTCTAATATTAATAGAGCCGCCTGCTATGGTTTTGTTACTAGAGTTCTGGGGTGTTGGATGGATAGCTGCTGTCCAACCAAAGACCACTAGGGAAATGGACATAGAGAAGTTTATTACTCACAAGTTCTGAAGGAAGCATGCAACACGCCTTGAGGGCATGCACAGGAAGGGTGAGGCAGGGTGCAGGCAGAGAGAAGCAGGACTTGGGCTAGAGTGCTTTGGGATTCCTGGGCAATTTGAACTAGGAAGAGCAGGGTTTTGGTAAGCTTCACAGAGGTCTTATCTAAGAGGTACACAGTGAAGCCCCTGAGAGGATGAGGGGGACTATTTATCACAAGGGCCACTGGGAGGGGGGTCATATCAGTAACTTACATTCACTTGTGACCCACAGGGCTGTTATCTATGGCATACATTCACAGGATGGGCTAATGTTAGTTCAAGGCCCCTGCAGGCTGCTAGGTCACACAAAATGGATGCCGAGGCAGCAATATTATAGAGTAGCTCAGCCAAACTCTCCAACAACTACTGATACGTTAACAGTGAGCTAACATCCTCAGATGGTCTGACAGCTCTTTAAGTCAAGATTAAGAAGATTAATTATTCTCCTCTCCCATCTGGATACAGAAAGGCAAAAGTAAGGATCATTCTAAATTTATGAGGTTGGCTTTAAAATTTAACTTTAAAGAAGCTTATTAAATATTTTATAATGTTCATGCTTAAAATGTTTCAACCTAGCTAGAGAAAATTCTAGCTTTTCAAAGGGGTACTATCATGTGAAACCCTAAATTAGACTTAACAAATGACGATCTGGCCACCTAAGGAGTTACTAATCACTGACATAATTACTAGGCAAGTCGCAGAGTATTTGTGGCTCAAGGTTGGCTTAACATATGTTGTTGCAATTGTTCAAAAGCACGAGGAAAGCTAAAGCTATAGCTACCAGAGTTAAATTCTGAAGTCTGGCTAATTTGAGGAGGAAAAAGAGAAGTGTGGGCACTTAGCATTAAAATCTCTGACACAAGTAGCGGCTTTTCCCACACAGATGGCTCAAGGCATAGAAAGGATCATAAATAATGCAGTTCAGGACAACAAGAAATGCTTGAACTGAACCATGACAGAAATGGTTATTTGACCATACCGTGGATCTCACAGTTGCCCTGCCCATGAGAGTTGGCAGTTAATATTGAGCAATGTTGCTTCTTAACTTATTTTTACCTATTATGTTAATTATAGTAAGTTAAGTGTCAAATTTCATATGTGTCCACAGAAATATCATACTTACATGTAAATCTCACTCTGAAATTCAGTAACTATGGAAAATGACCACTGGTGGTTGTTATGGACTGAGTATGTCTCCCCGAAGTTCATATGTCGAAGCACTAACCCACCTGACTCTACCCCACCCACCGGTGGAGCCTTTGTGAAATAAGTGGTTTAAGTGAGATCATGGAGATGGAACTCCCCCTTGATGGAATTAGTGCCCTTATAAGAAGAAGAGAGACTGAAACTTGTTTTCTCTGTCATGTGAGGATAACAGCAAGAAGGCAACCATCTGCAAACCAGGAAGAGGGTCCTTACCAAGAATCCAAACTGCTGGCATCTTAATCTTAGACTTCCCCATCTCTAGAACTGTGAGAAAGAAATGCCTAATATTTAAATAAAGTCTGTGGTGTTCTGTTACAGTGGCCTGAATAGACTAGGACTGTTATTTTAAAAAAAATTTAAGACAAGTCAATATGCCAATATGCTTTCCTTTTTCCATTCTAGATAATATTTGGACCCAGCAGCATAGGAGTATCTGTTTTGTTTTGCTTTGTTTTAATTTTATTTTTGGCTGTGCCCTGGCTTTCTCTAATATATTAGTTATGTATTGCTGCCTCAAATTACCTTAGGTTTAACAAGACCAGGAGCTGACTGTGGCTCAGAACATGAACTCCTTATTGCCAAATTCAGACTTAAATTAAAGAAAGTGGGGAAAAACACTAGACCATTCTGGTATGACCTAAATCAAATCCCTTATGACTGTATAGTGGAAGTGAGAAATAGATTTAAGGGACTAGATCTGATAGAAAGAGTGCCTGATGAACTCTGGATGGAGGTTCATGACATTGTACAGGAGGCAAGGATCAAGAACATCCCCAAGAAAAAGAAATGCAAAAAAGTAAAATCACTGTCTGAGGAGGCCTTACAAATAGCTGTGAAAAGAAGAGAAATGAAAAGCAAAGGAGAAAAGGAAAGATATACCCATTTGGATGCAGAGTTCCAAAGAATAGCAAAGAGAGATAAGAAAGCCTTCCTCAGTGATCAGTGCAAAGAAATAGAGGAAAACAATAGAATGGGAAAGACTAGAGAAAATTAGAGATACCAAGGGAACATTTCATGCAAAGATGGGCTCAATAAAGGACAGAAATGGTATGGACCAAACAGAAGCAGCAGATATTAAGAAGAGGTGGCAAGAATACACAGAAGAACTATACAAAAAAGATCTTCATGACCCAGATAATCACGATGGTGTGATCACTCACCTAAAGCCAGACATCCTGGAATGTGAAGTCAAGTGGGCCTTAGGAAGCATCACTATGAACAAAGCTAGTGCAGGTGATAGAATTCCAGTTGATCTATTTCAAATCCTAAAAGATGATGCTGTGAACGTGCTGCACTCAATATGCCAGCAAATCTGGAAAACTCAGCAGTGGCCACAGGACTGGAAAAGGTCAGTTTTCATTCCAATCCCTAAGTAATGCAATGCCAAAGAATGCTCAAACTACTGCAAAATTGCACTCATCTCACACACTAGCCAAGTAATGCTCAAAATTCTCCAAGCCAGGCTTCAGCAATACATGAACCGTGAACTTCCAGATGTTCAAAACTGGTTTTGGAAAAGGCAGAAGAGCCAGAGATCAAATTGCCAACATTTGCTGGATCATCAAAAAAGCAAGAGTTCCAGAAGAACATCTACTTCTGCTTTATTGACTATGCCAAAGCCTCTGACTGTGTGGATCAAAATAAACTGTGGAAAATTCTGAAAGAGATGGGAATACCAGACCACCTGACCTGCCTCTTGAGAAACCTGTATGCAGGTCAGGAAACAGCAGTTAGAACTGGACATGGAACAACAGACTGGTTCCAAATCGGGAAAGGAGTACATCAAGACTGTATATTGTCACCCTGCTTATTTAACTTACATGCATAGTACATCATGAGAAACGCTTGGCTGGATGAAGCACAAGCTGGAATCAAGATTGCTGGGAGAAATATCAATAACCTCAGATATGCAGATGACACCACCCTTATGGCAGAAAGCGAAGAAGAACTAAAGAGCCTCTGAATGAAAGTGAAAGAGGAGAGTGAAAAAGTTGGCTTAAAGCTCAATATTCAGAAAACTAAGATCATTGCATCCAGTCCCATCACTTCATGGCAAATAGATGGGGAAACAGTGGAAACCGTGTCAGACATTATTTTGGGGGGCTCCAAAATCACTGCAGATGGTGATTGCAGCCAAGAAATTAAAAGACGCTTACTTCTTGGAAGGAAAGTTATGACCAACCTAGACAGCATATTAAGAAGCAGAGACATTACTTTGTCAACAAGGGTCCATCTAGTCAAGGCTGTGGTTTTTCCAGTAGTCATGTGTGGATGTCAGAATTGGACTATAAAGAAAGCTGAACGCTGAAGAATTGATGCTTTTGAACTGTGGTGTTGGAGAAGACTCTTGAGAGTCCCTTGGACTGCAAGGAAATCCAACCAGTCCATCCTGAAGGAGATCAGTCCTAGGTGTTCAGTGGAAGGACTGATGCTGAAGCTGAAACTCCAGTACTTTGGCCACCTCATGTGAAGAGTTGACTTATTGGAAAAGACCCTGATGCTGGGAAAGATTGAGGGCAGGAGGAGAAGGGGATGAGAAGAAGGATGAGATGGTTGGATGGCATCACCAACTCAATGGACATGAGTTTGGGTAAACTCCAGGAGTTGGTGATGGACAGGGAGGCCTGGCATGCTGTGGTTCATGGGGTCGCAAAGAGTCGGACACGACTGAGCGACTGAACTGAATTAGTAACTTAAAAACAATAAACATGATCTCTCACAGTTTCTGTATATGCCTCATGGTTTCAGAATTTGTAAGTGGCTTAATTCCTGGTTGTTCTGACTCAGAGTCTTTTCATGAGGTTATTGACAACATGTTGACCATGGTAGTCATCTGAAAGTTTTAAGTGGTGCTGAAAGAGCCACTTCGCAAATGGCTCTCATGTACTGGCAAGTTGGTGCTGACTGGTGGGGGGCTTTAGCATCTTTCCACATAAGTCTCTCCATAAACTTCATGACTTCAGAGCAAGCCATCCAAGAAAGCAAGCCAGAACCAGTGACGCCTTTTATCATCTAGCCTTAGAGGCCACTTCAGTTGCTTCTGCAATATACCACTGGTCTTAAAGGACAGACCTATTCAAAGTGAGAGAGAATCATACAAGACAGTGATACACATAGACAAGGATCACCGGGGGCCATTGTGGAGGCTGATTACCATACCTAATAGCTCCACTTTCATGGTCATAATGACTTAAGTCTCCTGGCTAAGAACCTGGTTCTGGGGTTGGATAGGCAAGCATTCTCTTTTTAATTGCACTGCCTACCTACTTACTCTTTCTAATCCTCTGTTTCCTCATCTGTTATATGGAAATGGTAGATCCATCCCATAGGTTTGTAATGAGCATTAAATGAGTTAATGACCACAGAGTAGTCCTTTCTGTCAGATAATGTCATTTTATAACTTAAAATCTTCCAGTGGCTCCCCATAGACTTGGAATTTAACTGGTCTATCAGATCCAGACCTAGCTACTAACTGACTTAGCCACTACTACTACCACCACCACCACCACTACCTAATCTAGCTCTGATCTGGTTTCTTTGTCTCCCTTCCTCACTCCACTCTATCCACTGGCCTCCTTTCTGCTTACCCGTGTTAAGTTCTCTCCTATCTCAGAGCCTTTGCACTTGCTGTTACCTCTACGTGGAACATCTTTTCCCTGTATGTTTTCATGGATCATTTATTCACCTCACTGAGATCCCTACCTGAATGTTACCTCCTCAGAGACCTTCCTGGCCATTCCTTTCATTCCTTTGTCCTTATTTTTCTGTTTATAGCACTTATCCCTACTTGACATTTTATTATATATTTGTTTGCCTATTTTGATTTTTTTTGCTCTCCTTCATTAGTATGTGAGTCCATAAATACCATATTTCATTCATGACCTTATCCTTAGTGCTTAGAAGTATGCCTGACTTAGAGTACATGTTTCATAAATATTTGTTTTTTAAAAAGTAAAGAATACATGCAAGTTACTCAGCACATTGCTTGACCTACCACATCATGAGTTCAATAAACCTTAGCTGATGTCAATCTCATCATCATCTACATCCTTCCCATCATCCCTGACCACCTTAATATCTCACATATATGGGACTGTATGTGTCTGCTCAGTCCCTCAGTCATGTCTGACTCTTTGTGACTTCCCGGCCTGTAGCTTGCTAGGCTCCTCTGTCCATGGAATTTTCCAGGCAAGAATGCTGGAGCAGGTTGCCATTTCCTACTCCAGGGGATCTTCCTGACCCAAGTTTCTTGCATCATGTGCATTCGCAGGCAGATTCTTTACCACAGCGCCACGTGGAATACGGTACTTGATTCTTCTCAAGTTCTTTTGTCATTTGTAGGAAATAGGCAGTAATACTTTAAAGCAAAGCTGTAATTGTGGAGCTATAATTGAAATGCTCTGACAAGTAGTGAAACTGGAAAGTGCAAGGGGAGGATTTGTCTCCTATAAATGTCTTTTTTTTTTTTCAAAGGGTCCTACCTGAAAATTGGTCTTTCCCCACCAAATGAGTAGGCTTTCCTCAGGATAGATGAATGTATTATAAACTGGTCATTTTAAGTTCATTCAAGATTTGACTTTTAAAGAGCCTTTAATGGTTGAGCAGTGCTCTGAATCTTTCTAGACCAAATTTTGAAGCAGAGGATCATGTTTTATGACTTTTCAACTTTTGGAATTCTCCTGGAAGATTAGTCATTTCTTCCACACACTCACTCTACCTCTGTCTACACCCACTGTTCCCTGGCAAGTCAGAATCTCATGCTGGCCTGCTGGCCTATCTGGTACTTTCATGTAAATTAGGAAAAGGAACCTTTCCTCCTGGGATAGGAAGCCCTGCAGGGGACTTGACTTGGCAGAGACAGCAGGGTCTTGTGTTCTGCAGGACAGAAGATGAATTTGAGCCTCACTCAGCCTTTGGCAGGAAACCCTGGAGCACAGTGGTGGGCAGTGGAAGTCTGCTTCCTTTGTGCTGCCCACAGGCCATCCATGTGTCTGCTGTCCTTCTGGGAGATGACTATCCTGCTGAATCCTAGTGAGTAGAACAAGTCTTGACTGAGAGGCAGTCTAGCACAGTGGGGACTGCATAGCAAGCTGCTTAAGAGTCAGAGTTTGAAAGTCAGATTCCTGACCTTGAATCCTATCTCTACCATTCAGTGACCTGAGATCTTAGGCAAGTTATACAATCTCTCGATGCTTCAGTCTTGGGCTATTGTGAGGTTTATATGAGTTAATATATGCAATACATACTCAAAACACATGATTTATTATATGAGGGGGACAGAAGACCTAGGAAGTTTGTTCAAACAATGCCTCCTTGTGCATTTATGAGCAACTGGGTGAAAATATAGTAACATCTGAGAAAGCTTCACTCTGATGCCTTCCACTTGCCCTTTCTAGAGTTAGAGACTAGTATTGAACTAGTCCAGCAAGCATTTGAACACTTACTGTGTTTAGTGGTGGACAAACACATTTAAAGACACAAACTTCACCTTAAAAGTATATTCCCCAATTCTCAAAAAGTCAATCAAACTAAGAGAACACTAATTACTATCCTAAAACAAATGTGCCCATATTCAGGATGCATGGCATATTCTAGTTTACTAGAATGGACTCATTCTTTAGAGATAGATTATCTTTCAATTCAAATTTCCTCTCTTATTGACTGTGTGATCTCAAGAAAGTTACTTAACTTCCATGAACCTCAGTTTTCCACAAAGTAAAATGAGTGGAGGGGGAGAATTTCATGGGTTATTTTAAGGATTGAGACAACATTTAGAACAAAAGGCGTGTGGTATACAGGAGGTAGTTATTCATTGGTGGTTTTTGTCTTTATCAATATTTTCTATTAGCCTCATCTAATTTCTGTTGTGGGGTTTCCCAGCTGGCTCAGTGGTAAAGAATCTACCTGCCAAGCAGGAAACGTGGGTTCAATCCCTGGTTCTGGAAGATCCCCTGCTGAAGGAAATGGCAATCCACTCTGCCCGGAAAATTCCATGGACAGAGGAGCCTGGAGGACTGCAGTCCATGGAGTCACAAAAAGCCAGACACAACTTAGAAACTAAACAACAAGAACAATTTCTATTGTAAAGATCTGTGGTGGCATCTTAATATCCCACAGATGTAAATCCAGATACATCACATGGCAGGCCTTTGGGAATCCGGCCTCACCTACCTTTCGACCCACTGCTTTCACCATGAACCTTACAGCCCAGACATGTAGAACTACTTGCAGTTTCCAGAACTTGCTGTGACACATATACTGCCTTTGCTTCCAGTGTCCCGTCTTCCTAGATGACTCTTCTTGTTTCCTTTGCTGGTGAACTATCATTCTTATGTAAAACAGATACATTTAGTTAAAGAATAATAATTTTAAAAAACATGTTCTTGCAGGTTAAGAAATAGAAATAGAAGGCCCCTGAGATCTTTACATTTAAAAAAAAAAAATCAGCATTTGTGATATTTGTATTTTAAAAGCTTTGAAGATGAAATCCTTATGTTTATGTACTACCTCTATCATGAAGAAACCAGGGAATTTACTTGTGCCCCTAAAAGCCATAAAGGCTCCCAGTCATTCTGCAGGGATGCTGTTAGTAATTAAATAATGAAACACAATTTGATCAATAGAAAATTATTAAGAAAAAATAATATATTAAATTCAATACATTCAGCTTAATATATTAAATTTTTTTGTACTATGTTTTGTTTCTTTTGAAAATCTAGAGCGTGATTCCTTTGTTAAAATAAATATGGTAGCTCTTGTGGGGATTGGAGGGTGTCTTTTTATGTTTTTTCTTGACTGGTCATAAGGAGCCACTAGGTGGCAGAGGATGCTTCTTTTTATCACAATGAGAAAGCCTGAAAAATATTTTCAGCTGGAAACAGGTTTTAGAAGACAGAAAAAGCTTCACTTCATAGGTTACTATGTTGCACTAGTATCCTATGGCCCTGCACGTAGCAATTTTAGCCTATTGCCTGTATTATAGTAACAATAACAACCATAATATCAAAACCACAGCCATGTATTGTATGGTAACTGTGTACAAGGCATCAGATGAAGAGGTGTCCAGATATTGTGCTATTTTTTAATTTTCACTGTTTAATTTTAATTTAATTTTTTAATTTTCGCTGTTTAATTTTCACAGCGGCCAGAGGAAGCAAACACTATTAATCTTTTTTGCAGAAGAAAAATCTGAGTCTTAAAAAGAGAAGAAACAAAATGCCCAAGACACAGATAAACAGCAGAAACCAGATTCAAACCAGGTCAGTTGGATTTTAACACCTGGGGATTAACAACTTCATTCCACAGACTGTCAGAACTGGGAAAATATTTAATTTTTTTAGAAAAATTAACCACTCTATGATATCATGGTTTAGATGTTATTATAATATCTATGAGCTTAGTCCTTACAGACCTTATGAAATAGTTTATTAAGGACTTAACAGATGTGTTGGCCCAACCTCTTATCGCTTTCCCCGTTTAGTCACCATTTGAACCTAATTCCAAATTATCATGTTTAATCCATTCTCTCAAAACCTGCTTTCCATTGTGCCTGTATGTCAAGAAAAGATAATTTATGAATGAAAGTCAAATTTTCACCAGTGTTTTATAGACTTTTCTCTAGAAAAGTCTAGAGAAAATTAAGTCCCCTGCCACTGTGTAATTGACAAGAATAATATTATAATGGTGTCAATGTACATGTGTAGAAATTAAGTAAAATCAAATGTCATTAAAAAATTAGTTTTTGCAATCCAAAGTGCTCATCTTTAGCACTTTGCAATCCAAAGTGCTCATCTATTATCTAAAGCCTCAAAGTAGCAGAAGGCACCCATCCTAACAAAGAAGCATTTTTCCTTATTTCAAAAAAAAAAAAACAAAAAAACCTTAAAAACAATCTGAAAGATATAATGGGAAAAGTGAAAGATTATGGAGGCAATACTGGTTACTGTTAAGCTTTGTGGCAGTGTGTGACTTTTATATATATCTGAAACGGGGCAGTGATCATGTGGAAATATCACAGGGCTACATGATTCATTGGAAATCTCATAGGGCTGGACCTCCTAAATGATAAAGTGTTCCTAAGTATCTTTTTACTTGTGTTTCCTTTCTGTATTCTGTTGTTGTTCAGTTGCTAAGTCTTGTCTGACTCTTTGCAACCACATGGACTGCAGTATGCCAGGTTTCCCTGTCCTTCACTATCAGAAAATGATGCCATTTTGCTCAAACTCAAACTCATGTCCATTGAGTTGGTGATGCCATCCAACCAACTCATCCTCTGTCGTCCCCTTCTTCTCCTGCCTTCAATCTTTCCCAGCATCAGGGTCTTTTCAAATGAGTCAGTTCTTCGCATCAGGTGGCCAAAGTACTGGAGCTTCAGCTTCATCATCAGTCCATCCAATGAATATTCAGTCTTGATTTCCTTTTAGTATTGACTGGTTTGATCTCCTTGCAGTCCAAGGGACTCTCAAGAGTCTTTTGAGTTAGATGGATGACGTTACACTCCCTGGAAAGGAGTGTAAACTCATCCCAGCAACTTCTGTGTGGAAATTTCACCAGCTAAATGTTGGATTCTATTTATCTGTTCATTATTTAAAAAGAGATTACTCCCTGTATTTTTATGTTTTTCATGATTTGTATATATATTATTATGCAATGCAATCACAGAAGTCAGATGTTTTGTATTTTTATCTGTTCTTTTTTCCGATTCACTGGGCCTTTGTAATACTTTTTGTTTTCCTACTAAAAATAGCTATTGGTTAGTGTCATGGGTCATCACTCCACTGAAAACAGTAATGTAGCTTTAACAAAAAGGGGGCAGCCTTGCCAAAGGCATCAAGAATAAAAAATTTCATATTGTATAAAACTACTTCCTCTTTCCCATTGCACTAGAGTAAATAAGGGTAACTACTATGACAGTCGAATTTCAAAATGTCAATGAGTTAATACAAGAAAAGTTTATTTTTGCTGTCTTTTAAAATCTAATGAGGGCATTCTGGATTGGAAGATGGCCTTCAGTGTGATCATTCAGGGTCTGCTTCCCCCATGTGTCTATGACTCACCAGGATCTGATTTCTCTGTTCACATAGAAATGTGTACGGATGATCACATAGAAAGTTTGCAGGTCAGGCCTAGAAATGGTCAGCATAGTTTTGCCCTCTTTCGGCCATAGCTCAGTCATGTGCAGGGGAGATGGGGAACTGTGGCTTAGCCATGTGACCAGAGGTTTTGTTGATCATGAAACAGCCCTTGCCTGGCTAGTGAATTGTTACTGAGACATATCAAATGTTATGTGACTCTGTAAGGCTTTAGAGCAGACACTGGCTGTGGACGGGCATGAAAGAGGAAAAATATACAGGAGGTGAAGCAGGGGCTGAGATTTACCTGAGTCCACTGACAGCACTGCCTACATAAAATGAGAGCTCTTCTGCCATCTTTACAACTCTCCTTTGAGTTCACTTTCCATTGCCTTTAGCATGACCTGGCCTCCACCTCTGGCAGCCAGAGAACTCATGATCAATCAATGTGTCCAATATTCATTAGTAGAATGAAAACTGACAACCTGAATGAGAAAATTAATGAGGCTTTAGGCTCATTAAGCAAATGTATTAGTGAATAGTTTAGTGATATTTGAAATAGATTATAACATTGTTTTTATCCTTATACTAGGAAGGACACATGCCTAGTGCTGAATTTGATAATTGTGTTGTTTGATTATTGAAAATCACATTCAAGTGATTGTGATCACCTTTTTAATCTTTGAAGCTGACTGGATGTAAATTTGATTTGATGGCTTCAAACTTGAGTATGTTATAAAAGGGCCTTAACCCCTTTTATGGAGATTAAGAGAAACCTCTTTCAGTTAACTTGTTTTATTATTGTTACCATGGAGACCACAGGAAGCACAATCTTCATAAATTCATAATGCAAATGAATTATCCTTCAAGCAATGAATGTTTTTATGTATGTATTCACTTCAAATAATTTTTGAAGTGATTATATTTTTGTCAAAAAATGAATATGGATTTTTTTACTTGCTTAAGTTTCATAAATATGCAGCCTAGGATCATAGGTTATAAATATAAAATTAATTCATTGAGATATTCACTTTATAAGTCTGAAGTTATTAATTAGTTCATCACAAAATGTCATAGCAAAAAAGCAGTTTAATGATATAAATTGCTTTTATGAGCTACAGATCATTAAAATGTGCAGTTATAATGAAAAGAAAATTTTATACACAATATCGAGCTTAATATTAGAGCTCTATTCTAAAGTATTTGACTTATTCTGTAAGATATATATTATTCTGTTCTAAATTTTGAAATAATAATTATAATTTCAAAATATATACACAAAATGAGAATCATCAAAAGTCATGAATGAAAGTAATTTACTGTTGTCAGTTTAGTGTTGGTAATACTGATGACCATCTATGTTTACTTAATTCTCTATAACAAACTCTTTGCTTGAATGGTAACATTTCCTCACTCACCCCTAAATATTGTGTCTTTCTCATTGAGAATTACAACCCTCTCAGAAATCTCTGTGAGGATTCTGGAGAAAATGTGGCTTTAGCCCAAAAGACTGTTAAAATTCTATAAATTCATTCTTCTTAGCCAGAAATGACATCTCATGTTTATGTTAATTTAAGAAGAAAAGTAAGTTTACTTTGCTACTCTCCTCAAAGAATATTCAACAATATTCTGCATTGTAGCTTGGGTTCAGATGCAGCCTGCTCCTGGGGGCAAAGGAAAGAAGCAGTCGTTTTTAGCTATTTGGGGATTCCTTCTCACCAACCTTCTAATCATCCAGGCTGAAGAGTCATCCAACCCTTCTTAAAACTACCCTCCCCACTAGAGAGCTACAAAATAATTTTTCCCACAACCAGTAATTAGCATGTACATAGAGATGAATTTGGGGTCACCAGGGGCTGTTTTGTCTACATTTTCCCCAGCAGAGAAGCAGAAAAGCATTGGAGCCAGTTTGTTACCTCTCAGCTCAGTCATTCACAAATTATGGAAACTTGGACAAATTGCTAAACTTCTCTCTGCCTCATTTTCCTATGAACATAAAACAGGGATAATAAGAATACTTATTTCATAAGCAATGGCGTGAAAAAGCCAACTGTTACCTTTTCAGAAATTTTGCAAGTCATTGTTAAAGACAGCCTGTATTAAAAATTTTTATATAATTTAATAAATAACATATTAAATCAATGGTAGCAAATACTCAAAACTTATTACTTTTTAATTATTTTACTAAGTTTTGCATTTATCTTTATTTCTGAGATTATTTACATTTATTTAATCTATATGGTACAAATAGCATATAAGGGTGGGCTACTGTGAATTTCTGACCAAGTCCCATATTCAGTGATATCAGATTGGTAGCTTGAAATTGTCTGTGGTGGAGTATATGTCGCTCAGTGGTGTCCAACTCTTTGTGACCCCATACAGTCCCCTATACAGTCCATGGAATTGTCCAGGCCAGGATACTGGAGTGGGTAGCTGCTCCCTTCTCCAGGGGATCTTCCCCATTCAGGGATCGAACTCAAGATTCCTGCATTGCAGGTGGATTCTTTACCAGCTGAGCTACCAGGGAAGCCCCATGGAAATAGGCAAACACTACAACTCAGGCCTTTTTTTCTTGAATATTGGTTGTTAAACATTAATTGGTCCACCAAATACATTACCAGTTCATATTGTTTTTAGGATTTGTTATCCTAAAGAATAAGTTCATTTTATAATATATATTAATGTAAGTATGTTAAATATGTGTTAAATATTTAAAACCAAAATAGCATGGTTGTCTCTGTAAGTTCTCAAAATGTGTTAGCCATTAGTATTTCTGAAGTGTGTTTATTTCATTTTTCACATTTATATTCTTTCCGCCCTTTCTCCTTGAGTTTTCTATTTCTTTTTCTCCTTCCTCTTTCCCTTCCCCCACTCCCACACCCAAAGTAGGGTTTATGGGGAGATATGACAATAACTGAAAACCATCCTAGGCTCTTTTTCTTTCCCTTTCATCTCTATTGACTTGATGTTAAGCCCCGCCCCCACCAGATCACTGACTGGATACATCTGACTTAACACTGGTTCCCCAGAACCCCATATATTTGCAGTCATCCTTCTGTTCATTCTCTCTCATGACCCATTTGGTTCTAGAAAGTCAAAGCTACAGCTACAAACTGCTGCTCTTCAACACTATTGCCCTTCTCAGACCACTCCTACGATCCACTACAAGGGTTTAGAACATTTTCTGGAGATATATTTGATTAAATGAGCTCAAGCAGCTGTAAACAGCAGTAGACTATTCTGTGAAGAAGTATGCAGATAATAATGTTACTAAGATTTTAATTTGTCCCCAGTTCTGGAAGCTTCATCTTTGCCCTTTGTCCCCTATTGTATATGCCTTGTCAAGAGCTTTCCTATGTAGCGATTGTTGTCAAATGGGCTCTGGTTTTGAGATTCAGATAGTCATGCTGTTTGTCAATTTAATGACCTGCTTTGGTTCATTTTACAATTAGATATCCCTCTGCCTCATGGCCTAATTCTGTTTTTATTGATTTGCCTTTTAATGATGAACTTTGAGATTTAGTTTTACTATGTCTTGGCTGCATTCTATTTTAAAGTATAGGTTACCATTTTGCCCTAATTCAAACTACCAGTAACATCTGAATTTTGAGTTGCAGTTGAGCATATAAAAATACTGATTTGCTACAACAATGAAATAGTTACTGCCTATGATTACACTTTTGGTAAACAGAATCAGTTATAGAGTCCAAATTTTAGAGAACCATCCAAGGGATTACTTTTTCCTCCAAAAGATTTTTATGCCTGACTTTTGCCACAACCTCCAGTGATCTTCCTAGTGCTCCTCATGATCAAAATAATTTAAGGTTCTATAGCTGGCTCTTTTATCTATGCCACTGGGAATACTTTATCTAAATATGTACAGTTGTATCTTCAAATAATTGTAGATTAAAAATGAAACTCTAAAGTAAGACCTTTAATGACTAGTCCCTTTAAAGTTGTGTTTTTTTTCCCCAAAAAGTCAATTAAACACTTTATCTCAAGATTTTGCTGCCCATATCATCTTAAATAGGCCATGGACCTGCATTAATCCACCATCTGGGGCAATTTAGTAGTTGCTTTTTAGGTTAAAGGTGGCCTTTGGCAGGGTAAGTTAATTGTCTAACCCACCCCTGATATTGTCCCAGTTGCAGAGCAGATGGTGCAGTGAGCAGAGGGTAGCTATTGCAGACCCACCCCATGGTTTCATCGGCTTACAGGCCACAACACAACTCTCTGAAGCTTTCAGAATCAGAAACAAATGAAAACCTCTCCTACAGGGGGCTCAAGAACATTCTCTTCCAGCTCTGCCTCCCCAAACCAACAGAGATCTGAAATATAAACTATCTTTTTGTGTAATAAAAGATAATGGAATGACTTCTACAAGTGTTGAAAAAAGTTTTTTTTGAGTTTAGGGAGAAAGCCTGGGTGAGAAGTCCCCTAAAGAACAGGTGTTGCAATGTGTTTGAATAGTGGGCCATCTGCTTGGCTATAGGAACCTGCTGGGTGTAACTGGCTGCCCGACACATCAGGATGTCATTGATTAATACATCACATAAAATATGTTAACACCATGCTTGTAGGGAATGGTACTCGGTGTGGTACGAAGCTGAAATTAAAATCGAAGATCTGTAACTTGTTTGTTCTGCTTGGTGTGGTCTAATGTGAGATTTAAGTATATTATATTTGGGAGTATGATAAGCTTTTCATTCACTTATTTAGTAAAACTATAAAACATGCTACTTCTTCTTTTATACCAATAAGATCCAATGGAATGAATCTTTCAAAATGTAAAATATCTTCTCTACAAAATATAATGCAGTCAAACAATATTCTACTCAAAATCACATCCCCCAAAGATCAGATTATCTCATTAGTAAAAGATTCTTCCATCCTAATCCACAATTTTTTAAGGGTATTACCAGAGCTTAATATTCTTTCATGAACGTAGTGTATATCTAAAGTGTATTACTTTGTCTTGACTTCCTTTGAATGACATTTCTGTTTCATAGAAGTTCTTGTTCATATTTTTGAAGGGAGTAGGTGTAAAACCATTTGCAGCCTTTATATAGCTTTTGAAGTATGTTGTGTGTTATCTGAGTGATCTGTCTGCTACTCTTATGTCTTTCAAACAGGCTGGAAAATTACTAGTAGCTCTCTCCATCTTGAAATACAGGTGACAGAAACTGAAGGAAACACCTTAAAACTATCAGGGAAAATCTTATAATTGGGTTATAATTTTTCTTTCTGTAAGGAAAATACCATTTAGACATAGGAAATAGTCTGGGAAATATAAATTGAGCTTAGGAGCAACTGGATCTGTAATACATTGACTGAAGGAAAGCTACAAGGCTCAAAATAGCCTGGAGTTAAAACTCCAGGTCCTCCCCACCATTCTATACAGAATAAAGAACTTTCTCCCCCAAAGAAAGGAATGGACATTAAGATTAATTACGTTCAGCTCCCAGCCAATCCCAGTCTCTGGTGATGCGATTCATGGGGTCTCGAAGAGTCGGACACGACTGAGCGACTGAACTGAACTGAACTGAACTAATCAAAAATAATCATGAGAAAAAACAGACCCCCTCAAAATGATGCATCTCCACATATATGTTTTCTATATATACCTGCTCTCTTCTTGACTAAGTGCATCAGCTCACTAATCTGACCTTTGCCCCTTCTCACATCATTAAAGGTGATCTGTTCCTCTAAAGTGCGGATCTTGTTTTTTTTGTTGTTTTTTTTTTCCACGAACCTCACCTTCTCTAACTCCCTTCCCTTACACTGACAGTTTTTGGTAATCCTCAGTGTGATTAGAAAATTTATTCATGATAGAAGTCTTCTATGAAAATGGAGCAGTTTTCTGTTTTCCATTGTCGGATCTCTCCAGTTGTCATAGGAATCACGCAGGTAAATTGTAATAATGTGCTCATAGTCCTGGACACCAGAAGCACCATTGGTTATATTGTTGGTTTGTGAACATCTATTGCAAGTTCCATCTCAAAATTCAAGTCATAGTCTGGGGCTCTCCTTCTCCCCCTAGCAAAGGGCTTAGAAACCGGGATTGGACCCCTGGGGTTCTGGCAAATTGAGAAAAGTATTTTGTCCATCTATTTAAATGCTTTGTGGGCTCCAATGTGATTAGTATGGGCCTCAAGACACAGTTGGTCTGGGCCTTCAGGGAGCCGCAGCTGGGGTGTAGAAAGAGGAGGAAAAGGAGGTAACAGGTAGCATGGGCCAAGGAGCCACCATCCATGGCAAGAGTCCATCCTGATACCACACAGGAGGGAAGGGCAGTTCTTACAGTCAGGCCAGGTCTATAGAATGGATGTTGGCACATTAGCGGCTCCCTGCATAAATTAAAACCCAAACTCCCAAACTCAAACTGCTCATCTTTATGAAGCACAACAGTCTGCCAGTGCATCAGTGGGCTTCCTCTTGTAGCATCAGCCTATGATGACAATCAACGTTAAAGATAATTATCATTCCATAAGAAGTAAAATAACATTTTAAGGGTTTTGTTAGCTACTCCTTGTTGTCAAGTAATGTGATTCTGCAGAACTTCTGGTTCACTCTGATGAAATGCAAGGATTATGAAAATTAGATAAACTAAAAATACTTCCAACAACAACAAAAAGATTAAGCTTAAGATGTTGCATGACTCTAACTGAACAGAAATCTGAGCTGTGTTCAAAGGAGGTATCTTTTACAAAAAGCAGGGGCAGATATAAAAATAGAAATTTGAGCAGTGGCTCACAGCCTATTTTATATCATTTGGATTCAGAACAAATGGTACCACAATATCTATCAGTAGAAAAGATCATACCCTGCTTGAAAGGAGAATGGGAAAAAGTGATTTATGAGGTGCTTTTGAAGAAAACATGGCTTCTGGAAAACAAATGAGAGACAGTCAATGAAACAGCTGAAAATGGTGCCTATTAAAATTCAGGAACCAGACCAATTCAAATTGAAACATTAGCATAAGGTGAATAGGTAAGATGCCTTAAAGTCCTCGATATTCATTTCGGGCTCTTTGTATTCAAATGACCATAACTAATTAAATATCTACCCTTTTATTTTCCCAACATACATAAATTCCACCAATGACCTAAAGTTAAAGTTATATTGTCTTTGTATGTTTTCAATATATTTAAGAAAAACAATGAAAAAAACTTACTCAAGGGAGGTCTCTGAGCCACCCGGAACTTTCAATTTGCAAGCATGTAAATTGAGTCTTGTAAATTGATTCAAGGACGTGGTAATTTTTCTTAATCTGGAATTTGGATTCTGAGATTAAGAAGATACCATCTCTTGGCACTCGGTTCTGGGGCAGCACAGAGTTCTGTCTCTGATCTTGCATCAGCAGTTTAATAGGAAATGCAGAGCCTATCCCTGTTTTTTGAGTAGAGCCCTAGAGACACCTTTCCTGGACAGAGTGGACATGTAATCCTTCATCATCACTTCACTCATCTTCTCTTGTCTCAGCCTTCTCCTCTGCTACCGCCAGCCCATGTGGCCACTGGTGTAGCATATGTTAACTTGATAAAAAAAAAAACAGCAAAGAATAAGAAGCAACTAGCTCCAGCAGAGAATGGAACAAAACTGCTTTTGCCATAGGATCTGCCCCTACTTTTGAACTGCCTTTGGTGAAACTCCTTCTGAGGGAGACTGGCTGGATCAAGGCAGCAGTGACTCTGGGCCTCCCAGCCCTCAGTCATGTGTGCTGAATGCATGGAGGTTTTCATCCCAGGAGAGATGCACGTTTTCCCTCCATGGCTATAAGAAGTCTTCACTTTTCCATATTTCCACTGAGAGGGGATTGCTGAGGTCAAATACGTTTGAAACTAGGGAATACATACAGGTAGCTATAAGCTGACCACCCAGAAACTTGGCATGCCCGTGAAGCCAGCCTTTCTGGTATTTTTTTTTAAAGGAGTACTGTATACAGAATTGTTTAGCCAAGAAAAATAAGTACTATTTCTTTCTCATTATGGAAAAAAGCACCAGACTTCAAATGTGATAAATGCATGGACTTATTTTTCTTAAACGACATATTCTTCTTAAATGATGAAGGAAATTTATCCAGAGTAAACTTAGTTTTCATTGATACTTCTTTCTGTTTGGAATTTTGATAGAGAAGTGAAATTTATTTTATATTTTATAAATGCATTTCATTAAAATTTTCAGACATCATTTTTCATTATTTTTCTTAAATGACAAAGGAAATTTATCCAGATTAAACTTAGTTTTCATTGATACTTCTTTCTGTTTGGAATTTTCATAGAGAAGTGAAATTTATTTTGTATTTTATAAATGTATTTCATTAAAATTTTCAGAAGTTTCTAATACAAATGGCACCATTTTCTATAAATACAACAAATGTAATAAAATGATATCTCTATACTTAAGTATTACAAAATACCAATGCTGACAGACAGCAGTTAAATTAATCAAAAGATATATAAGTATGGTAATCATCCTTTAGTGAGATACCATTTAAGATACTGTATCTTTAGTAAAATATAATATTTACATATTGTTTTAATCCAAGTACACAGGGGAATCAAAGGTTGAATTTTCAAGAACAAAAATAGAGGTAACAAAAAAGTAATAACATAAAATGAAGATTAAGTAAGATTTTACATGTCAAAATTGAGTACAGTTATTTAGGAATTCTGCTTCTCAGGTGGCTTAGTGGTAAAGAATCCACCTGCCAATGCAGGAGTTCAATCCATGGGTTGGGAAGATCCCCTGGAGAAGGACATGGTAACCCACTCCAGTATTCTTGCCTGGGAAATCTCATGGACAGAGGAGCCTGGTGGGCTACATACAGTCCATGGGGTTGCAAAGAATTGAACACAACTGAGCAAACACACATACATATTAAGCAATTCCAGTCTCCCTGGTCACAAAAGTCAAAAATCAAACTTTTTACTATACTAATGTTTGAAACTATAATTTTTTTTATTGAAATGTAAGGAGAGAAATCTCACATAAATTGTTTTGTAGAGCCTCAAACCAACAGTTAGCTGGTGACAACTATCAATAATATTGATATACCTTAACATTCAATGTCTTTTTGGGAGAGAAGGAAAATTGTATAATAGCTTATGGTACCATTTAAAGCCACAAAATTAGAATACTTTATTAAGGTTATGTGCATAAAAGAGCTCTAACTTAGTTAATAGGAAGAAAGGATCCTGTATTTTATGTTCAGTAGCTTATGCTGCATATTTTTTAAAGTTGAGTTCCATAAGTTATGATCAATGAAAATACTAAGTGCATTTGTGTTCACAGAACCTGTGGAAGTCTATCAGCCATTTAAAATTTAGTGTTGAAAGACTTTATAAAGCTCACCCACAGTTCACCTCATCAGGAGTAATTAATAAGTTCTAATTCACCTACTTGCCATTTTTGTTGGGTCTTTCTTTTAATAAATTTTGGAATTAATTGTTTAGAGCAATATTCCCTCTGGAAATAATACATGATAGATAGGCAGAAGTGATTAGCTCCAGGCGAGTATGGGATTATGGATAGGAAACCTTGGACATGTAAAACCTTCCATGGGGACTAAGCTCCAGGAAGCACAGCCACCTCCACCATCTTTATTTCCTTCTGTCTCTTCCCTCAGGTTCTGCTTTGCTCCCATCAAGAAAGTCCTGCTTTGCCTCCTGCATCATACAAATGGGTAAGAAAAGTCCAGATTTCAAGTTCAATCAAAAAACTATCAAATGGTTGTGAATGTGGGTCCCACATGCTGTCCTACAGCCATGTTTTACAAAAGTAATTCTTGAAAGAAGCTAAATAGTGATTCGATAATTACTGGAAAAATTCAAGCTAGACATGGAAAGAATTTCATGGAGGCAAGATTGATTATACACTGGAACTGGATGTTGAACAAGGTCATGAGATAGCTACCTAATAAAAAGATATTTTCTTAATATGACTTTTATTTAAAATATTGCAGTCTGCTTTATGACACAGTAGCAATTTGACTAAGGCAGAATGTTGGATAATGGATTATCAGTTCAAAATGTTTTCTACAGTACCTATGATTATGTAAGAAATAGCTCTGATTTGTCTTTTTCGAAAAGCCAGTAAAACATGACTGTGTTCATAAGAAACTTTGTAAGCATAAAGCATTTGGACCCCAAAATACCTATATTTTTTAGCCCACTGACTGCTGGAATATCCAGAACAATGGATTTCTCGGGTGAAACAATGGATGTTTCCAAGTGTAATAGATTCAAGAAGAGGGGGGGAATCCCCCCTTTCTCACAGGTAAGAACATCTTGCATTCCTCAGAATTAAATATATACCAATCTACTTTCTATCCATCTAGTCCATTCATTTGCCAAAGGATTATTTCCTAATACACCATAAAGTATGAAGTGAATGGATGAATAATGAAGATAACTAATAATTATATCTCATAATGTCTACATTTGAAATTATAAAAGTCACAGGTTTAAAATCCCCTGAGATAAATATTTTTTCTTTCTACTCTGTGTTCTAACATAGAGAAAGTTAGCATTTTGGAGTCAAGCTGCTACTTGAATCATGACTGGTGGCATTTTTGAAAAGGAAATGCCAAACCATTTTAAGATTTCAACAACAGAAGACTTGAGAGAGAATCAGAACTAAAACTGGGGCAGAAAGAAATCCCCGCCACTTAGAGATTGACGCTTTCATTCATCTTCTAATTCAGTCAAAAATGCATTCAATTATACACTGCCTTAGTCACCCCAGTTACCACTGCTCTGGGATTGATCCCTGAGTCCCTCCTACTCTTTTCTGCACAGAGCCATCCATATATTACTAATTTTATTCCTGATAGCTTTCCAATTAATTATATTCTGCGCCATAAAAAGAATATAAGGTGAGCACTGTTCCCAAGGGGTGATCTGCTTCTAGTCTGTTACCTTCAGGTAAGGAAGTAATGAGATGAGAGAGGGTTGGATGGCGTCTCCGACTCAATGGACTTGAGTTTGAGCCAACTCTGGGAGATAGTGGAGGACAGGGAATCCTGACATGCTGCAGTCTATGGACTCAGGCACAGCTTAACAACTGAACAACAAAGAGTCAGGCACAACCGAACGACTGAACAACAACAATAATGAAAGCAGCCATCTAAATGCACCTTGATCTTCTCCATGTTAACAAGCTTTACACTTGGAGAACCATATCGAGTTTGTTCCAGGGTAGAATCTGATGTTTACAAGTGCCCTACCACAACATGTTATATTCTAGTATAATCAGCTTTGGCAGCTTCTAGTTCATTCCTTCCTCAAGCTGAGCCATTCGGTATGTTTTCAGATTCGATTTATTCACCATCTTATTTAATCAAGACTTTCAAGTGTATCCTCTAATTCAACAGGAGACTTATAAACTAGTGTTTCTCAAAGTATCTACGGTGAATGATGATTTTTTAAAAATTTCCCCACTGTCACAGACCAACTTTTTGGTGAAGTACAATGAAAATGAATTACTAGAAAATGATACTGGATATCAGCAAAATTAAGTTGCTATTAAAAAAAAATCTAAGGGTTGGCTCAATTTCTGTACTTAGCTTGTCACAAATCAGTCTCAGTACATAGCCCATGCCTTCCTTGCACAGCACTGTTCTCAAATATTCTTGTTACTTTACCTCAGAGTTTTGCCCTGTGGGCATCATGGTCCTTCTAAGAACAGAGAGATGGGAACTCACCACCTGGGCACACGCAATAGGAAGTTGTGCTTCCTGTAGACATTTTTTTAACAACCATAAAGCTGAATAAAAATCAGTCTACTTTTTGTTATCATCATTCACCATTCACTGACAAGTCTAAACAATGTCAAAAAATCTTCTCCCTGAAAAAAGTACTCCTCTCCCCTCAAGATATCTTTTCCACACACACAGATCCTACCATCTGCACTGCAGTCAATTTCGTTGCTGTGCCCTATATGGTTGCTAGTGTCTCCACACTGTATGATCAAATAGGACACACTATTAAGGGTCTGCCCAATCAGAAAATAATCATGATGAGATGCGTATCAGAGAGAGAAGCTAGTCAATTTAATGTCCCAGAGGTTGACGGTGGGGACATTGGTTCAGATAATGAGATAGTGCCTTGTTGTTTGTTCATTATTTTTTTTGTGTGTGTAAATCCCTGTCTAGGATCACCCATAAGAGGGACAAGGCCAGAGGACAGGATGGTTAGCAGGGGAGAACTGGAGAATTCCAGTACCCTCAACTACTAAGTTTCTAAAATTAGGCCCCAAAAGTGATAAAGATATCAAGACAAAATGGAAAAATATAAATGTATCCTTGTTGTATGCCAGTGTATAAGACATATCAATTCTCTTTATTGCAACAGACACTATACAGAACTCCCTGAATGCATGTCAAAATATTCACATTAACAAATTACCAGGTAATCACAAAGGCCATATGCAGTAGAGGAGAATTGCCTTGAGTAACAGCTTTTTCATTTCTGTCTACCACTTAACAACATAATAATTGTACTCTTAATTTTATTATTCCATGTAATCCTGGAAATGCTTCAGTTTCAAAAGACGAAGACAGAGGGAAACTTTCTCAGATGAAGTATTTCTTGTAATAATTGTGTTGTCACCATAAATGATGAAATCATGCCTATATCTCCTTGGCCTTAAGAGCTGGAAATGAAAATTGAAGTGTAATTATTGCTGCTAGGTCAGTCATGGAATAAAAGCAAGAGCAAATTTTGAAGTGAGTTAAGACTAGGTCACCAAATAAAATACAGGCTGTCCAGTTACATTTGCATTTCAGATAAGCGGTAGATACTTTCAGCACAAATATGTCCCCAGATATTAAATGGAATATATACTTATACTAAAAACTTATTTGCTGTTTATCTGGTATTTAAATTTAACAGCATGTTCTGTATGTTTATCTGCTATATCTAGCAAGATGAGAAGAGAAGCCCCAAAATTCGAATCTATTTGTTTTTCTAAAGCCATGGAACAATCTCAACAGCTTTACTCAATAAAGAGAATATAACACAGATAAAACAACTGGCACTAAGCTGGGAGTTTTCCCAGATGTTTACCAGGATTGAAATTAACTGCAAAAATTAAAGAAACAGACTAGGGGAATATCCCAACCCTCAGAGAGGTAGAAAGATTGAAAGAGGGAGGAACTAAGGCAGAGGGAAATACAAGAAAGAGAGAAGAAGAAAGGAAGAGAACAGAAGAGGAGAGAAAGACACTACTAGGAGAAGGAAGATGGAGCCACAGAGGAAAGGACAGCACCATTTATATGCAGCGCTGGCTGGACAGCACCTCTTATTGGCTACTTCTCCTTCTTTGTTGCATTTCTTTACTCTTTAGTCAGTGCTCTGTCTTTTCACCTCCCAAATCAACTATCTGCATTTGATTCATCATTTGCTATTAGGGAGCCCAAACTAAGGCAGTCAGATTTCTAGAAGTCTGTTGTATCTCCAAATTTCTGATCAATGCAATAGATTATTAGAGTGCATTTGGTTAATAAACAGCATTTTATTATACTTTGATAATATACTATTGTTTATAATAACAGTAATTGCTATTTGCATCTCAGTGTTTTCAAATAATATATATATATTAATATATGCATATATTGCCAATTCAATATTCTTTCATTCATTCATATTTTCTCTTTTAGATGAATTTGTGAATTAATAAAATAATCTAGAAAAATGGTACAGATGAACCTATCTCCAGGGCAAAGACACAGATGTGGAGAATAGACATGTGGACACAGGGGGAGAAGGGAAGGGTGGGACAAATTGTGAGATTAGGATTGACATATATACACTTGGAGAATCCTGTGGACAGAGGAGCCTGGCAGGCTATAGTCCATAGGGTCGCAGAGTCAGACACAACTGACGTGACTTAGTATGCATGCATTATATACACTACCATGTGTAAAATAGATAGCTGGTGGGAAACATGGGAAGTTCAGCTTGGTGCTCTCTGATGACCTAAACAGGTGGGATTGGAGGGGGAGGGGGAGGAGAGAGGGGATATATGTATACATATAGCTGATTCACTTCATTGTGTGGCAGAAAAACACACAGCATTGTAAAGTGATTATCTTCCAATTTAAAAAAAAAAGTGAAACTTTACTATCAGTAGATAGTGATCACTAGGCCTTTAAAATAAAACAAGAAGAAAAACATAAGTGCTTAAAAAAAACGATGAGGTGAGGCAGACATAGAAGAATGAAGTCCATCTAAACATGCTGGCATCATTTAAGTTGCTCATTACTTCCTATAGCAGCTAAATGGACTAGGAGACCTACTAAATCAATGTCTGAAAACTCTAGATTTAAACAGTTCAGAGGTTTCTTTGAACTCTAACCATTTCTTCTTAAGAAGTCTCATGAAAGTCATCTCAGTGTTTCAGGCACTCTACTTCTCAGGCAAGAAAGGATTTAAGAAATTTAGAAGGAAAGAGACACTTTGTTCAAGCCCCCATGGGTTAGACAGTTGATATATTTTGGGATACCCTATTCTTGGACCACCCTTCCTATGTTGGGAAATTCTTCATCTTTTGAGTCCTGTCCTTTTCATGACAGAAGCCAGAAACTCTTTCCCACCTCCCATGTAACCAGGCACCAGCATGTGATAGAGGCCATGCCAACCAGACCAATTCTTGCAATACCTCAGTTCAGAAACTGGTGACCACCTGAGCTAGTGCCACATAGATTCATTCCAGGGAAAGTAAATTGCAAAGACATGGACTTCGAGTGGCAAGTCCTGAACCATGAGGCTCAGCTACAAGCTACAGCTTGTTGTCCAGGGTCTGTGGTCTTGCCTCCACCTGGTGACTCCACAGGACCATCCTGTGTTAGGATTACATGTTGCTGCTGAGACCACAACTTGGCCACCTGATGCCAAGGTGCCAATACTTTGGCTACCTGATGCAAAGAGCTCACTTATTGGAAAAGACCCCAATGCTGGGAAAGATTGAGGGCAAGAGGAGAAGGGGGCAACAGAGGATGAGACGGTTGGATGGCATCATTGACTCAATGGACATGAGTTTGAGCAAACTCAGGGAGATAGCGAAGGACGGGGAAGCCTGATGTGCTGCAGTCCATGAGGTTGCAAAGTCAGACATGGCTGAATGGCTGAACAACAACACCCTGAGACCACAGGGGCGTTCCAGGAGGCACAGTGGTAAAAGCTTGCCTGCCATTGCGGAAGCTGGGGGAGACACAGGTGCAAGCCCTGGGGTGGGCAGAACCCTGGAGTAGGAAATGGTAACCCACTCCAGTACTCCTCCCCAGGAAACACCATGGACAGAGGATCCTGGGGGGCTACAGTCCACGGGTCGCAGAGTGGGAACACGACTGGCAACTGAGCGCACACACACACACACACAGACACACACACAGACACACACACACACACACACAGACACACACACAGACACACACACACACACACACACAGACACACACACACACACACACACACACACACACACACACACACACACACCCGAGAGTGCACACCTCAGATAGGTCTTGAATCCGTGGGCTGAGACTCACTGCCTTTTAATTGAGATCACACATCTGGTCTTAGGACTTAATGAAGATCAGCTTTTTCACGTCTCAACATAGAAGGAATTCAGTGAGAGGTGAAGTGATAGGTTAGAAGTAGATTTATTGAGAGAGATACAAATATAGGTCACGCAGTCCATATCAGAGAGCAAGAGCAGCCCTGAAATAAGGGGTGGTTAGTTTTTATGGGGAGATGGCAATGGCACCCCACTCCAGTGTTCTTGCCTGGAGAATCCCAGGGATGCTGTCTGTGGGGTCACACAGAGTCGGACACAACTGAAGCGACTTAGCAGCAGCAGCAGTTTTTATGGACTGAGTAATTTCATAGGCTAGTGAGTGGGAGGATTATTCCAACTATTTCAGGGAAAGGGGAAGAGATTTCCAGGAATCTGAGGAAAATGTCCACTTTTTAGCCTCTTATGGTCAGCCTCAGAACTGTCATGGTACCTGTGTATATGTCATTCAGTGTATGCTAATGTGTCACATTATCTCTTGAGAAACCTGTATGCAGGTTAGGAAGCAACAGTTAGAACTGGACACGGAACGACAGACTGGTTCCTAACTGGAAAAGGAATACGTCAAGGCTGTATATTGTCACCCTGCTTTTTTAACTTATATGCAGAGTACATCATGAGAAATGCTGGGCTGGAAGAAGCACAAGCTGGAATCAAGATTGCCGGGAGAAATATCAATAACATCAGATATGCAGATGACAGCACCCTTATGGCAGAAAGTGAAGAGGAACTAAAAAGCCTGTTGATGAAAGTGAAAGAGGAGAGTGAAAAAGTTGGCTTAAAGCTCAACATTCAGAAAACTAAGATCATGGCATCCGGTCCCATCACTTCTTGGGAAATAGATGGGGAAACAGTGGAAACAGTGTCACAGACTTTATTTTTTGGGGCTCCAAATTGCTGCAGTTGGTGACTGCAGCCTTGAAATTAAAAGATGCTTACTCCTTGGAAGGAAAGTTATAACCAACCTAAACAGCATATTAAAAAGCAGAGATAGTGCTGCAATGAACATTGGGGTGCACGTGTCTCTTTCAGATCTGGTTTCCTCGGTGTGTATGCCCAGAAGTGGGATTGCTGGGTCATATGGCAGTTCTATTTCCAGTTTTTTAAGAAATCTCCACACTGTTTTCGATAGTGGCTGTACTAGTTTGCATTCCCACCAACAGTGTAACCAGGACATGGAAGTAACCTAGATGCCCATTAGCAAACGAATGGATAAGGAAGCTGTGGTACATACACACCATGGAATATTACTCAGCCATTAAAAAGAATTCATTTGAATCAGTTTTAATGAGATGGATGAAACTGGAGCCCATTATACAGAGTGAAGTAAGACAGAAAGATAATGAACATTACAGCATACTAACACATATATATGGAATTTAGAAAGATGGTAATGATAACCCTATATGCAAAACAGAAAAAGAGACAGAAGTACAGAACAGACTTTTGAACTCTGTAGGAGAAGGTGAGGGTGGGATGTTTCAAAAGAACAGCATGTATATTATCTATAGTGAAACAGATCGCCAGCCCAGGTGGGATGCATGAGACAAGTGCTCGCGCCTGGTGCACTGGGAAGACCCAGAGGAATTGGGTGGAGAGGGAGGTGGGAGGGGGGATTGGGATGGGGAATACATGTAACTCTATGGCTGATTCATGTCAATGTATGAGAAAACCCACTGAAATGTTGTGAAGTAATTAGCCTCCAACTAATAAAAAAGAAAAATAAGTAAAAATAAAAACACAAAAAAAATTTTAAAAAAAGAAGTAATGGGGTCTAACTGTGATTTTAATAAGAATATCCCTAATAAATGATGATGTTGATCAAAAAAAGAAAAAAGCAAAGACATTACTTTGCCAACAAAGGTTCGTGTAGTCAAGGCTATGGTTTTTCCAGTGGTCATGTATGGATGTGAGAGTTGGACTATAAAGAAAGCTGAGTGCCGAAGAATTGATGCTTTTGAACTGTGGTGTTGGAGAAGACTCTGGAGAGTCCCTTGGACTGCAAGGAGATCCAACCAGTCCATCCTAAAGGAGATCAGTCCTGGGTGTTCATTGGAAGGACTGATGCTGAAGCTGAAACTCCAATACTCTGGCCACCTCATGCGAAGAGTTGACTCATTGGAAAAGACCCTAATGCTGAGAGGGATTGGAGGCAGGAGGAGAAGGGGATGACAGAGGATGAGATGGCTGGATGGCATCACTGACTCAATGGACATGAGTTTGAGTAAACTCTGGGAGTTGGTGATGGACAGGGAGGCCTGGCGTGCTGTGATTCATGGGGTCTCAAAGAGTCGGACACGACTGAGCGACTGAACTGAACTGAATGTATCACAATGAGCATATAACGAGGCTCAAGGTCTACGGGAAGTTTATGTGGTATCCTCAACAGCTATGTCATTCTTTTAAAGGTTGTGTCCTGCCCACTTCCCTCCTGTTTCATTCTTAGCTATGTAACTCAAAGCTGATTATCTGGTCCTTTGGAAGGGGCTTTGTGCTACCAAAGTCACTTGATACATTTCTTTTCTGCTTAAACAGAGTTTGCAACTGTGGCTTGCAACTAAAAACTAGCTGACATACCCTTTAAAATATGCAAAGCTACAGTGTAGGAAATTTAAAGATGAATGGAATCTTTTCCTCAAGGAGTTTATGTAGTACAGTGGAAAGAAAAAAAAAGTAAATGACAACAATGTACAGCAGACTCTGAGAAGGCAGATGAGTATTTTAGGTAAGAACATACCCTTTGGAGCCATACTGCCTAGAGTTCAAATCACGGCCCCACCATTGTTAACATTGTTTCATTGGACAAATTACTTAACTTCTCTGTGCCTCAGATTTTTTATCTGTAAAATGGAGATAATGACTATCATATAAGGTTTTATTGTGGAGAGTCCTGATTATTTTCCTACATCCATTCTCTCCTTTCTGGGCACATGGTCAATCAACTAAAGATTATATTTTCAACCTCCCTTAGAAATAACTCAATGCAGTTATGTCACTAAGTGTTAACCATTGGAATGAGAGCAGAAGCAATGTGCACTACCCTGGCTTCACTGGGTTAAAAAGAAATTCCTTAATCTGGACTTGAACTCTTTATTCCCTTTCATCTTGTTTGAAAATGGTGATTACAGGTGATGAATGGTGATGGTGAAATTTAAGGTTGAGGATGGGCCATCCTGCTCACCTGGGTTCATGGGTGACTCTACAGAGCAGAACAACCATTCTACTATCATTGCAGTGTTGTAAGAGAAATCAGTGTCTGTATTAGTCAAGGTTCTCTAGAGAAACAGAGCCAGTAGGACATATAGATAGATAGACAGATAGAAAGATACATACATACATACATAGAGATAGAGATGTGTTAAAGGAATTTCCTGTGGGGATTGGCTCACACAATTAAGCAGACTGACAAATGCTTTTGCTACTGAACCAAGCTTGGGTCCACTTACCTACCATACAGCAAAGCCAGTCTACTGACACCAGGATGTGGTGAAGAAAAGGCAGCATTTATCACAGGTGCCAAACAAGGAGAATGGGAAGCTTATGCTCCAAAGATGCAAAATCCCCTGCTACTTTCAGGGCAAGACTTTTAAAGGCAACATTAGGAGTGAGGGTTGCAGCATGCATGATAAACTTACAGACTTTCTTCTGGTTGGTTGGTGGTGAGGTAACTGATGTATGTTTTAGGAATCTTAATCATCATCCTGATGGTCCCAAGCAGTCTGAAGTCTACATGCTTGTGGTCAGTATGTACTCACTATCAACCACCTGGGTAGAGGTCTTAATTTCTGCAGAACATCTCAAAGATGTTTCAGGTTGTTATAGATATCCCTCCTGTGATTCTGCTTTATGGCTGAAATTGTTTAAACTATCATTGCTTTTCTTGCTTGATTGTTCTTATTTTTGCTTGCATTCCCTCACTTCCCTAATTAGTAAGTACTTGTGTCTGTTCTTTGGAACTCAGGGAAGACCTAGGAGATTAAAGCTTTTTTATCTTTCTTTTTTTTTTTCCCCTTATTGCCTTTTTAACAATTTGTTGCCTATTAGATATTTAGCAGGACTCTGAGGAGGAAGGTTGTAGTATCATGTGAATGGCTTTCAGACTTTTCTCCATAAAGATGGATAGTTCAAGGTGATCCTACATGACAATGATGCCCCCAAAGAATTAAGACTATAGATATGCATAGTATAAAAGACTTGGCACTGAAGGACCAGAGAAGGCATACAGAAAATGCACTAGCGTGTAATCGTTTTCTGTACTAACATCATTATTTATAGGTGAATTAGCTTTTCATTTCTTTACAAAATTCCGTCATTAATTATAAGTAAGTTCCAAAAGTAAAGTCTTTTTCTATTAGCAAGAAATGGGGGACATAGCAGGGCTTTTGTACCCAGGAGGGTCCTGCAGAATGCTCGGTTTCACTGTTTGCAAAGCAGAGAATCAGTTTGTAAGAATTCTGTCCAAATCTGAAGGCCTTAGAATAGGGGCTGGAAGATGAGAGGTGATGAGGGGACACACTGGAGTAAGTACAAGAGCTGAGAATTATGGGCTGCTGTGTGGGAGGGCAGAAGACAAACATTCCAGCTCAAGAAGGGAAGGAGAGAATTTGCCCTCTACAGAATTTGCCCTCAAAGAATTAGATGATGCCCACCCATATTGGGGAGGGCAGATTTTCTTTATTCAGTCTATTGATTCAATGTTAATCTCTTCTAGAAACACTCTCATAGACACACCTAGAAATAATGTTTCTGAACATCCCTTAGCCCAATCAACACATAAAATTAACCATCATAGTGTCTTTATTTGTTAAGCTTCTACGTCATTGGGGCTCTTTATTACAACAACTCTGGCTTTTACTCTAAATACTATAGTAATCACAAGGATTAGATATACATGTTTTTAACCTGAGCTTAGAGCAGTTCCTGGCTTAAAGGTACTATTTAAGTACTGTATACATTTTGCTAGTATTAGACTCTTTTTTTTTCTTTTTTTTGTGTGTGTGTGTAATAAAGTTTTATTAAAGTATAAAGGAGATAGAAAAAGCTTCTGACATAGGCATCAGAAGGGGGCAAAAGAGTACCCCCTTTGCTAGTATTAGCAATGGAGTTATATACTCTCCAATGAATCCAAAGAATGTCTGGAGGCTGCAAAGACCTCAGACTCTTTTTTTTTCTTGTGAAGACATTGAAGCCTAGATAGATGAAGCAGTTGACCCAAGGGTACACTCAAGGTGTCAGAATTAGGATTTAACCCAATCTGTCTATAATAGAGTGACGTGTAAATTTCAAATTTTAAATGTCTTTTTATTTAGACAAGTTTCACACTTACATAAAAATAACAAGGTCCTAACTGATATTGTCATCCCTGAGAATTTACATTTATTAGGTTCCCTTGAAGGTCAGGAGGGGGGCTTTCTATCCCAGGCTTCCCTTATCCTCTTATTAACAGTGAAATGAGTCCATCAGGAGAGTAGGAAGTTTGTGACACTGTCTCTAGAGTTGGGGTCTAGGGAGGTAATCACAAGAGAAGGAATCTAAGTCTCACTGAACAGGCTCTCCATGGGGTCCAGCCAGGAAGGAAGAAAGTGAGGATAGAAGGACCAAGGAGCTTTGAGCCAGGTACCAGTCCTCTGTCCCTCCAGGGATGTAAACAACAGACAAGGCACAGGGAAGACTGAGAAAGACAGAAGGATGAGAAATAGAAGTCACAACAGGGTATTTCGGACCGAGCGTAAAGACCATTTAAGCCTTTGCCTTGATAGTGTGTACATGTTTATTTTTTCCCTCCATTTCCCCTATCATCTATTTGAGGGAGTTAGTTCTTATATGTTAACAGCTCATATCATTTCACGATGTTCTGCTTGCAAAGGATTTAGTCATTTAATGTTTTATTTGCTCAGTCTGACGATTGAATACCTATACAGGTTGCTTCTCCAGGCTTGATTGCACATGGTGACTTTTGACTGACAGCCCTTCTGTACCACAGTAGTAGAGACCTCCAGGATTGCAGGGGAAGGAAAGGAAAACTAGGGTTTATTGAGCCCCACTGTGTGCTTGACATTTTAAGCATATAATTTTCTTTCCATTTACTAACTCATGACATTTTATTATCCTAGTTTTCAGAGATGAGCAACCCAGTTTAAAGAGGTTACATAACTTCTCCAGGATATAACAAATATAGCAAGTGGAGGAACTGCATTCAAGCTCAACCCCCTCTGACTCTAAAGTCTGTGCCCTCCACTCTACTCTGCACACACCCATGAGTCTGCTGCCATTCAGACTGAACTGGATTTTCTCTATGAAATGGGGATGATAAAGCTACTTACCTCATAAAACTGGATGAAATGAGATGACATATGCACTTAGCCTGGTGCCTGGCCCGTTGTAACTGTTGAATGTGCTTAGAAACACATACATATTTTCTGTATGTGACCATGAGTTGCTAGTTATGACATTTCATTTTGCACCAAGATCTATGAAGTGGACTGACTTGTCAGCTTAGTCAGCCTACCTAAGCTGTGAGTGGACCATTGGGCTAATTGCTCCATTTAGTGGTAAATGAAGAATTATCATATGAAGACAAAAAAAAAAAAAAAAATGTGGCAGCTGACTTTTCTTGGTTGCTGCAGAAGGTAAAAAGCAAATGGGTGGAAATTACAAAAAGGCAGAGTGCAACAACATTTAGAGAGAGAAGTCCATTTGTCAGATGTCTCCAAAAGAAGTAAAGATCACTAAATGTGTCTAAGCTGACTGGAGGACCACCTGACGAAGGTCGCATGTTACAGCATCTTCTGGGCAAGACACCAGACTACAATGTCTCACCCTGTCTCTTGGCCATGTTTCTATGGCTTTCATGTAGGTTGCAGAGAACAGTTCTATTTCTTTCCTGGGTAATCTCAGGACATCTCAACCTTGAAATTTATATGAATTGTGCTTGTTTGAAGACTGTTTTCTTCTTCAAAAGCCAGTTTTCCCATTTGTCTTTCCCTGCACCTTTTGAGGGAAGAACCATGTTGGGCATCTGTTCCCAGTTTTCTGTCCTGGCCTCCAGCTATGAAGAACACCCCCGTTCCCATGGGGGCGGGAAGTTTGGCTCTCCTTTTAGAAATTCCCTTCTGTGCTGCGCTAATCACACCCTCGGTACATTTTACATCTTATTTTTAGGAGCAAAGTATAAAGAATCCTAGCACCAACAGCAGTTTCTGTGGCAACCTGCATCACCGCCCCCCCCCCCCCTTGCTTGTCCAGCTGTGCAAGAATTAAATCCTAAAAGAGGCCATTTTACATCATGTAAAGGAGATCCAAAGTGAAGGTGCTTTTTAAATGAAGGTTTTCTTCTAAGTTAAGTGGGAACCAGCCAGGAATTAGGTTGGGAGGTGGGTGGGTGAATAAAAGAAACAGAACCTTTAGTTAGACCTAGAACACTTATAAAGTCCCAGGTGTTCACAGGCATGCCCTAGTTGCCCTGATTTTTTTCCCTCAGGGCATCATTTTAGATACAGAAATAGCATTTAGACCAATGAAAACTAGGTTTGAATATTTATATCCAGGGTTTTTGTTGATAAGTCCTCCTTCCCCCTCCTCCTCCCCTTATGGGGTCTAGCCTGCATAACCTTCCAGGTTAGACAAGATTATAAAATGACATATTTTTCATGTTTATCTTGAATAACTATCCAAGCTTCTAGGAGATTTTCACCAAACTCTGTCTTCCTGACACAGTCAAAACAGATAGAGACCCCTGGCCAGGCCAGTGGGTAGGCCTATAAAAGCTATGCCCTGAGAATGATCTTCAGTGGACTCCGAAAGACCACCCAACCAAAATAATCTACCCCAAGGCTGTTTCCTGTCCCAGATTATCATAATAACCCCTGCTTTGTGTTGTCATTTGATTCCATCTGATTCTAGGGAAAAAATTACTTATACTTCTGGGAGGATTAAGATGTTCTAATCAAAGTTATATTTTATATTCTGTTTGCTTCTAGGAAAACATTATGTGGTCCATAATTTTAAAAAAGACATTTATTCTAAGACCATTAATACAGAGGCTACAGAAAAGGAAAAATAAACATGCCCCAAACATAGACTATGCTTAAACATTGATTGAACTTTAAGTTTCTCAAAGTCGAATGAGTTTTTAAATTATGATTCATTATATAGTTATCACCTGTTAAAAGATACCAGTTTGTCAGAAGACATTTTTCTGATACTAAATTCTTAAAAGGGACACTTCTATGTAAGAAACAGAGGAATGGACTTTTTTCAAAAAGTTATTTATGAAAAGATACAAAATCATTCTCCCCAGAACCATTTGTAATATTGACCTTTGATAAAATCTAAGGTTATAACCTCACAGTAAGACTCAGTGAAGCTACCAAGGTAGTGCAATAAAGCATTTTACAGTCAAAATACGTTTTACCCTTGAAGTTTTTTTCTCTCTCCATTAGATGTAGATTCATCAAAGACAGGGGACACTTTTTATCCACGTTTCCATCCCCAATACCAAACACAATAGCTTACATACAGGTGACACTTAGGACATATTGAATGAACTGATACGATAATAACTTATACAATAATAAGACCATTTCCTCAAAGTATAACCTCTAACATCCCAGAAAAAATTTCACCCTGGCACTGGATTTGAAGAGTATTGCTCTGTCTAACAGGGACATAAGAGAGGGGGTGAAGTCTTATCTCTGCATCCCCATCCCCCACACTATGCCTTCCTCAGCAGCTGCTCAACTCATGTCAGCATCCTTTTATTTGCTTCTGTGGATAATTGGGGAGTTTGTGTAACCTTTTCTGGTAGAAGCGGTTGGGGCTGGGGAGATGACATCATAACAGGTGCTGGCATTAGAAGGAAGTCCGGCCAAGCGGCCCCAGAAAGAAGGCAGAGCAGACGGGAGTGAGTGACAAGAATGCGGGCATGTTCCTTCCGGCAGCACAAAAATGGAACAAGCTCAGAGAAGCTCAAAGACTGAAGGCTTCCTCACAGAATCAGAGAATGGAGGTTTCTCCTTTACTCATCATTGAAATCATGGGTCCTTCTCTTTAATTCTCTAATATCTTTCTCAGTATCCATAAGATACTGAAGCATACAGTTCTGTGTTAAATGTCAGGGAATGGTAGAGCCTACAGTATATACTAGTCAGATGACTTACAAGCACTTGGACCCATTCAATTGAACTTGGCGTGTGTTCTTTGGTGGACTCTACTTTTAGGTCACTTGTGTTTGCTAAGTCGCTATAGTCATGTCCTACTCCTTGTGACCCCATGGACTTGTATAGCCTACCAGGGTCCTCTGTCCATTGGATTCCAATGTCCAAGGCAGTGGTTTGCCATTCCCTTCTCCAGGGGATCTTCCGGACCCAGGGATCAAACCCAGGTCCCATGTCTCCTGCACTGGCAGTCAGGTTCTTTACCACCAGCGCCACCTGGAAAGCCTGGAGGTCACTCCTACTTCTCCTATAACCATGTGGCTCTGAGGACGTTTCATCACGTGCTCTTTGGCCCAAGGCTGCTTTCTCTTGGTCTCTTTCCTTCTTAGCTGAATTGATTTCTGATTCTCAGAGTCAGATTCCTAACACCTACCTGGGATTTTGCACAATTTCTTGAAAGTCAAGTCCTTCCTTTCCGGGGAAGATTTTATACACACCAGATCTCTTCTGTTGTTGCTCCTCTGATATTCTCCCACTCTTTATTTAAATGCCCCAAATTCCCTAACAATTCTAGGCTTGACTCATTGTCTTACCTGACAAATGTTAACATATTTAGTGGAAGACTTTAGCCCACTCACATTTATTTTAACCACTGGTATATTTAGTGATATTTTTGACTTTATATTTTAAATTCTTTTTCATGTTTTTCTATTATTTGTTTGTCCCTCTTTCTTGACTTATTCTGAATGAAGTCTTCTTTTTCTTTCCCTCTACAGCAAGGATAATTTTTCTGTTATGGACCAGATAATAGATATTTTAGTCCCTGTCAGCCATATGGTCTCTGTCACAGCTCCTCAATTCTGATGTTAGAGTGCGAAGCAGCCAGAGACAATACTCAAATGAAGAAGCATGGCTGTGTTTCAATAAAACTTTGTTTACAAACAAGCAGCAGCCCAGACTTGGCCTGTGCCCAAAATTTGCTAACCCTGTTTGTAGAGGATTGGAAGTTCTATATTCTTCATTATTAACAAACATACTTTGCATTTATTAGAATATACATTTAACTTCTGTGAAAGATCATATAAATGTGTTGTGTTGTGTTGTGTGTTAGTCACTCAGTCACGTCTGACTCTTTGCGACCCCATGGACTGCAGCCCACCAGGCTCCTCTGTCCATGGGATTTTCCAGGCAAGACTATTGGAATGAGTACCATTCCCTTCTCCACAGGATCTTCCTGACACAGGGATTGAACCCAGGTCTACCCACTGGTAGTAGATTCTTTACTGTCTGAGCCACCAGGGAAGCCCAAAACAAGATAGTTTTATTTCTCTAATTGTATGTGAGTAGTCAGGGGCTGCTTGGGCAACACCATAGTTCGAGGACCCAGGATTCTATCTTGTTAGTCCTGGTCACTAAGGTGTTGCCCTCACCTGAACCTACATCCTCATCCACATTTCAGCCAGTGGAGAGGGGGCACAGGAAGTGGAGAGCATTCCCCTTTTCTTTAGGCGCACAGCCCTGAAGATGCACAAATCATTTCTCCCTGCTTTATGATTAGAAGTTTGCCATAGGTCACACCTGGCTTATAAGGGAGCCTGGGATATGTAGACAAACTGGGAGACCATGTGAAAGTGAACGTTGCTCAGTTGTGTCTAACTCTGCGATCCCAAGGACTATACAATCTGTGGAATTCTCCAGGCCAGAATACTGGAGTGGGTAGCCTTTCCCTTCTCCAGGGGATCATCCCAACCCAGGGATTAAACCCAGGTCTCCTGCATTGCAGGAGGAGTCTTTATCACCTGAGCCACAAGGGGAGACCATGTACCCAGCTTCAAATCCTATGACTGTAGAAAATGGAGAGGGTAGATAATGGGAGGCATTTAGAAGTCTCTTCAGCAACTAAAATTTTATTTTCTGACTTGCTTCAAAGGTTAATTAGAATCTATAACCCCTCATCCAATGAAAACACAACCGTTAGCATATATTTATTTAGCACAAAGTCTAGTTATGTTTTTACTGCTGTCATCTTGCTAGATTCTGGTTCTTCATACTCCCGTGGGAGTTTTTGTTGCTCCATGTGAAATAGACGTGATTGGTTTATCAGTGATCATATTCTAAGATCTGACCTCCAAACTTTCAGAACAATTATTCCACACATCTTTCTCTTTTTTTCTCTCGTGGAGAAAGAAGAATCAGTACTTGGGAAAGTCTTTATATTTTTACTTAGAAAGACCTGAATTTTAATAAGTGTAATTTACACATGAGTTTTGTGTTTAGTGGTGGACAATGTGAAGTGAAATATCTGCTCATGAGATATGACATTAAGTGAAGGAACAGCCCTCCACAGACAACATGTCAGTGCATTAGTTCCCTATCGTATCTCTTCTGAGAACCTCAGTCAACATCCCCCTTCATGAATAATTTTCCATTCATATGTATGGGTGTTTGACAGTTTGTTTACATGAACATTGGGAAGAAAAGCCAAAATTATTTGGCTTGGCATCAAAACCTCCCTCTATTTTTGTTGTCTGCAGAGCTCTGATTCAATGCATTTTAATAAGCTTTTAACAATGCATGAATTTGAGTCAGAGGAACTAGAGGAAAGGCTAGGATGACACACACTTATTATAGGAAATAATGGGATGAGACGTCATCTATTGTTTGCCCTGCCAGCAACCCTTATATTAACACCCTTTCTCCTTCAGAAGCGAATTGTTCTCATTATGAGCAGGCGTGAGCAACTTGGCATGATTTGGCATGTTCCTTTCAGAGGTTTTAAATCTCAAATCATGCTTGAGTTAATCTCCAAGTTCTGTGTCGCCCAGATTTTATCCGCTTTCTTCAAGATCCAGGCTTTGGAAGATTTCTTCCACACATGGCCACTAGACATTTGTAGTTAGCTCATCCTGTGGGAATATTTCTTGACTGATGCAAAAGCAGGCAAGAAATGCAGTATTGTTTTCTTTAGAGGCTGGAGTAATCCCTTTTTCTGCATGCTTGTTCTCCTGTTCTTTGGCTTACAAAGATGACCCAACAATGTAACAAAGTAAAATTTTAAAGCTTTGGGGTATTTTAGTTTTTTTAGTAGATGAAAAAGTAATTTGGACTCTCTCATTTAGTCCTACTGAGTAGCCACAGTTTCAGAGACAAACCAGTATATTTAAGTTGCCTGCAGTTTCTTCCTGTTGCTAGAGGTAAATTTTGAATTTTAGGTTGCCAAAACTGAAAACCATCTAGGGGTTCATAACTAATTTCTGCATATTAAAGTGGAAACAGAAGCTATTCTGCTGGCAAGCGTTTTGCATTGTGGATAGATGTAAAGCAAATAATCCCACATTAATTATGGAAAAGCAAGCCCTGAACCACTGAAATAATACAAATATAGATGCCTCAGACTGAAATATTTTCATTCAGTTTAGAAATAGGAATTCGATATGTCTTTAGCAAGACTGTGTCCTTTCAGTAAAAAAATGTCTTTTTTATAAGTATATATTTGAACTGCACTGAATGTGTCCCCAAAGAATAGTTATTTAGGACTAAATAACCTACACTTTGGGTTTCCCTGATGGCTTAGCTGGTAAAGAATCTGCCTGCAATGCAGGAGATGCAGGCAGATGCAGTTTCAATCCCTGGGTTGGGAAGATCTCCTGAAAGAGGAAATAGCAACCCATTCCAGTATCCTTGCCTGAAAAATCCCATGGACAGAGGAGCCTGCGGGCTACAGTTCACGGGGTCGCAAGAGTCAGACACAACTAAGCGCAGGTGCCACAACCTACACTTTGGTTAATATGTTGACTATTATTGTGACTGCCTTGCAGTGAAGGGGGTGGGACATCAGTCCACACTGAGATTCCTCCCTGTTTGTCATACTGGGGTGGAAAAAAGAAAGTTAGGCTTTGAAGCAAGGGAAAGGGAACTCTTCTCTCTTTCTTTTTCTCTCTTTCTGTGTGTGTGTGTGTGTGTGTGTGGCTAAGAGAGATGGGGCACTGGGCTCTTGGAGAAAGAACAAAGGATGTGCTATTTGTGGGGCATAAATAAGCACATGTACATAGTGGCAGGTCTGGAGGAATGACCTGTAGGGGACTTCTGTGAAGGGGCATGGCCCATGGGCTCTACTTAACCTTTTTAGCCCCCGATTTCCCAACCTTATTCAAATAAGGAATCTTCTGTTGCATAACACTTGTTAATATGTCTCTGATACTTTTCTGAATACCACACGATGGGAAATATTGTTAGTCAGACATCCTCCAAGCATGCATTGTAATCACCCAGATGGCTTGTTGGAACACAAATTACTGGCCCCACTCTCAAAGTTTCAGATTCAGTAAGTCTGGGGTGGGCCTGAGGATTTGCATTTTAATGAGTTCCTGGGCACATGCTGATGCTTCTGGGTCCAGGAACCACACTTTGAAAGTGAATCACAGACAGAAATGGTCTGGTTCCTTCCTTCTTTTCCTAGAGTTTTTGTTGTTCAGTTGCTTAGTCATGTCCGACTCTGTGACCCCATGAAATGCAGCATGCCAGATTTCCCTATCCTTCACAAACTCCTGAAGCTTGCTCAAACTCTTGTCCATTGTCCAGTCAGTGATGTCATCCAGTCATCTCGTCCTCTGTTATCCCCTTCTCCTCCTGCCTTCAATTGTTCCCAGCATCAGAGTCTTTTGCTATGTGTTGGCTCTTTGCATCAGGTGGTCAAAGTACTGGAGCTTCACCTTCAGGATCAGTCCTTCCAATGAATATTCAGGGTTGATTTCCTTTAGAATTCCTAGAGTAACACAAATCAGATCAAGAAGTAGTTACTGAAATAAAGGTCAAATATGAAAAGCCCACATTTAAACATCATACTTAACAGTGAAAAACTGAAAGTTTTTTCTCTAAAATAAGCAATAAGGAAAGGATGTACATTCTTGACACTTTTGTTCAGTATAGTACTAAAAGTTTTAGCCAGAACAATTAGGCAAGAGAAAGAAAAAAAACACATGCAAATCAGGCAGGAAGAAGTTAAATTGTCCCTATTTGCAGATGACATGATCTTATATATAGAAAACCCTAAAGATTCCACAAGAAGACTCTTAGAATTAATAAACTAATTCAGTAAAGTTGCAGCATATAAAATCAACATACAAAATTCAGTTGTGTTTCCCTACACTGATAATAATCAATCTGAAAAGGAAATTAAGAAAAAACTTCCATTTACAACAGCACCAAAAACAATTAAATATTTAGAAATAAATTTAATGAAGGAAGTTATTTGTATAGTGAAACTACAAAACATTGATGAAATAAATAAAATAAGACACAAATTGAAAGTCACCCTGTGTTCTTGGATTGGAAGATTTAATTATGTTAAAATCCTCATGTTATCCAGAGCAATCTACAAATTCAAAGGAATCACTATCAAAATTCCATTGACATGTTTTACAGAGATAGAAAAGCAATTCTAAAACTCACATGGATGCATAAAAGACCATAAAGAGCCAAATTAATCTTCAAATGGAACAAAATTCATGCCATCACACTTGCTGGTTTTTAAATATATTACAAAACTATCATAATCAAAACAATGTAGTACTGGTATAAAGACAGACCTATAGACTAATGAAACAGAATAGAGATCCCAGAAATAAATCCACACATATAAGGTCAACTGATCTTCACAAGAGCGCCAAAAATACAGAATAGGGAAAGGTTAGTCTCTTCAACTGGAAAAGGCAATGGCAGCCCACTCCAGTATTCTTGCCTGGAAAATCCCATGGATGGAGGAGCCTGGTAGGCTGTGGTCCATGGGGTCGCTAAGAGTCGGACACGACTGAGTGACTTCACTTTCACTTTTCACTTTCATGCATTGGAGGAGGAAATGGCAACCCACTCTAGTGTTCTTGCCTGGAGAATCCCAGGGACGGCAGAGCCTGGTGGGCTGCCGTCTATGGGGTCGCACAGAGTCAGACACGACTGAAGCAGCTTAGCAGCAGCAGCAGCAATCTCTTCAAGAATTGGTTTTGGGAAAACTGGATATCTACAGACAAAAGAATGATATTGGACTCTTATACCACACAAAATTCAGCTCAACATGGAATACAGACTCAAATGTAAGACCTGAAACTATAAAACTCCTAGGAAAAGACATATAGGAAAAGTTTCATGACATTGGTCTATGCAATGCTCCATAAATATGACATCAAAAGCACAGGCAACAAAAATGAAAATAGACAAGTGGGACTACATCAAACTGAAAAATCTTCCCTATACCCCAAACTACCAACAGAAAGGCAATGTATGGAATAGGAGAAAATATTTATAAACTACATATCTGATAAGTGGTTAATCTCAAAAAAAAATGTAAAGAAATCCTACAATTCAATAGGAAAAAATCCTAATATACCAATTTTTAAAATGGGCTAAGGAGTTGAATAGACCTTTCTCACAGAGAAGACATGTAAATGGCCCACAGGTATATGAAAAAATGCTCGATGACATTACACATCAGGGAAATGAAAATCAAAACCACAGGGACATATCACTTCCTATCTGTTAGGATGGCTATTATGAAGACAACATGTTTTGACAAGGATGTAGACAGTCTTTAACCCTTGCACACTGTTGGTGGGAATGTAAAATGGTGCAGCCCCCATTTCACAGAGATAACTCAAAAAATTAAAAATAGAGCTATTGTATAACCCAGCAACCCCATTTCTGTGTGTTTATCCAAAAGAACTGAAATCAGAATCTCAAAGAGCTATTAGAACTTCTGGGTGAGCAGCACTATTCACAATAGCCAAGATATAGAAACCACCTAAATATCCATTGACAAATGAAAGGATAAAGAAAATATGGTATTTACATACCATTGAATTCAGTCTTAAAAAAGAAGGAAATTCTGCAATATGTGACAACATGGAGGACATTATGCTAAGTAAAATAAGCCAGTCATAAGAGATAAATATTGCCTGAATCTGCTTATATGAGGTATCAAAAGTAATCAAATTAATAGAATCAAAGAATAGAATGGTGGTTTCCAGGGATTGGGAAGAAGGAGAAATAGAGACTTACTAATCAATGGGCATAAAGTCATAGTTAAACAAGATGAATAAGCTCTAGAGATCAACACTTTAACTATAGTCAATGAGAATGTTTTGTTAAGAGGGTATATCTCATATGAAATATTCTTACCACGATAAAAGAAAACAGACAAAAAAGTAGTCATTGAACTTGTCATTGAACTCATAGCATGAGCAGGGCATATAGGAATTGTTCTGTCCCAGAAATGCAAAGGCACACTGGTGAAGAAGATCCCAGAGACAAAGATTTAATATACAATTACCTCTCAGTTATCATAGCAAGGGGATTTTTAAAATTAATAAGCACTTATTACATTATGCACACTTCCTGGCTACTTTGACCATTTTACAATGCGATAGTGTTTTGTTTCAAGTGTAAAATAATTGGAAGGAGTTTTACTCATTAATATCAGCTATAGTGCATTTTCTGCCATCTTGCCACCTTAAGACCATTTGGGCATGCTGACTTGTGTTGTCACAGCAGTTCAACATCTAGTCAATTAAATCTGAAGAAACCCAATTTGTCACTAGGTGATTTGGAATTCCAACAATAAACAACTGGTTTTGTTGATTGCTTTGGCTGAATTGATTAAATGCCTCAGAGATATAGTAGAAACACTTCAGTTTGTATGACAGCATTGCATTTCTGCTTTCCAGTAATTATAGTCTCCGTTGAGCCAATATTTCCAAAGGAAGCTGTGAAATGTTCTGAATTGGTTGGTGTTTCATTTACAATATATTATTATCTTTATTATATTTACCTGAAATAGGAAATTAACAAAAACAAAACCACAGGTAAAGCAGAATAGATGAGCTGCTTGTACCCAACCAAAGTTCATCTAGAGAAGTTAAATATAAACACAGTATTTCTGTATCTGTGAGACACTTAGAAAGTGATAGTCATTAACAGCCCACAAATGCCTCTTGGCACATCTGTCTATAGTGATGAACTTAAAGAAAACGTCAAGGTCACTCATTCTGTGTTTAAAGACTTAGGGAACTATTCCTTCTTGTAACATGCATCTTAATGACTCTGGTGGCCCTGAACTTGTGCTGCTCAGATATCTGCTGTGATGAGCCTAGTTGACTATTGCCCTACTAGCTGCCCCTCTGAATGTACCACCGCATTTGTGCCAGGGTCACAATTCCCACTGGAGAAGGAAATGGCAACCTACTCCAGTATTCTTTGCCTGGGAAATCCCATGGACAGAGGAGCTGGTTGGGCTACAGTCCATGGAGTTGCAAGAGTTGGACATAACTTAGTGGCTAAACCACCACCACCACAATTCCACAGACTGCTTCTAATCAATAACTGAGCATGATGAAGATTAAATGTGTTCTGTTCCTAAGAAACATGTTGTTGTTCAGTTGCTCAGTCATGTCCAACTCTTTGTGACCCCATAGACTACAGCACGCCAGGCTTCTCTGTCCATCACCATCTCCCAAAGCTTGTCCAAATTCATGTCCATTGAGTAGGTGATGCCATTCAAACATCTCACCCTCTGTTGCCCCCTTCTTCTCCTGCCTTCTATCTTTCCCAGCATCAGGGTGTTTTCCAATGAGTTGGCTCTTTGCATCGGTTGGCCAAAATATTGGAGCTTCAGCTTCGGCATCAGTCCTTCCAATGAATATTCAGGACTGATTTCCTTTAGAATTGACTGGTTTGATATCGTTGCAGTCCAAGGGACTCTCAAGAGTCTTCTCCAGTGCCACAGTTCAAAAGTATCAATTATTCAACAGTCAGCCTTCTTTTTGGTCCAACCCTCACATCCATACATGACTACTGGCAAAACCAAAGCTTTGACTATATGGACCTTTGTCAGCAAAGTAATGTCTCTGCTTTTTAATATGCTGTCTATGTTTGTCATAGCTTTTCTTCCAAGGAGCAAGAATCTTTTAATTTCATGACTGTAGTTACTGTCCACAGTGATTTTGGAGCCCAAGAAAATAAAGTCTTTCACTGTTTCCATTTTTTCTTTATCTATTTGCCATGAAGTGATGGGACCAGATGCCATGATCTTAGTTTTTTGAATGTTGAGTTTTAAACCAGCTTTTTTGCTCTCCTCTTTCACCTTTATCAAGAGGTTCTTTGGTTCCTCTTCGCTTTCTGCCATAAGGGTGGTGTCTTTTGCATATCTGAGGTTATTAATATTTCTCCTGGCAATCTTGAGTCCAGCTTGTGCTTCATCCAGAGACACCTTCAATGGCTAACTTAGTTCTAGAACTTCCCAGTGGTGTGGCTCTTTGGGAGCCACACCCAGTCTGAGACTTTCACCACCCAACCTTCCTACCCATCTCCTCCCACGAGAGTCAGACTTTGTTTCCGTCTGAAAGCTCTCTCTCCCTTCTCCTGCTCTCTCTCTTTGTCCTTTATAGCTGTTACCCTCTCTTGCACATCTTACCCCATCTTGGCATCTACTTCTTGGAGGACTTGAACTCACAATGACCTTGAGTTTAGACCATCACCGAAAACAAAATCAAGAAAACCTGATGCTGGACCTAGAGTAACAAAACGAAACACCCAAATCTAGAACTTTAATAGTTTTATTGTCAGAGTCACAAATTCAATGTAAAATTTTGTGATGTTACTTCTCTTTGTATTTTGCATGTCATAACTATCCACAGCAGCATGTTACCATGAGAAAAAGTCTTGCTTCTCCCGACATGTACCCTCTCTTATTCGAAGACTGGTACAGAATATATAACTAAGGAAGACCTAGTGTATAGCACAGGGAATTCTACTCAGTGCTTTGTGGTGACCTAAATGGAAAGGAAATCTAAAAAAGAGGGGTTATGTGTATACATACAGCTGATCCACTTTGCTGTAGAGCAGAAACTACCACAACATTGTAAAGCAACTATACTCCAATAAAAAATGTTTTAAAAGATTGATGCAGAGATATTGAAAACTATCTTTCATGTAAAAGTTTATAGTTTTTATTAACTAATATATTTTAAATCATTTTATGTGTTCCTGCTTAAAATTTTTTCCCACTAGAAAATCATTATGAAAAGTACAGAACATTATTTTAAAAAATTAAAATCACCAGCATGCCAGCATCCAAAGATACATGCTATCCAGAGTTACCATCTTGGATGCTTTTGTCTGCATTTTTTCTATGCAGGCATTGATATCTACATAGCTGAGATAATACTCTCTATATAAATTTAATATCCTGCTTTTTCCCATGGTATTAATTTTTTATGAAACACTTTTAATGTCTACACAATATTCCATTGTGCATTATCTTATGATTTACTTCACTCTTACCTTACCATTAGAATTCAGGTAATTTCTAATTTCCCAGCTCTTATAAACAGCCTATGATGAATGTATGTGTTCATAAAGCTTTAGTTTACGGTTTGGTGTTTTTTTTTTCCTTTCTATATAGATCCCTAAAAACCTTTCCTGGCTTCCTGATAAACCTACAGATGAGGAGAATCAATAAGCTTTCTTCCCGCACTCACCCAGCGTGTTAGAAGGATACCGAAGGCTTGCTGCTGGGCCTGTATCCTTCTGACAATACCAAGGTGTAAAATCGTGGAGTTGAATGAGATAAGCCCATCTTTCCATCCATATTTAATATTTCTTAAATATTTGATTAGTGGACTTAGCTCCTCTCTGGTTCTGTAATTTTTCTTATACCCTTTAGAACTGTAAGAAACAAATGTACACATATGGTAATGATGCATCTAGGATATTACTATATTGTCTTTATACCATAGAGAACACTCAAAATTATATAGGAATATAGTTGGCTCTGTGACGCTATTCTCTCCAGCACATATAACTTATTGCTGTCTGTTTTTATATTACTTTAGGTTTCTAAGCATTAAGAACTATATTATAGCTCTGTGAACCAACTCACTGAGCCTTCTAATATTAACCCAATCAAAATGTTGTTCACTTGGTAGGTATTAAAATGTCGCATTTGAAATTTTTTCTTTTGTGTTCCCTGAATTTACCCTTGACTCTACCTTCATTAAAAAAAAGACTGTATTGTGTTTCACTGTGCATGACTTTGTACTAGGAACTGAGTTACAAAAGTGTTATTTTTGATGTCAAGGAATTTCTAGTTTAAAAACCATGACACTGAGGACAAAGGAGCATCTAACAACCCATCTGGGTCTCAGTGCCTGCCAGGTGCTGGGGCCTCTCGGGGAGTTCAGGAAAGAGGGGTCTGGGTAATTCCAGGTTTCCAGAGGCTGGAGCCGGTACAATATTGTGCTCCTCAGAGGGAGATCTGTGAAGGAAATGGGATTCTGGAAGCTTTTCAAATTGCAGTGGTGAGGCTTGGGGTCTGCCAGAGAGAGAACATTTCAAGATCTGGGATCTAAATCAGGAAAGATTCTTTTTCCTGATAAAGGTGGAAGCAGAGCCATCTAATGTTTTACAGATTGAAAATACAGATTCAGAATAAACAGAGATGATAATTTAGGAAAGGCAGGTCTTAGCAAATGGCAGAGCAAACAAGCAGTGAGAGTTAGTGTGGAGAATTAAGGCTAAGCACTTGGACACACTAAGGTGCTTACAGCAGGAAATGCAATTACTTTCAGATCTGCTAGATCTAATTAGGCCCCCTTATTGCTTTTAATAACAACAGTTCTCTATAAAATACAGTAGTTCTGCCTCTTTGCTCACCATAGTGTATTGTTAGCTTTACCTGGCTTTGCCTTCAAGGACAGCGTGAGGGGTATGGGAAAAACACTGCTTCTTCCCTAAATGAACTTGGGGTGGAGAAAGTGAAATGTAGTTCTGAGATTGCCAGTATCACCGATAATCAGTTAATGCTAAGCTGGGATATGTTTTCCAACTGAGAATGTTTTAATGTAATAATAATATGTTAACTGGTTCCCAGTGTACTGTGCCACCCAGACATGAATTCTAGGAACTTCAAGTTCAGGCACAGAAGAAGAACTTAGACAGGGCTCCCCGGAAAGCAAAGCATGAGACATAGACTGGGGTGTGGAGTTAAACTGGGAGGTGGCCCCAAGGAGCAGGAGAGTGGCTGCTGAGAGAGGGAGATAGAATATGAAAAAGAATAATACACGGTGACTTTTTTACTTTAGAGCAGCTTGTATTTGAGGTCAATACAGGGAGAGTTTTTACCACTGGACATCAAGGACTTGTCTTATCACAGGTCCTCAGAGAATCTGTGGCCAATGTGTCCCAGGATTTTCCCGCTGAAGGACAGGAAGGCGGGGGGCAGGGGTCATTCACTCACTGCTTGTTCCTCATTCCCCAAAGTTCCTCCCCTAAGGCATTAACACTCCCACACTTCTACATCACGTCTGTGGACCAAGCAGACTTTGGAGGAAGTCCTAAGGCAGAAAGCAGAGAGATGGCCAGGCATGTGCCTGAGGTGAGACTTGTCACTCACAGGGACTGACCGTCCACTGACCAGCTCCAGGGTCCCCTGCTGAGGTCTGTGCTGGAACCAGATGAGCCAAGGGTACAGTTAGGCCTACGGAGGACAGTGCCTTGACTTTTTGTTGCTGCCTCTGCCACTGCCACCCTCACTAGTATTCCTTCTTGCCTCAGTCATGGGGCTGTCTTCTGGACCCTCTTCCCGGGGAGCACAGTCACTGGTTAGGGTCTCAGTGTCCTGTCATAAACCTGCACTAACAGGCCCTCTGACTCTTCTCTCCACACTTCACCCAGGCAGTTGTGGCATCTCTGCCTCATTTGTTGTAAGTTATTTTTATGTCCAGCCAACAAAGAACCCAGCTAGCAACCTATTAAGTGTCCTTGCCAGGAAGTTAGATCCTGAGCCCTGGAGTGTGCTCCTAGGTTGATAAATACTCGCTATACCATGCTCCCCTTCACACTCTACCTCCCTCCGTCCAACACACTCAAGATCCACTCCCACACATGTTCCTGTCAGTACATTTTAGGGAGATCCTGAAGTTCTTCCAGTAAGAAAGCTGGCTGCTGCCACAGGGACTGCTTGGGCTACACAGAGAGCTGACCCAAATTATTAAAATCTGGTGACATCCGTGTCTTACCTACTGTAAATAATGCGGCTCTGAATATTAGGGTCTTGTATCTTTTGTAATAAGAGATTTATCTTTTCCAGATATGTGCCAAGAAGTGAGATTTCTGGGTCAGATGGTATCTCTAAACAACCTAAATTTTCATTAACAGATAAATGGATAAAGAAGATGTGGTGTATGTGTGTGTGTGCATGTGTGCGTGTATATACACGCACACATATATATACAAATTATATATATACAGTGTATGTATATGTATATATATATGTGTGTGTGTGTATATATATATATAATTTGGAATATTACTCAGCCATAAAAAAGAAGCAACATGGATGTACCTAGAAATGATCATACTAAGTCAAGTAAGTCAGACAGAGAAAGACAAATTATCCTATGATATCACTTATTTGTGGAACCCAAAAAATGATACAAATGAACTTATTTATAAAGCAAAAATAGATTCACAGATATAGAAAACAAATGTATGGTTACCGAAGGGGAAATGGAGTTGGGGGAGGGATAAATTCAGAGATTGAGATTAACAGATACACACCAGTATAAATAAAATAGACAAACCATAAGGACCTACTGTGTAGCACAGGCAACTATCAATATATTCAATATCTTATAATAATATATAATGAAAAAGAATCTGTAAAAGAATATGTGTATATGTGTAACACAATCACTTTGTTATACACCTGAAACTAACACAACATTGTAAATCAACTGCCTCCTGCTGTCCTGCTGCTCTCTTGGGACTAGCTAGACGATTTCTCCCAGAACAGATGTCTTTTTCTGGAAGAGCTCCTGCTGGCACCCACATTATAGGACTTGGCTTCAGTGCCATGAACCGCTTAAGGGAGATGAGGACACAGCAGCACTCATCATTGATGATCTGAGACTTTGATAACAGCAATAGCTGTGCGTAGCATCTCAGTTGAGTCACTGTAATCCCCTGTGCTGGCTCCAGAAATCACTTTGGCATTGGCATTGCTCTGGTTTGCTTCATGATCTCTCCAAATTCAGCTTCACTCACCATTGAGGGTCAAAAGCCCAAATCTTGGCTGCCAAGGTGGATAGAGGGGTCAAAGGCCTTCATGTAAATATCTGATGGAGGCCCCACTGTAGCATTTGCAGGAGGAAATAAGGCTGGACTGAGGTAAAGGGCGGGTGGAATGCCCAGGGGGAGGTACAGCTACAAAAGGAGGTAATGGAGGGGCAGGAGATGCTCATGGGCGATGCCAGAAGGAAGAGGAAGACTCCAAATGTTGAGGAGAGAGGCGGTAGGGATAGAATTGGGCCTGAGACCAGACTCATCAGGTGAAGGACTGAAGGAGAGCGCTTGAAGTCAGGCAGCACATGGCGGGGCTTATCCTTTTAGGCAGATGTGAGTACAAGGTTCTCAATGTATGACCCAACCATCGGCAGAATTGCTAGAATACTGCGTTGGTCCTTTCTACCTATTTCCATTCTTGAGACCCAAGCACATTCACATTCTGAGTCTCTGCCTCAAATTATGACAGGTCTGCCAGGTGGCTAACCCCATGTCCACTTTTTCTCTAAGTACTTTTCTGGAAAGGGTTTCCAATAATTTTGTGGACCAGGTTTTCAGAGGCCACCACCACCTCAGCATACTTCAACCCCAGCACATCACAGACACCTACAAAGGCAATAACCGGGCTCAGGGCCTGCCCTGCGGTCCACCAGGAGAAGCCACTCACACGAACAGCAGGCTGTCTGTTACTCCAGCCACTGTAAGTGTGCATAATCACCTGCAGGATGTTGTCGTTGCGTTGGAGTTGACTCCTGGTGAACAGGAGGAGGTACCTCAGGACTGCTGCTTCTGTCATCTGAGGGCTACGAGCTGGACATCAATGAATGGGGTTGCTTTTCCCCTAACATCCAAGTTGTGATGTGGTTCCAGCTGAAGGAGGCACGGCAACAGGATCCTGCAATGCCCACTGGGGGCAGTTCTTCTTCATGCATCTAACATGAGAAGAGACAGGGCATGTGAGGTGAGACTTGGCTTGTTGGAGGCACTGGAGATCCTCCTGGCTCAGTGGGGATAGACTAAACTGGACTGAATTCTTCCTCTGTTCTCTAAACATTTCTAACATAGCCCTTAATCAGTCACTGAGGGAGTCTCCCCAGGGTTGAAGAGCCATGTTGCCCTGGGTCAGAGGTTACAGGTTGTAGCTTTTCCTCCCTGTTCCCAACCCCATCCTCACCTCCCCTTAAGACAGGGCACCTGTCAACTGGCCCAGTGGTATAAACAATGTGCTTATCCTCAAGGGCAGCTCTGGGGATCTTTTTAAAATGTACAGATAATCAAATAAGGTGATGATTCAAGAAAAAAAATAGAAAATGGCTGGAAAAGCCATTTACCCAGAGGAATTTTTTCACCCCCATCTTTATTCTGTTTTATAATAATAAATTTTTGATATAATTTTCAGTTTTAATTACTACTGATAGCAAATGGGGAAAAATGTCTTGTCCTGCTGTTGTTCACTATTTATCTTTCTGGTAGGTTGAAAACTGTGTAAGAAATTTGATGATGCTGTCAGTCTTTTACTCTGCAATGTGTTTCTTCAGTTTTGTAACAACACATTTTAAAATGAGAAATGGGATGTGAGTTGTTAGAAAAAAACCAAAAGACAAATACTATGTGATTCCACTTATATGAGTTATCAGAGTAGCCAAATTCATAAAAACAGAAAGTCTACTTGGTAGTGACCAAGTACTCCTTCTTTGAAGGAGCCAGCTCAAAAGTGTTTCCATTGGCCATACTAAATAATATCATTTTAAAAATCCATGATTCCCCTAGTGATACTCAAGAGAAAGAGGAAAAGATCTTCTTTATAGAGAGTAACTTACAGAGAAGGACATAGGTATAGAAACAAAATCATTTCATTCGAAATCATCATTTTGTAACCCTTGGATAATAATTGATTCAGGCAAGGATTAATAAAGGATGCTAAAACCATTGGGTAAAAGTTTGTTGGAGAACAAGATAGTTATCACTTCACAGTCCTTTACCCCACAGATTCTTTTTTAATTAAGAAGGAAAAGACATATGTTTATGGTGAAGATATCTAGCAGACATGTCTAACCAAGTAATCAAATTGTTTCTCAGTAATAACAGAACAAATTTATATTCTGTACCTCTTTCTCATAAGCTACAGGGGGAAATGCACAATATCATTTATGCAATAGTTTTGCCAAAATGTTTAACTTGAATCTAATCATTAGGACTAATCCAGAACTGTGCTATTTTCAATAAAACAACTCAGATTCTTCAAAATGTCAGTGTTGGGAAAGAGAAAAGATGGAGAGATACTGTTCTATATTAAAAAGAATGAAAGAGACATAATGTCAAGCATAATGCATACATCTGGATTTTAAAAATATGTATATGCTATTTTGAAGATAAATGGACTCTATGTTAGATGACATTATCAAGGCAATGTTAAATTTATTATGAATGACAATAATAGGAGTGGAAAGTCACTCAGAGTGTCATTTGGGGTGAAATACCATGATGTTTGAGCTTCCCACGTGGCACTAGTGGTAAAGAACCTGCCTGCCAATGCAGGAGACATAAGAGACATGGGTTCAATCCCTGGGTTGGGAAGGTCCCCTGGAGGAGGGCATGGCAACCCACCCCACTATTTTTACCTGGAGAACCCCATGGACAGAGGAGCCTAGCAGTCTGCAGTCCAGTGGGTCACAAAGAGTCAGACATAACTGAAGCAACTTAGCACACATCATGTTGTTTGCAACTTATTAAATGATTTGGAAAGTATATATTTAAACATTTACATTATATGTATCATATAACAGTTATAAACATATATAAATATAAATAAATATATGGAAATAGACAGACTGAGAGTAGAAACAATGACTGTCCTATTAGCAGTGAGTATTCCTAGGACCCAAACTGTGATCTTGAAATGCTATTTCTCACTAAAAGAAACCAGAGACTCTGGGGAAAAAATGGCTGATTCCAAGTCTGTAGCAGAAAATGACAAGAAGGGCCTAGAATATATTGTCTCTCAAATACGAAGGAAGTTATCAAAGACTGTTAGGATCATCTCAAAAAGGCTCCCAGTCCACCTGAAGATTTCACTGGGCAAAGATGGGACAGTTGGAGCTTCAATCACAATAATAATTTTGATGGGTTAAAACAAATCAAATATGTTTAAATGTATCAGCTCAAAACAAATTGATCACCTTCAGAATGTGATGGCTTCCCTGGTGGCTCAGTTAAGATTTCACCTGCAATGAGGGAGACCTGGTTTCAATCCCTGGGTTGGGAAGATCCCCTGGTGAAGGGAAGGCTAATCACTCCAGTATTCTAGCCTGGAGAATTCCATAAACCGTATAGTCCATGGGGTCGAAAAGAGTCAGACACGACTGAGTGATTGTCACACACAGAATGTGATAGGACATCAATGTATTGTCTTTAAAGCTGGTTTAAACAAAACCAAAGAATCTATCCTGCCTTCCTATTTGAACTATACCACTGTCTACTTCTGCTTTATTGACTATGCCAAAACCTTTGACTGTGTAGACCACAACAAACTCTGGAAAATTCTTAAAGGGATGGGAATACCAGACCACCTGACCTGCCTCTTGAGAAATCTATATGCAGGTGTAGAAGCAACAGTTAGAACTGGACATGGAACAATAGACTGGTTCCAAATAGCAAAAGGAGTACGTCAAGGCTGTATATTGTCACCCTGCTTATTTAACTTATATGCAGAGTACATCATGAGAAATGCTGGGCTGGATGAAACACAAGCTGGAATCAAGCTTGCCAGGAGAAATATCAATAACACCACCCTTATGGCAGAAAGTGAAGAAGAACTAAAGAGCCTCTTGATGCAAGTGAAAGACAGTGAAAAAGTTGGCTTAAAACTCAACATTCAGAAAACTAAGATCATGGCATCCGGTCCCATCACTTTATGGCAAATAGATGGGAAAACAGTAGAAACCGGGACAGACTTAATTTTGGGGGGCTCCGAAATCACTGCAGATAGTGACTGCAACCATGAAATTAAAAGACGCTTGCTCCTTGGAAGAAAAGCTATGACCAACCTAGACAGCATATTAAAAAGCAGAGACATTACTTTGCCAACAAAGGTCCATCTAGTCAAAGCTATGGTTTTTCCAGTAGTCATGTATGGATGTGAGAGTTGAACTATAAAGAAAGTTGAGCACCGAATAATTGATGCTTTTGAACTATGGTGTTGGAGAAGACTCTTGAGAGTCCCTTGGACAGCAAGGAGATCCAACCAGTTCATCCTAAAGGAAATCAGTCCTGAATATTCATTGGAAGGACTGATGCTGAAGCTGAAGCTCTAATACTTTGGCCACGTGATGCGATGAGCTGACTCATTGGAAAAGACCCTGATGCTGGGAAAGATTGAAGGCAGGAGGAAAAGGGGAAAACAGAGGATGAGATGGTTGGATGGCATCACCAACTCGATGGACATGAGTTTGAGTAGACTTCAGGAGTTGGCAATGGACAGGGAGGCCTGGTGTACTGCAATCCACGGGGTCACAAAGTGTCGGACACGACTGAGTGACTGAACTGCACTGAACTGAATTGAGTAACCAAATAATAGATTAGGGGGAGTATCTCTTTATTTCAACTAATATTTCAACTAACAGATGAAATAGAAATTATTAAAATTAGAATATCTGCATTCTTCAAACCAAGTGAATGACTAGATATAGGCAGTAATCATCATCAGTGGCTGCTGACATCACCCCAGGAGAGACAACCAGATGCGTCCTACAGAAATGCCCAACATCTCCTTGCCTTGACAACAGGATCAGTGTGATCCAGCTGCCAATTTGCAGGAAATACAGAGGACAGAGAATATGTTGAAATACACCACGAGTGTGCAATCAGCAGAATCCAGACTGGGAAACCCTGCTGGTCAAAGGATGAACATAAGATGTAAGGAAATGAAAGGGACTGATAGTTTAAAACTTAAAATACACTTTTAACTTTTTATTTTATATTGGAGTATAGCCAATTAACAATGGTATGATTTTAATAGTTTCAGGTGGACAGCAAAGGGACCCAGCCATGCATATACATGTACCCATTTTCCCCCAAACTACCCTCCCATCCAGCCTGCCACATAACATTGAACAGAGTTCCTTATACTATACAGTAGGACCTTGTTTGTATCCACTTTAAATATAGCAGTGTGTACATGTCAATCTCAGGGCTTCCCACATGGCATTGGAGGTAAAGAACCAGCATGCCATTGTGGGAGACATATAGACTCAAGTTTGATCTCTAGATCGGTAAGATCCCCTGAAAGAGGCAACTCACTCCAGTATTCTTGCCTGAAGAATCCCATGGACAGAGGCACCTGGTGGGCGACAGTCCATAGGATCACAAAGAGTTGGACAGGCTGAAGTGACTTAGCACTCACACATGCACATGTCGACCCCAAACTCCCTATTTCTGCCCCCATTCTAACCACCTGGCAGCTGTAAGTTCATTCTCTAAGTTGGTGAGTCTGTTTCTGTTTTGTAAATGAGTTCATTTGAGTCATTAAAGTGCATTTTTAATAGATAGGACTAAATTATAATATCCAGGGACATTTTATCACAATTGGGTGATAAAATTGTTTGCAAAGTAACAATTACCATAAAAGTAATTGAGGAGAAAGTGTTCATCATTGGAATGAGTCTTGTGGACAGGGCTCCTGAAGTAGAAGGTAAAGTTTTATTTTCTGACCGGGGTTGTAGTTTCAAAGTTGTTCACTTTTATAAAAAATAAATTGTCATATATTTTTGTGTAGTTTTCTATCTTTATTTTTATAGTCTAATAAAATTGTTTTAAAAGAGAGAAAGATACTTTAGAAGACACAACAACTAACTGCAATCTGTGGACCTTGTTTGAATCCTCATTTGAACAAACCAATTATCAGCTATTTATGAGATAATCAGGAAAATTAGAACATTGACTAGATCTTTGATGATATTTCAGTATTATCTTTTAATTTTAGATGCAAATTAAAACCGTTAATTTTAGATCTTATTTTAAAACATACACTGAAATATTTTACATAATGCCCGAGATTTACTTCAAAATAATATATTGAGAATAGAAATGGCAGGTAGGTGTATAGCTGAAACAAAGTGGCCAAAGTTGATAATTTGTGAGACTGGTTGCAGAATACATACGGGGGGTCATTATATTATCCCATCTACTTCTGTGCATGTTTGAAATTTTCCATAAAAAGTAATTTCTATTACTGACATGATTTAGATGAATAGTTCATAAGCAAAAGAAAGCTGGACCCCTAAGTTCCTGTTTGCAGATGACTCAGACAGCTCTCTGTCTCTTCAATGAACTGCTCTGAAAATTCTCCCTCCATGGAACAATTGTTTAAGTCAATCAAAACTTAACTGTTTAAGTTAATCAAGACTTCAGGACGAGGTGTCATTTGTCAGATAAAATGTCCTTGCATACCAAATGTCCTAAGGCTTCTTTCAGATCAGACTGACCAAATAAAATACACTTTCACTTCTCTGTGGAGAACTAGGGACTGTGAACCACAGGCTCCACTGAGTACCTGTCCTGCCTACGAGTTGATGCTCAGATTGGTAACCTAAAGGACAGAACCTCCCATTCCATTCTGCAGAATTTCAGGTCCAGACCGAAAATCTGTCTCTGAAATGCCTCCCACAATTTTTGAACAGCTGCTCAATCTCAAGTTAGCACCAAAAGTAAAACATAATAATATGGGTTGTTTTTTAAGGCCTTGATGTCTCGATTTTGTCATGCTGACATCAGCAGCATATGCCTACTGTTGTGGCAAATTGAGAAGAAAATGTTTCTATGACCATGCTGCTGATTTTTAAAAATAGCATTGCTAATGAGCCAGCTGTGATTAGACAGGAAAACACTAATAATCATTTCTGCAGTTCCTTTTGTCCTAAACAATTCTCAGATGTTACTCTATCTTTTCAAAACTGCAATACAGATATCATACAGATGGCCCATTTGATGGGTTCTATTTTTAAATAAGCAACCTGGGAGGCCATTGTTTTTATTAAAAGGTAGGGGAAATAATTTATCCCAGCACTAAGAGTAAATTATGTTTCTGACAAAATGATATACTTTTTATAAGACAGTGTTGTCAGTTCATGAATGTACAGTGATTTATCTCCCTGGAACTTGAAAATCAGGGGAACAAAGATTGACTTGAGGGTTAAACTCTACAATCAATATAGTGTGATAAGGGCTGAGAATACAAAACTGCTTAGAAACCAGATAGCTGTCAGGTCAGCAAGCCTGAGCTGTGAAAGAATAAATATATTATGATACCTAAAGGGTATATTCACCAAAGTGTGTGGGAGCAGGTGATATTGACCCATCACAGAATTATAGGAAAGAGTGTCACTCAGACAAGTGCTGGCTCTGTCTGTCTACACATTGTTCTGGGCACAACCACCTTAACCAACGGCTCTGAGTTACTTGAGTCTCATGGAAAGATTACCCCTAACATGAGCCAGATGTGTCAGGCTTTGAAAACTCAAGGCAGAGGTCACAGACTAGAGTAAGGACACCTAAACTTGCTCCCAGCTGGGTTTGTCTGGTTCAGTTAGGTTCTTTTTTAATGTGTGTGTGTGTGTGTGTGTTTACATGTGTGTGTACTCAGTCGCTCAGTCATATCTGACTGTTTGCAACCCCATGGACTGTAGCCTGCCAGGCTCCTCTGTCCATGGAATTTTCCAGTCAAGAATACAGGAGTGGGTAGCCCTTTCCTACTCCAGGGGATCTTTCCCACCCAGGGATCGAACCCGCGTCTCCTGCATTTGGCAGGCAGATTCTTTACCACTGCACCACCTGGGGAGCCCAATATTCAAATTAATTGGAAACTTTTTTAATGTAAATATTTTATATAAAATTCTTCATTTATTACTTTTTTTGAGAAAAATCCCACATTGCTATGTGGCAACAGTCAACTAGAACTGTGTAAGAGCTGTCCCCTGTAGACAGCTCCCGCCATCCACAGCCTCCACCAGCATCTTCACTCAGCTCACTTACCTCTCAGACCCCTGGACACATCTGCGCTGGCTGCCCACAGCTTAATACCTTCAGCTACTCAGCCGGTCTTACTTCCTGTGTACTGAGTCCATGCTCAACCTACAATCTTCCAGTCCCAGACTGACTTCCCTTGTTGATTTTCTATAGGAAGAAAACGAGCAGGACATGTCAATGTAAGGACTCCTGCCTTTGTGACAGTTTTGTTTCATGGCTCAGTAGGAAACTGGCATTTTGATTTTACACATCAATCTCCAGTAACTCAGCCCTAGGGAGATGGATCCACTCTTGGTGTAAAAACAAAGTCAGGTCTCAGCCTCCAAGGCTGAGAATCAAGCTTCTATTGCTGCTAAGCTCTCAGTGGCTGCTAAGCTCCCTAACTCAGTGACTTGGGGCTAAACCATTCAATACCACTATATAGAATCCTCCACGAAGAAGACAGTTTCCAATTTTTACTGTACTGAAAAGGTCCTATATGCTCTAATTTTGTTTTGTAAATCACATTTGTGGAAGAATGAGTGTCTTTTCAGACTCTTCTAAGAGAAGATAAGAAACCTGATCTTCTCTACTTTGTGAATGTCATTGCCTCTGCAGTCACCCACTAGCCTCCTATATTTTATAATTTAGAAAATGTCCACCTACATATTGCACCTCAATTGTGTCATCTGCCAAAAAGCAAGATGATTGGGAAAGAAAAATCTTACAAACACTTCCTACACATTCACACATTGCTGAGGCTTTACATCATAGGCATTTGGGAGTCCCACTGTGTCTGAAAGAACTTTAGAACGATTCATGCAAGAAATAACTTGGGAAAACATAATTCTGAAAGATTCTCTTTAGCATGGGGGTTGTAATGCTAACTGATGTAGCAACTCTGATGTTTAAGATCCTCCAACTCTTTTCCCATTTCAGCCATAAGCGTACACATTGCATTCATTCATTCATTTTTAAAAAATGGTTACCAAGCCATCTATTGGGCTTCCCAGGTGGCACTAGTGGTAAAGAACCTGCCTGCCACTGCAGGAAATGCAAGAGATGCAGGTTTGATGCATGGGTCAGGAAGATCCCCTGGAGGAGGGCATGGCAACCCACTCCAGTATTCTTGCCTGGAGAATCCTATGGACAGAAGATCCTGGTGGGCTACAGTTCATGGTCACACAGAGTCGGACACTGGCTGAAGCGACTTAACACAAATGAGTATGAACAAAGTCATCTATTATGTGCAGGTGACCAATAGCCTGCACCTAAACCCAATAGAAAGCAGTTTTCCTAGATTTAGTATCAATGATCATAATAACAATGACATTTTTGCCTTTATAACCATATGATTGATTTCAGTTGTTTTGATATCTACACTACAGGATAGAACTATTTGGCAGCTTACAAGTATTTTTAAAAAGTGCCAAGTGGTTCTACATTTGTGATTTTTGTTTTCCTCCCATAAAGAGGTATCTTTGGTCACCTAACTGGAGTTTACTCCATAACGTATGCTGAAGCTGTCAACTATTTAGTGAATATTTCTGAGCATTGCTTCCAAGTAATTTTTTTTTTCTAAGTCCAAGTAATTTTTAAAACACAACAGAATGTCAGAAACTCTTTTCTATCTCTTTCATTTATCATTCCTATGTATCACATGGCTTCCTGGAGAATCCTATGGACAGAGGATCCTGGTGGGCTACAGAGTCGGACATGACTGAAGCGACTTAGCATGAATGAGCACGAACAAAGCCATTTGTTATGTGAAGGTGACCAATAGCCTGCACCTAAAAATGAAGTGAATATGTGGCATATTGAGAAACCATAACTAGATGTGTTGCTTAAAATTATGTTTTTGGAATCACAGATGCATTTGGTTAATAAATAGTGTGTGTATGCTCAATCGTTCAGTCGTGTCTGACTCTTTGCCACCCTCTGGACTGTAGCCCAACAGGCTCTTCTCTCCATGGAATTTTCCAGGCAAGAATACTGGAGTGGGTTGCCATTTGCTACTCCAGGGGATCTTCCCCACCCAGGGATAGAACCTGCATCTCTTGCATCTCCTGCATTTGGCAGGCAGTTTCTTTACCACTACACCACCTGGGAAACCCACTTAATAAATTAGTCACATATAAAAATATCTTAACTGAGCGGTTTCTCAGAGCTTTCATTTCGGCAAAATGGAGTACTTCCAAGGCTGATTGTTTCCTCACTAAAGTATCAATACATTTTCAATGACAGGGAGAAGTATTTGGGTCAATTCCTTATCAGGGTTACAAGCTAAGTTTATTTTAGATCTTGCTTTCTAAGAATCAAAGAGAAAGATAGAACAGAAAAATGACCACATTTTGAAGGACTGAATAATGCTGCATTAATTACAGAATTGACAGTCCAGCTCCAGTAACTTAAATGAAGCAGCTGACATCGGCCTAGAAGTGGGTTTTAGCCCATAAAGATGTTACGTTTCTTGAGTTTAATGATTTCGTAGAATTCAGATAGAGATAGGAACATCAGAGGTACAATTGTAATGTAAATTACATTACATTACATTACAATTCATGTGAGCAGGAGCTATTTTTTTCCCAAAGCAGATCTACTTGACTGAAAACTTGTTCTCTCTCCTGTAAACTCAGTCAGCAACAAATCAAGGAATTTAGTCACCTGACAAACAGTGGTCTGGAAGTTATGTGAGATTATGTGTTCTTAAACACTTTTAAATGACAGCTACACTATTTTATCATCATAACAAAGCAATGACTATGAGTTTTATGTGGGAACTTTGCAATTCATTTTAAAACCACCTTAGCAACCTGAAGGTAAGCATAGAGATTTGACAGCCAATAAGGACGTTTGATGGCCTCACAGGGGTGGATTTGGTATGATATTTTATAGCAAAAGGGAAAAAATATCAAGCTGACTGCCAAGTATCACAAATTCTGTAAGCAACCACAGAATGATAGCACTCCATGTATTACATACACATTTACCTGTGCTACTCAAAGTCATGGCCCAGCTACTCTAAACATGAAGGACAGAAATCTTGTGACTCCTGCCTGGTATTTAACTTGCAAAGCAAAGACTGTAGTGAGCCTAAATCACTACAGAACGTTTGTCTTCGGAATTAGACCTTAGAATCTTTGTGACCTTGACCAGTTTTCATAACCTGAGTCTAAGATTTTTATCTATAAAATTAATACATTTAACCTATAAATTCCAGCTAGAATGTCATCTTTGGGGGGGATAGGAATCGCTCTGCTTTTTGCCTGGAACAATTTGTTAAATAAACAAATAAATCAATAGATTTATTCATATTTACTTGGATATGCACAAAGAAACTCTGGAAACTTTCCTAAGAAAATAACAGTTGTTACTAGGGCAGGGAAAGTGGAAGAGGTGGTCTGGATAAATTGAGGATGAGATGGGAAGGAGATCCCAATTTTTGAGTTTTGAACCATATGAATTATATATACATATATATAATTGTATAGATATATAAATCAGACCTCACTGTTGTTAAAGTCACTTACCATCTCTGACAGGTCTGATTTCTTTCTCTCCACTCTCTAAAGAGACTACTCCCTCTGGTCTCTTTTTCCTGCACCTCCTTAATTTCTCCATGAAACCTCAGAAAAACAAATTTTCTTCCTGCTTATCTGTTCTGTAGGAATAAATGTTGTAAGAAAATTATGAAATAGAACTTCAATTTCAAAACAGAGATACTCTACTCAAATACAGAATGTGATCAAGTAAAGATTTAATAAACAAAACTAACCACAAAAAGCTGAACCCAAAGAGAAAGGCCAATAAGGAAGAGCGATGGTGACTTTAGAGGGTTTGAGAAGCGCGTGGTACATGATGGCAACTGCCTTGTGGGCATTGGCCCTTGCTCCCAGGGGTCACGTGATGGATGTCCATGGTGTAGCAGGTGAAGTGACCTCTGGGCTGGGAACAGGTGCTCTGAGATTCTCCCTGCTGAGCCTCTCCCTAAGCCCAGATATCTGCTTCTGGGCTGCACTCTCCACTATTCTGATCAAAAGACTTCTTGGTGTTAGGGCATCTGAGGCAAATGTCCCAGAGAGACCAAGAGAACACAAACAAGCAGATCTGCAGTGTGGTGAGAAGAAAACAGAAGAGGCACGTGAGTTGGCATGTGTTATGTGCTATGAATTCATTTACATAGTCATCAGCAAAAGCAACATGATCCAAAGTTAAGATGAAGCCAAGAGGCTTGCCTTCCTTCAAATCTCCAGGAAGTTGGAATATAAGTCAAATTTCAAAACATAGAGGCTTTCTTCTTCCCTTTCCACCTCCCTCCCGTGTTTCCAGCCAGTTTTAGGCAAGTGAATTATTATTCTAGCCAAATTCCTCTAGGAAGGAAAGAACAAGCTTAATCCATCTTCATTTCTCTCCTCTGACAAAGTAGCTAAGAGTGATGATATCAGTCTTTTAACTCAAGGGATCTTGCTCACAGGGATTTAATGAATATTTGTTAATACACAGTGATAAGCAATGCAAAAATATAAGGCACAGCAAAGTGATAAGGCCATAAATTACAAACTCCTAAGCCCTTATTATGCAGAAAACTAATTTCTTCTTACTACATTAGGATCTGACCATCCCTAAACCCAAAAAAGTGCTTTTTATGCACTTCTTTGAATTTTAATTACATATAAATGAAAACCGGAAGAAAGGAGTCATTTTAAATACAAAGGTCTATTTCTAATTTCTTACAAAATCATTTCTCTTTATGAAAAACTGCTAGTGAACAATGGTCCTCAGCCTCAACAACTGTCAGAATCACATGCCACAATGACCTGTAAATACTGTATATCAAGACGAAGTCCAAAAAGATGCTTTAAATCCACTCGTTAGATTGTCCATTCTATTTAATCCACTAACCTAGAAAATTGTGTTAATGAAATTGGAGATTGAAATCAACATTTTCGGAACTGCTGCTTGGTATTTTTCAATATTAGCTGTTGCTTCTACCCTGAAGCACTATAATGACATCACCCCTTGAGAATCTCCCCCTCAAAACTGTCTGTCACACAAAGGCAGAGAAGCACATCATTCAGTTCTTTGTGTTTTCCCCTAGTTACTCACCACCGTGACTGTGGTTATGTCTCTACTGTGGGAGTCACACAATGGGAGAGAAGCGGGCCCCATTACATCTCCAGGTTACATAAGCGCCTACCTGAAAGGAGCAACCCAGATTCTCTGAGCAGCATCCACAGAGAGAGGCTCAGACCCCAAACAGCAACTTCGCTCTGAGCAGCAAGAAGACACAGTTCCACTTATGATATTCAGAGACTGCAGCCGTCTACGAAATCGGACTTTCCTAGAGACTGACCAGAAGTCACGCTTCACGGTCAGGCCCTGGAGGAAGGGCTAAAACACAAAGATCCAGCAGTTGCCATGGCAGCCGAACAGGACTGGAAAGGTTTCCAGAAGCAGGTCTGTCTCAAAAGTTTATAACACAGTCACACACTGTCAGTGTTTAACACAGGCCAAATGAAGACAAGTACAGTGTGTTTTCCACTCCCTCTGTCAGTCTGTGTTATGATTATCTGGTGAAATTCTGGAGAGGTAAGTGTGATCATTCTCTGACCCAGGTCTTTAAGTTAACCTGCAACAAAGAAGGCTTATTTTAAGCCTTTCTCTTCCTCTTGTGCAGGAAATGCAGCACAAGCCAATCACTAATCTAGGCTTAACCAGGTTGGCTGAAATTTCTGGTTATACTGTAACATTTACCCGTTTCTAACTACCGAGAGATTAATTAAGTAGCAAAGCTGTTTCAACCTCTATAGTATTACTTGGAAATATTAAGAGTTAATCCAGAAGGTACAGGGAAATATTCTTTGAATCTAAATTCATTTCAGAAAAAGCAATAAAGGGTTACTCCTTTCCCTCTTTATTCCCAAGTAACTTACAGAGCAAAATTAAGCTCTGATTGCAGATGTCAACTCTTCCCTGGGACAGGAGGCCAGACCCTCAGATGTGGGTCCCTTCTCTAGATGAATTTTACCCTTCCCCCATTCAAGGGAGACCAACTTACTTCTTTATTATTATGGTAACATACACAACTTAAAATTTACTGTTTTAACCACTTTTAAGTGTACAATTCAGTGACATTACGTATACAAAAAATGCTGTGTAACCACTACCACCACCATCCATTTCCAGAACTTTTTCATGATCTCAAACAGAAACTCTGTACCCATTAAACAGTAACTCCCGACTACTCCCTCCCTTCACTTTCTGGCAACCACAATTCTACTTTCTGCCTTGATGAATTTGCCTATTCTATATATAATTTGCCTATATATAGCTGAAATCATATAATGTTTGTCCTTTTATGTCTGACTTCCTTTCACTTAATATAGTGTTTTCAAGGTACATCCATGTTGTTGCATGTGTCAGAAGTTCCTTCCTTTTTAAAGCCTAATAATATTCCATTGTATTTATATTCAACATACACACATTGTATACATATTTTGTTTTTCTGATCCACTGTTGATGGACATTTGGGTTGTTCCTATCTTTGGCTACTGTGACTAACACTATTATGAATATTGATGTTAAGTCCCTATTTGAGCCTCTGGTGTCAGTTCTTTGGGGTATATACTAGAAGTAGAATTGCTAAATCATATGCTAATTCCAACTTTAACTTTTTGAGAAACCACCAAGCTGGTTCCCCTGGTGGCTGTAGCATTTTACATCCCCAGCAAGTTACCCCTTTTAATGCCTTTAAAAGTACATAACCTTTGTATCACTTTTCCAGATTTTGAAGTGATGGGGGAAGATTGCCATCCCTGTTGTCAATACACTTTCCTGATGTCACACTGAAATCTTAATAAGTTAAAGTCAGCAAGCATTTGTTGAATGCCTGCTATGAGCCAGGAACATGCTAGGCATTAAAGATACAAAGCTTAGTGAAGAAGATAGACGTGCAAATGCAAAAGTGTAGTGTAATGAATCCAGTAATTAGAGGGATCTACAAGTTAATAAGGGGCAGGAAAAACTCTGCAGAAGGGATGACTGAGCTGGGTTTTGAATGATGAACAGGAGTTTGCCATGTAGGAAGAAGGAGAATAGCCCAAGTAGGGGATAGTAAGTTCAAAGCACATCCAAGAGAACAAGGCACTCTGAGGGAACAAGGGAGAGTTCATTATGCTACAACTCACTGCCTACTGTCTGGTCCATTGGTATTCCCACTACCCTGGTGGCTCAGAGGGTAAAGAATCTGCCTGCAATGCAGGAGACTCAGGTTCAACCCCTGGGTCAGGAAGATCCCCTGGAGAAGGGAATGGCAGCCCACTCCAGTATTCGCTCCTCAGTATTCTTGCCTGGAGAATTCAATGGACAGAGGAACCTGACAGGCTACAGTCCACAGAATCACAAAGAGTCAGACACAACTGAGTGACTAACACTTTCAGAAACTCTGTTGACAGTGGGTAAAGACATGCATATGTGTAAGCATGTGTTCATACATGGACTTGCATTTGAAGGTGAGCAGAGGTGGGACTTTACCAAGTGGTGTCTAGATTCTTGTGATTTGTGGACGGTAGAGATGCTGAGTGAAGGAGATTTCAGGGTGATGCTGACACTTTGAGGTATTGAAGTGGTTGTTACTAAACAAAACTTTAAGGCCTCCAGAGATAGGAAGTATGACTTACAACTTCAGAAAAATTTACTTTTGAGTGACCCAGTTTCAGCAATATGGCAGATTAAGAAAGCTGAAGGCCCTCCCCCTGCAACTCCTAGAAACGGTTTATAAAATACAATTAAAATTCTTATAAATGAAAAGCCAAATTAACACAAATAGGGACACCCCCTGATGCCAGAAAGGAGGTCAATGGAAGCCAGAGCAGTGACCTGAAACTGTAGCCACAGGAGTTCAGGGACAAGGATGCAGGAAGGATGGTGAAGGAGTGGCAAAGTTTCTTTGCTTCTATAAAGGCAGCAGAAAAGCAGACGTGAGAGTCAACAACAAGGAGTGTGATCTGGTATAATGGAGCACAGTCATGGGACTGCCAGGCCGTTGCCTTTGCCATATCTTGTCAGTTAGAAGCAGGTCCTGGGTCTCACTCACAAGAAAAGGGGTTTATACAGGCCATGAATACCAGAAGACAGGGGGTCATGGAGGACCAATTTAGGATCTGTCCACCACGTGTGTACAGATCTTCAGTAGTGCCACATTCCAGAAGTATCTATCAAGACATTTCTACTAACATCAGAGCAGGGTCCAGAATTCTCATGCCATATGTAGGACACTAGTGACATGCTTTGTCTCATGGCCATTGCCTATAAATGTTGAAGAATACAGGATTTCCTAGTTTTTGTTTATTTTATGAAAATACTACATGGTTATGGAAACACCTCAAACAGTGCAGATAAGGATAAGTACAAAGGACAGGTTCTCATCTCCTTTCCCATTCACAGACCCCCTACTACTATTCAGAAGTTATCTTTGGAGATAGTTTGTGGATAGTGTAAGTAATCAAAACTATCACCATAGCAGGAAAACAAGAGCGCCATCTGTCCAAGAGAAAACTAGAGTTGTCCTGGGCAAGTGCAGCTATTTTTTTAAGGTTCCCAGGTAAAAGTGAAAGCGTAAGAGGTTCATGAAGGGGATAAGAGTGGTAACAGCAAGCTGCAGAGGCCACCTCCAGTCTACCCTGCCTTCCTGAGTTAAATAGGGAAGGTCAGTGGTTAAGGAGAGAACACAACCAAAAGGTTAATTACAAAATAAGAGAACTAAAAATTAAAAGGAATGAAATAAATAAATTTACATAGAAAAAAACACAAGAGATTATTTTAGAGTAAAGATGAAAAATACTAACATGAAAATAGTACAAAGTATTTTACAATACTTTTACAAGTATCTACTTATAAAAGCAAATAAAGGTCAAAAGTTAAAAGAAACCACATTGAAAATTAAAAGCCAAAGAATTACAAAAACTAGGCTTAATTTAAAAAAAAAAAATATGGGTGGAGAGATGAACTGACAATTTACAAAGAAACACAGATGGCCTGTATGTGTGAAAATATTATAACTTAATCTTCTTTATAACTAAAAAAATAATAAAGATCATAAGATACTATTTTTCACATATTAGATTAGCAAAGATTTAAAACTTTTATAATACCCAGTATAAACATGAGAGAAACAATTTCATATACTGTTAAAGTTCAGTTCAGTTCATTTCAGTCGCTCAGTCGTGTCCGACTCTTTGAGACCCCATGAACCGCTGCACACCAGGCCTCCCTGTCCATTACCAACTCCCGGAGTTCACCCAAACCCATGTCCATTGAGTCAGTGATGCCATCCAATCATCTCATCCTCTGTCATCCCCTTCTCCTCCTGCCCTCAATCTTTCCCAGAATCAGGGTCTTTTCCAATGAGTCAGCTCTTCGCATCAGATGGCCAAAGGACTGGAGTTTCAGCTTCAACATCAGTTCTTCCAATGAACACTCAGGACTGATCTCCTTTAGGATGGATTGGCTGGATCTCCTTGCAGTCCAAGGGACTCTCAAGAGTCTTCTCCAACACCACAGTTCAAAAGCATCAATTCTTCAGCGCTCAGCTTTCTTTATAGTCCAACTTTCACATCCATACATGACTACTGGAAAAACCATAGCCTTGACTAGACGGACATTTGTTGGCAAAGTAATGTCTCTGCTTTTTAATATGTTGTCTAGGTTGGTCATAACTTTCCTTCCAAGGAGTAAGCGTAAGTAAGTAAGTAAGTAAGTAATTTCATGGCTGCAGTCACCATCTGCAGTGATTTTGGAGCCCAGAAAAATAAAGTCAGCCACTGTTTCCACTGTTTCTTCATCTATTTTCCATGAAGTGATGGGACCGGATGTGATGATCTTCATTTTCTGAATGTTGAGCTTTAAGCCAACTTTTTCACTCTCCTCTTTCACTTTCATCTAGGGGCTCTCTAGTTCTTCTTCATTTTCTGCCATAAGGGTGGTGTCATCTGCCTATCTGAGGTTATTGATATTTCTCCCAAAAATCTTGATTCCAGCTTGTGCTTCATCCAGGCCAGCATTTCTTATGATGTTATGATGTTATACTGTTAGCAGGAATACACATTTCTATGAACTGTTTAGATGACAATTTGACAATACCTACAAAAATTTATAAAGCTATTTGACTTAGCAATTCCGTTTCCAAGATTCCATCTTATATTTGCATGGTGTGTGTATAAATACACAAGATAGACCAATTGGCAGATTCATAGATAGATCATCATTGATTGAAACAGAGAAATCGTAGAACAACCTACATAAGTTACTATTATCTCTATTAAATATGATTTATTCCCACAATATAACATTCTCCTCCTGCAGGAAGACTTCTCAGGTTATTCCATATCCAGTCACTAATTTGGGGGGTTTTTATTTTCTCTCAATCTATCCCACTTTCAACAGCGGTTCAGGATCTTAGTTGACATATAACCAGTTTCAAATTCAGGAGAAAGAGGTGTACCCACAATCATTACCTATGGTAAGAGAATTTAAAAAAAAAAAAAAAAAAAGCAGGAAGCTTTCAGATTGGGATGAACATGCCTCTATTTTGATCTTGAAAAAATGTCAAACATTTTTTCCAATGCTGTGTGACACAAATTGATTTAACCCACTGTCCTCACTTTTATACTTTTAAAAGCCTACAGAAAATAGATACTATAAAAGAAGATGCCAGTGTTGACATTTTAAATCCCTAACTTTTAAATCCATCAGCTTTTCTTTCTGCTCAATACCTTTTCTAGAATCTCTGTCTTCTCCTGGCATTTTGTTCTTTTTTTTAAACAGTCTTCAATTTTCTGAAACAAAGGAGAATTGATTGGCACCTTCATCCAGGCTTCAGGTGCCTCATTCTTGAAAGATGAAGTGCTTCTTCAAAAATCCTTTCTAAACAAGCATTTAAGTCAGTTACTCTCCTCTTCTGGTGGTATAAAACAAAGTGTACCATTAGTCATTTAGCAAGAGCAACACATCTCCCTTTGTGAAAACCACCAACCATGTGGTTTAAAAAAGCTAAAGGATAAATCACATTTACCTAATGGATGGAACTTGATATTTATCCATATGCTATTACTAAAATTGACATGGCAGAAGTTGCCAGGAGGAAGAGATAAACAGTCACTCTAAAGTAAGAAAAATACTTCTTGAATCATCATTAAACATATCTTTGTTTTAAAGTTTTTTATTTCATCATGAAATTAATTGACATTTTCACTTACTATTTTTACTTAAAATTAAACAGTTTGAAGAGAATGGTTTTCAAAATAACTCTTCCCTAAGTCAGTCTATGGAAAAAGTAACATTCCCCACTAACTTTTTTATGACACTTGGGTTACCAAAGAGACTTGTCCACATGCTCTTTTTATACCTAACAAAGGAACAAAATTATGCCCACATCTGCATCGTTTGTTTTCCATGATACTGGACCTGGGCATGAGTATCATCAGTTATAAGAAACTAGAATGTCCCAGAGCAAAAGGACCGAAGTTTCCATCCCTTTCTCTAAGTCCAGCCTGGGTCTCCTGAGGCCATTGCCCATATTCAAAATGTACCCTTCTTTCTTCTGGCAATTATGCTGTATACCAATGAAACTTCCTCTAAGAAGCTGAAAATTCTATTCACTTAATTCAATCTCTTTTTTGCTATGTAGCAATAGTTTCCCGAAAAAATTAATTGAAAGGCTATAATGGTAGCCAAAATCAACTGTTACTCAATGACAAGATGTCATGATTATATATATATAGGCTTCATTAGTCTCCTTAGTTTTAGTTTTTAAGTAGTTTTTTTTTTTTTAACGTATCTGGACAGGTCATGGCAAAAGATTATTGTTTTTTTCATCATAAAATTACATTCATGCTGTGGTTCTTTAAGTTGTTGAAAAAGTCCCCTTTTATATCCACTAAAGAGAAGTATGATTCAAACAGAGGAAAGTATAAACTAATTTAGGAGTACCCATGGGTCAGATGCTTTACACGTTAGCTTATTTAGATGACTTGCCAAGACAACACAGAGTTCAAATATGATCCCACCTGGGTCTGATCCCACAGCCAGAGATTTACCTCTTTCTTATTATCCAGTCGAATTTTAATAAAATCTATTTAAGTGAAATGGCAACCCGCTCCAGTATTCTTGCCTAGGAAACCCCATGGACAGAGGAGCCTGGTGGGCTAAATACAGTCCACGGGGTCTCAAAGAGTCCAACATGACTGAGCGACTGATACTTTCACTTTCACTTAAGTGACTCTTACAAGAAGCCATCAAGGTGCATCTAATTTAATTTCTGTATCTAGGATTATTTTCTCCTGTTTTTTATTTAATCTACTACTCGCTTATATTTGACCCTTCTCAGTTGTCCAAAATATAGGTATAGTATTAAACTACAGTCCCCTATTACAAAACCCAAAATTTCCATGACTCAATAAGCAAGAGAGGCAAATTCTTTGCATAGACTCAGAGGAAGCATTGTGGTTTAAATTCCTGGCTCTGACATCAAGTAGGCCAATCAAATCCTCAGGGGTTGTTTGAGGACTAAACAAGGTCATGTATTAAGTACCTGATAGATGTACAATAAATAGAAACTTAATTTGAAACTTAGAGTGGCAAACAAATCTGACCCAATTCCCACCCCCATTAGGCAGGCCATGGAAGGGAAGAAAGAGAAGGAGAGGTGGAGAGACAAGAGGAGAGAAACAGGCAAGAGCCTTAGGGCCTGAGAGCTCAACCAGTTGAGAACACAGAGGTCAAAACTTACACTTTCCAAAGTCAAGGGCTGTGACTTTTAATTATCTCTAGGGCTTGGTAAAGCTTTTTCCTCCCGTTAGAGAACCTTCACGTTGCCCCTTGAGAGAGAAACAATCAGGCTTGGCAGATAACAAGCCGCTCTGTGATGACAACAAGGCTGAGACATCAAGCCTGTTGACAGAACAAGCTGACAAGTTCATACCCTCTATGCGGGATTGCAAATTCTCAAATGTGCTTTTGCCACCTACAAGTATGGACAGATGTATTTGGGGGGGGAAATGACTTTATAGCAAATAAGATTTTTCATGTGTTGTTGAGCAGCCCCTACAGTTTTGACAGGTGCAGGAGAGGCGGCAGAGGTAGGTTTGCAAATCAAGCCTCAATGCCGCCCCCAACAGTGCGAGGTGGGTGATGAGCAGGCTGTACGTGTAGCTTCCTGCCGGTATTTGTTCCATCAGGATGGAAGTGACACGTGCTGCTTGGAAAAAGCCTGCTAGCTAAACTCACCCCGCCTCCATCTTTCAGCCTTTATGAGTACATTGCTTTAGGGAGATCACTGTGTGCACACACAGTTCTAAGCACTGGATGTGTAGTAAGTTACTGCGTCTTCACATCAGCTTGTGAGTAACCACTATATTATCCCTCCTTTACAAATGAGACAACAGAAACACAGAGCAGTTGAGTAACTCATTCACAGTCACGAAGGGCCTTGTACTGAGGGGCTGGAAATGCTGGAATTCAGTCCCACCTCTCTGCCTCCTCATAGCAAAGGATATGTTCACCCAGTGCATGCTGTGGTCCCAGCCCTGGGCTAAGCATCTTCAGTACATTTCTCATTTAACACAACACCCATGGGAAGAAGCTATTGTTGTTATCCTTACAGATGGGGAAACTGAGGCTTAGAAAGGGTAAGGAACTTACCCAAGTTTACGAAACTAGTAAGAGTTGGAACCAAAAATAAAAACCCAATCTGTCTGACTCCAGAGTCCAAGGTCTTAACCACTACCTACTCTGCTTCTGCCCCTTACTAGTTGTCTTGAGTATTTGAGCACTCCCAGCCTCAGTTTCCTCATCTGTGAAATGGGGATACCACCAATAACTATCTCAAAAGACCAGTGCAAGGGTAAAACAAAGGAAGGTATGTGAAAAATTAACTAGGAACTACAGGCAAGGCATACGTAATTCATATTCTTTTCCAAACAAATGAATTTAATCCCTCCCAAAGCTGAAGGTTTTGGCATGTGTGACCTCTCACTGATTTATCAACATAACACATTTAGAGGGTGAAAGGGAGAAAAGAGAAGGCAAATCACTTGCCTCTGTCCCCTATCAAGCGGTTTTGTGTGGGGGAACTCCAGACAATTCTTGTAGCATGGCCATGTCTTTAGTCTTGAATGAAGTAATAGCAAATAGCTGAGCCTTATTTCTTTCAAACATGGCAAATTCCTTACATGTCATGGCCTTGCAATTTCTGTTTCTTCTGTTTAGGGGTGCTTGTCCCTAGATTTCCGTTAGCTGTCTTCTTCTGCTTTCTCAAGAGGCCTTCATCCCTGGCTAAAGTAATCCCCCACTCAGCCCCACCCTGTAACCCTGTTTAAGCATCTCCATCACAGTTATCAAGGTCTGAAGTTATTTAAGTTTATTGGCTGTCTCTCTCCACTTGGGCATAAGCTCCTTGAAGGCAGGAAACTGCTGTATCCCCAAATTATTGCCACCGAGTAGGTGTTCATCAAACATGTGTGGACTTTATAGAGAAAGACAAGTCCTTCTCTCCCAAACCCCACCTTTACCTTCAAATCCATCTACAAACCAGGAAGGCTGTATAGAGGACATACGTAAGGAAACGACACTCCCTGGCAAAGAGTCGGACACGACTGAGTGACTGAACTGACTGACTGACTGACTGGCCCTTGCTGGTGATGGTCTAGTGATGACTGAAGCACCTCTGCTTGTGGCAGTCACAGTTCAAATCCAAATCCACACATTTGGTGTATTGTTTCAGGGAGCCTCTGTGATGACTGCCAGGGTGCTAATTCCTGCTCTGCTTCTACCTAGCCCGGTGATCTTGGGCTCATCACTTGATTTCACTATGCCTACATTTCTTACAAAGAGTATATACATCACCTATCCTGCAGAGCTGTGAAGGTTCACTGAGATGATGGATGCACTGGGCTGAGCCCGGAGCCTGGCACAGGGTAAGCTCTCAGTAAATTGCAGCTCAGAACTGATTAATGATGGAGATGAATTTATATTTGTGCCACTAGTCTCTCTCCCAATAGTAAACCTCACTAATTGATTAAGCCTTTCTTTCTTTTTAAATGGCCTCACAACCTTCATATACCACCACCCTCTCCTAGACAGTCAGTAACAGTCAATCATCTGGAGTCGGCATGCAAACCGAAACCTATTAATCCTTCCTGACTCAGGAAACTCTTAACAGGCTGTCAGGCAGGGTTATTAACACTGAACTTGGTGTCCAAAAGTAAACTGGTAGTTAATTTTGCCTCTGGAAAAGTGGCAGTTCCAGCAGGATGCATCCACAGGCAAACTCACTAGTGTGGGAGAAAAGGGAGCCATAGGAGAACCTGCTCTTGAGAGATGAGGGTAGAGGGGAAGGCCCTGCCCCCTCCCATTAGGCTTGGCTCCCAAGAGGCTACACTGATGGAAATCAGGGCTTCTGGAAGGCAGGGTGTGAGCAGTGCTCAGATTTACCCTCTGATGAAAACTGGGAACTCACCAGGAAAACTCATCCCTCCTGATTGGCTCCCTTTGAATTTATATTAACTATTCCAAATACATCCTAACAACTTCTGGATTCCAACCAAATCAATGGAGGACTATAATTTTTTAATAATTTACTTTTAACTGTTAGAGAATCTAGCAGATTGTAACTGGTGTGTGTGTGTGTGTGTGTGTGTGTGTGTGTGTACTATTTTAGAAGTGACAATGAGGCTATTGAGAAGCCTTTCCAAGAGCTGAGGAGCCTGCTGGCTTGGATGGATAGCAATGTCACTTTCAGGGAAAAAAAAAAAAGCTAAGCTAGAAAGATGAAATATAGAAATAAAAACAGAAAGTAACACTTGTGTTTAATTTATTTCCATAAATCTGGCCCTACCAAAAATAGCAAATTGGGAGATGCCAGCTTTCTAATATCCCTGGGTCCCCTTTCTCGCTCATTTTTCTTCTTTCTTTAAGGGATCCAGTGCCCCAATTTTCTCCAATAGTTTCATCATCAAAATCTTTCTGAAGGAAATTAGTTGTAGAAAAACAAGTTCATACCAGAGTATCAATGACTAGTGGCTTAATATTTCCTCTTATAGGCAATGCATAGTCTTTATGACTTAAAAAGAGATGAGCTGAATTGTGTTCCCCCCAAATTCTTATGTTGAAGTCCTGACCCCCAAAAACTCAGAATATGACTGTATTTGGAGATAGGGCCTCTAAAGAAGTAATTAGAGTAATATGACATCATTGGGATGGATCTTAAACAATGTGACTGGTGTCCTCAATAAGAAGAGGAGGTTAGGACACAGACAGGTTCTGAGGGAAGACTATCTGAAGATACAAGGAGAAAACAGCTATCTACAAGCCAAGCAGAGAAGTCTCAGGAGAAACCAATTCTGTTGACACTTTGATTTTTGACGTCCAACCTCCAGAACTGTAAGGAAATAAATTTCTGTTGTGTAAGCCATCTAGTGTATGGTATATTGTTATGGCAGCCCGAGCAGACCAATACAAGCAGTATTAGAGTACTGTTGATTTCCAATGTCATTTACAATGTTTCAGGCATACAGGAAAGTCAATCGGTTATACATAAACATATATCCACTCTTTTTTAGATTCTTTTCCCACAATAGGCCATTACAGAGCACTGAATAGAGTTTCCTGTGCTATACAGTACATCCTTATTGGTTATCTATTTTATATATGCTTGCTCTTTTGCTCAGTAGTGCCCAACTCTTTGCAACCCCATGGACTGCAGCCCACCAGGCTCCTTAGTCTATGGGATTCTCCAGGCAAGTATTCTGGAGTGGGTTGCCATTTCCTACTCCAGGGGATCTTCCCAACCCAGGGATCGAACCCAGCTCTCCTGCATTGCGGGCAGATTCTTTACCACTGTGCCACCTGGGAAACTCTCCATTTTATGCATAGTAGTAGATGTATATGTCAATCCCAATTTTCCAATTTACTCCTTCTCTCCTTTTTCCCCCTGGTAGCTGGACATTTGTTTTTCCACATCTGTGATTCTATTTCCGTTGTGTAAATAAATTCATTTGTACCATTTTTTTTTTTTAGATTCCACATATAAGCAATAACATGATACTTGTCTTTCTCTAAATTACTTCATTCAATATGACAGTCTCTAGGTCCATCCACGTTGCTGCAAATGGCATTATTTTGTTCTTTTTTTATGGCCAATATTCCAGTGTATGTATGTAAACACAGATGCTTTATCCATTCCTCTATTGAAAGACATTTGGGTATGAGGATTAAATGAGACAATATACATTATTGGCTAGCACAATGTCTAAATGGTACCTGGCACTTAGCACTTCATCAGTACAATTATTACTATTATTGAAGTAGATGAATTTAACTAAATATAGATGAATAAAATGGATACTTCTGTACATCACTTGTCTTTACACCACAGATACTCAAAAAGTATCTGTTACTGGATCACACTTTAATGGTGGCTTCTCATTCCTAAGGGGCCCTTAATTCCCAAACAGTTGGCATCAGAAGCTACAGGTGTGGTTTTAATCTCCAAAATATAGACAAGAATTATGGGAAAATATAAGGAAAATCCATCCTGCAATGAAAGAGACAGATAAGAGTCTGCACCAACAAATTAAATAAAATTTAAACTTCAATAACTGAGTGATCATGTTAAGCCACTAGTTTATTAAACAATTTATAGTAATATGGAAGTAGCTTGTTACTAATTTTCTGAGAAAGCCTCTTAAGTGAAGGGTCTTAGGTAAATGTCTTGACTTGGAGAACAGTTATTTAATAACTATGGTTTCAGGTCAGGCACATTAAATTTCAAATAAACATTCTCTGTCTTTTAACATTTAAGTTATTTTTAGTATAAATGAGTCCTCTAGCAATCAAAACTCCCTACATAGGGAAGGAAGACAACATTAAAATTTATACAATTCTCTGACCCCACAGTTTTCAAAAAAAAAGGTAATGAAACAGATCGCTTAAAACTATTTTTCCACAAAGCAATCTACACTGTCAACATGATGTGTCCTGATGCCTGGCATCCCTGAGGGAAGCAGGAATAGAGCTGTGTTGGACCTCTGGGTTCTCATATTTTAGATGTAAGTATATGACCATCTACTGCATATTTCGAGGTTTTTCCTATGCTTTTATCTATAAATGGAAATAAAGCTGACGTTGAAACACCAGGTACATAATGCCAAAATATAAAACCAGAGGCAGCCTTCTTCTGAGTCTTGTTCCCAGTGTTCACAGTCTATGCTGGTCATCCCTTCTCAACAGCAGAGATCTGTCCTTTTTGGCTCTCAACCCCAACTCTGGCACGAGGTAACTCCTTTCATTAATCTTGAGTCCATAATGCTACCCATCCCGCAGTTCTGGGTTCTGTTTTGCCCTCCTCGTTCCTCTTGCAAGACTCACTCATCTGTTGTCTGGTACCCAGGGCCCACTCCACCTCCCCCCTCAGTGAGTTATCGATCTCTCATCTATCTCCCTGTGTAATACAGCTGATCACGTTGTGCAACAGATACAAGAAATACTGAGTAGAGAGGCTGAAAGGAGGGGAGAACCAGGCCCCAGTCTTAATATCAGGCCTCTGGAGCCTGGCTATTGAGTGTATCATTAGCCTGATAATTTAGCATCTCCCCAAATCTAAAATTCACCCAAAATGGGACTTCCCTGGCAGTCCATTGGTTCAGAATATGCCTGCCAATGCAGGGGACACAGGTTCAATCCCTGGTCCAGGAAGATCCCACATACTGCAAGCCAATGAAGCCTGAACACCACAAACCAAAGCCCATGCTCTGCAACAAGAGAAGCCACCTTAATGAGAAACCTGAGTACCATAACTAGAGAGTAGCCCCCACTCATGGCAACGAGAGAAAGAGCCCAGCAATCAAGACACAGAGCAGCCAAAATAATAATAGTAACAAAATTCACTCAAAATGAATATACATTAAAACCCTGGAAGAAGTAACCTAACAAAAGAAAAAATAGAGAAAGATTTTATATTCTAGGCTTCTATTTTCTCCTCAAGAAGAGGCTAGGCAAGTAACCTCCTTTGCATTCAAGTGAAATTCTCTGTTGTAAATAATTCTTTACATGAGCCTCACAGAAAACCATTTCTCAACATCTCCATTGGAACAGAAATTACCACAGTGACATGTTCCTTAAGCTCCTGTTAGCCTGACATCTCCCCCTTGTCTAGCAGAAGAGACAAGAAAAATTGACTTGTAGTTTTTATAAATGCTATAACTGAAATCTTATTGCATATATATTTTTGCTCAATTGCTGAACTCAGTAAAGGTGTATTTGTTTTCTGCTTTTCTTAAGTAATGATGAATCAATAGGTCCATTTAGCTCAGCCTCTCTGCGTTTAAATCTTATGATGAAACATGAGGGTGGAAGACAGGACCATGCTTGATTTTTCTTGTGCTACATCCTTTAGTCTCTAAGAAGCTTCCCTGATCATTTGAGTGACCTCACTCCCTAGACTACCTTAGCTATGCATGGGTAAATTTGGTTTGCAAGTGCACACCCATAGTCTTTGATTCAGTGATTCCCCACATCACTGATTTCGTGTTATTCTGTACTGACTGGCTCTCCTTTCATCACATTATAATTTATCAGTCAATTTTATCAACCATTGAGTGTGCTTTTATTTTTTAAATTCTTTTAGGTTATACTAATGAAAGAAGACAAAAGCTGATAGTGATGTAATCCTCTGAATTTTTTAGTGATTCACAGAGGAATTTGGATTGATATAACTGGATATGACAGCTGCCATGAATGTCCTGCACTGCCTCTTGCAGGACCTGATAAAATCTTCATATGCTCTCACAAGCAGATCTATTATATTATACAGGCAAAAGAACCCACCAGAGAATACAGTTATGACTAGCTCAATCACAGAATTCCCTTAGAATAATAACTAAAGGAATAACATGAAATTAAAAGCAATGAATATAATGTAATGCTCCCCATAAGCAATTAGTAGATACTCATTAACAGACTATGAGATGAGGGAGATAAAATGTGACTCCGGTTTGCACCTTCACAGATGTGCAGTCACTGAGAAACCACAGACACACGATGCCCAGCTTAATCAGTTTCTGCAGCAGGTGATGGAGATTTAAACTAGGGAAGTATCATTGAAGAGAGAGAGTTCTTTTTTCATTAGCCATGGAACAGATTTTTTTCATGAAATTCTCCAAATTAAGCAAATACTCATCTTTGTTTGGTAGAAAACCGCCTTGTCAGCATTAACTAGAATGCACATAATTCCAAATGAGATGTTCAGTGTTCGGTTTAATAATGTATTGGGTCTATCTTTGCCCTTAATAGCAGGAGAAGAATTTTTTTTTCCTATTTATGCCTAAAGGGAATGGCTGCTTGCCTGTCAGTCTCTAGAGACAGGAAAGAAGAGTGCACTGCCAAGCATCTTTGAATACGAATGGAGGTGGTTCTTGCAATAAGCCTGGGGAGGACTTCTCCTTTCTCTAGAGCCAGGGTTGACCTGATCATCTAAGGTATGGTGATAGAGATTTTAACTTTTAAGTTTGAGCCAGCCTATCACTACTCAGAGGCCTATCCAATCATGGGCCTAACTGTAGCCACTTTCGTGGGCATATCTCAACTATTCTCAAAGGTCGTTTGACCTACACAGGCAAAGCCTCACTATTTCTTCTTTGTCACGTGCCAATCTTATCATGAATCTAAAAACAGAATGAAGTTTCTTATTTGTCTTTGTATCCCTAGCATCTACCATAGTTCTTGGCCCACATTTTATTGGATTGAATTTTTGTAGAATTCAATGGAATTATTAGTATAAGAGTCTTATCTATGTAAATAATAGATAGAATAAATAGAATAAAAGGAGCTAGTCCTTTAAGTGACTTATTTCTAACTTGAGTTGCATTAATGGACAAAGTCTACATCAACTGGCCTGCTTTCATTTTTGTAAAACTAAATTTGTCAGTCATGTCATTGAAAACTACATATTCTTAAAAACCAGATATACAGTCATAAAAATAAAAAAGCAATTAATTAATGAAAGATACAGTTAGTGCATCTTGATCTGAAGATGAAAAGAAAGTCATGTTTAGAAATCTGGTACATGAAATAAACACTGTATTAGAGAATTTCCCCTATATTTTCTTGTTTAATTTCTTAATACAATTCCTTGAGTTAGATATTGTGTTTCCCAATATATTAATAAGGAAACTGAGGTTCAAAAAGATCACTAATTTATCCAACAAGTATTTATGAAGCACACATTATATCCCAATGTTTGCTATATCCCAAGCAACATTATATCCCTCATGCTGGGGATATATAGCAATGAGAAAAACGGTGTCCTCATGGAATTTATGCCCATTTTCTTTTGGCTAGTAAGTGGGTCTAAATCTGTATCCATCTGATCCCAATATTCATGTTTTTTTCCACAGCACATGGCAGTTGGAATGGAGATACTCAAATAGAAAAGACTACAATATTTGAATAACTTGAATAAATGCTATGTGACCCTGCCTTGGCCCTACAATAAAAGGGAAAGGGAATTCCAAAAGTAAGAGTACTTCAATTCTTGGTTCTAAGTTATTTATTCTTTTAAGAAATTAACCTATATTATTTTTTACTTAAAATAAATTCCACTTTCCCTGTCTAGACTCTGGAGATAATCAGATCTTTATTAGCTAGCAAGGAATTATTCTGAGTCTTTCAGAGGATGCTAAGACTCATGGATATGTTTCTGCCCTTTCAGAAAAACCCCTCTCCTTCTTTCATTCATATGTTTTTGTATCCTATACACTAAAATAATGACTCTGGGTTGATCCCCTTCATTACAAATTTTATCTTCAAGAGCCCCGAACTCCAACTTCTCTGCTTATTATGTTCCCTACTTAATGTTCTTCCCCATCCTAGCTGTTTCTTCTGAAATCCAACCTATGAAGGCTTCATAACCTCACCCACACATGCTCCCTCCTCTGACCCCCATGACACTATGGAACCCTTTCACAGCACTCATAGTCTCATACTGTGATTTTGAGTGATTTTGTTTTATTCTCTAGTAAACATTCACTCTGAGATGGCAGGGATGTCTTTCTTTTGTCTCTCATAATCAGCAAATGAGCAATAAATATTTTTATTGATTGTGTTATTTTAAAAAATTAAGCCCATAATTATCTCTACTCAAATTTTTTTAACTGTCATTTTAGAGAATCAGCTATTTTCAAAACCACAAAGAAACACGCCACTCAAATAAAAGCCTGTATTACAGTTATTGAATCTGTAAGAACGTAAAAGAGGGATTTCATTCAACCCATAGATAATTATTTGTCTTCTATACTGCACAAATAATTATTCCAGGATAATTGGAGGTTGCAGTGAAGAACCAAACGTACATCCAAATTTGTGAAGTGTTATAAAACAATTTAACAGCCAATCAATTAAGAGGTGATTTCAAGCAATTCAAAGAGATTGGAGTCATGGATTTGGAGCAAGAAAAATGATCTTGTTCATTCAGGCTCTCCTCAGAAGTAGATCAGTAAAATTGGAAAATCCAGGGCTCAAAAACCAGCAGTAAGTAGAACTATCCCAGAATCTACATAAAAGTCTTCTTACATAGTATTCATTGGCAGCATCAAATAAGAGAAATATAGAGCAATAAATATTCACCACTTCATAAAAACTGGCATCTCAATGTGACTACCCTATAAATGTTACTGAAGCTAAGAAAAGGTTGCATAGTAGAACACTATTAGAAATTAGACCAACAAAATATTATCTTACCAGTTTGCTTGGCTACTCCTGTATATGAACTGAACTATACCCCAAAACCATCTTCATGAACTTGGGCACACCACTTAACCTTTAAGCATCTCTGTGTCTATAAAGTCACTTACCAGGGTTATGCTCAATCATGTCCAATTCTTTGCGACCCCGTGGATTAGCCTGCCAGGTTCTTCTGTTCATGAGATTTCCCAGGCAAGAATACTGGAGTGGGATGCCATTTCCTTCTCCAGGGGATCTTCCTAACCTAGAGGTCAAACCCAGGTCTCTCGCATCTCCTGCATTGGCAGGCGAACAATACAGACAGTGTTGGTAAAAAATAGGTACCACATCATATGTATTATTCTGTTTTATTCTCTGCTTAAATATTAAATCAATATGGTTATTATTTTAAACTTGTATTTTATTTTAAGGCATAAATATTTTCTTCTCGACATTTGAGCAAAACTTCATATCAAAGAACAGAAATTAATAATGAAATGTCTAGTAGTACTACAGCCATATTTTAGCAAATTTCTTCTACCAAATGAGTTTGAACTCTATTTTATCTTATTTAGATGTCATCATGTAACAAGTGGTTCTTACTTTTCATTTATTGCAAAAACTTGTACAGGATGCTTTAAGTATTAAGTGTCCCCCAGAGCCTATTCTCATTCTCATTCAGCCTGAGGAGAAAATTATCTGAAACATTTTTTCCTTGAAGACTATAGGGCATGTGCTCCTCCTCCTCCCCTACCCCCTCCTCCTCCTCCCCCTCCTACCCCCTCCCTCCCACTCCTCCTCTCTCTCTCCCCCTCCTCCTCCCCCTTCCTTCCCCCCTCCTCCTCCTCTCCCCCTTTACCCCTCCTCAATATACTACTTCTTCATCCCCCTCTCTTTTCCTTCCTTCCTTCCTCCCAGAAATTTAATGTGGATACTAATGCCAGAGTTCCATAGAGCTTCAAGGAACCATCTAGGCATTCTTAAGATTTGGGAATTTAGGACCCACACAGTGTAGGACATGCACAAGATCATATAGCTCATACAATCCTGAGAAATCTAATTTTGGAAGTGTAATCTGCTTTATTCTTCAAGGAGCAACCAAGGTGAAAGAATTGGTACATCTAGGTCTTTACATTCAAGTCTAAGATCTTTACAAATTGCCAGCCAAGTTGAAAGAATCAGTACGTCTATGTCTTCATATTCAAGTCCAACATCTTTACAAATTGCCTTACCTTGCTTTTTCCCTTACCAACATTAAAAAATAATTGAACAACAAACAACAATTCTGGCTTTTCTGCTAGCTCAACATAGGAGAAAGAGAACTGAACCAGATGAAAAAAGTCCTGACTTAACATCCTGGCTCTGCTCCATAACTTTGGATAAGTCACTAGGGTTTTTTTAAGTCCCAGAGATGTAAGGAACCTAGATATTTATCTACCAACCCCTCACCCACCCAGCATCACTTGTTGGGGCTGCTTCCAGGGGCATTAATTCCCCAACCTTCCCTGTGTCTCAGCTGAGCATGCTCCTTTGGCTAGAAAAATCTCTCAAGAACTCCCAGGTTTCTGCACTAAGTGTCTCTTTCAAAGGCTATGTTCATGACTTGTCTCTGCCTGTCTCTTCCATTCATCTCTCTTCACTGCTGTACTAGTCAGGTCAGGCTGTGCTGTGTGACCCTAAGACACAACTCTCACATCTCTGGCTTAACACAGCAAAAGCTAATTTTCCTTAGTTGTTCTTTAGGCACTGAATCACCAATTCTGACAGCTGGTTTCTGTATGCAGATTCAGTGATCCAGGCAGCTCTGATCCATGGTTCAATAATATCTCAACACATTTTCCATAACTTTGTGTGGGAGCTCTTTATGAACTCAGTCTGGAAGTCACACATATCACTCCTGCACATATTTCTTTGGCTAACAAAGTCTTGCCTAAAAACAAAAAGTTTCATAGTCTCCCCTGTATCCAGGAAGGAAAAGGTATTGCTAACCACTGGTAACATCTGCTCCACCAGACAAGTTCCTTGAAACTAGCTTTCATATAACTGTATTGGCTAATCTGGCCTCTGGTACACTTCATGACCTTTCTGTTTAGCACCTCCAGTTAATATGCTCAGTCTTTCAGTTTCCCAAATTCAAACTCCTAACAGAAGAATTCCTATATCCTATATTCTCCTAGATTGGTCCTCCAGCATTACCAAAAGTGGTAACAGCTCAATGTAAAAGAAATTGTGAATGACTTCTGACTTTGAAGCTGAAACAGAGAAGAGCCTGAGGCAGTGTTTACAAACACCTAAAGAAAAATTCTATGGACAAGTTAATTTCCCTAGCAAACTATATGCTTCTTAAAGACAGGGGTAAAATATTTGAAAACTTCTTGAAGGTAGAGAAATTATCCAGGAAGACACCTTCAGAGAACATCACAGGGAACAATGGTATTAGAACTGTATTAGGCACTTTGGAGAAAGTATTAATAGCTCTGATTTCTAATTAGGATACAGTAAATTATATAAAGTCAGATTAATCCTGTAACAACATATGTAAAGCAGAATTTCAAAATTTAAGATCAGAAACATGAGATTTTTTTTTAACTTTGGCATGAAGACTAGATAGGAGAAAGGGAATTTCAAGTAATAGTGCTCACAGTCCTTCAGAAATTATTTTCAACTTCTTCTAATAATTATTTTTTAGATATTTTTCAAGTTATAACACATGCTTGTTATAAAAAGTGAAATAACCTAGAAGAGTATATAAAGACTAAGCTAGAATCTCTCCTCACTTTTCGAACTTTGTTTTATTGATGTTTTTAACTTAAATAGATGTTTCCATAAGCTTATTTATAATCTTTATTTACAATTAATTGACCATACATATGAATCTATTTCTAAACTCTACTCTGTTTCATTGATATATATTTCTATCCTTAAACCATTAACACAACAGTTAATTACTGTAGCTTCATAGTAAGTCTTAAAATCAGTTAATATAAATCTTCAAGGTGTATCTTTTTCAAAATACTTTTGGCTGTTCTAACTTCTTTATATCTTCAAGCAGATTTTAGAATCAACTTGTCAGTCTCTTACCCCAAAAAAAGGTCTTCTGAAATTTTTCATTGGAATTGCATTGACTCTATAGATCAATTTGGGGTAAACTGCCATCTTAACAATATTGAGTCTGCCAATCTATGAACATGGTGTATCTCACCATTTATTAAAGTTGCTTTTAATTTCTCTCTGAAATGTTTTGTAGTTGTCAGTGTATAGATCTTATACATTTCAAAATTCAAATTCATGATTTTTGATGCTGTTATAAATAGTATAGTTTTAATATCAATTGCTAATTATGCACTGCTAATATATAGAGATACAACTGATTTTTTTGTATATTCAATGAGTTCTTTTCATTCTGGCTGAAGAGAATATGAATGATACCTGGTTCTGTGTGTGCTCTGAGAATTGTTTACATTACAACTCCAATAATTGCTCTTTCCTCAGAAGTTGTCATTGCTCATCCTGGTGGAGATTCACCCTATTCATGCACATAGGGTATCCAAACACCAAGCAAATCCCTATGCAGATTCCTTGAAACTTTCTCTAGCTCTTTCCTCTCTCCAAATTCTAGCTTCCTTCACCTTCTTAAAATCAGGGAGATTGACGGGTTTTGTTAGAATTCCTCCTCCTTGTGTCAGTATGGAATTTACAATCTGGTAGAAAGCCTGATTGAAGGTAGGACTTAACCCTTTGTTTGCCTTTGTAGGAATTATAGTCCTACACTGCCTGTTATCTAGTGTCTGACCATAGTTGATTCCTATAGTTAATCCTGCTTTTTAGGCATTTATGGAAGGAGGATTATCCTCATATGGCCAAAAGAGGGAATTTTGCCCCTGTAACTAAAGATTGATGACTCTAGAAGAGAATGTGGGGAGAAGAGAGAGAATTCTTTCTCCTTTGAGTACTCATTCCTTAGAATCAGAGACTCTTGTGTTAATAATCAAGCACTGTAGTCAAAAGTAAACAGAAAAGCACCTAAATTTTTCATTGAAAAACCTTTGTCTTAAAAAAAATGGAATAAGCTTAATTTGCTTGACTTATCGCTAAGGAACATCATTTGGGTGAAGAATTTAGTAAGTTTCAGAGGCATTTTACCCAAATGAGAACATCTACAGTCAACCCTATCAATCCTTGTGCTTCAGGGCATGGGCTGATCACCAGTTGGAAGACAGAAGATATTCCCTATCATACTTCTATAGCATCACCTACATTCAGGTCTTTATTTCCTTTAAACACGAGGGCTGTAAACACATTATGACCAAATACTGCAACATGAGGGAGGGGAAAATATGTAATATTTTGAAGAAACAAATTCAAGAAAATGATAAGTTATCAGGGAAGGTTAAGCAGAACAAGCATGCGTGTTCATTGCTCAGTCATGTCTGACTCTTTCGACCCCGTGAACTGTAGTCCGTCAGTTTCCTCTGTCCATGGAATTTTTCAGGCAAGAATACTGAAGTGGGTTGCCATTTGCTTCTCCAGGGAAAATAAGCAGAGAAAAAAAAAATTTTTAAGGTCATTTTTGGTATCTATTACACACAGGGCCTGACAGAGAGTGAAGCTCAGCATTTGTTGAATGAATGAATGAACAAAGAAAAAAAGAAATCCTAGCCTCACCAATATTTGACCTTCAGTACTTTGCTCATCCTCAGTTTACTCATCTTTAAAATGGGGATATTTATACCCATCTCTTCTTATCATAGAGATCAAAGTAGATAATACACGTAAATAAATTAACTCACTGATGTGACTTAATCAATCACTGAGTCAGTTATGTATTTGTACAAATATATATTTGTAATGTATTCGTAAATTCTTTTGTGTTTGTGCTGTTGAGCAAGAATTTTCTTTTCCTTTCTACTCAAATCACTGACTGTTCATTCTGAGTCTTGTCTCAAATGTTATTTCTCTCTTACCTTTTCTTAAACAATGATTTCCAATTTAAACATTTTAAAATAAGCCATCAGTTTTTAACTTACTGCCTGGAACAGCATGAAAACTAAACAAATGATAGTCATCTAAATTTCCTGGGTTTGACTAAGCTAGTCCCGACCAAATAGACCTAACAAATCAATGATACATAATCAATATTTCTAGCAATGAAATCTTGATATATTTCATGTATATTTCTCACAGGTCTGAAGACTGGGAAGTACAAGATCAAATTTGGCAAATTTGGTAACTGGTGAAGATCTGCTTCCTCACGAGATGGGAGAGGGCAAGGGAGCTCTCTTGGGCTACTTTTTTAAGAGCACTAACCCCATTCATGAAGGCCCTGTCAAGGGCCACAGTCCCTGATACCATCATCATTCAATCCATAGCAAATGGTGATCTGTGATAAGAAAGTTCAAACTCATAAAAAGAGTACAGCTGCTTACCTTGAAATGTCAGAAGCACTGGGCTAAGGCTGCTCAGTTGAGTTCGGTTTAGTCGCTCAGTCGTGTCCGACTCTTTTCGACCCCATGAATTGCAGCACGCCAGGCCTCCCCGTCCATCACCAACTCCCGGAGTTTACATAAACTCATGTCTATCAAGTCGGTGATGCCATTGAGCCATCTCATCCTCTGTCGTCCCCTTCTCCTCCTGCCCCCAATCCCTCCCAGCATCAGGGTCTTTTCCAATGAGTCAACTCTTCTCATGATGTGGTCAAAGTACTGGAGTTTCAGCTTCAGCATCAATCCTTCCAATGAACACTCAGGACTGATCTCCTTTAGGATGGACTGGTTGGATCTCCTTGCAATCCAAGCGATTCTCAAGAGTCTTCTCCAACACCACAGTTCAAAAGCATCATTTTGGGCGCTCAACTTTCTTCACAGTCCAACTCTCACATCCATACATGACCACTGGAAAAACCATAGCTTTGACTAGACGGACCTTTGTTGGCAAAGTAATGTCTCTGCTTTTTAATATGTTGTCTAGGTTGGTCATAACTTTCCTTCCAAGGAGTAAGCGTCCTTTAATTTCATGGATGCAGTCACCATCTGCAGTGATTTTGGAGCCCAGAAAAATAAAGTCTGACACTGCTTCCACTGTTTTCCCACCTATTTCCCATGAAGTGATGGGACCAGATGCCATGATCTTAGTTTTCTGAATATTGAGCTTTAAGCCAACTTTTTCACTCTCCTCTTTCACTCTCATCAAGAGGATTTTTAGTTCCTCTTCACTTTCGGCCATAAGGGTGGTGTCATCTGCATATCTGAGGTTATTGATATTTCTCCCAGCAATCTTGATTCCAGCTTGTGCTTCTTCTTCCAGCCCAGCATTTCTCATGATGTACTCTGCATATAAGTTAAATAAGCAGGGTGACAATATACAGCCTTGACGTACTCCTTTTCCTATTTGGAACCAGTCTGTTGGTCCATGTCCAGTTCTAACTGTTGCCTCCTGACCTGTATACAGGTTTCTCAATAGGTGGGTCAGGTGGTCTGGTATTCCCGTCTCTTTCAGAATTTTTCAGTTTATTGTGATCCACACAGTCAAAGGCTTTGGCATAGTCAATAAAGCAGAAATAAATGTTTTTCTGGAACTCTCTTGCTTTTTCGATAATCCAGTGGATGTTGGCAATTTGATCTCTGGTTCCTCTGCCTTTTCTAAAACCAGCTTGAACATCTGGAAGTTCACGGTTCACGTATTGCTGAAGCCTGGCTTGGAGAATTTTGAGCATTACTTTACTAGCATGTGAGATGAGTGCAAGTGTGCGGTAGTTTGAGCATTCTTTGGGATTGCCTTTCTTTGGGATTGGAATGAAAACTGACCTTTTCCAGTCCTGTGGCCACTGCTGAGTTTTCCATATTTGCTGGCATATTGAGTGCAGTACTTTCACAGCATCATCTTTCAGGATTTGAAATAGCTCAACTGGAATTTCATCACCTCCATTAGCTTTGTTCTTAGTGATGCTTTCTAAGGCCCACCTGACTTCACATTCCAGGATGTCTGGCTCTAGGTGAGTGATCACATCATCGTGATTATCTGGGTCATGAAGATCTTTTTTGTACAGTTCTTCTGTGTATTCTTGCCACCTCTTCTTAATATCTTCTGCTTCTGTTAGGCCCATACCATTTCTGTCCTTTATCGAACCCATCTTTGCCTAAAATGTTCCCTTGGTATCTCTAATTTTCTTGAAGACATCTCTAGTCTTTCCCATTCTGTTGTTTTCCTCTATTTCTTTGCATTGATCACTGAGGAAGGCTTTCTTATCTCTCCTTGCTATTCTTTGGAACTCTGCATCCAAATGGGAATATCTTTACTTTTCTCCTTTGCTTTTCACTTCTCTTCTTTTCAGAGCTATTTGTAAGCCCTCCTCAGACAACCATTTTGCCTTTTTGCATTTCTTTTCCATGGGGATGGTCTTGATCCCTGTCTCCTGTACAATGTCATGAACCTCCGTCCATAGTTCATCAGGCACTCTGTCTATCAGATCTAGTCCCTTAAATCTATTTCTCACTTCCACTGTATAGTTATAATGGATTTGATTTAGGACATACCTGAATGGTCTAGTGGTTTTCCCTACTTTCTTCAATTTCAGTCTGAATTTGGCAATAAGGAGTTCATGATCTGAGCCACAGTCAGCTCCCGGTCTTATTTTTGCTGACTGTATAGAGCTTCTCCATCTTTGCCTGCAAAGAATATAATCAACCTGATTTTGGTGTTGACCATCTGGTGAGGTCCATGTGTAGAGTCTTCTCTTGTGTTGTTGGAAGTGGGTGTTTGCTATGACCAGTGCATTCTCTTGACAAAACTGTATTAGCTTTTGCCCTGCTGCATTCTGTACTCCAAGGCCAAATTTGCCTGTTATTCCAGGTGTTTCTTGACTTCCTCCTTTTGCATTCCAGTCCCCTATAATGAAAAGGACATCTTTTTTCGATGTTAGTTCTAAAAGGTCTTGCAGGTCTTCATAGAACCGTTCAACTTCAGCTTCTTCAGCATTACTGGTTGGGGCATAGGCTTGGATTACCATGATATTGAATGGTTTGTCTTGGAAACCAACAGAGATCATTCTGTCGTTTTTGAGATTGCATCCAAGTACTGCATTTCAGACTCTTTTGTTGACCATGATGGCTACTCCATTTCTTCTAAGGGATTCGTGCCCACAGTAGTAGATATAATGGTCATCTGACTTAAATTCACCCATTCCAGTCCATCTTAGTTCACTGATTCCTAGAATGTCAACATTCACCCTTGCCATCTCCTGTTTGACCACTTCCAATTTGCCCTTGATTCATGGACCTAACATTCCAGGTTCCTATACAACATTGCTCTTTACAGCATCAGACCTTGCTTCTATCACCAGTCACATCCACAACTGGGTATTGTTTTTGCTTTGGCTCCATCCCTTCATTCTTTCTGGAGTTATTTCTCCACTGATCTCCAGTAGTATATTGGGCACCTACCAGCCTGGGGAGTTCCTCTTTCAGTATCCTATCATTTTGCCTTTTCATACTGTTCATGGGGTTCTCAAGGCAAGAATACTGAAGTGATTTGCCATTCCCTTCTCCAGTGGACCACATTCTGTCAGACCTCTCCACCATGACCCATCCGTCTTGGGTGGCCCCACACGGCATGGCTTAGTTTCATTGAGTTAGACACGACTGTGGTCCTGTGATCAAATTGGCTAGTTTTCTGTGATTATGGCTTTAGTGTTTCTGCCCTCTGATGCCCTCTCGCAACACCTCCCGTCTTACTTGGGTTTCTCTTACCTTGGACGTGGGGTATCTCTTCATGGCTGCTCCAGCAAAGTGCAGCCGCTGCTCCTTACCTGGGAGGAGATCTCCTCACGGCTGCCTCCCCCTGACCTTGAACATGGAGTAGCTCCTCTCGGCCCTCCTGCGCCCATGCAGCTGCCGCTCCTTGGACGTGGGGTTGCTCCTCTCGACTGCTGCCCCTGATCTCCGGCGTGGGGTAGCTCCTCTGGGCTGATGCCCCTGGCCTTGGCCTAAGGCTGCTACAATTGACCAAATGCATATAAAAGTCATTTGAAGGGCTGTTAATTATGAGTGGCACTAACACTCCTTTCTAACAATTTATTAATCACTGTTTGTTACTAGCAAATTCTCTTGGGATTTATAAATTAGATGTATCCTGCAAATAGATAATGTTCCAAACTCACATGAAAACGTTCAACATCTGTAAACGGAGTTAAATAGACCTTTGGATGCTCTGGACTCAACTAATTAAACGCTAAAAAAAATCACATAGAAATCAACTATACTCCAACAAAAAATCACATAGTATTTGTAGATAACATAACTTTAAATAACAATGAGAACTTTTTTCCCCCAAACAATGATCAAGTGCTGTTTTTATTGCAATTGAAGAAAGGTGTTGGAAAGATAACCTAGTTTATTGGACTATTTCCCCAGGGGCAGGGATAAAAACTTCTCTTTCCCCTCCCTGCACAGTAGAGTGGTTTAAATGAGCTGCAATCAAGTCATCTTTTTGGAAGATGGAAAATTGGGAGATTTGTTAAAACTTGGAAAGAAATTTTGTCATTTACTTCACGAATCATTCAGCAAAATGCAGCCATGTGCTACTTGAAGTAAGTTACTACCTCAGCATATCACCATGTCACTTAACCTAAAGGTGGATTTGGGGGTGTTTTTGGATGTTTTTTTTTTGGTTCTCCATCATCAAATCAGCAGTTCTGCAAGCAAGGGACAGGACCAGTTATCTCCAGCGATGACTGGGCAGAGAGAGAAGAGTGCTTAATATTTAAGAACTGACACTAGAACTACCCTGCCCCCACCATCACCATCACCTCATGCACTTCACTAGAAGAAACAGGAAGAACCCATCATCCTGGAAGCTGTGGTAGACACTATTTGGTGTCACACAGAGACTCTGTAGTGAGTGATCCATTTACCGAACTGTGGGCACTCAGAAATAAGCAACCCAATCCTGCCTCAACTGAACCAAAGATTCTGCTGCTCTTATTTCGGAAAATCAGCCAGGTGCTGACAGCCTGGTGAAAGGACAGCTTTGAGGGAACGGGGACTGAAGTGGGGATAAAGGGACACATTCACATCACAGGTAAGAAGCCTCTGGGCCGAGTTTGTACTGAAAGCGTGAAATGAAGGGGCCATGGATTTTAACTAGTATACTGAGTTTTACGTGGGTCCCTAGTTTAAGTCACACAGCAACACTAGGAAATCGATATTGTCAGTCCCCTTTTAGACAGCAGGAAGCGGGACAGAAAGAAGACAAAGAAGAGTTGACTTCTGCCAGGGCTCACGGCCTGCACCACCTGGTCCCCGGAAACGAGTGCAGGGACCGGCTTCCGCGGGTTCCTGAGCTGGGGAGAAAAGTCCCCGCTACGGTACAGAAACCGAGGTCTGGGTGAGGCGCCAGCAGCGGAAGGAGAAGGGCCGACTTCTCTGTGGTGCAACACTCGCCGAGGGGAGGTCGGCGCGGAGACCATAGCGGCAAGCCAAACGCAAACGCCGGCGATAGGCACCAGCCCCTCTGTCAGCCCCCTCGCTGCGAGGAGGGGTTTCTCACGCTCCGTTCTCGGGAGACTGAGCCGGAGGTCGGAAGGAAGCGGGGCGAGGGATGAGTCATCCCGCCTAATTCCTCCTTCCCGGTCCCTTCGCCTCCGCATGCCGGCCTCCTCCCGAGATCATGCAGCCAGGAATGAAGACTCCCCTCATCCTCAGAATCCTCCACCAAACCCCCTGTGACCTGCAGAGGAGAGGAGAAGGATGGGGCATGTGGCCAATAAGAGCTTCGCTCTCTCGCTCTCCGTCCAATCGGCCGCTGTTTACAGGCTGGGGCGGGATTAAGGGGCGAGGAGGGGGCGGTCCCAGGCTGGCTCTGGGCGCCGAGGTTCGGTGGCTCACAGAGAGAGCGCCTCGCAGGGAGTCGGCGCCTAAGCGACGCGGGAAGGAGCCACTGCCAAAACCACCGCCGCCACTGCTGGCCAAGGTGCTGGACTCGACAGGCCAGCCGGCCACCTCGTCAGCTCAGGCGCCCGTTGCAGCCGCAGCTGCTTCGCTCCCAGCCCGGTCCCCATGGAAGAGATGGAAGAAGAGTTAAAATGCCCCGTGTGCGGCTCCTTCTATCGCGAGCCCATCATCTTACCCTGCTCTCACAATATATGTCAGGCGTGCGCCCGCAACATCCTGGTACAGACCCCGGAGTCAGAGTCCCCCCAGAGCCGACGGGCCTCGGGCTCCGGGGTCTCTGATTATGATTATCTGGATCTGGACAAGATGAGCCTGTACAGCGAGGCGGACAGCGGCTATGGCTCCTACGGGGGGTTCGCCAGCGCCCCTACTACACCGTGCCAGAAGTCCCCCAACGGCGTCCGTGTGTTCCCCCCGGCTATGCCGCCACCGGCCACCCACCTGTCACCGGCCTTGGCCTCTGTGCCCCGCAACTCCTGTATCACCTGCCCCCAGTGCCACCGCAGCCTCATCTTGGATGACCGGGGGCTCCGCGGCTTCCCCAAGAACCGCGTCCTGGAAGGGGTAATTGACCGCTACCAGCAGAGCAAAGCGGCTGCCCTTAAATGCCAGCTCTGCGAGAAGGCACCCAAGGAAGCCACCGTCATGTGTGAACAGTGCGATGTCTTCTACTGTGACCCGTGCCGCCTGCGCTGCCACCCACCCCGGGGTCCTCTGGCCAAGCATCGCCTGGTACCCCCGGCCCAGGGCCGCGTGAGCCGGCGGCTAAGCCCACGGAAGGTCTCCACCTGCACAGACCACGAGCTGGAGAACCACAGCATGTACTGCGTGCAGTGCAAGATGCCCGTGTGCTACCAGTGCTTGGAGGAGGGCAAACACTCCAGCCACGAAGTCAAGGCTCTAGGGGCCATGTGGAAACTGCACAAGGTAAGTCCTAAGAAAACCCACCCCTAACTCCCCGCGCCTCCGATCCTCCAGTTTTGCAGCAGATGACACCCCCCCCCCCCCTCCTCTTTTGCGCACAGTGCATCCCAACGGGGGCGCAATGCAGGTGCCTCCGATATCTGCTTCCCCCGTCTGGTGCATTGCAGGAAGCGCAGGGGGACCTTAAACGGCGCACAGGGGAGTTGAACCTCTCCAGAGAGTTGTTTCGGGGATGCGTAGAGCGGGTCTCCCCGGGCACGCTGCCTGCGAGCCAGGCGCAGGGCGCCCCCTCCCAGCCGCAGACGTGTAACTCTGGGGGCCGACCCGCGGCTGTTCTCTGGGCCGCCAGGGACGCTCCGGGGCAGAGCCGGTTTGGGGCTCCGGCCGTGATCCCCGGGGAAGAGGTGAGGGCGGTTGGGTGGCGCGGACCGGTGGGTGCAGAGCTGCTGAATAGGCTGGCGCCTGGAGTCGCGGCGGGGGCGGGAAACACGCCGCGAGCGGAATATTGATATGTAGGCGCTGGCCCAAACCCAGCGTCCGCGGTGGAAGGATGCGGATCCGGGTGCTTTGCGCTCAGGAGGTGTGTGAGTGGGGAGTAGGGTGGAAGAAGGAAAAAAAAGAAAGAAATCCTGTAGTCGCCATGGCAACACGGCCAAAAGGCTGATGCCCTGACCCTCACAGAGAGGACGTGGGCTGGAGGAGCAGGACTGGAGGTTTCTCCGCGGTCGCGGCCTGAAAACTAGGCAGGTGCATCTTCCAGTTTCTCAGGGTAACCCCTCCTATTGACCACCTACACACTCGTTTGTCCAGAATTCAACCGTTTTCCTTTATCAGTAGTTGTCTGTGCAAACTTTGAGACACCTGTTACCAAATTTATCTTTTGATGGCACCGCCGCCAAAGCTAGCCTCAAGAACAGGGCCTTTAACAACTTGTTAGGTCACGCTACTCCCCTGTTCAAAGTCCTTCCGTTGCCCCACGTTTCTTAGGGAATGAGGTCTGCCAGGACCTCACATGACCTGTTTCCTTTGGCCTCACCGACCTTATTTCCTCCCACTCCCTCTGCTTGAGCCAGCTGTCCCTCTTGCTGTTCCTCCACAAACACCAGGCCCCCCTGACCCCAGGGCCTTTGCATCTGATATTCCTTCAGCTCCAGACCAAATACCTTGTATCTTAATAGTTCACTCTCTTGCCTCCTTCAGATCATTACTCAGATGTCACCCTTGCAATGAGACCTTTCTGATTCTTTTAGTTCCCTCTCTGCTTTATTTTTCCCAGTAGTACTTACCACTACTGGCATGCTATATATTTTAATTAACATGTTACTTTTGTGTTTATTTATTGCTCCACCAACACACACACACACACACACACACACACACACACACACACACAAATAAGCTTCAGGAGGAAAGAGATCTCTTTAATGTTGCCCACACTGATTAGGAGGAAGGGAACCACTCTTGAGATGTACATAAATCTTTTACTTTTTTAAAAAATCCACTTAGTCGGGGGTGCAAAAGTCAAGGCAAGGGTTCAGGACTATTATAGGGAGGTTTTCTTTACACCGTTGAGTTGCAAACTCAAGAATGAGGCAGGGCAGTAGAGATGGTCTTCAGGCATCAGCTGTGGGCCCCCCACTCAGGGTTTCTTGGCACCCACTCCCTGGAGACAAGAAAAGCTAGCCTTTGAGAAAGGCCCTCTGGTTAAGGGGGAAAATATTGATAATTTATTTAAAGCAAGAGAAAAATAAGCATCACCATTTTCAGCAGTCAGGGAGCTCAACTCAGTATTGATTGAATGTGATCCACATTTACAGTTATTTCTGTTCTCACATATAGCCTACTGAACTGTATTAGTACTGATGGAGACAATTCAGCACTAATTTGAGCTCTGCCCCACCCCAGGCACATGCCACTTTTTAAACATTTCAGTTTAAATTGTTTAAATGATGTTTAATTTCGAAAGTTTTCAAAACTTTAATTCATGGCCAATGTTTTCTTCCTACTAGGATTTCACTCCTAAACTGCTAACTATGGCCTATGTTGAGTTGCCCTACAAATTACCATATCGTTGGGGCTAAGAAATTAATCACCCTGTCTGGGAAAAAGGACTTACAAGCATAACACTAATTAGGATGGTCAAACCACAGCAGTATTTTTCTGTGAAGAAGAACCTATACTTTATCCATTAAAACTAAAAGCAGCCTTTAAATCTCCATCAAGCCCCTACATCAAATGTAGATTTGAAATGTTAAATCAAAACCAAAATTGAAAGAGACACGTGTACCCCAGTGTTCATCGCAGCACTGTTTATAATAGCCAGGACATGGAAGCAACCTAGATGCCCATCAGCAGATGAATGGGTAAGAAAGCTATGGTACATATACACAGTAGAATATTACTCAGCCATTAAAAAGAATTCATTTGAATCAGTTCTAATGAGGTGGATGAAACTGGAGTCTATTATACAGAGTGAAGTAAGCCAGAAAGAAAAACACCAATACAGTATACTAACACATATATATGAAATTTAGAAAGATGGTAACGATAACCCTATATGCAAGACAGAAAAAGAGACACAGATGTATAGAACAGTCTTTTGGACTCTGTGGGAGAGGGCGAGGGTGGGATGATTTGGGAGAATGGCATTGAAACATGTATATTATCATATGTGAAATGGATCACCAGTCCAGGTTTGATGCATGAGACAAGTGCTCAGGGCTGGTGCACTGGGATGACCCGGGGGGTGGGACGGGGACAGAGGTGGGAGGGGGGTTCAGGAAGGGGAACACATGTACACCTGTGGTGGATTCATGTCAATGTATGGAAAAACCACTACAGTATTGTAAAGTAATTAGCCTCCAATTGAAATAAATAAATTTATATTAAAAAAAAAGAAATGTTAAATCATTTGTTTTATCAGTAATGGAGGCTGTGAGTAGACACTGTGGTGTAGACAGAGTTGAAATTTGGGTGTCTGCTAAAAAAGAATAATGTAAAGCCCTTAAGACGTGACATAAGTAGACTAGGAAGGGAATATTTGTTCATTTAAAAAAGATTTCTTCTCTGATCTTTGGTATATTTCTTCAAAATAGTAAATACAGTTTTTTTTCTGTCAATATCACAATGATTAAACTGCCAAGAAATATAAGGCAGGAGGATGACAGATTTTAACATTCATTTATCAACTGTTAGATGAACAAACATTATTCGCTTACCCTGTCTGCTTAATAAGATAGTCAATGTGTTAACATTCAGTTTTCTCATATAGTCTATCTTCCATCATCACAAAAAACTCATGAGCCAGAATACCTAAGTCCATCAGAATATAGGAGAGCAAAGAACTATACTAAGTAGTTCTCCAAAAGTTGGACAGTTATTTATCAACACAGGTTATCACTAGATCTGAAAGTTTTCATTAATATTTAGTCATTTCCAGTGATAAAACTGTGTGAATAAGTGTTTCCCTCAGGAAACAAGACAAAATGGCTGAAGTTTATCTTTTATGTGCTTTTAAAAACAACTGGTTGAAACTCATTAGTTGTCAATTGACTAAATTGACTTACTTTTCAGGTATCTATGGCCTTCAAAATCCACGAAAAATAATAATACAGGCAGTGTCCTTGTAGGAAAAATATCTGGTGACATTTTTTATTTAGTATCAGTACTTTCTCTATTCTGTATCTAATTTAGGTTGGTATAAAGAAATGCTGTGCACACAAAACAAGATTTTGTAGGTACTTTAATATAGGCAATTGGAACCATTATTATTACTTTGTAATTTTAGCAGTTCATATTTCTAAATCTAACATTATTCTTGAATTCCTGATGTATTTTATCAATCACTGAATCAGTAATACATTTGTAAATTCTTTCGTGTTTTTACTGTTGAGCAAGAATTTTCTTTTCCTTTCTACCTTGATCACTGTTCATTCTAAATCTTGTCTCAAATGTTATTTCTCTCTTAGCTTCTTTTTCTTAAATAGAGATTTGTAATTTAAGCATTTTAAAATAAACCATCAGTTATTATGCATTCATCTTCAAGGCATTCTGGGGAAAAAATACCTGCTTTGTAGTGTGGTGGTGTCTCATCAAATATTTGCATGATAAATGTGTTATTTAATGTAACTAAAGTGGTGTTCAGTTAGATATACATCAGCCGTAGACACAGTATAACCTAGATGTTCCTATGGTAAATGCAATAGGTAACATATGTCCATGTTTTTAAATTTTTAAAAATTTACTTCAAGTATAATCAGAACATTCTGTGAGCAACCCGAACATTCTTACAAGTATTAAGGAGAATGTTACAGAGGACTAAATTGTTTCTCATTGTACTGAGGCAAAAACAGAAAGAGCTAGATGTAGTTCTGGCTTCCAGACCTGATTTTTTCCACTTACCTGCTGGTAACTTTAGGCAAATCTATAACCTCTCTGTGCTTCCTACCCACAGGATGTAAAGCATCTAAAACTATATTTTTGACAGTATTTAAAAAAAATAATAATAATGTTTGTAACTTAGTCATTTTAGTTTGCCAAAATAGAAAGTTTTTGACTAAAACAGAAGTTATTGTCTCATTAGGCAGCTATTGTTGTGTATGTGTGTTAGTCACCAAGTTGTGTCCCATTCTTTGCAACCCCCTGGACTGTAGCCCGCCAGGCTCCTCTGTCCATGGAATTCTCCAGACAAGAATAGTGGGGTGGGTAGCCATTCCGTTCTCCAGGGGATCTTCCCTGACCCAAGGACTGAAGCTGGGTCTCCCTCATTGTAGGAATATTCCTTACCATCTGAGCCACCAAGGAAGCTCTGAGCTATTACTGCATAGAAATCCTATCCCCCAACTTGGGTTACTTTGCTTGCTCCTTAAAGAGCACAGGGTGCAGTATAAAGACTATTCTTAAAGATGGCCTCAAAGAGTGAGCCAGATCCTAATGGGTCCTGAGAGAATGGTCAGTTGAATTAAACCCAAGGAACAAGAACACTACATGAAGATTTATTTGTGTATAAATAAAGGTATTTTGTTTTTCAATTACAAAGCTAATATGGTAACTGATATGACTCATTTTTATCAGATGCACAGCTTCAAGTTCAACTTCTTGAACTTAGACTGAAAAAACATGTTTGGAACATGCCAACCTATGGCAGAGAGAAGGGAGCAAAGCAGATCTGCTCAATGGCACTTAAAGGCATGGCATGTCACTTCTGCTTACATTCCATTGGCTAAAACAAACCATGTGGCCAAGACTGACATCCGTGTTGTAGGAAATTCACTCTTCCAGTAGAAAGGCACCAGAGAAGGGCCTTGTAGAAGAGGGTAGAAAATATTTTGAACAAATAATACAGCATGGCACATGCCTAATTCTCTCATGCCTGCTTCTCTCTCTGAATGGGCTCCCTTGGCCTGCACAAGGCTCAACACAACTCCTCCAGCTTCAATGTAGCATCACTTTCAATTCAAGTGTCCACTCTCATCAGACTAGTGTCTCTGTGTCTCTTAGGCCACATTTTCAAGTTTAGAGAAAGAATGTGATTGACTCAGCTTGAGTGAAGGGTTTACTGATGACTGCCTACCCCTTTGGTGAGGTGGATGCAGAAGACATGAATGAGACAAGTAAGGCACTCACCTTGGGTGAAAAACATAAGGGGGTGCCAGAAACTCAGTAATCAGGATAAAAATGTTGTAAGGCAATATCTTTGTTTCTTTCTTTTTTTAAAAAAAAAAAAGCAATTATTTATTTGGCTGTACCAGGTCTTAGTTGTGGAACGGGGGATCTTTAGTTGCAGTCTGAGAACTCTTCTCTGTGACATGTGTGATCTGGTTCCCTGACCAGGGATTAAATCTGGGCCCCCTGCATTGGGAGCACAGATCCTTAGCCACTGGACCACCAGAGAAGTCATATAAGGCAATATCTTAAAAAACAAAGATGAATGCAAAGAAATTCACAATGAGCAGAATATCAACATTTTAAATGTTGATCAATCACAGTGCCATGCTGAGCCATATTGGAGCCTAAGTCAGAAGGGAAAATCAGTAGTATTGATCCTGTCTTTAAGATTTTGCCCTTTTGTTCATCATAGATTTTTTGACATTCATTTTTATTTTACAAAAATATCATATTAAAATATTGTTTGTGTTGACCACTGAGGTTTTGGCACCCCTTTCAATTCCACACCTGAGGAAAGTGCCTCACTCCCCTCACCCTAGTCCTGGCCCTGAGGGGTCATGAGTGGAAGGAGGATGGTAAAAGGTGCCAAAATATGATTTTTGCATTCACTTTAGGTGTCTCTTTTAAAGTATGTGGTTGGGTTGAGAGTGTAAGGATCTGTATAGTTTCATTTAATAATTCCATCTGTTTAGAAGAAAAGAAGAGTTTATGGTAACCATGGAATTTAGTGTTTTGAGATTTTTATATTTTGGTCTCATAACAGTAGTGTTCTTCTTACTTCAGTTCAGTCAGTTCAGTCGCTCAGTCGTGTCCGACTCTTTGCGACCCCATGAATTGCAGCACGCCAGGCCTCCCTGTCCATCACCAACTCCCGGAGTTCACTCAAACTCATGCCCATTGAGTCGGTGATGCCATCCAGCCATCTCATCCTCTGTCGTCCCCTTCTCCTCCTGCCCCCAATCCCTCCCAGCATCAAGGTCTTTTCCAATGAGTCAACTCTTCGCATGAGGTGGCCAAAGTACTGGAGTTTCAGCTTCAGCATCAGTCCTTCCAATGAATACCCAGGACTGATCTTACTTAGTTAAGCACTTCTCCTCACCATCAGTTCCTGCCTCAGCCTAGTCCTTGTGACTCTGTGAGGCTGCCAATCCAGGGCTCTGCCTTACCCGGCCAAGTGGGAGAGCATGTCCCATAGGCCTGGCAAGACGTCACACCCTACCCCTCTGGCCAATTGATAATTCAAAGGATGAGCATATGACATGAGCCCATCCAGTGAGAATCCTCTTCTGAGGTTTATAGATACCATATATAGATAATAGAGTCAGGGACAGAAAAGCCTTGCTTTCCTCTGACTTGTTGCAGCTAGAAGAAAAGACAGGAGCTGTCTGTATCCTTGCCTCTTCCTCTTCCTCCTATATTACTAGAAGAAAGTAAGGCAACCCACAGAGATACAGCAGGAAGAAACACAGAGAATTTGGAAAATAGTATTTGAACGCCTGGAACCCTTCATAACCAAGGCCAACTACCCACTCCTGCCTTTCCAGTTTTGTCAATCAACAAACCTCCCCCTTTCTGTTTTTGCTCATTTGTATTAGTTTTCTGCCACTTGCAACTGAGATTTATCACATATAAACAATTGTATCTGAGGATACTGAATAATATTCCATTGTATGCTCTCCCTGAGTCTTCTGCACTTTAACTACAGAACTAATTGCTTGAGATGCTTTAACAGTTGAGCAACAGAGTTGATGATGATATATATATGTGTGTGTGCATATATACATATACATGCACACAAATGCATATATATCTCATTTGCTTTATCCATTCATCTACTGATGGACATTTAGGTTGTAGAAGTTCTTTTTGCTTCAACACAAGTTTGGGAAAAACCATTCTAGGCAGTGACTAGCCCATAAGTTAGTAAGGAGGTCAGTTTTCTTCATTTCTTATGTGTGCAGAGTAGACTGCTCTAAAACTCCAGCCTGTGGATAAATGTCCCAACTCAGCCTATCCTTAAATCTTATGTTAAACCTTTGGATAAAATATTAAAAGTTACATTTATCTTATTTTTTAAATATTAAAGTCAAAGACAAAGAGATAAAGCAATTAATATAAATTTTGTAGTATTTATGTACATATATTTACTATAATTTACTCCTCTGTTATAAATAACTGAAAGATGATTTTGGACATCAGTAATACTAATGTAATATAATTAAAAATTACTGCTTTGATTTACTTCTGACTACTGCTAGGTTTTATATACATGATGCCAAATGACTGACTTGATTGAGTTTTTCATTAAATTGTGATAAATAGACACAGATTATTTTGAGTCCTTTTACAAAACAAACAAACAAAAAAGGCCAATACTAAAAGGTCAAAACTAATGCTGCTTCTGTGACACCAGAGCAGAACAGTGTGTCAAGACTAGTATGTTGCCTGTTACATCCCAGGCTTTCTAATATTACCACACTGACCTTCAGGATCAATTTTTAACCTTGGAAGAGAAGTTAGTATAAAATGGCCACCATCAGTGAACCCAGATTATCAGAGACCGACCCTCTAGGTTTTGTCAACAGCATGTCTAATTCATCCCAAAAGACATCTCAAAGCAAAAAACCACTGTACTGAGATGTTCTCACAGCAGTTTTATCCTAACCTGAAACCGGGTCCCTGTCTTAAAGTAAAAACTATCTCAGAGTAAGGTTACCCAGAAAACCCATGCAGAATTTATAGAATATACTTGACATCACCAGTGAAGTCATTTCATTTCACTTCTGTTTGACTCTGACTTTGACATTTTTAGAACTTTTCTGGTTTATGCTGCAGATCCAGCCATGGTCCTGTCTACCCATCTAAGTTACCTCTTCCTTCTTGACCTTCCTGGCCTTCCAGCTTCCTCACCAGCCCCCTCCCTGTCCACCAGGCCTTCCCCCACCATTTTCTTAGACTAGATCGTCACCTCCCCCCACTAAGCTTGGCAGGCCCAGCTCCTGGGAGCCCCCCTCCATGGCCTTGTCCCATGTTTTTAAAAGGTTTGTTTGATGGAAAAAAAGAATCAGAAGATTAATGATTAGCAAGTATATTGGCTTCCCTGGTGGCTCAGATGGGAAAGAATCTGCCTGCAATGCAGGAGACCTGGGTTCAGTCCCCTGGCTAGGAAGATCCCCCTGGAGAAGGGAATGGCTACCCATTCCAGTATTCTTGCCTGGAGAATTCCATGGACAGAGGAGCCCAGCGGGTACAGTCCACAGGATTGCAAAGAGTCAGACACGAATGAGTGACTAACAGACACAATATATATCCCAATATATTAAGTATCTCCTATGAGCCTGACAGTAAGAATTAAATTTGAAACTCTGTATTTCACACTTTTTGTTAAAAGTATGCTGAGCACCTACTGCATGCCAGTTATTGTTCTAAGCCCTTTCCAGCTACTTTTTCATTTAATCTTCAGGATTCACATATCTTCCTGCACAAAAAGGTTATAAAATCATTCCAATTTTGAGAGGCAAAGCCAGAGTTTGAATCCAGGCTGTCTGACTCCAGAGTTCCTGTGTGGAACTGCTATTCTGTCCTACCTTCTGATAATCACAGGAAACATATGATCTGCAAAGCACAATTTATGGCCTTATAAATTCAAGGACATAACAAATAACTGAGATCTTTTGGTTCTCATGTATGAAAATTAATGAGAAATTAAAAGTAATTTGTCTCCTAAGTTTTCTTGTGACAAAATAAATTTAATGAGGAAGATACAGGGTGGAGGGAAGGGAGAGACATGTATGTTGAGTATTCCTTAGACCAGATCCTCGGAAGTGTGCTGGGTACCTCTGTCTTCCTGTCAGAACCAAGCAAGCAACAGATAGGCAGTAAGGTTCTATCAGCTCAGCCAGGGATTCACTGTCCTCTTCTAATAAAATCATCATCTTAAAATTTATAGGCAAAAGTGATATAAAACAAGAAGTAGATTTCTTTGGCATGTTAAGTATATTTCTGTAAATCTAAAACGTTTATAAGTCTATCCTGTGGGAAACATAAAAAGGCATTCAAACCTGAAGCAGTAACTCCACATAGACTTTCAGTTTAAACTCACTCCTTTTGTACCTTTTGCTGAGGTGGTTTAAAAAAAATAAACGTATTCACCACCTCACTCCAGTTGGAATGGCCATCATCAAAAAGTCTACAAACCATAAATGCTGGCGAGGGTGTGGAGAAAAGGGAACACTCTTACATTGCTGGTGGGAATGTAAACTGATAGAGCTACTATGGAAGAAGGTATGGAGATTCCTTAAAAAGCTAGGAATAAAACCACCATATGACCCAGCAATCCAACTCCTAGGCATAGACCCTGAGGAAACCAAAAGTGAAAAAGACACACGTACTTCAGTATTCACTGCAGCACTATTTACAATAGCTAGAACATGGAAGCAACCTGGATGTCCATTGACAGATGAATGGATAAAGAAGCTGTGGTACATATTATAATGGAATACCACACAGCCATAAAAAGGAACACATTTGAGTCAGTTCTAATGAGGTGAATGAACCTAGAGCCTATTATAAGGGTAAACTAAGTCAGAAAGAGAAATATAAACATCGTATACTGATACATATATATGGAATATAGAAAGGTGGTACAGATGAATTTATTTGCAGGGCAGCAATGGAGAAACAGACATAGAGAACAGATCTATGGACATGGAGGGAGGAGAGGAGGGAGAAGGTGAGACATCTGGAGAGAGTAACACGGAAATTTACAATGCCATATGTAAAATAGATGGCCAGTGTGAATTCACTGCGTGACTCAGGGAACACAAACAGGGGCTCTGTGACAATCTAGAAGGGTGGGATGGGAAGGGAGATGGGAGGGAGGCTTGAGAGGGAGGGGACATGGGTGTACCTATGGCTGATTCTTATTGATGTATGACAGAAAACCACAAAATTCTGTAAAGCAATTATCCTTCAATTAAAAAAATTTTTAAGAAAGTATATTCCTATTCAGGAAAAGACCTGACCTGCCTTTTACCATAAATATTAAAAGGAATATATGACCTGGGAAAGCCCATTGTTTAAGAATGGTTTAAAGTCCAGCCAAATAAAATTGTTTTCCATAAGCCTTGCATAGAACCAGCACTGCACATTTTATACTGATAGCTGTGATCAAAGAAGAAACTGTTCCTTAGAGAATTAGCTTTGGAAGCAGAATGCTGAACATTGTGCTCTGGTGTGGGAATACACTCTGTCGTTAACCCATATACGTAGATGGTTAATCCTCATCTACCACTGATTTATTCATTGAAGCTGACTTTCCAGCCAGATAGCATCTATTCAGCTTTATTGAGCTTTTTCTTCATCCTCTCTTTTCTCTTACTTTGCTTGCAGCTTGCATTTTAAGAAGCAACTGTTTGACACCAAATACTTATCACCCTCTGCCACACTCCAGGAAGAGCTGTGAGAGGGCCATGCCACTCTGACCTGTGCTGTTCATCAGTAAGACATTATCTAGTCTCTGAACAAAACCAGTTGCAGAGAGAAGTAAATGTGAATATGAGGGATTAAACAGTTTTTCTACCCCCAGGCAGGTCTTCATAACAGGCTTTTTGACTTGGTAAGGAGCAAACGCTCAGAAGGTCAAATATACACAGATTCAGTTATAATTATAACTCACTCAAAGCTGAAGGGAAATGACTTTATAACATAATATACTATTTTTGATGCAATCAGCAACTGACTTTACTATAAAGGTGTGTGATCCATTACATTATGCTACTGATATGTATGCCATCACCCAGATGCACCAGTTCATGAACTTGATAAAATGGTGTCGCTTATGCTATTGCCACCCCCTCCACATCTATGAAATGTTATCCAAGCGCATTATTCACAAAAACCCAAATGTAGAATTGGACTTCCTTTCAATCTAATAAATCTTACATGCACAGATAAATCCATGGTGCTTTTAACAAGCAGTTGTTATTGATTTTATTTACTATCAATCATTTGGCCAAGACTTAGCAAGCAAATATGATAAACAGTATTTAGCACACAGTCAATGCAGTATGAAGAAGCTGCATGTTTACATTCAACTCCTGTTAACTGGCCACCTTGTGCCATTATGGAAGCAAATCTGCCATTGATGAAACTAAAATATTATTCAGAATTTAATAAAATTTTCTCTACATTCTACTTTGAGGAACAAAAAATACAGAATATATATACTTGTATGAATACTGAATTTCCAAGCTAGCTTTAACAAACATGATAAGCAAGTGTACAGAGCATAACTACCATCCCCTTACTATTCAAACATGGTACCTCTCCACCTGAACAAAGGATGGTTGCTCTGGCCACTGCATTTAGAAATTTTGTGGAAAGGTTTGACTTGATATAAGGTCCTATTATGTAGGTAAAAACATATTAATAAATATTGGTATTAATTGGCAAATAACACAAATATTTTATAGTAATTTCAAAAATTATCAAGCCAAAGATAAAATTAATGCTTCCAGCATGGAGAGTATCATTGATTCTTGTTTTCCAAAGAGGTTGCATCATCTTACATTCCTACCAGCAATGGATGAGGCTTCCAGTTTCTCCATATCCTCAACATGTGTTAATATCTGACTTTTTGACTAGAGCCATCCAGGCTGATGTTGAAAGGGTATCTCATTGTGGTTTTGTCTTGCAATTCCCTAATGACTAGTGATGTTGAACATCTTTCCATGTGTTTATTGGCTAGCTTCATATCATTTTTAGAGATTTTGCCCATTTTTAAATTGGATAACTTCTCTTTTATTGTTGAGTTGTAAGAGTTGTTTATATTCTGATATTTATTCACTGTTTGAATGAGAGGAATAGAAACTTGAGACTCTCATCCTTCAGAGATACAGGAAATAAAAAGCCAACACGGAGATGAGAGGAAGAAAAAACTAGTCAAGACTGACCTTCCAGAACTCCTACTGCTCCCTTACCCAGTAACCTCTATCAGCCAAGTCTGAAGCAGAGCTCAGATAAGCTCTACCAGGATTGGCTCATGACAAATAGGAAACATGGAAAAATCCAAAAGCAGGAGGAGGAAATATTTTCATTATCAAAGTCCCTGAATATGGTGGCTGTGCCTCCTCTTTGCCTCAGGTTCCACTCTTCCTAACTTTGGTACTGGAGTTCACTGGAGTTCAATATTATTAAGTTTCAATGGTTCTGTGGTTCTGTTACTTGCAGGTTACCATTGTGGTGTTCAAAAAAGTCACTTAGGGTGTCAAATTGGTGGCCCCTTCCCCTGTAGTTGAGAATTATAAATTGGTAGAATTGGGATACTGGGTATTTGAGATTATTTGCCTAACCACCTCAAAAGTCAGAAAAATAAATCCCCGAACACTTCAGTAAATTACCAGAATCACAGTTTGTTACCCAAAAAATCTTTGATTTCTTAGAACTATATTAATTATTCTGAACACCCAAGGACCTATTTTCAGTTACTTCTATGTGTGCTGTGTGTGGAAACACCTTTTCTCTCTTTTGGAGCTTCCCTGTTGGCTTCCCTGATGACAGCAAAGAATCTGCCTGAAATGCAGGAGACCCAGGTTCGATCCCTGGGTCTACCCACTCCAGTATTCTTACCTAGGAAATCCTATGGACAGAGAAGCCTGGTGGGCTACAGTCTATGGGGTCACAAAGAGTCAGACATGCCTGTGCAACTAACACCTCTATTTTAAAGGCTCTCTCTTGCCCTCAGACAAGTATAATCACAGTTTTTTACACATTCCATGACTATAACTATCAAAGTTTACCTTAACCTTGTTGTTCTCTCTTTAAATTGAATTGAAGTCTCTCAGTTGTGTCCGACTCTTTGTGACCCCATGGACTATATAGCCTGCCAGGTTCTTCCGTCCATGGGATTTTCCAGGCAAGAATACTGGAATGGCTTACCATTTCTTTCTCCAGGGGATCTTCCCAACTCAGGGATCGAACCCGGGTCTCCCACACTTCAGGCAGACTCTTTACCGTCTGAGCCACCTGGGAATCTTTGTTCTCTCTTTAAGGGGAAATTATATGTCTGTTGTTGTTGTTTAGTCACTCAGTCGTGTCCTACTCTTTGTGACCCCATGGACTGCAGCACACCAGGCTTCCCTGTCCTTCACTATCTCCTGGAGTTTGTTCAAACTCATGGTCATTGAGTCAGTGATGCCATCCAACCATCTCATCCTCTGTTGCCTCCTTCTCCTCTTACCCTCAATCTTTCCACCATCAGGGTCTTTTCCAGTGAGTCAGCTCTTTGTATCAGGTGGCCAAAGTATTAGAGCTTCAGCTCAGCATCAGTCTTTCTATACTATTGAATAATGTTCCTCCATTATAAATAAGGTAGTCCTTTTTTTTCTTTTTAAGTTATTTTTTTATTAAAGGATAATTGCTTTACAGAATTTTGTTGTTTTCTGTCAAACCTTAACATGAATCAGCCATAGGTATGCATATATCCCCTCCCTTTTGAACTTCCCTCCCATCTCCCTCCCCATCCCACCCCTCTAGATTGATACAGAACCACTATTTGAGTTTCCTGAGCCATACAGCAAATTCCCATTGGCTGTCTATTTTACATATGGTAATGTAAGTTTCCATGTTACTCTTTCCATACATCTCATCCTCTCCTCCCCTCTCCCCATGTCCATAAGTCTATTCTCTATGTCTGTTTCTCCACTGCTGCCCTGCAAATAAATTCTTCAGAACCATTTTCCTAGATTCCATATGTATGTGTTAGTATACTATATTTATCTTTCTCTTTTTAACTCACTCCACTCTGTATAATAGGTTCTCAGTTCATCCACCTCATCAGAACTGACTCAAATGTGTTCCTTTTTATGGCTGGGTAATATTCCATTGTGTATATGTACCACAACTTCTTTATCCATTCGTCTGTTGATGAACATCGAGGTTGCTTCCATGTTCTAGCTATTGTAATTAGTGCTGCAATGAACAATGGGATACATGTGTCTTTTTCACTTTTGGTGTCCTCAGGGTATATGCCTAGGAGTCAGATTGCTGGGTCATATGGTGGTTTTATTCCTAGTTTTTTAAGGAATCTCCATACTGTCTTCTATAGTAGCTGTATCAGTTTACATTCCCACCATCAGTGCAAGAGTGTTCCCTTTTCTCCACACTCTCTCCAGCATTTATTGTTTGTAGAGTTTTTGATGAGGGCTGTTCTGACCAGTGTGAGGCGGTATCTCGTTGTAGTTTTGATTTACATTTCTCTAATAATGAGCGATGTTGAGCATCTTTTCATGTGTTTGTTAGCCATCTGTATGTCTTCTTTGGAGAAATGTCTGTTTAGGTCTTTTTCCCACTTTTTAATTGGGTTGTTTGTTTTTTCTGGCACTGAATTGTATGAGCTGCTTGTATATTTTGGAAATTAATCCTTTGTCAGTTGTTTCATTTGCTATTATTTTCTCCCATTCTGAGGTTTGTCTTTTCACTTTGTTTATAGTTTCTTTGCTGTGCAAAGATTACGTTTAATCAGGTCCCACTTGTTTACTTTTGTTTTTATTTCCGTTACTCTAGGAGATGGGTCACAGAGGATCTTGCTTTGATTTATGTCATCGAGTGTTCTGCCTATGTTATCCTCTAAGAGTTTTATAGGTTCTGGTCTTATATTTAGGTCTTTAATCCATTTTGAGTTTATCTTTGTGTATGGTATTAGGAAGTGTTCTAATTTTATTCTTTTACATGTAGCTGTCCAGTTTTACCATTTATTGAGGAGGCAGTCTTTGCCCCATTGTATATTCTTGCCTCTTTTGTCAAAAGTAAGGTACCCATAAGTGCATGGGTTTATTTCTGGGCTTTCTATCTTGTTCCATTGGTCTGTATTTCTGTTTTTGTGCCAATACCATACTGTCTTGATGACTGTAGCTTAGTAGTATAATCTGAAGTCAGGAAGATTGATTCCTCCAGGTCCATTTTTCTTTCTCAAGACTGCTTTGGCTATTCGGGGTCTTTTGTGTTTCCATGTGAATTGTGAAATTTTTAGTTCTAGTTCTGTGAAAATGCCATTGGTAATTTGATAGGGATTGCATTGAGTCTGCAGATTGCATTTGGTAGTGTAGTCATTTTCACAATATTGATTCTTCCTACCCAGGAACATGGAATATCTCTCCATCTGTTTATGTTGTCTTTGATTTCTTTCATCAGTGTCTTATAATTTTCTGTGTACAGTTCTTTTGTCTCCTTAGGTAAGTTTATACCTAAATATTTAATTTTTTTGTTGTTGCAATGGCAAATGGGATTGATTCCTTAATTTCTCTTTCTGATTTTTCACTGTTAGTATATAAAAATGCAAGTGATTTCTGTGTATTGATTTTGTATCCTGTAACTTTGCTAAATTTGCTGATTAGCTCTATTAATTTTCTGATACTATCTTTAGGGTTTTCTACATACAGTATCATGTCATCTGCAAACAGTGAGAGCTTTACTTCTTTTCCAATCTGGATTCCTTTTGTTTCTTTTTTTTCTCTGATTGCTGTAGTTAGGACTTCCAGAACTATGTTGAATAATAGTGGTGAAAGTGGACACCCTTGTCTTTTTCCTGATCTTAGGGGGAATGCTTTCAGTTTTTCACCTTTGAGAATAATGTTTGCTGTAGGCTTATCATATATGGCCCTTACTATATTGAGATAGGTTCCTTCTATGCCCATTTTTTTAAGAGTTTTAATCATAAATGGGTGCTGAATTTTGTCAAAGGCTTTTTCTGCATCTATTGAGATGATCATATGGTTTTTATCTTTTGATTTGTTAATATGGTGTATCACATTGATTGATTTGCATGTATTGAAGAATCCTTGCATTCATGAACTAAACCCAACTTGATCATGGTGTATGAGCTTTTTGATGTGTTGTTGAATTCTGTTTGCTAAAATTTTGTTGAGGATTTTTGCATCTATGTCCATCAGTGAGATTGGCCCATAGTTTTCTTTTTGTGTGTTGTTTTTGTCTGGTTTTGGTATCAGGGTGATGGTAGCCTCATAGAATGAGTTTCGAAGTGTTCTTTCCTCTGCAGTTTTTTGAAAGAGTTTTAGAAGGATAGGCATTAGGTCTTCTCTAGATGTTTGATAAAATTCTCTTGTGAAGACAATCGGTCCTGTTTTTGGGGAAATTTGGGGGATTTTGTTTTGGGGGAGATTTTTTTATCACAGCTTTAATTTCAGTGCTTGTAACTGGGTTGTTCATAATTTCTTATTCTTGCTGGTTCAGTCTTGGAAGATTGAACTTTTCTAAGAATCTGTCCATTTCTTCCAGTTTATCCATTTTATTGCCATATTGTTCATAATAGGCTCTTATAATCCTTTGTATTTCTTCATTGTCTGTTGTAACCTCTCCTTTTTCATTTCTAATTTTGTGGCTTTGATTCATCGCTCTTTTTTTCTTGATGAGTCTGGCTAACGGTTTGTCAATTTTGTTCATCTTCTCAAAGAACCAGCTTTTACTTTTATTAATCTTTACTATTGTTTTTTTTAATTTCTTTTTCATTTATTTCTGCTCAGATCTTTATGATTTTTTTCTTTCTACTAGTTTTGAGAATTTTTTTGTTCTTTTTCCAGTTGTTTTAGGTGTAAAGTTAAGTTGACTATTCAAAGTTTTTCTTGTTTCTTGAGATGGGATTTCATTACTATAAACTTCCCTCTTAGAACTACTTTTGCTGCATCCCATAGGTTTTGAGTTGTCTTGTTTTCATTGTTGTTTCTAGAAATTTTTTTATTTCCCTTTTGATTTCTTCAGTAACCTGTTGGTTATTTAGAAATGTGTTGTTTAATCTCCATGTGTTTGTGTTTCTTACAGTTTTTTTTCTTGTAATTAATAGCTAGTCTCATAGCCTTGTGGTCAGAGAAGATGCTTGATATGATTTCAATTTTCTTAAATTTACTGAGGTTTGATTTGTGACCCAAGATGTGGTCTATCCTGGAGAAGGTTCTGTGTGTACTTGGGAAGAAAGTGTATTCTGTATTTGGATGGAATGTTCTGAAGATATCAATGAGATCCATCTCATCTAATATATCATTTAAGACTTGTGTTTCCTACACTTGATCTTAGCCAAAAGGCCGAGAAGCGATGGGACTTGTGTTTCCTTATTAATTTTCTGTTTTGATGATCTGTCCATTGGTGTGAGTAGAGTGTTAAAGTCTCCTACTATTATTGTGTTACTATCAGTTTCTCCTTTTATGTCTGTTAGTGTCTGTCTTATGTATTGAGGTTTTCCTATGTTGGGTGCATAGGTATTTACGATTGTTATGTCTTCCTCTTGGATTGATCCCTTGATCATTATGTAGTGTCCTTCCTTATCTCTTGTAATCTTCTTTATTTTAAGGTCTATTTTGTCTGATATGAGGATTGCTAATCCAGCTTTCTTTTGCTTCCCATTTGCATGGAATATATTTTTCCATCCTCTCACTTCCAGTCTATATGTGTCTTTAGGTTGGAAGTGGGTTTCTTGTAGACAGCATATATATGGGTCTTGGTTTTGTATCCATTCAGCCAGTCTGTGTCTTTTGGTTGGAGCATTTAATCCACTTACATTTAAAGCAATTTTTGATATATATGTTCCTATTGCCATTTTCTTAAATGTTTGGGGTTGATTTTGTAGATCTTTTTTCTTCTCTTGTATTTCTTGACTTTATAAGTCCCTTTAACTTTTGTTGTAAAGCTGGTTTGGTGGTATTGAATTCTCTTAACTTTTGCTTGTCTGGAAAGCTTTTTATTTCTCCATCAATTTTGAATGAGATCCTTGCTGGGTACAGTAATCTTGGTTGTAGATTTTTCCATTTCAGTACTTTAAATATATCCTGCTATTCCCTTCTGGCCTGCAGAGTTTCTGTTGAAAGATGAGCTGTTAAGCATATGGGATTTCCCTTGTATGTTACTTGTTGCTTCTCCCTTGCTGCTTTTAATGTTCTTTCTTCGTGTTTAGTCTTTGTTAGTTTGATTAGTACGTGTCTTGGCGTGTTTTTCCTTGAGTTTATTCTGTATGGGACTCCTTGTGCCTCTTGGACTTGATTGACTATTTCCTTTTCCATGTTGGGGAGATTTTCAAGTATAATCTCTTCAAAAATTTTCTCATATGCTTTCTTTTTCTCTTCTTCTGGGACCCCTATAATTCGAATGTTGGTGCGTTTGATATTGTCCCAGAGGTCTCTGAGACTATCCTCAGTTCTTTTCATTCTTTTTACTTTATTCTGCTCTTCAAAAGTTATTTCCACCATTTTATCTTCCAGCTCACTGATTCATTCTTCTGCTTCAGATATTCTGCTATTGATTCCTTCTAGAGTATTTTTAATTTCAGTAATTGTTTTGCTTGTCTCTGTATGCTTATTCTTTAATTCTTCTAGGTCTTTGTTAATTGATTCTTGCATTTTGTCTTCAAGGTTTTTGGTCATCTTTACTATCATTATTCTGAATTCTTTTTTAGGCAGTTTGCCTGTTTCCTCTTCATTCATTTGGACTTCTGTGTTTCTAGTTTGTTCCTTCATTTGTGTAGTATTTCTCTGACTTTTCATTATTTTTTTTAATTTATTGTGTTTGAGGTCTCCTTTTCCCAGGCTTCAAGGTTGAATTCTTTCTTCCTTTTGGTTTCTGCCCTCCTAAGGTTGGTCCAGTGGTTTGTGTAAGCTTTGTATAGGGTGAGATTTGTGCTGAATTTTTGTTTGTTTGTTTTTCCTCTGATGGGCAAGGCTGAGTGAGTTGGTAATCCTGACTACTGCTGATTGGGTTTGTATTTTTGTTTTGTTTATTGTTTAGATGGGGCTTCCCTGGTAGCTCAGACAGTAAAGCATCTGCCTACAATGCGGGAGACCCGGGTTTGACCCCTGGGTCAGAAAGATCCCCTGGAGAAGGAAATGGCACCCCACTCCAGTACTCTTGCCTGGAAAATCCCATGGACCAAGGAGCCTGGTAGGCTGCAGTCCATGGGGTCGCAAAGAGTTGGACATGACTGAACGACTTCACTTCACTTCACTTTAGATGAACAGTCCTGCACAGGGTGCTACTGGTGGTTGGGTGATGGTCGGCCGACCTAGTTGGCCGGATCTTGTATTCAAGTGGTTTCCTTTGTGTGAGTTCTCACTATTTGATACTCCCTAGGATTAGTTCTTTTGTGGTCTAGAGTCTTAGAGTCAGTGCTCCCACTCCAAAGGCTCAGGGCTTGATCTCTGGTCAGGAACGAAGATTCCACAAGTGGTTTGTTATGGCATTAAGGGACAATAAAACCAATGTCCAAAAACAAGAAACCAAAGATGAACCTGAGACAAATGGCAGTTACAAAATCAGGCAAATAGTAATTAAAATAATGGGATATACACATATACATATACATCCACAAGGAAAATCAAAACAGTCTGACAAAAATAAAGTACAATAGATTGACCTTGTGAACAAAGGAAACCAAAAGTTATGTCTATCAGAGCAGAACTAACTAAAGCACAAACTGGAAAACAAAACTAAGGAATAGAGCAATGAAAATAAAACTAACAAAATATTGAGAGGAAAGGAAAGAAATAAAAGAAAGAATAGATATGTAAAGTTAAATAGAGGTAGATGAATAAGATTTATATACATTAAAGATTAACTGGAAGGGGAAAAGAACAGTAGGAAAGGCAAACAAGGAATAAGTGTAGAAAAAATATAATAGGTTAAAAAATTAAAATTATGAAAAATAGAAAAGAAAACAGAAGAAGAAAGAAAAAAGGGGGAAAAAAAGGAAAACTCCAAAGAACTGCAAAAACCCAAACATAGAGGCAGAGCTTTATAATAACAATGAAAAGTGTGACTGAATATACACATATATATATACACCCTTAAGCAAAATCAAAACAGTCGGTCCAACAAAAATAAAGTACAACAAATTGACCTGGCAAACAAAGGAACCCAAAAATTATATCTACCAGAACAAAACTAACTAAAGCACAAGCTGGAAAACAAAACTAAAGCAAGGTGCCAGTTGAGGAATAAAGCAATGAAAATAAAACTGACAAATATGTTGAGAGGAAAGTAAAGAAAGAAAGAATAGATATGCAAAGTTAAATAGAGGTAGATAAAGAAGATTTATATACATTAGAGATTAACTGCAAGGGGAAAAGATCAGTAGAAAAAGCAAACAAGGGAATAAATGTAGAAATAATAATAATAATAATAAATTAAAATCTAAAAAATAGAAAAAAGAAAAGAAAAACTCCACAGAACTGCAAAAGCCCAATGTAGAGGCAGAGATTTATAACAACTGTAAAAAATATGACTGAGGAAAAAAAAAAGCTCAAAGGCTTAATTGGATTTCATAGTGCCAATAAAATCGACAACTACAACAGAGGGGGGAAAAAAAGAAAAAGAATCCAAAAGAATCTACAGAACAAGTCAAAACATAGGAATAATAAAAGTTTTTCTTGAGTCACTGCTGTCAGAGTCCTTTCCCTCGCTGGGAGTCACAGTCCACCTCACCTCCAGGATGTCCTCCAACACGGTGCTGATCTCTGGACCTGCTGTGGGGACAGCTCAGATTCTAATCTGGTCCTACTCCTATATGTTTTGCCTCCAGTGTTCAGAGCTATCAGAACTAGTGTGTTTTCTCTTGTGGGAGCTCTCAGTGACCTCTTATATATTCCATAGACACAGAATCTCCCTAGTTGATCGTGTGGATTTAATCTGCAGCTTGCACAGCTGGAGATGTACTCCACGTCCACCTACTTCCCTGCCCTCTTGTGCTCCCTCCACAGGTAGTCCTTTTTTTTTTTTAACATTGACCTTCAGTAGACAGTGCCTTTGCTCAAAGGACTGATCTAATGGTAGGAGTTCAACATAAAGGCTGGAAAAGGAAGAATCTGTAGAAACAGGCTTTCCTCTGTCCCTCAAAGGGAGAACTGCTGCACTGCAGCATGGCTGTTCCCTGATTGGTTCCTCCCCTGGCCAAAAGCACAAAAGAAGTTTATGAGAAGCAGCAAGAGAGTCTCCTGTTGCTCCTCTCCCACTTCTGGTGCACTGCTTGCCATCTTGTTGGCACCTTACTGACCACCAGCCCTCTCTACTGCTCCGCTCCCCTCCTGCTGTGGTCTCCTGTGAATCTCCTGGTTTCCTGCCTACCTGTCTGCAGGCCCAGCTTTGATTGCAATGACTGTGCCTTCCTTCCTGGTTATCTCCATGCCTTGCTCTGACCAGTGTGGGTCAAGTCTACTCATCCAGCACCTTGACCAGTAACTTCAGGGAGTCTACCAACCCATCTGGCTTGTGCACCCTCTGCCTCCAACCTGCTCTGACTTTCCCAGCCCTGGCTTCCGTCCCAGTAAAGGTCCCAGTGCTGACAGCTCCTCAGCTCATACCTCATGGATAGCAGCCTCGGGGCTGGCGCCGATCCCAGCAATAGATTACTGTAATGTACTTGGCCGGATCACCTGTAATGTTGAAATAAGACTATGACATATACATCTGGGCTGTATAAAAATGAACTCACATAACACTTTTCTTTTGAAACATGCCATAAAATGATTTCACTAAGTATAAACACAGAATTCATTGACTAACAGCCACCACTGAAATGAAATATGGAAGATATTTAGTAGAACCTGGAAACTCTGCTTACATTGAAGGCAGGAATTAAAGCATAATTTATAAATTTCATCTGCAAAACTGGGAAGGAATGAATTAGTAGGTAGAAGATTATTACCCAATTTGGAGGCTAGCCAAAGACAGGTCAATTCTTCTCCTCTGAGTAGAGACAAATAGTTCAATTATATTATAGTTTCACTCCCTTAGGTCTTCTATTTACTTTTATGAAAAAGTAAATAGAAGTCATCAATTTGCCATTTATATCTTTTAATTTGAGTGTTATGATGGTTTGGGGTTATGGTCAATTGTTAAGTTTTTAAAAACTGTATGTAAAAGAGGTTATTATTGTGAAATATAGCCATCAAAAATTAACCCAGTATTTTTAGAGAAATTCAATCTGAAGCAATTGGTATAAAATTTGCATAAATATTAGATTTGAAATTAATTTCATTTCCTATTTGTTCATGTCACTTGATTTTTCTTCAGGGATTAAACCATATTTATCAGTGGTCTACTACATCCCCTATGTTCCTACTGTTCTTTAGTCTTCTCAGCCATGTTAAGGAATTTAAATGGTCTGTATTCATAGCGCCATCCTCACTTAACTTCCTCAAGGCCCAGTGTGGGCTGAGTAAGGACCTTACTGTTGAATCAAGTTTAGGGCACTGATGTAGCGTGAGACCACTGCTGTTTAGTCAGCACCCAGCTCCAGGTTTATTCGGCTACTCAACATGTAAAATTCATACAGTGAGAGAGATTTCCAGTTTGATCATATAACCACAGCACTTTTATACACCAGAAAGAGGACTGGATAATGGTTACACAGATAATGGCGTGTGACCATTTTAACTCCCAAGCACCTCTGAGGAGAACTGGTTCTGGGTGATGTATTAAAACCAATGTCATGGAACAGTTGTTGCTAGAACAGGATTTGCTTTTTGAACTGTGCTATGAGATGTGATATCATATCAGTGTCTTTTCCACAAGGAACTGTTTCTTTGATCATCATTAAAATTGGCTTAGAAAAAAAAAAAGTAAAATTGACTTAGGAGGGTTTCATGCACATTGAAGTTGAGACATGAGGCCAGGACTAAAGTTTGACAGCTCATGACCACTTTACTTCAAACCTTAAAATACCCTATTGAGGCCACCATATCACCTACAGGAAACATGAGACTCCTTCCTTCTTGCTCCTAAAAGCAGTTGCTCTCATGTGTCATTGTGACGTTGCGGCATCAATGCCTCGTTGGCTGAGAACAAACGATGACAAGCATTTCAATACTATATATAAGCTAGAAGAATCTGAGAGGCACAGCAGGAATCCAGGTAACAGACAATAAAATAGTCAGGAGGAACAGGAAACAGAATGAGCTTGACAGAATGTAAAAACTGGTCTCTAGTTAAGCCCTTACATGTCTGTGTGTGTGCGCCTGCACGCTTAGTTGCTCAGTTGTGTCCAGCTCTTTGCAACATCATGGACTGTAGCCCACCAGGTTCCTCTGTCCATGGGATTCTCCAGGCAAGAATACAGGAGTGGGTTGCCATTCCCTTCTCCAGGAGATCTTCCCAACTCAGGTATCAAACCCGGGTCTACCTACATTCCAGGAGGATTCTTTACTATCTGAGCCACCAGGGAAGCCCTTATATAGCAAGCGCTCTAATGAGTTAGGGCCAAAGGACTAGAGCCCAACTGGAGAGGCCTTTTCATGAAAAAGCTATGGTGGAACTGCCTGCATGGTACTGGTCCAGAAGAGCTGGTACAGAGTCAGAAGAGCTGAGTTCTGTTCTTAGGTCTGCCGTTATTCAGGCAGCACAATGGAGGGCTTAAGAACTTGGGCTTTGAGGCAGACTGCCTGGGTTTAAATCCTAGATTTTCTACCATTTAACGCGTGAACTTGGGGAAGTTACTTGGCCTCTCTGTGCCTTGGTTTTCTCATCTGTAAAATGCAGATAATAATCAGATTGATCTCCAAGGACTGTTGTGAAGATGAAAGGAATGATAGATACAAAGCCCTTGGAACAGAACCTGACCAGAATAAGTGCATGATTAGTGTGAGCTATTGTTTCCTGTTAAATGGGACCGGAAATAAGTCATTTATACACATGACTTATTTTTAGGAATTGACTCACACAGTTAGAGGATAACAAGTCCTAGGATCTGCCATCTGCAAGCTGGAGGCAAGGACAAGCTGGTGGTGTAGGTCACCCTGAGTCTGAAAGCCTTAGGACCAGGAGAGCTGATGGTGTAATCCCCAACCTGAGAGCAGGGGAAGAACAATGTCCCAGCTGGGGCAGTCAGTCATAAGGAGTAAACCCTCCCTTCTTCCACCTTATTGTTCTGTTCAGGTCTGCAGTGGACTGGATGATGCCTGCTTACACTGGGAAGGGCAGTCAGCTTTCACAGTCCACCGATCCAAATGCTAACCTCATCCTAAAAATCCTCACCCAGAAATAATGTGGAGCCAAGTATCTGTGATCCAGGCACACTGACACGCAAAATTCACCATCACATTGGGTTAGTGAGGAGCGGGCAATGAGAAATTCAGATAGATGAGACCCCACCCCCAAAAAGGCTTGGGAGCAAGGGCAACAGGGCCATCGCACTGCTGTCTTGTTGTTCCCCAGTGGCTGCTCCAAGGCTTCCTGACTCCCACTCACCTCTGGGTGTTTGTGAGGAATTTGAGCCATGACTTCAAGGAGGACTGCGAAAATGGAAAAAAAGATTGACAGGCAAAAAGCTGCTAAGGAGTGCTTCCAAAATGCAGCCCCAAGTGGGCATATGTTCCTGAAAACTTTGTGTAAACAAAATCATATTTTAAATGTACAAGAGACATTTCCTACAAAGAAATCTTTGGTATATATTTTTCAAATGTAAATATTTTATAGATTCCAGGACACCGATGTTAATAACAGGTTTCAATTTTTTTCTAGAAAAAAAAGTGATAAACAAGAAAAAGAATTTTAAAGAGAATTACAAGTACATCCAATTTCAGAAATAATAACATGGAGTAAGAGTTGGGGAGAGGGTCCACTGGGAATTGAGAAAAGTGGCAGCCAAGTATATTAGAAAAAGCAAGAGACACAGAGATAGAGGCCCCTGTTCTGACCTGTGTCTACCTCTTGGGCAACCCACTTGGCTTCTGTGGACATCCAGCTCCCTATGTATAGAATAAGGATGTAAGATGAGATGAGAGCTGGAGTCACGGTCAGTGTCAAGTTTAATTGGGATCTAGATTTATTGATGTCTCTCTCTCAGTTCCTAACAAGAGTTTCTTGGATAAAACTGTCTGCTACCTGCTGCTTGTGCCTTTGTGAAGAGACACTTTAATTTTCCTACTGTTTCAAGTTTCTCAGTTGGGGCTTCAATATCTGCGGATCAAAAGAAGATGTACCAGATAGCTGCAGCATCTTCTGTTCCCCTCCTATTACCCTATCCTTGAAAGTGCCCCAGGGGCTCCAAAGCCCTGTGAGAGGGAAGCTTGCAGTGTATGGAGGAATGGGCAGAGGCTTCCAGGTGGAGAGAGGGGAGTACATGCCAGCCAGTTTTGACCTCTGCCCCCCTATGCCAGGTAGAACAGCCCACTGGTGGGTCTGTAATGACCTTTGTCTACAGATGACATTCACTGTTGCCTCCTTGCAGAGAAAGAAAAGGACAGGGTGGAGAGGAGTGGTTTAAAAGGAATAAAAAAGATGCTTTGTTTATTTCCTAAAATGAGGGCTAAGATTTGATTTGAGAGAGAGATAAAAGGTGAAAACAATGGATGAATATGCTCTTGCCTTCTCACTTCTCCATCATGAGGATTTTTAAGTTTCAGTCTTGATGTGGATTCCTTATCTCAGGGCAAGAGCCAGTTTGATGCTAATCCTCTAAGGATCATGTTCGTTTTAGATGTCAAATTTCTCCAATTTCAAATGATTATTATTTATACAGAAGAAATAGGTATTTGGTTTTTGTGGTGGTCATTGCTGTGACTCAGTAGTGCACTGGGAAAAATGGAAAGCCCTGGTGTGCAGCATTGCTATGTCTGACTTCAAGCTTCCCTAACGTTGAAAGCACTGACCTTGGAGTCGGGAAGAGAGTCAGAACAAGCCAGCTCCAGCACATCACTGCTCATTGTTAGTGCTTCTGCTTTATGACAGACCCCAGAGGAAGTGCTAGATTGAAAGTTCCCTAAAATTATTTCTAGAATTGTTTAGGCCTGCAGCTGCAAAAAAAAAAAAAAAAGAAAAAAAAAAGAAAGAAATGTTACAGAAATTTTTAGTGTAGAAATTGTGAATGTACAGCTCAATGAATTTTCACAAACTGATCACATCTGTATAATCAGCACTAAATCAAGACACAATATTATCAGCCACCAGAAGGCCTCCTTGTACTCCCTTCTGGTCTATACCTCCACCTACCCCTGCCAAGGACAATAAGCATCCTGGCTTCTAATGGCATATTAATTGTGCCTGATTTGCATTTCACATGAATATAATCAGACCATACACACTCCAGCATGGCTTTTATGCTTATCTTTATGTTTGTTGAATTCATTCACATTGTTGCATGTAGTTTTAAATCATTCATTTTCATTGTTTTATAGTATTCCATTTTAGGAATCTTCCACAATTTATCCATTCTACCATTGATGGACATTTGGGCAGTTTCCAGGTATTGGCTATTACTAGTAGTGCAGCTATAAACATTATTGTACATGTCTTTGGATGCACACACATAAGCAGTTACATGGGTTATCTCTGTAAGAGGGGAGCTGCTGGGTCAGGCACACATAAGCTCACCATTAGCACATGCTGCCAAGCAGTGTTCCCAAGTGGTGTTGCCATGGTATATTCCCACCAGCAACACCCCCCATCCTCACTCACAGTTCAGTTCAGTTCAGTTGCTCAGTCGTGTCTGACTCTTTACAACCCCATGGACTTCAGCACGCCAGGTGTCCCTGTCCATCACCAACTCCCGGAGCTTACTCAAACTCATGTCCCTTGAGTCAGTGATGTCATCCAACCCTCTCATCCTCTGTCGTCCCCTTCTCCTCCTGCCTTCAGTCTTTCCCAGCATCAGGTCTTTTCAAACGAGTCCATTCTTCCCATCAGGTGGCCAAAGTATTGGAGTTTCTGCATCAGTCCTTCCAATGAATATTCAGGACTGGTTTCTTTTAGAATGGACTGGTTGGATCTCCTTGCAGTCCAAGAAACTCTCAAGAGTCTTCTCCAACACCACAGTTCAAAAGCATCAATTCTTCAGGGCTCAGCTTTATTTGTTGTCAAACTCTCACATCCATACATGACTACTGGAAAAACCATAGCCTTGACTAGACGGACTTTGTTGGCAAAGTAATGTCTCTGCTTTTTAATATGCTGTTTGGATTGGTCATAACTCCTTCCAAGGAGTAAGCGTCTTTTAATTTCCTGCAGTGATTTTGGAGCCCAAAAAAATAAAGTCTGTAACTGTTTCCCCATCTATTTGCCATGAAGTGATGGGACTGGATGCCATGATCTTAATTTTCTGAATGTTGAGCTTTAAGCCAACTTTTTCACTCTCCTCTTTCACTTTCATCAAGAGACTCTTTAGTTCTTCTTCGATTTCTACCATAAGGGTGGTATCATCTGCATATCTGAGGTTACTGATATTTCTCCCAGCAATCTTGATTCCAGCTTGTGCTTCATCCTCACTCACAACTTGCTATTAATTGTATTTTCACTTTAGTTATGCTGGTAGATATATAGAGGTATGGTAAAGAATCTGCCTGCAATGCAGGAGACCCCAATTTGATTCCTGGGTTGGGAAGATCTCCTGGAGAAGGGATAGGCTACTACTCTAGTATTCTTGGGCTTCCCTGGTGGCTCAGATGGTAAAGAATCTGCCTGCAATGTGGGAGACCTGAGTTTGATCCCTGGGTTGGGAAGATCCCCTGGAGGAGGGCATGGAAACCCATTCCAGTATTCCTGTCTGGAGAATCCCATGGACAGAGAAGTGTGGTGGGCTACAGTCCATGGGGTCACAAAGATTCGACATGACTGAGCACCTAAGCACACATGTATAGTGGTGTCAGTGTTGTGATAGCCAGTGGTATTGAGAAAATTTTCATATGTTTTCTGGTTGTTTTAGTATCCTCTTTTATGTGTAGTCAGCTAAGTAATTTGCCCACTCATCCATTGAGTTATCTGCCTTCTTATTACTCACTTGTCTTTTAAATATTTCTTCTTCTCTTTAAACTCACAGATACTAAAAAATCTGAATTCTGAAATAAGCTACTTTTCCTTGGGGCCCAGAGGTGCTAGTTAGAAAAGATTTGCTACCTCTGCTTTCTCTACACTGTACGTTGCTCTCGTTCAAGTCATCAGATTTTGTACAAATTTCATAGTGTCACTTAGCAATTTTAGGAAGCAATTTAGGGAGAAGGACTTTTTAAGAGCAAGCACTTAATGCAAATGCAAATATATTTTAAAAAGAGAACAATTCTTTCTTAAATGAGAGTAAGAGCTATTCAAATAGTCTGTAAGAAAGAAATGAGTTGAAACCTCAGTAACCTGAAAAAAGTCATTCTGTTCTGTATTAAATATGAATTTTTTAAAAGTTTTCAGAGGTAAGCCTTCTTTTTTCTTTGTGTTATCTCAATAGAAAAGCTTTGTTCCATATCTACATTGGTTTTTTTTCTCCAGAACCTTGTCCACTAAAAATTGAATTCCTCCTATGTGCTGGGTGAGCTGTCTTATTTTTTAAATCCTTATTTAGATCCGGGGTGCAATCTGTTAATCCATAACTGATTCTATGGCAAGAATATAGAAAATTATGAAGAATAGTTCACTATTTCAGAGGTTAGGGAACTTTCCTTGGATGGCTGGATGGGGGTCAGACATACCAAAAAGATTTGTCGTAGAAGTCTAATTACTTTGTCCTCCTTCAGTTTTTTTCCCCATATAATAAGACAAAGTATGAAGACCACTGTTTCAGGAGTGAGAGTTAAGTTTCCCCATGAGAAAGAAGAAAGAAATTTCCTAGAATGTTCCAGAAAGAATTGGGGATATTCCCAGTAATTTGAATTGGATCATAGACCTAAAAGTATAAGTTGGAACCATAAAGCTTCTAGAAGAAAACATGGAAGAGTGTATTTTCAGTTTTGAAAAAGCAAAAATTTCTTAAAGAGGACACAGAAAGTGTTAACCTTAAAAGAAAAAAATATATAGAAATTAACTTCATCAAAATTTAAATTTTTTCTATAAGTCAAAAGGCATCAAGATACAAAATATATATCAGAGAACTTGACTCTGGTATATATATTCCAGCAATAAAAAGCAAACAATCCAATGTTAAGATGACAAATACTTGAACAGACACTTTACCAAAGAAAGCAGAATGGTCATTAAGCACATGAAAAAGTACTCAAAAATCATTAATCATTAAATAAATATGAGTTAAAATCACAATAAAATATCATTTTATGTTATGTGCTCAGTCACCTCAGTCCTGTCCGACTCTTTGTGACCGTATGGACTATAGACCACCAGACTCCTCTGTCCATGGGCTTCTCCAGGAAAGAATACTGGGGTGGGTTGCCATGCCCTCTTCCAGGGGATCTTCCCAACCCAGGGATCGAACCCATGTCTCCTGTGTCTCCTGAATTGCAGGTGGATTCTTAACCGCTGAGCCTCTAGGGAAGCCTCACTTTATATTATACATTATAATTATTTTTACATTATACTTTATACATTATTTATATAATGAAAAAGACTGACAGTAACAAATACTAGCAAAGGTGTAAAGCAACTAGAAATTTCATCCATCACTGATGAGAGAATAGATGATTTCTGGAAAACTGACACTTTCTCATAGATTTAAACATGGATCAATAAAATGGATCACTATTACACTATGAATCAAAAATACCACTCTCAGGTGTTTACCCAAGAATAATGAAAGCATATGTTTACAAAAGACTTGTGCAAGAATATTCATAGTAGTCATATTCATAATAACTTAAAACTGTAAACAACTCAAATGTCTGTGAGTAGGAGCATGGATAAACAGTTGTGGAATATCCACAGAGTGGAATACTACTCATCAACACAAAGGAATGAAAATGTAACAGTATGAATGAATCTCAAAAACTTGATGTTGAATAAAAGTAGCTGTATAGTTCTATAAAAATAAGAAAAGTATGATATGTGCAAAGAATGTTATGATGTTGACCTAAGAAGTAATGAAGGAGTAGAGGTTGATGAGATGGCAACAGAAAGATTAGCCAATGTAGGATTTTCAAAGGTATTCTAGAGAGTGAGAATTGACCAAACAAAATAATAATGTTTAGACTCTTGTCAAATAAATAATATGATATAAATGCTTTCTTAAGACTATCCCCCCAGTCAAGTGCATTTTTTTCTTTACAGAAGGAAGAAACAGGAAGCTAGAAAATCCATTACAAATTTGGAAGTTTTCCAGGCAGGAGGTGATTCATCCCTGTATTCCAGTTTAATAGAATTTTTTTTTTTACATGAAAGCCATAAGAATCTTGAAACTAGGACAAAACATTTCTTTTTACAGAATTTATTCCACATTTTCCACTTAATGAATTATTTGGAACCTGGTTTAGAATACTGGTTTAGTCACCAGTATTCTAAAGAAGCTATACTGATAGTTAGATGTCCACAGCCATAGTAGAGAAATATAAAATTCCCTCATATAGCTGTATTTTTCCCCTTTCTTTTCATTGTGTCCTCAATTCTGTGTCCCCAATTTGTGGCAAGTAATCAAAAGTAAATGTTGAAAGACAAAACTATCCCATAATATATATTTTTAGCAGTTGGCCTGTATTTCCTATTCTTAATGAAGGCTTGTGGGTAAACGCTATGCTTATCAATGTCCACAATTGCTGTTTCTGTAGAAATAAACTCAAAAGTCATGTGGTAACCATGGTAACATCAGAAGAAGTTGCAGAAGTGGTATTTAGGGAAAATGAAAAAATCTCTGCCCTCTCCCTCTCTCTGATCCTCTGTGCTCCACTGTTTCCATCCTTGGAGGAGAGAACTGATTTCCCAAAACCAATTATGGGGAGGAGGGGGCTTTGCGCTAATATTGGGCTAGTCCCAGGCCTGGCCAACTATGCTTCCATCTCATCACTTCTTCCTTAAAAACATATTCTGACCTGCTCTAGAAAACTTAGAGAACTATATAGTCAGCCCATAGATTCCAAAATCTTTGTTTCCTACTACAGTCTCTGAAGAAAAATACAGACCATCATGAGAATTTTTACTTGTATGTGGAGGGATAAGAATATAATTTTTAAGTTTAAGAAACAGCCATGTTTTTCTGATTCTTCAAAACTAGCAAATCCCATCCAGAAGTCACAGGTCCTCATGATTTAGTGTGATAGAGACACGCCACTTGCAGCTAATTGAAGGCATGTAAGCATGATAGAAATTTGCTTCTTTTCCATAAAAGCCTGAGCTGAGTATATCTGAGCGTATCATCCGGAACCAGGCCCCTTTGGTCTTGTTGCCACTGTCCTCTTGACCCAGGCGTGCTCATCACTGCACCTGCATTCTCACCATCACACCTGCATTCTCACCACTGCGATGGCCAGAAGTTAGTTCTAGGGCTACACACAGCTGCAAGAGAGGCTGAGAAATACAGTCTTTATTCTGGTGGAAAGAATCCGCATGCAGCTGAATCAATAACCTAACTAATACAAGCATGCATGCTAAGTCACCACCATTGTGTCCAACTCTTTGCAATCCTACAGACTGTAGTCTTCCGGGCTCCCTTGCCCTTGGGATTTCCCAGGCAAGAATTCTGGAGTGAGTTGCCATTTCCTTCTCCAGGCAATCTTCCCAACCCAGGGATTGAACCCACATCTATTATATCTTCTGCATTAGCAGTCAGGTTCTTTACCACTAATACATACTGTGATCTCATTTGGTCTTCGCATCCTGTACATTGATAGAGTAGTCAAGGCAGGAATAAGTCTTCCATTCTGTGCATGTGAGGCTCACAGTACCTCAGTGACTAGCTCAGGACACTCATATAATCAGTGGTTATGTCTGGACTAGAGGTCAATTTCAGGTCTGAGTTCCAGTGTAAGACTGTGTTGTCCCGTAGTGCAAGGACCCCTCAGCCCTACTGAAGGAGGTTGAGATGCGCTAGCCCAGGCCCCTAGATTACTGTGGGACTTTTCTCCATTTTCACTTTTCAGTCTCTTTACTGAAAGGTTATCAGCTGTTGCCTCTTACTGAAATCTGTTTATAAATATGTTACTTTCAATGAGTTATCAACTTTGAAAATAAATAATGATAATGAAAGTTGTTAGAATTCAATTTAAAATCAGACTAAATTGTCTTGGAATCAGGGCCCAAATTTCTCTCCTTTAAGCAAATTATCTTGAATTGATCTTTAGTGGATAATCTTGTGCATCAACTTGACTCTGTAGGTATCTTTTCCACCTACCTCTTCTTTCTTACTGAATTCCAGAGAGATGGTTTAACCTTATACAAATGTTTTGGTCTCAAAAGCAATTTTTTTAATTGCTGAATTTTATAAGCTTGGTGATTTATTTTTTTTAATCAACAGATTATATTACTAGAAGAAAGATAAATTCAGATTAAAAGACCATGATTTTTATTTTATAACAAAAATAAAACTTGATTTTCATATCTTCTGAAATATGCTGATATATTATACAATGCTATTCTCCCCACGTATGTCATATTTTCAGTGGGTCACAAACGAACAATTGGCAAGCAGATTTAAAAGATAAAATCTAAGAAAAAAATGTTAAGTGTGACAAAGCAGTTATGTTAAATTTAATGTATTTTAGCAGATGGAATATTACTATTAGATAGGTGACTCAAGTTTTAATATTAATTTTGATGAGTTCCAGAAAATAAATTCCTTCATCTTCAAGAGGAAATAATGTGATTTGCATGATAACCTTTTTGAGGGCAATGAAAAGGATATTTGTAAATTTCTTTGGGTTATTTTTAGAAAACAGAAACATCTTAATCCTGTAAAGTGAGCGGCGATTCTAATAATCAGGCTAATAACAATAATAGAGCAATTCATTACTTCAGTCATTTGCTGCTGAGTCCACCCAAGCAGTTTACTTCCCATTGAAAGTTTGAGCAGCAATTTCTGTCAAAGAGTGGGGAGTTTTAGGGTGATTAAATAAGGATGGGAAGACAGCGCACAGCATCCATGGCCATGCAGATATAGTACGTCTAAAGCGCTATGCTGGCTACCCAAAGAGCCTTATCAATAAATGCTCGGAAAAGTGAAAGTCTCCAGAATAATTCTGTTAATGAATGGGAGGTGGGCTCATTTATTCCTTTTTTTAATCTGATGGGCAGAAGCTTAGCCAAGTCAGGCAAATATTAAGGTACAAAATATTGCCTTAAATCTCTATTTCACCTTAATAATATTTGCTTCTTGATCCCAGAAGCTGGAAACAGTGACCTTCAATTTGAAGGAGATCAGGGAAAGTCTGAGCAGATTACGTAATGTGTGACAAGACAACAATGATAGAGGAAACAAAGAAATAAAAAGAAAACACTATTGGCCAGGAAAAAACAAGATCTTGGACCAGCTACATACAATTAAGATCCTGGGATTATGAACTAGAAAGAAGGATAGTGGCATAAGAATACAAAACAATAATTTTCTTTGGTAGTTTGCTGAGCTGTTGCTCTAAACCAATGCCTAGGTCATCTATTTTGTATTCAGAGTACTGTACCCTCTGAAGGCTAGCTCGCTGTGCCCATGTGAGGTGACATTTCCAAACTGCCAGGAAAATGCTGGACTCATTTGTTTAATGTCCAGTTTTTTTACATGAGATTATGAGATCTGGGATCTGGAGTGTAGTATATCTGGTGCTGGGGATTATTCAAAGATATATTTGTTTATTTTTGTTTTGTTTTTAGAAATTCAGCTTTGGATTAGTAGTACCGTTGCAAGCTATGCATTTGTATAGAATGAATGTATTATGTGATAGACTGAGGGCTAACACAAAGCATTTTATCTAAAAATGTTGAAACCAAATAAATATCAATTAATGTTTTTCATTCCATTATATAATAAAGATTTGCTGACTAAAAACTAATTTCTGATCTGGTTAGAGAGGTTTCAATACTCTGAAATATTCTAATTTTTCAGCTGGATCAGGAATTATGAATGCATAGGCGTTATTTTGTCCCATTGTAAAAGTTTGCTGTTTCGTGTCTGTAATAAATGTGAGCAAAACGTCAGAGACATAAAGTGGAGTGCTGAGTAATGAAATTGGTTTCTGGACATATTTATCTGAATTTATACACCCTAATGAAGGTTGTCCCCTATGGCAGAGGAGTGCATAATTAAGTTTCTCAGTCTTGTCTAAAGTTGTTTTATTAATAACAATTGAATAAGTCTCATAAATTTATATATCTAGTAAAATATAAATATTACAATCTTCAAATTTGTGCAAGTTATAGTCATGGGTTCTAAGATGTGCATTGTATTAGGTGCCTATCCTTGCCATAAAAAAATTATGCAAAGTTTATGGGTTGAACCATCACAGATTTATTGCCTTCTACAATTCTGTGGGTTAGAAATCCAATACAGATCTCTCCCAGCTAAAACCAAGGTGTCAGCAGGGTGACATTCCCTATGGAGGCTCTAGAGGAGAATCTATTTTCTTGCCTTTTCTAACCTCTAGAGGCCACCACACTGCTTGACTTAATGTCCTTTTCTCCTTTCTCAAAACAACCTTGCTCCTCTCTGACAATTCTTCTGAGGTCACATCTCCCTCTGACTCTTCTGCTTCTTTCTTCTACTGCAAAGACCTTTGTGATTATAATCCAGAATAATCTCCCCATCTTCTGATTAGCATTGTTAATTCCATATGCATGTATTCGTCTATATGAATACCTAACATATTCACATATGAATCAGGATGCAGACATGCTTGGGGGCCATTATTCTGCCTACCACACACATTTTTCCATTTCCGCAATCAGAATATGACTTATAATCAATGTCATTAAAAAAAAAAAAAAAAACTGCTTCATAGTTTAACTGGCAATGCTTTTCTTCCTTCTTGGAACATAAAATGACAGTGCTTCCTAGGATTGATGACATTTAAACCTAATGGAATAACTTAAGGTAACTTCAAAGTAATAAGCCAAATGAGTACAGTCTCCTCTGTGTGAGTCGTAAATCATACTCTCAAAACGATGTCAAAATTATTTCTAAAGAAAGATTAACTAACTCTGAGATGCTCCCTGAACTTCAATTACTAAATTTTAAGATAATGAATTTTTATAATTCAGGTTGAATCACTAATTATTAGAGAAATGAAAATCAAAACTAAAATGAGCTATCACCTCACACCAGCCAGAATGGCTATCATCAAAAAAATCCATAAACAATAAATACTGAAGAGGGTTTGGGGAGACGGGACCGTTCCTACACTGTTAGTGAGAGTATAAATTGGTACAGCCACTATGGAGAACAGTATGGAGGTTCTTCTAAAAACTAAAAATAGAACTCATATGACCCTGCAATCTCACACTTGGGCATGTAAATCCAGAGATAAACATGATCCAAAAGGATCCCTGCACCCCAATGTTCACTGCAGCATTGTTTACTATAGCCAAGACGTGGAAGCAACCTAAAAGTCCCCTGACAGAGGACTGGATAAAGATGTGGTACATATACACAATGGAATATTACTCAGCTGTTAAAAAAATGAAATACTGCCATTTTTAGCAACATGGATGGACCTAGAGATGTCACACTGAGTGAAGTAATACAGAGAAGGAGAAATATCATATGACATCCCTTATATGTGTAATCTAAGAAGAAACGATACAAACAAACTTACAGAACAGAAAGAAACTCACAGACTCAGAGAACAAACTTATGGTTGCCTGTACACACTGATCTATATTATTTCTTCTTAATTTTTTGAATTGTAAAAGTATGATAACGCATTTACAGGAGACTTGGAAAATACAGGCCCTGCTATATGTTACAATTATTTTTTAAGTAAGTAAATTATTTTTAGTTGCCATTTCAATATCATACTCTCATAGATTAATAGAATGAATAGACAGAAAAGTAGAAGGATATAGTAGACCTTAAAAGCACTGTGGACCAATTCAACATAATTAAGAATTATACAGTTTTCACAAAACAGCAGGATACAAATTCTATTCAAGTTCCCATAGACTATAAATCAACTGGAACATATCCAGGGACATAAAGCAAGGTACAAACATTTCATGGTCTAAAGGTATTGAAATCATACAGGGTCTGTTCTCTTATCACTGTAGAATTATATTAGAAATCAATATCAAAAGATATTTGGAAATAACCCACATATTCAAGTACAATGTGACATTTACCAAGAGAGATCTTGACTTAGTCATTGAAAGCCTCAATGAAGTCAAAAGACTGAAAAACCACAGAAGATGATTGTAGAGAAGAAAGCATTTAAACAAGAAATTAATGTCAAAATAAGAAATAATAATATCAAAGATACCTTAAAGCCCCATGTATTTGGAAATTAAATGTCCACTTTTAAATGATGGCACACTGCTATATGTAAAATGGATAACAAACAAGGACCTACTCAATGTTACATGGCAGCCTGGATGGGAGGGGAGTTTGGGGGAGAATGGATACATGTATATGTATGGCTGAGCCTGTTTGCTATTCACCTGAAACTATCACACCATTGTTAATCAGCTATACCCCAAAACAAAATACAGAGTTTTTTTAAATTAAATTAAATTTTAAAAACTCCTTGAAATAAAATAAAATTCAGGTTGACCACTCATCTATCTTTAGAGATCATGGCTGACTAAATTGACAGCTTCCTTTGTTAAAGATTTTAAAACAACAGACCCTTGTAGATTCAGCTTTGCCCATAAATATTAGTCTTTTATCTTTGGGTGATAATTTATAACCCCTCTCATCCCTAAGAATACTCATTTTGATCAATTTTGCAGTTGAGCTTGTTTGTCTGAAACACTCCCAAAGAGTATAAACTATGAACTACAGATTGTGTCAAATGAACTTTTCTGCATTTTCACTGAAGCTTCATACTCTGTTGTCATTGTGCACAGGGCATTGCTTCCCATCAATAAGAGCCCCCCCCCACCACACACACACACACACACACACACCCTTCCATAAAGACTAAGCTCTTTAAAAGATATTACCAGAACGAAACAGAGGATTCCCCTCAGGACTTTGGGAGAAAGTGGGCTTGACAACTTGACTCACCTTGGGGCCCTTAAGAGTCTGATAAATACTGTGAGAATACCTAAAATAAAGTTCATCTTAATATCATTAATAAAACATTTCATACATATGCAATAACAGTAGTTTGTGCAAAATATGTTTCAAGATTCTTTTCAATTCTGAGTTTTATTGGTTTGTTTAGTCTACAGATAAATGACAAGTTCTCTCCATCAGTGTCAGGGAGGAGTTAGGGGTTTATTGTTGCTGTTGTTTAATCGCTAAGTCGTGTCAGTCTTTTTGTGACTCCATGGATTGTAGCCTGCCAGACTCCTCTGTCCATGGGACTTTCTAGGCAGGAATACTGGAGTGGATTGCCATTTCCTTCTCCAGGGGATCTTCTTAACCCAGGGATCAAATTCTTATCTCCTACTTTGGCAGTGCATTTTTTACATCTGACCCATCAGGGAAGCCCATGGGGTTTATATTGTCCACTAATAGCATGATGTGTGTGTTTAAGTCACTCAGTTGTGTCTGACTCTCTGCAACCCTTTGGACAGTAGCCCACCAGGCTCCTCTGTCCATGGGATTTTTCAGGCAAGAATACTGGAGTGGATTGCCATTTCCTCCTCTGGGTGATCTTCCTGACCAAGGGATTGAACCTACATCTCCTACGTCTCCTGCAATGCAGCCGGATACCTTACCGGCTGAGCCATCAGGGAAAGTGAAAGTGAAAGTCGCTCAGTCACCTCCGACTCTTTGTGACCCCATGGACTAAACAGTGCATGGAATTCTCCAGGCCAGAATACTGGAGTGATTAGCCTTTCCCTTCTCCAGGCTATCTTCCCAACCCAGGAATCGAACCCAGGTCTCCTACATTGCAGGTGGATTCTTTACCAGCTGAGCTACAAGGGAACCCCAAGAATACTGGAGCGGGTAGCCTATCCCTTCTTCAGTGGATCTTCCATACCCAGGAATCAAACTGGGGTCTCCTGCATTGCAGGTAGATAATAAAGTGATGTGACCGCCAAACCCTAACTCTCAACACTTAGAGATTTATAGCCAATGATGTCTGTATCTGGAGGCAAAAATGAGGATTGAAGAGGAATCTGCTTAAGTAATAGACTCTGAGTGCATAGTGACAGTAGCTAAACTGTATTAGAGAATTTTGGCAATCTCTGTGCCTACATCAAAACTCTACTTTGAAAACAAGAACTCGTATCAATTTAAGAGTGATGAGATGTCAGATTATGCTGCTTCAGGTAACAGAATGACTGTCTCCTTCCCATTCAAAATCAAACCCATAGGGATTAAACACAAATTAAATGTTGCTAATAACAACAATAGCTAAAACACTAAGGGACTGGGCTGTTGATGATCAAATTTAATTCCCCTGAGAAGAGGAATTCCAGCAGACACACAACAGGTGGTAAAAAGGTTTTAAAGAGTCTTTATTAACTAAAAAGCAATTCTTAATCTTTCTTATAAACCTCGGCCCTTTTGTTATTTGCAAAGGGTCTCCTCAAGTGTTGGAGAGTTGGCAATTTGCTTTACAACATTTATAGGTCTTTTTTCCACCTAATGATTTGGAGGAAATATATGTTGAGAGAACTAATTTAATGACAAGCCAGATAAGGTATTAATAGAATTCAGTAGCTGGATCATTGTGCCTGTTGTATGAAAAGTATAGATTGTTTGATTGTTCCATCTTTTCTTCTAGGAGCCTGCATTTACACTTCACTAAAGTCCAAGTTTAGGATGATTTAGTTATTTGCACTATACTCCTCTGCTAATTGCACCCACACTGGCAAGTTAGGTGAGTGCATCTTTTCCGGGCTGTTTTGTGTAAGAATCTCTCAACCTCGATGTGCAGCAGAGGCCTGCCGGTAAGCCCTGCCTGCCTTCACCTTACCCACGCCAAATTCTTCTTCACTTCTTGCTCCAGAGCAGTGGTTTGGCTGAGAGAATCAGTTTCTCTGAGTGGCACTGAGGAGGCCACGGAGGGAAGGATTGTGAGTAATGGAGAGAAAGGAAAGGAGCATCAGCAAGGGAGAGGAACATTAAAGAGAAACTGAGTGAGAGAGTCACTCAGTGTCAGACTTGATTTTTTGGGCTCCAAAATCACTGCAGATGGTGACTGCAGCCATGAAATTAAAAGACGCTTACTCCTTAGAAGGAAAGTTATGACCAATCTAGATAGCATATTAAAAAGCAGAGACATTACTTTGCCAAAAAGGTCCGTCTAATAAAGGCTATGGTTTTTCCAGTGGTCATGTATGGATGTGAGAGTTGGGACCATAAAGAAAGCTGAGAGCCAAAAAATTGAGGCTTTTGAACTGTGGTGTTGGAGAAGACTTTTGAGAGTCCCTTGGACTGCAAGGAGATCCAACCAGTCCATTCTAAAGGAAATCAGTCCTGAATATTCATTGGAAGGACTGATGCTGAAGCTGAAACTCCAATACTTCGGCCACCTCATGCGAAGAGTTGATTCGTTGGAAAAGACCCTGATGCTGGGAGGGATTGGGGGCAAGAGGAGAAGGGGACGACAGAGGATGAGATGGCTGGATGGCATCACCGACTCGATGGGCATAGAGTTTGAGTAAACTCTGGGAGTTTGTGATGGACAGGGAGGCCTGGCGTGCTGCAATTCATGGGGTCACAAAGAGTCGGACATGACTGAGTGACTGAACTGAACTGAACTAAACTGAGTGAGAGAGATGAGGTGAAGAGGTAGGAAGAAGGAGAAAAGATAGATATAATGTTCAGAGACAAAGAGGGTTTCCTGTAATTATCTGGTTATGATAATAGTTATTGAAACTGGTAAATCAGAACCTATCATTTCCTTACTAAAAACTTTCCAATGACTTTCCATCAGGCTTAGAACTAAATCCAGGCTCTTTACGATGACCTACAAAACCCTACATGATCTATCACATAGTGACACCCCTTAGTGACTAAAAACAATTCATCATGTCTTGCAGTTTCTATGGGTCAGGAATCAGGAGTGGCTTGGCTTGGTGATTCTTGCTCAGGGTCTCCCATGAGGTTGTGGTCAGATGTTAGCTGATGTCAGAGTCATCTGAAGGTTTGTGCAGGTTTGGAGAGTGCTGTCCCAGGAGGCTTACTCATATGGCTGGTTGTTTGCAGGAAGCCTCTCAGCATCAGCTTCTCCAAGTGGTCTGGGCTTCCTCACAGCCTGGCAGGTGAGTTCTTATGGTGAGTATCCATGGAGAGAGCAAGGGAGGAAAGGGGAGAGAGAGAGAGACTGGAAATCACACAGAAGGAAGCTTTATCCTCTTTATGACCTAGCCTTGGAAGGAATATAACTCCCTCTGTCATACTCCAGTGATTGCGACAATCCCAAGAGCCTCTCCAAATTTAAGGAGAGCGAACCTAGACCACTTGGGGGGTCACGCTGTTAGAAGTACATCTAGGAAGAGATAAATATATAGATATGGCCATCTTTGGAAAATACAGTCTTCCGTGGGGAGAATTTCCTGTGGTTATAATAACTATTTTATGTAATTGATAAATCAGGTAATATCAATTTGTCTAATGGCTTTCCATCAGTTACTTTCAAGAATTCCTTACTTTTAAAGCCTTATGTGACCAGGCCCTTCTCTGTGAACCCCTCTCCTACCCCACATTCATCTTTTTGCCACTTCTCAAACCTATCAAGCACATTCCCTCTGCAGGGATCAGTTTTCTCCAAGATAGTCACCTGATTTGTTTTCTTGCTTTATTCAGGTTTCTACTGAAAGAGTACCTTCTGAGAAAGGCTCTCCCTGTGAGTCCTTACTGCCTGTCCATGGACAAACTCACTTTCTCTCTCTCCTCTCTACCTCACTTTGTTTTTCTTCAAGGCTCTTGTCACCACCTGACATCATGGGTGGGGAGATAGATGGATAGATGGGTGGATAGATAGATGGGTAGAAAGAAATGGAGACCTATATATATATATTCATATATATATATATATATATATATATATATCTCAGTTCAGTTCAGTTCAGTCACTCAGTCTTGTCCTACTCTTTGTGACCCCTTGGAACTGTAGCACGCCAGGCCTCCCTGTCCATCACCAACTCCCGGAGTTTACCCAAACTCATCTCCATTGAGTGGATGATGCCATCCAACCATCTCATCCTCTGTCCTCCCCTTCTCCTCCCACCCCCAATCTTTCCCAGCATCAGGGTCTTTTCAAATGAGTCAGCTCTTTGCATCAGGTGGCCAGAGTATTGGAGTTTCAGCTTCAGCATCAGTCCTTCCAATGAACACCCAGGACTGGATCTCCCTTAGGATGGACTGGTTGGATCTGCTTGCAGTCCAAGGGACTCTCAAGAGTCTTCTCCAACCCCAGAGTTCAAAAGCATCAGTTCTTTGGCACTCAGCTTTCTTTATAGTCCAAGTCTCACATCCATACGTGAGTACTGGAAAAATCATAGCCTTGACTAGATGGACCATATAATAATAATATAATGTCATATATTAGATACAGATATAGAGCTTTGTTCTTTTGCTCTCAGCAGTATATGAATTCTTTGAGGGCAGTAATTCATTTTGTTCACCACCTGTCTCCAATAGGTAGAACAGTGTCTACCCAAGAGTAAGTACTACTCTATGTGTATGTGTGTGTTGAATGAGCAAATAAAAAAAAACAAAGGGATATTACCTCTTCCTGAAGGCCATTCCCAAGTTGTTTTGACCAGTGTTGGCAGCACTGTAATGAGGTGTCTGGGAGGATTAGGAAGGACAGGACTCCACAACATGTATACCTGCTAAGGCTAAGTCACAATGAGACCCAGTATAATCAATCTTTTCAATCTTGATGAAAGAATAAGAAAAGCCTATCATAGTACTTAGCTAAACTAGGTGGAGTTTGATGTGATTTGTGAATTCAGAGTCCAGCCCAGCCCTTCTTTGCCTTTGTTGGTTGATTGTGCCAAAGTCAATAATCCTTGAGGCTTTCTGAAATAGTGGAGCATTGCCTTAATGATGATGTATCAAACTGTTAAAACTTAAGGGTAAATAGGATTCTGTAATGGATTTAAAAGAACTTTTTTTTTTTTTTTGGCTATGCTGGTCTGCTAGATCTACTGTCATTGCAGTGCAGGGGCTTCCTACTACAGTGGCTTCTTTTGTTGCAGAGCTCAGGCTGTAGCACATGTAAGCTTCAGTAGTTGCAGCGCGCAGGCCCAGCAGTTGTTGCCCATGAGCCTAGTCGCCTCATGGCATGTGGGATCTTCATGGACCATGGATTGAACCCGTATCCCCTGAATTGGCAGGCAGATTCTCAACCACTGGACCACCAGGGAAATCTTATAATGGATTTTAAAGGACAGCTTGCCTTACATATTACTGGGTTCAAGAGAAATTGTACTGCTAAGGAATGAGAGTTGAGACCTTTTCTGAAAGCCAGCAGAATAAAATCAAGTAAAGCCTATGCTTACTCATTTAAGAAATTTAGCAGCAACTTGAGCAGTGATGGCTCTGCTTACTACAGGAAGCAGAGAAAAAACATCAAGATGTCTCTGAACCACGTCTCCTCACTGCTGGGCTACAGCCATGCTGAGTGACTCACACTTCCCAATCAAACCAGGCCGTCTTACCCCCACACACACACACCCACACCCCTACTTGCTGGGAATGCTACACTCGAGCTTACACCTCCTGATGCTCTCTTAACCCACACCTGCCACAGGAGAACCAAGCACTGCATTCTGTTAAGTCCATGGTATACCGCTCACAGCACCGTAACACTTTTTGGCATTCATGTAAGTTTGCATGCCTGCCCCCTGTCCTAGGGGCTACCCTGGGGGCTCAGCTGGCAAAGAACCCACCTGCAATGTGGGAGACCTGGTTTTGATCCCTGGGTTGGGAAGATTCCCCTGGAGAAGGGACTGGCTACCAACTCCAATATTCTGGCCTGGAGAATTTCATGGTCTATATAGTCCATGGGGTCACAAAGACTTGGACACGACTGAGTGACTTTCACTTCACTTGACTTCCACTGTCCTAGATCACCAGCTTCTCCAGGGCAGAGTCTGGGGTCATGTTGGTGTTTGTGTCCCTACTAAATAACCAATGACCTTGACATAGGACTCACTGAATAGAAGGACTTGATGGATGGACAGGCAGACAGACAAACACGTGAACTGTCTTATCAGTGCTCATTGAGAAGATCGCTTAAAAATATGGGGAAGACGTGCTCAGCACCCTGCTCCCATCTCCCTGGGGAAGAGCACTAGTGACTCTCTTCCCCGGCTGTCACATTGTACGTGACTCCTGTCTGTAAAGTCTGTGAGATGAGAATTCTCAGGACAGGCGTGGTATCCAACCTGACCTCTGTGGTCCAACATTCACACGGCGGGGACAGCCGATGTGATGATCCTCCCATAAGTTGCCAGACATCCAGTTGAACCCTGAAAACCTCTTAATGTGCAATGGCTGGGGAATCCAACTTGGTAGAGCTAGATATTCACTGTGCTAATATTATGAAATGACAATTCTCTCCCTCCTCTGAATCTCCCTCAAGGATCTCCCTGTGGCCCACCCTAACTGGACATCCAGGGAAGGGAATTCTAGAGAATGTCATCCTACCCTCCTTGACACATTTCAGAGCCACCACCTCTCCTCAATTTCATTCTACAAGCAGAGAACTGAAAAGCAGTCATAGAATTAGTTGGAGGTCTATTAATTCTGTATGCACATCTAATAAAAACAGATAAAAGTTATAAATCTTAATATTTGCTTTCCTGCCCAAATTTCACATAAAACTGCTATAGATGGAATTGGCCAAGAGAGCTTATGAGTTAACAAGTGTTTCAGCACTGCCCCAGATGGTCTGGTGTTTTGATTTTAGCTTGTTCTCTATCTTTTCTCCACAAGGCTTTACCTTTCTCTTCTCTCCATTGGCCCCATCATTCTCTGCCTTGCCCTCTTGGATACACCTGCCATCAGTTTGATGTCTCTGCTGTGCTCTGCCCATGAGACTACATCTTCTACCCTCTCTGATTTCTTTCTTCCCCAATACCTCTCCTCTCTCCATACTTAAATCTCTTAGCCATCAGCATACTGGAGTTCTGTCATTTTAAATATATAACTGGAAATAGGCAGAAGATGATATTCTAGATAGAAGACATTAAGAAGACAATTCCCATAAAACTGATTTTTTATGGGACATTCTGCCATTATATTCTGAATTAAAAAATCTTATCTTCATTAAGTCCCCAGACCAGGTATGTGTTATCAATTAAAAGGCAGTGGGTTTGAGTCCCAGCCCATGGGTTCAAGTCCCAAACTGAGTTCTGGGGGGTTCGAGTCCCATCTGAGGTGTACAGTCTCAAGTGTGTGTGTACTCAATCACTCAGCTGTGTCCAACTCTTTGCAACCCCAAGGACTGTAGCCCACCAGGCCCCTCTGTTCATGGAATTTCCCAGGCAAGAATACTGGAGTGGGTTGCCACGCCCTCCTCCAGGGGATCTTCCCAACCCAGGGATCGAATCCGTATCTCCTGTGTCTCCTGCATTGCAGGTAGGTTCTTTACCACTTGAGCCACCTGGGAAACCTTAAATAACTGCATTCTTAGAAATTCAGAGATAGAAACATTATAGGAGATATAATGCATGCATGTTGGGACCTCATATAAGCAAGTTAAGCCATTAACCTTATTAACAATGAGCTACATGTTTTGTGCCAAGACTATATAGGTGTGATATTTACATAATTAAAAGTGGCAGAGGAGGAGGCTAGCCCTGTGTTCACCCTGAGAAGGTTAAGGCCAGGTCTGGAAGAAGCAGGCAGGTCTGCAGCAGAGCAGTCTCAGCTCCTGGGAAAGGCTCAAGATGAAGGGACACCAGTTCTTCCATCTGCACCTGCCATAGGAACAGGCCACCAAAGGCCTCAGAGAGCTGCACTCACCCTAAAGAGGAAGATGTCCAATGGGAGGGGTGGGAGGAGAGAAATTTTTTCCTAAAAAGATCATTTCAGGTTTGCCTCTGTGGCCAGCACATTTGTAAAACTAATTTCAAGGTCCCCTTTGCTCACCAAAATTATTCCCACTTTTCTCAACATTACCAAAAATTTCCTTAACTACAAAGTCTTTCATTTGACAGCCAGAAATAAAAGATTTAAAATGGAAATCTTTAGTTTAGATAAAATTTTAATGTGAATGAATTTCAATGAAAGGATAATGGGGTATTTGGCCGATCACTCTTGTCTGATCCTTCCTGGGCTTTAAAGAGGACGAAGGAGAAGTGGCATCAGGGGATAGGCTAGGGGGACAAGGAAGATGCACAACAGAGAGAGGCAGACTTCACCAGGTTTAGCCATAATTGTCTTCTGCTGGGTGGGGACAGTGGCAAGATGAGGTACTGAGGAATTGCTATAGGATGCTTTCAATGGCGTTTGAAAACCAGCTCACTTAGTATCGTGCATCACAGGCTGGGGAGAGAGGGGTTGATTAAGCTATCAAATTCTCACTCTGCAGAGGGTTCTTATCTCAGTCTGGAACAATCAGCATCCTTGCTCAAAGCCGCATACCCATTCCCTCTTCAGTTCTCTGCTGAGGACCCCAGCGCACTCCACTAGAACTTGCTGCTCCGGCAGTAGGTCCCTGCGTTCAGAAGGAAGCCCTGTGTTAGTGGGCTCAGGAGTGAAATTCACATTGTTAATTGCATACTGCTTCCCCGATGGCTCAGCAGACAAAGAATCCTCCTGCAACAAGAGACATGGGTTCGATCCCTAGGTCAGGACAGTCCCCTGGAGAAGGAAAATGGCAATCCACCCCAGTATTCTTGGCTGGAAAATCCCTTGGACAGAGGAGCCTGAGGGTCACAAAGAATCAGACAAGACTGAGCGACAAATGAGATTGATAGTAATTTTTTCTTACAAATCGGAACTAACCATTATGATTTATATAAATGTTATTAGGAAAATATGTTTATAAAACCTTATTTGAAGCACATAACATCATGTTAAATATTGAAATGAAAATTAAAAACCTGAGAATGTTTCTTTATATTTCTACTGTATATAATAAGTAATATATTTAAGTTATTTTTAATTGATAAAATGATATTATTAAAGAAGGGGAAATCACGGTAAAAGGGAAAAGCGTATTCTTGGACAAAAGCAGCACTTAATTTTAACAGAGAGATAGATAATAAACAATTAAATTCATATCATACTTAAGAACAGCTCTGGGAATCTCTTGTTTTCAAGGAACTAATAGTTTCTGGGAAAAAGAGGAAAGACATTTGGGGGTGAACACTTGTCATTTGCTGTGAGGTGCTCTCAAATCTGTTCCCTCTACCTCAGATGAAAACATCATTGAAATTCACAGGAGGGCCAGGCTGTGCAGCCCACACTTGGCGGGTACAGAATGGAGCAAACTGCAGCTCTGGATAGGTCTTTCCGTGCACGTTGCTCTGTCTGTGTGATGCCAGTGGCAGATTCAGCAGTCACCTCACATAACCCACCCTTGCTCGTGCAAGCTTTTAACAGGCTTTTCTTTAGAAATGATTGCACAGTTATTTAGTCGTTTATAAAATCAACCAATTCCCATGGTGAGATTTATTTCTGTGGGAGTCAAATCTTAGATTGTAACTAGCAGAGCGAAAATCTGTTGTCATGGAAACCATTCCCATTTCACTAGGCTGGAGCTGCAATTCACTTGCCTGGAGATGGATTGACAAAGATGCCGAGGAAAGGGTGAAAAGAAATTAGACATGGCTTAAATCTATTTTTTCTGAACCATATCAATGATCACTATTGATTTTACTTTGGATGGAAAATTGACCTATACTGGATCCTAACAAATCTTTCAGTACTGCGGGGAAACAACCAAAGTATGTTTTAGAAGCTATTTAAGATAACCCAAAGAGTTTCTCTCTTGCCAATGACGAGGATCATTTATTAGAACAGTAAGATTGCGTTTTAGTTTGTTCCAGAATAATTGAAGCCATGGTAGTTATATTAAGGATAATTCAATTTCTTTATATTTAAGCTTTATAAATTAAATGTTAAGACTGTCAGAGAAGTAATATGTGGATTTATCATCAAAATGAAAGGATCGTGTGCATTTCAAACTCATAGTCAAACCAACCATGTCTATTCACAAGTTCTTATTCCTACAAACTTATGGCATCATAAGTTGACCAGAAAGAACATGTGTATTTCAAGTCTTATGGTATTTGTGCCTTCCTAAAAGGACAGAACATATCTGAGGGTTGGTGGAGATACCAGCAGAGATGGTGTAAACCATTCCATTTTTTGCCCCATAGCCCCAGTCATTCCTGCTCCCTCTGAGAAATTACCACTTTTCAGATTAGGCACACATTTCCTCTTAAAGGACCTTCAACCAGACACGTCTTTTTATTTTTATTGAAGTGCAATTGTGTTAATTTGTACTATACAGCAAAGTGATTCAGTTATACATATATATTTATCCTTTTTACAGTCTTTTCCATTATGATTTATCAGAGGAACTATCAGAATTTAGTTCCCTGTGCTATACAGGACCTTATTATCTATCAAACCAGATGCATCTTTTAAATTAAAGTGACATCATTGTGGGTGGATATACACACCAGAGTTAGTGGATGCCATGTTGCTAGATTTCAGATGCTGCTGGGTATCTGCAACAGAAGAGAAGTGACAACATGGTCAGAGGCAAGGCTGAGAGATGACAGTCTTCATCCAAGGCAGCAACAGCTCCCAATATCAAGTATATTGAGTGAAATATTTTTAGTAGTCAGTTATAAGATTCTTGAGGATTTTATAGGTGTCTATTTAAATTCAGAGGTTCAGTTGAAAAACAATAAGGTCATCTGAAAAAACACTAAATTTTTTTAGGAAAAAAAAAGTTATCCCACATCATGGGGTCTTAGTAAACAGATTAATTATATACAAGGAGTATTTATCCTTAGGGAAAAAAAATTCATTTTAAAATAAAAAGCATAAAATATCTCCAGTAAAATATATAAACTTTAAATTTATAGCTCAATGAATTTTTATATGTATTTATATTTATATTTATAAATTTTACATCTATTAGTATATATGTGTGTATATATATATATTTAGCACCCAGATCAAGATATAGAACATAATCTTCCCTCAGAGAATTTCACAAAACACTTTTCCAATCTTCCTACCTACCAAGGTCACCATTTTCCTGACTTCCATCATCATAGATTAGTTCTTTCTGTTTTTTAACTTTGCATAAATGACAATATGTATCTTTTTGTCTCACTTCTTTTAATCAACATAATGTTTTAAAACTCATTTGTGTTTCATGTATATCATTAGCTTGAATGTATTCATTGCTAAGCAGTGTTCTATTGTATGAATATACAGAATTTATTTATCCATGTTACTGCTGATAGACATTTGGGCAGTTTCCACCTTGAGGCTGTTATAAATAAAGCTGCTATGAACATTTTCATCTAAGTCTTTTGTGGACATATGGTGTCCTGTCGGGTGGCTGTATATTTAACTTTCCTAGAAAGCATCGGTTTTCCCAGGTGGTTTTGCCATTGTAATTCTCATTAGCATGTGTGAGGCCCTCATCCTCACCAGCACCTAGTTTTGTCAGTCCAGTGAATGTGCAATGGTCTCTCCTGTGCACTCTTTTTCCTAAAGAAGCTTTTTAAAGAAGCTGTGTTAATATCTGCCTCAATGTTGTCATGGGGTCCTATGGTCAGAATAAAAATTCAGAGATTGTGATTAACATTTCCCAACCTCCCAATGACCCCATGTCTTTGAAAAATGTAGATTTTCCAAGATAAGTAAAAGTTCAGGTGAGCTGAGACTTCAGGGTACTTATAAACTGATGATCATAACAGGTTGAAGTGGAAAGGTACACCTGATTCTTCTTCTATAGTCACAACTCGCTCATTGACTGTATAGCCCAGAAGATCCTCTACTTTTTAGGACTTGTGTGATTAGGCTGGTTCAGCAAGATAATCTAGGATGATCTCTTAGAATCAAGGTCCAAAACCTTTATCCGATCTGCCGAGTTCTTTTTGCCATGTGAGGTAAGATAACCCAGGTTTCAAGGATTTCAGTATGGACATTCAGGGAGCCATTATTCTGCCTACAACATCAAGAAATAGAATTGATATCCACAGATTGACCAGCTCACCTGGAATCTGGTGACTGAGCCCTGCCCTCAGTGACACTACGAGGCACAGGTACTCCCCTGGAGTGAACATTCCCCAAAGCTACTCAGTGGTATAGATGTCACAGCGTGGCTTTTATTCCTCCCAAAGGGTCAAAAAGGCTGAGGAATAGATGGGAATGCCACCAGTTGTATTTGTTTACCAGTAACGTTTAAAGGAAACTTGTGACTTCAACGTCATTTATAGGCTTGCTTAGCTTAGCTATTCTTTGATGTTGTAAAAAAAAAAAGAAAGAAACTTGAAAAAGAGATAGAGATCACTGTATCCTGCCATGCAACTCGTAATACTAGGGAAAAAAGACACTGAAATCATTGAATGTTCAGAACATAAGATCAGCTGCCCAAGTCATCCTTATATAAGCACTTACGTGCAAAAAAAGCCTTTTCTTTCTTTTATGGTCTGGCCACCACTGTGACTTATCTTTGAAAGTGTATTAGAGATGGAAAAAGATTCTATTCTGGATCTAGGAGGTCAGGATAGGGAGAAGGGAAAAAATGTTGCTGGTTTTCCAAGTTCCATCTAAGAATAGTATTTCTAGTAGGAACCTTGTTATAAACGAGTATTAGGGTTTCCTACCTCTTCCAAATAATCATATTTTTTAATGTAATATATTTTCATAAACTATTTCTCCTCAATATCTATATAATTTATAAATTCAGTTTCAATTATCAGTTTCATCCAAGGGTTTTTAGAATGGCAATTCTTAATTTCTGAGAGATACATTAAGTGAAGCATTTGGGGGACTGTAGTAGGAAAGATGAATCAAAGTTATTAGTTAATTTTGACTCAGTAATGGAAAAATGTAGATTGACATGTGATGACAAGATGCGAAGGTAACATGGAAAAGCACAGCAAACCATCCAAATTAATTGGCGAGTGGGATTAAGATATTAAAAGAAATGTGATAAAGCCACAAATTTTTTAAAAAGGAAAAACAGATTATAACAAATAGAAATATAAATAATGTTGGTGGAATAAAGCCAACTATATCAATTAATACAATAAGTGTAAATAGCTCGAATTTCCCAATGACAGTGAAAAAAATCAGATTGAGTTAAAAACAAATATAGTTTTGAAATAAAAGAAGAGCAAAGTTTTATGAGAGAGAGGAGGGTATATATATATATATAGCAATATCAAATGAAATGGAATTTAAGATCAAAAGAACTAAGTGAAACATAGGAGGATAAGCTCTTATGTTAAAAGGTATAAATATGATTTAACAAACAGCAGAGCCACAAATACAGAAAGCAAAATGAAAGGAGAACAGGATCAAAGACAATCTTTGTGGGAAATTTGATTACTTGTTTGTTTTAGAATATTGTAAGTTAAGTAGACAAATAACAAAAATTTAGGATATCTGAATAATGCAATTAACAAGCTAAACTGTGTTTACAAATATGTTACAAAGTTTTATATTATACATATCATTTTTGTATCATATATATTCTCTCCCACAAAAAGAGAGTATATTCTTCTCTTATGCTCATTGCATGTTTACCAGAAGCTATCATGTACTTGTATCTGTCCACAAAATAATAATTATACATATAGAACAATAGAGATCTTATGAGTCAGACATTCTGACCATAATCTACTCAAGTTATTAATAACAATCTATGATTTCACTTCCTATTCAATGGACCACCTGAATTTTCCAGATCACTATTCAGTTTGGGATCCCTAAGTCTTTCTGGGTAAGCAAATACGTGCAGTGAGGCCAGACTTGTCTAGTCATCAGCAGTGGGAAGAAACTAGTTTATGTAATACACACTTAGGTAGCACCCCATAGGTTAGGACCTCTACTAAGGGCTTCACAAATAATACCGGTGAGAACTTACACCTTAAATAGGAAAATATCAATAAGAAGCTTTTGAAGAAAAAAAACTCACCCATCCATCCTGGTAATTTTAAAATGCAGATTTAAAAAATGAGATTCCATTCTTTGCCTACCAGATTACAAAGGTAAATACAAATTACAATATTTGGAGTGAGATATATAGGCGAGAATATCTGCCTATATATCACCTTCAGCAGGAGTGTAAGTTAGATGATCACATAAAGGGACATTTTGGTAACATGAGTTTTAAAACTCTCTAGGAAAGTTTGCAGATCAAGCAGTTTCACTTTTGGAAATGGGGATAATCAAGAATGTATTCACATATTTCCTGTATGAATTTCATTTAGCTCTTTGCAGCAAGATGGGAACAAACTAAATATGCTAAAATAGGAGATTCTTTAAATAAATTGTGATGTACCTACACCCTGGGTTATCCTTCAGTTTATCAGTGAATAACACAGATTCTGGCTACAGGCTTCCTAGGTTTGGATCCCTGCTCTGCTTCTTAGCAACTTTATGACGTTGGACAATTAACCTCGCCTTCATTCTCTCACCTATAAAAAATATGGGTAATAATAGTATCTACCTTTGCTGGGTTGTTTTGTGAAAAAAGATGAGTTAGATGTATAAAGCTTTGCCTGCCATGTAGTAAATGTTACCAAAGTGTTTTTTAGCAATTAGTATTATTTAGCTATTAGATATGTAGTAGAGTACTTAGTCAGATGGAAAAATATTTATATCATACTAAATGAAAAGGACAGATTTCAAGACGTCAGTGAGTATATGACCTGAAGTCCATTTTGTTGATATACACTGTATGGAAACATACATATTTGATTATAAGAGTATACAAAATTTTGAAAGATAAACATCAAGGGTTCATTATCAAGGCTATTAATAAGTAGTGTGTCTCTGATGAGACTGAGGTTTTCCTTTTCTTCTTCTAAGTCTCTTAATGTTCTGATTTTTCTGAAATGAACATTTTTGCCTTTAAAATAAGGTGGGAAAAGTTATTTCTTAAAACAAATTAAAGTCTTGCTCTTGCCAAGAAACTTGAAAGAATAAATCATTCCTCTTTTGAGCACCTAACAATTCAGTCTCTGAAAAGCACAAAGCATTTCTATATGAAAAATAGTTTAGTGATTTTTTTTTACCTTTTCATATATATTTCTAAGACCATGTTTTAAACTGTTTAGTGAAAGGTCCTTATTGTTGAAACTGAGAGTTTCTATCTGGGACATTTAACTACTATTAAGAACTGAAAACTTATAGATCTCAATCTGTTTTGCTTCACCTCTTCCCTGGTAGTATCAGACTAAGCAGAATGCTGTAACACCACTTGGAAGAAGACAACAGAACAGTGTGAATGTGAAGACAGCTGGGGGATCCATACAGCTTTCTAGAAAAGGACTCAGAGTCTGCTGTTTGGGGCCCTAGAATTTACCTAGGAGAAAAGGCAACACACACACACAAAGGAGATCTGTCCTATAATCCATCTCCAGGATGTCAAATCCAATATTTGCACAAAAACTTAGCCCAAGGAAGGCATATTTTTGATCCTCGGGTGTAAATACCTAGTAACTGCCTGACAACATGCCTGTGGTGGGTTAGAATATCCTCAGAAAGGCATGCTCAGCCTTGAGTAGCGTGGTGTTGACCTTCCAGGCTGTGTGCCTGCCACTTTATTAAAGTTTCAAGCCTTCAGTCACAGCAATTGTTGCATGAATTCTTGCACAGCTTCCAGCACTCTAAGCAAAAACCATAGAGATGTGGCAAATCAATTTCAACCAAGAAACTATGAACATTGGGGTGAGGCAACAGTTTTTTTCCTCTGCTCTGAGGCAAAAAATGGCTCCTCTATTTCCTTGCTGAAAAAAGCCTGCCATGTTGATTTGCATCTCCATTTTGAGAGTTTTCTGTCTAAGATGGAGAAATATTTGAAGTTTGGTGGATAGAGTCTGAGTAGATTATCTCTGAAATTCAAACTCTGGCCAGAACTGGCTGAGACTTGCTAGGAAAGTAGACGTTTTTCATTTTCCCTTATTAAGTGGAGAGGCTACATTTCTGTTGTTACTTGTTAGAATATTCTAGTCTTCCTCTGCTTTATTGGAAAGCCTAGGGGAGAGAACTTTTAAATGTGATGTTAAGATCAGAATGGTGGTATTTGCAATGCAGTGACAGTTCCTTGAGGGAGGGATTTTGTCTCCTTTATCATCATTTTCCTGGCATGAATCACTGTGACTGGTCCATGGTAAAATGGGAGGTTGATTAAATTAAAATCATGAATGGAAAATTATAATTGCTGTCTGTATTAGTTAGTTTTGCTGTAGTAACAGACAAGTCCCCAAATCTCAGTGGCTTATAAACCAAAGTTTGATTTCTTGCTCATATCATGGGAAGTAGTCTCAAGTTCCATTCTACATATCTTCTTTCTAAGGCCCCCAACCACCATGTGGGATATGCCCTGTGGCATTCTGACCTGGCTCATAACAGCTCCAGCTCTAACGAGTTGATGATGCACACCTCTCCCCAACTCTATTCAGTGATGCCATGTTGGTGACCTAAAATCAACACATGTAAATCCATGGCTGATTCATGTCAATGTATGGCAAAAACCACTACATACTGTAATTAGCCTCCAACTAATAAAAATAAATGAAAAAAATAAAATAAAATCAACTATGTATATGAGCCTTGGGAATTGGCAGACACTACAAATCAAAATTCATTTGTTGTTTTTGTTTTATAAGGGCCAGTTTATCAGTGCACCCCTGGATCTGGGTGACAAAGAGGAAGAGAAAGAAAGCTGGCAGAAAATCACAAGGCCTCTTCAGGTTAAAGTAAATCACGTGGCCAAGGGTGACAGTAGGTCAGGGACACATACAGGACACATGTTCCATCTACAGGAGGTCCTCCAAGTCCTATGGCAAAGAAACAAACAACTGTGAATACTACAATATACCCCACTGTCTGGATAATTGTAATTGACCAAACCCCAAACTGGGACATGTGACATGACAAAGTATTTTAATGACTTATATATGTGTATTTTAACATAATTCTCATTGTAAAAACATACTACTTATTAAATGCTTACAATATCTCTGGTGTTGTATAGAACTTTATATAGAACATAAGTCTCACCAGTCTCCCCAGTCCTATGATACAGATACTGCTATTAACCACATATTGCAGATAAAGAAACTGAAGGCTAGAAAATTGTTTATTAGATGGGATGCCCTGGACACAGATTCGGAGAGTTGAATAGGGATGGTTAGTTGCTCAGTGGTCTCCATAGATCCATCTACAAGGAAGTGAGATGAACAGAACTGAGCAGAGGGAGGAGTTGACCTGCAGGGGCCTCAGCCAATTCCTGCAGGGAGTTCTGGAGCTGGGATGACCTTTTGGGATTGTTCTCAAATCAAGGCAAGAGGGTCCCAGCCAGTCTCCAGCCATGGAGTTCTGGCTCTTCCATATGTGAGTGCCAAAACCTTAACTCAGGAGTATCCAGACCTCTGAGCCTCCGCAGACTGGCAGGGGAGTGATTGGAGTTGAATAGGACATCTGTTAAAAGCACTCATCAAGGTCCCTGGTATTTAAGAAATGACCAATATGTTGACAACATTTCAGTTTCTTGATTTTACTTTTTAATTATATAATATAAATAATATAGTAAGACTCAAAAATCAGTATTCTTCAAGGAAAATTGTTATTTTCTGGGAGGGAGTGCTTTCCTTCAGAATCAGTCAGCTCAGTCACTCAGTTATGTCCGACTCTTTGTGACCCCATTAACTGCAGCACGCCAGGCCTCCCTGTCTATCACCAACTCCCAGAGTTCACCCAAACCCATGTCCATTGAGTCGGTGATGCCATCCAACCATCTCATCCTCTGTTGTCCCCTTCTCCTCCTGCCCTCAATTTTTCCCAGCATCAAGGTCTTTTCAAATGACTCAGCTCTTCACATCAGGGGGCCAAATTATTGGTGTTTCAGCTTCAACATCAGTCCTTCTAATGAACACCCAGGACTGATCTCCTTTAGGATCGACTGGTTGGATCTCCTTGCAGTCCAAGGGACTCTCAAAGAGTCTTCTCCAACACCACAGTTCAGAAATATCAATTCTTCAGTACTCAGCTTTCTTTATATAGTCCAACTCTCACATCCGTACATGACCACTGGAAAAACCATAGCCTTGACTAGATGGACCTTTGTTGACAAAGTGATGTCTCTGCTTTTTAATATGCTATCTAGGTTTGTCATAACTTTCCTTCCAAGGAGTAAGCGTCTTTTAATTTCTTGGCTGCAATCACCATCTGCAGTGACTTTGGAGCCCAGAAAAATAAAGTCAGACACTGTTTCCTCTGTTTCCCCATCTATTTGCCATGAAGTGATGGGACCAGATGCCATGATCTTAGTTTTCTGAATGTTGAACTTTAAGCCAACTTTTTCACTCTCCTCTTTCACTTTCATCAAAAGGCCCTTTAGTTCTTCTTCACTTTCTGCCATAAGGGTGGTGTCATCTGCATATCTGAGGTTATTGATATTTCTCCTGGCAATCTTCATTCCAGCTTGTGCTTCCTCCAGCCCAGCATTTCTCATGATGTACTCTGCATGTAAGTTAAATAAGCAGGGTGACAATAACAGCCTTGAGTACTCCTTTTCCTTTATGGAACCAGTCTGTTGTTCCATGTCCAATTCTAAGTATTGCTTCCTGACCTGCGTACAGGTCTTATGCGTATGATACACATATCCTTCAGAATAGCATCGCATTGATCCTCATTTCTGTGTTTTGTGTTGACCTTGGTACCCAGGAAGCAGGAGGCATAGGCCAAAGTGTGCAGCAGGGTGCAGTATGTCGGAGCTGCCCAGGGAAGGAGTAAGGTTGTTTTGGGGACCACCAAGCTGCCTTTGCATGTTTGCCACCTCACCTATTTTGTATGATTCTTGGTTGACTCTTTATGACCCATCTCGTGCCGGTAGTTTCAGATCCTAGACAGCTAGGAAGTTTTCTTTCATTTGTTCTAATTTGTCTCCATCCAGTATTCATAGTATTAATAAACTGAGGGGGGGAATGACAGATGAATAATGTTCACAGCAGGAAAAGGGAAGAAGATGTGGTTTTCTGTCTGGGAAAGCTTGGCAGCTAGGCGCATGCACTGAAATCGTTACCTGTTTCCTGAGCCTAAATGATTGTGGTTCTGAGACATGCTCCACAGGGGCTCCCAGGTTGAGTCTGATCTCTCTTCACGTATACTCCTTTGGGAGGCTAGGGGAGCCAGTCAGAGGAGAAGTTGGAGGGGGAACGCAGGAGAGAAGGAGGGAAGGGGTGGAGTTCTGTTTCTCTCCTCCAAGCTCGGAACAACTTGCCATCTTTCTGGGCAGTCTTGGTTATTCCGAGCATGCTCAGAGCTCTGGCCTGGAAATCTGTCAGTGCTTCTTTGGCTTCATCATTTTCCCACTCCCATTCACTTTCTGATCATGATACTTTTTCAGTAAATCAGAAAACAAATAACCAAGACTTCAGAACGTTATTGCTTAGGCATCACAGACAGTTTCTGATGGCTACATATACAGCCGAAAACACACACTAAATATTTGCATCTTCTGTGTTCTGGTATAAATTTACAGGGCTGCTCTGTGGTCCTGAGTATAGAACATCTCTGTTAGCAAAGAGCAGGAATTTAAATGCTCCTGGGAAACAAAATAAATAAATAATAATGTTCTTTACATCAGATGTGGCTTATAAATATGATCAAAAGACTGTCCTATAAAAGCAATACATATATAAATCCTTAGAAGAAGAGTATTTTCTAGTGATAAATAGTTTCCAGGATTTTTCATTGTCTGCTGCTCCATTTCTACAAGGTGGCAAAGCTTAAGAGAAAGGTTTCTAGATATTTATCTTATAATGCAGTTGTTTATCAAATACCAGAACAATCATTAGCCAGGAAGAAGGCATGAATGTAGACACAAAGGGAGGAAATCTGCAAATAAATTGAGTTTTGCAGTTTACATACTGCTTTGCTATATAAAATCCAGGGAGTAGGTGAGGCCAGCACTCTTTGTCTACTATAGTATAATTTTTACTATAGTATAATTTTTACTATAGTATAATTTTTTTCTACGTATATACCAGCACCTGATCAACAATTCTTATTGGGCATCAGGCCTGACTTATATTATACAGACACCTTGAATTACAAGGCTGGACTATAAGAAGCCAGGTGGCTCTAGTTTCGTGTAGTTGAATGAATTTGACTTCTCTACTCAAGCCTCCAAATGTGATAACTAAGGCGCAGGTTACAATAAAGGGGGAAGAAAACTGTGGTAGCCCAGCAAACTCTGACTCATTCAGGAAAAGAGGGGATATGAATCTAAAGTCACAATAACATAATGTCTCCTTTAGAATATGATTGTCATTCTATTGCCCTCTGTTCCAAATGAGACTCTCTTCATCCCTTGGGCTTCTGAAAAAGTTCTTGAGAAGAAAATTTTTACCCCAAGTTATGGTGTAGCTGGGGCTGCCCTGGTAGCTCTGCTGGTAAAGAATCCATCTGCAGTGCAGGAGACCCCAGTTCGATTCCTGGGTCAGAAAAATCCCCTGGAGAAGGGATAGGCTCCCCACTCCAGTATTCATGGGCTTCCCTCGTGGCTCAGATGATAAAAGAATTGGCTTGCGGTGCAGGAGACCTGGGTTCAATCCCTGGGTTGGGAAGATCCCCTGCAGGAGGGTATGGCAACCCACTCCAGTATTCTTGCCTGGAGAATCCCCATGGACAGAGGAGTCTGGCGGGCTACAGTCCATGCGGCTGCAAAGAGTCAGACATGACTAAGCACAGCACAGCACATAGTGCAGCTGGACCTAGTATTCAGTAACTGAGTAGCCCTTTCAGCAACTGTAAGCTCACTTTGTTTCTTTTCTTCCTAGGCTGTCTTGGTTTAGATTCCCTGAGTCTGAGTACCTCAATCAAAACACAAGCAATGAAGGGTATCCTCCAACAGATCCTGTTCCAGGAATCTGCCCTGCAAATCCCACCCTAATCAGTCCATGGAGGGTTATGGGCAGGAAGGAACAGATGAATAAGAGTTAATAACAGCCAACATTTATTACGCACATACCATGTGCCAGCAGGGTTCTGGGCTTATATACAGTACCTCAGGCAATGCCCACAGCACCAAGAACTATAGTATTCTTATTTATGGATGAGGTAGAGCTATGTGTGAGATATGAACAGCCAGTCACTGGCACCATTTATAAGTTTGGAGTGGTTTCCCTTACCATGATTCTTTGTTAGCAGGAGCCATCACATTGATGAATGTACTCAGCCCTCACAATAGTCCAACCACTAAACATTATTTTTCCCACTTTTTCCATTGGAGTAACTCTGACAGTGGTCACTTTCTCAAGGCCATGCTTAGGAAAGGACAGTATCTGAACCCTTCTGAAGCCTGTGTTCTCCCACCCCACAGTGGCATGCAGCATGCACATTTTTAGAGAGACCAGTGCCTGACTTCCTATTTAGTCATGCATATATAAGCAAAAAACCTCCATGCAACCAAGAAATACAATTTTAAGATTCTACCCTTTTACTAAAAAGATGAGTGGATAATGCATTGTTTTAGCAAGAAGGAGAAAAGGCATTAGTTTTCAAAGAAGGTGATGTGGGGAAAGGACTTTGTAATTTCCAGGAGGGATGTTGCCCCAGCTGCTGGGGGAGGAATTTTGTACCAGGTAAGAAGAGGTGCCAAGAATACACAGAAGAACTGTACAAAAAAGATCTTCACAACCCAGATAATCATGATGGTGTGATCACTCACCTAGAACCAGACATCCTGGAATGTGAAGTCAGGTTGGCCTAAGAAAGCATCACTACAAACAAAGCTAGTGGAGGTGATGGAATACCAGTTGAGCTATTTCAATTCCTGAAAGATGATGCTGTGAAAGTGCTGCACTCAATATGCCAGCAAACATGGAAAACTCAGCAGTGGCCACAGGACTGGAAAAGGTCAGTTTTCATCCCAGTTCCAAAGAAAGGAAATGCGAAAGAATGCTCAAACCACTGCACAATTGCACTCATCTCACACGCTAGTAAAATAATGCTTAAAATTCTCCAAGCCAGGCTTCAGCAATACGTGAACCGTGAACTTCCAGATGTTCAAGCTGGTTTTAGAAAAGGCAGAGGAACCAGAGATCAAATTGCCAACATCTGCTGGATCATTGAAAAAGCAAGAGAGTTCCAGAAAAACATCTATTTCTGCTTTATTGACTATGCCAAAGCCTTTGACTGTGTGGATCACAATAAACTGGAAAATTCTGAAAGAGATGGGAATACCAGACCACCTGACCTGCCTCTTGAGAAACCTGTATGCAGGTCAGGAAGCAACAGTTAGAACTGGACATGGACCAACAGACTGGTTCCAAATAGGAAAAGGAGTATGTCAAGGCTGTATATTGTCACCCTGCTGATTTAAATTACATGCAGAGTACATCAAGAGAAATGCTGGGCTGGAGGAAGCACAAGCTAGAATCAAGATTGCTGGGAGAAATATCAATAACCTCAGATATGCAGATGACACCACCCTTATGGCAGAAAGTGAAGAAGAACTAAAGAGCCTCTTGATGAAAGTGAAAGAGGAGAGTGAAAAAGTTGGGTTAAAGCTCAACATTCAGAAAACTAAGATCATGGCATCCGGTCCCATCACTTCATGGCAGATTGATGGGGAAACAGTGGAAACAGTGGTTGACTTTATTTTTCTGGGCTCCAAAATCACTGCAGATGGTGATTGCAGCCAAGAAATTAAAAGATGCTTACTCCGTGGAAGGAAAGTTATGACCAACCTAGACAGCATATTAAAAAGCAGAGACACTTTGCCAACAAATGTCCGTCTAGTCAAGGCTATGGTTTTTCCAGTGGTCATGTATGGATGTGAGAGTTGGACTATAAAGAAAGCTGAGCACTGAAGAATTGATGCTTTTGAACTGTGGTGTTGGAGAAGACTCTTGAGAGTCCCTTGGACTGCAAGGAGATCCAACCAGTCGATCCTAAAGGAGATCAGTCCTGGGTGTTCATTGGAAGGACTGATGTTGAAGCTGAAACTCCAATCCTTTGGCCACCTGATGGGAAGAGCTGACTCATTTGAAAAGACCCTGATGCTGGGAAAGATTGAGGGCAGGAGGAGAAGGGGACGACAAAGGATGAGATGGCTGGATGGCATCACCGACTCAATGGACATGGGTTTGGGTGGACCCTGGGAGTTGGTGATAGACAGGGAGGCCTGATGTGCTGCAGTTCATGGGGTTGCAAAAAGTCGGACACAACTGAGTGACTGAATTGAACTGAACTGACAGTGGTAATGACTGCAAGTAATGATGAGCTCCTGTATAAGGATTAAACTGTAGGAGGTAACTTTTCCCCCACATAACAAGAGGCCTGGTGGTACGAGACTTCAAGTGTTGGTTCAGATGCTAAAAGATGCCGATGGAACCTGGCACTGTCTCCTTTCACCATCCTCCCTTCCCATGTTGATCTTTGCTTCTTGAGAGTCCCAGAGCATCTGCCATAAAGTTGGGAGCAAAAGGGAAGAGGCTGCACCAGCCACACTGGTCCCATGTTAGCAGAAAAGCAGAAGCTTTCTCAGCCCTCCAGCCTCCAGCCAGCTTCCACTTAGATCTCATCAAGCAGTTGTGGGTCCCCTGTGGGGTGTGGAAAGGAAGAAAGTACACCTTGCTTTAGGAGGCTAGTGTGGAGAGGACCTGGGGTGGGCTGTGCTTGAGAGAAGGAAGATGTGCTTGGTTCGGTTGATGAGAAGGAGCCTCATCTTGCCCTTTGTATTCACCATTACATATAAGTGACTCTGGGCATCACAGGTGCTCTCACCCTTTCTTCCCTCATCCTGGTAACTCTTCATTCTTTCTGCTCTCACCCCAGTAGCACTTTGGGCTAAATAGTGTTGATAAGTATCAGATCACCTGAATCACTATTTTTTTAATTTAAAGTTAAATAAACTATTATTGAATTAATTAAGTAATTAATAAGATGATGGACTTCTAGGCAGATATCAGCTGGTAAGGGCCTTTGACTACAGTGGCCAGAAGTTTTCACTACCTCAGAGGAAACACTCCTCAGGGGCTTCTGGAAGGAGTAGGGATGCTATTACCAGAATCTTCAGGTTACAGGTGTTGGCTCAGTGGTCCAGCTGAGACAAGAGGAATCTGAAATGTTGAGGGCTCTTGGATGAAAACCACCCTGTGTGGCTGCCTCCTGTGATGAGCGCTCTATGGTTTCCTTCTTTGTCTCTGCAGAGCCAGCTCTCCCAGGCGCTGAACGGGCTGTCAGACAGGGCCAAGGAAGCCAAGGAGTTCCTGGTACAGCTGCGCAACATGGTCCAGCAGATCCAGGTATTGGCAGCAACCAAGGTAGAAAGCAAAGCCCATGTGCTAAGATGTAACTGTGTACCTGGGGCGGTGGGGGGCTGGGGGGACTGTTTCCGTGTCTTATCTTTTATTTTTATGTTTCCTAGGAAATTTCCTACATATTCTTTTCCTGCTCTTTCTATTCTAATACATGCAAGCACACATACAGACCAACTTCAAATATACCCCTTCTCAAGATGGTTACATTTCCCTAACAAGCCAAGGACATAACCCCGGTTTCCAAGAGGTTCCCATCTTCCACACTGAGCTCCTGATTCTCTGCTGCCATGCATTCAGAAAGACATCTATTTCTTTGTGAATTCAGTCATTATTGTTGAATTTTCTAAATCTATATGTTCCCAAAGCACCTTGCAAAAGTTATATCTTCTCTAATAATAACAAACAGGTCACATTTTCTCTCTTTTACCTTTCTTTCCTTACTTCCTATCCTATAATAATGCTTCTGCTCTACCTAGATACTTAAATATTTTTCAACCATGATCCCATGGTAACTATAATTTCAGATTGCTTTATGTGGACACAGTAACCAACAAATCACTTGGCATTTGAGAGCCTGTGAACTTCCTATTAGAGCTGAAAGGGAGAAACCATTAAATTGCGTGAAATGCTAAAATAATGACCTTCTACAGTGTTTAATGTTCTTATATTTTCAAGTTTGCCTCACAGAAATAATCTGAGCGCTGGCCTCCAGTAGATTGACTTTCTGAGTTAATATCTAACCCATGTCAAGGCAGAAATGGCTTTTTAAATGTAAGCCAGCCTTCTAGAGCACCTCACACTGATTTTTTTTTTGCCCTTTGTTGACATACAGGCCCCTGTTAAAACTTTGAGTCCCTAACAACCTAGCAGTTGTATATTTCCTTCTGCTTTCCAAAACAACAAAGTTTATCAATTGGTCCCTTCTCTGCTCCTGCTGGCATAAAGTGTGCAGCCCCAGGCTCACCCCTGCACGTCACCTCTTCATCTGAACAGAGCTTTCTTTTACTCTATCAGAGCCTTTACTGAAAAAGCTTCCCCCTCCCTACCAATAATAACCTGCTTGGTACATAGCTCTGCAGTGATGACTTCCAGGGCTCTTCTGTGAGAACTCGAAAGCAAATTACTATCAAAGCCAAAATTTAATATTTGTAGACGTCATTGCTCAAGCAATTGTAAATGCATGCCTTATACAAAGAAGACCTTGCATTTGGAACAGTGACCTAATACCTAACTACTGATCCTTATATTAGGAGACACAGTTCTGGATGACTGAGAATTAATTTAAATTTGATAGGCTAAGCTGTTCCTTCATTTCTAACCCCCCCAAATTTTACAGCTTACTCAGTTGAGTACTATTTTTTCAATGCTATTACTGTACATGTAGCAAGTATTTAGCTCTCATTGGCTGTAAATTACAATTGTTTTCCAGATTATGGTTTGAGAATCAAAGCTACATATATAACTTATTGAAAGGATTACCTCTGATGAATGCTTATGATTTAATGAGAGAATTGCTTTTAAAAATGTCTATAGCATGGCTCAATGGATAAAGAACCTGCCTGCAATACAGGAGACACAGGAGACTGGGTTCTATTCCTGGGTCCAGAAGATCCCCTGGAGGAAGCAAATGGAAACCCACTCCAGTATTCTTGCCTGAAAAATCCCATGGACAGAGGAGTCTGGCAGGCTTCGGTCCAAAGGGTCTCTCTGTTGGACATGACTGAGCAACTACACACACGCGTAAAAAAAATTTAGATGCAGCATTCAATTTAAATATCATGGGAAAGTTATGATCCATTTAGAGCATGGTTACTGTTCCCCCACAAGCTGACTTTCACAGCAGGCTGAGGCCTGTTACATATACCAGGGATTCTTCACTGCCCACCTGCACTCACTACTTGCTCTTTTAATGAAAAGAGCAAGTGTTTTGCCCATGACTATTCATCTAAACTTCTATTGTCATTGGATTGTTGTTTAATATTGAAGACCATTGCCATCTGCTTTCTTCTTTCTACCTCTAAATTCAATGATTCTTTTACTGTCATGCCTCAACAATACCTGACTCCCTCAGGCAACCAGCCTTTCTGAATGCCACCTTCCACCATGCACAAGTGGTCATATGCCAGCCCTCAAAACAACTCATGTTCAATTCTACAAACTAAAACTTTATCTTACTTGATATAACTCAAATTGCAGAGGTGATTTCATCTTGATAAAAACAAATGTATTAAGTAACATTTACCTCTTTGAATCTAAAGTGAAGCACTTCCCCTGCAGAATAAAATTTATTTTGCTATTTATAAAATGCGTGTGTGCACAGTGGGCAGGGCTCCTCTTCCTTCCCTTCAGCAGGGACCTCCCCCCACAGATGGACTGGGGCTCTGCTGTCTCTGGCAGCCCGAGGCACCAGGTCAGTTCACCGCTGAACACTATGCTCTCTCACACAGGAGAACAGTGTGGAGTTCGAGGCCTGCCTGGTGGCGCAATGTGATGCCCTCATTGATGCCCTCAACAGGAGGAAAGCCCAGCTGCTTGCCCGTGTCAACAAGGAGCATGAGCACAAGCTAAAGGTGAGCTCTGCACCCTATGGGGGGCGGAAGGCCAGGCTTCCCAGGTATGACGGACAGGTGAATGCCCACAGCCTTGGGTGGCCAATGAGGAGCAGGCATGCCCATTCATTCACCACTCACTCCTTTCTTTACATCACTGACACTCACTGAGTGACTTTTCTAGGCCAGAAATTGCTCTGGGTACAAAGATAATAAATAAATCAGAATCCCTGCTCTCGTGGGGCTTATATTCTACTAGAAGGAATAAGCAGAAGGCAAGATAAGTAAATAAAACATCCAGGATGTTCATAAAATATGCTAAGAAAAAATAAGGCAAAACGGATAGAGAATTCTAGGGATGGGGGTTGAAATTTTAAACAGAATGACCAGAATGATGATGCAGGGGCAAATGTATTTTTGAATTGGGAAATGGAATCTGTACTTTTCAGAAAACAAACAAGATTTGTCTTAACTTCTGAAGCAAACTATGTAACTGAAGCAGCTGTATAGACTTTGGTCATCACACAGTGAATCAACTGATCACATTGTGGGGTCCTATTGGCAGGAGGACTGGTCCTCCCGGAGACATCTGCTTCCCCATCTATTGCCCCCTTGGAGCAGGGCAACCACACATGAAAACATACTGGATAGACATAGATGGGCAGCACCCAGCAGAAGGAAGCAAGAAGTAGCCAGCAGGAGCACATGCATGCCCAGCAAGCCTCAGGGTGGCTGCCAGTGGGTGGTGGGTGGGTAGTGTGCCGTGTTGACCTGTGGCTGGGGTGGAGGCAGAAGTGAGGTCCGACCATAGGTTCTCTGCAGGGGTCAGGCAACCAGCGTCAGGGAGCTTCAATGCTCTACAACTAGGACACAGCCTTGGAGGAGCTGGTGGCTGCTGAGCAGCCCAGGAAGTAGCAGATATCCCCAGCAGGCTTGGAACAGGCTTTAGTCCCTGGAGAAAAAGAGGAGGTCCCGTTTCTAAAAGTGTGGGATTCCAGTAGGAGAACCAAGGGAGAGGTTCAAAATGAAAACCTAAGAGAACAGACATTACAAGATTTGGGGCTAAAGCTTGGTGACCGGGCCAGTGCCCAGTTCATGGTTACTAGAAAGAAGGCAAGAAACCAGTTGCTATCTGGGACGTAAGACCTCGGCAAGATGTGCGGCAAATGGCAATGCTGAGTCCTGAGCAGTGGAGTCCCCATCGTTAATCTGTGCCCACCACGCCCCAAGACTCAGGACCCAGAGAACTCCATTGTGAAGATGGGGAGCCAGGCAGCATGCAAAGAGAAACATTTCCCCAAGGAAGCTTAACAGTTCTATCCAAAGGCAAGGGAAACCCCAACACTAGTTTCCTTCTTTAGATTCCCTCCTCTGCTGCTCCTCTGCAGTTCCTCAATACACATTTGGATCCACATACAGGCTTCTTCCCTTCCCCAAAGCCAGGGCAATGTGGCTGGAATAGAAACCTTTCTCCACTGCCTTTGTGACTTACCTACCTGTCACTCTGAATTTGCCTGTGGCATGGAGGCTGAGCTGTGACTGTGGGGTCCAAGCCAGAATGGACTCATGAGGGCTGAGCCCTACAGTGAATTTGTCCAGCCTGACCTCACTGGTGCTGAATTGTTAGCCAGCCTGGCCTCGCTGGTGCTGTATTGGGGCCATGTCCCTTTGAGTGTTCCTGATGTGACAAAGCAGAGCAGTTGCATCATGGAGAGGCTCAGCAGATTCTTTGTTAAGGAAAACTGCATGTCTTAAAGTTGGAATCTGAACCAGAAGTTAGGAAAGAAAAGTGCCCAGGGAGTGAACATTGAGAGAGCCTTACTTAGTTCGTGGGCTTGAACAGTGAACCAAGGCTAGGGATCTTATTGCTCCTTCCAGGGAGGCAGTCACTGTTTCCTGGTGGTGAATCAAACTGGAAGACCCTCTCATGTTTGTCTTATAGTGAACACCAGCCCCCACGGGTCATCACACCAACCCCAGCCCCGTGGAGGCTTCACGCTGAACTTCAGGTAATGGAGGGAGCACCGGGCTTTCCTCAGGAGCCTCCCCGCCCCTACCAATGACCTGTGTGGTACTTGTCTCATAAAGTTCTGAATGAGGCCAAGTTTTACTTGGATAACTTTCTCTAGCTTATCAGTTTCCAGGCTCCTGTCCCTTAGTGTCTATGATCAAGTTATTTTCTTTTGATTTCTATAAAGGACCATGGGACTGTGTTTCATGGTAACATACATAGTCATTCCTAAAATGTGAGAGAGATAAGTAAGGCAGTATTAAAGATACTTCAGAAAAAACATTTTCTGAAGATTGTGCTATGTGGATGTTAATCTTGTACATTTAGCTGTAACAACCTGGGAGATGGATTTAAAACCACAAGCCTATTCATCTAAGATAGTCAGATGAGGCTTGAATGAAAAATTCTTCTGAAGTCACCATTTTTTTATCCAAATTAAAATCTAGAAGTACTGTGGACTCTGATTCTGTGGTTAGCCAGGTAGCAACACAGAATGAGCATCCTTGGTGACCACGCCCTGGCTTTCATAGCAGTAAGAGCTAGCATTTGGGGACACTTGCTTTGCAGCAACACTATACAAGTTATGTTGTAGGGATCAACTCCTCTGTTCCTCAGGACAGCTCTGGGAGGTCATTATTACTGCTATTAACACTCTAGAGATGAGGAAACCGTGGCACCATGCTATTGAGAACTGGTCCTGGGATCCGGAATTCCTGTCCTGCTAACCTGGCTTCAGAGTCCAGATTCCGGACCGTGGCACCCTACAGCTGGTAGTACAGTGCAGAGAGAAGGCATGTGGGGACATGCCTAGTCCTGTCCCCAGTCAGCCAGCACCTACCTAATGCATACCTGCTCGGAGCCGAGTGCTGGGCTCAGGGGCAGGGGAAGAAGGACACGAAGGTGACTCAGAGTTAGGGGCTTCCGGTCCTGTGGATGAGATCAGTCACACCCACAAATGACTCCAGCACAGGTAGAGAGCAAGGTTCCAGGAGAAGGTTGCCCATGTCATTAGAGCTGTGAGAAGGGCGAAGTTACTTCCAGCTGAAGGGGTCACAGAGAGCCTCATGAAAAAGCAGGCATTGGAGGAGCCCAAACTTTGGGAGACACGTGTTAATGGTGGTATGCATTCTTGCCTGTGGGAAGTGGCCAGGCTATGAGGGAAGAAGAGGGTGGTCAGCACAGTGCATCCTAGTCTTGCTCTATGCAGTTAGTCATAGGGACCGATGGATGCTTTCTGTTTCCATCACCTGCTCTGACCTTACTAAAAAGATGATCACTACAGCCCTTCATTTTAGCACCCTTCAGAAACCCAGAACCTTTATTGTTATAGAGGAACTTAAAATGTCATTTGAACCACAGAGAGTATCTAAAGTAAACTCACAGCTGTCTATGGGTAATGAGCTGGACAGCTGGGATTTTCCCTCTGATAGTGGACCAGCCGTTTTAATGTGTCGCCATAAAGTTTTAACTTTTTCCTTAAAGGGCATCTCTTTTGTGAAGCACGGCAGATGCTTCCCTGACATCTTTAAACAGAACATGGTTAACAGTTTGTATTAAGTCATAGGGTGACTACAGTGGTGACTCCTGGTTTTCTCTACGGGAGAGATGTAAGGGTAGCAATCTGGATAAATGCAGGGAGCCAGGACTGAGGAAACATCATTTATCCAAATCAGAAAGTGCTGAGGGACATGCAAGCCACCGGCCTAGGCTGTGCGTGGATGCAGGTGGAGATGATTCAGGAACAGCTATAACGCACTGAGGGGACCCCACGGCCCGTGTCGGTCCATTGGTGTTGGTGGCCTGCATGGTCAGGGACCTCTGAGAGAGGCAGCTGCCTGCCCTCATTCCACCCTGCCTGGGGTGGCGTTCCCTGCCCTAGATCCCAAAGGACAACTGAAACCAGAGACAGGTGGCTGGTTGTCTCCCACGGCAGCAAAGCTGTTCTGTGTTCTGTCTTCTGTGATTTGTTTCTCTGCTGTTTTCAGCTGATTGTATCTGTCACTGCTTCTAAAAACAGGCAGTGCGGCCGTCGCCGTGACTGCTGGTGCCAGCCTCCACGTCTCCCTCCCTCTGCTTTTCTCCTCCTGCCTCTTCCCTTTCTTGTCACTTCAGTTGCTACTCAGATTTGTGAGAAAAGACTGGCCTTTTATAGACATCACTTGCCAGGCACAGTACTTCTTTCTGTCTTTGTTGGCTAGCCCATCACTCACAGTCCGGAGAGGGTAATCTTATGGTCTTCCGCTTCCCTTTGGCAGAGTTCTCTGGGGGCCTGCTTTTGGCTGACAAAGAGGAGAGTTGTGTGTGTTTTTCTGGCAACTTTTTCCTTCTTGAGCCATCCAAAAGGCTAGGGGAACTGGAAAGCCATGTGCATAAAGACAGTCTTTATAATCCACTCAGGCTCTTCTCTGAAAGAACCGATTGCTTGAGCAGATGGAGCAGTTCTGGTTCTGAGGCAAGATGGAGCCGAGCGGTGAGGAGCCCAGATTCTGGGTCATAAGAGAACGGGGTGTGAAGACACACTGCATCGCTTAGTAGGTCTCTCACCACGGACACGTCTACAGCTCCATTTCTTTCACCTGTGTGGAAAATAGGCCTAGACGTGGTCCACACCGCCTAGGGCATTGTAAAGACCCTAAAGCACAGTAGTCAAAATGTGAGCTTTATTGTTGTGGTTATCACTGGATAGCTTTCCCAGAAAAGACCCCAATGCTGGGAAAGACTGAGGGCCGGAGGAGAAATTGGCAACAGAGGATGGGATGGTTGTATGGCATCATCGGCTCAGTGGACATAAGTTTGAACAAATTCCGGGAGATAGTGAAGGACAGGGAAGTCTGATGTGCTGCAGTCCATGGGGTCACAAAGATTTGGACACGACTTAGACCCTGAATGGCAATCAGACTGGAAATATAGTCTTACTCAGAACACTGAGGAAGTAAGTGCTCCTGGTATTTTCCATAATACTAGAGTTCCTATTGCAGAATCAACCTAGTGTGATTAATTATCTCTGAACCTAGGAATGGTGACTTGAGTATAATTCATCACCGTACAAAATAGTGCACTAAGTTTGGTGGGCTATTTTTAAAAGCTAAAAACAAGACTTTGAGGCATATACAAGTGTGACCTTATATTAGGAACACTGTCTAAATTACAGTAATACTATTCTGTGGTTTGAAAAAACACTGGGAGCTAAATACCTAAATTTTCAGGATGTGATAAATTAACCAAATGTCAGAAAGCTACTGGAGGGAAAAATTGCTTTTTGAGCTTTCAAAAACTATTACTAACTCACATTTAATGCCTTGGACAATATTCCCTCTACCAAAAGAGGCAGCTGGGCCCCTAGTTTTCATGTCTGAACTGTGTGTTGTGTCAACATCCTTCCCAGGTCTTCCTTGGCTAAATAAGGCTTTAAAATATCCTCATTGTCTGTGACCCTCACAGGAAATTTGTGTCAACATTTTAAAAGTACCATTAGAGATCTGTGCTCTTTTCAGGAACTTTACAAATGTCATTTTTCTTTTGATAAGCCCAAAGAAATATCTGAGAATTATTTTTATTTATGTAACATTCAGATTTGAAATAACTCCACAATTATCTTACAAGTGTTCTTTCTCCAATATTTTAGAATGAATTTGTGTGCTGAATAGTGCTAAGTGATGGATGTCTTCTTGGTCCCCTTGCAAGTCTAGATCCTCTTAAAGAAAAAAAAATAGTTATAGTTATTCAAATACACTCTGAAAAAAATCTAATCTTTAATTTCCATGTGTGGTTGGTAAGTTAACATACCAATGACATTACTCAGTGAGAATGTTGAGGGATAATGATAAAAAATGATAAAACTTACTGTTTATTAGAGCTTTCACTTTTATAGAGGGCCTCCATGTCCCAATTGTAATTGTCTATAGAATGCTTGATTTTGAATCCAATTGGGTTTTGTTAGACTCATTATCATGATTGTCATTATTATCTTCATTATTATTTACCATGTATTGGCTGTTTGTTCCCATTATGTTAGGGAAAAAAAAAAAAGAATCATATGGGCATATTATTAAGAGTACAAATTTACACTGGGGATATTATCGGCTTACTTTAACCATTTTGTCAATGCTTCATAATAGGTAAATAATCCTTTGATAGGTTTAGAGAGAGAGAGAGGAGGAGGAAGGAAGGAAAGGAAGAAGAGAGGCTGGAGGAAGAGAGGTAGGAGGGAAGGAAAGGTCTGCCCAAGCTCACAAAGAATTTAAAAATAACAGGTAGGATTTGACTGTTATAGTCATTACTAGAAAGAAAAGCAACAAACTAAAAAGTCCACTTGATTACAATAAAACTACTGGCAAGACGTTCCATTAGTTCATTGCAGTGAAGACTTTGAAAAAATTTAGGCATACTGGAACACTTAAAATTTTTGACTGCCCTCAGCAGAAGTTTTTGGGGGGCCAACTCTAATAATTTAACCACAGTTATTGTTGATGACAAGCCTATCATTAATTGGGAATTCATTTGGCAAATTCTACGGTCCTCTGCTCCCCACGTGTAGAAACAAAAGCCCCAGAGGGCCTGTAAGAAGCAGAGAGCCCGAGTTGCCCGTGGCATCACCAGGATGCCACCACGTGCACCTGGAGTCACCACGGTCAGGGGACAGGCCTGTGAACACCCTCGACCCGCGCTGGGAAGGGCAGTCGAAGAACTTCTTTAATGTCCTCTGCCTGAGTCCATACATGAATGCACACTCAGCTCCAGAAGGCACTTAGCATTCTTCAAAGATGATGGACTAATTCACCATTTCTCACATCCTACAAAACACCACCATACTGGATGCAACACTTTTACTGTGGAACGCTGTAAATGATGAATGTTCTCCTTTGTGGGTGGGGCCACATCAGGATGCTTCTCTCTCCAAATGGCTTGTATTTCTTCCTTCATTAACTTCTCTGTACAAGGATACAGTTTTCTATATACTAAGAGCATGCTTTGGATATTCCACTCAATGCTTATTGATGAGGTTATTGTCATTCACACTTCCGAGACAGAAAATTCAGTTTTACTGTTAAAATCTCAAGCCTTCTGAAAAACAGGTATGTGTTTTATTTACTTAATAGGCCTAAATGATCCTTTTATGGATTAAAACTCAAAGCATCAGATTTGTCTTTGAAATAACTAGTCGCCGAGGTGGTTAAATTAATAATACTGCTACAGAAGACAGTATCAAGAGAATGGGGGAAATGTTTGCCATATTTCCATAAGCCATGTGGGAGAATGGTGGCATGTAAGAAATTTAAAATGTTCTTCATTAATTTAAGTGTCCCTAAGTTTCAATGAATGTAATGATAATATAGGAGATAATATCTTACTCTAAGGGAAAATCAAGAGAGTTATTTATTTTACTAGATGAATCTATTGGTCAAATCACTTCACCAAAAATCACCAGTGAGTCAATTCCAAGTATCAGTTAGTCATCTTGCTATAGGACATTATGGAACACATAGAAAAAACTATCTCCACTGACCAAAGGGACCTGTGTAGAATAAATTCTTCAAATTTGTTTCTTTAAAGTACTTATATCTTAGAAAAACAAAAAAGAATGGCATTATACTTAGAGGACATCATTTTAAACAGTGATGGAAATATATATTAAGAAAGAATGTCTTGAAATATTGAGAGAATGTTAGTATTTACTTAGACTAAAAATTCATCAGTGATCTCTCTCCAGACCCCATGATGAGAGAAAATACTATGAGAAAAGTATTTATTAAAAAGAAGATTTAAGAAAAAATTTTAAAGAGCCATGTGTAAGATGGAGAAATGAAATTTGGATAAAATAATGAAATTTCCCTTAATTAATCTCAGTTCTAGCAGCTCTTTGTATCACCTGAGCTGAGTGATGGGAGACTGGCCTGTTCAAGATGCAGTGGAAAATACAGTTGTAGATAGACTGAACAAAATTTCACATTTGTACTATATAAGCTGTCATGGGTTGCTCTCTGCTACTAAAATGTCTAAGCATTCAAAGAGACATACAGTCTGTTCTCAAATTCTCCTTTTCCAAATAGGCACAGTATCATATCCTGACCCCCCAAAAATGACCTTTATAAATTTGCCACTTAACAAAATAAAACTCTTCAAGTGATCAGTAGGATTTGCCATCCAAAACAGATGGTGACTGCTGATAAAATTTTGAAGGCCTTCTCTGAAACTGTGGACCACAGATTAATTCATTGTCCTCTAAGAGCTGGTTTAGGCCTTAATACACATGAAGACTGGAAGATTATTTCCTAGTTCCTATTCATGTCACTCCTACAACATGTATATTTCCTTAGAAACTCCTTAAACCCAGCCAGCTGAAAACATGGTGCCAAGGGTTTCTCCAGAGCATCAGAGTCACTGCAAAGAAATATAGAACTCAAAGAAAAAGTGACATGGCCTGACTTCCTATGAATTGTTTTTCATTAAAAAATATATAATGTAGAAGTAAATAGTACTAATAAGGAGTAGAAATAACACAGAGTGAAGAAGGTAGCAAGTAAGAAAGCTGAATGAAGACACTCACAGAATAAAATATTTAAACTCTTAAAAGATTTAATTATCTGGCTGATTTCCATAATATGGGAAATCTTGCTAGATTAATTGAGAAAATAAAAGTTAATTATAAAACACCCAAAAATGCTACTTCTGGGAACCCCACTGATTCATTTTTAACAGTGAATTTTATCACAGGTTACTGTGATCATAGCAAAATGGTTTATTAAAATGTTTTAAAAATGGACCAGCATCCACTGTAGCAATAGTGGGAGTTTCAAGCCAAGCAGGATATTGAGTCCTTCCAAGAAACTTGAACCATGGAATACAGGAGCCAACAGCAAACACCCCTGAAACTCACAGACTCTTTGGCAGCACAACAATGAAGCTTCTTAAGAGTAATCAGAGCCCCCAACACTCCCACAGCTCCTTTGGCACCAAATAAACCTTGCTTGAGAAGGAAATTTATAGAGGCAGACATAGAATTTTATGAGGCCTGAGTAACATATTTATTTCAGCACATTTTGGTCGTAAAATTATCATTGAGCTCAATGTTCTGGCAAGTAAACACAGTTCAGTCTTTTTTGCCTCAAAAGGAGGCTTACTTTGGGTTGTAGTATTCAGATCCAGCCTGTGCTTGTTATTAGGAATTTTAGTACCAGTCACTTCTATTTAGTCCTAGGGACAGTGAAAGGTCCATTGGGACAGTGAAAGGTGACTGCTGAGGTTTCTGCTACCTAGCAGCATTGATGCACTGGCTGCTGAAATGTAAAAACACTTTCTGGGAACAATTTAGTCAAGCGTCATATAGCAGAGATGAGTAGTATAATAGCTGTGGGTCCCCTGCATTGCATTTTTTTAAGTGCTTAACTTATGGGTGTTTTCTTTTTCCCCAAGAAGGAGAAACTTAACCATTTTTTACCTCCTGATTTTAAAGTAAAATAATAAAATGAAAATATAATATAATAATTTGCATCACTTGAGCCCAGACCAAGAGACAGTGGTGTTAGTTTGACAGAAACATACTAGATGTTAGGAGAAAATAAATCAACCAGTGAATTTAAAAGTGATCTTTCCCCCCACTCAAAATCACAAAACAATCTTCATATCAAAGTTGGTTTCTTTCACCAATTCCAATAAAGAGATTTTAAATCCTACATTTTATTTTTTATTTTAAAAAGCAATAACAAATCATCTGTCAAAATATTAGGAGACTCGAAATAGCCAAAACAAGCTTGAAAAGAAGGGCAGAATTGGAGTTCTCACACTTCCTGATTACAGAATGCACTACAAAGCTACAAAATACAGTACTAGCATAAAGATACAGAGAAGGCAATGGCAACCCACTCCAGTACTTTTGCCTGGAAAATCCCAAGGATGGAGGAGCCTGGTAGGCTGCAGTCCATGGGGTCGCTAAGAGTCAGACACGACTGAGCAACTTCTCTTTCACTTTTCACTTTCATGCATTGGAGAAGGAAATGGCAACACACTCCAGTGTTCTTGCCTGGAGAATCCCAGGGACGGGGGAGCCTGGTGGGCTTCTGTCTATGGGGTTGCATAGAGTTGGACACGACTGAAGCGACTTAGCAGCAGCAGCAGCAGCAGCATAAAGATAAGCAGAAGACCACTGGAAATCAAATAAAGCCCAGAAGTAAATTCTCACATTTATGGTCAAGTGATTTTTGACAAAGCTTCCATGACCATGCAATGGGGAAAAGGAAGTTTTAGTAACAAGTGATGGTGGGAAACTATCTTCATACAAAAGAATGAACTTGGACAGTTACCGAAAGCCATGTACAAAAATTAACTCGAAGTGAATCAAAGACTGAAAAGTAAGAACTGGAACTATAAAACTCTTAGATGAAAACATAGGGCAAATGCTTCATGACACTGGATTTGGCAATGATTTCTTGGATATGGCATCAAAGACATAGGCAACAAAAGAAAAAGTAGACAAATTGAACGTCATGAAAACTTGCAGACTTTTGTTGTCAAAAGACAACAAAAACAAACAACCCAGTTTCAAAATGGACAAATGACTTGAACAGACTTTTTGCCAAAGAAGATACACAATAAGCACATGAAAAGATGCTCAAGATTATGAGTCATTGTGCTGTGCTTAGTCGCTCAGTCATATCCGAGTCTTTGCAACCCCGTGGACTGCAGCCCGCCAGGCTCCTCTGTCCATGCAGATTCCCCAGGCAAGAATACTGGAGTGGGTTCCCATGCCCTCTCCAGGAGATCTTCCCAACCCAGGGATCAAACCCAGTTCTCCCACATTGCAGGCAGCTTCTTTACCATCTGAGCCACCAAGGAAGCCCTATGAGTCATTAGGGAAATGCAAATCAAAACCACAATGAAATACCACTTCACACCCACTAGGATGTGAAAGAAAGTAAAAGTGAAAGTCGCTCAGTTGTATCTGACTCTCTGTGACCTCATGGAATTCTGTAGGCCAGAATACTGGAGTGGGTAGCCTTTCCCTTCTCCAGGGGATCTTCCAACCCAGGGATCGAACCCAGGTCTTCCACATTGCAGGTGGATTCTTTACCAGCTGAGCCACAAGGGAAGCCCAAGAATACCAGAGTGGGTAGCCTATCCCTTCTCTAGCAGATCTTCCCAACCCAGGAATCAAACCGGGGTCTGCTGCACTGCAGGTGGATTCTTTACCAACTGAGCCATGAGGGAATGGCTACTATTTGAAAAAAAAAGCAGACAATGATAAGTGTTGGTGAGAATGTAAAGAAATTGGAATCCTTGTGCATTGTTGGTGAGAATGTAAATGATACAGCTACTGTGGAAAGTAGTATGGTGATTTCTCAAAAAAAAAAATTAAAATAGAAAAACACCATACAAGTCAGTAATTCTACTTCAGAGTATATGAACCCCCCCTCCAAAAAAAGAATAAAGTTAAAACAGACACTCACACAGATATTTGTATTCTTATGTTCATAAGTTTATTCAAAATAACCAAAAGGCAGAAGAAACATGGATGTCCATCAGCAGATGAATGGATAAACAAAATGCAGTATATACATATAATGGAATATTATTCAGTCTTGAAGAAAATGTTGACACAAGCTACAACATGGATAAACCTTGAAGACATTACATAAAAGAAATAAACTAGTCACAAAAGGACAAATACTGTATGATTCCACGTGTATGAGGTACCTAGAATAGTCAGGTTGACAGAGACAAAGTAGAATGGTGGTTGCCAGAGGCTGGGAAGAGGGGTGAATGTAGAGTTACTGTTTTAAAAGTCCAGAGCTTCAGTTTGGGAAGAAGAAAAAGTTTTGGAGATGGTTGGTGGTAGTGGTTGTATAACATGTGAACTTATTTAATGCCACAAAATCGTCCAATTAAAAACAGTGGAAATGGTTTAAGTTATATGTTATATATATTTTATTACAATAAAATAATTATGAGATCAACAATATTGAATTAATCAACTGTTAAAAAATTAGAAAGAACTTTGTCAAAACATAGGTTAAATAAATTTAACCCACTCAATAGAGTATTTATGTAGTCAGGAACATTTGTGGATGGTGGCAACACAGAAAATGCCCGTGATATGGTGTTAAATGGGAAAGAGGTGAAATTGTCACATACTATAATTGCAATTATAACTAAATCTAGCTCAAGGGAGGAAAACTAAAAGGAAACATCAAAATTCTTTAAAAATTTGTATTGGAGTAGTGAGACTATTTGCTTTTTTTAAACCTATTTTCCTGTTGTTTTTGAAACAGGATGTAATCATCATTCATGGAAAATAAATTTATGATCAAAACTGAACAAGGAATAAGGGAAAGTTTTTAAATAATTATCATTAAAACCCCTTTTAGTTATTACCCATAAAATCCAGAATGCTGGGGAGATTTGGGGTGGGTTTTTTTTTTTTTTTTTTGAGGCTTTTGCAAAATAGTACAAATACAGAAGGTGAGTAATAGGTTCCTAGAAAGCCCTTGCTCAATTCTATGCTTCAAAACCTGCTTCAGGATTTGGGTCACTGAGCAGGGACACAGAAGACAAGCATTTCTAAAGAAAGAAATTTTTCAAAGAGTGCCATGCACTTGACACGGCAAAGATAACTTCCCAGAGGCAGAAACTGTATGTTCAGAGAGATACCTCTCTAGGTTAGGCAGACTCATCGCTGAGCAAATAGCCTTTAAAACTGCTTTCCCAAATGAGGCAGTGAGTGATGCTAAGTAGATTATAACTTGATTCTGTATACATCTGTGTCTGGCATACTTGCGGTCATTAGCTCATTGTCTTTTAGCAACCACTTCTAGGCTTACCCTATCACCCACTCAGGGAAAAGAGAATCAGAACAAGAGAGGATCTGAGTTCAGACGGTGATATCTGCTCTTTAGAAGGGACAGGTAGAGGGTGAGCAAAGATGGTGGGTGGCTGTGTCACAGAACAGACGCTGCAGCTGCACCTCCGGCCGCTTAGTCTTTTAACAGACCCTCCCATGACCTCCCACTTAGAGCCGCTCCCAGAGAGGGGAGTGATGGAGACCTGTGAAAGATGTCCCCTGAGGCACCAAGGTAACCAGCTTCCCAGAGGTCCAACAACCGTGTGCCTTTCTGATGGCTCCAGTTGTTACAAATCCCTCCCCGTGAGAGCCGTTATCCAATCCATCTTCCAGAGCCATTGTTCCCAGCAGACATTGCCACAAAATATTCTCATAAATTGAGTTCCATTCCATGATGCTCTTGAATCATGGTTTGAAGAAGTTTTCCAAAGTCCTCATTTGCTTTCTTTTCTACCCTCTGCCACTTTGGACCATTCTGTTGTCTCATCAATCCTAGGTGGTTCGAGATCAGATCTCTCATTGCACAGTGAAACTGCGCCAGACCACGGGTCTCATGGAGTACTGCCTGGAGGTGATTAAGGAAAATGATCCTAGTGGCTTTTTGCAGGTAAGTGTCAACAAGTTTCTGCTTCAGATTCTCAGTGTTCCATGAGACTGACTCTATGATGCCAAGGCCAGACTCCCAACAGACCTAGCTGGGTATGGGCCGCTCCACAATGGAACCCACCTTTGTGTTGCCATGTAGATGTGGGTGCCTTTGGAATGTCACTGGCTTCTCAGAAGATTCTACCATCATGGGCTCCAAGACTAAAAAGGCTTTTTAAATTTGTTGTTTATATTTGATCATGAAAACATAATTCCCTCTAAGTTCCTCCAAAGCAAACTTATTACCTTGCATAAGATTTGGGTCCCTTTATTAATATCTTGGACAGTTTTGTCAGAAATGTAAGTATAAACATGTTTCTACCTTGTTTACACCTCCTTCTGGCAAGTCAGTGATTTCCCAAACAGCATGAAATTTTTTCATTGTTTGGATGTCTCATGATTTCTTTAGTGTTGTTTTAGTGACATGCTGTGATGTCAGCTAAATTTTACTTAACTTTTGATCCCAATGATTAATGGACCTTTGATTAAGGAACATGTAGCTTCCTTACAACTAACATTCTACCAAACTGGCCAAGAATGATTGGGGGGTGGGGTAGAGGAGGGGGCTAAATATAAGAAATGAAAAAGTCCTCTACCAAAGAATCAGATCATGCATGAAGATGATGTATAGGAAATCTTATCTTACAGATGATCATATGCAAACCTCTCTGAACCACTTAATAAAAATCATTAGGTCTTAGGTCTTGACATGATACCCATAGCTCATATCAGAAACCTATGATTGTTGGTGCTAGTGGATTTCAGTAATTGCCAAACATATCGCCACTGAATGTTGTTGGCTTTTAGCTGATCAGTCATAAATAGCATGATCATGTATCTAGACCATATAATAGAGCAACTAACAGCTTCTAATTATAAATAGTGATCCCTTTGAGTCCCAGAAGTATTCAGATTTTCATGATAAACCACAGGTTACTCTCATCATCAGAAGCTCCTCACTGCCTGCATAGATACAGGGAGGGTGTGGGTCCCAAGGCACTTGGTGGGGCACTCTGGGAGAGCCAAAGAGCAGTTTGAGTGCTCAGTGTGGGGTTGTATTTCTTAGGCTATGCTCTTTATTTCAATAGATTTCTGATGCCCTCATAAGGAGAGTGCACCTGACTGAGGATCAGTGGGGGAAAGGCACACTCACTCCCAGGATGACCACGGACTTCGACTTGAGTCTGGACAACAGCCCTCTGCTGCAGTCCATCCACCAGCTCGACTTTGTGCAGATGAAAGGTGCGTGTCTGTGCCCCATGCAGTCAGAGCAACTCCCTGCTGGAAGCAGGGTAAAGGCAGCTTGCAGATTGCAGCAAACAAAAGGCAGCCACCAGATTTATAAATCAACTGAGAGGTGAGAAAGTCCATACACACACACACACACACACACACACACACACACCCCCCTCTGGTTTGTGTTACAAAAGTCTGCAGTAGCTCCCATCTTATTGTGTAATGGAAATGTGTATCTGGAATGTCAGATAAATCAGATGGACTCAATACTTGCCTTTTTGAGAGACTTAAGAGATTTCACATGCTCAGCATTAGAGGAAGAAAGAGAAAGAACATCACTGTACATAAATAACATCTTGTTACAGATGGTAACCCTGATATATTGATATAAATCAAGGGAGTTCAACATTGAAACTGCTTCTACAAGGATAGAGATAATGGCAGACAGTTGATTGTGGATTAGCAGGAATTGGAGAGGATCAGAATTGGCTTGCCTATTCTGGTTCGGAAGGAAAATGAAAGTATGTAATAAAAATTTTAACATTTTAAATTTTTTGGCCTCTGAAATTAAGGGGTGTGGCAAGATCTCAGAGATTTGTAGTATCTGCTGAGGGGACATACAAGTACTTAAAATTATCTTAAGGAATATAACTCTTTGGAGAAAAGGTAAAAACTCAAGCCAACCATGCAATAATATTTTTATGGCAGTGTAAGTAATATCCCATTTGAAAAATATTTCTGATTTTTGAAAACCTTTTTATGGTGAAATAACATACATTCACAGTAAGTTGCAAAAATAGTAAGGAGAGGTCCCCTATACCCTTCATCCAGTTTCCATTCATGGTTGCATCTGACATAACTGTCACATAACATCAAAATTGACATCAGGAAATTGACATCAGTACAGTGTGTGTATGTGTAGTTCCGTGCCATCACGTCACACGTGTAACCACCTCTGCAGTCCAGATACAGAACTACTCCATCAAAGCTTTCCCTCATCTGCCCGGTTTAGTCCCCCATCCCCACTGATCTGGCTTCCATCTCCATAACTTTGTCATTTTCTGATCTTTTTTAAAACTAAAGTAATTGATTTGCTCTTTGCTTCTCCCAGTTTAGGAGAAGGAAATGGCAACCCACTCTAGGATTCTTGCCTGGAGAATCCCATGGACAGAGGAGCCTGGTGGACTACAGTCCACGGGGTCGCAAAGAGTCAGACACGACTGAGCAACTTCACTTTCACTTTTCACTTTCTCCCAGTTTAAGCATCCATGTAATAAATAACTTAGAATCCAATGCTTTAGAATTTTTGTGTCTTAAGAAAAATCTGCATATGTCCTTTTATTAGACAGAACCATATAACCCTACAGGTGTTAGGGGTCTATACTACATCATGCAGTTACACACATTCCTGTCCCAGGTAACGTACAGTACTTCTCTCATCCTCTTAATGAGTTTTTGTCCTCTTATCTTCAGTTTCCTCACCTTTTTGTTTAATATGTATTGCTTTGGGATAATGCCTTTATTGATTTTCAAAGTAACTAGTGTATAGATTGTAAATAAAAATGCTTTGTTGTAGTAACAAAAACATTTAGCTTTTACTGGCTGCCTACCAAATCAGACATACTCTTTCCATGGATTACAAAATGCTTTCTATGGATTAACTCATTTTATTCTCCCAATCCTAGTAGGCAGCTGAGGACATTGAGGTGCAGGAAGACTGGGTCACTTGCCTGGGCTCATCCAGCTAGTGATTGGCAGGGCCAGAATTCAAACCCATGGAGCATGGTTCCAGAACCCACACCCACAACTTCCAGTTTATGCTGTAAAGTTAGTGCCTTACTAAGCTACTTCTTCTAGAAGTAATTGAATTCATCTCTTAAACTTGAGAAATTTAAATTTTTTTTTTGTTGCAGCCATGCTTTCAGGCTTAAAAAAAAAATTAACACCTATATGTTAGCCTGTGGTGTGTCACCAACCCAATAATATGCAGAGCCCCCTTGATCAGCCTCTTTCTGTCCCCAGTTCCTTCAACAAGGTAGAATCATTGAAAGGTTATGTCACAAGTAGCTCAGAGGAGAAAATGTGTCACAAAAGGGCAATGTAAGGGCTTTTGGTGAGACAGAGAAAAAAAAAGAATCAATCCAATTAGCCTTGGTGATGGGGCAGGAGGAGGGGCAGGTAGAGCATTGAGGCCGAAGGGCTTTCAGATGCTTTAATCAGCTGAAAGCCCTCTCCTCCCCCATCCATTCTGAGTGATGTCCATCTGCCATGGTGGAGTCCAGGCCAGCTGACACAGTGGTAACAATTGTATTGGAGTGAACGGGCCCTTCCTGGGAGGTAGCAATTACAGGTTCACGTGTTGTGCATCACAGATCACACTCCTAAAGCATTATCACGTGGCCACTTAGGGCTGCACACAGGCGTAACTGTGGACATGACCGTACACACACCAGAGAATGCCATGCACGTGAAAGGCCAAAGTGCAGAACACTCTTATAGCAAAAACTCACGTAGAACACAAAATTATACAAAACAGTTATTTATGAAGTTAATATAGTAGGCCACTTGGTGTGAGACTAGATTATTCCATTTTCCATTTCTTTTTAATACTTCATGTTAATTTACTTCAGATAAGTATCCTTCCGAGGAGTTAATTCATATGTTAACACATATGTGTGTGTGTGTGTTGTGTTCACTAAATTTAATTAATTCAGTAAGAGCCCAGTCCTCCTTAAAATCTGAATAATTTTTATCTGTCACACTTTCAAAGGAGAGAAAAAGCCAAAAGGTCATGACCCAGAACTCAGTTACCTGCAGTTAAGACTTCTCTTGCTTGCCCCTTTGATATCTGTTAGCATATACACAACCATGCCTAGTGCGTTGTTGGTCTTTTTATTTTCTAAGGATATTCAGCCAGTTTAGCAAACTGAGCTTCACAGTCAGGAAAAATATCTCAAGAAATTTGCACCCTCATATTCATGTAGTAATAGCCAAATTTAAGTAGCATTTGAAATGGTGTTAATCTGACCCTTGTAAGACTAACAATATATTGGTTTCAATATATAATTTCTAATTGTGCTAAGTGGATTAGTAGAAAGTTTAAAATATTTCCAGAGTTACTTGAAATAGGCATTTAAGTCTGTGACTCAAACTTACAACTAAAATATATCTACTTCCTGACGCAAAATTTAAGAATCTCTCCGATTTTGAAATTTTATCTCAGATGCCTTTTTTTTTAACATCAGAGAAGATAGGTCTCTTGCTAATTTTAAAATATTCACACAGCATCTGCTACTCAACTAAAATGCATTGTCTAAAATTATTCTCTTATTAGCTAAGGATTTAACTGATCTGCTCTTTTGGATTCCATATCACCCTCAAACAATTGAGATCTGAGTGAAGAATGTTGGTACCCTCTTTGTTCAAACATCACAAAATGTAAGGACATTTTTCCAGTTGCATTTTGATTAGAAAATCATCTTACCCTCTTTCCAGACTACTGGGAGTGGTGTTTGATCTCTCAGGCTTTTCTTTTGTAGAAAACAACCAATTAAACTTTGTTTTCTGTTTTTATTATAGAGTAATAGAAACATTTTTTCTTAATCCTAAATTGCTATTTTCAACTTTTACCTGGTCATGGGAAGGAAATTTTAATATCTTTTTTGCCAGTCTATCAAGGGCTCTGTTGCTTGGCTCAGAATAGATTCCAGATACATACTCTCTCCCAGAAAAATATTATTACCCCAGAATTGTTTAAGGACACAAAGTATCCCAAGGTTCATGAGTTAGTGCTAAAATAAAACGCCAGATGCCAGGGTGTTCATTCTGACCCAGGGTGAAACATTGACCTCACAGTTCACCAAGCCTTTTTAACCCATAGACCAACAGATATTAATCTCTTGAGTGCCTCTACTCACCTAAGGACACAGTAATCTCCATTAACTCATGTTGAATGTTAAAAAGCCCTGAATATGCACCAAGGTCATGGGCAAGGACAATGTGATCTAAACAGATTCTCCTATAGATCATGGAAAAAGAACACCCAGAGGTTTGGCAGAGATGGGGATGAGCATACATGGGGTGGTGGTGGTGGTTTAGTCGCTAAGTCATGTCCAACTCTTGCAATCCCATGGACTGTGGCCTGCTAGGCTCCTCTGTCCATGGGATTTCCCAGGCAAGAATACTGGAGTGGGTAGCCATTCCCTTCTCCAGGAGATCTTCCCAACTCAGGGACTGAACCTGCATCTCCTGAATTGCAGGCAGATTCTTTGCCACTGAACCACCAGGGAAGCCCCCATATGTGGGAACTTGCATGAAATCTGTTCATGCTCTGGGAGCCTGGAATTCATGTCCTCAAAGCCTGTGTGCAAGTTTATCCTCAGCAAAGTACTAATATGCCAGCTTTCCAGAAACAGCCTGTTCTTCTGCTAAAGTCTAAACTTTCCTCAGATGCTATTTGTATTGTTCAACCATCATAAAAAGGAATGACAGTCCACAAAGGAACCTTCAGAGATGATGTCAGTAAAATTGCTCTCCCAGCCACTACAGCTCTTAAGGTGAACTATTATAATCTATACCAGCAATTCTTGAGAAGCTTTATCGTTCACATTATAGGAACTAAGAAGAAACATTGCTCTTGGAATTAGGCCTGCACTCTCCCTCTAATTCACTATTACTGAGCCCCAGACTGGAGAGGCTGTGGTGTAAACATCCAGCCTGGGGAGCCAACCTGCTGGGCGTCAAAACCCAGCTCTGCCACTGCCTCGCCCTGAATCCTTCCTGGGTTGCAGTTCCCTTGTCTACAAATAGAGATAATAGCAGTACCTACCTTGTGGGCTGGTGTTGAAAATTAAATGAGCGGACACGTGTGAGCCCCTCCCCAGAGCCTGGCCCTCAGCAGTTTCCACCTCACAGGCCTCGCAGCTCCCTCACAGCTCGCTTGTCCTCACCGCACCCTTGTGAACCCTCACAGAGGAATTCTGGATGGTGTGAGGGCTGTCAGTCTGAAGGATGAGAGAGAAAAGTAAGTAAATGCGAAAATCATGACAGATAATTTGAACTAGAATGACCTTAAAAAGGTAAGACTTTTGAAAACCTTGGTATAACAGGCCACAGTGGCAGAATTTAATTTTGAGATGAGGCTCCACCAGACCCCAAGGAAGTCAGTAAGAACAGCTACCATTCTGTATCTAAGAGAATTTTTAGCCAGAAGCTTGATTTTATAGGCTAAGAGGATACTGAGTACTAGAATTCTCATCAGGTCAGGGGAAACTAGTTATCTAGGAAAAATAAAGATGTCCATGAATGATCATGAATGTGTTAAGACAGTTATTATAGCTCCAATTATAGGAATTTCAATAAAACAAAACCTTTTCTCTCAGAGTTCAGCTCAGGAACTGTAATGCTGTCCATTTCCAAAGCATAAGAGATAAATCCATTTGAAAATACTCTAGATTCTTGTAGGCCATTTATTTTATACCTAATAAATTGAAAAGGGGTCATAAAGATACAACACCCAATATAAAATCTGTTATTCTGAAATGCCAGCCTTAGTCTTTGTTAACAAGAGTGTAATTTTGTCACATTTCCTTTTATATTCAATGTCACTTTGGGTAAATAAGGAAAAAGAAAAAATAATTCTCAGCACATTGAGAAATAGATTTAGACACATGCAAATGTTCCCAGGTTCCTTCCTTCTCTCTCTTCCTCTCTCTTTCTAATTTGCTTTTTTGTTGTTGTTCATTTGTTTAAATTTGGAATAGTGTTAAGATCTGAAGATTAGAGACTGGTTAGACTTTTTTCTAACTCCTTGGCCTTTTAAAATAAATCCCACTGAGTACTTACAAATGCAGTTCACATGTTTTAATTACACATGACACTATATATTTCAGTGAATCTTTTAATTATACCTATGTCTATATGGGAAATGTGAATTTCTTATCAGAGACATTGAAAGCATTTGTGTGATTCAAGTTGAAACCATTTTCAGAATCTTACTTGTTGACTTTAAAACTGGTGAAATGTAGACTTGCCTGAAACATGAAAAAAGGGAAAATGAAGACTGATAAGGCAGAAAATGAAATAAAGTCCAAGGAGTTGTTATTTTATGGAAGTCCCTAACCAATACCAACAGCTAAGAGAAATATTTCCCAGGGAGACTCACTGCCTGTCTCTAGAAGCCCTCTGAAGAACGGCTTGCTTAAACTTGTCAGATTTTGTTGTTGTTACTGTTCAATTGCAAAGTTGTGTCCGACTCTTCATGACCCCATGGACTGCAGCATGCCATGCTTCCCTGTCCCTCACCATCTCCCAGCATTTGCCCAAGTTCATGTCCATTGAATCAGTGATGCCATCTAACCATCTCATCCTCTCTCACCCTGTTGTTCTGCCTTCAATTTTTCCCAGGATCAGGTCTTTTCCACTGAGCGAGCTCTTCACATCAGGTGGTCAAAGGATGGGAGCTTCGGCTTCAGCATCAGTCCTTCCAAAGGGTATTCAGGGTCAGATTTTACTCCACTGTTAATATGTTAAGAGGTATTCTTTTACTATAGAAATAATTTAAATGACACAGTAAGTTTCTAACTAAAATAGTGACCTTAAATTAACCTCCAGTTAAGTAACAGGTTCCTGTGATGTGCTTAGTCACTCAGTCGTGTCCGACTCTTTGAGACCCATGGCCTGCAGCCCATCAGGCTCCTCTGTCCATGGGGATTCTCCAGGCAAGAATACCAGAGTAGGTCTCCATGCCCTCCTCCAGGGGAACAGGTTCCTAGATGATATCTATTATGCATAGAAAGTCATTAGAATCATTCAAAGGAGTTCTGTCTCCTGCCTCCTCTTTCTAGCCAGTCCTGTAGTCTATTTAGTGAATGAAAGTGAAAGTGTTAGTCAGTAGTGTCCAACTCTTTACGACCACATAACTGTAGCCTACCAGGCTTCTCTGTCCATGGAATTCTTCAGGCAAGAATACTGGAATGGGTAGCCATTCCCTTCTCCAGGGGATCTTCCTGACTCAGGGATTGAACCCAGCTGTCCTGCATTGCAGGCAGATTCTCCACCGTCTGAGCCACCAGGGAAGCCTAAAGCAGTGCATTTCCTCCATATCTAGATGTTCTGGGACTTCTGAGGCTGCAAAGCTATTGTTCTCTGATAAGATTCCATTTTTTGTGCCATTGAAACTCGAAACAGGATTTCCTTTCATAAACTGATGACCTTCAATTCACTGGTCATAATTTTGATATAATTATGTTTGATGTGTTAAGTTAGACATGGTTTTCTTGTAATGTATCAGCCTTCTTAAGTATAATAGACCTGCTTCACCTTTACATCTCTTATATTCTAGTCCCTGCTTTTGTTTTCTAGGTTATCCACCACAAAACCTTTTTTCTAAGCCACTGTTAAAGTAACTCTCTTCTTAGTTGGGGTGACTGGCAAGGAGCAGATTTAATTTAGGGCATGACACTCTGAGTTCAGTTTTTTAGTACAGCATACCAGGCGTTCCACAATTAACATTTGTTCATCTGAACGTCCCTGGACATGGTCCAAACCATTCTCTCCCATGTTAAAAGTGCTACAAAAATAAAATCATGTTTTGGTGCTGAAAACAATTTTTAAGCAGTTAGTAAAAACACTGCTCCCAGGTTCATCAATTGAGTTCATACCTTAGGAATGAAGATTATTCATTCCCTGATATTTGTATGTCTGTATGATTGAAGGCTCTATTAATCTGCAGTTTTCATACAAGACTCAGCACAGAAGGGGGAGGGGGTATTGTGTCTAGTAACACTGACAGATTTTCACAAGGTCAGGAGGACACTCTGACCCTCCCTGCCAGCCCCCATAGTATTCTCTGGCTCACAGTTACTGCTAAACACCAGCACAAAAACAGACTTGAGCTAGTGCCATTTTCAAGGCATAGTTACCTGGAAAGAATGCTGTCAAATTCCTCAGAAGTTTCAAAACTGAGAAATCACTTTTGTATCCCTTGGTACCAAATTTTCAAAAATCCACAGCTGTAGCTACTTACGTGTACAAAATCTTGAGTGGAATCACTAATTAAAAAATGAAAGAACCTTAGACAGGTACGTAGTGGTTTCAGAGTTGTTTCTCGGCATAGGCAGTCCCCATTTTATTAAATGCAGTTTAAGGCTCAGAATAGCTTTATGATACATGTATCAACGATGTTATGGATGAACTAGGCTTTAGTGGCCAAGCTGGGAAATCCGGACGCCACGGGAAACATTTCCCTGAGGGGTGAGGCCTTCCATGCTGAAGGGGATGAGAATACAGGAGTCGTCTCCCCTCTAGTTAGGTAGGAAGCAACACTGTGAACTTGGAAAGACACCAGTGAAGGAAAGGCACCAGAGAAGAAACAATTGCCACGCCTGGAGATTCTGTGAGGCAGATCCTATTCAGGTCCCCCCGCTCCCCAGGCTAGGAACTTAGTCCAGCCACTTGTTTACAAGTGGGTGTTGAGCATTCCTAGATGCTGAAGTGTTGACAGCTCCACAGAAGTCAGGGTTACACTAATTTCTGTTTAGCTTCCCCTCCAGTCCCAGCGACTCCCATCCTGCAGCTGGAGGACTGCTGCACCCACAACAACAGCGCCACGCTGTCTTGGAAACAGCCGCCTCTGTCCACGGTGCCCGCGGAAGGATACATTCTGGAGCTGGATGACGGCAATGGCGGTCAGTTCCGGGTAAGTGGAGAACCTACTGGTTGGTGGTTTAATCGCAGGGTCCAACTCTTTGCCACCCCGTGGACTGCAGCCCACCAGGCTCCTCTGTCCATGGCATTTTCCAGGCAAGAATACTGGAGTGGGTTGCCAAACCTACTTCTTAACCAAACTGGTAATGACCACAGAGGACCCACCTCAGAGCCTCAGACCCAACCCAGCAGGACCGGCACGCCCTTCATCTGAGGCCTTCATCCTTGTCCCATCAAAGAAGGATGAAGGAGTCCCGGAATAGAAATTGCCCCTCCCTTCTGAAGAGAAAGTATCTACAGTCCTGCAAGCTCTGAAGTCAGGCTGCCTGCCTTCCAGTCCCAACTGAGCCCCTAAAGCTGTGGGACTGTGCCCATTTCTCACCTCTTTGAGCCTTCACGTCCTCATTTGTAAAAAGGAGATGATAATGATAACATGTGCCTCATGCATTGTTGTTAAGAGCCACTTGAATCATTCGTGTAAAATTCTTAGCACACTGAAGACCCAGCCACCAGTCTTCCTAGCATCCCTCTAAGGAGTTGTCATTTTGAGGCTGCGCTTTGGACTCAAATTATCTTTACTCATTACATCACCGTAATGTTGCCACATGTACAGCTAAAGAGGGAGGTAAATACCTAACCTATGCTAACGATGCATTATGCTGGGATTTATTTTAAGCTTTTGAAATACCACTCTTCCTCCCTTCCCTGTTTCCTCCCTCTTCCCTCTGTACTATGAAGAAAAATCTGAAAAGTCATGATTTCCCTTCCTGCACTTCGAAACTCTTATGCTTTGAATGTCATCTTTGTGACAGTTCCTGAAGCTATCAGTGGATTATAAACATACCAGAGAGACCACATTCATGTTTTCAAACCTATTTTTTAAATATAAATCATACTGGTGAATAAAGAGCTCAGTAGGTATAATATACTGAATAAATGCCAGCTTAATAAGGATAATGCTGTCTGTGGTAGTGGTGGTTTAGTCACTCAGTCTTGTCTGACTGCTATGACCCCAAATACCCAGTTTTAATCTTTGAAGCTTCATCTGCTAATAACTAGCATTCAGTGGGGTGACAGACCCACGCTAAATACAAGACACTACACTAGTCAGTTTGCACATTTGACCTATATAATCTACACACCAGCCTCATAAGATAGGTATTTTTGTCCCAGTTTTACAGAGAAGGAAACTGAAGCTAAAAGAGGTCAGCTCAGAGCCCAGTATCTCACAGGATGAGTCAGATCAGGCAGACCCCAAAGTACCTTCTCTTTTCCATCCTGCAGCACTTGCCTCCTGAGAAACTTAGAACAAAGTATTGTATTAGTCGCTCAGTCATGTCTGACTCTTTGTGACCCCTTGGACTGTGGCCTGCTAGGCTCCTCTGTCCACAGAATTCTCCAGGCAAGAATACTGAAGTGGGTTGCCATTTCCTTCTCCAGGGAATCTTCCCAAACCCAGGATCAAACCCAGGTCTCCTGCATTGCAGGCAGATTCTTTACTATCTGAGCCAAGTTCAGAGTTAAATGGTGGCCCATTCTTTTCTGACCCTCAGGAAGTATATGTTGGAAAGGAGACCATGTGCACCGTGGATGGTCTTCACTTCAACAGCACGTACAATGCTCGCATCAAGGCCTTCAACAAAACGGGAGTCAGCCAGTACAGCAAGACGCTGGTCCTGCAGACGTCTGAGGGTAAGGCCCTTCAGCAGTATCCCTCAGAGCGAGAACTGCGAGGCATCTAGAATGGCTGGCAAGCCCGGAGGTAACCCCACCACTGCCCACATTCGCAAGCGTTTCCATGACTTGCCCTGCATTCTGGCACAGAGCCGCTGTTTCTCTCCTGCATTTAGAGAGCTCATGGTGTGTGGACGGGGATCAGACCAAAGCGTCCACAGCAGCAGTTCCAATGGCCTGGGCCGGCGGCTTCCTTTGATAACACTCTTAAATAAGCTGCAGCGGAAGAAGCTGACAAGTGAATGCCTGAATGTGCCGCGGTGTGTGAGGCAAATGTTACCTAGGCTCTAGGGCAGGCTCCCATTCTCCACGACACACATCACTGGCCACTTTTGCCCAGAGGATTCTAAATTGCTTTGTAGCACTTGCTTGTGTCTGAGGGTGGGGCCAAGGTCCTCTCCAGCCGTGGATTTATCCAACTGAATGTGTTTCCAAGGGGTATGGGGCCCAGAGCTGTGCCAAGAGGGCCTGTTGGCCACTCCTGGTTAACCTTCACGCACCAGGACAGGCTCCCTGTGGGCATCAGACGGGAAGAGACCAGCACCTCGGCATTACCTAGCCATTCTCACCTCTGTCAGTCCCTCTAGGCTTGGTTAGGCTGCCTGGGCCCTCTGCACAGGTCCATCTCTAGAGAACTTTTGCTTCTTGGCTATACTATAAATATCTTGGTCATCAGAGGCAAGCCACCCATCTCAGGAGAGGGGCTTGGATTTGATGGCCAGGTATAACCTCTGAGCCGCTTCACATTTTCACTCTAAAAGCAATCGTCATACATGAAATTAAACCTATGGTGAGGAATTTGTGGTTGGTGCCAAAGCATTTTCAGACCTTCTGGGTGTCATTTTAATCACAGGAGCCACCCCCGTCCCATGGCATTCTCCATAACCTCCCTCTGCAGAACTAATTATGTTGATTTTGTTCACATTCAAAATGTTAGCTAAAAGAACTGTGGTGGCATTTTCTCCCACTTCCCACAAACCTCAGCATGTGCCAGTCACCCTCTAAGATGGTTCACATGGTTAAAAACAAGCACAATTTAAATCCCACAGCAAGGCCCCTAGCTGTGAAAACCACACTTAGGGAGCACTTGCGTGTCTGAGTGATGCTACTCAAAGAGAAGAATTCAATGAAAGGGACAAGCCCACGTGACCTACCCTGACTTGGGTTATAGGGATGTGGTAGCTAAGCCTCCTCTGGGACTCTCATTTTGGCAGCTTCTCTCTGGGAAAAGAATTACCAGCTTGAGAGCAGTTGCCTTCCCAAAGCACCATGCTAAGTGCTAAAGCCCTCCAGGAGCCTTCCTAGGTGCCATGCAGAAGGGCCTCAAGGGGGATGGCCTGGTTTCCCATGTGTGTATACAGCAGTTTGATTAAAGAGTGAAGTGCATGCCATCAGAGCAGGCAGACAATTTGTAGCAATGTTGTTAATCTTTGTTTACCAGACCTACGGGAAAACTATTTCTATTCATAATGCATCATGGAAATCATACTATTCTGCTAAAATCAGTTATAGCATAGCAGCCTGAGCACTTATGTCTCTCTTTTCATCCTGCAGGAGGATGTAGTTTCTAAGTTTCGATTAATGTTCATAAGATTATGGTGTCTAATAAATTACAGGATTGGAACTGCGATCCTTGGTACCACAGTCACAGAACTGGGGGTCATTTTCTAAAAGAAACTAACGGAACAAGTCCTCTTCCAACAAAGAAACTGTACTGTAGAAATTAATTTTCTCCATGAATTTTATATATTGTGTACAAATATAAGGTATGTATCTAAATACAAAGAACACCCTATCATCGTGTAGATGTCAGTATTCTCTGTTACTGCACAGAAGTGATTTTCTCATGATGAAATAAAGTTCACACACATACTTTCTCCATAACTTTGGTTTGTTCTATTTGTTTCTCCCTCATTCTAATTCATTCTAACAGTAAGACAAGATTTAGAAAGCAAGAAAAAACATAGCAAATAGCTTGTTTAAAAAGCAAGAGAGAGATTTGATCAGTCTGTAACCATTGAGAAAAATATAGACCTAAAGAATTTTTTGTTTTTTAGAAATCAATGAGAAAATATTAACAGAGTTTTGATATATTAACTGAATTTATACTTTATTAATCTTATTTCCTACCATTCCTGAAAAGGTTCACTGTGGAGATTTTTTTCTTTGCTGCTATTGTGGGTGATGGGATGGTTGGTTTGCTTTCTACTTTAACAAAATCTTTTATTTTGTTTTTAGCAAGAGTTAACCCCTTTCCAAGGTTCAAAATAAAAAGTCTGTATCACAGAAGGGTACAATTTCATATGTGATAGCAAGTCTAACTTGTATTTTCATGCATTTAGTCCAAGGTTGAAATCACTTGTCACTTTACCCTTTGAACTATCACAAAACCTTCTGCTGACCTAAAGGTAAAACACGTTGTTTGTTGTGACTTCTGACCTTTTTTTTTCAAAAGCAAATATATTTGTCTATTTGTTGGGCATTATTTGATAAGTGTCTGCTGTATGCTATGATATGGGTATTCAACGTTGAGCAGAGGTCACCCCAGATGTCACGGAGTTCACCGTCTAGGAAGAGAGACAGGCCTTAAAGAAATAGACACACAAATATTGCATATTTACAAATTATGATAAACACTGTGAGAAGGGGAAAGGGGACTATAAGGAAGACATGATTTGTGTAAGGGAATCAGGAAAACAATGAAAAATAATTTAATGCAATGGAGATTATAAAGAATGTGTTACCAAAAGAGATAAGGAAGGGAAAACACTTAATGACATGAATTCAGGTTTGGTTAGTTCCCTGAAAGCAAAGCTCTTGAGAATGGACTTAAAACTGCCATGAGAATAAGGCCAGCTGAAGATCTAAACCAAAGTACCCTGACTCAAGAAGAAGCGTAACTGTAGGCAGTTAAGAATATTAATGAAATTTTAAAATAAGGCCCATAGCCTGGTTATATATATATTTCTAAATGATTCATTTAATATCCATGATGGTTGTGTCACAGTCTCTGAAACCATCTGCAGAAGAGTATTTGTTTAAAATATTATATAACAAGGCTCTGTTAATAAAGTCCTCAGGCTTTTTCTGTGTCTTGAAGTCTATTCTCTTGCCAAAAACAATTTAGACATGGGTGAGAACAGAACAGAAAATTTTTGTTTATTTCCCCCTACTTTTCTCCTACCTATCTAAATAGACTGTACTTTTTTCCCCCTTTGTTTCAAATCTGGAGAAAAAAATAGATAGACCAAAGATAATATTCCTGGCACTCAAATAATTCACTGATGCTATTATCTGGCTGATAAAAGATCTTTCCCTGACTTCACTCAGCTCTCAGAGCCAGGGAACCACTTCATGCAGCCTTCTCAGCAGAAAAGAAGCTGCAGCTCACCAATCCTTCAGGAAATTAAAGCACAGAGAGTTGCACCTTCTGTGTAAAAAATAGAAACCTTTGCCTAAAAAGATCATTTTCCTTGGACACATTCTAAGAATTACTAAAGAATATGAACATTTTAAAGACTCTTCATCTATGTTTGCAAATTGCTTCCAGATATTACACGAGAAACCTATGAGCCATTCCATTTTTAATATCACCTGAATACTAGTATTTAGAGTTTAATTTCAACTAACAAGCAGCTTCTTCTAAAAGTAAAAACGTTTCTAAGAGAAGGTTTTTAATTCATATTTTCATAGAAAATATGATTGTCTTACATCTAATAGTGACATGAAATACAACATCCTGAAGGGAAAATGGATATGATATAAAGGGAAGGAAAGACTTCTCAGAAAGAGAGAGAGAAATCTAAACAGAAGGAATAACTGTACGTAAGGCAAAGACTTCAAAATATGCCTTGAGCTGACTTTGCAAAGGAATCCTTATTCACTCAAAAACATTAACTGAGCATGTCGATTTCATGATCACAGAGATGCACATAGCATGTCCCTGCCCTAGAGCTTATGGACTTTATTCTTCCTCCTCCCTGAATCTCATGGCACCTGGCTAAGAGTGGCGAAAAACTGCAGTACCCCCTCATCTCTCCAGAACTAAGATATCCACCCTACAACATGGGTAGTCATCTTAGAATCAAGATGTAAGCAACAATGACCTATGATCGGCACACACACACACAAAAAAGATACAGAAGCTTTTGTGATATTCTCACAGTTGATCCCTTGGTGTCACTTGGCTCTCACCTACTCTTAGTTTACCCACAACTCCATTGAGTTCATTGACCCATTTTCAAAGAGCACAACAGATTGGAGGCATCACATTAGAAGAGAGAAGAAGAAATTGGTATAGAAGTGAATTGAGGCTGTTGGAAGCCTTGACCAAAGAAAGTAACTGGAAAAACTGAAAAATTCAAAAAACCAAGAGAATGTTCTTAGGCATATGCTCAGATTAAGAAAGTCAGAAAGTATGCAATGTATTTTAGAATGATTTCCACCTAATACATTTAAAAGTCAGTATGTATTCTGGAACTCTTGGTTCAGTTCAGTTCAGTTCAGTTCAGTCACTCAGTCGTGTCTGACTCTTTGCGACCCCATGAACCACAGCACTCCAGGCCTCCCTGTCCATCACCAACTCCCAGGGTCCACCCAAACCCATGTCCATTGAGTCAATGATGCCATCCAACCATCTCATCCTCTGTTGTCCCCTTCTCTTCCCACCCTCAATCTTTCCCAGCATCAGGGTCTTTTCCATTGAGTCAGCTCTTCGCATCAGGTGGCTGAAGTTTTGAAGTTTCAGCTTTAACATCAGTCCTTCCAATGAACACCCAGGACTGATCTCCCTTAGGATGGACTGGTTGGATCTCCTTGCAGTCCAAGGGACTCTCAAGAGTCTTCTCCAACACCACAGTTCAAAAGCATCAATTCTTCGGTGCTCAGCTTTCTTTATAATCCAACTCTCACATCCATACATGACCACTGGAAAAACCATAGCCTTGACTAGACGGACCTTTGTTGGCAAAGTAATGTCTCCGCTTTTTAATATGCTATCTAGGTTGGTCATAACTTTCCTTCCAAGGAGTATGCGTCTTTTAATTTCATTGCTGCAATCACCATCTGCAGTAATTTTTGGAGCCCAGAAAAATAAAGTCAGCCACTGTTTCCACTGTTTTCCCATCTATTTGCCATGAAGTGATGGGACCGGATGCCATGATCTTAGTTTTCTGAATGTTGAGCTATAACCCAACTTTTTCACTCTCCTCTTTCACTTTCATCAAGAGGCTCTTTAGTTCTTCTCTTTCTGCCATAAGGGTGGTGTCATCTGCATATCTGAGGTTATTGATATTTCTCCCAGCAATCTTGATTCCAGCTTGTGCTTCCTCCAGCCCAGCGTTTCTCATGACGTACTCTGCATGTAAGTTAAATAAGCAGGGGGACAATATACAGCCTTGACGTACTCCTTTTCCTATTTGGAACCAGTCTGTTGGTCCATGTCCAGTTCTAACTGTTGCTTCCTGACCAGCGTACAGGTTACTCAAGAGGGAGGTCAGGTGGTCTGATATTCCCATCTTTTTCAGAATTTTCCAGTTTATTGTGATCCACAGAGTCAAAGGCTTTGGCATAGTCAATAAAGCAGAAATAGATGTTTTTCTGGAACTCTCTTGCTTTTTCGATGATCCAGCGGATGTTGGCAATTTAATCTCTGATTCCTCTGCCTTTTCTAAAACCAGCTTGAAGTCTGGAAGTTCACACGGTTCTCGTATTGCTGAAGCCTGGCTTGGAGAATTTTAAGCATTACTTTACTAGCGTGTGAGATGAGTGCAATTATGCAGTAGTTTGAGCATTATTTGGCATTTCCTTTCTTTGGGATTGGGATGAAAACTGACCTTTTCCAGTCCTGTGGCCACTGCTGAGTTTTCCATGTTTGATGGCATATTGAGTGCAGCACTTTCACAGCATCATCTTTCAGGATTTGAAATAGCTCAGCTGGAATTCCATCACCTCCACTAGCTTTGTTCATAGTGATGCTTCACAGGGTATTAAGTATATCTCAGAAGGCTTTATGGAATCACAATGTAAGTACTTCCCCCTCCCCTCACCAAATACTATGATAATAAGCCCTACTTCATTTTGTGTAGAGCTTCTAAGAACTTTCTTCATTATCCTTTAAAAGATTCTGTAAAAATGATAGCAACGTGAAAGTCAGCAAGTATTTATAGGATACTGAAATTCAGTGGAGGAATTGTATAAAAGCTATCCATTTTCTGTAAGGGCCTAAGGAAAACATAAGGATTCTTCTCTATTTATTCTATGACCACTATATAGACTTTGTACCTCTGTACCCATCACTAGTGTCTAAACCTCTCTTCTGTTCTCTTACTGTAGCATTCCAGATTTACTCTATGTTTTATTTTCTTATAGCTGCCTTAACAAATTACAACAAGGTTAGTAGCTTAAAACAACACAAATTTTTCACCTTACAATTCTAAAGGTCAGAATCTTAATTAGGTTTCACTGGGCTAGAAGTGAAGCATCAGCAGGACTGCATTCCTTGGAAGCAGTTCTAGGGAAGAATCTGTTCAGTTTCTTTTTCCAGCTCCTAGAAACCACCTATATTCCTTGACTCATGGCCCCTTCCTCCATCTTCAAAGCCAGTAGCATAGCATCTTCCAATCTCTTTCTGACTCTGGTCCTCCTGTTTTCCTTTTATAAGAGATCCTTGTGATTAAATACGTTGGGCCCACCTTGGTAGTCCAGGATAATCTCCCATCTCAAGATTCTTAATTTATTCTGTAAAGTTCCGTTTGCCATATCAGGTGACATAGTCACAGATTCTTGGGGTTATGACATGGACATTTTTTTGGCAGGTCATTATTCTGCCTACCACACTCTATGAGAAAAATATTATTCTTGTTACCCCACTTTACATATGGCAGAATGGAGCCCAGGAGAGGATAAATAATGTGTCAGGCCTGAGCCTTTCAGCTTCAGTGCCCAGCACAGTACATTTTGATGCTGATATGAGAACAGTGCTATTTGCACTCAACCAAAAGGAGGGAAAGAGAGAAAGCTATCCTAAGTCTATTTGCTAGATGTCTGAAAACAGCTTGTAGAAGCAGTACTGTGTAGCTGTTTCACATATTCATCCAGAAACCCCAGGCAGAAATATGATTTTTAACACTTTCAAAGAGTCACATTAGAGTTTTATTCTAAAGAATACTATTCCTGCTTTAAGAAAGAGATGTGGGAATGGCTGTCATTCCTTAACACACACACACCTGTCCAGGCTGATATTTCTGCTTTAAGAAGGAGGTGTGGGTATGGCTGTCATTCCTTAATGCATACACACACACACACACACATACACACACCTGCCCAGGCTGAGGTTCTCCCCAGTGTGGACATTTTTCAGCAGGCAGTGACCAGTCGCTGCCTGAGAAGGAAAAGGATGTCAGAGCTGCATCTCTGAGGTCCTGGAAGGACCCCACCAAGTGAAATCTGGAACTGGGATCCCTGCTCAGGTTGAAACCGAAAAGTTACTTATTCACAGAAACGCTCAGCCCTCCAGATCTCGACTGTGAGGCCAAGTGGGAAGAATAATCAGTGATGGTGAGAGAATCAGGTTGTAGATAAAGCTATAAATTCCAGCACTGCCCACACACAGGAACTCAGAGCACAGAGAAAATGTGCTCTCAAGCATCCTCTTTCTTGAACATCCACAGGAGCCACCTGCCCAACACTCCAGGATTGTTTTATCTAATGACAACTAAAGGGTTGGGATTCTTGAAATGATGTCTTAGAAATTGCTTTCTAAAAGGGGGACATAGAAGAGGTTATTCATAAAGATTAAAATGCCCTTTTCTCCCCGTTAGACTCTCAGCATCACAGTTCCCTTTCAAGTGTGATAGCGCCTTCTCCCACACATCGTAGGAAATAACCCAGAGAATAGTCAGTGATGCAGGCAGAGTGTAGGCAGAATGTAGGCCCAGCATGACCCCAGATGCCTTTGTTCACAATCTCTTTGCAGATATTTTATAGTAATTGGGGGCCGGGGTAGCCACTGCACTCTTAAACCTTGCTGCACTAAGACATCCCCCATCCCACAGGAGAAGATGTAACCTTGTGGGAGAAAAAGAACCTCACCTGCTCTCAGCCCACCCATCCCATGTGACCAGAATCCCAAAGGCTAGGGTGATGTGTTTGCCTTTCAATCTGCATCCACCACAGTCCCCAGAACTACTCTATATATCGATAAGAAAGATTCATCCTCAATATAATGCAGGGTTTGGAGAATGATAATTAGATCATCTACACAAAGCTGGGTCACCCCTGAGACCACCAATACATGCCCATGGCCTATAGCATCAACCTTACATTTTATACATTTCCAAGGCACAAAACAGAGCAATGACCTTACCACCCCCAAAACTGTATCCACCAGGAACTGATCTGCCTGTGTCCCTATCCAGTCACATCACAGCTGGTAGTGTGGCTTAAATGAATTCCTTAATCTTTCTGGACTTCAGGGTTTTGTTTTTGTTTTGGGGGGCAGGGGGTGGTTTTGTCTCTAACACTTTAAACTTAGATGATCCCTAAATTCTTTATAATGAATACATCCTGGTTTTCTTCAAAATTACTGCTGAAAGCTGTGAATTATTTCAGTAAATGCTATGAACAAGTATAGCCACCTCCTGTATCCTCCAGGGGTGTAGTGGTTCTCAGAGCCTGCCTGTGATACTGAAAATGCAACACTAATAGGGATAGTTAATAAAGGATCATATAAAGGACAGTGTGTGGTCCACTGGAGATATTTTCTGTCTGCCTATGCTTTACTCTTTCTGACTCTGAGCATCAGCCCGCCACCTCCCCCCAAAATTGTGTTTATTTAGAAGAATATGCATTTCCAGGACAAATTCTTCAAGGTAGGTAAATCATACTTGAGCAAATTCAGGTAGATTTTACAAAATCCAAAGTGAGAGGCATAATGATAGCTTTCAAAGGTCAGAGAAAAAAGAGATTTTGTTCCTTTTAATTTTGACAATATGTATGACATCCCAGGGAATTTCCTGATTTTTCATAGGACTGAATTGGATCCAAACCCTATTTTTGCTTCTGGGGAAGGCACTTTGCATCTGACCCTCTGGGGGTCCTTCGGTATCTTTTGCATCCAATCTTTTGTATTAATAGTTTCCTTGTAAATAATGACCTGATGTTCTAAACTGGAATGGAGGACTTGGTGACAGAGTGGGCAACTGTCCCAGGGTGGAAAGAGGGTGTTTCATTTCTTCTTTTAAAAGGAGCTTTTCAAAACAGATTTGTTTCTCACTTCTCAACTGCAATTAACGCTACACTTAAGAAAGATTAAAATACCACCTTTCATTATAAATTATGTACCAGTGGGACATAATTGTGACTTGGGGTGCTTATTAGATCATTTAAGGAAACTTCGCCTTCTTCATTCATTTCTTGGTCTCTTTAAAGTCCTCCCAACAAAAGCAAATTATTTTACATTTTGTTTATAATGGAACTGGAACTCATCTTTAATGCCGCTTGTGCAACTCGTAGTGACATATTTGCCTTATTTTGCTCTGAAATACAACCATTTTGTTGAACTAGTGTCCAAAGGCTGCTTAAGTTATGAAGCTTTCCATACCAGACAGGACGATAACCAAGAATTCTACAAGAGCATAAAGGGAGCTGGGTTAATATACATTGTCATAAGGAACCCCTGTCAATTTGCTTTTCCTCTTTGAATTCCAAAATTAACACCTCAAAGACTACACATTTCCAAAGAGTCTACAACAGCCATAGAAATCTCTAGTGCACTGTACATGTTGAAATCAGTCAAGAAATTCTGTCTTCAAAAGTGTAAAAATCAATAGTATAAGACAGATTTTCTCTAAATGTTTCCCATTTAGTTACTCAGTTCTAATACAGTGTCTGCTAATGAAAAAATAAAATAAATATTCAGTAAGTCAAAAAGAGCTACACCACTTAAATATCCTTTTTTTTGCCTCATACCCAAAAGTCAGTAAATAATAAGTTTGGTCCCCAGTCAATCTTTGCTTTGATAATTCTTGATTGTTTCTTTCAAACAGAGGCCCCAACTCCAGAATCAACCAGTTCCAGGTGGAAAGGGAAAGTGGTCCAGGCAAAGACCAGAGGAGAATGACGGTCACTGACCGAGCTGAGGGAAAGCATGTCCTGACACATTCCCATTATAAACATAGTCCCTCTCCCAGAGTTACTGATATGCCCAAAATTGCTACACCAGTATTCAGCTGGCATTGTTTTCCCTTGCTCTTTTGGCTAAACTGCTTTTGCTTACCAAAGCTCTTCAGCAGACAGGATCACTACATGTGATGAAACATAAGAAATTTAAAATATTTAAGGAGATATTTATCTTTCTCTAGTGACCAATGTGTTAAAAATCAATAATAATTATCCTGAATATTAGCTATAACCTAAAACATAGCTTCATATCACGTATTCTGAAAAAAACACTAACCCAATTCCTCTTTGTCATGACTAATAGAATTTTAATGGCTGAAAAGCCTTCTCCAGATCTCAGTAGTTATGCTTTGAGGAAAGGTAAGGAAGTGGGTTTACATCCTTTCTGCATCCCAGGGTATAAAACAGAATACACACCATAGCTGTGTGTGTGCTCAGTGTGAGTTGTGTGATTTGGCTAAACATGGGTGTAGCATTACTGTTCCCAGTTTTGTCTTATTGCCTTTGGTTCATGTCTTTGAACATGTCCAGAGGGGCACAATGAGGAGAGTAAAGATTTGAGATCCATACGTTAGAAGAAAGATTGGAAATCAATTCTGTTTATCGCAGAAGAGTGATTATTTTTGAAGGGAACTGTGACTGCTCTTGAATATGGCCTCCGATAGTAATGCTACACTTGAGAAGTAGGGCTCCCAAAGTGGTATATCCAGAACAGTGTAAGCAATAACTACAACAGAAGGGTGCTGCCCAGAGGCCATGAGATCCCTAACCGAGGGGACTTCAAGGGGAAGCTTATTATTGCTGCCCAGATGACATCGAGATAAGTGTCTTCCCTCGAAGACTCCTGCAACCTAAGGTATTATCAAGTGGTGTAGATGACCTATAGGCGACTGACCTAACATTTGCACCCTGTGCCAAGGGAGAAAGGCACAGAGCATCTTGCTGGGATCAAGTGCTCTCTCTCTCTCTCGTGCTCCATTTGGACCGTTTTCATGAAGCAGTAGGACATTTTTTTAAAAACTCCTTAGAGAAGATGGGGTAGGAGTACAAGGTAAGAGCCCAGCTGGTAGGGTATGGGAGACCACAGGTAAGAAAAACTCAGAGCAGAGATGGAATGATTGGGTAACATGGATATTAAGTAGGCTTGCCTGAATAGGAAACATGGCTCAGGACTGAGAGAACTCAAGGAAAACTGGGTCATCAGTAATGGTTCACATAAAGGGTAGAAAAACTAACCATTTCAGTGTTCAGTTACTAACCCCATGAATGGCCATAGCTGCCCTCAGCACCCATCCTGCAGAGTGGTCCCATCACCAGCTCTAGGTGCTCCTTCCTGGTGCTGAGACTAGAAGAGGTGAGTATGATGGGGTTGGATTTGCTCCCCGAGTCTGGGTATAGTACACGTCTCTTCACTGGTTTTCAGATGATTGCTCGGGGGTTCGGTATACTCCAGAATTCATTTTATTATGTGTGTCCTTTTCCTTAATTATTGGAGCAACAAGCATTTTAAATATAATGAATTAATTGTTATCACCTGGTGAAAAATGCATTTCTAAGAAAATTCTTGTTAAAAACATTTCACTGAGATAAATACAGTTGTAAACTCCCCCCCTAAAAGATGCCCATATTAGTTTGTGGTGTTGTGCAATTGTCTTTCAACTTTTTCTATTAAACTAAAAGACTAATTCTCTTTTGAGATAATTATAACATAAATCATTTCTTAACAAGAAATGGTCACACATGCCAATTTACTCCAACCATATGAAGTTTAGGTAGAAGAAAATTGGAATGTATTATTGGGAACACAATGCCTCAACTCCATAAATAGCAGTTCCTTTTCTCTGAAAAACTCATTTGTACTTATTAAGAAAAGAAAAAAATTTCCCCCAAGCTAAAAAAAAGTAGCCTGAAAAGCTCATTTTAATGTTATAAGTTCAAAAATAAAAATGAGGCTGGGTTGGCAGTATTAAACTGAAACCTGCTGTGCCCTGCTCTGAACTTCTCAAATAGGATCCCGTTCTGCACACATATGCTACATTGAGTATGCATGGAATAGCATTTTGATAGAATAAGGATGTGTTCAATACAGAGGAACATGCTAATAAACTCAAACCAGAAAAATATTCCCAGGAACACTTTAGCCACCAAAACAAAATTATTGTTTCAATGAGAAGAAATTTCCTTGGTGGTTTTGGAACTAGAATACTACCATCATGCTATCTGTATTTCCTGAATTGTTACTATCAAATTGAGTTCTGAGAAGTCCCCAGTTGGTAAAACATGTGTCTCTGACTGGATCATTCTACAGCCTACAGCCACCTATTGTTTAACAAACGAGAAAGGAATGATTTCAGTGATTTAGAGGTGAGAAACTACCTCTAAATTACTTTAAATTCTAAAACTAGTTGAAGCAATTGATATGTCCTTACAAATATATATATATATATATATATATATATATATATATAGTATAATAGCCATCTTCATTCCAGACCTATCTGAAAATATTTTTGTCAATAAAGACCAATGTACCTCACCACTGCCCGTGGTCATTTATTCTTAGAGAACCAGAGATATTAAAGGGCACCCCTAAGAGCTGATCTTAATTCAGAAACAAAGGTAAGGCTCCTTTCCTGGTTACTTGTTCAGCCCACTGTCCTTCTCTGATTTAAAGAACAAATCTTGAGTATGCTGGTATAGAAAAACCATCTTGTCCATTTAGAAACAGAAATTTATAAATTAAGAGAGAAAAGGGAGCATATGGAACAGCAGAGTTAGTAAAAAACCGTCACCACCTAAATAGAAACCTTTTCAGAGACCATTGTTGTACAGATAGTAATACCCAATAGACGTGAAGAAGGTAAAGTGTTGATCTCTTGGTCATCAATGGGTAAATTTAAGGTTTCTAAGTTCAACTCTGAAGATATTTAATTAAAAGGAAACTTCCAATACTTTCTGTACCCATAAAAATCAAGGGAAAATGAAGACAATTGTTTGTTATGTTTGATGTATCCTTTGGTTTGAGTTCTGTCCTGCCGAGAATTCCCTAAACCACATTGGCCTCTATGGGGTGGATGAGGCTTTGTGCAAATGCATTCGTGAGGCAGGTCTTGGGGAAGCGTGCACGGCAGGTGGCAGATTTCTGATCTCTAGTTTGCATTGATCTTACATTTAGACACAGACTCAGAAGAACAGACAGTCCCTTTTCCAGTGCCTTCGGAAAGATTGCCGCTCCGTAGAATGAGTCCTTTCTCCTCCACCCTTAATCTACAACCCAGCTTCCCCGGGAGAGCCTACTTTGATTTCCGATCCTCACCCCACCAGCTGAGCTTGCATTCCTCTTTACAGTCTCTCAATGCACCGGGTGAGCCGAGCTCGTCTGACCTTTCCTCTTGATCTCTGTGCCTTGAAGGCATCTTGGAAATACCTGTTTTGTTCTTGCTGTTCATGTGCGTGCGGAGGGCAGAGAGCTAATCTCTATGTCTGTGGCCTGCTTCCGGTATGAGGAGCATTTGGATGATGGGAGATTTGTGGCATTCTTGTTTGTGTGGCGTGAGGATAAACATCAAGCTGTGGTCAGTGTATATAGTGGCGTTGAAAAGTGATGAGTGAAATTGTTCTTTTTGCACAAGCTGGTACCACCACCGTGGGAACCCTGCTCTGTCATCACATGCCATGGCGTAGCACGCACAGGTGCTGGCTGAGGGGAGGCTATGGCCTTAGTTTGGAGGTTTGCAACCCTGCTGTATCCAGGAAACCAGCTGTGTCTGGGAGACTGGATCAGTGCATCCAGCCTGGAGTGGTCTGATTAAACATAGACTCAAGAGATCTTTACTGAAAAAAGTAAAAAACTTGCCAACAGCAGAATGCATCATGCAAAGCAGGCAAACCAGAGATTAGAAAGTGAAAGTCTTTTCTGCAAAAGCCTTGCTCACTGGTCAGACAGTCGTACTCAAGGCTGATTTTTTTCTAAGCAAAGGGAAGGAACAATCACCAGCTAAATCAGAAAGCCTTAACTAGCCTCAGGCCCAAAGATGGGAGTCACAGAGAAGTCAGGCCTCCCGAAGTTTCCCACAGCGGAGAGGGTTGTGACAGGGTTTCAGGTTTCAAGTTGGACTAGTGATACTATTCCATGAACTCTGTCTAGAAAATAGAATCTTAAAACGTCTAAGACGCAGACCCATTTGATCTCTTCAGGACTATATTGTAATCAGGGCTACACATGATGCACATTTTACATTTCCAGAGGCTTCTTTTGTTTGTTATTTTATTCTGTTTGCTCATCCCACATCCTGGAATGAAGAAGGCCACAGCATGACAGTGCAAAAAGGATGCAGGGACTTCAAGCTCTCTTTAAAATGACTGTTTTTCTTTGTGCTTTTATGTTTCTTCTTGTTTTTCTGTGCACTATTGGCTTTTAAACATGCTTTGTTATGGAACTCTTCACTTGTGTCTAATGTACTGAAATATTGTTATAGTCTTTGTAGTGTATATTGTCTGAAAAATAAAATGAAATGTGGGTTTGGGGATATTTGATGGCTGTATTTGACACCATTGTTGTATCGTTGAACCTTAAATGTACGATGGTGTATTTAAAGTAGTGTAAAAAGATTTCAGAAAACTTGTTTGGAAAATGATTTGCACAAGGCATGATTCATTTAAAAAATTTAAAAGCCCTATTCACATTCTGCAGATTTATTTCCAGAGCTGGATGAGATACAGTTTTAAAATTCCATGTGTTGCATACTCACTAAGTTCTCAGCTGTGAGTAGGACTTGAGATAATAATTGATAGAAACTAAACAACTTAGCAGTAGCAATAGCAGCAAACATAAGTAATCAGCCATTTTTGCATAGGAATTCATCTCAGAGAAAAATAAAGTAACCAAAAGTAAGGTCATAGTCTTTACATTTTGTTTTTAATTCAATCATTAGTCCCTTCTAAGGTGCTTCCTTAATTCTTTTAAAATTCTTTCAATTCAGTGGATTATCCTTAATTTAGCACTTAAAGGCCTTGCTGAGTTGAAAAAAAAATTAAATGATCCTTTCTAGGAGATGTCCTGGTGCTCATCAAAAACACATTTCAGCCACTAGCACCACTTTAAATTGTAGTTCACACGCCTTTGAACATTTTAAGACTAGAATGCTTCATTCACCCTGATGTAGCCTCTCATGGAAGAGGTAAGAGTACCCAAATATTAAGGAAGGGGGAGGTGGATGCAAGAGTTCCACAGGTGATTCTAATGTATCTCTGAGGTCACTCCACCCCTGTCAGCCCCCATGCTGGCTCCCCTCCCTTAGGTGAAAAGGATGATGTAGTAAAACAATCTGAGAAAGAGAGGAGGCCATTTTTGTCTTTATTACATTTATTTCATGTCATTATTAATAATTACCAGATGTCTTTATTAACATATGGATTGCATCACATATTTAATTCTATAATTATCATTTGACTCGGGCCCAAGTCACAATAAAGGCCTTTTGGCACAACCAGAGTTAGAAGAACATGGAATAGTGATGTAGAATGGAGCTTTATCAAGATTCAGTGATTTCTCCACTTCAATTGGATGAATTTTTCTCATTTTCTTCTGAATATGAAAACTTTAATGGAAAAGGTTAAACTTAGAAGACAATAAAAATTTAAGCTCTACAGTTTAGAAACAATTGGAGGAGACTTTATTAAATTAAAAAAAAAAAAAGATCTACTATTCATTTTGAAAGAGCAGAGAAGCAGTTTTTACTCCAGCAAGTAAACTAACATAAAAAGGGCTTTGGTTTTTCATGAATCAGGCCTCTGGTGACTATTCAGCCGGTGCTTTTTATGTGTATACAAATAATCTTTATTGACTTGGTTGTTGTTTCATAGCTTTGATGTGTAGTATCTCTTTATAGGATGCAATTTTGAGACACAATCTGCATCTTACTCTCAATTAGGCAAGTATACCTATTGTAATTGTTATCTTTTACTTATGTGCTTGGTATGCTCCATTCCCTTCACAAAATAAATGGTAGCAGCTTATTCTATGTCAATAAAAATTGTTGAATTGTCATTCAAATCCCACTATAGCAATTTATCTCATACTTAGAAAAAATTGAAAAGATGCCTGTATTTTTAAATTTTGTACCTCAAAGAAGATTACTTTCCCCCCAGATTTCTTGTACAACAATGCAAGCACTCATTATAAGCAGAAAACTTGTGGGCAAAAGGTACTAATCAGACCAATGGTTATAGTGTATGCAGTTTTAAACTTAGCCCTTTTTGGTGTTAGTCTATCAAAAGAGACATGTATTCTTATCAGTGTCAATTTTGCCTCCTATTTCTCTCTCCCATGCCTTTCACTTGGAATGACAACAGTTGACATTAAAAAGCTGTTGGCAGGTATGGAATAACCTTATTCTGTTACCAATAGCAAAGACCAAAATGCATGTGAGGTGGTTCACAAGTTTGATAAATCAGCAATTCCGTCTGTCCGGAGGAGGTTCTTGGTAGGTGGCATTTGGAACCCAGGCACAGCACTATATACAAAGACATCATTCCATCTGCACCTAATCGCCAATACTTTTTACATGTTTTAGGAGTAACACGCACACTGTATTTGTGATGAAAGGAGCAACCGGTCTTACATCCAAGTCTCAATCACTCGTGAGAATTAGTTTCTGTTGCTGATAGCTCCAAAGCTTCTGAGTTTTCATGAACACTGAGGAAATTTTCAAAACAACTAAATTGAGCACTTCTGTGGAAGGAGTATTTCCGTATTTCACTGAGTGTGTTTTATCCCTCCTCCATCTAGGACTCTAGTTACTAGCCTTCCCGTCTCAGGGTTACACAGGCCTCTTAGTGCATCCCTCTTCCCTTATGTCTCTGGTGTACTGTTCTGCCAGTCACTGGGTGAAGGGACTTGATGCCACTTCACTCCCGGATCACCTGGTTGGGAGTGCAGTCTGAGCCAGGTAACCCCTGCTGAATCGGTCGTGTGTCATCCATCTGTTTCTGGGTGCAGAGAGCCCCAGCCCAGGACGTGCCCCCTGTCTGCTCACTCATGGCCCCTTCTGGCTCTGGACACTTCCTTCCCGCATGGAAGCATGAAAATGGGACAAAACACTCCTCTCCCGCCCAGGAGTAAATTACCGTGTGAACTCGTTGGGTCCGTCTTAGTAACCAACCACCCTCCCTTCTGTTGTCCCCAGTGGCCTGGTTTGCTTTCGACCCTGGCTCGGCACACTCTGACATCATCTTCTCCAATGACAACCTGACGGTGACCTGCAGCAGCTACGATGACCGCGTGGTGCTGGGGAAGACCGGTTTCTCCAAGGGCGTCCACTACTGGGAGCTGACAGTGGATCGCTACGACAACCACCCCGACCCTGCCTTTGGCGTGGCTCGCATCGACGTGATGAAGGATGTGATGTTAGGAAAGGACGACAAAGCTTGGGCAATGTATGTGGACAATAACCGGAGCTGGTTCATGCACAACAACTCGCACACCAACAGGTATCCTGCAGCCCCCTGCAAGCAAGCCTTCTTCATGCTGGCTTCTGGTCCAGAACGATAGCCCAAGTTCAGAGACCTATTAAGTAGACAGCATGAAGGAAGTCGGGCAGACCATCTTTATTAAGTAGACCTTCTACTGCTCTTAGCCAAGTCTATCCTGGTGTTTTGCTTTTTGCATAATGACAGGGACATGAACACTTTCTTAGACCCCTCATTGCTGTATTCCACTTAGGGCTGCAAACTAAGAATCCTCATGAATATTCATTAGAGAAAAACATTCCAGGATTCTAAAACACAGTCTTACGACTTACCAGAAAAGCACTTGTGTACAAGATACTCAGTTTTTCTGAACATCAGTTTCCAAATCCATCAATTAGGAAAATCATATTTTTCCATGCAGAAATGTTCCCATGATTAAATGAGACATGCAAAAATGCTTCCCATCAATAGCATCTGAAAATAGAAGCCACTGTCTTATTATTATTATCAGTACCACTGTTCAGTGGTATTGAGCACTTTAAACTAAATCTTATGGGTTTATTTAAATTTATGATATATTTAAATCTTATGGATGCCAGTTTGGATAGTTTTATAGTTGAAGAACCCTCTTAGTATATGGATTCAGAGCAGCCAGTTTGCTGGGGAAAGAGAACACAGGAATTGTTTTAGGTTTTCCTTTACCACCAAAATCTAGGCAATTATAATTTAACTCATACTATAATATTTTCTCTAGACTTCCTTTTTCATTTGGTTTGTGTTTTCTTCCTCAAATGTATTTTTCACAAATTTCCTAGGTAGAGAAGTGTCTCTTAGGAACCTGGTCCACCCTATTCTCAAATGCATCCCCAGGCTATCTTCTTATTGGTGTCTGGAATGGGGGTGTGGGAGACTACAGCTGTATTCAGTCAGAAGGAAAGTGAGTCGGGCAGTGGTAAGCAGTGGGCTCCACTGTCTCAGCTTTTTCTCTGTGCTCATCACTGCCTCTCTTCTAGCCTTCTAGGGCCTCCACTTCCTCTTCCCTTGGATAGTGCCTCTACATCTACATTCAGTCATGCTTCATTCACTGTCCCTTGACGTGAGCACACGTTGCTGGCCAAAATCGTGGCCTTCTCTGCCCACCAAAGCCAAATGAAAAATAGGGAGACAGAGTTTGGAGGAAATAGAAAGGTGGCTTCAAATTCTCAGCCACTGGAAAGGGGAACACAGTAGGCTCACGCCTCCCCCACCATAGGGAGTCTAGGGGCTTCTATACAATGAGGAACAAAGGTATTAGGATCTTGATTTCTTCCTCTTGCATTGTTTCAAAGACAGTCATACTGGCTGGTGTCAGTAACCCAGTAACTGAGTCTGGCAGTTCCATGGCTCTGTGGCCTTCTTTCTGATGTGTAACTACAACGGGAAGGGTGTATAAGGGTAAACACCAGATAGGGGATGTATGCAGCACAGAATCAAAGGAAAATAGGTGTGAAGTGTAGCTCCTGCAGAGTTAGGGGGCAAAAGAAGCAAACTTAGTCACAGACCTACAGAGTTAGGAGCAGTGAAGTGAAAAAAAAAAAAACTAGGACTGTTCAGGCCTGCTCACTGTTCTCTTTATCTTCCTGGTTCTCAGGAGCAGGAAAGAAAAAGACTCACTCCTCATTTTTACCCTTTTCACTGCAACACACACATGCCATTCCAGCCTAGTCTCAAATCCTACTATGTGTAGAAAAGCTGTTACCTTCAGGGATTCACATTTGAGGGACCCTCTGTCACCAGATCCCTAATGCCATCACCTGTGTACCCCCCTTACTTTTCCCTTTCAACTTCTTTATTTTGGAATGAAGGGGTAATAACGAAACTGCCATACTATGCAGAGAAACAGTTTTTTAAAGCAGAACATGTCTCCTTGCATGTAAACTGCATGTCACCAGGGCCGTCACTACTGAAACTGAGAAAATGCCAAGACGCAATTGATATTGTGTTTTTAACATACTTAATATATATTTATTATATTTGATATATATTGTGTTTTTAACGACTGTGCGCAGTCTGTGTACTGCATCCCAAGGGGAAAAGAAAAACACTCTCACATGTCTGTGAGGCTGAAGTTCAGTACTGCTAGATCTCAGTGAGGAGGAAAAGGACAAATCTGATTATCCAGGCTTAATGGCTTATATGAAACCATCAGTTAAAGCATAAGACACAATTTGTTTCCAATGACAATCACTCCAGCTCCTACAGTATAATTCTTTCACCTTACAGAGAGGAGATTCCTCTTCAATGTTGCCATTTTATGGAGAGCTTCTAGCTTCTCAATTAAATTTCAGTATGCCCCAAATTACTATCTTTCTGGAATGAGTTTTTCTGGTTAATGGATAGCATGAGCCCCCAAATCCAATTTTTCATGCCTGTGTTCTAGGTTCAGCTTAAGTGCCTCTTTACTTTGACTTTCAAATTAAATCATTTTGGATTGAATGATGCTTAATTCACAACTTGAGACACGGCTCTAGGTAAAGTTCTGATAGCCTAAAGGCTACTTTTTGTTCCTGGTGCTTGATGCTTATGACTCCGTGTGGACACTGTGTGTGAAGGGGTTCACTCTTAGCAACAGCAGAGCAGCGCAGTGAACCTGTGCATTCTCAACAGGGGCGTGAGAATTGGTTCAGGGAGCAAGCAGATCTTACTTTTTTATATACATGGGCTTCCCAGGTGGCGTGAGTGTTAAAGAATCCGCCTGCCAGTGCAGGAGACTCTTCTATATAAAGCAGGAGACGTAAGAGACGTGGGTTTGATCCTTGGGTGGGAAGATTCCCTGAAGGAGGGCCTGGCAACCAACTCCATTATTCTTGCCTGGAGAATCCCAGAATCCCATGGACCGAGGAGCCTGAAGGGCTGTGATCCACAGGGTCACAAACAGTCAGACATGACTAAAGCGACTGAGGACAGCACCACACAGCTATACATACAGCACATGAGAAGATAAACAGTGTATCTGTGGCATTAAAATTTATGTGAGGCAGGGTCACTAAGAGGAAAAAAATGTGTTAAAAGGTTCCGGGGGTAGGGAATGATCATTTTAAACAGGTTAAGAAATACTGGTTTAACCATGCAAACAGGGCGCTTCTAGAAGGAGGACGGGCAAGTGAAACCCCGTGTTTTCTTTTTCCACAGAACTGAGGGAGGGATCACCAAGGGGGCCACGATTGGGGTCCTCCTCGACTTCAATAGAAAAACCTTGACGTTTTTTATCAACGATGAACAGCAAGGTCCCATCGCGTTTGAGAACGTGGAGGGCCTGTTCTTCCCGGCAGTCAGCCTCAACAGGAACGTGCAGGTGAGCGGCTGCTCCATTTGTGAGGCTGCCCGCGGGGCGGTGAGCTTAGGCCCCACCTTGGAGGGCCCAGACCAAGACTCGGAGGAGAGGGGGGTGCGGGGCAGGACAGACGTGACAAGGGAGATAATTCCAGACCAGCATAAGCCCCTTCATTATATTTAGACACAGTTTGGTGAACAGCAGCGGGGGAAACTGGGATTCTCTGGTGGCAGGCTAATGACTGTCCTCCTGAGCCCTAGATTCCTCTCTAGTGGAAAGGAAACTCTTGAACCCGCTGGCCTGAAAGCAAATGAAATGACTGACGCAAAGCCCCAGGAGTGCCTGAGAAGTGAAGGTGTGAGCCTGAAGTGCTAACAGGATGCTTAGAAATCTGGGGCGTCTCCACTGCAGTCTTATCGCTTCTGTTAGGGAGAGAAAGCATAGCCCCTGCCTGCAAGTCAGTTAGTAATGATTTTTTGTAAATAAAAACAACAGGGTTTTCTTATTTGCTCATTCAATAAATATCTACTGAGTACCTTTGATATGTCAGGCACTATTGAAGTATTTTAAGTATTGTTGTTTATCAGTGAAAACACAGAAATGAAAATCTTGCCCTCTTAGAACTTGCATTCTAGTTACAAGAGACACAGTAAATAATAAGCACAATTATAAGCTGTGTTAATTATATAGTATATTAGAAGGCAGTATTGGAAAAGACCCTGATGCTGGGAATGATTGAGGGCAAGAAGAGAAGGGGGCGACAGAGGATGAGATGGTTGGATGGCATCACTTACTCAATGGACATGAGTTTGAGCAAACTCAGGGAGTTAGTGAAGGACAGGGAAGCCTGGCGTGTTGCAGTGCATGGGGTCGCAAAGAGGCACACACGACTTAGCAAATAAACAATAACAACAACAAGGCAATATGCAGTGGAGAGAGGACAAAGAAAGGGTACGGGACCAACAGTGCCAGGGGAGGGAGGGCAGTGGCAGTCCTAAGCAGGGTAGTCAGCATAGGTGGGCCTTATTGCAGTCACTGGTGAGCTGAGCCTTGAAGGAAGTGAGGGAGTGAGCTGGGTAAGGCTTTCCAGGCAGAGGGAACAGCCAGGACAAAGTTTCTAAGATGTGAAGGGCTTCACACTGGCAAAGAGGGGCCAGGAAACCACAGCTGGGGCAGATGGGGGGCTGTTGGAGAACAGATCAGGGCATGGGAGAGGAGGTGCCCTACCAGCTGCTGCTAAGATGGGAGCGCTCACTTCCGTCTTGAGCTGGAACTCGACATTGGCTGTGAACTTCACTCAGCAAATGACTGCCAAAAGATAGTTAGGGCTTAAGCATCAACACAGCGCTCGTGATTTTTGTTGTATACAGAACTACCATCTTGGGAGCTATTTTAAAAAACCATTGTTATTTATCAGTATGTGCAGTAGAAGTGATTGCAACCCAGTGACCTCTGCCCTTCTCTCTTGCTGCAACTTGATGGGTTTTTCTGGAAGGCTGAAATCTAATCCATCAAGAGCTTGGCTCTGCATTGGACCAAACAAAGCCATAGATTTCCCTAGAAGTGTGTTTTGGAAAACACTCATTCAAAGTTTTCCGCTTTTCTAGCTGCAATAGTCTTTTCCCTTGCAAAGACTATTGTACTCAATGCTCTTTAGAGGTTTCTGGGATGTTCTGAGTATCTTCAAAGAAAGACTCTTAGACTGGGGAAGACAGGGACAAGGTAGAGAGAGATGACAGACAGCACTGCATGAAATGGTTCTAGCCTGATTGGTACAGCCATCCACTGAGGTCTGAGGTTAGACAGAAATCAGTGAAATTGTTTAAGTGCCCATGTCTCCTCATTCTTGGCAATCATCTAGGCCATCCGAAAGTGAAAGGCTTATCCTAATTGAAATAACTAGGGGACAAATAATAGGGGAAGGGTTGTCTGCTCATCTTTTCTCTATCCATGGATATGGCAGTGATCATTGCAATGTGGCCAACAGGCTTTGCTACCTGCAAATTAATGCCTCTGTCTTCAGTAATAAGGAACACAATCTCCCCAGAATTCTTTGAAGAGGCAGGTGGATTCAAATCATATTATCAAGTGTTTCCAGGATCAGGGAACCCAGCATGGTGGCCAGGTTCTTAGCACAGGCTGAATTCTACTGGAGTTCTCTGTGATGTCTACTAGAATAGATGTTACAGAAAAGTGAACAGATCCCTTGCTGAGTTAGGAACAAGCCCACTGTGCCCTGGGGAGGGGGTGTAGTTGGGGGGGGGGGCTCCTAAAGTGCCTCCAGGACTCACAGTCTCTTCCCCTAGGTCACGCTTCACACGGGGCTCCAAGTCCCCGACTTCTACTCCAGCAGAGCATCAATAGCCTAAGAATGTGCTGTGGAAGCGCCAGCTGCCTGTTCTTACCTCCCACCTGAGAGTGACCGCAAGGAGCTCAGCCAGACCTGGAGGGAGAGAGGAGGAGAAACGCTGGTCCGCATACCCACAACGCCCCCACACACACCCTTCCCTCCAGCCTCTCTACTGCTGTAAAGCCTGCATTCTCTTCCATAGTCAGCAGTTCTAGCCAACAGAGGACCTAGACAGCCCACCGTGTCACTTTGTTTCCAAACCCAGATTTTGCTTTTATTTACATTAATTTTTATGTAGGTGAGTTATCTTTTTTTCTTCCGATCATGTCATTGGTGACTTACAAACTGGCACTGCCAAGAGAAAATTCTCCTAATAACTTTTTTCTTAAGCTCTCTGTCAAAGAGGTAGGTGATAGGGAGACGTAGGGAAGAATGAGCTGAACTTGAAGCTTGCCATTTAGAATGTTCTTGAGTGTTCTTGCCCTGTGACCTCTCATGCAGCGTTACCTCTGCATAGCTAGTCTTTTCAGCAGTGAAAACTTTTACTATCCATTGAAGCACAAAAATGATAGCTACACAACTGCATAGAGGTCCATAGCAGTATAGGCTCAAAGGACATCTGGGTCATTAGAACGGATCAGAAACCCTGGTCACTGATTGAAACTGGAAAGTCTCTAAACATAGGCAGGCCAGGGGACTTCATGATTTGGTTCATTTATTTATCACAAGTTTTTAACTGAGAACCTATTATGGACCAGACACTGTTCTAGATGCTAGAGACACAATAATGAATACACAGGTGTGGTCTCTGCCCTCCTGGAGCTTATATTGTCCCAGGAGAACAAACCAAAAATAAAATTATTGCAAACTGTTGCTAGTACTAGAAAGGAAGTAAAAAGGGCCAAAGATGGTCATTGGCAAGATCTTTCAGATCCCCCAGAATGATGCTAAAAATCCATACAGTCTGGTCATAGCACCAGAAACATGCCAACTCAATGCCTTTCCAACTGTGCTATTTTAATTATGGTACCTGCTGCCATTCATCACAAAGCCCTTCTTTAGTAGAAATGATGTCAGCATTCTCATTTGTTAATGCTGCCGTGATACTAAGCCTTAAAAACTTAATGTGAAAAAAAAAAGTAACAACCAGAAGGAGGAGCTCTCATTCTCTGTAATGGGGGATCTTAAATTGCAGCTCACAGCATTCCATTCTCAGGATTAATGCGCTTGTCTCCGTTTAGACTCACTTTCTGTGCCTGTCACAGGTGAACTGTCCATCCACTCAGCTGCCATCACAACCCACCTTTCTGGACTAGTTCAATTAATGTTTGGAAGGAAAATGAAATTGTAGGTCACTGCTCTGCTCTTAACAGAGATAATAGCAAAATAGCAGAATAATAAACTTATTACTTCCGTGTAGAGATAGACCTATATAAGTAAGCTTCCTTTCAGATTCTTTTGTTTGACATGAAGTTTTAGAAAATGTTGGATCTTGAAAGAAGTTCTGGGTTAGTTGTCTAAATATTTGCCAGGGAGTCAAGAAATTCATCAAGAAAAAAAGAAAAAAGTAACGAAAGAAAAGCAGTAGGTTTGGAAAGCTAGCAAATTAAAGTTTGGGCAAAAAGTAATACGTGTAAATAGCTAATAGTTTACTTTTGTGCTTTATTTAGATTATTTCTATCTGCTGTGGTGTTTTTCTAATTAAGTGTACCTAATTTATTGAATGGGTGCTATCCTGTTTGTGTCCACCTTGGTTTTTCTTGGCTACAGAACCACTCTGTTGCAGGCCAACACTCATTTGATATTTGATTTATTCTCCAATGAGACTTGATGGCTGGGCCGCTGTAGACTCATAGTTACTCTTGTTCTTTATTAAATTCATCCTGCTAATTAGATTTCTAGTGACTGGTAACACATAGTTTACACAGAATTGCAATTATAGATACATAGAGCTCCTGTACTAGAAAAAAAAATGGATATTTCTGGTGTACCAATAAATGATTTTTATGAGAGAACATTTTATGTCTCTTTAGAATATCATAGTTTTTTTGCCTATTTGGGATGACAGTTCGCCTTTGTCAGAGCAATATTTCTTCAGCAAAGTGTCATTGGAAGGTCCCCCAGGACTGGGGAAAGCAGGTGTACTTCATCCCATCTCCTCAGGAGCCTGGCATTGTATCCTAGTGGTACTGACCTCCTCAGCTTAACTTCATATAAAATATTAATAGTTGATGCCGTTGAGGCTATGCTTCCAAACACTGGGGACTTACTTTAACAAACTTGCTCCTAGAAGAGCCGCAAACTTGTCCTGCAAGATAGAGTGTCACTAACTTTTTCAAACATGGTTCCTTCACCATGTCTTAGAGTGGCTAAGCAATACGATTGTTTTTAAATAATTACAACATTGTTCATCTCCCTTGTTTTTTAGCCTTTTAAAATGAACTGCCTTGGGTTTATATTAAAAGAAAAACATCATCTAAAAAGATATTGAAAGCGTGGCTTAAATCCATTTCACCTGCCTCCACTAATTTAGATTGTTCCAAGACTTGCAAATCTTCCAAGCAGTAAGCAGCCTAAACTGCAAGATGTTTGTGGCAGTTGTTTTCCAGGAACTTGGCATCAGCTATGTCAAGTTGGAACTGAGCTTATTAACACTGGATGGGCCCACCGACCGACCCCTCAACTGGGCATGTGCAGGCAGGTGTCCCCTTGGTGACCTTTTGACAACAGAGGGCTATAATTAGTTATACCTGGGCAGAATGACTGTTACACAGTTGTTGTCAATCACCTCCCCCCCACACACCCCTCCATGTGCCCCATGCCCCCCACATGCCCCTCCCCATGCCCTTCAAGCCCTATGCCTCAGCCCAGCCTTCTTCCTTATCCCCTAAATACCCCAAGCCCCTTGCCTTCGGTTGGGAGATGGGTTTAAGATTTGTTCCCCTGTTTGCTTTGCTGGAAACCTCAGCATTTTGGTTCACTGTGCTTCAGGCAAGATGAACCTGGTTCTGTAACAATTCGGTCCATCCAGATTCTAATCTCTGAATGTAACCTCTGACAATTGGAGCTTCTGCTCTGTATCCATCCGGGTTTCTGGTCTCTTCCCTCACTCTCTACCCTGTTACTTTGCTCTTGTTCCTCTATTGGCCCTATCTTCTGGTTTTCTGCCTTTCTCTCCTCTAACTACTAGGATGCTTTAGCCATGTTTTAATTTCTCCCTGGTGCTAAGGTTAGTAGAACTTCTGATCCCCTGCCTATTTCCTCATGGGAGCGATTAAGTGATTTTCAAGAAATCACCCTATTTTCTGGAAATGAGATCCTCTTTTTATTCCTCTACTGTGTGCACTTATCTTTTGCCCATCTACTTAACTCACTGACAAGAAAGAAGGGCTTTCTACTGAGTCAGAACTTCTGATTATGAATCAAAGAAATAATAGTAATTAAAGAAGTGCTTGGATCACACTACCTTATAATTTATATGAACATGCTGAAGATATCTGCATATATTCTTCAAATATATAAGCCAGGTACTTCCACTGAGACTGGTGTTTAGGGAACCTTGGGTCTGACATGATACATCACACATAATTGAGGCTACCTAAATCGTGTCTTTCTGAAGAATCAGCTTTTTGGATACACACAGAATTTGGAGTATCAAAACAGAGTGAACACTGGAAGTTCCTAATTACACATGCAGAAAACATCACCCTGGTCCTTTGAACTAGTAGCTCCGTTCTGCTGCAGATGTGCTAAGAAAAGCTGCAGGTACAGAATCAGATATCACAGAATTAGATAGTGGTGATGGTTGCATAGCCTTATAAACATATTAAAAATCACTGAGTTGTACACTCTAGAGGGGTGAGAGGCCACGTTGGACATGACCAGGACTCTCCTTATAGCCTCCCTCACTACCTGATGGTCTGGGTTCCTATCTCCCCAAACCTGTCCTCTGAAATAAAGCCCAAGGCAGAAGCGGAGGGGCTTTGAGGACTGAGAAACCAAACTCCTGTCCTGACTTTTTCTTCCTCTTCCCATATTCCCTTCCCCTTGCTATGTGGCGAAGATTGCCTGTACCTGTTGTTCTTGGACCTCCTACCATGGACTTTAACCAGTCCCCTTCCTGAGGACCACAGTGCTGGGGAGAAAACCTGGCTGCCACTAAGGAAACAATTCAAAAGTAGCTCTCACATACCCCCAGTGGGTATGAATCTTGCTCACATTTCTTTTTTCCTTCTCCCACCAGGTAGAAATAAGCATTTATGGTGATATCTAAAAGGGTTAATGTTTTGGTTGGTGTTCTTACCCTTCCACCCCCCCCCCAATATTTTTTTATAAAATTCTCTAAGTAATGAGGATAAATTAGAGCTTTATTAGCAAGCATGGCTGAATAATGTTCAATTACCTTTTAACAACTTACAAACTGCCTTTTGATGTATGGCCACCATTTTTAATGTGTATGATGAAGGAAACCATAAAGCTACAGAAACCACCTTGATGAGAGAAACTTCATGAAGATATAAACCAGTGAGTTGTTCTCCACCCTGGCTTAAATTCTCCAATAAGAACAATATGTCCAGGGACTTCCCTGGTGGTTCAGTAGCTAAGATTCTGAAAGTGGAGAGGGTTCGATCTCTGGTCAGGGAACTAGATCCTACATACCACAGCTAAGAGTTTACATGCTGCAACTAAAGATCCTGCATGCCACAACTAAGACCAAGGACAGCCAAATAAATAAGCAACATGTCCAACTATGCGTCTATATATGTTCTGAACAAAGAAAGGAGCACAAATGAGGCAAGCTATGTAAAAGTGCTATGTGCAATAGAGATGAAAGACATGTTAAAGATAATTATTAAGTTGCTTCTACCCCCTGCACTCTCAGACAGCCTGAGAGTGGTCAGGCATAGCGACTGAAAGCACAGCATCTGGCAGTTACTGTCTGAATTCTGGCCCTTGGTCCTGGTACCAAGGTGTGCCAGCTGCATGCCCTGGAGCAACAGTGAAAACTCACCCACAGTTTCCATGTCTCTAAAGTGGAAATAGAAACGTTGTTTTGAGAGTTAAAGCAAAAATTTAGTGTAAAACACTCCAAACTATATGTGTCCCCAGTTGAGTGTTGTGAAGATCTTTTCATGCTGAGTGTTATGAAGAACACTTTTCTATGCAAGTGTCACATATTGCGTGGTGATGTCAGTTCTGTCCCTCTTGTAAGATTCTGAGTGTCAACAATGATTCTTAACATCATCTTCTTGGGAGACAGTGTGTAGAAAATGTATTCGTCAAATTCTACTGCAAAAATTAATGGAAGTTATGTCAAATAGATGACCAGTGCAAATTCGATGCATGAAGCAGGGCACTCAAAGGCAGTGCTCTGGGGCTACCCAGAGGGATGGACTGGGGTTCAGGATGGGGGGCGGGGCACATGCCCACTAGTGGCTGATTCATGTTGATGTATGGCAAAAACCACCGCAATATTGTAAAGTAATTATCCTCCCATTAAAATAAATTAGTTAAGTAAAAAAACATTAATGGAATAATATAAGCAAGGAAATTCTGAGAAAAAGACACCATTAAAATCGATTTCAAACCACAATAATCAAAATGGTATATAGTTTGACTTAATCAGCTACAGGATAACTCAGACGTCAATGAATGTTGAACAAAGAATTACAAAGGAGGAAGTGAAAATTACTCCAAATGGTTGAAAATATTATTTGAAAATAGGTTAGCCATTTGGAAACTTTATTTTAAATCATATCACAGCTCAGATATTAAGGGGTTAAACATTAAATAGTTAAAATTTTAATACACCAGAACAAAAGGCAAATATTCATCTGCTCTTTCTCAGGAAGGCTTGAGTCACTGTAAATTAGTTTATGCAATGTTGTTGTTGTTCAGTCATGACCAACTCTTTGCTATCCCATGAACTGCAGCATGGCAGTCTTCCCTATCCTTCACTATATCCCGGAGTTTGCTCAAACTCACGTCCATTGAGTTGGTGATGCTATCTAACCATCTCATCCTCTGCTGCCCTTTTCTCCTTTTGCCTTCAATCTTTACCAGCATCGGGGTCTTTTCCCATGAGTCAGCTCTTTGCATCAGGTGGCCAAAGTGTTAGAGTTTCAACTTCAGCATCGGTCCTTACAATGAATATTCAGAGTTGATTTCCTTTAGGATTGGCTGGTTTAACTTTCTTTCAGTCCAAGGGACTCTTGAGAGTCTTCCCCAGCACCATAATTTGAAGGCATCAATTCTTGAAGCCATCAACCATCTTTATGGTCCAACTTTCACATCCATACATGACTACTGGAAAAACCATTGCTTTGATTATACGGACTTTTGACATCTTTACTTTTTAGTATGCTGTCTAGGTTTGTCATAGCTTTCCTTTCAAGGAGCAAGCAAGTTTATGCAATAGGTTTATCAATTTTCTAAACCTCCTCTCCAACCAGTATTTTACATTTTAAACCCTCCTGTGTTATCCCTGCCTATATACCGTAGCCATCTGTTTTCTTCTTTAATTAACTGGGCCCATTTTTATCCTGTCTAAACCCACTTCTAGTACTACAGATTTATTGAATGTATTGATTTATTGTCATGCTGCCATTTAGCAAAATACTTTTAAGGAAAGATTGAGGTATTAAATATGAACTACTCTGTACTGTGGATTGTATTTTCAACCTAATAGTTGTTTTTAATGAGAAAATCATCTGAAGTAAATGAGGATCCTAAATGTTCTTTCTGTAAAAGTTGATTTCTACATGTGATCTGTGAGACGACCACTCCACTCAATATATTTTTCTAATTGCCTGTGGGAAGTGTGACTGTCAGATGTTAAGAAGTAAGCCTCCAATCTTATCATTTGCCAAGCTTAAAATGATAAGTAGGTGAAGGTTAATTGCAGCTTCTCAAGAGGTTGGTTTCATAGTTAACAATAAATGAGCTTTGCAGAATAGGCAAACTATCTGCTAAGCACTGCTATGCCTGCAGGGGAAAAAAAAAAAACAACAGTATCTATCAGAAAGAAATCAGTCAGTCTTACATAAAGAACAGAATCATGGCTGCCAAGAGGGAAGAAGGGAGGGGGAGAGGTGGACTGGGAGTTTGAGGTTAGTAAATGCAAACTAGTACATTTAGAATGGATAAACAACAAGGTCTTACTGTATAAAACAGGAAACTATATCCAATCTCCCGGGATGAACCATAATGGGAAAGAATGTATTTATGTATATAACTGAGTCTCTTGGCTGTGTAGGAGAAATGAGCACAATGTTGTAAATCAACGATAATTCAAGTTTTTTTTTAGAGGGACTTTTTTAAAACAAGGAAATCAGTTAATGTTAAAAACTTTTTAGGATCAGCCAAAACTCCAGGTGGGACTATTAAATTCCATGTCTTCAAGATTTCAACTGGGCCAAAAATCTAAACAGTAGTATAATTATGTTCACTGTGTATAAGTTAATTGTCCTTCATCCAAGTTGAGGGGACACTTTTCCTTGATGTCAAGAGAACCTGAGTATCTGCGCTTCATTGCTTGGGGAGACAGAATCCCAGTGGATCAGATGAAGCTCTGAGGGCTAGTTCAGGGGCCATCAGAATGCCAGACCCTCAGGGGTCTAATGGGAACAAGAGAGAACAGGATACAGGGCACACTCAGTGACAAGGAGAGTCAGATGCAATTCACAGGGGCTTTTTTTTCTTTAGATGTCTCAGGTTTTAGGCTCCATCCTCAATCCCCTTCTCAAGTCTTTGGCAAAGGAAATCAACCACTGGGGCACATTCCTAGTGGGAATGTTCAAAGATGCTATAAAGGACAACAAAAGAACATTGAATCTTCCAAGTGGGTCTAACTCAATATCATAGTTTTCATGGTCTGAATCTTCTCAGGGCTAGACTAATAATAACAATAATAATAATATTCTATTTTCTTATTTCTCAGATGCAAGGGTTGTTTTGTTTTCCACACATTAACATCTCTTCAGTGAAGATACAGCTTACATGTGTCAAAAGAAACTCACTAACCACTGGTAAAATGATGATTCTCAACCTTCACCGCACAGTGACATCATCCAGAGGACTTTAAAAATACTGATAACACGCTACCAATTTACCTGGTTAGAGATGCAGCCTGAGTGCGTGCATTCATGCTAAGTCATTTCAGTCATGTCAGACTCTTTGCGACCCCATGGACTGTAGCCCACCAGGCTCCTCTGTCCATGGGATTCTCCAGGTAAGAATACTGGAGTGGATTGGCATGCCCTCCTCCAGGGGATCTCCCTGACCCAAGGATCAAATCCGCCTCTCTCCCATCTCCTGCATTGGCAGGTAGGTTCTTTACCACTAACGCCACCTGGGAAGCCCGCAGCCTGCGAATGTGGGCTTCTTTTTAAGTTCCCCAGGTGATTCTAACATGCAGCCAAGGTTGAGAATGCAGGAAAGCAAAGAGTGAGTGGCATGTACTCAGAGACAGTTTTTATTCCCTGGACATATTCCCTGATAGCTCAGTTGGTAAAGAATCTGCCTGCAATGCAGGAGACCCCGGTTTGATTCCTGGGCTGGGAAGATCCCCTGGAAAAGGAAAAGGCTACCCACTCCAGTATTCCAGCCTGGAGAATTCCATGGACTGTATAGTCTGTGGGGTCGCAAAGATTGGGACATGACTAAGCGACTTTCACATTCACTTGGAAAATTAAGAAGATGTGTGGGTGGGAGTCCATCAGCCCATCAGTCTGTTACTTCTGTGGAGTTATTTGCATTGATAACTGGTAAGCTTAAATTTCCAATATAATTGTCACTTAAAAGATCTTTTAAAAGATTCCACTACAATATAACGTAGAAAAGAAAATATATAATAATTGCATACTGGATAATGTGATTTAAAAAATTGCCAAAGTTCTGAGACCAAATCACAGATTTTCAATTGTTGGGATCAGTTGATGAGCTAAGAACTATCATTCAGATGTCCAAATATGTCCAGCTACTTTCCGAAAACTCTTTAGTTATGTGTAATTCAATTACTGACAATACAAACAAAATAACCAAGAGGGAAATGCAAACAAACAAAATCCCACAGAACCCACAGTATTCTTTGATGTGTGTTTAAATAATTCTGCAGGACTTCCCTGGTGTTCAGTGGATGAGTCTGCCTGTCAATGCAGGGGTCACGGAAGATCCCTCATGCCTCGGAACAGCTAAGTCCATGAGCCACAACTACTGAAGCCCACGTGCCTTAGAGCCTGTGCTCTTCAACAAGAGAAGCCACTGCCGTGAGAAGCCTGCACGCCACAACAAGGGTAGCTCCTGCTGGCAGCAGTTAGGGAAAGCCTGCAAGCAGCAGCAAAGACCCAGCACAGTCAATAAAAAAATAAATAATTGAAAACCAAACACATAATTCTGCAGCATCACAAAGATGCTGACAAGGTCTAGATCATCAGCAGGGGTGACCTGATTCTTACACGTACACGTATGGCCAAGGGCCATAGTTGAGAGAGAGTGAGAGCCACTTTAGACCCCAACTGTGACTGTCATCCTAAAGAAGAAAGTATTCATGTATTTCTGAAGATAAACATGTGCTGTCATAAATTAGATATTTTGAATGTTGTATTTGGTTTTGGTTTTCTCCAAAAGAACTAATATTAAGTCAGTGGTGAATTTTACAATCTACAACAAAAGCTTCTTACAACTGAGAAATACTCTAATAATATAGTAGCTATGTACTGAATCTTACTATTTTCCATGCAGTGCCCAAAGGCTCTAAGTGAATCATCTTACTTAATCTTCATTTTACTTACATATTTTTATTTTCACCATTTTAGAAATGAGACATTGATGCACAAAGGGGTTAAGGAACTTGCCCAAGTCACATAGCAGGCCAGGAGTTGAACCCAGATGGTCAAACTCCAAGTCTCATGCTCTTAACCACTTGGTTATAGGCCACTGTGATTTCTGCACAGAGGGTGTACCCAATGCAACACAGTCAATAAGTATTTAATGAGCACCTACAAGTGCTATAAGCATTGTTATAGTAACTGGAGATACTAGCAAATAAAATAGTCAAGGTTTCAACCTTCTTAGAACTGATATTCTAACAGAGAAAAGCAAATAACAAGTAAATAAAGCTCAAGATAATTTTATACAGTAAACACTATACCAAAAATTGAACAGGCTAGTGGAGATAGAAGGTTTGGGGTAGTCACCACTGACCTCTCTGAGGAAGTGATGTTTGAACAAGTAGAGCATGGGGGTGGGGGAGGGAGCCAGGGGTAAAAGCTTTGGGGCAGGACCTGATCAGCAATGGCCCCCAAGCCCCAAGACTGCACAAACACCCCTTCAACATTTCATGTTTTAGTCTCTGCTTGAGACCTGATTTCAGAAAGACAGTGTCTGATTTGACTTTGTTCCAGTGTCTGCCTCTTAACTGATGCCATGTCTAGGACCCCAAGCACTAAATGCAATTCCGAGTGCTATTTGCACTTGGTGGGGAAAGGTGGGGATGGGTGCAGCCAACAAGAAAAGCAGAAGGGTAGGTTATATTTATGTCATGTTTTGAATGAATGAATGCTGCTTATGTCTGTGCCTTTAATTTCTGGGATGTGGTGGGGGAAGGTAGTTGTTTTGGTGTGTGTGTGTGTGTTTATAAAAGCAAGTCTTTAAGAAATGGTAGAAAGCAAGGGAGTTTATTTCTAATCCCAGCAGAAAATAAACAGTGAAGGGGGATGTTATCTTCAGTATTGACTTTATAGCTCAGGATACTAAACACTCACAAATTTATTTAGCTCAGAAAACAATAGAACTTCCATAACTCAGTCGAAACTGGGGCCACAGCCAGTTTTACCTAATAAAAATTTCCAAGCAATGAACACAAAAATTGCTGCCTCTAAGCTATTCAAAACAGAGCTGGGAATTTTTTTCTCATGGCATAAAGAGCCACACTGTTGATTTTTTAAAAAATTATTCTTTGGGCCTTGCTAACCTGAAAATCTGTCTCAACATGGGCTATGGAGTCACAAAAACCAGTTTCTCAACCCAGAGCAACTACTTATTTGATATGAGCTCAGTTAAGCTAATTAGTCTCAATCAGCGTAAGTTTGTCATAAACTGAAAATAATAATGCCTATACCACAGAGTTATTGCAAGGTCTGAGTTAGAAAATATGTTGTGTGCCTAATACAGCACCTCTTTAGGATTCTTCTTGATTAAGCTCTGTTGATCCTTGTCATGGAGAGTGCTCCACATACAGTTAGGTTTCGGCTTTAAATAACTTTAAAAGATTTACATAACTTGAATATATTATAGTTCATGCCAACATTTCTTAAGACAAATAATAGTGATCATTGTTACTATGGCTTTAGTGCTCACAGTGTCCCAGGAACTATCCTAAGCACTTCCTATTTATTTACTTACTGTTGATAGCTCAGCTGGCAAAGAATCCGCTTGCAATGCAAGCGGCCCCGGTTCAATCCCTGGGCCAGGAAGATCCAGTGGAGAAGGGATAGGCTAATCACTCCAGTATACTTGGGCTTCCCTGGTGGCTCAGCTGATAAAGAATCTGCCCGCAATGCGGGAGACCTGGGTTCGATACCTGAGTTGGGAAGATCCCCTGAGGAAGGGGAAGAGCGATCCACTCCAGTGTTCTGGTCTGGAGAATTCCATGGACTATTATATTCCATGGGGTCCACACAGAGTCGGACATGACTGAGCAACTTTCACTTCACTTAATCTACACAGGACATCCCAGGTAGCCCTAGTGGTAAAGAACCTGCCAATGCAGGAGATGCAGGTTCAATCCCTGGGTCAGGAAGATCCCTTGGAGGAGGGCATGCAACCCACCTTGTATTCATGCCTGGAGAAGCCCAGGGACAGAGGAGCCTGGTGGTCTACAGTCCATAAGGTTGCAAAGAGTCAGGCATGACTGAACCAACTTAGCATGCACACACAAGCATGCAAAGTAAGTAAGTGTTAGTCGCTCAGTGATGTCTGACTCTTTGCAACCCCACGGACTATAGCCTGCCAGGCTCCTCTGTCCATGGGATTCTCCAGGCGAGAATACTGGAGTGGGTTGCCATTTCCCTCTCCAGGGGATCTTCCTGACAAAGTTTGTGTAATTTGCCCAAGGTCACACAGCTGGTGGTGACAGAGCTGGGAATTGAACCCTTGTGTGTTAGTTCTGGGGCCTTCACTCCTAACCATTCTGCTTTACTTAACAAATAACCAAGAAGCACTAATCCACACATTACCTCCTCCAGGGGTTGCTCAGCTTCCTCCCTGGCATGCAAGGTGTTCCACTGGAATTTGGAGTAACAAATTAAACCTTCCATTTCAAAGTTATGTGTGTTGCATGGATCCTCAAAAATAGATTTAAAGATCTAGAAAAATGGTACAGGTGATCTTATTTGCAAAGCAGATATAAAGACACAGGCATGGAGAACAAACATTGATACCAAAGGGGGAAAGGGGCGGGGTGGGATGAATTGGGAGATTGGGATTGACATATATACACTATTGATATTATGTATTAAAAAGACGAGGCTTCCCAGGTGGCCCAGTGGTAAAGAATCCACCTACTAAGGCAACAGACACAGGCTTGATCCCTGTGTTGGGAAGATCCCCTGGAGTAGGAAATGGCAACCCGCCACAGTATTCTTGCCTGGAAAATTCCGTGGACAAGGAGCCTGGTGGGCTATAGTCCGTAAGGTTGCCAAAGAGTCGGACATAACCTAACACATACACACACACACACACACACACACACAAACACACACATAAAATAGATAACTAGTGAGAACCTAATGTATTGCAAAACAAACTCTACTCAATGTTCTATGGTGACCTAAGTGGAAAGCAAATCTAAAAAAGAGGGGATATGTAAACATACAGCTGATTCACTCTCCTGCATAGCAAAAACTAACACAACATTGTAAAGCAACTATATGCCAATAAAATTAATTAAAAATAGATTTAAAGAATTTTCAAGTCTCAAGTTTTGTTTAACACTGTAAACAACTGCTTTGGATGAAAACTGCTGTTTTTCTTCTTTTCTCCCCCACTTTTTGTTAAAATGCTTTAAAGGGGCCTCTGATTATACGAAATGAAAGCCTCAGCCCAGCAAAGATGACTAAGACAGTATGGAGCTAAATTGCTCTGTGCAGTAATGTGAGGGTTTCATCTTTGTGCAGGTAAGATTTGGGGGTGGGGGTTGTTTGTTTCATTTTAAAGGACTTCTTTTTTCTCCTGGCAGTTTAATTCCCATGGGATTAAACTTGTGGTGGAGGGAATCAGCAGAGAAAGAGGAGATGGGGGAAAAAAACACTCTAATTGAAAAGGTTGATCTCCAGGAAATTAGAAGCAGAACAGGACCTAAGGAAAGAAAGAGTCAGTAAGGAATTCCCTCTGACAGTGTTTGTCCAATGGTCTCTGGGCCTCACTGATGTGTAATATCTGATTTCAAGATATTTCCTGTGTTGTGAGTTAATTCTCTTCTATTACCACCCTCCCTGCCAAGTCTTTAGAGAAGCTTCCCTAACTTCTACAAACCAGTGAGAACTTTAACTTAACCAACTTTAGGTGAGAAGTACCTCAATGCTCGAGAGAAGTGATCTGGAGATTGGAGAGTAAACTAAAATGCCGAGGGATGACTGAATAAAGCCAATGCCCAATTAACACATGCAGTGTTTCTCCCAATGCATATAGTGCACTCAGTAAGGAGAACTCTACAAATAAAATTTTCTAAATTGTATTACATATTTGTACTTAATTTTAAGTTTTCTTCTGTTTCCTATATTAACTCTCTTCTGATTGTGTGTCATTGGAAAAAGGTGTTTGCTATGACCAGTGCATTCTCTTGGCAAAACTCTGCTAGCCTTTGCCCTGCTTCATTTTGTACTGCAAGGCCAGACTTGCCTGTTACTCCAGGTATCTCCTGACTTCCTACTTTTGCAAACCAGTCAATCCTAAAGGGAATCAACCCTGAATATTCACTGGAAGGACTGATGCTGAAGCTGAAACTCCAACACTTTGGCCACCTGATGAGATGAGTTGACTCATTGGAAAAGACCCTGGTGCTAGGAAAGATAGAAGGCAGGAGGAGAAGGGGATGACAGGGGATGAGATGGTTGGGTGGCATCACCAACTCAATGGACATGAGTGTGAGCAAGCTCCGGGAGATAGTGAAGGACAGGCAAGCCTGGTATGCTGCAGTCCATGGGATCACAGAGTCAGACACAACTGAACAACTGAACTGAACTGACTGTGTGCCAGTTCTGTCTATTGAATCCATATCTGTCAGGCTCTTGGCTTTCCTTAAGTGTTTGGCTATATTTGTATTGAGGGTATATTGAACTATATTGGTAGTTGTCATAGGGACAGAGTAAAGGGACAAAGTAGGTGATTAAATAGTTAATCCCACTAGGAGATTATAAGGAGAAAAAATATGGGAGACCCCTGTAAGTTAATGATTACTCAAAAAAGTAGGTTTGCTTAACCACAAAACTAAGCAGGGTTGCTTAGCAACAAAATTATACAACAGAAGCATGGGACGTGCCCCAAAACAATAAAACAATGATGGCATGAGACCTACAACCTGCCCAGTGAAGTCAGTAAGTTAATGATCTCTAGGACATGCTCTCTTCACACGTAAGACACAATAATTTGTGAACCTAGTTTGACTATGTAGGGACAAGAATACTTCCCTGCTCAACTTGGAGGAGGAGCTGGGATAAAACATGTCTACTCAAAAAAGACAAAGAAGTTCTTCTTGGCATCCCCACTTTTCCTTTGATTATAAAACTGTAGCCAAGTAAGTTCTTGGGGCTCAGCTTTTCTCACCCACCCGCTTGTATGCCTCATAATTGTCCTATTACAATAAATCACTTCTCATCACCACTTTGCTCTCCATGAATTCTTCTCTGCACTGATGCAGAAAGGACTATGGTATGGGAGCTCTTCAGAGGCCCCCAAAATTACACTAAATGGTTTCAGTTGCAATTTTTTTCACACCAGTGAGACTGTCCCCCTGCAGTAGAATTGTTCGGGACAGGGGACAGTGTGGATTGAGTAGGTGGCTATTCCTCAGGAGCAGCCTCGTCAGCCCTCCTGGGATATTAATCCCTTTCTCTTGACCACATCTCCATTCCTGTAGCATCGCATTTGAGGAGACTCCCTCGAGGAGTTATATTCCCAGCTCTACCCTAAAGGCCAGCATAAAAGTAGAGGTGGTGATTTAGTTGCTCAGTTGTGTCCAACTCCTTGTGACCCCATGGACTGTAGCCCACCAGGCTCCTCTGTTCATAGGATTTCCAGGCAAGAATACAGGAGCAGGTTGCTATTTCCTGCTCCAGAGGATCTTCCCGACCCAGGGATCAAACCCTTCTCTCCTGCACTGCAGGCGGATTCTTTACCATCTGAGCCACCAGGGAAGCTCCTAAAAGTTGAAGCAATTAAAAAAAAAAAGTAGAGGTAATGATTCACCTGGTAATTTAAACTCCCAAGGAGGGATCACCATATCAGGTGTCCCCCAAGACAGCTTCATGTTCAGTAACTTGCTAGAAGGATTCTCAGGACTGAGAAGTAGTTACACTCACAGATTTATTGAAATGAAAGGACACAAAACAAAATCAGTAAAAGGAATAGGGTGCATGGGGCAAAGTCTGGCGGAAACCAGGGAGAAGTTTTCCAGAGTCCTCTCCCAGTGGAGTCACACAGGATGTCCTTAATTCTTCTAACAATAACACCTGGCAATATGTGCAGAGTGTCTACAAGGGAAGCTCACTGGTCTCACCGTCCAAGGTTTTTAGTGGAGGCCAGTCATATAGGAACTCTCTGCTCTCTGCCATTCACATGTCAAAATCCCAGACTCCCAGAAGGTAAGCAGGTCTTCAGCATGAACATGGTATTTGCACAGTCTAGACAGAGTGAACCATCCTTATCATTAGGGAATGATGGGAAAACTCCTGAAAGCCAAGTTCCCAGATGCTAGACAAGAGCCAATATTGTAAGCAGACCTTTCTAACAACAGGTGTCTCAGGGCTGCTATGTCAACAGCTTTCTGCACTGTCTCCCAGAGGTCCCTCTCCCTGGCCTTCACCACCTCTGATCTTCCAGATTCTGTTGGGTAAGCTCAAGTCTTGGAAACCCTGTAAGAGATTGCTGGATCTCTGGTTGTATACAGTCTTGCTATCAGTACATAAGAAGCTCTCAAAAACATGTGTTGAATGAATGAGTTATGTGAAAAAATAATCTGGTAATTTAAACCCAGAAAGAAAATATTCTAAAATGTATTAACAAAGGATACTGCTATTACATGAGAGTTTTGTTATATTTTTATATGCTTTCCAAGTTTTCTAGAATAAACACATACTTTTTTTGTAATTAAAAACCAAGTAGAAGTAAATGTTAGTTTGCAGCAAATCTGAGTGTTGGTCCTGCAGATTAGATATAGAATCTACAGAGATGGGCCAAGATCCACTGGATAACTTTCACCCCGGGGCTATTTTTGGCCATAGCATTCTGGGTGAGGCCCACATCACAAAGCATTTTTCTCTTGGGACCTAAACTTAATGTTATTCCCTTCCATTCAGTCTTCATAGATAAATTCAAAAAACACAATGGTCAACACTTAAACCAAGATTTATCAACTGATAAACTAAAAATTAAAAATCTGAAAATCCACTGATGTTTCTCAGCTTCCAGTAGCAAATGCCACAAATTGTAGTGCCGCGATTAACTTTTAGCCATCTCTACTGATGGATGGAAACAATTTTTGAAAATTACTTTCCAAGCATATCTTCCTAAGGTTAATATTAAAAATTACCTTCCAGGAGGAAGAATCTTAAACAATACTGTAAAGTAACTAGCTTCCAATTAAAATAAATAAATTTTTTAAAAAACATATTCTAGGTAACAGTGGAAAACTATCCTGAATGTTTTTCAATTTGACATGAGCAATATAACAGTGTACACTCTTACCACTTATTACATCTTATGATAACTAATAAGGATTCAACATTAAGTATCCAATTTGTCAGTACCTGGCTACTCTAAGTAACGCCAACTTTTTCTAGTAATATTAATAGCTTCATAGTCAAATTCACTTTCTTCATCACTTCAATCCCTTTACAGTGAGAGAACTGAACATGTATAGCTAAACCACATTTTCCACATTGGAAAGAATAATAGTCATTAAATCTATAGATCAGATTTAGCAATTATATTCCCAACAGAAATAGTAAGGAGGACATGTGTGCAGTAAAACATGTACCAATATCTTTATGGCAGCTTTGTTCATAATAACCAAAACTGGATACAACTCAAATGTCCACCAACAGTGAATATATTTAAAACTGAGTAAATTTTAAAATGGATAAAATTGTGCTACTTCCATATAATGGAACACTATACAACAAAGAAAACCTACAAAGTTTGGTAAGAACATATATAAGACTTACAGACATAATGTTGAGTTTAAAAAAAGATAGGCAAAATAAATGTATAATTAATTGCATTTATACAAAGTCTAAAACAGGCAAGAGTTATTTGCAATATTGGAAATCAGTGTAGCTTTTAGAAAAGAAGACAAGAAGGGACACAAGAGAGGCTTCAGAACTGCTTATAATATTCTGCATCTGTCTTAGCAGAATTTGCACATGTTATTAAACTGTGAAAATTCACTGTGGTAAGTACTTAAGATTTATACACCTGTGTGTAAATCTGCTTAACTGCTATAAAAATATGACCCAAATGGAGGGTTTTACAAAGAGCTTATACATCAAAAGACAGACATAGTTATGGTTCTTTTAGTAAATGTTCAGTAACTCTAAGAACCTGGCCAACAGTATATATGTAATGTCTATTTCTCCAGATCTTACGAGCCTTTGAGTCAGAGGAATCTCATTACCTGCAAAACAAATGTCACTGGTTCCTGCTCCCATTTTCAGTACCAAACCTCCACCCCTGCACACCAAGTCCTGTATTTCTGAGAGTCTCCAGAAGGTGTCTCCCTATGCTGTGAGTCCTACAGGCAATGCCTCTCCCCTCTGCACAAAGCACTTCCTCCAGACCCTCCTCTCCTGGGTCTGGCAAGCTGGGCAAGCTGCTTTACTTGCTCGGTCCCGTCCAACTCTTTGCGACTCCATGGACTGTAGCTCGCCAGGCTCCTCTCTCCATGGGGTTTTCCAGGCAAGAATGCTGGAGTGGGATGTCATTTCCTACTCCCGGGCATCTTCTCAACCCAGGGAGCGAACCCATCCATCCTGCATTTCCTGCATTGGCAGGCAGATTCTTTACTGCTGAGCCGCCTGAGAAGGCAAGCCGTGCGGGAGTGAAGCACAAGAAATTGACTTACCTGTTCGGGTGAGAAGGTAAAATAGTATTTCTTATATCTGAGAATTGTTTTAAAAGCTGAGAAAATTACTTCAGTTTTTACCAACAGCCTTCTATGTACTCATGGAAATCATGCTTCTAAACACTCAGACCAGGTTATCAAGAAACTACTACAATCCCCATCAGACTTACTGCTCCCCTCTGACAACTAGGGCTCTTCTTGCTGGCTCAAGCTAATCAGCAGATTCTTTTTACCCTTAGGGTGAACTCTTGCCCAGGAAGCTTCTCAGCCTCCACCAGACTCCCACAGCTTGCTGGACATGCCCTTGCCCCAGCAACAGGCAGGGCATGACTTCTTCCCCTGATGATTCCAACTCCCCTAGGTGTATTGATTTTACTCAGGCCTGTCTCATCAGTTCACTGATGTGCTCAGACAGGCCTGAAAACCTGTGATAGACCTCAGATAGACCTCAGTGTAGAGATCCCTCTACCCTGATACCTGCAAACTCAGACGCTTGACTCACGTGGGAGCCCAAGGCACCACCCAACTCTGAGTGTGTTCCCCATCTAGCATAAGATTGTTAAGGTCGCATGTTTGTTTAAAAAGAGTTCCCCAATGTTCTCGATGAGAATAAACTATTTCTTTTTGTGTGTGTGCTCAGTCAATTCAATCATGTCCGACTCTTTGCAACCCCACGGATTGTAGCCTGCCAGGCTCCTCTGTACACGGGATTCTCCAGGTAAGAATACTGGAGTGGGTTGCCATGCCCTCTTCCAAGCTATCTTTCTGACCCAAGGACTGAACCTTCATCTCCTGCATTGCAGGCAGATTCTTTACCCACTGAGCCACCTGGGAAGTTGAAATTGTTTCTTTAGATGTCAATATATATTTACATCTAAGACCTTGAAAAGGAGAAAGTGCCATCTCCTTTATGCTCTGGATAGAGTGACGAAAATAACCAATTTTGATTCATCTTCTTCAGAGTACAAGTAATTTGGGTTTGATGTTTTTCTTTTTTTTTCTTTTTTTCTTTTTTTTATTTTATTTTATTTTTTTTATTTTATTATTATTATTATTTTTAATTTTATTTTATTAGTTGGAGGTCAATTACTTCACAACATTTCAGTGGGTTTTGACATACATTGACATGAATCAGCCATAGAGTTACACGTATTCCCCATTCCGATCCCCCCTCCCACCTCCCCCCCGACCCGACTCCTCTGGGTCCTCCCAGTGCACCAGGCCCGAGCACTCGTCTCATGCATCTCACCTGGGCTAGTGATCTGTTTCACCATAGATAATATACATGCTGTTCTTTTGAAACATCCCACCCTCACCTTCTCCCACAGAGTTCAAAAGTCTGTTCTGTACTTTGATGTTTTTCCTTTATTTTATTCAAGTATAGTTGATTTACAATGTTGTGTTGATTTCTGCTGTACAGAAAAGTAATTTGTTATAAAAATACATACATTCTTTTTCATTAGAATATAGGTAATTTGTTCAGAGTGTTTTGGTGCATAAATATCTGAAACAAAGAAAGAGAAATAAATAATTTAAATTGCAGTCACATCCTTTGCTGAACCACTTGGTGTCCTGAGATGAGTTCAAATAGCAAATTCCTCCACCTGCTGGTATAAGCTCGTCTCTGCAGTTCTCATATTTAAATCTCAAAAGTATAAAAGATGATGTGTCATGAAAATTATGGGTGGAGTGAAGTTTAACATTTTCATCTTAAACTGGAAATGTACTGTGATTCAATGACTAATATACTATCATTCAAGAGGGTAGAAGAGGAAATAGCACTTCCAAGAAGAAAGAAAAACAGCTGTTGTCAGGTAGCTTCAAGACAAATACAAGACACTCTTTCCTCCCTGTAAACTTAGCATTTAAAGTTAGGCTAACTATTTTTTCCCTTTAGCATACTCTGTCTTGTATTTTCATGTGAGTGTGGTGCCTTAAAATAGTTTAAAATTCTTGGTAAGGCAGAGACCATGGCCTGTACTCTTCAGGCCATTAACAGTGAACATAGTATAATGTGGACATATGCAGTGGGTGTTCATTCAATGTTTGATTTGTTGACTTTCCAAGTTGTTCCTTACTTCCAGTTCCTTCTTTTGCCAAGAACATGACCAAAGGGGAGTCCTATAGTCACTGTTATAAAATGACCACTCCCACAATAATATATGGACTTCTACTTAAGTATAAATGGGAGAGGGGAGGCAGATGAAGAGAAGGAGTCAGCTCCCAGGAGACCATGAATGGAGAAACAATGTGTCTAGCTACTTTGTCACCTCTTTGGTTCACTGATGTTTACCAAACACCCAGCACAAGGCTAGACACATAGTAAATGCTTAAATATTTTTAAGATAAATCAATAAACTAAAATATTGAATTTGATAAATAGAAATAGGGCATGCTATACAAAATTGCATCAAATGAACTCAGTCCATCTAAGACAACAAAAAATGCAAAAAAGAAAAGCCCAGAACTTGTGCATGGGATCAACTTTTAATACATCATTCAGACTCCTGGGCTCCATCCTTGAAAAAATTAAATGAAAAGGAAGCTTTTTTTTTCTCGCTATAATGTGTTTTAAACTGATAAATGTCCAAGCATCCTATTGGTTAGAGTTTTAAAGGTGGATAATTAATAGCTCAGAGAAGTTAAAGTGCATTTGATAACTTGGTGTTTGTGATTCCTTCAGTTTACTCCTTAAGGAAACAAAATTCTTTTTAAAAAACAGCAATATGTGTATAGCAGCTATACTTTTATAGGTAATCCCTGCAGTAAATCTATCATGCATATATAAGTCAAAATGTGGACCCACACAGGTCAGCATGATGAAGGCCCTGAGACAAGGGGGCAGAGAGGCTTGCTCTAGTGCATGTTGCATGATTATCTACTGAAACCCTAGGCTTAGCACACTTCTTACTTCCCTTCCTCGGTCAGGATTGGTTCATATCTCTTTGCAAAACTTTCCCAGAACTCATCTTCACATTCATTCCTATAACAAGGTGAAAGCTTTTTCTGAAACATAAGCCTTGTTGCATTAGTAATAATACTAGCTGGAAAAGCAAATACAAACAGTGCATAAACTCAGGTGTGTACGAGATGCTTTATTTTTTACATATAATTTAAATTTCTTCTTTGAACTCTCATTCTCCAGGAAAGGGAAATTGTGACCTCACTTTAACTGCCCCATTCACTCCAAGCACCAGTGGCGGTGGGAGGTGGGAAGCCCAAGCCTTGACAAGTCTTGCCCTGGGTGTTTTCTGAGTCAGCCTTCTCATCCGGTCTTCACCCACAGGCTGCTCCATGCCTCCCTCAGGGTGGGGAGTCTAACCATGTCTGAGCCCTGACTACTGAAAGTCTTCAAGCAGCTACTTCCTCCCCTGGATCTTCCAAAGAAGCAGAGAACATTTCAGGCTGCTCCCTGGCATTTCTGCTGCCTCCCCAAGGAAGCAGGCTCCCTCCAGCTCCGTTCTCCAAGACTGACATCTCTACTCCCCCCACACCCACTGTGCTATCTTCTCCCTCCTGTGAGTCTTCTCAGACTCAGCTCTCATTCAACGTGTCTCGCACATGTTAACCTAAGTGAAAGTGTTAGTCTCTCAGTCATGTCCGATTTTTTGTGACCCCACGGACTGTATCCCGCCAGGCTCCTCTGTCCATGGAATTCTCCAGGCAAGAATACTGGAATGGGTAGCCATTCCCTTCTCCAGGGGATCTTCCTGACCTGGGAATCGAACCCTGGTCTCCAGCATTGCAGGCAGATTCTTTACCGTCTGAGCCAATCCAAGCCAGCAACAAACCAGAGAGGTGACATCCTTCATCGGCAATGAGCGAAAGCTAGAGTGGCTCCTCAAGGGAGGTGGGGAAAAGTAAAGCACCAGGAGAAAAGGGAAATGCTGGCTAAGATTTCAAAATATAATCCCAAGCCCAAAGTTGATATCTTTTGCTTTTAACATCTCCTAACACTTCTCCACTCAGACCTTTTTTGAGTTTAGCTGCCTTGGGGAGTGAGAAGAACAGAGAGCATTAACCTCACTTTGCAGAAGTTGAAATTGAGGCACTAAGCAATTCTCCACCATATTCCATAACAGGCATACTAAAACCACCCACTGAACGAGGCACAGTTGTTGAATATTTCCTGCTTTTCAGAAACTCCCACTGGACCACGCCTAACAAACCAAACTACTGTATTAATGAGCAAATCAGATATAACAGGATCTGAACGTGCCAGGAACACTCATTTGCTTCCAAAATAAGCCAAATATATTCAAGTAACAAGTGAATGGTCTCAGTTACAGCCAATTACAGAGATGCAATGTGTTCAGTGACTGTCCCCAGATCTGAAGAGCACTCAGTGGCATAATAAATCCAGGCTCTCAATCGTCTTACTAAATATTTAAAACAGCAGAACCTAGACAGTAATCTTGGTTGACAGATTCACACATTAAATATACCGAGTGAAATGTACTTAAATTCACTCACTGGGAACAAAGCTCAGCTCAACTTCTACGCTGAGCATCTCTGTTGTGCCAATGCCCCTTTGTGGGCCACTTTGGACCTCTGGCATTTCCCTGGATTTCAGAACTGATTAGAAGTAGGTTAAAGGCCTGAGACCAGTACAAAACAACCTAAAGGGACAGGATACCTAGGTCAGCTAAGGTGCAGTGAGAATTCAGGTTTACTCAACCAATCCCAAACCCGTTTCAGAAGAAGGAAAACACAACACAAATATTTGAAAACCTCTTCAGCCTCTTACCTGTTAAGTGATCTTGAGCAAACTACTTAAACTTCTCTGAGCCACGGTTTCTTCATCTGTAAAACGAAAAGAAAAATAAAACTTGCCCACAGAGCTGGTGAGAGGTTTCAAGGAAGGAATGCGCATTAAGAGCCTAACCAGAGCTTTTGGAAAATGCTAGTTGTATATTTGATGAAAGTGGGATGCCAACACGATAAGCCCTACTTTGGAATACAGTGGCTGCTAACCTGTGTTTGTTATCTGATATCTTGCTAGTGGTCACCAGAATGGGCCTCCCAGACTTCCAGCTGCAGGGAGTGCAACTGATCAAGGGCCGCAGATATCCTTGCTGGGCTTGGGCAGGTGCCACGCCTCCCTAGGGAGCTCTCCTGACAAGAGAACATGGGGACTCCTGACAGTTGACTTTGGCTCCAGAATTGCCAGTGGCCTTGCTGGATCTTCCTGGAACTGAGGGCAGCCTGGGATGCTCCCTCTTGTGGGTCCTCCCTATCTCCTTCACTGGGAGTCAGATTTGCATCACAGCCTGACACTCTCCCAGGGTGACTTGGTTCCTTCCCCATTTTCTTTCCCAGGAGCATTTGCTGGAACAGAATCCTTGCATGTTGAATCCTGTCTTAGCATCTGCTTCTCTGAAGATTCAGACACACTTGCCCATGTTCTTTCCTGACAGTGGGTATAACTTATACTTGTCTTATGATGTGTGCATGGATTGCTGAGCTATTCACAAGGACCATTTCATCAGAGTAGCCATGGGGAAGCCACAGCTGAGAAACAGGAATAACAGGGGTCATCATTGCCAAGAGAAGTATGAACAAACACGAGGACCTTAAGTCTGATACTTTTTCAGGGAACTACAGTTTTGGGTGTTTCTAGTCAGGAGAAACTGAAGGAAATGTTTTCAAAGATAGTGATCTTCTTGGTTAAGTAACTTCACCTCTCTGGGCCTCCGTGTCCTAGACCAGTACAAAATGAGCAGACGTTAGATTTCAAAGGGAGCCAGGAGACCATAAGCTCTGTGTTTCCCAAACTTCAGTTACATATGTATACTTTTTGGCCAACCCGTGTGCCACCCAAATAATAATTTTTCTTTAAGTAAATTCACTTTAACTTAAAATTTAAAAAGCAACGTTTATGTGAGAGTTAAATGATAAAGTATCACTATCATAAATGGAAGACAATGTTATTAAATTCCAGTTAGATGCTAAAACCTGAAGAAGGTGTAGAGTCTGGAGCTGCTTTCTGTTAAAAATTCAGATTAGCAAATGTTAAAGACATGCTAACACCAAATACTTTCTAGAAAGACTGGAAGAGAAGTGAAAAGACTATCTGACAATGTGACTTGTTGGTTTTGTTTGTTTGGCTATGCCACAGGGCATGCAGGATCTTAATTCCCTGGACAGAAATCTAACCCACACCACCTGCAGTGGAAGCAAGGAGTCTCACCCACTAGACTGCCAGGGAAGTCCCAACAGTGTGATTCATTGTCACTCAAAACTGGATCTATGGTTCCTCCTAAATCACTAAGTCACTCCTTTCACATAGACTTGGAGGTTCCCCCCTTCCCGCCGCCATGCTATGGTTTGGACATCCCACTGTTAGTTTTTCCATTTTGAGGGATGTGCAACTCAGGGGTGCAGGTTTACTGACCAGCTACAGAAGTAACAGTGTGTTTATCAGTTTATCATTATCCTGGGTTTTCAATAAGAATTTAGTCCATCTAAGTAGATGGGGGCCTAGGATCTACCTATTAGAAGTTGTCTTAAACAAAACTAAGAAATACAAAGTCTGCCTTCAGTGTCTCCCATCTCTTCTTTTGTACACCCTAATTTCTCATTCCCTACCTAAGTAATCAGACAATTCTTTTCCCTTTTGCTGCTCAGACCTCCCTGGGAGGAAGATCTACTCAGACCCAGCTTTCCCTCATCCCACCACTCCACTCTTCTTTCCATCTCCTGCTGAACTATTTCACACCAACCTGTGAATGACCCAAAACTGGCTTAACACTATGACCATCCTAGAGGTATTCAAAACTAATTTTTTTTTTACTTTTTATTTTAATTTGGAGAATAGCCAGTGAACAAGGTAGTGATAGTTTCAGTGGACAGCAAGGGGGCTCAGTCACACAAATACATGAATGGACACATTCTCCATTCTCCCCCAAACTTTCCCCCCATCCAGGCTGCCCCATAACATTGAGTTCCCTGTGCTATTCGGTAGGTCCTTGTTGGTTATCTATTTTAAATACAGCAGTTGAACATGTCAGTCCCATACTTCCTAACTACCCCTTGCCCCCATCCTTCCCCCTACCCTGCAGACACAAATTCACTCTCTCAGTCTGTGAGTCTGTTTCTGTTTTGTAAAGAAGTTCATTTGTATCATTTCATTTTATATTCAGCACTAAGGGATGTCATATGATACTTCTCTTTCTCTGATTTACTTCACTCAGTATGACAATCTCTTTATCCATCCATGTTCCTGCAAATGTCAGTATTTCATTCTTCTTAATGGCTGAGTAATAGCCCATTGTATATATATACAACATCTTCTTTATCCATTCCTCTGTTGATGGACGTTAAGGTTGCTTCCATGTCTTGGCTATTGTAAACGGTGCTGCAATGAACATTGGGATACATGTATCCTTTTGGATAATTTCAAAACTGATTTTAAAAACTTATTTTTTTATAATCTAATTTGTCTAAAGATCTGCCTTTTCAGCCTCCCCTCAAATTTTACCACAGAGGCCGGGTTATTTTAAGGTCAACTTTTTTTTTTTGGCATTTATTTATTTTTAATTGAAGTATGATTGATATACAATATTAGTTTCAAGTATACAACATGATTCAATATTTTTATAGATTATACTCCATCTAAAGTATATGAAACTGAAAGCGTTGGTTGCTCAATCGTATCTGACTCTGTCATCCCACCAACCATAGCCCACCAGGCTCGTCTGTCCATGGGATTTCCCAGGCAAGAATATCAGAGTGAGGAGCCATTAGTTTCTCCAGAGGATCTTCCTGACCCAGGGATTGAACTTGGGTCTCCCACACATTGCAGGTAGATTCTTTACCATCTGAGCCACCAGGGAAGCCCTATACTCCATTTAAAGTTATTACAAAATAATGGCTATATTCCCTCTGCTGTACAATATATCCTTGTTGCTTATTTTATACATAGCATTTGTATATCTTAAGCTCTCCCTCCTTCTTTCTCTCCACTTGTAACTACTAATTTATTCTCTCTGTAAGATCAGCTATTTTGATGTTGCTCTCACTTTTAATTTAGGGCATTTCTGGCCTCATCCAGATGGCCAAACCATCATCCTTGTGTATTCTAAAATGCTTTCCTATTCCAGGTCATCAGTACTACAGGTATTGTATATTGTAACTCAGTCTTGGCTCTGCCCCCAAAGGTCTAGCATCTAAAGGGATCCAGGCCTAGGGACCTGGATATTTTGTCAGAGCTGTGAGATCTAAAGTTTTATTTTTATGGTGAGAGCTGCATTTAGACTCCCACCCCCACCACTAGATCAACTCAAAATAATCAGCTCTGGCCTACTATTAACAGTGAAGTCTACTAATAAATTGTACTAAGATTTGGGTTGGGTGGGGGGTGGAATTCAGTTCTGGTATGGACTGTCTCTAAAATAAATTAATACCATATCATATTGAAAAAGAGAAAGATTCTGACATCCTAAAATATCATGTTTACCTTTGCCAAGGTTTACACACACATAAGTACCACCAAAGCTGGAAAGTTAATGGTGCAAAGATCAGGCTGTACTGCCAAATTACACAGACTGCTTTGTTTCATGTAAACAAGGCAGCCAGCTCAGTGAGCTGTCCCTTCCTATTACAAGACACACCTTTCTCATTTCCCTCCCTCCACCCTGCCTTCATCTGAAATATAATTCAAACAAGGGGCCAAAATAAAAACCCCTGCACCTAATCTGTCTGAAGCTCCAACTCAGGACTTTCTTTGATTCTCACTAACCTGTCTCTATAAATGAACAGTTGAGTGCTTTGACAAGGCAGTGCAGTTCAGTTCAGTTGCTTAGTCGTGGGGTCTGACTCATTGAGATCCCATGGACTGCAGCACGCCAGGCCTCCCTGTCCATCACCAACTCCTGCAGTTTTCTCAAACTCATGCCCATTAAGTCAGTGATGCCATCCAACCACCTCATCCTCTTGACAAGGCAAGCATGAGTCAAAGAATCAGGAACTCTGAATTCCTGGGTCCTCAAAAACTAAATTACAGCAAAGGGGGTGCCCTAGGATTCTTTTTCTGACCCAAGATGGCGGGGGTATGCCAAGAACTAACAGGGATGTGTGACAACCGAGGTAAGAGTGCCGACTCTCCAAAAGCTTGTGGTAGAAGCCATTCCAGGTGAGAAATAATAGCAATAATAGTAACATAACAAATAAACCTCTGTAAAATAAAAGCCTGCCAACAACATGCTGGTACCTGAAAACTGTGTTCTCTTCTTGGTGGGAATTGAGCCAAAGACACAATCAAGCCAAAGTTGCAGAGAAGGAAGGATTTATTATTTGCAGCAATTAAGGAGAACACAGGATCTTTCCCAAACCAGTGCCTCTCTGAATAGCAAAATTGGGGAAATTTTAAGCTAAAGGCACAGGTATATTCATGAAGGGGCTTGGGCTGAGAAATCAGCAAACACCTGGCCAAGGTCTAGCTTTAGTTACTTGAAGTCACAAGAGTACAATCCATCCTTCCATCCTCCCCTTGAGTGGGGGCCTTAGCTCCAGCAGAACTCAAAGATGAGCATCAGATTGTTATGTCTGTCGCCTGAGGACAAACTAGGATTCTTTTTATCACCGAACTATTTTTTCTTGACTGCTTTCCCTTTGTTCCTGCTTTCCCTTACTTCCCTTAAGATCGTTAACTGCTGTGACCTGTTCGAGGACAAATATTATGGCCAACCTTAGATCACAAAATGGCTTAGGCCAAAAATACCTCCTCGTAGGTCAAAAAAGCCACCCCCCCCTTCTCTATCTCTAGGGACCACCCACTCCCACTCCATCTGCTTACAACGCTTCGCACCCAGACATTCTTCTTATACCCAACACTCCGGAGCGGGGGAAGCAGGACAGATTCCCTCCTCTCCCCACTCTCCCCGCTTCCCCATTTCCACAGATCCTGAAGGGAGCGTCCATGAGTTACCACAGATCCCTTTTCAACCGCCAAGAGGATTCACCCGAGGCCCCTCCAGCCTGCAGCGCCCAGCGGCGCCCCATCCAGGCATAGCGGGTGCGCACTCTCGCCCGCGGAGGTCCCCACCGGCTCGCACCGACCGCCGCTCCCGCCCCGTCGGCCCGAAGCCGGGAGGTAGGGAGAGGGGGAGCCGGGCCCTCCCTCCGCTACACAGGCAGGCGGGCCCGACCCGGGGCGGCGCAGCCGCGCCCAGGGGCGGACCCCACACTTTCTTCCGACTCAAAAGCGGCGAGCGGCGCAGAGCTGCTCCGCCCCTGTCCCGCCGCCGGTCCGGAGCCGCACGTCCCGCTTGCCGCGCCGCCCGCCGCCGCCATGGCCAAGCCCCTGACCGACCAGGAGAAGCGGCGGCAGATCAGCATCCGCGGCATCGTGGGCGTGGAGAACGTGGCCGAGCTGAAGAAGGGCTTCAATCGGCACCTGCACTTCACTCTGGTCAAGGACCGCAACGTGGCCACCCCCCGCGACTACTTCTTCGCGCTGGCGCACACGGTGCGCGACCACCTGGTGGGGCGCTGGATCCGCACGCAGCAGTACTACTACGAGAAGTGCCCCAAGGTACTGCCGCGCGGCGGGGCCGGCGGCCGCTCCCCGGCGCCCGGCCCTTCTGGGAGGGCGGCAGCCGAGCGTCGGGGCGACGGCCCCGGCTGGGTGGGTGGAGCTCTGGGGGTGACTTCTGCTAACCCCGATCCTCCCCCTGCACACACACACCCCGCCAAGTCCGGGGGAGAGTGGGTGGGCGGCGGGTGTGCAGCCGGGGTCAGATCTGGCATTCCGCCAACACCCCAGTCGCGTCTCGGTTATCCGGGCGCCAGCCCCACCCTAACCACTGCGCTTCCCGTCCCCGGGGATCTCCTGGAGCGGAAGCCCAAGCCTCCCTCGCCTGTCCGTGGTTTCACAAACTTTTTTTGGAGCATCTACTTTCAGCATCTAATCTAGAGATAGCTGGCGGCTCCAGTCTGAATGCCAGGCACAGTTCTAGGCCCCAAACTGTCGATCCAGAGCAAAGGAGATTAAAAACCCTGCCTTGGGGGGTGCGGGATAGGGGGAGTGGGGAAGGGAAGCCGAAGGTTTAGGGAGACGAGACCTGCAGAGGTCGGCAAATGGTAATAAGATTTAAGGGGGCAGGTGGGGCAGGAGCCGGAGGAAGGCGCATCACAGCCCACAGAACCTTTTCAGAGGAGGAGATGAGATGGGGGTTGCGTGCAAGACCCGGGCTGGTCGAAAGCAAAGCCCGAGTGTGACGAAGGGATGAGGAGGGTAGGAGGGGGCGAGGGTAGAGGTCCTGACCCACGCTCAGAGCTCTGTATCCCCCCTCCCCGCACCCCACTACCTGGAGTGGGGTGTGGAGCTCCTGGACTAACTTGGTTCCTGCTGGCTGGGGGCCGAGGGCCAGGCCACCCCCGGACTGCTGAGGAGCCGCTGTTCACAAACCACTCCTACCCACCCACCGCAGGCGGGCTGGAGGAGGACTTGGCATCGAGAAGGATTGTGCTCTGCCCAGTAAGGGTGAGAGAGTGTATTGGAAAGGGTGAAAAATGGGTAAATCCTGGAGACAGTGGCCCAAATATTTATTACAAATTATTTTAACACAGAAAGCATGAAAAAGAATAGTCCATATTCCAAGTGCTCAAAGAAGCCCTGAGCAAATTTGCAGTTCCAAAGAAACTTTCAAATGGAAAGTAACTTCCTCACTCCTGACGCCTAGGCCTCTACCGGAAGGTAGCAACTACTAAAATATTTTCTTCTGCTGCGCTGCGGTCAGTGGTGTCAGACTCTTTTAGACCCTGCCAGGCTCCTCTGTCCATGGGATTTTCCCGGCAAGAATACTGGAGTGGGTTGCCATTTCCTTCCTCACGAGATCTCCCTGACCCAGAGATTGAACCCTGCCACTCCTGCCATCTCCTGCGCTGGCAGGCAGATTCTTCACCACTAGTGCCATCTTGGAAGCCCCAAAATATATCCTTAGAAAACACTTTATGTGTGCATATATTTACTGTATTTTTAATTTGCATAGAGAGGACTGCACCTTACATTAAAAATTATTCTTTAAGTTTTTAAGCTGGAGTGTGAGATGATGAGCCGTGTTAGAACTCCCGCCTCCCCTGACACACGCATATGTTTCCAAAGCATTTAGTGCCATAGAACACACACTCACCTTGTATGTTTCTTTGCCAGTGACTTAACTGGTACTTCATAGTTTTCTCCTCTTGAAAGTTTCTGCACTGGGCAAGCATTTAAGCCAGGTATTCTGATAGTGATACAAGTGAACAAGATCCGTTCCAGTGTTAATAAAAGGTCCCAGCCCTCAGCACAAAGTGGAACCAGTAGGCGTGTCCAATATATATCTATCCAGTATAATCTCTCCCACCTCCCCTTCTGCCTGGCAACTGCAAACGAATCCCACATCTGGATCTCTAGTCTCAATTCCTTTTCAGACTCCATTCCTACATTTATAAGTGCTTGGTGACCACAAGTAGATCTCCCCTTATTCCCTCAAACTCAACATGTTAAAAACTCAGAATCATCATCCCTCCCAATCCCGCCCGTCTTGTGTTTCTAATGTTAATGGCATTGTCATCCTGACAGGTCATCCAGACACAAAACTCTACTTTCACCTTTGACTTCCTCATGTATTCCCCACTCAGCAATTCACCAAATTCTGTTGATTTCTGCAGTTGGCCTTGAAATCACCCACTCTCCTCCATTCTCTCTTCTCTGCCTGATTGAGGCCCTGATCTCTGCTCTCCCAAGAAGTAGATTTATAATGATTGCTTCCCAGAAGTGGTTAAACTTGGCGGCATGCAGCTGAATAAATGACTAGCAGACTTATTTTGTTTGGTTTGTTAAACATCTTTAAGCAATTTTATTTTCCGTGCCTTTGGGCAGGACATGTCCAACCCAGCTCTTGGCCCACTACTCCTCATTGGTTTTTGTGATAGCCTTTATGCATTTATCTTCTCAGCCTGGCTCCTGAAGGAATTTGAGTTTGCAATCCCATCTTCTTTGCATTATAATCTGATTAAACCTCCTAAAGTGACACACCTTGCCCTCTGCTCAGATCTGTAGCACTGGCTCTGGTCGCCTGGCACAGTCCTCTTTATCTGGTGCTGAAGGCCCGTCACAGCCCAAGTGAGGTCATTTCCCATAACCTCCTGGACTTACCATGTTCTCCCACCAACCCGACTTGCCATTCCCATCCAAGCCCTGATCGCCTCACTTCCAGGCCTCTGCCAGTACTGCACCCTTCCCTCGGAATGCCATTCATTCCCACCAGGTGTTTCTGCCCAGTTCTTGCCTGCCCTGCAAGGCTCAATTGTGTTGCTATCTTTTCTTTTTTGTTGTTGTTGCTGTCTTTTCTATACACCTTCCCAGAACTACCAGGACCTCTAATTAATGCTAGGAAAAATTTAAATTATTTTTAAAATATTACATACTGTTTTGTCTTCTTTATTTTATCTTTACAAGCCTTTTGAAATTTTCTATTTTTTGTAAAATACACATAAGATATTAATAGTAGTGCATGTATATAATCTATAGCATATATTGGCAATGCTCAAATATTTTATTACCAGAAGTATGTTTTAAATGTTTAGAGACTATAAAGTAATTAGCCTCCAACTAATAAAAATAAATGAAAAAATAAATAAATGTTTAGAGACCACTAACTAAGAGGATGAGGGAGATCAATTTTTTTAAGGTCTTCTGTATCCCCAAATATAAGATGCAATCCCTCCCCCCAAAATTTATTTGTGGGAAAATAGAAAATCATCTTAAATTCATGTCTTTGGAAAATCTGTCATGCAACAAGTTTCTCTAATTATTTTATTTTAAAATATTTTAAGCAGCAACTTTTTTTTTTTTTTTAGGAAGAGCTTTAAGTATCTGAAAAACTCTTAAATTCATGCTAATTTAGAATTCTTAAGAGGGAGAGAAAGAAAATTAACACAAATGTAGTCGTTATTCCTGGGGCTATGACCTCACAATTACAAGTGCTTGATATATATATATATATATATATACTGTGTTTATCAGCAAGCTTTTTCTAGATCACTAAAATGTAAAAACGCCATACATAGTGGTTTTATTATGGAGATCATGAAAATGCACACAGAGAAGCATGAAAATAATTGCCCTGATGTTACATAAATGGATGTTTGTGGCTTGAGAAGCTCTTCCTTTTTGTGATGTAGTGAGTGGTACGAGAGCACCAGTCATGGGGGTGAGTGGCAACTTGCACCTCTTTGGCCTGCATCTGCCCCTTTTTCCTAACTCACAAAGGTATCTAATAAACTAATGAGAGCCCTAATGATAGCACTATAGATATTCAAGCAACTTGGATAAAAGTAATAATGATGTGCTCCGGAAAATAGTATTAAATCACATATTGACTCTCCATGGGAGACTTCGAATTCAATTGTTTCATAAAATGAAAATGGGGAAAACTGAGATTTCGAAATTGATATTTTCTTATAATATTTTAAGTATATATGTGTAACTAATGAGTTAAGTATTATAATAAGCATTCCTTATATTGAACTGTATTCTTATTTTTTTAGTATTTTCTGCTTGACCAAATCCTTTTTAAGAGGGTGATAAAGTTAATGATCCTTTTTTTAAATTAGTAAACTGTACTTAGATTTTAAAGAGTTTTAGTAATGTCTGAGCTTTGTACCCTTCACTTTCAACTCCGATCACCTGGCTTTTACCATGTCAAAGGCAAATAGTTTCTAAACTGATACAGAAGTGTTCCATTTCACCAAGAACAAACACCAATAAACTTGTTATTCAGAAGAAACTATTGTCAATTCATAGACTTTCTAGAGTAATTTTAATTGTAAAATATTTAATTATACTATTACTTGCACTAACAGTTAAGGAATACTTTGTAGCCAGTGGGTGTGTCTGAAGGGAGTTAATAGTGTTTCCTGGATGACTTGAGGTACTCACAGCCAAGCCCACCTGACCATCATCCTAGAAACATTTTACAAATGAATGATGAGCTATGTCATTCTGACCGCTGTTTACCCAAAACATACGCTTTTTCATGAGGCTTGTGAATCGGAAGGAAAAAAACCCCCAAAATTGAATCTATTTCGTTGGATGAGTTTGCTTTTTTTCCCCCTCCTTGGGAGTAAAAGATGTTTAAGTGTTACCAAAACCAGGATATAAAATGGTTTTTCCATTTTGTCAGTAGTGCCTTTCTTTAGCCCTTCATGCATCTATAGGAGTCTCGTTTGAAGGCGAGTTAAAGTAGTCCTGCCTATTTGTTTTTTATTGTTTACCTTGTGTTTTTATGTTGACAAGTAAGGTTGGCCTCGTAGCTGTTCACATGACATCATTTTTCTTTGTTTCAGAGGGTCTATTACCTCTCTTTGGAATTTTACATGGGCCGAACATTGCAGAACACCATGATCAACCTGGGCCTGCAGAATGCCTGTGACGAGGCCATTTACCAGGTACATTATCTCTGTATTTCTCTCATTCTCTCCCTTTAAATTTCAGGTGCAACTCAGGAACTTGGGGAGAGAGCATCCCCCCTAAAAAAGAGCAAAAAAAAAAGATGAAAAGCTGTTTCTGTAGACATGGCTGTTACAGACTATTAGAAATGTACACTATAGTACTACTTATCTCTGGTTTAAGAGGAACACAGTTAGAGAACTAGCTTTACCCCATGAGAATTTTGTTCTGCAATCAGTTTTTGACAGCATTCCACAACAAATTGCATTTTAGAAATTTGCATCTGAACAGCCTTTAAAAAGTACTTAAGTCCCTGCTGTCAGAATCACAGGCTTTTCTTTGGACTCCTATCTACTTTTAAAAAATGATCAAAATTTGACTGTTGCATGTATATCAAGACATTATCTGAAATTAATAAGCTTTTAAAATTCTGTTGTCATACTTTCTCTATTGCTTCATGAGATGTAAAAATACACTTCCTCTTTAAATGAGAAGCTTGAGGTCTTGAACCTGATGTGCTAATTTGTTTGATATTTAACTGGTCCTCTCCTGACCTTCAAGCATATTCATACCAAAAATAGTCATTAACCTTTCTGATGTGGTTGATGGGAGGACTGTGTATTTGCAAAGATGCACTCTAGATGAGAGACTGTTTAAATTGCTTTTGTCCTGGCATGGGGTTATTGTCCCCTCATGTGGACAGCTGCTTGTCACTAGGGCTGGTTTCCTTCATGTGGGTTTAGCAGAGGATTCTGTGTCAAAGAACAATTGCAGCTCCTCTCTGCTTCCCTTTTCTTTGCTTCCCTTGATATCAGCTGAAAAAATATACTTCCTTTGGACCAGAATTGAACCAGGTGGGATGAAGTGACTCCTTGCTCAAGGAGTGTAGCCTACTCTAGACTCAGATGTTTAAGAATGTTACAAATTCTAAGCACTAGTATTAGCAGTTGGCATCACAGGGACCCCAGTACTCCAGTGAATCAGAAGCAAATTTGAAAGCCCTTTTAACAATGAATAGAGGCAGATCCATTTTTGAACTTTTAGGAGATGCAGTTATCAAGACTTGTACCAGAAAGCAACTTTTGATATAAAGATAGGAATCCAAATTGGTAACCAGCCCCATGGCAACTGGGACATCCACTTTAAGCATGCATTTTTAAATGTGTATATTATGTTTCCATGTAAAACAATGTCTAATTTCATGGATTGCATCACTTTCAGATAAGATTGCAATCATTTCACAACAGACCATCATTAGCCAGGCATGGGCTAGATTATTATCTAGTCAGCAGAGGACAGGTCTTTTAATTTACCTGACCATCAGTTTCCTCATGGTAAGATGAGCAGTCCAAAGTGATCTCTGCTGCTGCTGCTGCTAAGTCACTTCAGTCGTGTCCGACTCTGTGCATCCCCATAGATGGCAGCCCACCAGGCTCCCCCGTCCCTGGGATTCTCCAGGCAAGAACACTGGAGTGGTTTGCCATTTCCTTCTCCAATGCATGAAAGTGAAAAGTGAAAGTGAAGTCACTCACTCATGTCCGACTCTTAGCGACCCCATGGACTGCAGCCTACCAGGCTCCTCCGTCCATGGGATTTTCCAGGCAAGAGTGAAAGTGATCTCTAGAGCTACACAATTTTGATATGAGTCCATACTGCTGCTAGTGGCTTCTGGCTGTGTTAGTTCTAACGCTTGAGGGCGAAGAGCTGACTGTCAACTAATTCCATCCATCCCCAAGGTTATAGATGCTCCTCAGCCTCTCAGTCTCTCTCTTTCTTTCTTTTTTTAATTGAATATAGTTAATTTACAATGTTGTGTTAATTCCAAGTGTACAGCAAAGTGACTCAGATATATATATATATATTCAGTTCAGTTACTCGGTCATGTCCAACTCGTTGAGAGCCCATGGACTGCAGCACAACTGGCTTACCTGTCCATCACCAACTCACAGAGCTTGCTCAAACTCATGTCCATCGAGTCAATGATGCCATCCAATCACCTCATCCTGTGTCGCCCCCCCTTTTTAGATTCTTTTCCACTACAGGCTATTACAAGATATTAAGTATAGTTCCCTGTGCTATACAGTAGGTCCTTGTTGTTCGCCTATTTTATATATAGCAGAGTGTGCCTATGTTAATGCCAAACTCCTAACTTATCTCCCCCATGACTGTTCCCCTACAGCCTGTTATCTACCCCAGAGAGAAGTAGAGGATTTTAGGCCCATCCCAGCTGGCCCACAGAACTGAGATTTCCCTGACTGCTGTCTGGCCCCAGATCTTACAGGCAGTGATTCACTGACTGGTTTTAGGTTGACAACCTTTGACCTCAGTGAGTAAATACATTGTGGTCATGAAACGATGAACTTTAGTCCATCGCAGAGAATCTGACCTGATATCTTTCGGTAATTTTCTAATTTAGTCCAGTTAGTGTGGACTTGGTACTAGACTATTTCTGAGGTTTTACCCTGACAACAAAAAATAACTTTAAGAAATAGTAATAGCCAATATTTATTGAGGAATATCTACCCAGGAATCATTCTGAGTGCCTTGTTTGTATAATCTCATTTAATTCACAGTCCTAAATGAAATAGATACTATTGTCATTGTTTTATTTTAGTCGCTAAGTCGTGTCCAACTCTTTGCAACCCCGTGGACTGCAGCCCGCCAGGCTCCTCTGTCCATGGAATTTCCCAGGCAAAAATACTAGAGTGGGTTGCTATTTCCTTCTCCAATAGATACTATTATCCTCATTTTATTTTAATTTCTTTTTAGTTTTATTATTTTTCTTTTGGTTGTATGGTACAGTTTGCAGGATCTTAGTTCCCCCACCAGAGATTGAACCTGGGCCCCTGGCAATAGAAGCATAGAGTCTTAACCACTGGGCTGCTCCCATGTCCTCATTTTTAAACAGGAGATAAAAGTCATAGTGAGATTTAGTACCTTGCCCAGGGTCATGTAACTAATAAATAACAGAGTCGTAATGGATATTTAGAGTCCAATCTGCTGCTGTGCCCTCACGGACAGTCTGCATCTTCAGTCACCAGCATCTGCAGGGGTTATCTGATGTCAGTTCTAGCACTGAGGGACCTGGAAGGATTGAGTTCACAGATGAACCTGGATGCCCAACCCAAAGCTTTAGGAAATGATTGCTCTCTCTGAAGTGGCCTGTTTGTATCCACGTTCAGTGTTGTTTTCCTCTCATCCCCAGCTTGGACTGGATATGGAGGAGTTAGAAGAAATTGAAGAAGATGCTGGGCTTGGCAATGGTGGTCTTGGGAGGCTTGCTGGTAAGCGACATCGTGAATGTGCTGTGTTGTCTGACTATTGACACCTTCTCAGATGCCACGCACGACTATTCCTGTAGAACCAGCAGACTGTCTAGGAGAAGTGCAAGGTGTGACCTAGTAGTAGATGTATTTGTTTTTGGCTCTGCACTGTGGTTTGACCAGTTCTAGACAGACAGTAGAGAAAGGAACTTGATCAAAAGAGACATTGCTTAAAAAGTTTGGAGACATTGCTTCAAACCGCAAAGCTAACCAGATGCTTCCTGTGCCCTGAAGGGTTTCCACAGTGGCCCCTTCACTTCACTGTTCACAACTGCTCAACTCACATACTTGTGTGGTAGGACCTAAATTGTTTAGCCATTGTGTTATCATCTTGTGTATTTGACAGTTTGCTCTTTGATTGACTAGTAGGCAGTGATACACTTGTTATACTGTTGGTTCAATTTAATTAATGAATGTCCTTTTTTGTATGGCTTCAGTTTGAGTTTTTAATCCAGAAATTATTTTTCAACAAATATAGAGGAAAATATTAAAAATATAATACCGATACCATTAAATTAAAAATATGCATCCTGGACTTCCCTGGTGGTCCAGTGGTTAGGAATTTGCCTGCCAATACAAGGGACACAGGTTTGATTCCTGGTCCAGGAAGATGCTATGCACCATGAGGCAAGCAAGCCTATGTACAACTACTGAGTCTGCTCTCTAAGACCCTTGTGCCACAAGAGAAGCCACTGCAATGAGAAGCCTCGTGCACTATAACAAGAGAGTAGCCCCTGCTTACCACAACTAGAGAAAGCCTGAGTGCAGCAACACAGAACCAAAAATAAAATAAATTAAAAAAAATTCAGCCAACAAGGCCGTGTATTATCACAGAACAACTCTAGAGATTGGCTATTCCAAGGTTTATTTATTCAGCAGCACAGTTCAGTCAGGACTCTGCATCTCTGTGGTTCTTTTGACTTTTCATGGAAAAAAAACAGCAGCAGTAAGGAAAATCTTTAACTGTACCCAGCAGACCTCCTAGCAGCTCTCACTGGATAGAATGATGCATCGTATGCTCAGGCCAAAACCAAAACTGGTGAAGGACATAGAATTACCATGATTAGCCTAGAAGTTTAGTCAAGCAACATTCACTTCCAGGACCAGCCTCCCTGAAGCATAACCTGGTATGTGAACAACACTGGAATTCTATTAGCCAGAAAGAGTCTGCCACAGATGTCCCAGTCTGTCAGATGGGTCAAATGTAAATTATACATGTCTTTTCAAGCAAGGGGGCATGGAGACAGGTTTCCCTAGAAAGTGCAGTGGGAAGGACAGGCACAATAAAGGACATTTCTAACACAGACCAGTTTCCTTCGCTATTCTCAAATGGTATGCCAAGTACATAGTAGTAGTTTCTAGATAGTGAGATAATAAATGATGTTTGTTTTCATCTTTATGCATTTTTGTATTTTCTAACTTTTCTATGGTATTTACTTTATTATAATCAGGGAAAATGTGACTTTAAAAAATTAATACTCACTGTGCAGCAGTCTCTGTCCTTTGAAATACAAATATGGTTTCTCATAAAAAAAAGTTTTGTGGCTGCCATGTTTTTTAGAGAAAGACAAATTTTTGCTTACCTTGATAACTCTGTCTTTTGCTTGTGCTCGGTTTAATTTAGCCTGCTTCCTGGATTCCATGGCAACTCTGGGGCTTGCAGCCTATGGATATGGCATCCGATATGAATATGGAATCTTCAATCAGAAGATTCGAGATGGATGGCAAGTATGTGACTCATATTTTTTAATTTTGTCATTTAAATTTTGCCCTGATGATGTTCTGAATGGTTTATAATTTACAGAATTTAACAGAGGGCGTTACTAATTTCTGTGGCATTTGATTGACATCTGTGAATTCTGTCAGTCTTCCCACTTTGCGATGTAAGCTCCCTAAGAGCCAAGAGCCTGCCAGTATCACCAGTATCATTCACCACCAGATCTATAGCATCTTTTACAGTGCCAGACTCATAAGGATGCTATGAAGATACTTATCACTGAGTACCTGAGTGCAGACCATCTGTAATGGGCAATGTCCTATCTCTGCAGCATGCAAAATGGAGGAGCATGTCTTTTGACTCATGATCTTTCCCAATAGCCCTTCATGGTAGGAAGCATGTCACCATTTTTGTAGGTGAGAAAACTGAGGCTTTTAATAGGTGAAGTCACCTCAGATCACAGTGTTGGTAAGTCTGCATCCCCAGTTTTCCCAGTCACAATCAGTACTCTTTTCTACAGAGTCTTGCTCTCCTTAATATGCCTTTGTCGTTCAGTTGCTCAGTTGTGTCCAACTCTTTGTGACGCCATGGACTGCAGCATGCCAGGCTTTCCTGTCCTATACTATCTCCCGGAGGTTGCTCAAACTCACATCTTAATATGCCTATCTTATAAGATATATAAACTCAGTGTTCTACTTTTTTTTTTATATATAAGATAATAGCAGGCAGCCTTGTTAACTATTATATCAAATAAATCTGGCACATATTTAATATGTGTAATTATAGTGCTCCATAGAAAATTGCATAAATAGTAATTAATCCATATAAATGACTCTCATTTTATTTTCATATAACCAAACCAGATTCTTAAGTATTTGTTTCTCTTTATCTTTGGTAATCCTTTGAGCTACAGTCATATAGCTGTCCATGCATGGACAGTTCTCCTTGATGTTAAATGTGATTTAGTCTTTCTCTTTCTCCCTGTCTTTGTCTCATACCCATACCTCAAGATACTGGATTTTCAGAAAAACCTGACCTCTCTGAGTCCTTGTCACACTTCTAAGAGTCAGTCCAAAGGCAGCACACTCAGGCATTGGGTTGGGGGACCTAGGCTGGAGCTAATCCCCAGGGAGGGGAAGGATGAGAAGCTGAGTATTGTCACCATCTGCTTTCTCCTCTCTCAGTATTTGGACACTTTCTGGGCCAAGGAGAGTAGGTACTAAAAGATTTGATTTGATGAGAGGTTGCATCAAGGAAAGTCCCAGAAGGAGAATATTGGGAACCTACTGAAAGACAAACTCCCAAATTTTGTTAAGGACCAGTGTATCTTCAGGGTCTTCCCTGGTGGTTCAGTTGGTAAAGAATCTGCTTGCAATGCAAGAGACTGCCTGCAATGCAGAAGACCTGAGTTCGATCCCTGGAGAAGGAAATGGCAAACCACTCCAGTATCCCTGCCTTGGAAATTCCATGGACAGAGGAGCCTGGTGGGGTATAGTCCCTGGGGTTGCAAGAGTCGGACACAAGTTAGCGACTAAACCACCATCACCAATATATCTTCAGCTACTCCAAAACCAACTAGAAGGCAGTATTGGGTAGGAAAAAACATGTGAGCACTAATTTGAGATCTCATTTCTAATTTGAGGCCTAACTGCAACTCATTATTACCCTTATGAGTTATGCTGCCTTGATTAGGTTACCTAACTTCTCTGAACCTGGGTTTTCTTGTCTGCAAAATGGAGATGCCAGCTTCCCAAAATTATGATAAAAATATGTAAAATGCCTGGCACACAAGTAGGTACTCAAGAATGTTAATTTTGCCTAATAAAAGGAGGATACTTTAACAAATTGTGGCATTGTATAATATATTAATTCCCTGGTGGCTCAGACGGTAAAGCGTCTGTCTCCAATGCTGGAGACCCAGGTTCGATCCCTGGGTCGGGAAGATCCCCTGGAGAAGGAAATGGCAACCCACTCCAGTACTCTTGCCTGGAAGATCCCACGGACAGAGGAGCCTGGTAGGCTACAGTCCATGGGGTCGCAAAGAATTGGACATGACTGAGCGACTTTACTTACTTACTTACAATATATTAATATAGCCATTGATATCATGTTTTTGATTAATTATAGTAAAATGGGAAATTGTTTATGTTAGTTGGAAAAAAGGGATATAGGATCATGTGAATAGTATGACTTATACAAAGGAAGCAAAAAAGATAAAATGCTAGGAAAAAAAGTATATATATATATATGTATGTATATCTCAAAGGTTCAATAGTAATTAATTATCTCTGGGAGATAGGATTATGTGTGACTTTGACTATCTTTTTATTCTTCTACATTACTCATAGTCTATAAGAAATGTGTATTTTATAATCATAAAAAGTTATAAAAATAATTGGCTGCCTTCTACAATGAAGAAATCTAGGGTTACATGGTAAGAAGCCTAGCTTGGCAGGCATTTCCAGCAGGACCAAGATTTTAACACGTCATAACCAAGCAATACATGGTATCCATTCTGTCTTTGTATCCTGTGTGATACTCACTATACCCCAAAATGTTTAAGGATTTTATTTTTTACTTTTCTTTTTAAATTGAAAGATTTAAAGATTTCTTTTTAAATTCAGCTGCTCAATCTCAAGAAAATTCTTTCAAGTGCATTTTCCCCGAAGTCTTATGAAAGGCCATTCTGTTATTCACACCTTTGACATTTGCTGCCTTTAAATGTCCTTATTCCAGGAAACCATCCCTTCTCTGCTGTGAGACCCAAGAAGTGTACATCTCCAGTGTTTTAAGGGAAAAAGAAAAGATGGCTTTGGCTAGTCTCCAAAGCTAGCTTCACTATCCTTCATCACTTCTTTTGTTATAACTTGAAATTGAGTCAGAAAGACACCTAATTTTATCTACCATAGCCATTGCTCACTGGGATGGGATTTTAAAGAGCACAGATAAAATACATCATACCATAAAAAAGAAACTGTTTCCATTTAAATATATATATATATCTTTCAGGAAAGCAGCATGCTTTTAGAGCTCATGGTCACTCCCCCACTCACATCAGCTACAGGGTTGCTCTTACCATAGAAAAGACTGATGAAAATTGCACAGGCTAGGAAGATTTTTAAAGGGTGATGGACTTGCAGTTTTTGAAGACTCTCTTCAAGGAAGATTTGGAGTAACAAAGTGTTCTTTGTGAACTCCACCCTGCCCTCAAGGAAAATAATTTTATTGCTAAAATGCTTGACCTACCTTGAACTCTACTGGGGACCATAGAAACCTTATCAGGAATAGTTCTTTGAAAATGACTGGACACTGGGAGGAAAAGAGGGAAAGACAGTTGCGACAGCCTCGCATTAAAGTTTAACAGTCAAATGCTAAAGTTCTGTGTGGAAAAATATGCTGGCAGGAGAAATCTCAGAGTTGAATCGAGCCATCTGCTGGAACCTTCTGTCTCTTGGAGCCCGTGCCCAGCCTGCTCTGACTAGCCATGTACAACTCACATTACCCAGCAAGCTTCTTGTGGCCATTGTTGAGTTCTCGGTGTTCCCCAGAATCATTTTTCAATGACTGATATCATCAGACAGCAAAGTTTATTGACACCACCTGATTTTTATTCACTGGTTCTTCATGTCCTGTTTAGCCCACAATTGAGAGGAAAAGCATTTCTTGGTATTCAATCACTGACTGAGACCCTGAACTGACCTCTGCTTCCATGCTGGCTGGAATAGAGTCCATTGAGTAATTTCTCTAGAAAGATGCCAGATCCAGCTGCCACACACTCCCCACCCCTACCCAGAGGGGCACTTTGCTCCTCACTCCAAGTCTTCTGCTTGCTTTGTCTCAGCTCCTTTTCATCTGGGATATTCAGATCCAAATAGCCCACTTGGATATAAATGAAAGCTCTCCTCCCATCTGGCCCCTGCTTTTCATATGGCTCCGCAAGCTGGGGCATTCAGGGATCACTGGCTACATGGAAATCTAAATTTACAAGCTAATTTGCTAGAAGGAAGCAGGATAGAGGGGAGGTTTATCACCACCCCCACAGCCTCTGTGGGTTGGGTGGGGGGCAGTTCTCTCTTTCTCCTCTGATCTGCTTAGACCAGCTGGTGTTTATGAAATATCTATGCTTGAATTTACCTTAAAAACAAGCTTTGTATAATTGAGGGAATTATTGACAGATTCCTTGCCAAAATCGAGAAGAGAATCAGTAAAGAAGAGCAAGCTAGGAGTTCTATTCTCCTACAGAATGAGTTAAGTAACCCAGTGGAATTAAAACCAGCCATTATTTGGTGGGGAAAAATCAGACCAACATTGGATTGCACTGAGAGTGACTGGCTGACTAGTCAGTCCCTTATCACTTAACAGTGTGTCCTCAAAAGAGCAAATGTGGCCTCTGACTTGCACGGGAGGCTGGAAGGGGCAGGTGGTGGGAAGCCCGGAGTTCAATTCCTCTTCTATGGGCATTTCATTCTGCTTGGGGGAGAACAGTCTGACTCTGCTGAATTTATCAGCAGAAAATATGTTGTCCCCTTAACCTGTGCACATTTTTTGAGAGGAAAGCTCTTTCTGGTCTCAGAAAGTTCTAGCCATGTCTTCCTGGTTCACGTACAACCTGGAGGTGTATTATTAACAACAGTCCTGCATGCTAAAATGAGGCATCTAGGCCCAAAGGTTCATTCCTGTTACAGAAAGCAGTATTCACATTGATCACTATTTGAAACCCAGAATCTGCCCCCTTGCCTAAGTGCAGCACGAAGTGTTTTGCAATTAAGGATGTTTGATGCTTTGTGGATATTCTCATTTATTTTTCATCAAGTTTCTCATTATTAATGAGTTAGTGGGCTCTAACTTTACCAATCTCTTATCAACTGATAAAAATTCAGTCCTTTCCTTGTTAAATTTTCATTGTCTTTTTTGTTGTTCTCTCTGTGACGGGGATAGCGGGAGTCTCAGATCTGAATTATAGTTCCTGACTTTGTATCACCGTGTAGCTCCTGACTGCACCATGTACCCAGTGTCTTTATGTTAAGATGCAGATTTTTAAATGCAAATTTTGGGACCCCCCCCCCCCCCCCCATACTGCCTGAGACTGCATTTGAACAGGATGCATTTTACTGATTAGCTCACATCTAGGTCCAGCGTTCCCTAGGCTTCCTCCTGCATCTGCCACATTCTCCCCTCTCCAGCAGCTCTCTAACTCCAGACTTTCTATCTAAAGATGTTGTTTCTGTGAGTCCCCTCTTCATTCATCATGTTGCTGGTAGTTCCTGTTAATGGGCAGCTTACTGGCATTCCCAATATAAAGTCATGATCAGTGTTTGAATAAATGGATATGTGTTAGCTTGTCTGGCTGTTGATATTAATGTTTTGTCTAATATCTCAAAAGTTAGCTGTGTTTGTTCACTTCTCTCCATACTGCCTGGGGCAGACACTGAACTCATATGTAGATGATCATGAAGCATCCAGCATTGTGTGATAATTCATAACTAATATCTCTTTAAACTAAAGCTGAGTTTTCTATGAGGGAAGAGTGAGGAAGCAAATAGGTAAATAACCATATTTGGGGTAATCTCATTGACAAGAGAACTTTGTATTAAAAAACCTTAACCCTAACCTTCTTGCCAGAACACAATTCCATCTTTTAGTATATATACAATATTTCAAAGTTTTCACTAATAATAACTTTAAAAATGTACCCCCTTCCCACCATGTGTTTTCTCCTTGTTTTGGTATTTTTATGTTTCTTTATAGAAAACAAAATTTATTTGATGTCCAGGATGCCCTAAATACAAATTCTGATTTTAAAAATTGTATAAGAAATATTTTATTATAAACTGAAGTGACTGCATGGGGATACATTGAAATTATCAATAAAATAAATTCCTTACTTTGTTAGTATGTGTTATTTTCTGAATGAACTGTAAGTAATAGTTCATTATCAGATCAAAATTACATGAGGATTAAATTAAACAGACTACAAAATGTAATGGTGTTCTGTTGGTAGGAATATAAATTGGTGCAGCCACTATGGGACCCAATGGATAATCCTTAAAAAACTAATAATAAAACTACCATATGTTCTAGCAATTCCATTCATGGGCATATATCTGGAAAAAATGAAAACACTAATTCAAAAACATACATGCACCCCAATGTTCATAGCAGCACTGTTTACAATTGTCAAGACATGGAAGCAACCCAAGTGCCCATCAACAGATGAACAGATAAAGATATGGTATATATATGCCATGAAATATTACTCAGCCATAAAAAAGAAATGCTGCCACTTGCAGTATCATGGATGGATCTGGAGAATATTATGCTTATTATGCTTCGTGAAATAGGTCACACAGAGAAAGACAAATACAACATGTTATCACTTATATGTGGAATCTAAAAAATAATACAAATGAATGCATATGCAGAATAGAGTCACAGATATAGAAAACAAATTTGTGGTTACCAAATGGGAGAAGGAAGAGGGAAGGGAGAAATTAGGGGTATGGGATTAACGAACTACTATGTATAAAACAGATAAGCAACAAGGATACACTGTATAGCACAGGAAATTATACCTCTTATCTTATAATAACCTATAATGGAATATAATCTGCAAAGTATTGTCACTATGCTGAACACCTGGAACTGACACAATATTGTAAGTCAACTATACTTCAATTTTTAAAAATGGAAAAAATTAGTTATCGTGTTCTGTACCTATACGGAAATAAGCTTTACTAAGGGAGCTTTCTCTGAGTAGCTTTTCTCCACTGATGCTGTGCTTTCTAGGCACAAAGCTCTTGACAGAACATCATGATGTAGGACCCACCAGGTCCAGGTATCCAACAGTGAACACCACTGGAGGCCGCTCTTTCCCTCAAGCTAGACAGTTGGCTTCCAAGATGTTAAGGCACAGGCTTTAGGACCCACAGTTCAGTTCTGTCACTCAGTTGGATCTGACTCTTTGCGACCCCATGGACTGCAGCACGACAGGCTTCCCTGTCCATCACCAACTCCTGGAGCTTGTTCAAGCTCGTGTCCATCGAGTCGGTGATGCCATCCAACCATCTCATCCTCTGTCATCTCCTCCTCTTGCCTTCAATCTTTCCCAGCATCAGGGTCTTTTCCAATGGGTCGGTTCTTCGCATCAGGTGGCCAAAGTATTGGAGCTTCAGCTTCAGCATCAGTCTTTCCAATGAATATTCAGGATTAATTTCCTTTAGGACTGACTGGTTTGATCTCCTTGAATTCCAAGGGACTCTAAAGAGTCTTCTCCAACACCACAGTTCAAAAGCATCAATTCTTCAATTGATGAACCCACAGAACTACCATCAAATCTTATCTGCGTCATTCATTGTCCATGCAACTTTGAGCAATTATAGTGCCCTTTAAAAAGGGAGAAGCTGTAAGTTCCCTCCAACAGGATTGCTATGAGGATTAAACATAATAATATATATGAAACATTTAGAGCAATATTACCAAGTATTGTTGATTTAGACTGTATGATGATAACAAAGATGAATTGAGGTTGACAGAACCAACATCTTTCTTGCCAAAGCAGTACTGACTTGATCCAGTCAAAAATATTTTTGATTTGATATAATCGAAGGGTTAGGTCCACATTTCCTGAAAAACGAATTATAAGCCATGTCCTTCTTGCAGATAGAAGAGGCAGATGATTGGCTGAGGCATGGAAACCCCTGGGAGAAGGCCCGCCCTGAGTTCATGCTGCCTGTTCACTTCTATGGAAGAGTAGAGAACACGGAGGCCGGGACCAAATGGATCGACACCCAGGTATTTCAAGCGTCCTCACACTGAGCGTTATATAGAGGACAACACAATCTGATGTGTATATGGTATTCAGTATAGTGTATTGTATATTGAATACCAATGTATTTTTATAAATAAATGTGTTACTTCTCTAAGTGGAACCCACTCATTTTGGAGACCAGGGTGCTGAGGTCAAGAGAGAAGTGACTTCCCTAAGGTCAAGTGACTTACCAGGGTCATTTCGTCATCTACTTTATCAGAGGTTAATCAATTCTATAATCACAGCATGCTTAGCTCTTTAGTTTTATATACCGTTGTTGAAACCAAGAGTAAATAAAGTTAAATGTCATTCCTCACACCACTGCCATATGTACATTGACTTGTAAACTCTAAGGGGTAAATATTTTAAAATTGAAGTATTTATTCAACAGATTACCAAAATTCTTCATTACAAAGTCAAGAAAAACAACGTAAACTATTGCAAAATACATGCTGTTATTATGTGCCGGATCACTGCTAGAGAAATAATGCTCGTGTCAACCCAAGTGTACTTAATTCCTGGACGTGTATTTATCCTGCCCCTAGCGCATGGGCAGGCAGGGGCAGATCCTGCCCCAGCCCTGGCATTCCCTGCATGCCAATTGCAGGAGACATAAGAGGCTCAGGTTTCTGGTGTGATCCCTGGGTCAAGAAGATCCCCTGGAGGAGGAAATGGCAACCTACTCCAATATTCTTGCCTGGAGAATCCCATGGACAGAGGAGCCTGGCAGGCTACGGTTCATAGAGTCACAAAGAGTCAAACACAGCTGAAGCAACTTAGCATGCACACACACAGAGCAGAGTGCTACCCTGTTACTGAACAGTTTATTTTTCAGCCCCTCCAGTGGGGGAGCTGTGCTTTGCTGTCTCATACTTCCTGATAAAAAACCCCTAAGAACTGTTGGACTGCATTGTCCAGTCAGGAGCCTTCACTTGAGATACTTGTTTAGTAAATACAGTCTTAGGCCTGAAAAAATGTCTCATTGGCCATTCTTTAAAAGCTTAAAGAAAGTTGTAAAGACCAGGAAAATGTTCTTTGTTATGTAGCAAAATCGGGGGCAAAATTCAGTCTTGTAATGCTACATTCACTTGGTTTGTGGACTAATCTTCATAAATAAATGCTTCATTTTATCTTAGAAGAATCAAGACCCATGTTATAGCAGACTTTTAAACTAATGCTTTATCCTGTTAATCCATGCATAGCTAGTCACAGTTCAGAAAAGTAAGACTTTTTTTAAAAAGTCTTTTTTTTTTGCAGTATATGAAGTAATGGATTAGAAGCTAAAATAGGTCATTGTATATAATGATATAAGGAATAAATTAATACAGTAATTTCAAGATGTTTCCTTATATCTCCTCCACTTCTATTTTGGATAAATAATAGACCACAGTCTGAGTTACAGTTGCTTACAAATATGATCAGGAAAACTGCAACAAATCAATTGCTAATATGCCCAAAGAATTCTCACATGTTTCGAGTATTAAACTAGCAAGTATTTGATGTCTAAAACTTCCAGAGGCTTCTGATCCATTTAAATGTATGCAGTTTACACATTCAGTCCTGGAAGTATTCTGTTTACTCCGTAGGTCCCACTGATAACCTTATGATGACCTGATGATGTATTTACAAAATACATCATCTAAACAGTTTCATAATATATCTAGAAATCCAACTGTGGAGAGTGTATTTTTCTGTGCCCACAAAGGCAAGGTCATGGGGCAGATGTAATAAAGAGTGAGCTCACCCTACTCATGCAGAACTTTATGGATTGATGCTATGGCCTGATCAGCCCCCAGATTTGTAACTGGTGAAGTCAGAGAGCATGAGGTCAGACCTGGTGTGTGCCTCTTGTGAGGGCTTCCAGCAAATTGAACTGTGTCATTATTGTGTCAGTTCAGGTCCTCAGGGGAGCAGATGGCAGGGCGAATTAGAAGTGCAAGTAACCTATTGCGGAAATGCTATGAAAGCTTAGGGGGAAGGGGACAGGTGGAAGGGGGAGGTTGTTCAGACTGTAGCGCAGGTGTGACACCTGTGAAGACAGAGGGAAAGAAGGATTTCTCAGGAAGAGCCTCACACTGCACCACAGCTCTGAGCAAGTGCCCAGGCTCCTGAGGGGAGCCCCGGCTCTCATGCTCCCACCACCGTGAGAGCATCCCAGAGAAGGTTCAGCCTGGTGTCAGCTCCGAGGTGGCGATTTCTCCCTGAAGTTCTCTAAAGGGACTTGCGAGCTATGTGCTTCCCCAGCTGCCTCAGTTATGCTTCCAGGGTCAGAAAGATGAGTCATCTCAGTCCCACTCTGTAAATGACTTCCTGATTGATCACAACTTGCTTTAAGGATCTCCAGAGACCTTAATTTCCTAGTAAAAGATATTCAAGTCAGTGTGATTTGTTACTCTATGATTAAGATGTTCATGAAAGCGTGACTGAATGTATGTCATTGATATAGGCTAGAGTCCTTCATTCGTTTATAATTCAGCAGACCAAATTAAAGAGATCTGTGGTTAGGTTTCAACACTACCACTTGTCTGTGACCTTGGGTAGGTCACTTCTCAGCCTCATTCCCCTCATATCCAAAATGAGTAAGTAGCACTAAACGATCTCTAGTGTCCACCAATTCAACCAATATGTCATTCCCCTTCCTTAGAGATTGACTCTGATGAGGCAGGGAATAGAAGTATCTTTTCTCACAAAAATTTTTAAGTCATGTAAAACACAGTTCATCTTCCTGTTCTCTATTTCCATGACCATCACAAATATTGAGCTAAATTTCCCAAAGCTCACCTCTTAGATCCATCTCAGCTTATTATCAGCTGATTTGTTAGATCACTAAAGTAACCCTTCTTCATGCAACTGTGAAAAATCTAGCATAGCATTTTAAACATCATATGTCATGTTTATCTTTGTACATTTCCTATTCCATTGATTTTTCACCATATTTGAAATCAGATCATTGAATAACCAACATGAAACTTATCCTGATTACTATTCTTAATGGGTACAGATTCACATTTGCTACTTTGCACATCATATTTTGTTATTCTTAGAACAATGTCTTGATCTGCAATGCGAAAGATTTACGTCCAGATCAGGGCAAAGGACACAAAGGGAAGTCAACATGAAACTGATATAGAGGTCCATCTGTCTTCGTCGTTCCAGCCATCCAGATTGTTCCAGTGAGAGAAGGACACTGCAGCCCTGGGAGCCTTGTCTTGGTTTAGGGATCATACGATCTGAGTTGGTGATGGAGCCAGGAAACAAATTCCTATTGCTGTCTCCCAGCTCTGTGCAACCTACATCCTCCTACGTGGGCAACAGTGAGCAGCTGCTTTGGTTTCACCCCACAGGTGGTCCTGGCTCTTCCATATGACACCCCAGTGCCTGGGTATCTGAATAACACCGTCAACACCATGCGCCTCTGGTCTGCTCGGGCGCCCAATGACTTTAACCTCAGAGACTGTGAGTACGGCATGGGCTCATGTGTCTTTAACCTTTTTCTTTACTAATTAGAACCAAAATGAGCTGAGTTTCTGATATGAACTCTTTAGTGACTAAGCATTTTAGGGAGCAGGTATGGAGAACACGGTTAAAGCAGTCCTTCAGTCTGACCTTCATAGACCCTCCTGTAAATCAGAGCTTGAAGTTTTGCTGAAATCCTTTTGAATTTTTAGGAATTTTAGGAACCCCACATGGCAGAAGGCCCCCAGCCTCTGGGCCATGGCCAAGTACCTTCTGTCAGATCAGTAGTGGCATTAGATTAGAAATAAAATCCACACTAAATGTAATGTGCTTAAATCATCCCAAACCATCCTCCTCACCCTAAGTCCATGGAGAAATTGTCTCCCACAAAATCAGTCCCTGGTCCCAAAAACGTTGGGGTATTCAACCAGGGTATTCAGCAAGCATCAGGTGAGATCATGGGGGTTCTGAAGACAGTAGCTGGCCTGTCTGTGTATTGATTTTTCTAACATTTCCTTCAGTTAATGTTGGAGACTACATTCAGGCCGTGCTGGACCGGAATCTGGCCGAGAACATCTCCCGGGTCCTCTATCCCAATGATAATGTGAGTGGTCAAGCTGGCTTTCTCAGTGGAAACAGAAGCGGCTTATTTCACAAGTGCCTATTCAGTAGCCATAAAGCACATACTTTATAATGTTTTTTTTTCCCATCAATGAGGAATAATCTCCATATCTCATCCTGCATTGTCTAGATTTCCCCTCCTATCCCAGTAAGGAAAACAAATTTGTACAGTTCATGAAATCAGAACTGGTGTTTCACCCATCCCTATTTGGGAGGCTTTGTCCATGTATTTCAAAACAAAACCTGGATGTAAAAGATGAGGTGCAGCTGGGATGAAGCACTTCTTCCTTTCCAAACAGGAGTTTCATCCTCAGCATCAGAAGTCCCTGAAGGGGTCCTGCCTGTCCTCTTCCCCCCATTCATGGGTCTCCTCTGCCCCTTTGCCCCCAGGAGGGGTGGGGGTCATGGACCTCAGAACAGACCCAGGAGCAGACACTTGTTTCTTATGCCAGTGATTTATCTTGTTAAACTTTTTCTTAAAGGTGATCATTCCTGTTGCTATTGTTCAGTCACCCTGTCATGTCCGACTCTTTGCAGCCCCATGGACTGACTGCAGCTCATTCCCAAATTTACACTAAAAATAACTTAGTTTAAAAAAAAAACACTTGGGACTGAATCTCAAATGACTACTATCAATTCTTAGTGGATTTAAATGTACTTAGCTCTAACTTCTCTATGAGTAAAATAATTTTCTACAAGCTATAATGATTTTTTTTAAGTAATAATCTCAGAAACAACCAAATTAGTAGTCTGCTCCACAAAGATGCCCCAAAATAAGGATCTTGGGGACTAGGACATAAATGGTCCTAAGACTAGATATCCACTTGCTGTTAAACCTGTCTCCAAGGAGGAGTAAGTGGATTTGCTGCAGCATTATCAGGAACTTAATGGTATATGTTATTTTTTCTTTGGGAGAAACAATGTAACTTCAGTACATTTCAGAGGTATCTGCCCTGGAGGAGGGCATGGCAACCCACTCCAGTATTCTTGCCTGGAGAATTCTCCTGGACAGAGGAGCCTGGTGGACTCTGGGGTCACAAAGACTGACATGACTGAGTGACTAAGCATAGCATACAGTCTCTCAACATAATTACATGGTAATTTTCACTAGCTCTTCAATCAGTGTTTACATTATTATGAGCTGTCAACACTACAGACAGCTGATCTATGCCTGTCTATATCATCATGTCAGTATTTTTCTTTTCTGTAAAAAGTATTTGTTTTTCCTGGAGCTGATGCTTGTTTTGTTTGCTTGGTTTTCTGAGTACTTTGCCCTAATCTATCCTATACTCTACCCCAGTAGTAGAATTTTCCTCTCAATATATTCAGACACCTTCGGTATTCTGTTGACTTGGTCTTTCTGAAGTCCCTTCTGGATCTCTCCTGGTTGGCTGCTCCACTGACATCTTTGGAGGAACTCTCCTACCGTTCTAAGGACATCTGTGCTCTATGATCTCTGGGGTCATTTGTTTCCAGGGTGCCATGTTTTCTTTTTGCTTGTTTGCTCGCCTTGTTTGGATAATACAAATGCTTGGGGCTTCCTGGGAAAGGGTGTATGTGAGGCCAATTTTTTTGAGACCTTTCATGTTGAAAGAGGTCTTTATTTTGCCCTCACATTGGTAGTTTGCCTGGATATCAAAGACACAAAGTTGTTTTTTTTTTTTTTAATCTAGTTTTTGGTGTTGCTGAAAGATACAGTGCAATTTGAATTCTTGATCTTTTGTTTGTATTCTGCTTTTTTCCCCTTTGAAAGCTTCTAGTCTCCCTCTTCCTCTCCTTCTCTCCCCCTCTAAACGCCCTATCTCCAGGTGTACTAAAATGCACTGAAAGTCTTTTTAGAGGGGGAGGTGCTTTGCTGTGAGTCTGTTTTCACTCCTCACTCCTGGGTACCCTTTCAGTCTGGGAACACCGGACTACAGGTCTCTGAGAAGTGGTCTGGAATTATTAAACATCCTCAACTGGTTCTTTAACTTTCTTACCTTTTGTCTTTTATTTATCATCTCTGTCTTCTTACTCACCTTATGGGCAATCACAGACTCTCTCAATTTGTTTCATTTTGGCTGTCATGTTTTAATTTTTGAGTAGTCTTTTTTTGCTCTAGATATTTTCTTAAAGCATCTTATTCTTATTTCTTGAATACAATATCTAATCTGAGGATATTATTGATCATATTCTTATAATCATCCTTTTCTCTAATCTCTGTTTCTTCTAAGTTAACCTTTGTTATTTCAACATCTTTTAGAAGTTTTTCTTAGATGGCTATGGCCCTTAAGTGCCCACTAAAATTAAAGAGAGAGGTACTGACAAGCTTTGGGGAGCTCTGTACGTCTGGTTGGGATTTATCTATTTGGCTTTACTATCCTGTGACCTGTTGGGGCCATTTCCTGGTGGAGCCTTGCATATCCATGTCTTTAGTTTCTCTCTTCTGGGCAGGCCAAATTCCCTGGAGAAGATGCTTGCAGCTTTTTTCCTCGGTGGAATTAACACTAACTGCCTGTGTTCTCAAATTTGGTTGGGAGAAGAAGGCTGAAAGTATCAGCGTTCAGTACACACACTCTCACTGAACCCTCTTCCCCCGTTTTAGTTTGGGATGGTACCCCTGCCTCCACCTGCACCTGCTTAACCATCTCCCGGAAATAGATCTCCACCTTCTGCCTGAGTTGGCAAAGGAGATTTTTCATTTGAGGGAAATGGAGATGAGGTCTGAGGCCAACTGCTTCTTAGACTCTCAACTAACCTTTTACCTCCCTTCATCCCTATGTCTAAAGGCACACAATACTGACAGTTCCTGGGCCTTTTGGGAGCTTCGATGTGTACACTGGGCTGTTCCTTTGGCTTTTCCCCACTAGGTCAAGAGTCAGCTTTCCTGCATCCTCTGGTTCAATTACCATTTATCCATCTGTTTTTCAGCTTCTAAAAAGTTATTGCTGTTGTCTTCTCTCCATTCCCTTCATCCTTTATCAGTATGCCTTTCTAAAATCCTTTACTGTCATCTTCATGGACCTCCAGGAGGCTAATGCTTGGCCTTCAACCTGCCATCTTCCACCAGACATCCCATAGATGTTATAGGCCCCTGGGCAGGTGATACCAGTCATGTTTTGGCCACTCCTGTGTGAACCCTCTCACTCAATCTCTCTGGCTTGAAGTTTTTTGAAGGGAAGGAGCTAAGATTGAAGCAGGAGTATTTTGTGGTGGCTGCTACCTTGCAAGATGTCATCCGACGTTTCAAAGCCTCCAAGTTTGACTCCAGCAAAAGTGCCGAAACTGCGTTTGATGCCTTCCCAGATCAGGCAAGTACTCAGTCTGAATGCAGGCGGGAACCACTGAGAGGATTAGGACTTCCATTCGACTTACTCATCAGCTGTCTCAGTGCTAAAAACTCTGAGCATCTGTATATAAAACAGAACAGACTCACAGACATAGAAAACAAACTGGTGGTTACCAAAATGGGTGGAGGGAGACAAACTAGGGCTATGGGATTAACAGATACTCACCACTATACACAAAACACACATAAAACAGATAAGCTACAAGGATTTACTGTATAGCATGGGGAAATTACTTGATAGCTTGTAAGAACCTTTCCTTTAGGAAAATAATCTGAATACACACACACACACACAAATGTATATACATATATATATATAACTGAATCACTATTCTGTACACTTGAAACTGACACAGTATTTTAAATCAACTTCAATTTTTAAAAAAAGTTGCATAGCTACAGTGTACTTAAAGCGTTCTATGAAAGGTAGGTGTCTTGTTTGGTGCGTGTGTGAGCTATGGACAAGGACAAGGAAGCCAGAGATGGGCCACTGGCCACCTTCATGTCGCTCTCCTTTCCCTGTGTAGGTTGCCATCCAGCTGAATGACACCCACCCTGCACTTGCCATCCCTGAGCTGATGAGGATTTTTGTGGATATTGAAAAACTGCCTTGGTCCAAGGTTTGGAGAGTTTGGCTTCTTTTTCTTTTGAGTGACTGGAATATTTGTGATTGAGAGATTTTGCCAAAAGCTCGTTTTTACAGTTTTTTAAAATAAGTCACTGTTCATAACTTACAACAATGAAAGGTGAACTTTGCACTGGTGCTGACATTTCTCAGTTCTTGGAGTGAGTAAGACTAAGAAATAAACACCTTTCTAATGGGACACAGCTCGGTAGCTATATCAAGGCTTGTATTGTGTTTCCCATTTCTGTGTCTAAAAGGATTCTGAATTACACTCTCTAGCCTCAGATTAGAGCTAATTGAAAGTGTTCCCATTGAATTTAATCATACTTTGTACTTTCTCAGAACATTACTTAAGATTTATTCCTCAAATTTTGTTTATTTAATAAACAAAAGACAAGTTAGGATAATAGAGAAGATTTATCAGCATGCTGTCTTAAGTTTTATTGGACAGTTTTGCTGCTTTTTTTTTTTCACCCCCAAGAAAACATGTTCCCACTACCTATTCCATTCAGGAACCTACTAATAGTATACGTGCAGATAGAATTGTCCTGTTGCAGACAGGCCAGAGTTGAAGAAATGTTTGGCCTGAGGGATGGGGTGCACCTACAGGCAGCCTCTCTGCAGAGTGAAGCAGCTGACACACGCAACCCTTCCCCCTTAACCCCAACCCCCTGTCCCCCAGGCATGGGAGATCACCCAGAAGACCTTCGCCTACACCAACCACACCGTGCTCCCAGAAGCCCTGGAGCGATGGCCTGTAGCACTGGTGGAGAAGTTGCTTCCTCGACATTTGCAAATCATTTACGAGATAAATCAGAAGCACTTAGATGTAAGTCACTTTGACAGATTCATATCCCTTTGGAGAAGGAGGTCTAGATATGTTAAGGGTAGCTGCAGTCTTCCCTCTTACCAAGCTTGAGGCCCAAACATCTTTTGGACATTGATACATCAAAAGCATTCAAGTCTGGGTGGGGCTCTGTTAACAATCACCTTTTTGAAAATAATTGTGAAGTGGAGGGATGGCTTCTCCCCAGGGTTAATAACTCAGTGCCTCTCTGTGGAGGTGAAGTTTTATGTTTACTCCATGGAAGGTTTTGGTTGAGAAGTGAATGATGTTACCCCAGGGTAACAGAATGATGTTACCCCAGGGTTGTCAGAAACCTGAGTGATCAGTAAGGCCTTTCTCTTCCTTTGCCTAGAAAATTGCTGCCTTGTTTCCTAAAGATGTCGACCGTCTGAGAAGGATGTCTCTGATAGAAGAGGAAGGAGGCAAAAGGATCAACATGGCCCATCTCTGCATTGTGGGCTCCCACGCTGTGAACGGCGTGGCTAAAATCCACTCGGACATCGTGAAGAACCAAGTGTGAGCCTCCGTCCCTGTTGCAGTGGGTCTCACATTGCTCAGTAACAGAACAGTGCTAGTGAAGGCAGGGCTACTGCTGGAGATGAGGAAAGGCCCCATTAAATGTTTAAAAGTATTTTTTTTCTATACAAAGAACTGTTCTCTAAAAGGAAAAGACCTTCTTCTCTTAACCATCCTAATTCTAGATTTAGGAGCAAAAAAAAAAAAACTTTCTGCTCAAAAGTCTGATATATATGTCAGTGCCAGGAAATCATATAGGCGTGATTTAGATTTTTTTCTAGTCATTATTTTGAATTGCAAATGGATTTCTTTTTAGAATGACAGCCATAGCTGCTGTCAGCCCCTCCCTACACTTTTAATCTTTCTAAGCCTACACTCTGCTTCTTAAATGTAACTCTGAACTTCATCCAGCATGCAGGAACCTGCCATTGCAGCCAAGTTGAGTGATGTGTCTCTTCCGTCTCCAGATTCAAGGACTTCAGTGAGCTAGAACCAGACAAGTTTCAGAATAAAACCAATGGGATCACTCCAAGGCGCTGGCTGTTACTCTGCAACCCGGGGCTGGCAGAGTTAATAGCAGAGGTAACCGGGAAGTGCTGAGGGGAAGCCGGGCGTGACTGGAATGTGGCAGGCGGGGAGCACACTCACAATTTACTAATCCGGGCTGCAGCAGGGCTGGCCTCAGGCTCAAGCCAGCAACTTGTGCAGCCCCACGTGCACTGGCTTGGTTTCATTTTCTGCTGTAGCCATCTTAAAATTCTCAATTCCAGAAAAAGAAGTCTCACACATTATGTAGCTAGTCCTGGTTAACAGTACTCATACAACACACAGGTGGTACCTCTACTTAATAAAAGAGGATAACCAAGATCATATAAATGACTAGCAGAACCTGAGTTTTTGTCACCCCTTTTTGTAGATTTTCTGTTTTTAACACTTAGTCCCACTAAAACTAATGGGCTTTCCTGGTGGCTCAGTGGCAAAGAATCCACCTGCCAATGCAGGAGGTGTGGTTTCCATCCCTGGGTCAGGACGTTCCCCTGAATGAGGAATAGCAACCCACTCCAGTTTTCTTGCCTGGGAAATCCCATGGACAGAGGAGCCTGGCAGACAGTCCATGGGGCTCGCAAAGAGTCAGACGCAACTGACTGACTAAACAACAACAAGAAAACCACTGAAACTACATGTGAGGTACTAGCCAGTGTTCTTCCTGCATATCATCTCCAGCATCTTCTGTGAGTGAAGCCTTCCTCTGTGTTGTGGGGTGTAGATGAGTTTTAGGAATGTGAGCACCCACCACAGATGGACAGAAACTGCTCGTGTGGGTTTGATAGCCCTCTCTGATTAAAGTCACCTTTTGCCTTAAACTGAAAGAAAATTGGGGAGGACTACGTGAAGGACTTGAGCCAGCTGACGAAGCTGAACAGCTTCCTGGGCGACGACATCTTCCTCCGCGAGATCTCCAATGTGAAGCAGGTGAGGCTTCCCCACACAGATTCTTTCCTGGCTGCTGGCTTGGAGGGTTTATGCTCCAGTGTTTAAAAACAGACCACCACCACCACCCCCTGCACCAGTTCCTTCTGAGTCTCAAGGGCTCTGGCCCCATGCTCTGTCTCGACAGGAGAACAAGCTGAAGTTTTCTCAGTTCCTGGAGAAGGAGTACAAAGTGAAGATCAATCCGTCCTCCATGTTCGACGTGCAGGTGAAGCGTATCCACGAGTACAAGCGACAGCTCCTGAACTGCCTGCACGTGGTCACCATGTACAACCGTGAGTCGGCCTTGCGGCCCCCAGCCAGCCCCCCAGAGGTGCAGGTCTCAGCACCCCTGCTGTCCACCATCATCGGTTCCACCCCCTATCTCCATCTTTTTCAGGCATTAAGAAAGACCCAAAGAAGCTCTTTGTGCCCAGAACAGTTATAATCGGTGGCAAAGTAAGTTTGATTCTCTTCCCTGAGGACATGGGGGCTCTCCTCTCTCGCCATTTCTCCACTTCCTCATGCCTGCCTTCTCTCATGTCCACACTCTTCCCCAAGGCTGCCCCCGGATACCACATGGCCAAGCTTATCATAAAGCTGATCACATCAGTGGCAGAGGTGGTGAACAATGACCCTGTGGTTGGAAGCAAGTTGAAACTCATCTTCCTGGAGAACTACAGAGTGTCTCTTGCGGAAAAAGGTAGCGCGGTCCTCACGGACACGGGGCCGGGCCAGCCTAGGGATGGATCATACTACAGGAAAACGGGGCCGCTGGCCTCGGGAGCCAGTGGCTCAGGATAGAAGGTGCCACTCTTAGGCAGAATAAGACCCGAGGCTAAGAATGTTTAAGGTGGCCCAGATGACACTGAGGTGAGTGTCCCCAGAGTCCACATCAGAGGTTACATTTGCAAGCACATTTTATTCCCTGCTGGTCAAAGCTGGGTGCTGGAGGAGGTGGCCCTGAAATTTTGATAAAGTACAGACTTTGCTCTACAAAAGAAAAAAGAGATCTTCAGTTCCCAGCACCCGTTTTGCAGTAGAACACCAATTCCCCACTCCCCAGGTATTGTTCTGGTAACTTCTTGGAAAGAAGGGCTGTCATTTGTTCAGGTGGCAGCAGGGAATGAGGACACATGTCAGGCTGCCAAAGCCCTAGGTTTAGATGTGCCTCAGGTAGGCACTCAGAGCAGGCATGGCATCCCCACCTGGGGACAGCCCGACTGGCGAGAAGCCAGCATCCCTTTCTCTTCCACTGGGACCTTTATTTGTTTGCATCATGAAGCATCATCCACACGCAGGTGCCAACTGTGTGTTTACCGTTTTCCCAAATTGAAAAGGGACCTTTCTCTTTTTGGGGTGTTCTTGGGTTCTCTGATGTTACAATTTAAGAACTGTCTGCCTAAAGAACAAAGAGCCAGATTCTTATGGATGCAAATGAAGATATATCTAATCCACAAATAAGCTCTCAAAGCCCTATGCTTTGTATTGGGGGGGTGGGGAGGATGCTGCAGGCAGTATTTCTGTGTGAATCAAGCCACAGGTATGCCTCAGTTGCCTGTGGCTTATTTCCCCACAGTCAAAGTGGAAGGAAGGTGATAAGAAATAGAAGACAGGACACAATCCAGTTTCCTCAGATGCTAAGGAGAGATTCTGAATTTTAAGGATCAAGAAAGAGAAGTTTCAATATTCATTTTATAAAGTTATCAAATAGAAGAAATAAAACCATAACAGAAGCTGAATGGAAGAAGGGGGAGAAGAGAAGTGTCGGGTTGATGAAAAAATTAATCAGTCAATCAAAAGAAATGAAAAATTCCAATGCAAAACAAGTGGAAAATTTTATTCAAGCCAAATTGAGGACTGTAACCCAGAAACTGCAGATCAGAAAGCTCTGAGAACCCATTATTCCACCCATTAGAAGTCAAAGCAGTTCTATAAATTTTTTTTGAGACAGAACGCTACACTAAATGCCATATTAGTGACAGTTTACACAACCCAGATCTGCCAAGTACAAAGTAGTAGGTCATCATGTCCTAACAAGATCAAGAAGGAATGTTATCTTTTAAGGAGCTGTCTTATTGGTGCTAGGAGCATGTTGCTCTTTATGAGGATATTTCTTTTTTTTTTTTTAATTTATTTTTTAATTGAAGGACATTTGCTTTACAAAATTTTGTGGTTTTCTGTCATATAGCAACAAGAATCAGCCACAGGTACACCCGTGTCCCCTCCCTCCTCTCTCCCTCCCCATCCTGCTCTTCTAGATTGTCACAGAGCCCCTGTTTGAGTTTCCCTAGACATACAGCAAATTCCCATTGGCTATCTATTTTACATGTGGTAATGTAAGTTTCCATGTTATTCTCGCCATACATCTCACCCTCTCCCTTCCTCCCTGTTAGAAAACGCCCCGGGAAGAAAGAGCCACCTCTAAGGACCGTTGGTAAAGGCCTTTAATGGGCGGTCGCTCTCGAGCAGAACTCCCGGGGGCGGGTGAGCAAGGGGACAAAGGGAGTCTGCGAGGTATGAGAGGTGAGGAGAGGTTTTATAGCCAGGGCCGGCCTCCAGGCCAGGTCCTTCCATATAAGGAAGAAAGCGCGGGCTACAGCGGCGGTGGGCGTCCAAGGGCTCCGGGTCGGCTCCTGATTGGACCAGGCTGCAGGGGGTCGGTTCCCGGAAGTTTAGCCAGCCTCCGGAACTTGTCTGCGGCACTTTTTGGGGGGCATGCCTCAACATACCCGACCTTTCACTCCCCTTTCCCCATGTCCATAGGTCTATTCTCTATGTCTGTTTCTCCATTGCTGCCCTGCAAATAAATTCATCAGAACCATCTTTCAAGATTCCATATATATGCATTAGAATATGATATTTATCTTTCTCTTTCTGACTTACTGCACTCTGTATAATAGGCTCTAGGTTCATCCACCTCATTAGAACTGATTCAAATGTGTTCCTTTTTATGGCTGAGTTATACTCCATTGCGTATATGTACCACAACTTCTTTATCTGTTCATCTATCAGTGGACATCTGGGTTGCTTCCATGTTCTAGCTGTTGTAAATAGTGCTGCAATGAACACTGGGGTATGTGTGTCTTTTTCAGTTTTGGTTTCCTCAGGGTATATGCCTAGGAGTGGGATTGCTAGGTCACACGGTTGTTTTAGTCCTAGTTTGTTAAGGAATCTCCATACTGTCTTCCATAGTGGCTGTATCAGTTTACATTCTATGGGGATATTTCTGCTGATGGGGAGGTTTGGTCCATGCATAACCCAAGATACACAATGCACAGTAGAGGAGAGAGAGGAAACCAAAAGGCAGAAAAAATTTTTTCTTGTTTAAATTTTTCTTGTCCTGCCATAAAACAGAATTTTATTTCATAGTAGTGTCAACTTTTGTAGCAGAGAGACAATGTGAAAGTGTGTTAGTCACTCAGTCATGTCTGACTCTTTGTGACCCCATGGACTGGTAGTACAAAGTAAGCATATACCTTTTTAGCACTGTGGCCATAACCACCAAGATAACACATCAGACGTGGGCAAGAGTGGTTGCTAGAGTCAAGGGGAAGAATGAGATCCATCCTACACCATTTGAATATTTATCTTGATGTGCATGTGCTACTTTAATGATCAAAACAGACCAGCCAGATGAATGCTTAGATACTACATAAGCAGATCCAGAGAGACAGAACGACTCATTCTATCACTAATGCCTTCCTTGCAGTCATTCCAGCCACGGATCTGTCGGAGCAGATTTCCACCGCAGGCACCGAAGCCTCAGGGACAGGCAACATGAAGTTCATGCTGAATGGGGCCCTGACCATCGGGACCATGGACGGGGCCAACGTGGAAATGGCCGAGGAAGCCGGGGAAGAGAACCTGTTCATCTTCGGCATGAGAGTAGAGGACGTGGCTGCTTTGGACAAGAGAGGGTGAGACAGCAGTCCTGCTTGTTGAGCACGTGTTCCCACAGGAGGCTGCCGCCCCCACCCAGGTGTCCCATCAAGTTGGGTCACATGGGACATGGCAGCAGAACACATCCTATGAATCAGGGGACCCTCTGACTGTTGATTAAGTCTTTGACCAGCATGTGGAAGCTAAAGGAGCTTGGACACAGGTACATGGGTTCCTTGCTATTTGCTACCAGCTGTGGCAGAGCTGGCCTCATGAGCTATTCACTTCTCCCTCATTTGTGATTGTTACTTTGATCAAAAAACTGAACCAGTGTGTAGTTGAAGTTTTGCCTATAATTTAACCATCTAGTGTTCCTTTAAGGTCTCTAAGAGATGGACAAACAGGCAGTAGAGAATAGGCCTGGTTGTATAGAAGCACCCAGAATACTTGTTCCACTAAGTATCTGGATAAGTTTATTAACCTGGATTCAAATGAGAAGTAAAGAAAAAGTGCCGCTCAAAGGAACCACGGGAATCACAAAATTTGGAGGAGGTCGAATATACTTCCCAGCCCTTGGAAGTAAACTTCTGCTCAGTAGCAACATATCTGGTGATCTGTGGGTCCAAAAAGCACCTGTATGATGCTTGTTTAGAGTCATAAAGTCTGTTTGAAATGAATCTTACTGTATTTACCAGATTAGACTATTGCTCTGTGACTAGGATTTTTATTATCTACTGTCCTTCGTGTCTTGGTTACAAAGAACTAATCAAATTTAGTAGGGGAAAAAAAAAAAAAATCAAAAAAAAAAATCAGGATCTAGTTAAATATTATTTATACTTATACTCCTGTTGAACTCTATGATGACTATAAATGCCAGTATTTTTGAATGCTTTTCACAACTAATGTACCATCTAGTGTGCTGTTAATCACAAACAGAACCTTAATCACAAACACTAACAGAACCTTTTCTTATTATTCCCCCACTCGCTACCCCACAGGTACGAGGCAAAAGAATATTATGAGGCACTTCCAGAGCTGAAGCTGGCCATTGATCAAATTGACAAGGGCTTTTTTTCTCCCAAGCAGCCTGACCTCTTCAAAGACTTAGTCAACATGCTATTTTATCATGACAGGTGGGTTCCCACAAGAAGATGGTGCTACTTGGGCCATGGAAAAAAGATGAGAACATCTTAAATCAACTATAACATAAACATGTAGATTAGCATAGATCTGTGATCTGGTAAGCTAACTTAGGCTTAGAAAGAATAAATAGGTATTCTCCACTAACAATGCTAGGAAGACTTAAGAATAAGATCCACAAATCTGGTATTCTTTTTCTCCTTCCTCTGGTGTACTCAGCTTTCAAATGCATCCATGTGATAACATTCTTACTTGTGGAAAGACCCATAGAAAGGTTGAGGGCTGGTTGAAACCCCTACAAATAGAAATATCAGACTGGTAAGCCAGCCATGCCTGTCATTAAGCAAAAGAGAATTTTAAATGGAATCTGAACACACATCTGTTAATGAAGCTTTTTGATGCTTTGTTTTTTCCTTTTAACCACAAAAACAGGTTTAAAGTATTTGCAGACTATGAAGCCTACGTCAAATGTCAAGAAAAAGTCAGCCAGCTGTACATGGTGAGTTCATGGCTGAGACTTACAAATGATGCCAGTTTACTACCGTTCATCAAAATTTTGGTTTCTTTTTCTAAGTAACAGGGCCCCACTAACCAATCATAAAAGGGAAGTGAGGCAGCAATGTAGGTTTTTCAGATAAAAACTGGACTGTTCCCAAGTTCAGGCAAAGGTTGGGATTTGACATTTCAGTAGCAGTTGTAAATTTTTTTAATATCCAAATAAGAAGTCACAAACTATTCAGTATTTATTGAGCACCCACCATGTAGCAAGCATGTCCTAGAAACTAAAGAGTATAAAGCCAAGTTAGATACTCACTTTACCCACTCATTTATTCAGCAGAGACGCCAGTGCCTCCTCCAAGGCAGGCACCAGGCTGAGCGCTGAGACCCAGTAGGGACAAAGCTGTGGCCCCTCAAGGAGCCTGCTTGGTGCCAGGGCCCTGAAGCGGAAGCACATCAGAGTCATCAGGCAGTTTTCTCAAAGTACAGACGCCCACTGCCCTCTGAGGGATTCTGAACCAGCAGTGGGTAGAATCACCATCAGCGTTTGAAAAATCTGCTAAAGGGATTCTAAGACTGAGCCTTAGAATACTAGAGAATATCTGAAAGTTGCAAAATAAGTACCTCTCCTGGACTATCCATGGAGTGGTGCTATATGAACAGAACATAAATGTATAGAAAGGGGGGGGCTTCATATTTGAACTTTAAAAAAAAAAGGAATGAAACAAGAAAGACTATACTAAGGAAGAGAGCGAGAGAGAGATGGAGGGAGGGAGGGAGAGAAAAGAGAAAAAGGCTAGAGGCATGTGAGGAACCCTCCATATGCAAAATCATGCATCTTTACCAAATAGCCCAACCCTCTAGGTACATTTGGTAAATATATGGAAAGGTGATCATCTCTGATAGGAAAGACTTTTAGTGAACTGCAGAAACCATAGAATAGATACAGGAGGAAGCTGGCCCTGTGCCAAGACTCCAGCACTGGCTTCTTGCCCACACAGTCCCCATTTCTGCTCCCCAGCTAGAAAGCCATTATATAGCAGAACCATGGAAATTCATATAATCTCCACCTCCTGCCCTTTGGACATATCAGGAACTACTTACAACAGAAACCTACTTCACTGACATTTCTATTTCTTTTCCGAGGCCAAGTGACAGGGTGGTTCCTACAGTCATCCCAGATATCCCACTGGGGTGTTAAAATAGGATCATTCAAGACCCATTCTGCTTTATAGCACATCCCAGTCCCCCTAGAGTGTATATAAGCCAATTTTACATGCTGCCCAAGCAGAGGCAGTGCTGGAGTTAAGCGGAGGAGCTCACTCCCTGTTCCCAGAACACTGGAGAAAGCAGCCACACTCGGCCTCTGAGAACGCAAAGACGGAGGGAGGAAGATGGCCGCCTCCAGCTTCAGCCTCTTGCCCTCAACCCATGCTTGTGTGTGGAAAGAATGTAGAGCAAAAGAAGTAGAAGTAAAACAGAGCAGGAAAGGAAAATATACGTGAGCGCAAGCACAAGTGTGAATGTGGCTTTTACACAGTAGTCCTGTGATGGCCCTGAACCAAGGGATGCCCACCTAGAGTCCCAGCATTCCCCTCCACCTTTCTTCTTCATTAGTGCAAATTGCAGCTTCTACTCTTATTGTTGAGGCATAGAAAACATGGCCCATGTGGTTGGGAAGTCTAGTCATTATCCCCTTAAATAAAGAACATGAAAAAAGGAAGCTTCTATTCTCTTATTTTAGTAAGCTTCCAAAGTGTGAATAATTTCAGACTCACAGTTTTAGTTTTTGTTTTAAATGCTTTTAATGCATTGCTGTCTTTTTCAAATGATATTCTAGTCATTGCCATCGAACTCCTTAGAGTCCTTTACAAAATCATGAGGCTATAAAATAGCTTATATTTTTTTACATAAAATTATGAAAGAGATGTATTTTATTTAGATATATAGTCATATATTTTTTATTTAAGATAAAACCTTAATTGGTCCTGTTTTCAAACCCCAGTGGAGTATCTGGGATTCAGTATAAACCTATTGGAGTATCTACCTTCAGAAAAAAATAAGGAAAGAGAAGTCAGTGAATAAAGTCTACTATGGGATTGTTTGCCTGTGTGACAGCTAACATCCTATAGTGTTTCCTGAGCTCTGACCACGAGCCACAGGGTAAATTTCTTATATGGCATCTAGCAGACAATGGAAGTTAGTCCCTTCCTTTCCGCTGTAGTTTAAAGGAAGCTGAGATATCTTCATTCAAAATGAAGATGGGAAATACAGCTTACATGCCAGAACATTGTAACTATGGCAGAAATTACCAATTAAGGTTTCTCTGAGAGTGAAAAATACTTTCTTTTTCATTTTTAGAGAAATATAATCTTAAATACCCTAGAGGGCATGGCAACCCACTCCAGTATTCTTGCCTGGAGAGCCCCGTGGACAAAGGAAGCTGGCAGGCTGTGGTCCGTAGGGTTGCGAAGAGTTGGACACGACTGAACCAACTCAGCACAGCACAACCATCTTAAATAGGAGAATAGCACAGGCTGCCTATCCAGCTCCCAACTGTGAAACAAACGTGCTGATGATTCATTACAGTTTATTCCTGCCACTTTCCCCCTGAATTATACTTGATGTGCTTGGCCTGATGTCTGTCATACAGCCTGGTGTGCACTCAGGCCCTGGGCCTTACATGCATGTGTCATTTACAGAATCCAAAGGCCTGGAACATCATGGTCCTCAAAAATATAGCCGCCTCGGGGAAATTCTCCAGTGACCGAACGATTAAGGAGTATGCCCGGGACATCTGGAACATGGAGCCTTCTGACATAAAGATTTCCCTGTCCAGTGGACCCAGCGGTGGGGCGAACAAAGTCAATGGAAAGTAAGTCGTAAAATGTCCTGAGAAAAAAATAGCTTCTTACTGGACTTGAACATTTTTACAACATTCTTTGATTTTGTTTCATCTTGTTAAATAATAATCTAGTTAAGTATCTCTGGGAATTGGGAGGGAAAGTGTATGACTCTGCTAGGGCTAATAAAGTGTGACTTTCCAAAGGCTATATGGTGCCATATCTCTATTTTGTAGCAGATTGGGGAGCAGACTAGGACTTTCCCCAGTGCTATTCGGAAGGCTAGAAAACAGCTTGGAGCTTTTTAATGCCTTTTAAATTAACTAAACTGAAATACAAATTATTTAACTATTGGAGCATCTTTCTTATACTGCTGTCTAGGTCCAAATCAAAGACCACCTTATCCACAAATATCCTCAGAATGTGGGTAACTGTACATTTTTAGATGGGATCAAATTTTTACCAAATTCTCATCCTCCATGGTGATATTCCTGCATGTTCCCCAAAGGAGACTATGATAAGATAAATGAGAACATCCCATAATACCCAACGTCCATGCTTTCTTTCCCTTACTAAAATGGCAGGTGACTTATAAAAATGTCAGTAAGTTCAGCTCACTCAAGCCGCCCAATACAGTTTTACATAAAAAGTTCACATCACAGCTGGTGTCCAGACGAAGTCTTCGCTCTCTGCTGTTCTCAGACTTCACGCCCACTGCTGGCTCAGGAAATCTCTGCAGGAAAAAGACCTCGATGATCTTACATGCCTTCCCCACCACGTGGTCTTAAGTAAGCCAGAGCAGCCCTCACTGCATTTAGCAAAGCAACTCTTACCTCACGGTATGTAACAGTGCAGAGCTTTTACAAAGGGAGTTGTGTCGAAAGCCAGGAGGAAAGATCACCATCTTCACCCTCTCTTTGTTCCTATATGCATTGTGGGCAATTTCATAGAGCTGCAAGGGGCAGAAAGACAAGGACTCAAAGGCTGATCCTTTAAGCTGTTGTTTTGTTTTTCTAATCTAATTTTCCTGAAAGGGTACAAAAACAACTGTCTTAGGGAATTAGTTCCATTGAATTGGTGATGTGGCACCCTCCATATCTCGGGGTGGCTGCCTGTATAACCAAGGAAGGCAAGTTGCACAGCATATAGAATAGTGACAAGACCTCATCATACCCCTGGCCATACTTCCCTGCAGGGGGACAAGGAACTGCAGTGGACCCCCACTATTTGTTTAAAAGAAGAGGAACAGCATCCCTATTTTTAGAGCCACTGCAGAAAAGACTGCCTGGAAGTTCCCAGAACATTCTGGGATCTTCTCTACACTTGCTGATCCAGACCCCAGATGAGGAAGCAGGATCCCCCACAAACACTCCTTTGAGCCGAACAGCATAGCACGCTGATCCTTATTGTATACACCAGCCAACACAGCAACTCAGGATGCACAGAATCCCTTATAATGTCAGAGACCCTTCTTTCGGCACTAATCAAAGTTTGACTGGCTGAGAAAATGGTGAAATTAGTATGTTTCCATCCGCCACTGAGCTTAGTATACCTTTTTTCCAAATTCCAAAGGTACCGTTTTGTCATCCTCACCATGTATGATGAGAAGGGGAGAAGACAGGAATTTGACACTAGGAACAAATGGAAGAAAAGTATTCAGTTCAAGAAATACATTGAGATTTCTCCTCTTCTAAGTTCAGGCTTTAGCAAAACATGAAGTTCACCCAAAATAAAAGACACTCTTTCTATCCCTCCCAGGAATAACAACTTCATATATAATAAGCTTCATATAGTGACATTTTTCTTCCAGCCAAGATTCTTCTATATACTCATATAATTTAATCAGGTATTTAATTTATTCTTATGTGATTTTTGAAAATAACAAAAACTGAATTTGTACAGAATTAAAAGAACTTCACTTTTTCCTTATTCTACCTTATTTCATAATATATGGAATATTTTAATTAAAATTTTAAAAAATTAACAAAGCCAGAAAATAATAAGAACTACCACAAGACCAAAGAGAACTCTTTGTAGCAATTTATTTGCATTTCCCCATAAATGTACAGGATGGACATGAGATGTTAACAGGTTTTACCTTCCTTGGCCCCTCCCAAATTCTGATACCAGCCACCCCTGCCACAGTGACTCACCGCTACTCCTCAGGATGTCAGATTCCTCAAATGTGTTGAAATAGGAAAACATACTGATAACGACTGCCTGTTTACAAGCACTCTAGATTCTCCAACTGTGAGAAGCTAGCTTGCCACAGTCTAGTCACTGGACTTGCTGTTGGGTAGTCGACTAGATGGTGTATGGATTTTGGTTACGTGGGGAATAAGGCCTAGAAGTCAGAGATTCCTCCAAGGAATGCTAGGTTAGGCCCTACAGGATCTTTAAAAGGTCCTAAAACACCATAAACTACAAATCCCTTCATAACTTCAGAGAACAGTACTGAATTGGTAAAGTTATTAAGTTAGACCTAAACATAATAACAAATACTAAATTTGTAGAACTTTACCCCAAATCCTACTGCCCATCTAACAATTCTCATCTACCTATTCAGTAAGTTACATGATAATTACCCCCCAGAATCTAATAAAGGACATCTTTTCATGATTAACTTACTTTTCATCATTGGGGAAGACTAGTTTGTCTTTCCTCAGGGAATCCATAACTGACCTTAAAAATCCTGGAAGTTTCCGGTAAATCTATTTTTCAAAAAGGAAAAAAATTAAAATATGGCCTAAAGCTATGTCATTTGTTAGAGGTTCTCACTATGAACTATAGTAGTATAGAGTGTAGTGACTTTCTAAATATACTAAACTTTTTTGGAAAACATAACTTTTATGATTTTAAAAACAATTCACATTACTTTCACACTTTGGAAAATACAAGAAGGAAGAAAAACGAAATCACACATGATAAAGTAGACAGTGCATGGGGCTTCCCAGGTGGCACAGTGGTAAAGAATCTGCCTGCCAAGGCAGGAGACTCAGGTTCTATCCTTGGGTTGGGAAGATCCCTTGGAGAAGGAAATGCGTAACCCACTCCAGTTTTCTTGCCTGGAAAATCCCATGGACAGAGGAGCCTGGCAGGCAACAGTCCATGGGATCACAAAGATTCAGACACAACTGAAAACTAATACGTTCACATTTTCACACTTGGTAGAGAAATGGGTACTAAATATGCAGGTTGAGGCCAGTAAAGACAAACTTCTGCTTCACAGTTTGGACGTGAGCCTTCTGCTTGCGGGAACCCACGTGGTTCCCCAGGGTCTGTCTGACCTGTATTTCTGGCATGGCCGCAAAGCAAGGACCCACATTCAGGTGCGGTCTGGAGATCCTAACACTGCTTCCCTTTCCCTCCCCTCCTTTGCCCTTATCAGTGCTAAGGGCAAGATTTCTTGTCTTCTCTTTTCTTTGTCTTTGGTTCTTCTACCCGTGGAATCAGGACTCCTCTGATGAGAGCTCAATAAGAGAAGTCCTTTGGCCGTTCATCTCAGGTTCCGGAGGAGGGAGGAGAAAGTGGGTTTCTTTCTCAGTTCATCCACTCCCGTGATCCTTCACTCCTCTCCAGCCAGGGGTGCCCCTCGGGTGCCCCTCGGGACTTAGAGGTCCAACTCCCCTCCAGCCCAGACCACAGTGAGGGGCTCCTAGTTGGTCTCCCTGCCCCCTCTCTATTCTGGAATTGCACCAGATAAATATTCTTTAAATCTGCTGTTACAGATTGTGGGGAGTGGAACTCTATCTATTTAGAAAAACGAACAGCTCCTATCTTGGCTGCAAGGCCATCCACATCTGGCCACAGTCTTTCATCCCAAAAGCTGTCTGCCAGAAGTCAGAAAAGGCAGGACTGAGTCCTGTTTCCTCCTTACAGGGTGACTGGCAATTGGGCAAGCCGCTGAGCCTCCACCTCCCTCAGCTTTCCGTGGAGGCCATGGTGCCAGACTCAGGTGCTGTGTGGATTTAAAAGGATGCTGAGTGCAAAAGCTCTTACCTAGAGGTCCTCCACACCTCTCGAGTATCTTATAAGACAGAATCGCCCCATTCTGGCCACATGCCTTGGCTCACCTTCTCCCCTCCTGTCTGTGTTTCCTAACTGCTCTCCCTCACCTCGCTAAGAAATGAGCTTAGATCCTATCTCCTTGTAAGTCTTCATTGACCACACTTGTGCACAAGACCCTTCTCTTCCCTGAATTCTCCTGTCCCTGAAATTACTGTTCTGGGCTTCCCCCAACACAAGCTTAGTCTCCTGTGTACTGAGTGGGAAAAAGAAACAAGCGTTTGTTGAGTACCCATGTTTTGCATGATTATTTTACTTAATTCAAAAATACAAATACACAAAATCCCTATGCAGTATCAACCTCATTATAAAAATAGGAAAAATACAACAAAGGGAAGTGGTTTACCAAAGTCATAATTGGTTAGTGGCAGAGACAAAATTTGAACCCAATCCAAATCTGTCTAGCTTTATGAAGCCCAGAGTCTTTTTCCACTATGCCATGCTGCCTTCCTATTCCAACTAATGGATTCCAAAGTGATACATGGAAATCCATGTCATTACTTTATATCCCTATGTCCCAACTGCAGAAAACCTCTTAAGGGTTAGGACCTATGCCTTTTTACTGTATCTATGTCTCACACCACCTACACTTTCTTATTCAACAGTGCCTTACCAACGGCACTCCACTGCTAATAAAAACAACTAATGGCCACTGAGTGGTTACTCTGTGTCAGCACTCTTACACATGCTTTTCATATGTGAATTTATTTATCCCAATAATCTTGAATAGATTTAACAAAGCATTAAAAGCTTAATTAGCCTAAGGTTACATAGCTGTTAAGTGACACCGTGGGGAAAAAACCCAGAAAGTCTGACACCAGAGCCATGGTTCTTAAAGAAAATATATTAAAACCTTTCTGTGAAGGTTTCAGAGATCTACCAAGGCAGTGAGGTCTTGAGTGGTCCAGACCCCAGAGAGAAGGGATGCCTAGAGAGGTGATCCTCACACTCAACACCACTTTGCTCCTTGAGACAACTGCCAAGTCAGAAGAAAGCCAGAAAGTAGAGGCAAAAGAACACAGATGAGATGACACAAATAGAAAACACAGTAAGAGCAGAATATAATTACCATAAACTTCAGACTAAGGATTACATCTGAGGTGAGGCTCACTGCTCTGAGAAGTAACATTGCAGGAGACTTCCAGGGTGCCAAGGGTGCTAATTTCTTGACTTGAATGGTGGTTACATGGAGGTTCGGTTTATAACTATTAAGTCATAGATGTCTCTATTATGTTCAATTTCAGAATTAACAAAATTTCAAAAAAAAGTAAATGGAAAACTTGTATCTAAACTGTAACATGTCTACAAGCTAGTGAATTTATTAGTAATTATTCAGAGTAATAGTAACAGATGTTCAATTAACTATCTTTATTATTTAATTGTCTGGAATCAATTTAAATGGTTTATTTATTGAATCTTAAATTACTCAGCATTCAGTATTTTGGATTGTAGAGGGGATTCCTGTAATGAGTTGAGCTTAGAGTGTACAGGCATTTTAAGATTATGTGGTTCTGTGAACTAGCTGTCCTGTAATGAGCTGAAATAGTTAAGCAGATTACAGAAACTTCTATGATGATTTACTGTATGAAAGATTCCAAGGGTAGACAGTTGGATTTAAGTACCCTTAAGATGCCTTCCAACAGTAATCAACAATTTGCAAATTTGGGCTACATGTCCCCTCTAAGAATCTCACCGCTTTCTCTCTCATTTACTAACATTTATATAGAGGTATTCATGGGGTCGCAAAGAGTCGGACATGACTGAGCGACTGAACTGACTGACTGATATAGAGGTATAACTGTAAGCAGTTGAGCATGAGACATGAAATGAAATTACGAAATTAGCTAATAATGGTAGCAGGTACAACAGATAAAAAACCACATCTTGTCAGTCAATTTTTTCTAATTCATCTTCTTGGAAAGATGGTCTTCTCCACCTGGGATGCCATGCAAAACCTTTTGGCAGCTTCTTGAATTCTTTAGAGACTTTCTTATCATAAAATAATGAAAGATATGTGGTTGACATTCATAGGGCTAAATATGATGTACAAAAGGTTTATTTTCACTTTGAAAAGGGACAATAAATAAGTGAACCAAAGTCAAGTCTAGCTATAAAAAAATTATAAAAGAGAAGAGGTGTAATTTAGTTAATTGGACGGGGTCGGTGAAAAAACCTTTGGCTCTTTATAAGCCACTGAAGGGCTTCCCAGCTGGTGGTAGTGGTAAAGAACCCGCCTGTCAATGCAGGAGACATAAGAGATGCAGGTTCATGTCCAAGGTTGGGAAAATCCCCTGGAGTAGGGCATGGAGAAACCCATGGACTGAGGAGCCTGGCGGCCTACAGTCCATAGGGTCTCAGAGCTGGACACGACTGAAGCGCCTTAGCACAGCACATATACAAGTCACTTAATCTACTAGAAAGAAATAAAAGAACAAAAATACAAAAGCCATTGTGCCCTCCTTTAATAGTAACTGGCTACTAACCTGTGACAAGTTAGAATAACTTAGAAATATATAAGACTAGTTAAGAAAGGGAAAATGGTTAATAAACAGCCTGCATTTTGACATCTTGTAAAAATGTATGAGACTCACCTTTAACAAGGGATAATTGATACTTGCAACCCATATGTTGGTAAATGGCGCTTCCAGGATAATTGCATCAGCTGGGAATCCTTGAAAAATAATAAAAAAGAACTCCCCTATCATATTTAAATACTATCTTTCCTAAATAAGGGATCCTCATCTTGTACATGAACTACCTGCATCAAAATCATTTGCGAATCATAATAAATTGTTAAATTTGTGAATACAAAGTAATGACACCACACCAGACTTCGGTGAGAAGTCAGGATCTTGGGGGTGGGAAATGTGAGAATGTGCATTTTTAACCAGCACCACTAGAGATTTCATTTCTGTGCACACGATAAAGAAAATCACTACCTTTAAAACAAGCAGATTTTCACGACTTGGATAATTTAAAAAAGCAAAGTGTTATAGGAAGGGAGAGTGTCCTGCAGAAGCTGACTAGGTTGTTTTGGCCAACACTCTGAAAACAAAAGATCAAATACTGAAGTTACCATATATGGACTTTAAAATAACTTATTGAAAATAACAAATTGTAAAATAGTGAAATATTTATCTTACTGCCACTCTAGAACTCTATGCCCAGTAAAAATATCCTTTAAAAGTGAAGATGAAATAAAAACATTTTCAGACCAAAATTGAAAGAATTCCTCACTGACAGACAGGTAGAAGAAAAATCCCAGATGGAAGCATGGACATGTTAGAAATAATAAAGAGCAAAGAAAATGGAGGGGTAAATCTAAATATTAACTTTATAACATAAGAATAATAATGTTCTATGGAGTATATGATATAGAGAAAATTAAAATACATGTTAGCAAAAGTTCATAAGTTGGGCACTTAATGGATTTAAAATGTTCTAAGATAATTACATTATCCAGAAAGTGAAGTATTCATTTATGTGGGAATTTAGTTCAGGTAATTCAGCACTGTCAACACTAAAGGAGCCAGGAGAGCTTAAAGGAGCAATGAAATGATGTTTGCTTTATTCCCATAAGTAATTAAAATTGTGTAGAGCAGGTGACATGCTTTAAAATGTTTACGTAACTCACCTTTTTTTTTTTAATTCTAAATTAGCAATAGTCACTTGGTTGACTCTGGTTTTTATTTACTTATCAGTGTACATAACTCACCCTGACCTGTACTGCCAAGTAAAGTTTAAGATATAATGCAAGTGATTACAAGCTTTCAATGCATGTCAGAATCAAATCACCTGGTCCTATTCATAGAGTATCTAGTTCATGAAGACAGCCAGGATCCAAGATACCTGTGTTTATAACAAACACCCCCAGCAGATTCTGATAAAGGCAGTTCTCAGAACACTTTGAGAAACACTGACATATTACATAAGGAGGGCTGCAGAAAGCAAGTCCTGCCTACTATTGCATAAAGTATAATTTCCCCCTTCTGTAGCAGATTACTCCATAACAATACTTATTTATCACTTCACATGATTGCTCTTTTAAGGTAGTTTTAACTCTTTTCTTAGTATTTACTTTTAATTTCATGCCTCCGAAAACCAGCTATTGCTTTATATTAAATACAAAAAAAGAAAGTTCATTACACTATCCAAAACTGCCCAAAGTTGGGGTGCTTGTAGGTATCTCTATGTTCAGATTGTATAGAATAGTCTCTTCACTGTTTTTATTTTCCCATCTCAAGCCGAGAAATTATACCATGTAAGCATTTTATCATACCCTTCTCTTCTAGAACTTTTGCAGCATTTGTTGCAACTCTGTAAAGAAATGGAAATTAGTACATGTGAAGCAGTGACTTAACAGTCAAGTAAACAGTACAAAATGCAACTTCCAATATGAGCATCTGATGAAAGCTCTTGACCCTCAAATGCACACAAACACAAAATCTTGCACAGGATTTCAAGGGATTCCACTGGCCCTAAAGAAGAATCCTTTCATTTAAAACTCTCAAGGAGAGTTCTGGAATGGACTTCAGTGTCATAGATAGCCATAGAGTTACACATCCCCTTGAATTACAAACAAGCACGCTGAGGTATAAGGCCCCTAGCACTTGTGGAACCTGAGAGAAACTGTCTCCTAGCTCAGGGGTCCTCCTGCTGCTCACTGCTGCCTATGATATCCCAAGGATCCAGCTAAAGACCCATCTTCAGACCCCACTTACCCTGTCCCCAGAGAGTGGCCCCAGAGGCACACAGGGGTGGTACCACTTCTCGCCTTGGTCCACTCATAGACACAAACTGCATCTGCAGTCAGTCCATCCTCCGTGGGTGTACCCGTCGAGTCCCCGAACCCTGCCCACAAGGAAAAGCAAACAATATCACTACCTCCAAAATGAGGGCCATCAAAAGCCCCCTGCTTATTGAAAAATTTTTGTACACTGTTCTTAACACATACCTCTGTAGTCAACAGACAAGACATGAAAGCCGCCATTACTCAGCACCTGGATGACAAAGGAGCCGTTATCACTTTAATTAGGAGATGCAAGCAAAAAGGTGGTCTCACCTCCTCAACACTTCCATAAGCCTGGTGGTCATGGTTAATAGGTAGAGAAAAGATCCATTTCTGAAATCTGGTGTTTGACTTCCAACTTAAGATCAGACTCAACAGAAAACAGCAGAGCAGGATCACACAGCCTGGGTCACACCCTTGCTCCGTCACTTACCAGCTATCTGACCTTGGTCAAGCCACTTAACATCTGTGTAATCTAATCTGAGAAGTGAAAAACAATACTTTCAGGATGGTTGGAAGATTGCATGAGATGATGTATTAAAGTACCTTGGGGACTTCCCCAGTGGCCCAGTGGTTAAGAATCTGCCTGCCAATGCAGGGGGCACTAGTTCAATTCCTGGTCCGGGAAGATTTCACAGGCCACAGAGCAACTCAGCCCATGTACCACAGCTACTATAATCCATGCAACTGGGAGCTCGCACTCTGCAACAAAAGAAGCCACGAATATAAGAAGCTGGTGCACTGTAATGAAGAGTAGCGCCCCTGCTCATTGCAACTAGAGAAAGCCCACACACACAGCAAGGGAGACTCAACAAAGCCAAAAATATAAATTAATAAATTCAAAGCACCTTGAAAGTGTTAAGTCACTCAGGCATCTCCAACTCTTTTCGACCCCATGGACTATAGCCTACCAGGCTCCTCTGTCCATGGAATTCTCCAGGCAAGAATACTGGAGTGGGTTGCCATGTCCTTCTCCAGGGTATCTTCTGAGGAAAGGATTGAACCCAGGCCTCCTGCATTACAGGCAGGTTCTTTACTGTCTGAGTCACATAGTGAATATCTTTTGTAGGAACTTCCTGAAGGTAAGAATGCTACATAGAGTTGTAGTAGAAGCAGTCAATAATGGGAAGATATTCGTATTAAGTATGAACAGGTAAAGAGTTAATATTGATCAAAAATAAATAACTTGATTACATGAAACCACTTTCAAGCCCTGAATAGATAAATGAGAAAAGAATATAAAAACATAATTTTAAATGAAGAAAATACAAATGACAGATGACGAGAAGGGAGATATAGGGGGACAAAACTTTACTATGCAGGCACTTTTAAAGTTTTATTTAGTTCTCACAACAGTCTTAGAAGGTAGGTATTATCTGCATTTTACAGATAAAGAAACAGGGCCTTGGAGAACTTAAGTACCTTGTTCACACAGATCCAAATGGCCAGAACTTGAACCACAGCAACAGAACCAAGATCATACCTGGGCCTGCCTAGGTTCAAACACTGTGCTTCCCCCCCAGACATAGATGTGGGAGAAAAAAGAGAAAAGTGAAAGTGTTAGTCTCATCCAACTCTTTGCAATGCCATGGACTGTAGCCCGCCAGGCTCCTCTGTCCATGGAATTCTCCAGGCAAGAATACTAGAGTGGGTTGCCGTCTCCTTCTCCAGGGGATCTTCCTGAGCCAGGGATCGACCTCCAGTCTCCTACATTGCAGGCAGATTCTTCACTGTATGAGCACCAAGGGAGCCTTTAGATGTGAGACCCTGAACTTCAAATACAACTGAACTAATAATGAAGAAGTAAATGGAACTTTTTAACATTTAAACTACATCCTTTCCAAACAAGTTATCCAAGACCCAGGGCAGTTCAGCATCCAGGGAAGCTGGAGCACCTGCGTGTTGCTTGTGGTTCCATAAGTTGAAGAACCACTTGACAATCAACTTAAACAACAGATCCTACTCCCAAGAATTTATCTCCAGGAAAAAATTCCAAAAGAATAAACTACCTGCTTAAAGTTTTCTGTAGTAATACTATTCTAAAAGAATTTAGGGGAAAAAATTATATCAAAGAGTAGAATATTTAAGTAAATAAATAATTGTCAATAATGGAGAATGAGCACCCTTTAAGTTGGTAACTATGACATCTATGGAAAAACATCAAAGAATATTCTTAATAAGTAAAAGAACGCCACATAAAATTATATATATAAATAATCAGTAACATAAAAACTTTATAGAAATTAAAAACTAGGAATGGCACATAAATGAAAACATTTACGTGCTGTATGATTGAAGTGATGAATGAATGAATGAGAAAGGGGGAGAGAGAAGAACAATTTAATAATGACATAATTATTTTAAAAAAATTGCCTATCCAAAGGAAACAATGTAGAGCTGAGGAAGTTTGGCCAGGCTGGAAAATGATGACTATGGTCTGTGGAATCCAGAATCTGCCCGGAGGAAGAAGTCTTATCATAGCATCCCTACACATCCCACCCACCACCAGGAGGATCTGGCTACTCTTCACATCTACACCTACGACTCTGCTCCTTTCTATGCACATAGGAGACATACAGTTGAGCTTTGCCAAGAGTAGAAGAGGAAAAAAATACATATTCTCACAGTCATCAGCATCACACCCTCCCATTTGGAAAGTACAAAGAGTGGGGTGTAGAAAGCAAACCTAAAAATTAATAGGCATCATCACCCCAGGCAAAATGGTAATCCAGCCTACCCACCACACAGGGTGATAGAGAGGGGAGGAGTAGACAGGAGAGGATGGCCCTGTCTGAACAGGGGAAGGGGGATGAAGATGGTGCTCGAGTGCTGAGCCTGGCAGGATTCTGGACCCCATTCATGCTGTTAAATCAGGAAAGGGCTCTGTGGTGGGAACTGGCTTGTGGGAGGACAGATCAGGTCCTGGGATCAATAACTAGACAAGCAGCAGGATCACCTGAGGGAGGGATTCCTAATGACCTCATGGGGAGTGTGGGAGGGCTAAACAGTAGCTCGCCAGCCAGCTCTGAGTCAGACATGGTGAGGAGGAGAGCCTGCCATCTTCCTCACGCTGGGAAGTGCAGGGGCCGCCCCAACAAACCAGAGCAGGTAGCAGGCTGGTGAGGACGCCAGGCTGTGGCTGGCCACCTTCCCTCTGCTGAACTTTTTGTGGGGCCAAAGAAGAGCCTGAATGACATAAGAGCAGACATTCTGTCTTTATCCCGTACCACAGAAAGGTTGCTCCTGGTAGGAGTGGTTTTTGCACTTAATATATTTTCTCAACCCAGCCCTCAGAGAGAGCAAAGAAATGTGTCTTCAATTCCTTCTGGTGATGAAAGGAACAAATCCATGAAAGTGTTTGAGACTCAGAGAGGCTGACATCTGTTTCAATCCCCCAAGGTCAATTTAGGAAAAGCAGTGCATTCAAGGGACTGTAGGTCCTAGGCACCACCACCCGCCCCCTTGCTCCCACACCAGGGAGCTCTCAGGAAATAACCTGGCTGTGGGCTAAGGAAGACCTTAGGGCTGTAGCCCAGAAGAGAAGAAATGGAAATGTAAAATCGGTGCCTTGAGGCCCCTTCAGACATACCTTTACTAGCTTGAGTCTATGAGAAGCTGCCCTGTAGAGAAGGTTTGAAAGAAAAAGTAAGAATTAGGAATTATGATGACACATTCAACAAAAATCACCATCATGCTGCTGGCATCTGATCTCACTACTTTCTTTTTCAGGTGAGACAAATAAATAACCAGGGGAGAGGGCACGACTTCTTGGTGTCGGAGCCCCCATGCCTGCATCAGGGTGAACTCCCTGCCTTCCCCACGTGAGCACCGCCTGCCCAGACCACTAGCGCTTCACAACATAAGCATCTGATGAACTGCTGACCATCTATCTTCTTGCACCGCTGCACAGCAAAACCTATTTCTCAGAATACTTCTAGAAGCTAAAGGAACATAAGTCCCAGAAAGTGGCTTTTCAGGAAAAGGGATAACATAGTCAAGTTTACTAAAGTAAGATCTGCCTACATCCTGTCCACTCTGCCATGAGGGACATGATGAAGTGAGGACAGAAACTCATAACCCTGGAGGTTCAAGAAACACTTTCTTCCAAATAACAATAGTCTGCTCTCTATGAACCACACAAAAGGAAGAAAAAGATGACTCAAAAGACAGAGGAGTCTTTAAAAACCATTTGCATTTTTAGAACCATGTTTCTTAAATATTAGTGAGTCATGAAACCCTTGGAACCTGTGATTAAAGCTATGAACCCACTGCCCTGAAAAATGTATCCACTCTTCAAATTTCATGTACAATTCGAGGTTGGGAGTTCACAGACCCTCTGGGGCTTCTACAGATCCTAAGTCTAGAACCACTGCTTTCATCTAGGTTCCCTGTGACCTGTCATTTGGCCTCCTTCCAGCTCAGTACTGCCGGAAGCAAGCTGAGACTTCAGGACAGAGGAAGGTAGCTAGTCCCGAGCCAGAAAATCTGGGAAAACTGGGGGCAAGAGCCGATTCACTCAGAGGGCAGACGTTGATAGTGAGACCCACAAGACACTTAAAGAAAAGTACATTGTAACACCGTACCCAAGTTTGCACAACCAGAATAATGTTAAACAATGTTGAAAAATGTTGATTTCACAAGAAATCTCTGTAAATGTGACTCTGAGGCATGAACCTCAAGAAAGCCCCCTGAGCAAAGGCAAGGCTTGAGAAAGCCATTGTCTGACACAAAAGACAGTGAGGAAAAGAGACAGAGGCGAGGGAGCTGAGGGGCAGAGCCCAGAGCTTGTCAGTGAGTTTGAAGTGCCCCCCCCCCCCCCCCAGAGACTGGGCGAGGTCTGCGGGTCTCTGAGGAGCACCGCCCCTCCCCCGCGCCGACAGCCACAGTCAGAGCCAATATTCGTCACCCACCGTAATGACACAGGCCCAGAGGGGCTGGCAGCGAATCAAAGAAGAGCCAGGCTTCCAGGAGGCACTTTGTTATAAAGCAAGGTTGGGATGACAGGAGTGGGCTGCGGCATCAACATTCCAGGCTAGAATTAGCCAGGTGGCCCCCCAGAGCCTGGGATCAGAATTCCAGGGGATCTCTTCTGGAGATCATACATTTGATTAAATCTCCATGTGGTTCTGTGAGAAGACCATTGATGTGGAAACTCTTCCTTATCCTCCATACCGCATCCATATTTCCTATCAAGTCATCCATGGCTTCAGTTCATCATCTCCAACACTCTTACAGAATAAAGCAACACTGCCTTCTTTGAAATCAGTATCCCCATTTTGAAGTTTGTCTCCCTTTCAGGTCAGGATCCACATTATGCTACATATGGAATATATAGTCTTTTTTTTTTTTTTAAAGAGAAGCCTATTGCTAGAACACCCTCAAATTCCAACAAATGGAAACAAATGTGTGGAAGAATGCTTACAGAGTTAAAAACAGCTCTGCCACAGGAATGAAACACTCTTTTGCTCTGTTTGAGGGGAAAAAAAAAATCCAAGCAAAGGCACTGACCTGTGTTGTGCACTGCCATGAAGATAAACAATAATTGGGTTGCCATCACAGAGGGCTGCTTCATACCAGCTCCGGCCCTTCCCCTTAGCATCCTCCCCCCGGCAGCTGGGAACCGTGTGCCTGAAAAGTAAGGCAAGGTTTTAGCCAGCATGGACATAGAGGAGAATTCTCTATCCTCACCAAAAGTCTAAAACCTCCTTGTGTCAATCAGATACATATTTATGTATATGAAACATATTATATACAAAACCACCAGGGAAAGCCCATATTAATTATTAGAATATATAATAAGTTATCATTTTATATGTAAATATTTAATCTATTTATATACAAAATTTATCTGAGTAATATATGCATGGGCTTCCCAGGAGGCCCTACTGGTAAAGAACCCACCTGCCACTGCAGGAGACATAGGAGATGCAGGTTCGATCCCTGGGTCAGGAAGAGCCCCTGCAGAGGGGCATGGCAACCCACTCCAGTATTTTTGTCTGGAGAATCCCATGCACAGAGGGGCCTGGTGGGCTACAGTCCATGGGGTCACCAGGAGTCGAACATAACTGAAGCAACTTAGCACACACACAGGCAATATATGCACATGGTACCAATTAAAATATAACACCACGAACATCTTATAATGAAAATTATTACTGCCCTAGCTCACCTCCCTCGTGTCCGGGGATAACCCCTTTTAACCATTTACATTTTAGTTCTGATTCCTACACCAATTATGCTTCCAAAACTGCAATTCTTAGGTGTGGCTTATTGAAATGCAATCTACTGGGTGGAAACCAGTAAAAGATAATAGATATTTGCCACCTGCTATGGGTTTGGCTGAAGAAACAAGCTGGAAAAAAGTTAAAGGGAAACCAGTTTGGGTAGGAGAAAAGAACTTAAATATGAAATTAAGCTATTCTTCTCAAGAAACCGAGTGACCTTGTGATTTTAAACACCTGAGTGAGCTCTAGTTCCCCCCCCCAACTTGTAAAATCAATAAATTAACTCTGATAACACAAATACTACCATATGACACTGGCCACATGATGATGAATCTTCAATCCTCCAATCACTTAGAGGCAAAAAGTCTGATATCAAACCCCCACGGCCTCCGTACCAAAAAGACAGGCATCATTGCCAGCTAGATAAGTGGTCATGAGGACAGTTGACTCACTCAGCCAAGGGCAGATGGGGCAAGAGCAAAGAATAAAAATATTTTCAAATTCCAGCACTATCAGTGGAACTGCATCCTACAGATTAGAAAAAAGTTATGTGAACCCATATTGGTTCCTAAATATTCCATGATCACATGTTCAAACTCAGGGAGGTGAAATATACAAGAAGGCAATGGAAAATTGGCAGCCAAGAACAAGCAGGTAGAACCAAACAGAAGAAAATGTTGAGATTAGCACAGCAAGACAGACAGTAGGATGTTCATGACCTTGTTGGACAAATACTTATGGGGTGCCTTTGCCAAGCACCATGCTGAGCAATGAAAACCCACTAACCATACCCCCACCTATGAAGTTACTGTCTCGTAAAGAAGACACACATTAATCAGATAATCACACAAGGAATAAGGCAAGGAAGAGAACGACCCGAGGCACCTGAAAAGTGAGATTCTCGTAAAGCAAATTCAAGCAGGTCAAATGTCAATACAAAGGGAAGGTGTGTGGAACAGCTTCCTCCAAGGAACACCGACCTCTCCACGGCAAGGAACACAGCACTGCTCAGCTGTGCCCCGAAACACGAGAGCCCCGCCCACTGGGCACCCCAGTGTCCGACCAGCGCACTCACCAGATTCCCAGAATTACCCCAGGTTCGACTTTGATGTAGAAGTTCACCGTGTGAGGAATCTTCAGCTCTGGTTTCTTTAAATCCACAAGAAATGGTGCTTTGACTAGAAAGTAGAATCCATTACCAACTCCCAGAATCAAAGTCCATGTCTTTTCATCACAATCCAAAAAAGTAATTAGCCTCATGTTTGACATGTTTCTAAGTTATAAGCCCTACACTCAATTCCGAGCAAAGTATTTTATTTTATAAACTAGGACGAGCCCGCAGAAGAACTGACCCCCACAAATACTCTAAAGCTAGACTTAGAAATAGCACCAGTGTGGAAGCCCCTAATAGAGTTTATTCCATTTTATCCCTGTTTCAAGTGAAAAGCAAAGGAGACCATTCACCTAAAAAATAAGAGGGTGTAGAAGAAGGTAATGAGTTTGGGGGCAGAGAGGTTTGTTTTATTTGGTTGGATGTTTTTTCTTTGGCTGCACCGGGTCTTAGTTGTGGCTCTCAGGATCTTCAGTCTTCCTTGCAGCATATGGGATCTGTAGTTGCAGCATTTGAACTCTTAGTTGTGGCACGCGGGATCTAGTTCCCTGATCAGGGATCGAACCCGGGCCCCCGGCATTGGGAGCATGGAGTCTTAGCCACTAGTCCACCAGGGAAGTCCTAGTAATGAGTGTTCCGCTACTTACATCATGCATTACTTTTGCACTAAGTAAAACATAGTCACTAGCCATAAACCATGAAATGTCCAAGATCAATGTAACACTTAGAGACACGCAGGTGACAGCACTGTCTGTGACTAGAAGAACTATGTGCCGCACTAACACAGCATTCAATAGAAACAACACAGGAAAATAGATTTCTCACATCAACCTGTCTCTCTCTAGGGATACAAGCAAAAAGAGGAAGTGAGAAGGAACAGAATACAGAAAGCACTAAGGTATCCAGATTCACAGCTAATTTGAAGGCTGAGCTCCAGGACTGAAATCCCACCCACAAGACCATGGTTTGCTGTCTATCCCAACAGTTCACCAGGATTCATCCTAGACCCCAAAGGCAATATAATTAGATTTCAGATGATTTAAGTCTAGTCACAAAGATGCTGACATATCTTTCTCACTCTGTCATAACTGTAAGGGCAGTGAGTTCTTTAATTGGGAAAATATATATATAAAGGCAGATTCACAAAAGGTACATACTTACAGAAGTTTACAAAAATCAGCATGTGCATCAGGGGAGGGCAAATGTGTTCTTTTAATGATTTACTTGTAAAGCTGTCACACAGAGTGGCAATTTTCCTTCCGAGTGTGGAACAGGAGTGTGGGAAAGATCTGTAAGATATTGTAAAACAAATAAGGTATTCAAAATCAGCCCAAGTTTTGTCTTGGTTTGTTTTTCCTTTTAACGTCCGAATCAAATTCCACAGACTGATACTGGGAATTACAGGCAAGCTGGCAGTTAAGCAAAATCCTTTACAGAACTGTGTGTAATTAGGGCAGATCCAGACCAGGCACTATGGGAGAACCAGGAGAGGAAAGGACAATCAAGCCCCCAGTCAGCTGCTCAGAAAGCCCCGGTATGATGGGATAGGAGAGGCGGGGACACGGATGCACCCAAGTCAGACTTGCTTTCTCAGTGTACCCCACAGAAAGCCAAGACTGGACCCCAAAGTCGGCAGGAAACAGGGTTCAGACTGTTCAACAGCTGCCGCAGTTTTTAATCACAATTCAGTGCTGTATGTGCTAGCTATTATTAGTATTAGCCTAAAGCTGTGAATGAATAATCGTCAGATTCCCCCCTCCTTCTGTCTGAGTCTTGGGGAAAAAATGAGCCAATGCGAGAAAAAAACCCACTTCTGAGGTGAATGGGATCGTGAGGAGCAGGGTGGAGTGCAGCAGGACCTGAAGTGATGGGACATGGGGTGGGTGGTGCAAGGGGAGCCACACACATCTTGTTTATTCTACTGTCCCATTGGCATGAACCATCCAAACTGGGAGCCACCAGCAGACAACTTATGATTTTTCCATGAGGGCCCACTCAGGCCACCTGTCTAGTCACATCTCCCATGAGAGTTGAGCGTCTCCTGCCTGAACCTTTTAGAAATAAGGGGTACAGGAAGTCACTGTCACCACCTCCCACTCCAGTTTTTGTTCACATCATTCCTTAAATGAATCCCTTTCCCTACTGTGAAAGGTCAATGGGAAGACCATCGATGTAATCAAATTATGAGGTTGTGGGGGCTGGAAAGCATGTGTGATGCACTGTTTCCATGTCCTGATTTCTCTGCTAGACCAGAGGCATCTTAGAAGATGTTACATGTTCAGGTTAATACCTGTACTTTGCAAATGAAGAGACTGAAAAGTTAAGTACCCTTCCCAAGGTCACAGAGCCAATGAATGGCAGAGCCGCGTGAATCCAGAGTTGCATGATGATCTCCAGTGAGCTGTCACAGTCCTGGTGAGTTCTCCTTGTCATCCTTGAAGCAAAAATGAGCCCCAAGAATGAGGCTGGGCTCTAGCCAAGTCCAGTTCTTACAGAAAGTTATATCAGGATCCTTTTCTCTTCTGCATCCTTGCCCCTCTCAGGGTCCCTCCTTCCTCCCACTCTCTTCTTCCATCCTGTTCCCATATTCTCAGAAGATACCAAAAGCATCAAAGAAAGACCTCTAAAAAAATTCTCCCTGTAGTGTAATAACTTAAAAATCAGCGCATTTATACATATTTGGAAAAGGCATGGAAGCAGAAGATAATGAATCTCTAATGAATTTCCAGCAATTCTGTGGGGAGCAGAAAAGATAAGCAGGCTAAGGGTGATGGACAGCTCTTCAAATACATCAGCCATAGGCAACTGCATACCCATAAAATCAGCAAAAAAGAAATGAAAATGATTGTTTCATACTTTAAAATAGCCTCTGTGAAGGTGGTTGGAAGGAGAGGACATTGTTATTCCAATTTTAGAGATAAGATACTAAAACCCAAAGAAGCCACTTTGAGCCACAGATCAAGCCCAGACAGACAGGCAGAACTGAATTCTTATGCTTCCTTCCAGTTGGCTGGATCCGGTTTTCTTTCTCCTGACTCTCTGAACTCCCGCTACCCTGCATGTTAGTCCCCCACTAAGTTGCCTTTTGAAGGTAGCAGGGTGCTTGGGAAGCAGAGGCAATAGAGGGAAATATGCTTCTGTTTTTAAAGAATAATTCATACAGGACCCTTCTCTCAAATAGCTCAAGGCACTTCTGTGAGAAGCGCTGCGGGAAGAGAACACAGTGACCAGATCCCTCCGAGCATCAATAATGCACAGCCGCTCCTTTTAACTATGGGGCTGTCAGTTTGACTTCCCCTAGATCAATAGGGGATCAAAAGTCACCAGCGGCTAATAGACCTTATTTGAGCAGAGGATGCGGTTTCAGTCCAATCCTTGCTCACGGCCAGCACATCAAACAGCCACCTTGAAGCTTTGGTGTTCTTTTGCCTACCCTTTGATCAGCTCTGGCTGTAACTGCACAGCCTCCCACAGGGGCCACAGAACCTAACTGGATGATTCTCATTGGCGCTGGAATCTGAGCTGCTACAGGGCCAATCATTCTTGCTTAATGCTCAGAAGTACCAGCTTTGGGAAGCCCAACTCTGACCACAGTTGGCAAGACAGCAATTCCAAATGTTAAGACATGCTGCACAGGCATCCTGTGCCCATTCATCCTACCAACACATGCTGATCCCCAAACACCAAGTTACCTCTTTCTCCTCCCTCCTTTCCTCCCAACCAGATCCCCTCTTTCCTTCACATCCACTCAAGTGTCCCTTCTTTTTCAAATCTTCTCTAGACAGATCTTCCCATGGTGGCTTATGCTCTCTTTTCACCCCTCCCACTAATTATAGTCAGGGCCAGAGTTTGACCCTTAAATCTTTGCTGATTTTTTTTTTTCTCACTATTAGCCCTGTATCCCCAGTGACAAGAACCACGTCCCAGCTTATGCTGCTTTTACTTTCCACTCTGCCTGGCACGGGCTATTGCTCTTTGTTGTTTAGTCGTTCAGTCATGTCTGACTCTTTTGCGACCACATGGACTGTAGTCCACCAGGCTTCTCTGTCTATGGGATTTTCCAGGCAAGAATACTGGAGTGGGTTGCCATTTCCTTCTTCAGGGGATCTTCCTGACCCAGGGATCGAAACTGTGCCTCCTGCATTCCAGGCAGATTCTTTACCACTGAACCACCAGGGCAGCCTTGGGCTGAGTGCCATAAATATCCATTGAATGACAGGTTGAGAACAGAAAAGAGTGTATTTCTTTTGTAAGGAAGAAGGAGGCAAGGCTTATTGGTAGCTTTGGGGGACAGGGAAGGGCTTCCTTCTCTTTTGAGTAGGAATGTGAGCTCCCCAAGAGCAGGGGTTTTGCCTGTTTTATTTATGGCTGTGTGCCCAGAGCCCAGGCAAGTATCTGATAGCGAGTAGATGATCAATACACTGGGGAGGATGGAAAAGTTTGTCAGCCTTCTCATGGGGATTTTCTAAGTACGATCTAGAAATGTAAAGGCTTGAAGTGAAATAGGGAGAAATAAAAGGGAAAATAGCTCTTTGGGTTCCCCCAACTTCTTTCCTGGGCATGGTTTCCATTTTTCTAATTCAAAGAAAATCAGCAGCAAGAGATTTACTCTGCTGGGCCCATCCATGTTAAGAAGTGACTACATCTGATGAGACTTTTGTAAGATAAATCCATCCCCAAGGCATTAAAAAATAATCACTGTAAATATCATGGCTAAATCCTCTCCTTGAATCTCATGACACATCACACTAGATCCAGGGCTACAGGCCATCCCAGGCACACAGAGAACCCTCCAGGAATGTTTGCTGATCTAACCAGGCTCCATGAAACAAAAAGGATCTAAGATGCGGGATTTCAGTCTGCGCCTCAGTCTGACCTAAATTAGATCAGTAACTTTCAGCTCGGATGAAGGAATGCTCAAGTATTTTATTCTTTCAGAAAACATCTCAAGACTTATTTTTAGTAATTAGTATTTAGAAATAATAGGGAATTCCCAAGTGGCACAGTGATAAAGAATGCAGGAGAAACAAGAGTTTGATCCCTGGGTTGGGAAGATCCCCTAGAGGAGGAAATGGCAACCGCTCCAGTATCCTTGCCTGGAAAATCACATGGACAGAGGAGCCTGGGAAACTAAAGCCCACAGGGTCCAAAGAGTCAGACATGACTGAGCCACTGAGCATGCACCCATGTAGAAGTAACAGAAGATCCCCAACTCCCCACCTCCACTCCTCTATCAACAAAGTGGGCTGTTCTCTAAAAACGCAAAGCAGCTTTGATTCTCTGTCAAATAAGTGTTAAATAACCCACTCTATAAAGAACTCAAAAATAAAAGGTGGTAAATGCCAGCTTTCCCAAAACAGCTGTTTCAGGGATGTAAGCCCCACGATTGTGAAGTTTGAAAAATGCAACCAGTCAGGACATTGGGCCTGGTGTTCAGATCCAATACAAAAGGGGGCTCCGCCTGCACTGCGGAGCCAGGGAGAGCTGCACTCTGCCCCCTGCCCTCAGCTACAGCAGGAAGAGAAGACAGGGAATCAGGGTTGTCTTAGCCACTCAGATGTTCCAAATTGAGGTCTCCTATGCCTGGATGTGATTCCTGGATATTTTGTAGTCAGCAAAAGTTAGGCAAAACAAAACAAAGGAATACAAAGAAGAAAAGTAAACGAAACTGCCAACACCTTCCCACACCAACAAAACAAAATAAGATACCCAGTCTCTTGGGTCTGGGTTCTCCAACCAACACCTGGATTCAGTGCAACAAGACTTGTGACAGGACATTGCTTGCTGGTCGATTCAGGTAGTCTAAGATTACTGCTCACGCCAAGGATTCATGGAAGCAAGAAAATTTAAAACCTGCTGACCTAGACATTTCAGATTTAAAGGATGTAAGAAATTGGCACGGGCAATACCAAGTTATGGTTTCGAAGTACTGTGCATCTCTAGCATTGTGGAGAGGTCTTCCTTTACTCCAGGGCAGAGTTCACACTCATGGAGGTGGTTTTCTGACCTTTCCCATCTATCCAGATAGGCCCTTGACCTAACAGAATGCCATCCAAGACAACAACACAGATTATTATTGTCACTAATATTATCCCGCTGTGAGTAAAATGTCAAGGCAGTTAAGAGATTGATACAGAAGCCTGAACCAGCTCTCTGGAACTCCATTTCGGAAGCACCAAAGGGATACACGTTCCTGAAAAATCGTAGGTTTGAGTCTCACTGGCGCCGGTAGGGGCTGAGGAAACAGCCGTCCAAGAGCCCTGGGGCCTGCAGCCCCCCGTCCGCGCGGGGTGGTACCTTCCCTGCCGCGGCCCGGGCAGCGCGGCGTACAGCGCGCCGCGCACTCACCGCAGGTTCCGCACGACCATGTGCCACCACGCGGCCACGGAGTCCCGCTCGTCCGGCTCCATCCCGCGTCGCGTCCCGATCCGCCGCCACAGGGGCTGTCGCAGGCAACCGGGAGCCGGGAGCCTTCCCCGGCTTCCCTCCTCCCCCGCGAGGGCGGCGACTAGCCGGGGGCCCTGAGGCGGGTGCGGCGGGGCGTCCTACTCAGCGCCGGGCGGGGCGCGGCCGAGCCGGGCTGCCTTCGCGCACCCTCGGCCGCACGCAGTGATTTGTGATAGGAACTAGTGACCTACTCTTCCAGCAGACCACGCGCGAATTCATTTCTGTTTTATCCTATACGTCTCTGTGTGTGCGCGCCCTGCGTGGAGTAAAATACATTTCTTACTCTGACTGTAATAAAAGTCTGAGAGTTACAGCTTTAGAAGACACTCCTGAAGAATATACGCTTTCCTCCACTTTAACCCCCATTTTTTCTTTCTCCCTTTTGTTTTCCCCCTTTTCCGGAATCTTCCCTTCCCAACCCCCATCTCCTCCCTCTCTCTCTCTCTCCTTCTCTCTCTCTCCCCCCACTCCTTCTCTCTCTCTCTCTGTCTCTCTCTGTCTCTCTCTCTCTCACACACACACACACACACACACCTGTCATCATTACTATACTAAGAGTTTCTTTGGCTCCCTTCCATTGACTACTACTTTATCTGCCTGCAGGGTTATGAACTACACAATTCCTCCATGTGTCCAAATTCACCACCTTCTTGGTGTTTTGCTTACCTAGCAGCAGGTGGCAGAAACCGCTCCCCCCCCCCCTGCCACTCACCCCTTTTGCATCAGAAGCTGAGGCTTTGAAAGATTTGGTGAGGATGCTATGCTTGCTATGCAAGCATAAGTGCACTGTCTCCTGGGAGTAGAAACTGTCCTCCACTGGAGCTGTTCCAGGGAAGCCACCTGGCAAAGTGTGAGGATAAGGGGTTAAAAAAGGGAATGAGGTTCCATTTGAAAGCAATTTGATGTCAGCACCAAGACTACATCTGGGAGGCAAGGGGCAGCCTCCTCAGAGGCAAAATGTGTTCTCTAGTGTGAGCTTTGGAGGCTTTGCCAGTTGAGCAGAAGTCACAAGGGGGGACTGCTCACCCACAGAAAGTGCAACTGGCCAGGCTGGAGGGAAGCACCAAAAGGCAGCTGAGCTTTCTTCACTGCTTCTTGGAATTGCTCTAGGAATGTCAACTTGTGGCTGCACATCAAGATAGAAGCTGAATCAGATCAGGAAGGACTAAAGGAATCTAAGCCTGATTGCTGAGCCAGCTGCAGGTGGGTCACACCCTGCGTGGTGAGAAAGGTTATGCCAGCATCAGATGCCATCCCTGGAGTCATTCATCAGTGGGTCTGGAATCTCCGAGGTCTTATTCTGGGGAGCTCCAGAGGATCCCCTGGGGCATGCCCTGTGGAGGTGGAAGGATCAGAGATGGGGGGCAGAAGGGGAGGGAGAGAGAGCAGATGCTGTTGGTCCCAGATTCTATGTCCATCTGTTTACTCACATTGAAAGCTCAGAGGCCTATGTACTGATTGAGCAAAGTTGTGAGCCCCAAGTCTATGGAAATGTTTGAGATGCTCAGCAAGATCTCTGAAGTTAGAAATCACTATGGCCCATTTTTTTTTTACTTTTTTTTTTTTTTTTTTTGGACCATTTTTTTTAAACACTGTATAAATTAAAACCCTAAGAGAACACAGCCTGGTACTCTGTGATGACCTAGAGAGGAGGGATGTGGGGGAGGGGAGGAAGACTCAAAAGGGAGGAGATATATACATATATATATGTATATATATAGTAAAATTATGGTTGATTTGCCTGTTTGTACAGCAGAAACCAAAATAACACTGTATAGCAATTTACCTCCAATCAAAAAATTTTAAAAATTTTCTTAAGTCCTGGTAGAAAACTTTCCCCAGCATTAATAGTCCCTTTTCAAAAGACCTACTGTCAGTCAGAGAGCAGAGTCTCTGCAACGATTTGGCAAAATATAAAAAGCAAGTGACTCATTTATTCGTTAAGCACTTTTTTCCTGTGTACATGTTAGGTGCCAGGCACCACATTTGGTGTTACAGGGACACAAAGCAGAATCCTATCTGGCAGAGAGACTTATCTGCAGATAAAATGATAGCACAAAATAGGGATTGAAGAGTGCCCTTAGGACAGAAATCAGTAGAGTTGTGGGAAGGGGTGTTCCAAGGTCTGGACATGGAGAAAGGGATTGGCTACAAAGGGACATGAGGGAACGTTTTAGGCTGCTGGAAATAGCCTATCTCTCAAGTGTGATGGTGATTGCATGACTGTACACATTCCCCAAAATTCACTGAATTGGAAACCTTCCAAGGTTGAATTTGACTAAACATAAATTATACCTTAAAAAGCCTGACTTATAGAAAAGTGACCTAAGAAATGCACAGATAAACTGCATAAGTGAAAACGTCCTTTCTGATGTCATAGAAATGGCGAGATAAATCTATGGGTATGAAACCGATATTGAATGTTATTTGTGCTTCTAGTAGGAAAAAAGATCCCACTTAGAGATAGATTAATTTTACCACTTCAGATTATTCTAGAGGAAAAGAATGTCCCAAACAGCTGTCCCATATAGCTGTGGCGGTAAACCACTGGTGAGACAGCGTTTGAGGAACGAAGACCTGGCAAGCAACAAATCACTGATTTTTCCATTACTTGGAGAATGTTTTTTCTTGGAAGGAAAATATTTAATCACTTTGAATTTTCTTCTTTTTTGTGCTTTGTGCTTAGTCACTCAGTTGTGTCTGACTCTTTGTGACCCCATGGATTGTAATCCATCAGTCTCCTCTGTCCATGGGGATGCTCCAGGCAAGAATATGAGTGGGTTGCCGTGCCCTCCTCCAGGGGATCTTCCCAACCCAGAGATTAAGCCCACATCTTTTGCATCCTCTTCTTTTATTGAGATATAATTAACATATAACATTAAATCAGTTTCAGGTGTACAATATAATGATTCCACATTTTTGTATATTTTGAAATGATCACCACATTAAATCTCATTAACATCCATCACCATAGTTATAATATTTCTTTTCCTGTGATGAGAACCCTTTTAAAATCTACTCTCATGCTCACTTCGACAGCACATATACTAAAATTGGAATAATACAGAGAAGATTGGCATGGCCCCTGTGCAAAGATGACACGCAAATTCATGAAGTGTTCCATATTTTGCTCCCCCCCCCATATCTATCCCCCACATCCACAGTCATAATCTATTCACATCTATCAGTTCAGCTCAGTTCAGTTCAGTTCAGTTGCTCAGTCGTGTCCAACTCTTTGTAACCCCATGAATCGCAGCACGCCGGGCCTCCCTGTCCATCACCAACTCCTGGAGTTTACTCAAACTCTATGCCCATCGAGTCGGTGATGCCCTCCAACCATCTCATCCTCTGTCATCCCCTTTTCCTCCTGCCCCCAACCCCTCCCAGCATCAGGGTATTTTCCAATTAGTCAACTCTTCGCATGAGGTGGCCAAAGTACTGGAGTTTCAGCTTCAGCATCAGTCCTTCCTGTGAACACTCAGGACTGATCTCCTTTAGGATGGACTGGTTGGATCTCCTTGCAGTCCAAGGGACTCTCCAGAGTCTTCTCCAACACCACAGTTCAAAAGCATCAATTTTTCGGCACTCAGCTTTCTTCACAGTCCAACTCTCACATCCATACATAACCACTGGAAAAACCATAGCCTTGACCAGACGGACCAGTGCTGTAACTCACTCATAAGCAAGGTAACTTAACCCATCGAGGGCCCCAGGATTCAGTCTGCAGTTTCTCCTCCAAAAAAAAAAAAATCTACTCTCTTAACAATTTTAAAATATACAATACAGTATAATTAACTGTAGCCACTAAGCTGTATATTACATCCACAAGATTTATTTATTTTATAACTGGAAGGTTGTTTTGTATCTTTTGACCCCTTTACCCATTCATCCATCCTCATTCCCACCTCTGGCAGAAGCAACCAGTCTGTTCTCTGTATGTATGAATTTAGCTTTTGTTTATTTTTAGATTCCACATATAAGTGAGACCTTTGTCTTTTGTCTCTCTCTGACTTATTTCACTTAGCATAATACTCTCAGTGTCCATCAATGTTGTCACATACGTGGCAAGATTTCCTTCTTTTAATGACTGAATAATATTCTACTGTGTATATATATATATATATATATATCACATTTTCTTTATCCATTCATCCATTGATGATCACAGCTTGTTTCTATGTCTTGACTACTCTACAGCTACAATGGACACTGGACACATATCTTTTCGAGTTAATATTTTTAATTTCTTCAGATAAATACCTATAAATGGAATTGTTGGATCATGTGGTAGTTTCATTTTCAATACCAATTTACATTCCCAACTGGGCATAAGGTTTCCCTTTTCCCCACATTTTCACTAACAATTCGTATTTCTTGTCTTTTTGGTAACAGCCATTCTAACAGCTATGAGATGATATCTCATTGTAGTTTTGATTTGCTTTTTTCTGATGATTAGTGATGTTGAGTACCTTTTTGTGTATCTGTTAGCCATCTGCATGTCTTCTTTGGAAAAATGTCTGTTCAGATCCTCTGCCCATTCTTTTCTTAAAATAAACAGCTTAATTGAGATATAATTCACATACAATAAAGTTCACCCTTTTAAAGTATACAATTCAGTGGTTTTAGTATATTCACAGAGTTGTACATTTATCACCACTAATTTTAGAATACTTTCATTCACCCCAAGAAGAACCCCCATATCCCTTGCTGGCTCATGTGGTAATTTTATGTTTAATTTTTTAAGGAACTATTAAATTGTTTTCCAAAGTGGTTACATTGTACAATCCCACTAGCATGAGCCCTGTATAAAGAACTGCCTTGTGTTTTCCCATTCTCCTCCTTTTCACCCTTTTTCAATTCCATATATAGATAGCAGGGTATTAAAAAAAAAAAAAAAAAAAACACATGCTGTTGAGATCAAAATGAAACATTAAAGGGAAGTTTGAGGATAGTCCCAGAAGACAGGAAGTGAGTTAGATAACTAACTAACTCAGATCATTTATTTTTCTATGTTGTTTAGGTTTTGCATTGTCTTTACCTGTGGTGATGGTAGTGGTTTAGCCATTAAGTTGTGTCCAACTCTTGCGACCCCACGGACTGTAGCCCACCAGGCTCCTCTGTCCATGGGGTTCTCCAGCAAGAATACTGGGGCGGGGTGGGGGGGGGGGTTGCCATTTCCTTCTCCAGGGGATCTTCCCGACCCAGGGAATGAACCTGTGTCTCCTGCTTGGCAGTCAGTCTTTACCACTGAGCCACCAGGGAAGCCCTGTCTTTGCCTATATCAGATCTAATTTAAGATGATTTGCTATAGTTATAAGAGTGAATATGGAGCTATTCTCATGGGCTTGGATTTGAGTGTGTTAATACAGGCTTCCTTTTAACAAAGGGGGTGAGTTCTTTGAATAGAGTTATGAGAGTTGGACTGGAAGTACTTGAGTGCCTACTTTCTCCTAGAGAACTCTACTTTCCAAGACATAGCCTAAGGGCTCTCCTGTTCCTTGGCAAGATGGAACTCAGCTTTTCCTAGTATCTGTAAAAGGACTGGGCTGGGATTAAAAGCCAGGGGTGGAAAGCCCCTGCTATTTTTTGGGAATGCTCCTTTTCAAATTCCTCCTGACTTTCCTTAGAAGTTAGTTGTTCTGCAGGCTTCTTTCTTAGCCCTGCTTCTCTTCTTATATCAGTGTGTCCGAAGTCATGTCCAATTATTTGGGAAACTCTAGGCTACACGCAGTAAAATGCATTCCTTTGGCCAGGATCTCATCTCAAATAATGATTTGGATAATGTTCTTCGAAAATCTCCAAGAAGGAGGTATAGAATGCAGCTTGTCACTAAACTTACCTCCTCCATACCCTCCTCCAAACCTACTCCTCTTGAGAGATTCTCTCTCTTGAAGAACAGCATCATCACACACAAGTTTCCCAGACTACAAGCTTTGGAATTCACCCTTGATTATTCTGCTTCCCTTAAGCCCAGAATTTCCTCTGGATAAAATTAAGATGATTTCTCAATGTGGTATCTATTTATTTAACAAACATTTACAGAGCACATTTTATAAAATGTCTGGCTTGGGAAGCTTACACTCTAATGTAAGAAAAGAACAGGATCTACACAGATGAACAGCTCAATACCAATCTGAGATATGTCACCAGATAAAAAGCATGTATTACAGATAATGTAGTGCAGCAGGCTCAGTGATAAACATCTCTGTAGGCTGAAGAGGTCAAACAAGGAGTTCAGGGAAGTACTATTCTGTTGCTTAGAAACAGCTTTGGAGATGGGAGATAATTGTATACGCCTGTCCTAAAGGGCCCTTAGAACGTTCAGACTGGAAGATATGTAAGCAATCATTTGCTGATATTCTCATTTTACAGAGAGGAAATGAGACTCAGCGACACCAAATGATGGATGATACTCCATTCATTCGGTGTGTATTGAGCACCCACTGCATGCAAACACAGAGCATGCGCTACACTTGCTCAGAAGAGTAGGGCAAGGTGAGGCTATTTCTCCAAGGGCACCTGGATCTAGTAGGACACTAAACCTGTGTCAGAGCATCCCCAGGGGCAGGGCTGTGACGGCAAAGTTGTAAGCTGGGTTACCGGTCCTTCCACTAACCCTTGAAAAGAAAAGAATTAAAATAGTTAATCACGGGCTAGGCATTACTGCTTTGTGAGCAGTCAGCGTGAATGAATTTACCACCACCTACAGTGTCCTGTTGTCTCATTAGATATCCAGGTAGGAGATTCTGAAGCTATCTTTACCCTGTGACACAGCTGAATTCTTGGGAAGTGGAAACACTGAGGCTGATTTCAGGACAAGACACACTGGGAGGTGAGGAGAGATTCATCATCGAGGATTTTTTTTTCTTCTACTTGAGTTATTCTTTAAATGCCCCTCAAACAAGTTCAGAGTTAGAGCACTTTCCTGGTCCACATTCCAGTCATCGGGAAAGCAGAGACATGGGGCTTTTACCCCAGAGGAAGTCTTACAGGAAAAGCTAAACGATCAGGCAAGAATATGTAAAAATATCTTCTTGAAAATGAAGGCCCATGCATGGAGAAATTATTGAAGACAGGAAATAAGTCACAGCTGTAGAAAAAATAAACAGGAACTGACTTCTCAGTCCCAAGAGACTAAAGGTTTCCAATTCTGGGCTTTCTGGATGCCTAATATTAATTTGACGTCATCTGTGACTGAGTTTGTATGTGTCTCTATTTGTCTCCAAAGACGATCCTGAAAGCAGCCTCATTTCCTTAGCTTCCCTATTCATGCCCCACGTGTGTGCTCTCAGCACATCTTGAAACTAGTATATTTTTTCATCTTTGCCTTCAGTTTTTTAACAATCAGGGAGAGACCCAAGGGGACCGGACAGGAGTGCTCGCTACCTTGCGGTGCAGAGTCAAGTCGGGTAGCCTGAGGCAGGTCTTCATTATCCTCACCCGGGCCATGCATGTGTGGAACAACCCACCCCTAGAGAAGAGTTTTAAAATAATCATATGTAGTGTGAAATGAGATCATAGATACAAGGACTCTTCTTTTGAAGTTAAAATTTTTAACCCACAAATGCACAGTATTGATCTTATTTATTAATGAATGTATTTGATAGTATCTTTGTCTGGTTCCTAGCCATATCCAAAAAAAAGATGCAACTAATAAAAATAAATGAAAAAAAAAACATAAAAAAGATGATTATCAGCAGGCTTACAGACTAACACTGAAATTTAATTCCTAATAAATGCTAGTATATAAACAAGTATACGCAGAGAGGAGGCCGTGCCGAAACTCTCTTCTACTTCACAGTCTACTGAAAGGAATTAAAAATTGATGTCATCAGGGGATTCCCTCCCTTCCTTATTGTGTGTGAGACAAAGGAACATGAGAGGCTCGGGGTGGGGGTACTCTTCCCTCTCCAACCTGCTGAGAATCAGAGGGTAGGAACTCACAAAGGAGCCCGCCCAGCCCAGCAATCACAAATGACTTAGCAAACACGGGTTCATTAATCCAGTCACGAGTGCAAGTGGTACTGGGAGGTGACCCACTGAACAATGTTTAAGCAGAAAGTCTGTAGTGTTTAACCCCCCTTATAGTCTTGCACCATAGGAATTAAGAATCCTTGTGTTTGACATTACTTTGTCCAGTGTGGAGCAAAATGTCATGCACACAAGCTGTATGTGTCCCCAGCACGTAGCATAACACCTGGCACAAAGCAAATGTTTATAAGTAAATGAATGAGTAATTGAATAATTGCAAAACTTGAATCTATCTGTATTGCAATCAGTCCAGTGCTAAACGATTACAATCTTTCCATCTCATGCATTCTCTGTAACCCCTTCGGGCATCCTCTGATTCACGTGTATAAAATTCTGAGCTGCATGATGATAGAAAGGAAGAATCCAGGGCTGGAAGCTCTACTGTGAGAGCCATCACAGGGTCCACTGCTTGTTCTCACCTTCCCCACCCAGAGCCAACATCCTGGCTCTGTGTAGCCATCATGCCCTACTCTACCTTTGACCCATCTGAGGAACTGACAGGTATTCCTTCTCTTGTGAGACCCCACTCAACATTCGTCAAATGCCAGCTGTACATATTACACCCTGCTAAGTACTGTGGGGGAGAGTATAAACATAAGATAAGGCCTGTGATCTCAAAACTAATATTATAGTTAGGGAGACTCGGCATCATTTTTCATTTATTCCACAGACATTTGAGCATATGTTCTTTTTTTTTTTAATTGCAGTATAATCCCTTTACAATGTTGTGTTTCAGCTGTATAACAAAGTGAACCAACCATATGCATAAATATATATCCCCTCCCTTTTGGATCTCATTCTTACCACCCCACCCGAAAACCCATACATCTAGGTCATCATAGAGCACTGAGCAGAGCTCCCTGTGGGGAGCTACACCGCAGGCCCCCATTAGGTATCTGTTTTATCCTTGGTAGTGTATTTATGTCAAATCTAATCTCCCAATTCATCCCACCCTCCCCTTCCCTGACCTGTGTCTATGCATCCATTCTCTGCATCTGTGTCTCTATATTTGCCCTGGAACTAGGTTCATCTGTACTATTTCCCTAGATATGTTCTTAGTGCTGTTGAAAGTGCCTGGGATTCAGTGTTGAGAAGACACATATCTTCCCTTCTCCCATGATGCTGACATTCTAGAGGGGGAAGACAAAAAATCCCCATCATACGAACAGATAAATACATGATAAAAAATTCAGATTAAGTGCTATCAAATTGAAATTGGGTCATAGAGAAACTATTTTAACTGAGATCTTAATGACGAGCCTTGTGAGCAGAGTTCCAACCAGAAGGAAGCACGGGGATGATGGGGAGAGAGGGGAGACAAGGTGGGGTCGGCAGGGGCCAGCTCATGCAGTTCCGTATCCCTTGCTACTCAAAATTCGGTCTATGTGGACCAGTAGCATCAGCATCACCGGGGAGTCTGTTTAAAATGACCCCCAATCTCAATTTCCCTTCTTATACAACCAAAGGACTATCAAATTTCAGATGGCACACATCTGCCTCCAATAGAGATCACTTCTCCAAATCTCCCTTGCAGATAGTTGTGGCTATGTGACATAAAAGGACTGATCGATGTGACTTCTGGAAGTGTCCCTAAAGGACTTGCTTTTCCTGCTCTCTGGAATACAAATTCAAAGGCTCCTTCTCCAGCAGCTATTTTGGACCATGAGATGCCTTTGAGGATGGAAGCTTCTCAAGGCCAAACAGCAACAGAGAGCCCACATCCCTGCCCTGCAGAAGGTCTTATCAGCTCTGAGCTGACTACCTGTCAAACTTCTGAATATAAGAAAGAAAGAAACGTCCATTTTCTTTCTTTCTTTCTTTCTTTCTTTTTTTTTTTTTTTTTTTGCTTTTCTCACTCATTTTATTTTATTTTATTTTTCATTTATTTTTATTAGTTGGAGGCTAATTACTTTACAATATTGTAGTGGTTTTTACCTACATTGACATGAATCAGCCATGGATTTACTTGTGTTCCCCATCCTGAACCCCCCTCCCACCTCCCTCCTCATCCCATCCCTCTGAAATGTCCATTTTCTTTAAGCAACTGACACTTTAGATTTTTCTGCTGCTTCCAGCTGAATTCAGTCCTAACTAATTCAGACTCTGTATCATTATTTCTCTTATAGAGCTATAACATTTCCCCAACCTCTAAATAAAAATCAATAATCCAAGGAGATATTACTATATTCATCCTGTAGCTTAAAAAAAAACTTGTACTTAGCCTGACCCACCCCTGCCGCTCTATGGTCACACATAGAGCAATACAAGCAGCATGCTGCCAGCTGGCAGGGAGGGTGGACCCAGCAGAGGTCAGTAACAAAGGCTAGGGCACAAAGCTAAAGGTCAGTTTGAGCTCCAGATCCTCCTCTGCTTCCCTCTGGAGGGTACTTAGGGAAACGGACCCCTCCAGGCTGAACTGCTAAGTCTCAAGTCTTGGTGGCATTGCACCACCCCCCGCTCCCGAAATGTCTAAAATTGTCAAACCATCAACAGATAGCTTGCTCTGTTGAAGGCATCAACCTAGACTGATTAAACACTTCACACCAGGTCTCTGTACATCGAAAGAGCCTTTTCTTTGAAAAACTGGAGGACTGACCAGCTGGTTCTTTTTCAATGCAGTTCAGTAAGCAGCTCCGTCAACAGCCCCCAGAGCCGCCTCTGATAAAGACACAGTTGAAACCTTGTGCTTAAATGCACGTGCAACCTCCGGACATCCCTCCGGCTCCCACGTTCAGTCAGATGATTCCCTCAGAGCTCCCTCCTTGTAGAGATTCTGGAGCCCCTCCTGCCTGGTTCTCAGCTGCCTTTGCAGACCTTGCTTGGCACCTTGGCTCTTAGAGTTCAATATCTCCATATGCACCATACAGGGTAGACTTTGGTCAGAGTCATTTAAAAGGTGCAGAAACACTGTACTTGCATCTCAGTTTGTATCCCATAGTTTCAACCTTCCCCTCCAGGGCGGTAAAGCTGATCTTGACCTTAGTCCACAGGATCAGTGACTGGCAGAATTACAAAACATGAGGAACAGTCCATCAAGAGCTCTTTTTCAGTAATCCTGGCTGCCCGTTCAGACCACACCCCTCACAACTTTCCTTTGGGATTAGACATGGGGTTGGGTCTAAGAGAATCTGCCCCAATAGGTCCTATGTGGGCACTGAATTTGACCAAACTTGTTTGTTTTGAAGGAAGTAAAACCTGAGCACTCTCCCTCAGAGCTATTCCTGGACTGAACAGTGAACAATCAATACGATCCATAAATAAGCACTCAGGAACCACAGAAGGCTGCTTCAGCAGGTGACTTTGAGAAGTGACACCAAGGCTACCATTGCAGCAAAGGAAGGTTCTGGAAGGAGTGTTGGGAGCAAGTAGCCATCCCCTCCATGCACGCTGAGGAGGAGACTATTGCAACTTTTCTGCTGAAGGGAGCAGCCTCTTAATCTATTCAGGATGGAAGGCATTTTCCAAATTCCACCCATGACAATGTGATATTCTTTGTGACCCTAGTTTCTATGGAGCAAGAAGTCACTCAGATAAACTACATAGATAAGCCAGAAACAGGAAGAATTGGTGCTTAATACACCCACAGAAGCAGCCTAGTCCACATCAAGATGGGGATCCAATCTCCCCACTGAGGACAAAGGGACCAGGTGAGCACAAGGAGGTTACGCTTTGTTGTGTGTTTTGTTTGAGCCATGTATCAGAAATTATCTCACATCAGAGACTCTTGAGGCAAACCTTCAATCATGCTGAATATAAGATTTCTGTTGAAGGCTGTAAAATAAATCTAATGCACATCAGTGAATAAGTCATGTGGTTTTTCTGGAAGGGGTATCATTAGTAGGACTAACATCATTCATATAATCATAACCACTCCCTCTAAGGATTAAATTTATCACTTCATCAAAGGCACAATGAATTGAAAAACAGAGAGAGACAGACAGAAACACTATATAATGACGTCTTCCAAAATTAAAGACTTGTTGAAAATTCACCTGGTTTATACAGCTGTTACTCACAAGCATTAATTCTGTACTGTTTATTGTCATGGGAGCAAAACAGACTGGTGGAGGGTTTCCACCATTTATTTGCAGACCAGAAAATTGTGTTGTGATGTTTAGATAAGACACGCGGGGGCAGCAGTGAGCTTATGAGGAGGCCTAACAACAGTGACACTTCTGAACCAGCAAGTTTGACTCTAGACATTGAGATGCTGGCCAAGCTCTGTTTTAAATCTAGACAGAACCAATCTGTTTAAACCAAACAGAAACATTTTTTTTTTAACTTTAAAATTAAATATTAGAAAAATTTACTCTTCCTGGTGTATATTTTCTGCTGCCCACGAGTGCTTAATGTCCTTCTCAGACATTTTAGTGTTTTCAATTGACTATGATCTTTTTCAATCCATTTAGGAGTCTGATGATCTTTTAGAGCTGAGAAACTTCCTCCTGATCAGTCCAAGTTGAAGGGTGCTGGAGAAGATATCCCAATGCCAGGGGAAGGAAAGCAAGCTCTGGGTGGTGTGGCGTGGAAGGTCAGGAGGCCCACCATGCCTGGTGCTGACATCACCCGGTGGCAAGGGCTCCTTTTTAAATAGGAGGATCCAGTGGCACACCTCTTCCTCGCCAAAGATGCGCTCAGCTCATCCCCGCCTCTCTGAAAACTGAGGAACACAGACCAGTACTGGTACCTGGTTGGCTTTCATCGCTGGAAGATGTTGTAAATAAAGGTACTACAGCCAGCCCACCTTCACATCCCAGGATGGGGTGGCAGTGAGACAAGCCTAGAAGCAAAGCTGCAGATTGCAGGGGTGTTTACTGAGGGCAGGCTGGCCCTCCGAAGCGGGTGTCGGGGAGGCGGAGAGGGAGGGAGAGGGTGGGAGCCTGGCAAGGAGCCACCAGGTCAGCCCCTCTCGCTGCAGCCGACAGGAGGCCTTTGTCAAGCTGTCAGGCCAGGTTTTACTTAGGCTCAGCCGGTTGCCCTCCTGCTCCCGGCTTCCCCCCAGCACAGCTGTTGCTTCTGCTTTCCAAAGCCCAGGCCTACAGCTGTTGCGTTTCCTGTTGCCTTTGTTTGGCCCGGCCAAGTTGGAAGCGTGATGGTGGCGTGATGGTGGCTTTAAAGAGAGGGGGTGGGGAAGGTTGCCAGACCGAGATTCCTGCTCCCAGCGGGCCCCCCACTGGCCGGCCCTCCATCCTCCCCTCTTGGACCTTCAATCCAGGAGTTTCTCAACCACGTGATCTCAGGCTCAGGTGAGACGGCCTCTTTTTTGAGCATCCTGAGATGCCAGGCCCTCCTCACTACTCTGAATGTGGGGCGTTCCACCTACTTCTCACCTGCTGAGAAGCCATCAGGGAGAACAGAGCCTGGACTCGACCTCCGACGCCTGCTCTTCCCTCGGGTCCCACACCACAGGCCCTCTCGGATAAAAAGGCTTCCTCGTATGTGTTCTATTTCAAACAGTTTCTTTCTTCCACTATTAGCAGGGAAAGATGTGTGTTTATTGCCCTATTTCCATCCAGTGTCTCTCTCTGAACAAATCTGGACCTGCAATTCTTCTTCTTTGAACATGACTTCAGCCATAAAGACATGTGACTGCCTGTGTCGCTGTGTATATTTTTAAATCCGCCCAGAAGCAGAGGTTACCTATGGAGGGTAGGACTGGGGGTAGGTGGGTAAGGCTGTTTTGCTTTCTTGCTTTATACCCTTCTGTATTGTCTATAATCTTTTCCCAAGAAATGAATTCTCTCGTAAGGCTTAAAAAGAAAGGAATGAGGACAGCTCTAACTACAGTCAGGGCCATTGCCATGTTGGCCATGCCCTCGGGCAGGACTCGACACAGCAGGGTGTTCTCTTCTGTTCTTAAAAATATACTTTAGCTCTCGCTTCTCCTTCTGAAGTCCTCTTTGTTAAGCCTCTGGTGTCCCTAGATAGCCATTTCCTGAGAGCAGGCTGAGGGCTTCCTTCCTGCCCGCTCCGCACACCCACACACCCACAGTTTTTCCCTTTCTTTCTCAGAAACTCGACGCTATCAGGCAGAAGAATTGGCCAGGAAAGGCCTCCACGCAGACAGGACCACTCAGAAAGGTAGTAAGATAAACCTGCGTATTGTTCGATACTTTGAAAAGCGAACTGTCAGGAGAGGGGAAGAGAGCTGGCTCTTCTTGCACACTTTGTTCTTTGATTTGTAGTCGCTCGTTCATCCATTCAGCCTCCAAATCCTTGCTGAACAGCCACCCTACGCCTGGTTCTGACCAGCTCCTGGGTTAGGAGGGAAGGAGCCGCAGTCCTTTCAGGGAGGCCCGGGCGCTGTCCCGCAGGACGCAGCCAAGTGGCGAGTTTTGGTGAGATGAGCGGGCGGGGGCGCCCTAGAGCCCAGGGCCCAGCCCCACCCAGCCCCGCGGGTGGAAGGTTCCTGGACGGGGAGATGCCCAAGCTGAGTGTTAAAGGAGCAGTTGGCGGGGCAGAGAGCAGGAGAAAGGCCATTGCTCACGAAGGGAACACGCAATAAGAAAGAGGCCGTTGAACTTTTCAGTACACTGTGGCCCTGCCCTGAACATTCCACGTGTGTATCACCTAGCCCGCACACCCCTGTGGGCGAGTGCTCTTGCGGCCCTATTTTAAAGCTGGGGTCTCTGAGACACAGAGGGCAGAGGGATTTTTCAAAGACCTTGACGTGCGGCGCAGGGAGAGCAAGGATTTGAGCTGAGGCGCTAGAGGCCCCGCTCTAAACCTCGGTAACTCAAGAATTGAGGGGGCGGGACTTCCCTGGCAGTCCAGTGGTTAAGACTGCACTTCCAATGCGAGGGGTGAGGGTTGGCCCACCGGAAAATAAGATCCCACATGCTGCCCAGCGGGGCAGCCGAAAGGAAAAAGAGGTGACGAGGCACCGAGCTTGCTAGCAAGGGTTGCAGGAGCTTGCTAGCAAGATGTGCAGAAGTTTCACAATGCGGAGGACCAGACTTAGGTTCTAGATGGATCTATCTGCGCCCCCGGAAGAAGGATGGGTGAGGCCAGTCTAGGTTAGCAGTTAGGTGGCAGTTGCAGTCATCTGAGGGAGAAAGCAGAAGGTGGAGATGGGTTGAGAGGGCGGCCAAGCTGAGCTCCACCGCCGAGTTGGGCCGGGTCCACGACGGAGTGTGGAAGGGGGAGGTGTGATGTGGGGCACCCGGCTTAGGTGACTGAGTGGAGGCTGGCTCTTCTTAAGTAGGCGGGCACGCTAGAGGAAGAGCTGGCTTAGAAGGGGAGGAGTTAGTTAAGGTGTGGGTGGGGATTCCTTGTGGACACGATTAGGTCAGTGGCGGGAGGAAGGGAAAAGAGGACACTAGTGCCAGACATCATTTTAAAGCAGATGTACCTAACTGGGATGGAACTCAAAGGGTCTGTAAATTTTTACGGGAGAAACGTTTCATCTTCATTTTTTCTGTTATTTCACCTTTTTACATCACGTTTTATTTCACCATTTCACTTTTCTGTTACTAAAATCATAGTCTTCGATTACTAATGTGAGAAAATTGCTATAGTAGTATTAGCATTATCTATGGCTTTGTCCCCAGTAGAAATTACTGGTTTTCTGTGTCACATTTCAGTTATTGCAGGTTTCTCCAAGTATCATTAAATCTATAACTAACTTTAAAACCCTGGTAGTTAGACCTGAGTAGTTAGGCACTGAGTCTGAGTAATTAATGTGATATTAATGCATTATTACATGCATTATCATATCAAAATTTTTTATATGTTTGGAAGCTATGCTTCCAAAAATGTCCTTTGCATGAAAACATATTTTCAGATTATTTTCTTTTATATATTATGACAATATATTGAATATAATTCCCTGTTATACAGTAAATCCTTGTTGCTTATCTATTTTATGTATAGTAGTTTAAATCTGTAGTCCCATGCTCTTATTAATTTATCCCTCCCCCCAATCTTTCCCCTTTGGTAACCACAAGTTTGTTTTCCAAATCTGTGAGTATATTTTGGCTTTGTATTTAGATTCATTTTTAATGTTTTTTAGATTCCACAAATAAGTGATATCATATAATAATTGTCTTTGTCTGATTTATTTCACTAAGTTTAATATTCTCTAGGTCTGTCCATGTTGCTGCAAATGTAAAATTTCATTCTCCTATGGCTGAAGAATATTCCATGTATTCTTAAACCAATTGTCTTGATGAGCACTTGGTGTTTCTATGTCTTGGCTATTGTAAATAGTGGTGCTGTGAACATCAGGGTGCAACTGTCTTCTTGAATTAGAGTTTTCATCTTTTCTGGATATATACCCAGGAGTGGGATTGCTGGGTCACATGGTAGTTATAGTTTTAATTTTTTAAAGAACCTCCATAATGTTTTCCATAGTAGCTGCACCAATTTTCTTTCCCACCTTAGTGAAGGAGGGTTCCATTTTCTCCACCCCCTCTCCAGCATTTATTATTTGTAGCCTTTTTGATGATAGCCATTCTGAACAGTGTGAAGTGATACCTCATTATGGTTTTGATTTGCATTTCTCTAATATTTAACACTGTTAAACATCTTTTCATATTCCTATTGGCCATCTGTATGTCTTCAAGGAAATGTGTTTGGGTTTTCTGCCCATTTTTTGATTGGGTTGTTTGTTTTTCAACATTAAGTTGTATGTGCTGTTTGTATATTTTGGATATTAACTCCCCGTCAGTCACATCATTTAAATTTAAAATAAGATCATTAGGGCATCCCTGGTGGTCTGGTGATTAAGACCTCATGCTTAATGCAGGGGGTGCAGGTTCAATTCCTGCTCACGGAACTAAGATCCCACATGCCGTGTGGCCAAAAAAAGGAAAAAACAAAACCTCAGTAAAATCATTGACAGTTATCTAGTGCTTGCCAGGGGGAATGTTATGTGCGTATTAAGTCCTTTAATCCTCATAAAAACTCCATGATGTTTGCATTATGAAATTCTTCATTTTACAGGCAGGGAAACTGAGTCATGGAGAGGTTAGGTAACTTGCCTAGGGTCACATATGTAGTAAGTACCAGCCCTGGGATTTGAACCCAGGCAGTCTGCACAGAGCAGCCTCTCCACAGCGGGCCTCCCAGCAGGCACCACCAACCCAGGACTCTGCAGTCCCACCTGCCACTTTCTGACATAGCATAACTTTACTGATTTCCTATTTTCTGTCCCTTTTTACGAAAATATAGGCTCTATGAGGACAGAGTTGTTTATTTTGCTCACCGCTCTATCCCCAGTGCCTAAAACAGTGATGGGCACCTAGTAGGTCTATAGTAAATATCCTGTGATCATCTTAAACTCTTTAATATTCCTCTAAACTCTTTAATCACTCCAAGAAGTGATCTATTTGTAAAACTGTGAAAGAAAATGAAAGTAAGAGGAAACACAAAAATGGGGATAATTTGACTCACATAAAATACAGGAGGAGAAAATAAGCTTTATATGTTTTGAGTAAGAAATTAGCATTATTTTAAGTGTTTGTAATTCATGTTATCCAGTCCTACATGTCTCAGATCTGATAGATTATACTGGGAACCATCTAGGAATGATCAAAGAACTCCAGATGGTGTTGTGTACCCAATTGAGATTTGAAATAAAATTTGCGTTAGCACCTGACTACATAATTGTGTGTTATGTGATCTTCTCCTGTAATGCTCAAGGGCTGAAGAAAACAGATAAAGGGGTGGGTGCAAGAGTGAGGATTTGTTGATTGGCTGTGCCAGCGTGTCAAAGGAATAGAGGGGTTGTGTCTAGTGAGAAGAGTGTCTTAAATCCAAGAAGACTGGGGGCTACTATACAGAAGATTGAAGACCAATGCTTTGGTAGGACTGAAGATGGGTGGGATGAAGGTGAATGGGGAGGAAGAGTATAGCGCTGAGGTCACAGTGGAATTTCCAAGTTCAGGATTTCAGAGGTGAAGCAGTTCTAAGTGAAGACAAGGTCTTGTAACAGGATAGGAGATATTGATAGCAAGTGAACAGAGCTCCCAGATGAGTCACAGGACATGAGAAAACTTGATATTATGTGGGTTAGGCACTGATGGATACGTTTATCATCTTGGGCAATGATTTGGAGACTGCAAAGCCAGCTTTAAATATCACATGATGTTTAAGTATCACCTTCTCCAACAGTTGCCTTTTGCTCAAAAATACTTTACTTACAATAATTCTAAAATAACAATCCTCCCCAAATTAACAAGCTAATTCTAGCATCATTTCAATTTAGTAGGTTCATTATGAGTTTGTGTATTTTGCTTGCTGAAGGTTTGATTCTGTTCAAAAAATTATTTGCAGATAAATGCACACCAAAGAAGTGTCACTTTATAGCTTCAGATTAAAGTCCCTTTTGAGAAGATACTGAAGAATCCATATTTTATTTGATGCTACACACATCATAAAAGATCCTGTCTCCAGAAGTCCATGTTCTAAGCCTACAAGACTCTCAGTAAACATGTAAATATCATGCTAAACAATAGTAGGATGGAAAAAAGCACTTAGATGTCCTAGACACCCAACCCATGAAGTACTCCAGTTACAAATATAATAGGCCAATTTTCAGAGAAACAAAATCTTTACTAAGTATTCTCTAATGGCTTTTGACAAAGATAATAGAAGCTTGAAATTTGATGTATTGTCCAGTGAAGAGTGAGATTTCAGCTTCTTTCACTGGCAGGTGCAGCTGGGGATAGGCTAAGCAATGCTTTGTTTTTCAAGGTTTTTATCCAATACTAAGCCTGAAACATTAAAGAAAGATATCAGAATTCCTAGGTCAGCTGTACCCAGCAAGTAAATAGATTATATTCTTATTTAGGGATATTCATAGTAAGAGGCAATTCATGTGTTTCATTAAAGTCACCTAAAATGATAAGAGATTTTACTGAAGTTGTGCAAAATAGAGATTGTGCAAAAGGCATTCAACCTTGCAAGCTTTCTAACCAGGGAATAACTAAACAATTTTTCCTTTCCCCACTTAAGAAGGCACAGTGCCAGGCACCTGGTTAGTGTAGGGAAGTTTGAAGTGGAGGAATCCATACTCTAGCTTTTACATGTGAAGTCATTTTTAGACATTTTGTAAAGCTAGGGAAGCAGTTTTACCCTTCCATTTTTCTCCTACTGAATTTTCCATATCTCCAAGACAGATGGAGCACATGCAACAAAACTAACTCAATGCAGAGGATGCAATCTGGGATATTAAAAATAAAATCTTTTCCAAATCTTCACAAGCTCCTTTAAAAACACTTCCATCCAAGTGTTAAAGAAGCTAACAGAGGTGTCTAAAAATGGAAAAAAGAAGAGGTGCTCCAAAGGGTTCTTTTTTCAAAACCAGTCAGCTTTAATATTTACTTCTCAGGAAGAACTCTTTGCACAATCAGCAGATATGACCAAATTTAGTCATATGTGGATTGAAAATGATTATATCCCAGAGGGCTCTCCATTAACAATCTTTAAAAATGTTGTACCAAATCCAGAAATAAGACAAGTAGTCAAATGTGATTAATAAAGTATAATGTTAATATTTTAACAGACCTCAAATAAACATTCATTTCCATTGCATTATTCAAAAAAAATCAGTAAAGGAAATATGGTTAGGTAGATTTTGACATTTTATTCTTTGCCCTTACTAACTTTAAAGTCTTTATTATAGAAACACTGTAGCTTATATTTTACATTTTCATAATATTTAAGTTTTATATTTTCATAATATTTAAAAATAGGAACCTATCAGTCGTAGCTCCTGGGTTTTTTAATTTTCTATGTAAAACTAATTTATTCTGAGCCATATGTAATTTCAAATTTTCTACTAGTAGATCATCCCCACAAAATTGTGTTCAAATATGGCTATCCCATTGCCATCATCTGAAGAATGCATCAATATTCAATTAAATGTAAATAAAATTAATTTTTCTTCTTTTCCCCACTGGGACATATAAATAAATTGTTTGAAATGTATTACTAATGGAAATTAAATGTAAATTACTTATTTCTTAATTTATGGAGCCTCAGTGCACTGGGAATTGATCTAGCTGCTGGGGATACGGTCATGATGGAGTCAGACAAAGCCCATTCAGGCTAATAGGGGAGACTGCTAATAGCCCCAGCAGCCCTATAAACAAGCAAATAATCAAACAAGACCATTTCACATAGTGATGAGTGCTGCGAGTGAGAGGGAAGCTGCCGGTGGCATGGAGGGTGACAGAGAGTGTGAGGGCCAGAGTGGTCAGGAAATCAGAGAAGATGATGTATGGATCAAGAACAGGGTAACCAAAGGAGCCAGCTATGCAAAGAACAGAGGGGAAGGCATTGCAGGTGAAGAGAGCAGCTAATGCAGGAAGGAGCTTGGTGTGTCTGTTTGTCAAAAATGTGGCCCCGGGGGGAGGGGGGGTGTGGCCTGAGTGTGGGGGTGCTGGTGAGAGATGAGTTCCAGGTATTAGGCAGGTTGATTATGGAGTCAAGATTTGGAGTTTACTCTAAGAATGGAAAGAAACCACAGGAATTGACTGAATTTTTTAAAAGATAACTTTGTTTTCTGTGAGGCACATGGAAGGGACCAGAATGGAGGCAGGGAGATCAGGTAGATTGCCAGGAGTCTTGTAGAGACACCCCTAGGTGGCCCTTAGTAGGTGTTAGCAGTGACCACAGTGGGGATGGTAAGAAGTGTTCAAATTTCAAGTATAATTTAGAGATACAGCCTAAGGGGCTTTCTGACAACTCATTGCAGCTCCCCAAACTAAGTTCTCTTTCCTGAGCTACATTTCCAAAATTTTTTCTGAAACAATTTTAGATCCCAGCACTTTGTTCTCCCCTCCCTAGTCCTCTGCACATTTGTGTGCCCCTTTCAGTGCTCAGGAAAATGCCCCCTTAACTCTCTTAAATCACAGTTGATCCCAATGGCTTATCCAGTCATCCGTCCTAGGGCATTGGGTGCACCTCAGTTGCTATTGTGCCTGCAGGCCTCAGAAGTGACTCTCCAGACAGCCTTCCCCTAGTCCTGTCACCTTACAATTCATACCCTCCAATCGACTCCTAGAGAAATCCCCAGATGTCATTTCATACCTTTACATAACTCCCCACATACTCAAGACTTCTGCACCCTCTGGGTATCTGTCTGTAGAATGCAACAGCAGCCCCAACCACACTCAGCAGGTGGTTTTGCAGGCAAGTTCAATACCAGGATCTCTGCATGCCTCAGTTACCTTGCAGAGGACAGAGCTACCAGCAGCACGATCATGTTGCTGAGGAAACCAGGATGTAGATGTGCTTTTGCAAATTGCAAAACAACACCCTGGAATTCTCTGGCAGTCCAGTGGTTAGGACTCCATGTTTCATTGATGAGGGCATGGTTGGGATCAATCCCTGGTCAGAGAAGTCAGGTGAAACTCAACTGGTCTCTTAACCTTGTGCTTCTCCATGAACTGGTGCCCCTAAAAGAGTACTCCTCCCCACCCACTCTTGGTAAAGCATTATTTTTAGAACAGGACTCTGGAGCCAGATTGCCTACAATAGAACTCAAGTATCATTACATTTTAGTTTACATGACCTTGGACAAGACATTTAACCTCTCTGTGCCTCTGTTTCCTCCTCTATAGAGGAGAGATAATGATAATACCTGCTTCATAAGATGAGGATTATGTGAGTTACTATGTATAAAGTGCTTTGAATGACATCTGATGTAGAACAAGTGCTACACAAATATGAACTAGTAATATCATGGTCATCATTTTCCTGTCTCCCACCGACACATCACCTTCACGTCTTATTTGTGCTGCAAAATTCCAGCTATATGATCTTTGGCCTATTACCAAAAGCCCCTGGGCAGATGTCTAGGTAGGGGAGATTGTTAGGGGAGTGCATAGTGAGGTCATTATAAAAAAAAAAAAGTTGATGGGCAAAGTGATGAGGCAAGTGTCAGGGATGCTAAAGAGACACTTAATACATTGTGATTAATTTACTCTGAATAATGCATTGAAGTGAAGACATTTTTAAAGCGGTATTTAGATTAAATTACTTACCATTCTGAGGCTCATCTCACTAACCAGGAACTGTGCGGAGCAGGCAGAGGGGAGCCCATTCTTTCTGGTTACCGTTGGTTTCCCTGGGGTTAAAGGTCTGTATCTCAAGCTCTTGCTTTAACCTCATTGTTTTTAGTCACTGCAGTATTTAGGATGCTTACCAGTTTAATTAGGCTGGGTTTATCTGTGGTAACAACAGTAACACTATGTTTCAGCAGCTCAGTGACAAGGTTTATTTCATATATGTATATATACTCTTTTAATTGCTTTAAAAAATATGTATTTTCATTTATTTGGCTGCACTGGGTCTTGGTTGCAGCACATGGAGTCTTTGATCCTTAGTTGCTGCCTGCAGAATCTTTAGTTTCAACATGCAAACTCTTAGTTACAGCAAGTGGGATCTAGTTCTCCACCAGGAGTTGAACCTGGGCCCACTGCATTGGGAGCCCAGAGTCTTAGCCACTGCACAACCAGGGAAGTCTGATAAGGTTTATTTCTTGTTCATGCCACAACTTGTCACAGGAGACTTACTTATTGTATTCATTGAGGAACCAGGCTGGCAGAGGCTCCATCTCAGCGTGCTTCCCTGATCATGGGGGCACGGGTAAGGAAGCAACGCAAGCCACACATAGGCTTCAAGAAATGCCCAGAAATACCCACAGCATGCTCCTCATATTACATTGGTCAAAGCAAGGCATATGGCCATGCCTGGGCTTGAAAGGGAGAGAGCGTACAATCTTCCTGCAGGGAGGTACTCCCAAGAACTCAGGAACAAGCTTCCACAGGGAGTTAACGTGAACAGAAAACCCATCTGAAATTAGCTGAAACAGTAAAAGGACGGGGGGATATTTCCTCACCCAACAAGAAGTCTGGAGGTGGATCAAGGCCCAAGTCTGTAAATCCAGCTGTACAAGGGGGTTTTTAGGGGCCCACTTTATTTCCGTCATTATCACAGAATGGCTGCAGCAATGTCAGCCATCACATGCCATTCCAATGACATCTGGAGAAGAATAATGATGCTTCCTTCCACTAGCCTCACAATATTGAGAAAATGTTTTCCAGAATCCCTCTCAACTTCCCTTGGGTCCCATTGGTCAAAATTAAATCTTATGGCCATGTCTTAGTCAGTCACTGGCAAAAAGAATGAGACCACCTCCTGGCATGAGAAAAAGCCCAATTTCCCTTCACACAAGCAAGTCTGATTTCTATAAGAAACATGCCACTGAACATAAGAAATCAGAAAAATGTAGTCTGGTCTCACCAACTCTGGCAAGCTCCTTTATTCGGAGTGTAAATAAAGAGGGACCACAGTGTCCCCTCGTGAAAAGCTTTCATTTGTGCTTATATAATTATCACAGTGGAATAACTAGGGGCAAATAAAGCAAGCAAAACAGGCATTTAATAGGAAAGGATCATTTACCTAAGGGTCAGGGAAATAAGACACTACTTTGGATTGATATTACATCCGTCTCAAAAGAGTTGACCAAAAGAATTCACCACTCCCTTCTTTGTGATCCACCACCATAGTCTAAACATACTTTCTTCATCATTTCACTCACCACACATTATTTGCCTTTATCTGTGTATCTGTCTGTCTCCACCTGCAAGACTGTAAGCTCTTTGAAAGATATGGTCTGTTTCAACTATTTACTTTCCTGTGTGTGCTAAAAATAACAATGGATAACATCGGTTACTTGTTCACCATGTACCAGAGCCCATTCAGATTCTAAATGAGTTAATTCTTAAAATGCTCACAACTGTCTTATGAGGTCTTGTGCTGTTATTATCGATATTTTTATAGATGAAGCAGCGGAGGTTCAAAAGGTCAAGTCACTTGACCAATTGTACACAACTACTAAGTGAGAGAGTTGGATTTCAAATGGAGGCAGTCTAGCTAGGTCATGCCTCGCACATGAGCTTGACAAATGGGTGAACCTAACATACATTAATATGCAATGCGAAGGTGAGAGAGCATAGGAGTGAAGAATAAGTGCTATTATCTTTTACTGACATGTAGAATCTGAAATCAAGCATGACAGATGTAAATTCCCCGAGGATAGAGATCATGTGTGTTTCCCTTGTTCGGTATGGTTTCTCTGACTCTTAGTACAGTCCCAGCACACAGTAGGTCCTCAAATATTCCTGAAAGTGGGAGAGAGAGGAAGGGGGTCTGAGCCGGGAGGAAGGAAGAGAAATTGAATGAATAAACACAACAAATGCCCTCCTTCCTCTATATTTTCTACTGAATCTTCCTCTTTCTTATTTCCTTGGGTAACTTGGCTTCTGAAATTTACAGTAGCTCAGACCGTAAAGCATCTGCCTACAATGCGGAGGACCCGGGTTCAATCCCTGGGTTGGGAAGATCCTCTGGTGAAGGAAATGGCAACCCACTCCAGTATTCTTGCCTGGAAAATCCCATGGATGGAGGAGCATGGTAGGCTAAGTCCAAGGGGTCGCAAAGAGTCAGACATGACTGAGCGACATCACTTTCACTTTCACTTTCATGAAGGAGAGGAGGAAGTGTTGTTCTTAAGTACTCAGTTCAGTTCAGTTCAGTTCAGTCGCTCATGAATTGCAACCCACCAGGCCTCCCTGTCCATCACCAACTCCTGCAGTTTACTCAAACTCATGTCCATCGAGTCGGTGATGCCTTCCAGTCATCTCATCCTCTGTCATCCCCTTCTCCTCCTGCCCCCAATCCCTCCCTGTATCAGGGTCTTTTCCAATGAGTCAACTCTTCACATGAGGTGGTCAAAGTATTGGAGTTTCAGCTTCAACATCAGTCCTTTCAATGAACACCCAGGACTGATCTCCTTTAGGATGGACTGGTTGGATCTCCTTGCAGTCCAAGGGACTCTCAAGAGTCTTCTCCAACACCACAGTTAAAAAGCATCAATTCTTTGGCGCTCAACTTTCTTCACAGTCCATCTCTCACATCGATACATGACTACTGGAAAAACCATAGCCTTGACTAGACGGACCTTTGTTGGCAAAGTAATGTCTCAGCTTTTTAATATATCTAGGTTGGTCATAACTTTCCTTCCAAGGAGTAAGCGTCTTAATTTCATGGCTGCAATCACCATCTGCAGTGATTTTGGAGCCCCAAAAAATAAAGTCTGACACTGCTTCCACTGTTTCCCTGTCTATTTCCCATGAAGTGATGGGAAATGCTCTCAAAGAAAGGAGTTTAAATGCAACATTGTTGCAGGGTACCCAGGCCTATCTGCTACCATAAAATTCACTTAGCTTTTGAAACAATGTATCTTATATACAGTAGACTTTTCCTCACACTGAAGCATTTTTTTGGAAACATTCTTAAAGAGTTTGGACTTGTGTTTTTTCTTCTAATTGTGTGCTGCCTGAAATGTCAATGCAACACAGGAATGGCAGTTCCCACGTGGACAAACTGATTAATTTTTAAAAAATCAATGCAAGGCCATAAGCAAATGAGCAGCAATAATTAAAGGCCAGGAAATGGCCACTGTCGGTTAGTGGAACTATTTACTCCAGCAGCCCCTCCACCAGCATTGTTTCCCATTGGGTAATGGGCTGTGGATGCTCAAAGCACTATTTTTCTTCTTTCAGCACCATTATCATAAGACTCTGTTTCCATCATTCATAGAATTTCACAGTCCATAGACACAGCCATACAAATTTGATATATCAGATCTAATTTTTAGATTGTATAGACTCCTCACTTTAATTTTAATCAGCAAAGTAAAATCATACTGAAACCAAAGCATTGCACTTTTGTCACAAGTGAATTTCAAGTGTTCTTATTCCTAAAAGGTGTCCAAGTTTCTGTCATTGATTTTCTTGTTTTGATTCCTATCCAGAAAGCTAATTTTTAAAAGTGTCTCTTTGGTCTAACCTTGAACTAGAACTTAATGAGTCTCCGAATATGTGTTTGTTCTTTATTCTCAGATTACTTTCCGATTTCATTCAAATGTCTTTGAGTTATTAGGGTTCTCTAGTGTCTCCTTCAATTTCAGCATATCCAAAAATGAACTCATTGATTTCTTTCCCATCTGGATTCTTCTTGATTCTTTTACTTTGCTGATGGTACCATACCATCCTTCACCCTCTGATCCAATGCAACACTTTGACCACTTTTGATTGCTCTCATTTTCCCACCTACATCCAGTTAGTTTACAAGTCCATTCGCTTTGATCTCTAGATCCATCCTTTCCTTTCTATTTCCATGCCCACTGCTCTAAGTCAGCCACTTATCATCCCCTTGTGAAATATTGCAGTGATCCCCAAACTGACTTCTGTTGTTTGCCTCTTATCCCTTCAACCCATCCTTTACATTTCCACTCAATTATTTTCTAAAAGAGAAGTGTATCATTTCTCCCCTGCTCAGAAATCTAAGATGAACAGTATTTTAAAAGCCCAAACTTTTTAATGACATTCAAGACTCTTCTTCCTTTACTCCCAGCTTACCTTGGTGGTCTCATCACCTTTCACACCCCACCATTACCTTCATTATCCCTGCACATGTATGCATTTTCCCCAGATTTATTATGACCTCCCTCAATTCCATCTGTCTGGTGAAATCCAAATAACCCTTCAAGGCCGAGTTCAAATACCCCTCCTTTTATGGAAAGGTGCTCGAGCACCAGGCAAAATCAGTCACTCCTTCCTGCTCTCGTAACATTTTGTTTATATCATTATATCCTTGTCCTCAGTCAGGTTCCCAGAAGATGATCCTGAGAGGAAGGTTTGTAGAGACAGGTTTTACTTCGAGGGTGTTCCAGAAGACAGAGACTGGCAAGTGAATGAGGGAAATGGGACCAGGAAAGAGAAGAGACAGAACATGTGTGAGACTGGGTGAGACTAGGCAAGAAGTCCAGGAGCAGTCGCTCAGCCTGATCTGGTGGGACATTAACTGAAGTCCTTCTCTAAGGCAAAGGGAATTGGGCTTTTTTATTCCCACATTGAGCACTCACTGCTAGAATTAGGCTCCCCAGCACTTGCTGCTCTCCAAATATGTACCTTGTACCCAGGGGCAGCCACTAAAGAAGAGTTGTAGGTGCAGCCCAGTGGAAGCAAAACCTGTCAGCTGATGGAGGGGCACAGAAATGGGGGAAGGGATCCCTGAACACCCAAGAGGAGGGCAGACAGTGTCAGCTCTGCTCCTTAGTATAGTCTGCCTTATTTCCACCCAAGCACTTCCCAGCCTCTGGATGGTGAATCACTAAGGAGTGGATGCCCCTTTTTAGTCATCCTTTTGTTCCCACAGCACAGAGGCTCTGACTTTGCACCTGGAAGGTGCTTAAATAGCATTTGCTGTTTCAAATGGAATATTCCTTTCCTAGGTCTTATGAAACATTTTGCTACGACTAATCATATAGCTGAGACTTTCTTTTTCCTCCTAGCTAGTTTTAGCTCAGTAACAGAAGATATGACTTCTGGGGTTTCAAAACCTAAGGTTCAACTTTTCACCTTGTGCTTTTCTTCCTGGAGCAACAACTTGCTCAGCATATCTCTCCCTAAATTCCAAGACAGGCTGCTTGCTCTGCTCAGTCAAGACTGCCAACCCAAGAAACATTTTTGAAAGATCACAGTCAACATCACTGCCAAGAGAAGAGGTTCTTGGCACACAGAGAACCTGGTTCAATATGAGATGCCAGATGGTGATTTCAACTTCAGCTAAATTCCTGCTGAAAAAAAGTGTTTGAACTGCAGATGAGAAAAGCTTCTATGACAAATTTCCAAGTGTTAGAAGCTTCAGAGGAAAATGGCAAGTGTTGATATAGCCCCCTCCCAACCACATGCACACACACCATAGAACTACTACCTGCATCTGGTAACTAAGATTCCTACAATGATGACTTTGCTTAAGAAGACTAAGAGCCCTGATATGATTTTTTTTTTTTTTTTTTACCAATATTAAAGTATATTATCCAAATCCATTGAAAGAAAGTACTGTCTGTCTATATGCAGTGTTTTTTCAAAGGATGTGTCCCTGTAGCATCTGCTGTGAGCTTTTTTGGTATCTGGAGGCAATTCTTTCCTCTCCACCAGTAACTCCATTATTAAGCCAATTAATAAACAGTATGTCTCCCCTCTCTGAATGCTTTCACATTACAAAGGATGTGTGTGAAGTATAAGTTGGTGGTGCTCTGCCTGGATGCCCTTGGGTCTCTGGCTGACTGCTGCAGGAGGTGGAAAACCCAGCACCTCTGACTCAAGTCAGGGCTAACTCTGAGGTGCAGTTTATGCTCCAGAACTTCACTCAGGATTTGGCTGAGGCTGGGAATTTGCCTGCAGTTGTACCCTTGGCTGACTTCTCTTCTGCTCTCCCTGTCTTGTTCTTCCTTTCCTCCTTAGCCCTGCCCTACAGGCTTCTCCTAGAGCATTTATCTTTAATAAGACTCATGCACACAAATCCTTATCTCAGGGTCTGCTTTTGGGGAACTGACCTAAAATTCTGGGCAGTAGAAAACTTCAAGGCATTTGTGCAAATAGAGGGAAGACAGTTTTTGTTTTTGTCTGGAACAAGGAATGTATGTATGCATACTTCCTTTATTAATCAAAGTCTCAGAAGGAAATAGTGGATAAACTAAAATTAGGTATTTGGAGAACAGTTAATAACGGGGCTACTTACAAAGGGGTGAGCTGAGTGCACAGAAGCAAGGGTGGTACCTGCCTGGAAGCTGATACCAGAGGGCGCCGTTACCAACCCTTGGCTTCACTGGCAGAACTGGTGACAGCATTGTGTAGAGATGGCTGTGATCTTAAGGGATGCAGCCAGCCTACAGAGACCCTAGAGGTGGCCGCAGGCTGAGTAAATACCCCAACCTCATGATCTTTCCTCCATCCAATCATTTGCCATCAGCCAAACCTAACAGGATGCTAGGTGCAGAGGAGACCCTTAATACAGCACATCCTGGTTGGCTTCTTAGGGAATAGAGCAAGTAGAGGAGGCAAAGGGGGCATTTGGAAGGACAAACAGGCACATCTACCTACCTATTCTCTCTCTCTCTCTCTCTCTCTCTCACACACACACACACACACATACACACACACACACACTTTGCTCTGTGACCAAATACACATAACAGGCACTCATTTTTTTCCCTACTGATTTCTAGTCCCCCGATCCCCTTTTATTTGTACTTTGGGGGATCCAGAAATAGGTTGCATGATGGGGGGTGGGGGGGGGGGAGGCAGTAGAAAACTTCTCAATAATACAGAAATCAGACAAAGTGCTTTTTTTGTTAAAGCTTTGATCATGGCATCTGAACATCTCATCATAATCCCAAAACCTCATCTCCAAGATGGCATTTTTTTTTTTTTTTTTTTTTTTTGCAGACTGAAATATGACTCCTGGAACTCACTGTCATAAGATTTATCATCACATTGACCTCAGTATTCTGGTGTGAAGAGGTCTAGATTATACCTTTAGAGAACCATGCACATTTGGTCCAAATTGAAAACAAAATGCAAATCAAAGATTTATATTGTTTTTGGTAATGAAGGATCTAATTGCTCTCTCATCAATCCAGGTGCAAAAGATGCCCTCATTATTTGGTTTACTCCCAAATGTCCTCATTATTGGAGGTGACACTCTCTTCCTATTGGTCTCATTTTCTGTGTTTGAAATGGTCATTTTCCCTGCATTCAGCTTTGACTTGGTTCCAAATATAAAACACTGCAAAATGTGCAGAGTGGAAGACAAAGGTCACCCAGTTGTTTCAAAGCCTTTGAGATTAATCATGGAAAACAACACAGCTCCTTGGGATGCCGGCAGGAGCTGATGTGGGCAGGATGAAGGCTGGAGGATGGAGCGCACCCCTCCCACTCATCCCTGGAGGACAAGCACACACAGCAGTGATTACCTTCTGGGCCTCCAGCCCTCCCTCTCAGAGTCCCCGCAGGTGTGGGTACAGCTGAGCAGAAAACAGGTCGGTGCTGGGACAGGTGTTGACAAATGGCCTACACGGTTGTCATCTCTAAGTGTTAGAATAGGGCACACTGGGCTATTTTCTTCTCAAATTTTGTTTTTTAAAATACTCTTAGGCGTCCAAAGGTTTTAGAGGGTGGTGGTTTTTAAGAATATTTTTAAACTGTTTCATTCCAAGAAGGTGGTTTGCATCACCCATAAACCTGCATAGATGGGCAAGTGTGGATATGGATGAGCCCAGCCCAGGAGACTGATACATGAGCTTGAGCAAATCACCAAGCCCTCCTGAACACAGGCTCCTCATAACAACAAGGTGCTGGGTGGGATGAATAAGAACCCTCTTCTTGTTCTAACATTGCACTCCCTGAAACAGCAACCACCAGCCGTAGGCAGCTAGTCTGAGTGGAGACGAGCTGCAAAATACACACTAGATTTCAAACTTAGTGCAGCCACTTATGTAAAACATATCATTCATAATTTTTATATTGACTACATGTTAAAATGATAATATTGAGTGTATATTGAGCTAATAAAATATAAACATTTTACTTGCTCATTTTTACTTTAAAAAATATGACTACTAGAAATTTTTGAATTACACTTGTAGCTCATCTTCTTTCAACAGAACTGTTTTATTTATTTAAAAACTTTTTTTTTTAACATTTCTTGATTCTCATTTCTTTTGTGTGTGCCTCAAATCTAGAAAACTTAAAGTACTCTTGCTTGGGGGAAAATGTTATATCATTTTCCATTCAAAGGTCTCTTTCTTTAAAGAAAAAAAAAAAAAAAGGTAGAGATTTCAGGTCATGATGACCGAATGTTTAAAAGAGTGTGAGGGTGAAGGAATACCAATGGTTCTTAAATTAGAATTTTAATCTCTTCTACTTTGAAGGAAACTGTGTCAGTCTTTAGACCTTACATCTTTAGAACAGTAGAATATTTCCAGATCCCAGATACATGAAAAAAGATATTTTTCAAAAGTGAAGACCAGCCTCCCTATCCCACCATGCACACACGGGAGACATCTCTTCTCCACGTGAGGTCCAAGTATTTGGAAAACACCTCAAAGTTTAATCTGTGGGCTCCCAAGGATACATGTTCAATAACTACTTCCTGCTGTGCATGAACTGCTGGGTCAAGCAAAGAACAGTGGACAGAGACAGGGCATCAAATATGTCTTCAAACTGATAATCTGGGCAGAACGCGTAGCAGAGGGGAGCTGCAGAGGCACTTAGGAGCACAGTGGGAGGAGGCTCCCTTGTCTGGAGACAGTGAAGGGACATATATTTGCATGGATCGAGTAGGGTCTTGAATATCAGGAGGAAGATCTAGGACCTGATATGAAAGGCAATGGGCTGAACAACTTGATAGAAGACATGTTTTAGGGAAATCACTCCTCTCTGCTCTGCTCTGCTATATACCTGTGTGTCCCCAGCTCTAGGACCTGACTAGAATCCAGCACCATGGCACAGAGTTCCCTCACTCTCTCCTATGTGCATAGTTTTGCCTTCCCCAGGCACAGTAACACATTCCTCAAGGGTAAGGACCAAGGCTGAGGTTTCTTCTGAACACCTCTTGACTCCCGGGAGAGTAGTGGACATGGAATAGGTGTTTAATGCTTACTTTAAAAAAATAATCTTTACAATAGCCAGGATATGGAAGCAACCTAGATGTCCACTGACAAATGAATGGATCAAGAAGTTGTGATACATATATACATACAATGGAATATTACTCAGCCACAAAAAGGAAGAAATTTGAGTCATTTAAACTGAGGTGGCTGAACCTAGAGCCTGTTGGACAGAGTGAAGTAAGTAAACAAATATTCACACATATATATGGAATCTAGAAAAATGGTACTAATGAACTTATCTGCAGGGCAGCAATGGAGGCACAGACATAGAGAACAGATTTGTGGACACAGTGGGGAAAGGAGAGTGTGGGATGAACTGAGAGAGTAACATTGAAAGATATACATTACCATATGTAAAAATAGATAAGTAATGGGAAGTTGCTGTGTAACATAGGAAGCTCAACAGAGTTCTCTGTGACAACTTAGAAGGGTGGGAAGGGTAGGGTGGGGTGGCAGGAAGGCTCAAGAGAGAGGGGGTATGTGTATACTTCTGGCTGATTCACATCGTTGTGTGGCGAAACACAGCAACACAACATTGCAAAGCAATTGTCCTCCAGTTAGAAATGTCAATTTTGCTGAATGAGGGAAGATAAAGAGAGCATCCTAATTCCTAAGGTACAAATTAGGAAATGCAAATCTGTTTGCTTTCTGTCCCTTTCCCATCCCTCTCCTGTGTATCTCTTGTTTCTTTCGGGCATATTCTTGGGTTCTTACCATCAATATTTTGTCATGCAAACTCGTGGTCTTTGACTCATGAGTCTGGAACCCAGATTTTCCCCTTCCTCCTTTCACCACCCATGTCCTTAGGCCTTTGGGGAGAGGGTGATGTCCTTTTCACCCAGGCAGTCCCTGTGTTGGATTATTACTGATAATCTGCTTTATGTACTTGGCCCTCCCCGATGCAGCTCTACTGCTTACACAAACACTGTCCTGATTAGTTCAAACCATCAGAGAAATAAAAAAGACACTAAGCGTAGAAGGAGCTGGGAGTTTTAGTTTAGGAGAGTTTTAGTTTAGGTTTTTTGTTTGTTTTTACTATTCTGTGATTATGAAATAACATAAAGCCAACTATGACTTTGAGGGAGAGTACACAGTTTGGTTAGAGCTGTAGCCTTTCCTTAATCAGAAAAAGATAACTCTGCAGATTCCAGGACATTTACTAAGTTTGAATCTCCCACCCCCACTCCCTCTTTTAATTAACTTCTGTTATCTTGACTCTAAATTAATCATTACAGAGTTACTGCAGGAAGACACAAAGAATAACTTTCTTTTCCCTGGACTATTTTTTTAGTTAACTTTTTACAGTTTTTTAACAATCTAAGAAAGCCAATCCAGGACTGGAAAATGTAGCAGAGAGCCATCGGGAAGTGTTGACTACAAAAACTTTAAGGACACTAGGTCCCTGAACAAGGCTCTTCTTAAAGTGAGACCTGATATCAGTGGCAGATAAACTGCAAGGGATAAGGAATGTGAAGGGTATTAACTCTGGGTAAATACATATTTTTCTTTTCATTTTTTTCTTACATTGCATATAATGTAGAGTTGATATTTGGCCACTATTTCTGCTCTTATCTTTATTTTTTGTTTAACAGAGAAAAACTCAAGTGATACCTTCTGAGGTAATTCCCTGCTTTCTTTTAGTGACTCAGTCTGGACTAAGACTAACCTTTCACCCTGTGCAACCTAAATTGCAGGTACATTGTGATCTTCGTTAAATGATCTACATTAATGATCTACATTAAGTGATCCTCACTGGCAGGATTGTAATTGCAAAGCTACACCACCAAGTAGCCATGCTGCACACTTTCCCCTCCTTTATAGTGAAGCTGGAAATTGTGTGTAATTTTCAGCATTAACTCCACTCAATTTACTCCCCTAGTGAAAGAGTATCTTGTGGTTTTGAAATGACACAATCCGCACCAATTCTGAGTTTTCTCCATAGGGAACATCTCCTCGACCCCAAGAATCACTGCTGGAAATGAATGACAGTCTCATCCTTAAGGATTCTTGCAAGTTAAAAAGTGGTGCCTGGAAAAAAAAAAGTGATGCCTGGGGAAAGAACTTGTATGGTGAAACTCTCATGGCAGAAACTAGATGAAACAAGAAAAAAAAAATCTTTTTAAAATCTTATTTTATCTCATAGTTGATTTATAATGTGTTAATTTCTGCTGTAGAGCAAAGAGTTTCAGTTATACATACACACACATATATATGTTACATATGTACATATATTCTTTTTCATATTCTTTTCCATTATGGTTTATCACAGGATATTTAATATAGTTCCATGTGCTATACTTAGGACCTTCTTGCGTATCCATCCTATATATATTAGTTTGCATCTGTTAATCCCAAACTCCCAATCCTTCCCTCATCCACCTACCTCCCCCTTGGCAACCACTAGTCTGTTCTCTATGCCTGTGAGGTTGTTTGTTTCATAGATATGTTCATTTGTGTCTTATTTTAGATTCCACATATAAATGATATTATATGATATTTGTCCTTCTCTTTCTGATTTACTTCACTTAGTATGATAATCCCTAGGTCCATTCATGTTGCTGCAAATGGCATTATTTCATTCTGGTAAAAACCCAAAACACTCTTCATTCTTACCTTCTAGGACTGTTGGCTGTTTTAGTCCCCAGTGAACATATTCTCTTATTTATAACATGACATTTATGTAAGGATTCTGATAACAGGTTAGCTCTTCCCATAACAAGCAGTGTGTATGTATGTTGTGTAATTATTCCTGGACTGAACAATCATGCATACATGAGTGTGTGTATGTGCATGTTTGCCCAAGACTGTTAAAGAGTGGGGAGAGAGGAGCATGAACCTCTCCTTTTTCTTATTCCCATGTGCATGTGTTGAGAGAATAGCATTTGGTTTCTAAAATAAAGCTGATCTGCATAAAACAAACCCCAAACTTTATTTTCAGTTATCTGTCAATTATATTAAGTTGTAAGAAATAATACAGAGAGGTTCCTTATAGACCTTTTCCCCAATTTTCCCCAATGATAACATTTTGCATAATTGTAATATAATGTCACAACCTGGAAAATGACATCAAAACAATCCTAGGGCCTTATTCAAATGCCACCAGTTTTATGCTCACCTGTTCCTATGAGTGTATATTTAGTTCTGTGCAATTTTGTCACAAACGTGACCTGCTTTTAAATCCTAGCTCTGCCAACTAGCTGTGTGGTCTTGAGCAAACTCCTTAACTTCTCTGAGGCCTGGTTTCCTCATTTGCAAATGGATGGAATAATGTTTGGCTCCTAAAGGTGCTGTGAGGATTATGTAAAATCATTTGTCAAGTTTCCAGCACACTGAATTCTCAGAAAATGCTAGTTTCTTCCTGTCTACCCCTTGTTCTTTCAGTAGCAAGGGAACATTCTCCAGTTTCCAGCTGAAATAACCAGGCTGGTGAAAATTTAGCCGCTCAATCGTGTCCAACTCTTTGCGATCCCATGGATTGTAGACTACCAGGCTCCTCCGTCCACGGGATTTTCCAGGCAAGAGTACTGGAGTGGGTTGCTATTTCCTTCTCCAGAGGGTTTTCCCGACCCAGGGATAGAACCCAGGTCTCTCACATTGTAGGCAGACGCTTTACCGTCTGAGCCACCAGGTAAATCCAACCAGGCTAAGTCAGGCGGCTCCTTCCTCAAGAGTAACGCATTTAACTCTGCAGCCCAGAGAGAAAAATGGTCTCACCTCCGGCCCACAGCCAACGCCTCTAAGCCCGGACCGGAGTCGGGTTTGCCTCCAGATCAGAAGTGTAGAGACGGGGGAAGTGAGAAGCAGAGACTGTGGGGGAGCCCCTGGGTAAGGGTAGGAGGGAGGAGGCGGTAGATACCGAGCAATCACAGGCCTGAGAGTTTCTGACTCCAGGGATTTTCCCTCGGGTGTGGCTAGTGACACAGGGTTGGATGTAGCCACAGAAGGACATGGTGGGCAGGTGCGGAAGCCAGTCTAGACTGGTAGGAGGGTCGCGCTCACTGGCTAGGGTTCAGGGTCAAGCCTGGAGCTCTTCAGCCTCCCGGGATCCTCTTCCAATGACCGCCAATGGGCGCTCGAGGGCCGAGAAATCCAAGGCCTCCTGGGGCACAAGAGGCACCTGAATCCCCATCTTACGGTCCCACGGGCTGGAGGCGGGCCCCTTCCCCGACCCGGAGACTTTGCTGGCCGGGCGTCCTCGGCACGGAGGGGCGTGTGCACGAGTTTCTGGAAGGAAGGAAGGGGCAGAGGGTCGACTTCAGGTCGCTGACCTCCCCCACCCGCGTCCCAGCAGGCCCCGGACTTTCCGAGTTCAAATCTCCGCGGCGTCCGCCCCAGCGGTCGGGACCGAGCACCTCCGGGCTTCGGCCACACGAGGAGCAGTCCCCGTGGAGGGAGGGTGGCGGACTGACTCCGAGAGGGCCCGGGCGGCGCCGCGCGCTCCTCCCTCAGCGGCCCCAGCTGCGCGGGCCGCGGAGGAGGAGTCGCGCCCGGGCAGGCGTCGGCCTGGCTCCTCCTCCCCGCGCGGGCCTGGCCCTTCCTCCTCGCCGTCCAAGGCTTCGGGTGGCCGCGGCGGAGCCGGGAGCCGAGCGCGCTGGGTGCGGCCGTCCAGCTGCCACCGCCGCCGCCGCCTCCGAGTCCCGAGTGCCCCCGCGGCCATGGTACCCGCGGCGGCGCCGGGCGCCTGAGCTCCGGGACGCGGTGAGCGTGCAGCCAGCTCCCGGGGACCCGGGTCCCGCGGCCTGGGGGTGCTTGGAGGCCTCGTGCTGCCCCCGAGCCGTCGGCGAGGCCCTGCGCGCCCGGGTGGCCCCGACATCCGGACAGGCTGGGGATCCCCCTCCGGGGCTGCGGCCGGGTGGTGGCTGTCGGCAGCGAGGAACCGGGTGGCCAGGCAGCCGGCTCGGACCCGGGCGTTAGCGGAGAACCAGGCGGGGAGGGGGCGGCGTGGGAGGCGGAGGAGGGGCCCGTCCCGGAGCGTGGGCGGCGGGGGCGGGTCGGCGGGCGGGGAGGATGCGCGCCGCAGTCCCCGGGAGCAGCGCTTTTGTGAGTGCTGGCCCCTTACATATGGAAATGACGCTCGCGCTGGTCCCCATTCGCGTCCTTTTGAAGGACGCCCGCCCAGAACCCCGGCGCCGGCTGCGAAGTATTGTCCGGCTTCTGGAGCCCTAACAAAGCGTCCCTCCCCGCTTTGCAGAGCACTGGAGGCAGCGGCCGGCTGTGCGGGCGCAACGGAGAGGCCGACAGAAGGTAAGCGAGGTCGGCGGGGGCCGAGGGAGCTGCTGCTTCGAGACACAATGGGGTGCCCGAGGTGTCCGGGGGTAGCGCTAGGCAGGCGGGTCGGGGGCGCATCTCCGTCTCGAGTTGGGAGGCACCTGGGCGGCGCACCCGCGCTCCGGCCTCACCTCGCCCTCCGCCGGCCCCGCAGCTCAGCCGGCGCTGGGCACCTCCGCACCCCGCAGGGTCCCTGCCCGCACTGCCGGCTGAAAGCGGCTACTGTGTGCAGGTCCAGGACCGGACTTGAATCCTGGAGGGAGGAGGAAGGGTGGTTGTTCTGTAGCCAGGCAGCACTGTGACTGAGAAATTGAAGGGAAACCTGCCTGGGGGACCCCGAGGTGTTAGTCTGGACTGAGTCGCGGAGAGCTGTTTGGCACAGTGGGAATTTTAGAAGGTGTGAGTGATCAGTGCATAGAGAAAGACTTTCCCCGTGCGACTGCTGAGAAAACGGGAAGAACAAAATGACGCTCGGTTTATTGCCTGAAACCCTTGACCGCCAGACCCACGGGATCAAGTGTGGTGTGTAGCCGGAGAAGCTTCCGGGGTTCCAGAGGGTGGGCTTCTGCAGCTATCAGACCGGTCCCTGACAAAAGGACAAGGCTGATGGAGACAGTTGACTGCTGAAAGCTCTTTCTGTGTAGTTCAAAGAGATAGAGATAGGAAGGGGCGATTTCCCAGCCTCAACCCTGACAAACCCAGGCTTAAGTGTAAATGAAATGGGAGCTGGAAAGATTGTGCTATGTACCTTGTTTCTAGACAGCTTAGCTATTATGGGATCTTCAGCTTTCTTTACTTGACTGGGCCAGATCCCTTCCTGGTGTTGAGGAACTCCTGACATAAGCTTGCCATAGAAATTAACTCCTGGATTTGTGAAATCAAAATGAATGAATCACCGTCATTGTCTGTCGTGACTGAGGTGATAGCTTTTTTAGGATTAGAATCCCACTTAAGTCCACAGAGGCACTCAGGCTAAGCTTCTGAGACCAGCGAGGGTTCTCAATCCAGACCCCTAAAATATATTAACATAAATTTATATGTTGACTTGTTTCCTGAGGCTTGACAGTCTGCAAGGACATGATTGTTTGTTTCAGTGTCAGTTTAATTTTGAGTCCTCTTTGGTGGTTAGCGTGTTGGTAATTGACCTGAAATATCATCAGGTTTATGCTCTGGAGTTGAAGAGGGCTGTGAAAATTCCCAGACTGTCTGTAACAGTGACATGACAGGCTGGCTGACAAAACAGTTTATTGTGGTCTCCTAGCTGTTGTCAGTGTCCTCAGAGAGGTGAAGTGAACTGCTGGGGAGTTTCTTGGCAGATTTGTTTATTTTCAGCTGGTTTCTGGTGATTCCTTAGAGGAAAGCCTTCTGAATTGCAGTGTAGATAAAGGGTAGGAGTTACGGATGTTCCAAATGGGTTGGACATCAGCAAAGGTATTGCCGAGGCAGGAAGAGGCTTTATAGGGGGCAATGGAAAGGAAGCCATCACAGGCATGATCTTTGCAGTCAAATGTCAGGATCAGTCATTTTTATAGGCACATGCTCAGAATGCCATGGGTGTCTTTTTTCTTGTCCTTTTTTCATTTTAGATATGTGATGAGCCTTAATATCAAAAGATGTTAACTGTCACAGAGGCGGAGAATAGGGCTCCAATGAATTTTGAACAGACAATCTTAATAGGCCAACATTTTTATCATATGTCAAATGTTCAAATAAATTGTTTTTAATGTCACTGCAAATGACTTTTTAAACTAACATTTCACTGATCTTGATGCTTCTGTTTTATGCTGATAATGAAAATACATTTTATCAGCCTTATATTGATAAAGGGTTGGCACATTTAGTCAGAGCATTTTAGAAAGATTCAAACAGCCTGCAGCCTTTTCAGGAGGTTTATTTTTATAGATGTCAATTCATTTGTAAGCCAATAAATTATGTGGTTTGAATTCTGGCTATTGAACTTACATCTGTTGGGCAGGGGCTTGTGGAGAGATTTACTGAAGCTTGCAAGAAGATATTTTTGTCCTATTCACAAATAAAATATAAATTTGAAAGATGGGAATATGCTAGTGAGCAACTTTATTTGAAATCAGGACACATTTTTATTGCAGTTCATAACAGCAATTACCATTTGTTCAAGCTTTTAGATGGAAAAATGACAAACTATTTATAATCTAAAGCTCACTTAAAAAACAAAGCTAGGAAAATATTGTTTATAGATATGAGAAGACAAGCGCTATACTCCAGGGAGCCATAGTCAGAGCTGCAGACATTAATTTAAGTAAAAGTGGCTCAAGAAGTGAAAGTTGTTACAAGCTATCTCTTTTAGGAGAGTAACAAACATGAACCTCTGTTTTGTACTTCTGAAATTTTACTTAGTATCTGATTACAGCTTATTGAAGCTACCGCTGTGCCAGGCTAATGAGTTAACTCCAGCCATCCTGAGTTAAGACTTGATTGGGTAATCCACCTAGCTATTAGGTTTAACAAAAACTTGGGTTTGTTAAATCATTTCAGGAAAGTAAAATACTAAGGCCTGTTATGTTTTAGAATAAATGCTAGTGGGATACCCTTAAATTTTTTTTAAGTATAGTTAGCAAAGTTTGTTATTTTCTTTCAAATTTGATGTGATTTTTTCCCACTGTGTGGTGACATTTAAGTTTTTGTGTTGTATTTTTACATTCTGATTTTATTCTTGCTGATACTCTTGTGCTTTTAGTATCCAGCTAGAAGTGAGGTGCTATCCGAGCTGAGAGAGACTCTCTGACAGTAATCGGTTTGATGAGCAGCAGTTTTTGGCAGAAATATTCTACATCAACACGTAAATGGGGGATGGGGGTATATTGCTTTTTCTGTTAAGCTTCTTGCTAAACTTAAATTTATTCTTGTCACTGTGTCATTTTATGCTGAAATTGGTCCAAAATGGAAATCTTTGCAACAAATTAAAGTGTTTGCAGAAAAGAGTGAAGAAAAAGAAACATTCTAGTTTGACCATTGGTATTATGAGGCTCTGACATGCCAAACAGTGAAAGCAAAAGGCATGAATGAAAAGCTTAGCCAAAGCAGAGCTGGTCCATGTTCATCACTTTTGTTATAAAATAACTAAATTAGTCACTTAGTGGTCACTGCCTGGGCGTGGACCCCCAACAGCTATGTCTGAACACAGATCCAAAAGCATCTATTATGATACTCAGGGAAAGCTGCTGAGCCAAGAGGGCCATCCAGAATTCCTTGTAGCTGTTCAGCTGCTGAACCATCTGGAGGTGAAATAAAAGGCCTGGGCTAGGGACTCTGGCATTGTGCTCATTTATTATTTGGTTTTCTCTTGCCAGACTTTGTCCCCTTTTCACTCCTTTTGGCCAGAGCAGACGTTCCCTTTGGTTGGTCTGACCATTTTTACAAGCTCCTTTCTATACCTTGGATGCTGGAAAGTTCACAAGTTCACCGATCTACTTCATGCTGGCCTTATATTAGGGACTTCATTGTCCCACCCACACCTCCACCTCACTCTTTTCCAATCCCAGAGGGCACTGTGATTTCATCGGCTGGGGTTGCCAAGGGGAGCACAGTGATAGCGGTTTCTGATGGACATCCCTGTCAGGGACAGCAAATCCTGGCATCCTTGTTTTGAGTTATTTGGAAGGAAAATACTCTGAATCGTTCTCATTTTGGCTGGTTGTTGGGTGGTAAATGTTATGATTAATGGCTTGGTGCATCTGCCTCTTATTTAACCATCCCTGGTTAGAACTCCAAAATATTACCCACACTGGCTGTTTAATTCTAAAGGTGTCATAGAGGTTTCTGGCAATTTGATTGAAAATGTATATGGTAGAGGTCCAAGCTTGTGGCAGGCTTTATAAAACTGAAATTGTCCTTGGAAATTTGAGGGACGATTTATTACTCAAAACCCAACTTCCTTCATCTCTAACTAAGATTCCTGTCACTGGTGAGTGTCAACTGGGCTCTCACTCTGGGAAGCATTGGATTACACAGATTAGACATACTTAAGTATTAACAATTATCTGTTTCTGGACTTATGCCCGTTATTGAAGACACAGGACTCTTCGTGAACATTTTTGTGTAAAAATGTATTTCTTCTTTGCCATAAATTCCAAAGCTACTTTAGAAAATAGAGGATGCTTGTTCTGTGCATCCTTTGAGCCTCATAGGCTCTGTGGTTGGTGGTGTTCAGTCACTAAGTTGTTCCTGACTCTCTGTGACCCCTTGGACTGCAGTATGCCAGGCTTCACTGTCTCCCAGAGTTTGCTCAGATTCATGTCCATTGAGTTGGTGATGCTATCTAACCCATAGTTATTCAATAAATGAATCAAAGGATGTAGGGAGGAAGGAATCCCACTCTTCCTCATTCCAATTTGGAGGAGTTTGTGGCCACCAGGTATTCCATAATGGTTTCTAGTGCTTGGTACCATATAGCTGGTTAGTACATAAAAGTGGAGATGAGAGATTTGTCAATGATACCGTACCAGAGGTCCCATTCATGTGTTCTGTGTGCATGTGTAAGGTTGACAGATAGTATAATTTAGAGTCATACCAGAGTTCAAGTCCCGGGCCCATGGCCATTTTTAGTGTTAAATCATCGGACAAGTAGCTTAACTTTGCCAGACCCCAGTTTCTACATATTAAATGGGAATATGATATCTACTTTAAAGAATTAGGAGGATTAAATGAGATCATTTATGTGAAATACTCAGGGCCAGACTTATAGTAAATTCTCAGAAATTAAAAAGAAAAACAAAAAAATCTTCTGAGCTCTCAACTATAGTTCAGCCTTTCTGGGTTTGTTTGGTTTTTTTTGTTTTTTTTTGACATTAAATTTATCAATAATCTGCCTTTGAAGATTGAGGAAGCCCTGAACATTACCTACTGCAGTACCATTTAGTCATATGATATTGCTTATATGCATAATACGTCCCCCCACCTGTTCTTGCTTTCTAGGGTATTCCACAGCTCCTGTTTTGATTTTTGGAAGGCAGGACTCTGGCCAGTTGATGTATATAAGTTACCCCTCTTCAGTTTACCTCTCCTTTGTAAATTGCATGTATTTTCTTGGTTGTTTTCTCAATTACCCTCTTGTACCAATTTCCTCTGGGATTAGCTGCTCTTGCTTGCCATGTTTAACACTCAAAACAACCTGGGTATTATTATTCTCATTCTCTAGACAAGGGAACTTGGGAAAGTATTTTAGTTCAGATTTTCCTCCAAAATCATATCCTGTAACAACAACAAAATTGCAGTTGAAGTTTGTGAATCCTTAATTACTTATAGAATCAAACTTAGTATGGTTTCCATGGTGCAGTTGGCAGTGAGTGCTTGCCTTCAACTTATGCTTGGTTATGTCTTCTTGTGGAAGAAATGGATGTTTCACAGTCTTCATATGCTCATTTCTATAATGTTCATTCAGGGTAAGTTTCCTTGCAAGGTATCTCATTTACTAACTCCATGATGTTTACTGAGTCCCTGGTATGAAGAATAGACTGTACTAAGCATTGGGAAGCTAGAAAAGAAACTGAAATCATGGACCTTGCCGTTAAAGAAATTTCTGCCAAATGGGGAGAAAAATAATTCTTGCACATGAAATAACTGATGAACATTTGGGGAATAATATCAACCAGTAAAAACGCCTTTTGTGCCAGAAGAGTACTGACAACTTGTCACCATATGTAACATCTTTTGGATGTTTCCATATGATCATTTGTTCTGCAGGGGTGGGGCTGTTTTTCCTGTTAAGTCAAAAGAATGTGTTACTGAGCACAGTTCTTGAGAAGGAGGGAGATGAAATAAAGAGATAAAAAAGGAAAATTGCTATGAGATGAAAGGTTTGAATTAGTGAAAATCCAGTGACCTTGTAAAGAGTAGGGTGTGATAGTTTATCAGTTCAAACTGATAAACAAAATAACTCCAGAGTGTGACATAAACATCAAAACCATTCAAAGCCATGAATAAGATTGAGACTTCTTAGTACATTGTGAGGTGTTTTTTCTTTTTAAATTGAAGTACAAATGAATTTATTTACAAAACAGAAACAGACTCGAAGACTAGAAAACACATATGGTTACAGTTGCCAATGGGTGAATAAACTCAAATACACATAACTGTTGTGATTTTTATGGTCCTCTTTCATTGGTTTAGATGGACAAGTTTCCACCCCTTAAAAGTAATTTTTAGAAGGGGAAGTGTTGGGGTTCTTTCACTTTTGCATTTTAAAAAAATATGCAAAATCAGGAAGAAGCAGAATAGTCTAACTTTTATGAAATTGATCAGATTCTAGCCTAGGGACTTTCCTGACAGTTCAGTGGTTAAGACTCCACACTTCCACTGCAGGGCACTTGGGTTCGATCCCTGCTTGGGGAACTGAGATCCCACGTGCCACGGGAACTAGCCCCTCGACTATAGAAAGCAGCACCTTAAAAAAAAAAAAAAGTGTATCTTGCCAATATAATTTTTCTTGGGATAAAAAAAGATGGAAAAAAAGAAGATGCCTCCCCCCCCCAAAAAAATGGCCAAAAAAATTAAAAATAAATAAATTTTTAAAAATTCTAGCCTGGGGGACTGTAAAACTCAGAGACTAAGTCTGAGAGCTGTGGCAACCTTGAAAATACCTGAGGGTCTTGGGGATTCTCAACAGATCTTAGTTGATGATGAGGTGGGCAGACGCTAGCTAAGTGAGTTTCATTAGCCAAGCCTTGGCATTGTCTAAATTCCTAACTTTTGTGCTCAGTTGCTCAGTTGTGTCCAACTCTCTTGCAGCCGCATGGACTATAGTCCGCAAGGCTTCTCCGTCCATGGGATTTTCCAGGCAAGAATACTGGAGTGGGTTATAGCTTTGCCTAACACCTTGGTTGTTCCTTTCTGGTGTTTTGATGTTTATGTCAAGTTATTTTGTAAACATTTACGTGCTGATTAGTTAAGCCAACAGACCAGCCCTGGGAAGGCAGCCAGAGCTAGCAGCACCATAATAGAGAAACTGATAATTAGGAGAGGAGACCTTGGAGACCAGGAGCCTGGAGCAGAACATTACCTCTATCCCTTTAATGAGCAGCCCAGCTGTTTGATCCATCTTCTGAGTTCACTCAGTTCTGCTGAGACCCTTGGGATGGTTGTTCGCTCTGTGTTAGCTTGTCATATTTTGAACAGTTGTCTGAGGAAAGAAGGCAACACAGCCTAGAGCAGCACTGATGTATTCTGGAAGGCTTGTTTATTTTCAGGTCTGGCTGTGTGCAACACCTTAATGTGTGTGGTCCCCGTGATTGTAAAAATCTGCACTGTAACATCACCTCTAAGTTACAGTTTTCTGATCCAGGACTTGGTTTACTTAAATGTGTGCTTTTAAAAGTAGAATATTGGTATGCCAAGGGCTAGCAGAGGAGAAATGGAGGGTTACTGGGGAGTGAGTGTAGAGTTTCAGTCATGCAGGATGGAAAAGTTCTAGAGAGCTGCGGTATAAGGGTGCATATATAGTGAACAATATGGTACCGCACACTCAAAATTCTGTTAATAGAGTGGATTCCATGTTATCTTTTTTATCCCAAGAAAAATTATATTGGCAAGATAAATACTTTATTTATTTATTTATTGGGTGCTGCTTTTTATAGTCAAGAGGCTAATGCTGCAAGTCGTGTTTGAGATGGCTGAGGTCACCCTCTCAAGGGAATATATGTCTGCCATGTTTGGTTTCTATTGCATCATGGTGAAGGTACCTTCAGATGCAAATGTTTCATGCTTTCATTGGAAATCCCAACACAATAAAAGTGAATGATTATGCAAGCGAAAAACCAAGTTTCATTCTTCAACTGGAAGAGGACCTAGAATTTTACGATATATATTTTAACAAAAATAATTCTGAGAGTTATTGATGACTCTGTGTTTTCATGAATCCTGTGAAAGATGGAAAAATGGAAAGGCTGGAATTGGGGTGGGTCAGAGAGATGGAAGACCTCTTCACCAGGAGTACAGAGGTGAGATGGTCTAGATTTTAGAGGGTCCTAAGATTCTGCATGATTCACATGTGGTCTGTGGTTCTTTCGAATCTCACTGTCTTTCTAAAAGGCTGAAGTGGTGTTTTCCTCTTTTTCTAGGCAACTAGGCATTACCTAAAGCTCCCTGGGGCTAAAGCAAGCTTCAGGGAATACTCTTCCTGTCACACCTCACGTAATTGCAGAAGTGAAGTTAATTGAGTTGGCATTTTTTGAGGAACTCATGTATGAGGCATTGGGTCTCATGTAAGCAGGGGTGGTTTTATATCAGACATGTTCACCCAGTGCCTCTTCGCTGCCGCCCTCCGGTCTGACTACAAAGGGGGCAGCTAGGCTGAAGGGAGAGAAATGAAACCGTTTGGCAGACTGCAACATCTGGCAGTTCTTCTGGAGCTTGCTGTATTGCCTGGACGCTCTGGTCCTGCAGTCTGTTGTCACTAACAATCATTTCAGTTGGAAGGACTGGATGGCAGGAGTGGCTTGACCACTCTCAGTCTTGAGTTTGACACAGTGGCTGCCTGCCTGAGGCTGGGCAGGAGAGAAAAGGCGCCTTTCTGCCCAGGATCCTTGTGGTGACCCTTCTTACCCCGCCAGGCCCCGACCTCGCGGGTGTACCCCTGGTGTGAGTGTGCGGGAGCTCCCCCGCCTGCACTGGGTCCTGGAGGCCCAGAGGCTTCACGGGAGGTGTGCGGTGTTACCTGCCTCCCCCGCTGACCCTCACAAGGCCCGATGGACCGGAACGCGGGGCCCAGGTCACCCCCAGCGTTCCCAAGGGGCGGGCAGGCGTGGGGGGCCTGCGGAGGGGCGGCAGGGTTCCAGCGCCGCCGTGACCCGCCTTGTCTCTGTCCCGCGCAGGTGAGCGCTGCGGGCGATGGGATGGATGAGGCAGAGCAGGACCAGCATGAGGCCCGACTCAAGGAGCTGTTTGACAGTTTTGACACGACGGGCACCGGGTCCCTGGGCCAGGAGGAGCTCACCGACCTCTGCCACATGTTGAGCTTGGAGGAGGTGGCCCCGGTGCTGCAGGAGACGCTGCTTCAGGACAACCTCCTGGGCCGGGTAAGGCCCGCGGAGAGGCGGGCGTGGGAAGTGGGCGTGGTTTCTGTGCGGGCGCAGGTGGGGAGGGCGGGGCCGCAAACCGCAGGCGCTGCAACTCGTTTCTAACATTCTGGGTTGTGTGCTCTTGGCTGTCAACCTGATAAACAGCGGGGAGCGGGAGGTGGGGATGCAATGGGAGCGACAGAGCAGTGCGGTTTGCTGCGGTGACCAGGGCCTGCTTTAATTTGTGCTCTGGTGAAAGTGTACACTGAGCATCTTAGATGAGAAGACAAAAAGGTACCGAGGATGTTCTCCAACTCTTTGTGGCCCATTTTATGGACTCCGCACTCATCAAGGGAGGGAGCTGAGATTTCCATTGAAGTGAAGGAACCTACAGTGAGAAAACTGCCGTCCCAGGAAGAGCAGCTCACTGTTAGGGTGTTTATAAACTATAAACCTAAAACTATTTCTTGTGAGGACTGTTTGTAGGGTAGAGTATTAATTAAACCTTTCACCCAGGAAATAAGACAGGAGGGTAAATAAATACTGTGCAGATTCTTTTAAAACCCAGCACAGCTTGCTTCCAGCAGGGATGTGCATGTGTGCTGATGTTAAGTTTTACCTCTGAGAACAAATAGTCATGTTCTCCCTGTAGATCAGGTCACAGAGATGAGTAAGAGGTGAAAGGGGGTTCCTCTTACTGTTAGTGGGAAGGATGTCATGACCTGCTAGTGTCTTCCATTCTCATAGTTAAAATTTAAAGCATCATTTGTTTGGCTTTGGGTTGAATCTTGCTATTGGTTTTTTGAATGGATGAGAAGGAAAAATGGGCAATACTTTTCGAGCTCTGTTGCTGCCATTGCTGACACTTTGTCGATGTTTGTTTTTGTCACCTGGTATAAATCGAGGAAGCAACTGTGAAGTTCAGCTTTATTCTAGTGACCAAACTTCCTTTTCTTCATTTCATTTTCGCTGTCTCTTAACTGAAACATTGGGCACGTGGCCTCAGACACAGGGCAGTGTATTGGCTCTCTGTGATGGGAAATAGGAGTGGTGAGCATCCTGAAGTTAATGTACAGGGGATGATGTTCTTGGGGGCTTGACACCATGAAGGTGGCATTTAGCAGGGCTCCGCCACCATGAAGGTGGCATCTAACAGGACTCATACTTAAAGAAAGTATGAGATTTTTGCAAAAGTGAAACCATATTTGGTAACTTTGGGGGATGATTCGCTGCTTATAAATACATGTGATCCCTGAAAAAAAAAAAAAAAAAAAAGCAAAAATCTTGCTTTGAAAGCAACCAAAATGGGAGCTTTGAGAATTAAACCACTTGCTCCTCATCATGTAAGGAACTCAACTGTTTTCTTGTTCTTTCTCCATCTCAGACACTATCAGAAGCCAACAGAATCTCATTTCCCACTGTGGTTCTTGGGGATCTGAGTCCTTTCAGTATCTGAGGGATAGTATCTTGCTCATTAAAGCCAGAGAAGACAGAATATGACTTCAGGTTTCCTTGAGAGCCAGTGAAACACAGAACCCTCTGCTGTAAACAGATTGCTCCTTGGCAGCAGATTGACAGCCCACTCTCCAGATGTTGTGCATCTTTGCCCTCATTTGGCGGACTAAAACAGCGGACCAGTTATTGATTGATTCGTTAACAGCTTGACACTACCAACCCACTTTAAATTTGCTCTTGGCCTGTGAATAATGAATACCTAAGTGGTCTATAGCGTGATATTTACTTATCCAGTGATAAAAGTTAAATAGATGTATGCATATTGATTTCATGGAGAAGGTCCCTGGTGGTTGTCTTGAGAGCAGAGTTGGCATGAATTAATGCACTACTGTTAAATTTGCATTTTTTATGAAACTGAATTATTCTCAGATGATCACATGAACTGCGCCATATGCTGTTAAGATACTCTATATGGTCTACAGTTTTAAATTGTAAGGAAAAAAATTCCTTAGACTTCACTGGAGAATTCTAAGTTCTACTATCATGATATATTAAATAGGGATCTTAAGTTGTAGAATTATAAAATTATAAATTGTTTCTAATGCCAGCATCTTCCCCCTCTTTAGATGGTATTTATAGAAAAATATGTCAGAGTTAGCAGTTTGGCTTAATAAAAAAGGAGAAAGAATAATAGCGTGACCTATGTATGTTCATGAATATATTCATGAATGTACCTAAGTATATTCATCTACTCATTAATTTGACAAATATGTATTGTATGTGTCCCATATGTCAGCATTCTAATGGCCTTGTGGTATGGGTGCAACTTATGTTTATTGTAGACTTTTCCACAAATTTGGCTTTTGAGTACATTAATATCCATCAGCTTCCTGCATGCTTGTGGTTTTAATTTTGTCTTTTATATCATAACAAATATAATTTCTTTTTTAAAGAACTGATGCATTTACTCCCTTTTTTTTGGCTGCACCGCCTGACTTGCAGGATCTTAGTATCCTGATTAGGGATTGAACCCAGGCTCTTGACAGTGAAAGTGCAGAGTCCTACCCACTGAATCGCCAGAGAATTCCAAGTATAATTTTTAAACAAAACAAAATAAGTTTGCCTCCTTTGGAATTAGGCTGAATTAATCTTTTTTCTTGAAAAAGAAATATGATAAAAAGCATTTCCCCCCTCACCTAAGAATATGAATATTATCTGTTTCTTTTTTATCTTAAGATTCATCTTTTGTAACTTCTTGTTCTCTCTTTTTTTTTTAAAGCCTAATGTTTCTTTTGATAGTTATTAAGGAAACGAACTTAAATCAACTTGCCATTTTTATATATTTTATTAATTGGCCCTCATATTGCCCTCTTAACTCTTGCTTTATAACTTGAAGCCATATTCCCCTGACCGGGTGGGCTTCACAGGTGGCGCTTGTGGTAAAGAATCTGCCTGCCAATCCAGGAGACATAGGTTCAATCTCTGGGTTGGGAATATCCCCTGGAGGAGGAAATGGCAACCCACTCCAGCCTTCTTGCATGGAGAATCCCATGGACAGAGGAACCTAACAGGCGATGGTCTGTAAGTCACAAAGAGTTGTACATGACTGAAACAACTTAGCTTGCCACTTGGTAGTTATCTTTTAAGTGTTTGAAATGCCCAGAGATTGTGCATCAGTGGTTTAAAGGAAAGAGGACATTGCTGGTAGGTGATTCCTACTAGGTTATCAAAAGAGCTCTGCTTGTATCTTTGTTATCAGGTAAGCACCTGTCAGGTGGGTCAGACCCCAAGACAAGGGATTCCTCAAGATACTGAGGAACTTACAGACTGATTAGGTAACATTCCTAGTAGGTGAATAGTACTGGGAGTAAGTGCTACAAACATTTAAGAAAGAGAACCATATTAGTTCACTTATTAAACCAAGTTTTCATCTAAGCAGTTGATTCCAGTTGTAGGTGCTTCCTGTTTATTGTCTTTTAAATGAAGGATTTCCACATACCTCTCTACCTCCTTTATTAGAAATCAGAACATAAAGATGATAATTTACCTTGCTTTTGTTGAAGCCTTTAGTTAGTTCCAGTTTTAAAAATACATTTTCTTTTCCTCATGGAACATATTAACTTTAAGACAAAGCTGCCACCTCAGTTTCCCTGATGTCCTCTTTAATATGAATCTGGATGATAAAGAATTAACATCTCACATCCTTGACACTCTCTAGAATCAGAACAAACCATGTGGTAGCAGAACTTATCCCTGCTTTCCAAAGAGTACCAAACGTATGTGGACTTTGGTCATCAAAGGCACTTTGGAATTTTTGTATTAAAATTTGATAACTGTACAAATATATAATTCTACTCAGTTTTCCCACTTTTCATTTTCAAGTGCTTGGAGTTCTTTTATAAACATCTTGTTTAATTTTATATGGTGATCTGCTGGTTTGTTTGTTTCCACTTCATTAAGCTTTTAAAGATTTCTTTCACTGCGGGTAGCAGAGGATGAGATGGTTAGATAGCATCACTGACTCAACAGACATGAATTTGAGCAAACTCCAGGAGATAGTGAAGGATGGAGGAGCTTGGCATGCTGCAGTCCATGGGGTCACAAAGAGTCAGACAAAACTTAGTGATTGAACAACAAGAACAATACACGTTTTATCTTTCTGGCTTAAGTCAGAAAGATAAAGAACATTACAGTATACTAACACATATATACGGAATTTAGAAAGATGGTAACGATAACCCTATATGCAAAACAGAAAAAGAGACACAGAAGTACAGAACAGACTTTTGAACTCTGTGGGAGAAGGTGAGGGTGGGATGTTTCGAAAGACCAGCATGTATATTATCTATGGTGAAACAGATCACCAGCCCAGGTGGGATGCATGAGTCAAATGCTCGGGCCTGGTGGGCTGGGAAGACCCAGAGGAATGGGGTGAAGAGGGAGGTGGGAGGGGGGATCAGGATGGGGAATACGTGTAACTCTATGGTTGATTCATATCAATGTATGACAAAACCCACTGGAAAAAAAAAAAAAGAACAATACACGTTTTAACCATTTGAAAAGTGGATCAGAAGTACAGCAGTACTTTCTGGTGGTGATAATTTGTACTTCTGAAGGATATTTTCTGGTTCTCTTTTGGTCTTGTGACTCTATGTAAACCATCACTCCATTCCTTTACAACCATGTCATCTGGGGTTGATTTGAACTCCTAAGGATCTATAATTCACATTTATAGACAAGAAGACCTAATTAAGAGATTACAGGACTTGCTACTTTTCTTTATTAATACTTTCTTATCAACCTCACCGCAAAGTTGCCTTTGGTATTGTGTACTGTGACCCTCGCGAAGCATTAATCTGGCATAAAGTAAGAGCAAAGGGAAACCTGTTGGAAAGACCTTCCATTCTCAACAAGAGGCAGGAGCAAGTGCTAAATAGCTATTCTTTTCTACCTACTCTATTTCAGTTATGGCCATCAGTCTCACCAGAGAAAATAGTGATATGATCAGGAATGGTCATTAGGTTTCTACAGTATTCCATTTATACTTCTATGAGTAGCTTCTTGTTTGGATGGTGGGGACTTAAAGTTCTTCAGTGTCCAGCACAGATTTTACACTTCAGTGTTCATCTATATGACAGAGAAACCTAGAGCCCAGAACTTGGAAAAAGGATGATGATTTGTCCAAGGTTAGGCAACTCATTTTAGGCAGTCCTGGGATGGGAACCCAGATTTTCCAGTCCCTGAGTTTGAATGCATCTCTCCTCAGACTCCACGTATACAAATATGGGTCTCATTCTCTATCCCCTGCAACTCGCCCTCACCCCCCACCTCCCATCCCTCACCCCCCACCTTCCACCTCTCAACCCTCCGCCTCCCACCCCTCACCCCCACCACATGGAGACCATATGCTGTAGAAGCAGTCTTTAAATCAGACCTGAATTCAGGTACTGATTCCTGCTGCTCTTTAGCCATGTATACCCATTGTCTTAAATACTTTGAGCCTCAGTTTCTTCATCTGTATAATGGAAAAAGTAATATCCTCCTTATTAGATTGTGATGAAGTTGACTTAGATTGTATGTGTCAGAAGCTTATTTTGGAACCAGGCAAGGAGGTAACTACTGTGTCCTATGTCTCTCTTTACACTCTCTCTATCCCGTAGGTTTTTGATATATGATAACTTCCCAGGAATGGTTTTCTGAGAAAGCTCATTCAAGTGGAGAGTGGAATCGCTAGCAACTCCCTTGAGTGGCAGTGGTTTGTATCTATTTCCATCTGTAGGCAGAACTCCTTGGAACTGTCTTGGAGTAAAACTATATGATTGCTTTAGGTTTTACAAACCCACCTTTTAAAATGGCCTTGGCCTCTCTCCACGTTGTTTTTGGTAAATGACTTTTAAGCTGCAGTAGCCCAAGTGCTGTATTTAGAAGAAAATATTTTGTAACTGAATCTTTCATTACGAAACCAGGTCTCTTTGTTCTTCTGTGTCATTTCTTTTTGCATAACGCTGTCAATGGTTTTTTCCTCTACATCAACCTTCTGGTGAGTCCATATTTCTATACCCATTTCAGCTAACACTTAATGTTTTGAAACTCCTTTCTTTGATTTCTTCTTGTATTAATAGATGCAAACCTCCTAAGTATGATGAGATTCACATAGGCCTTTGGTCTAATAAGTGCACTATGTTGAATGCTGGCTTAAGCCCTCTCATCTCGGGTCTGTTTGAAGTGCTGCCTGCTCACATGGGGAAACCTGTGTGCATCTGATCTCCATGATTGCACGAGATAATTTTATGCAATTTAAGTTCCTCATTCTGTTTCCTGTTGCAGGGTTTTGTGTGTGTGGTTTGAAATAGCATCTGTTTGTTATGCCATGCTTAAATTCTTTTTTTCAGAGAGGCAAATTGTGTTTCTCAAAAAGCATTCCCATGAAATTTGGAGAGGAAGAAAGATGAAGTAAATTTCTATTAAATATTGGTGACACACGACAGAAAATATCAGGCTTCACTAGTTTCCTATTTAGTTTGAATGTCATGTGTGTTTTTAGTCAGTCATGTAATTTCCCCATTGCTGCAAACTGTCCTTTGAGGCATACAAGATATAGGGATGCTTGTAAAATGAGTAGCAGCAATTATTATTCAAATAAGGGGGTACCTACCGAGGTATGCATGGCTATCAAAGCTGGTTACCATGTGAGACTTAATTACATTGACTATTTCTGAAGACTTGTAAATTTTAACAGGACACAATAGTGAAGCTCCCTGGGAGGATAAAAATGGTACTTAAAAATTACAGGGACTGAGTTGAGTGAGCCCTTGGATGCGCATTTCTTCACAATAGACGTTTTTTGGTTCTGAGTTGTGCCCAGACAATGTTGGATTATGAAGAACCCCTGAGTTAATAATCATGTTTCAGTTCAGTTCAGTTGCTCAGTCGTGTCAGACTCTTTGTGACCCCATGGATCGCAGCACGCCAGGCCTCCCTGTCCATCACCAACTCCCAGAGTTTACTCAAACTCATGTCCATCAAGTCGGTGATGCCATCCAGCCATCGCATCCTCTGTCGTCCCCTTCTCCTCCTGCCCCCAATCCCTCCTAGCATCAAGATATTTTCCAGTGAGTCAACTCTTCGCATGAGGTGGCCAAAGTAATAATCATATTTAGTCTTTTATAAACTTTTTTCCTTCTGAAATGTAGCTGATGCAATACATCCTAAGTCCATTTTGGAAACTTTTAAGCTCTACCTGTGAATATCTTGGAGAAGTCAGATGTCAAAAAACTGTCCTTCTTTTCCCTGTTGGCCTACTAGGACATACTCTTTTATCAGATCCCCCTACCAGCTTTTTTTTTTAGAGCTGCTGATTGTTTATTTATTTGTTTGTTTGTTTAATTGGAGGATAATTGTTTTACAGTGTTGTGTTGGTTTCTGCCATACGGCACCATGACTCAGTCATAACTGTACGTATGTCCCCTTCCCCTTGAGCCTCCCTCTAACTTCCACCCACACCTCTAGGTCACCACACAGTGCCAGTCTGGGCTCCCAGTGTTGTATAGCAGCTTCCCACTAGCTGTTTTACACAGTATACATGTCGGTCTTGCTTTCTCAATTCGTCCCAGCCTCTTCCCCCCCGCCCCCAACTATGTCTACAAGTCTGTTCTGTATCTGCGTCTCTATTCCTGCCCTGCAAATAGGTTCATCAGTACCATTTTTCTAGATTCCGCATGTATGTGTTAATATACGATATTTGTTTTTCTCTTTCTGACTTACTTCACTCTGTATAACAAGCTCTAGATTCATCTGCCTCAGTTCCACTGATTCACATTTGTTCCTTTATATGGTTGAATAAAAAGGGAACACTTCTGCACTCTTGGTGGGGATGTAAATTGATAACAGCCATGATGGAGAACAGTCTGGAAATTCCTTTAAAAAAACTAGGGATAAAACTACTATAAGACCCAGCAATCCCACCACTGGGCGTATACCCTGAGAAAACCGTAATTCAAGAAGACACATGTACCCCAGTGTTCACTGCAGCACTGTTTACAATAGCCAGGACATGGAAGTAACCTACATGTCCATGGATAAAGAAGTTGTGAGAGAGAGAGAGAGAGAAAGAGATAAAATCACGCACATACAGTGGAATTATTTTTTCTTTTCATTATTTTGTGTCTCAAAACATTTGCCAGTTTCAGCCTTGTAATTGCTAATCGACTTTCTTGTCTTGTCCCCCCTCCCACCCTCTAGAATCTGGACTGTAGCTGGTAAACCACTTGAGGGCAGAGGTTATGTATACTCTTGCCTTCATATCCTTCAGGACAGGCTTTGTGTCCTGAAGCCTCGGTATCTGGCTTTATACCTGGTGACATTGTGTAAAGTTGAGGATGTGACCTGGAGCAACAGAGGGATCTCCCCGAGAGGTCAGACCAGGAGTGAAGCGGGGGCTGGGACGGGCAGGGAGCTGGACTTTGATGAGTCCAGGCAGAAGGCCTGAGTTCTCCTGGTACTCTATCACTTCAAGACCAGTGGCCTTGGGAAAGGACACGCCTTCTCTGAGCCTCCCTCCTTTCAATTTAGCGGAGCAATGCCTGCCTTGAGATAGGGCAGTAAAATTCATCTAATCACAGGAGCAAAAGACAGACATAGAGAACAGAAGGGTCTTATGAGACACTATCAAACAGACTCATAACATACTTATTGGGGTCTGTCTCTCCTGGATGTTGTGAGAGTCAGCTGGCTAAATGTGCAGGATAGAATGAGCCTACAGTAATGCCCCCAGGACTTGCATTAAAATAACTTTCTGGTAACTGACTCTCTTTCCCATTTAGCAGTGGGGGTTGGGGAGTAAATTTGAGATGCAGAGACCCCTGAGTCATCTGTGTGGCTAGTGCTCACTGGGTCGAACTACGTTAGGACGAAATTCTGAAGGGCTCTTTCCAATGACTTCTATCAAAACTGCCACCTTGAGAAGACCCAGCGGAGGCGCGCAGAGTCAGGTATAAAGGATGTGAAAGTCTCAAAACAGGAACCACCCTTTTGAAACAGGAGCCTCCTTCTCTTCAGCTCATTAACTAACTGTGGCAACGAGGGACTCCAGTTTCCTTTGGTCATGCCTACTGATTCCCTGAGAGAGAGTAGAATCATGGAGTGGGAGGTCCCCGAACACAGCGGACCAGATCTGCTTTTCTGGTGCTGGGCAGCTGTGCAGATCCTGGGGGAGGCAGGCTCCCGGATCTCCTGCTCTCACCCCACCCTGCACTTGACTGGCTGGGTCACTCTCATGGTCAGTCGCGTTGCTTGGAAAACATGGCCATTTCTCTGTGAAAGTGGTAAAAATAGTCACCCCATTACTGGTCCTATTGGAGTGGCTACTACCACTTACTGAGTACCTAGCAAGCTCTGGGAGTTGGTGATGGACAGGGAAGCGGCAGGGGTGCAGCAGTCCATGGGGTTGCAAAGAGATGGACACGACTAGGTGACTGAACTGAACTGCGCAAGTCCCAGGAAGTTTGAGACACTTTATGTAACTCTCATTTTATCTCCCTAAAGCTGTTATCAGGGAGGTTACGGTAGCATACATAACATACAATACATGCAATGCTTTTGGCAAAGTACCTGCCTGACTCCCTGTAACCGTTCCTGAGAATATGGAGGCTCTGTCATACCCTAGGCCCTGGCACATAGCAGTGGCCCAGTAAATATCTGCTGAATGAATCATAAAAATTAGTTGTTCCATAGCCCCACTTTTCAAGAGGAGCAGACGAAAGCTTGAGGTTTAGTAATTGAGCCATTTCACAGAAGCAGGCAAGTGGCTGAGCCAGAGTCAGAACCTCGGGCCAGCTGGCTCTGGCACATAGAGCCTTCAGTCCTCACCCTTCTCCTGCCCACCCTGAGAGGAAGGCATGATCATGGTAGGAAGTAGTAGAGCCAGTTTGGGAGGTGCCCTGAGTAGGAGGGGCTTGGGTTTGTGATGTTTGTGAGCTGGTTGGTTGGGAAGATGGTATTGCCCCTGGTTAACTGAAGCTGGATGCCACAGTGCCTGAAGCACATCTGACACTGGCAGAAGCTGGCCTTCTTTCCTCTCCCAGTTATTTATGTGATTTGTCAGCTATGAAACCTAATGAGCACAGTTTATAGTTCTATGATCTTTTAATCCTTCACTGGCTCCTGAGCAGATGCCCGCCCTTCCTCAATAGACTTCTGCTCTGGCTCCATAAATATGCTGATTTTTAGTCTGTGTGATCTAAAGGAATATGATTTAGAAAGCAATTTCAAGTAATCAAAATGAATGTGGTAGAGAAATCACATGCACTTTGGGGGAGTGTGGTAAATTGCAAGCATATACAGTTTTATGACACATGAATCTCAGTGGATTCCTCTCCTTTGCATTGATTTGCATGAATGAGACATATGATTTGTTGTCCTTTATTGTTTAGATAACTAATGAGGTTTGCTGCTTTTCCACATTTAATTCAGAAGTGGTTTTTATCTGTCACCTATGTTTAAACTCCTAGGCAGTGTTTTGTAATGATGTCCCAAAGAGACCCACAGCAGCACACATTATGAATTTATCAACTTTGTATTTACATATGGGCTTCTGTATAAATAGGTGTCATGTTATTAAGCTATAATTATGGTAAGAAGAAATACCATCTCTGACTTCTGCCCCATGGTGAGATCATGTGAATTTAAGTTATAGAATAATATATTTGGCTATAAAGAAAACCATTTTACTCCTTTAATATACCAGTTCTGACTTTGTTTGTTTTTTTTTTCAAGAATTGTACAAACCTCCCCCCCTTTTTTCTTTTTAATAATGAAAGTTCCAAATGATACCAACAGTTCCCTTTGTGGACCACACCAAGAAGAGGGACTCTCCCTTATGTGCCAAGGAAACTGATAAGGATACTGGTGCAAAATTGTACTTGCAAAACATTAGATAAAGTGTCAATAACCAATTCTGAGTATTTACTTAAGTAAAACTCAGGTTCCGTCCTACTTCAGTCAAGGTAATTGTGTTTTTAAGAACTCGGGAGAATGCTTCCCAAGGTTCTTTTATCCTTTGTGTATGCTATTGATTTCTACTTGTTTATAGAATTAGGGGCCTTGGGAGATAAATATCATCTACTTGCCTGAGGCAAGACTGTATTTCAAGTCATCCTCGAAAGGTAGTTTACCTTTTAGAATATCTTAAGAGATGAAAGCATTTTTGGCACATTGTTTAAAAGGGTCATTTACTTGGAAATTTTTTCTAGGGTCTAACCTAACATCTTTCTCTTCTGGTCTTGTTCAGAAAAATAAAAGGAACTGAGTTCAAAACCTATCTTCTTCTGAGTTTATAAAGAGGATTTTGCTGTGTAATTTTCCCCCTCAGGGTTGGACAAATGTTGATATTGGTGTTGGTGGCTCTGGTGTGTAAAATGATCTTCCCATTTTCCCTTTAATGCTTTAGAGAAAAGAAGAAGCAGGAACAAAAACAGGTTCTAGGATTCACTTCAAGGCTGTCAGGATGCTAACAAATGGTTCTGGAAACTTGTACATGGGTTAGCTTCCTTAAGGCTATGGAAAACATTTTTAATTTATTTTGAATTGTCTATTTTCAGGTGCATTTTGACCAGTTTAAGGAAGCATTAATACTTATCTTGTCTAGAACTCTATCAAATGAAGAGCACTTTCAAGAACCAGGTAAGGACGCTAAGTTTTCTTCTTTTCCTTTTGCTTTAAAATTTGTCCAGGGGAGAATCTGGGGACTTTGAGGCAGTGTGTGAAAGCTTCGAAGTATCTGCCTCCCTCAGACTGAGCAGTTATTTGGAGTGACTTGTCTTTTGACGTGGTCGTAAAAGGCGTGCAGCTGTCGCACCCTGGGAAGAGTCTTCTCTACCGCAGCAGTGAATTAGGGAAGAAACACTGGATTGTTCCCAGGAGATCTGTCAGATGGTGTGGTTGTAACTCATTCCTGGAATGAGCAGAGTGGAACTGAATGGTCCTTCTTCCCTCCTCATTGCCTGTAAACATGAAACAATATGAACTGGGGCAGAATTTTGTCTGAAAGAAGGGTGGATAATTTTATTTAGTCCCAGTGAGTGGATAGCCCTGTGTTACAGACAGGACCACATCATAATTACTTTTCTCTCTCCTCTCGAGTGATAGTTCTTTATGGTCCATGTTGTTCATATTTGTACTTTTAATACCCGGTAGGATGCTTAGCACATTCTAAGTATTCAATGAAAACTTAATGTTATACTTCATTGATTTTTTTTTTAAGGCACTATAGATTATGGCACATCTTATTTTATATACTCCTAAAAAGAAAATTTTTTCTCAGTTAAAATGGTAAAATGCCCTTGATTATAAGACACATCATAATTTGAGAATGTTCAAATCTAGGAGTGTGTGTGTTGGGGGTAATATCTTAGGATCAGTGACATATGGTAAATATTTAAGGGAAAGTGTAAACAGTGTTGAAATTTATATAATAATACAGTCTGGTTTTTTAAAAATCAGAAGCTAGGGTTAGAGGTTCATTATAAAGGGTCACACAAGGGAATTTTGGGGGTGACAAAACCATTTTTATGTCTTTATTGTGATGGTGGCCACAAATTTTATAAGTTTTTTTCTAACCCACAGAATTGCTCTCTAAAAAGGTGAAACTTACTCTATGTAAATTATACCTCAATAAAGCTGACTTTAAAAAAGAGAACACTAAAAATATAGTCCAGTTTTGAGAGTGAGGAGAGATCATTAACATTTTGTTGCTACAAGCAGTCATTCAGTGTGACCTACTTGGAAGCACAGGTGGGAACTCTTGTCTTATCCTCACTGGTGATCCAGTTCAAAAGACCTTCTGAAATGCTCCAGATTTGTGTCATATGTATGAACTCTGCGGTTAGCAGTGTTTTGGGTTTGGATTGAGTCTCCGCCTTTTTATTAAGGTTATTATTATTTCTGAGGCTTGCCAGAGCTCTCCACAAGCCCCCAACGAGCCTGGGAGGGAGTTTATTGCATCCTAGAGGTTTTCCAGACTAAAAATAGAATTTCTGTAGGTCACCCAGTGCTGGAACCTGGACTTTTGTTCTTACGGGTTCTCACATTTTATTAGTAGTTTTACTTATTTAAGGTTGTCATCTTGATAAAAATAGTGTAAGATCTAGGGACCCTAACTAGAACTATCATGACATCACCCCATCTATTGTTCATGCGAGCATAGGTAACATACACTTAAGCTCAATGTTCTTCTCTTTGCCCATAATGGGTGTTTATGTCAGTTTGGAATAGGCTGCTCTGCTTCTCGTCCTTTTGCTGCTCTTTCTTCAAAACCTGTTCTTGATACCTGCCAGAAAATTGTCATAATAAATATACAGACCACAAATGTGAAGGATTCCCTGTAGATCTGTACCATCTTGGGATCTGAATCGTAGGATGAGGAGGTAGACAGTGTCTGGTTGAGCTTGGTAACAGTTTGAAAGAAAGGTTTGTAAGTTCAACTGCAGTCAGTTGTTTCATATTTATATGTGCGCCTCACTGCTGGGCAGGAGGAGGCATCATTTGGACAAGTCTTCCAGAGGGGTTTTTAATAGTTGACTGTGTTTTCCATCCTTTGGGTGGACTATAGCAAACCTTTGTTACAGAGCTGCCCCAAGTCAGTGTACTAAAGCATCAAAATACTTACTGACAGCATTTCCTCCAGCATGTATGTGACTTCCCAAACATTTGACCTGGAAGGATAAAATCTAGAATTGAGCCTTGCCTTAAGAGTGTTTTATCTCATTTGAGGCTGAGTCATTCCTTATTTGTTCCTGAGCATCTCTGCTTTTTTCTGACTTTTGCCTGTCACTCCCTGGGCCTTCCAGTCATTTCTGGGGATCAAGCATTTCTTTTCACTCAAACATTCTTCCACCCACTCAAATATGTGACTCCACCCCTACAGGCTGCCTGGCTTGGCTAGAGAGAGACAGAGAAAGAAGGATCAGGACTTAAATGCTGTATATCAAGAGGCCCCCTGGGTTCACCCCCTCTTTCCCCTTTACGAACACGGTTCAATTCAGTCACTCAGTCATGTCCAACTCTTTGTGACCCCATGGACTGCAGCACGCTAGGCTTCCCTGTCCGTCACCAACTCCCGGAGCTTGCTCAAACTCATGTCCATTGAGTCAGTGATGCCATCCAGCCATCTCATCCTCTGTTGTCCCCTTCTCCTCCCACCTTCAATCTTTCCCAGCATCAGGGTATTTTCCAGTGGGTCAGTTCTTTGCATCAGGTGGCCAAAGTATTGGAATTTCAGCATCAGCATCAGTCCTTCCAATGAATATTCAGGACCGATTTCCTTTAGGATTGACTGGTTTGAACTGTTATCAACATAGCAATCCCTTAAGTCATAGACTGTATGACTGCAGGGCTAGAGTGAATGCTGCCATTTTATCCGTGAGCAAACTGAGATTCAAAGAGGGATGTGGATTAGTTGAAGTCTCACAGATAGGGGCAGAGGAAGATGCTAACACTGTTATCACCAAGGGATGGGAGTCCAGGAGGCTTTGGTTTAAGGGTGTTCACCATCAGATGGATGAGCTGGGGGCAATGCAGGCTCAGTCAGTGCACCTTGGCCAAAAAGATTTTGACAAGTGGCCAGCAGCAGAAGGAAGGAGCAGAGAAGAGCAAGTTTCACCTAATCGTTAGTGACAGGGGTGTCTATGTCCTCAGCATCACTTGGCTGTTCACCACTTAGTTCATCTTCCACCGTAAGGGGCCAGGGCTGTGGTCTTTTTGTCTTACGTTTTGAAATCAATGGACCTACTGGACTTTGAGAGGAAAAATTATTCTTAAATTAGTAAAAATAGGAGGGCCATAGTGCACAGCCTTTGACACTGAATGAGTCATGAACTGATATTTTGTAACATCCAAGATGTTTATAAATTAAAAATATCCAGTGCTGCACCTGACTATAATATGGAAAATCCAGCCTGATATGGTAGGGAGACCCTTGAACCAGGAATTATGTAATACTGGGATGTGTGTTCAGTGGTGACCAACTCTCTGCCACCCCATGCTCCCCTAATTGGGTGGCCTTATACATTAAACTCCAATACTTTGGCCACCTCATGCGAAGAGTTGACTCGTTGGAAAAGACCGTGATGCTGGGAGGGATTGGGAGCAGGAGGAGAAGGGGACGGCAGAGGATGAGATGGCTGGATGGCATCACCGACTCGATGGGCATGAGTTTGAGTAAACTCCGGGAGTTGGTGATGGACAGGGAGGCCTGGTGTGCTGCGATTCATGGGGTCACAAAGAGTCGGACACGACTGAGCGACTGAACTGAACTGAACTGGACTGATAGATTAAAACCTCTGAGGTCTTTGGTTACCTCATATGTGAAGGTAATTATACTAGAAAATACTTAAAATCCATTCAACTCCAGGATTCAGCTGTGTTGTCTCCTAATATCTAAATGACATCTACATGTATGAAAAAACTAGCTCTGTGTTTCTGTAAAATTTCACCCAAAATAAATTGACACTACAAAGGTCAACTTCTTGACAGTAAATACCCAGTACAGTTCATACTTTTCTATTCTTCTAATAAAAGACAGCTATATATAAAGAATAGAAAAACAGAGCTATAATAAGATTTCAGAGGAGATGGAGTTAAGTCATGATTTCCACAGTCTTGGGTTCTGCCATTTCTAACATCTCTGAGGTACACTGTCTTTATTTTTAAAATTAGAAGGTATAGATGATTTGCAGCATCTTTTTAACTCTGATGTTTATGATTCTAAAACTCTTAACAGAGAGTTTTTCCCCCTAAAACCTCAACAATGCAATGAAGGTACTAAAATTCAGATGAAGTCAGAAAAATGGGTTGGGGATGTAGGGAGTCCTTTGTGGATTCCAAACTGATTAACATCACTGGTGGCAGAGCTCCCCCACATCTATGTGTGCAGCTTAATTTTCAAGTTATTTTCCTAGAGTGAGAGAGGGACACCTTAATTATTATTTATGGATTATAGGATTTGGGTAACGGAGATGCTGACATGGTCCATGTAAGCTGCATAGTTACATGGCTACACTGGCCGGATCTGTTCTCCAGAGACTTTTGTCCTTGTCTGATGCATCTTGCAGTAGGTTTCTGTTCTGTGGTAGATGTTAGCATGACGCAGCAAGTGCTTCCTCCCCTCATACTGTTAATGTAAATATCTTTCCTTTGTTTATCTGGTGAGGGAAATCTCAGGTTTGGAAAAGCTAAACCGTTAGAAAAATAAGGCAGATGATTGGGTTTTTGTTTTTTGGTTTTGTTGGTAATAAACATTCTTCACTCCAGAAACTTCCCTATTTCTAATTATTTTCCTTGTATTTTGGAGAAGCTGTGACTATAATAAACAAATACCTCCTCGTTTACTTGGCAAGTGTGCATTGAAGCAGACAGCAGGCTAGATCCCAGTTTGCAGGGATTGAAGATTTGTGTTTGCAGCTGTATTCAGGGGCCGTGGGCCAGGCCCTAAACTCTGGCTGAGGGCCCTGTTTTTAGAAGATATGCACAGATGGCCAGCAGGAGTGTCCTCTTGTCCTCTCTTCAGTTAAGAACTTAGCCCCTGGCTCCCTTGGTATATATGGGATGCTATCAGTGAGGACCAAAAAAGTTTCTTCAAAAATTAAAAGCAACATAAAGGCACTACCGTTAACCACCACCACCATCAAAAGACAGTGTGAGGACTCATTTCCTGAGATCAGAGGGAACTAGAAATGTTCACATCCACTGGTGGTCATGTAAAATAGTGGGACATTCCTGGATTTTTATAAAACAATAAGCATCAAAAACTACAAAAGTGTTTTTGGCCAATCAATGCCAGATTCAGATTTTATGCTATAGAAATAATTATGTGTGTGTAAGAGTCATTTAAAATAGTTAAAATACTCATTATATATATCTTGAGCAGAAATTTTTTTGAAAGTAATTTTATGTATTTATTTTTGGTTACACTAGGTCTTCATTGCTACAATTACTTTTCTGTGGTTGCAGAGAGCGGGGGCTACTCTAGTTGTGGTGTACGGGCTTCTCATTGCAGTGGATTCTCTTGTTGCGGAGCACAGGCTCAGTAGTTGTGCCTCATGAGCTTAGTTGCCCTGAGGCATGTGGGACCTTCCGGGATCAAACCCATGTCTCCTGCACTGGAAGGCAGATTCTTTACCACTAAAGCACCAGGGAAGCCCTCAAGCAGAAATTTTTGACAGTGTATTTTGGTTAGGCAAGATGTTGTACCTGTATAATCAAAGACTAGGCAGCTATTCAGTTGTCTTCTAGAAGGATACTTATTGTTATGACTTTCCAAGGAGCAAGAAGGCACTTAAAATATATATGTGTGTGTATATGTGCAAAAAGGACATTACTGTTATTTAAAATTAAACAAATAAGTTTGGTGAGAATTTTGCTAATGAAACAGTTTGTTTGGAAGTTGTGCTGACCTAAGTTTATTTCAGTTCCAGTGTATGTGATGGTTTCCAAATCAGGGACATGAAAATGACAGGGAGTCCTAGAGAACTGGTGTGTCCTTTCATGTCAGTGGTGCTAGTGGTAGAGAACCAATCTGCCAGTGCAGAAGATGTAAGAGGCTCAGGTTTGATCCCTTGGTCAGGAAGATCCCCTGGAGGAGGGCATGGCAACCCACTCCAGTATTCTTGCCTGGAGAATCCCCACGGACAGAGGAGCCTGGTGGGCTACAGTCCATGGGGTCACAAAGAGTTGGACACAACTGAAGTGATTTAACACACATGCCTTCATGTCAGCGCTGTGGTGAAGGGAAAGGGGATGACAAGGAGGAGAAAATCAGGGCACGAATGAGATGAAGGCGGCTTCAGTTTCTGAGACAGACAGGATGCCGTCACTCTGCGTTTGCCAGTAATCTTAACCTGTCACAACACATGAGGAGAAGGAATGTGCTGCAGGACTGGGGCTGTGAGGCTTTCCCTGACTCTGCTGCATGGGCTCCAGGCCACCGCTGACCCCCAGGATCGTGGGTGGGAGGACCCAATCCCAGGCAGAAGCTACCTGACAGATAGTGCCCTTGCCCCACAAAGCTCCTGTGGCTTCCCCCAAACCTCAGGATGTTAGGAACTCCTCACTTCAATAAGGACTATGGGTCCAGGTCTCTTTGACTCCAAAGCCCATGGGCTCTTTCCATGAAGCACTGCTGCCCTGGAAAGCATGCAGTCTGGCTGGGTAGGTAAATCTAACAAGTAGAATGTTTATAGAAAAATATAACCATGGTCAGTGTTAAGCATGGAGCAATCAATATATGGGTTGCACTGAATTCACAGGAGAAAAAAGGTCCCATGAAAGTTATACCAGGCTTGAAAGAAGTCAGTTTTGAGTTGAGCCTTGAAGAATGGGGAGGATTCAGTTGGATGATCTGTGAATCTCTGGCTTCTTCCCCCAAATGGCTCAAGCAGCAGGGCCTTCTAACAGGAATTATAAGGCTGAGCCTCCCAGGAGAAGGTTGGGGAACAATCTTATCATCATTTTCAACTCAAAGAGTTTTTCCTGTTGACAGGTCTTCACCTGCTTTAGTGCTTAGATAGATCATCTGGTCAGACCAGTCCACCCTGGGGGTTGCTAGACCACACCTATCCACCATCCTCAGCACCCTTGGGGAGAGTGCTAACCTTTCCCTTGACATTTCCCTTCCAGACAAAGCTAATCAGAGCCACCCCATTACATTTGTGCACAGAAGCCCCTGTGTTCCCGCAGGAAACATCACTCGGATTGCTAAGAGCTGAGTGGAACTTGTGGAGACTGAACTGCTAAGAACTTGTGGAGACTGCTCCTAAAATTTTGTCTGCATTCAGCTGTTTAGTTGCTAAGTTATGTCTGACTCTTTACAACCCTGTGGACTGTAGCCTGCCAATCTCCTCTGTCCAGGGATTTCCCAAACAGAAAGACTGGAGTGGGTTGCCATTTCCTTCTCCAGGTTTGCATCCGGGGAGGACACTAAAGCTGCATCTTGTGTGAAGATGCTGGAGGAGAGGCGTGATTGGGGAGTGGGGTACTAGGGCTCAGGAAGCAGCTGCCTTGGAAAGGGCTGTGTGGACACAAAACTGGGGCGTGAGAACCCTGCCTGCAGATGGTCTCCACAGAGGTGGGGTTGCGCTGGGAGGCAGAAGGGATGGATATAATGTCCCAAGGCTTTCCAGCTGTCTTTTTTCCCCCCTCCCTTCCTTGGAACATCTCCCTCTCCAGTCCTTTTTTCCCCCCACCTCTCCCGCTTTCCTCTACCCTCCTTTCCTCTTCTTCTTGGCCTCTCACTCATTCTTCCTCTGCCTGTTGGACCCCAGCCCATCAATTCTTCCCGCTTCCGCTCTCCCAGCCCTCCGTCGGCCTCTCACTCTCCGCCCTGCTTCTGTCCCTCTCCCGCTTCCTTTGCTGTTGGTTCTCTTTCTGTCTCTGTGTCTCCTCTCTCTGGGTGGTTCTCCACTTTGCTTCTCCTCTTCCCTTTTCTCTTCCTTAGTATCGGATGTGCATTTGCTCTCTGACTGTGTGATCCCTATGCAGTAATGTGTCAGAGTGGGCGAGGAGGTGGGATGCACGGTGGAGGTGGGGGTGCTCATTTGTTGCACGACTGCCTCTTCCCGGGAAGCTTTGTGGGGTGGGGTGGTAGGGGGAGGCTTGTCCTGAGGTTTACACCTGCTTTATTTTCAAAAGAGTGATTTCAGGAATTCCGTGAGGTCAGCAGAAATGTAGTCTAGAGGGTCTCAGACAATCCCCCTGTCCCCAGGTCCATTAGAAGGGATGGGGTCTCTGGGAATGAATTCCTAGGTTAAGGAGGCAGGAAGCCAGGGATTGCAGGAGAAATTCCAAAATGAGGAGGTCAGCACCACAAAGGCATAGCTTTCTTCTTCATCCTGGAAATATCCTCAGGTCATTTCAGGGAAAAGGGAAGTTTGAATCAAAAAGTGATAAAATAGCCATCTTATCCCTCAACAACTACAACAGAATGCTCTGCCACGGCTGGTGTCTGGTATTTAATACTAGAGTCCGTCTCTGAAACTCTCCTTTAACTTCCCATGTATGTACTGTGGCTGCTGCGCTTCCCTGGTGGCTCAGATGGTAAAGAATCTGTCTGCAATGCAGGAGACCTGAGTTCAATCCCTGGGTCAGGAAGATCCCCTGGAGAAGGAAATGGCAACCCACTCCAGTATTCTTGCCTGGAGATTTCAATGGACAAAGGAGCCTGATGGTTACAGTCCATTGGGTCACAGAGAGTCAGACATGACTGTGTGACTAATACTTTTCTGTGGATGGTACTTCATCCCAGGTCCTAAGCTTGTGTTTTTCATGAAAAGTATTGATGGAATAAATAGTGTTTAGGCTTTTGGGTAACCATTTCAGCTTACTCTTGGGTCCTCATTGCTTTGTCTTTGGCCATTGCAAGAACTGAGTGTTCCAAGTGGCCATTCGCATCACACAGGTGTCTGGGGCAGTTTTGGGGGAGAGCACAGAATGAACACTGCCCTGCTCAGAGGGAGAAGGGAGTGAGGGTGGGTGGCTGTTGGTTGTTTTCCCTGCCTGCAGCTAGCCTGTTCCAAGTGGTCATTCTCATTAACTTTGTATTTCAATCTTTCTTTTATTGTGAGCACAAGATCTTCTGGTCACATTAAAGGTATGCACTGTGGTTCATCCTGATCCTGGAAAGTGAACATTGTCACAGCTCTGGAGTTTTCTCTTGTTACATCTCATCGTGAGCTCTCCAGAAGCTCCAGGAGTCCCAGACTCCTCTAGGCAGTGTGGGCTTGTCTGCTTTCCTTCAAAGCTCACTTGTACTTTTATGTAGCGATGCCAAATAGGGGAAATGGAAAACAGGAAAGAAGGGAAAATGGCTCACAAGCTTGACACTCCAGGTAGAAGCATAAATACACATTCAAGGAACTGAAACACTGAAAGTAACAGCAGTCCTTTATTTCCCCCACCCCCTGCGCCCCCACTGATATTTTATGTCCCTCCTTGGAGCTCATGATTGGAGCAGTTACTTACACTTAGGTTAAAGGAAGCTATATGTACATAATTTCATTTCTTAATAGGTTAAATGACCGTGTATTATCTGACATAGAAAAGATTACGTGCATCACATCTAGATGTGCTCCTAAAGAAACTTTGCCCCAGGGCTGTGGTTTGGCAAGTCTTTCTTGGGCATGGTAAGGAAGGGGCAAGGTGTTCTTTAGTTTCAGTGAGCAAGAATGTCTTGAAACCCCCACTAAGGCCTCCTTTTTGGTGGACTGCTGCTGAACACTTGTAAAGTGTAAAGCCCTGCTTGAGATGAATAAGGAGAATATTGGCGTTTTCAAACCCTTAACACAGCAGTGACTGTTGGCATGAATGTTCTCTCTAGACCTCCTTACATTTAATGTCTTTCTTCCCCTTCTTATTTTGTAAGTACGATGAGGTTGATGCTCTAAACAGAAAAAGAATATGTGGGTATGTAAGTCTAAAATGTAACTATTTTTAATTAATGTGATTAGTCTGATACTTTATTGTATGATTTGTGAAATTTTTTATGAGGAAACTTTAATACTTCATTTTTCCTTTGCTGTGTTAATATCTTTATTCCTAAAAGATTTTATATTTTAATAGATTTCTCTAGAAATTAACTTTGTGATGTAGGTACAGTCGGTGAAAGATATTAACTTAGCGTTTACTCAGAATTGGTTTGTATAATTAAAATATAAAATTAACTTAAAAATTAAAGTTTCTGGCAATGCAAAAATAAGTAAGTAGATAAATAAAACACCAAAGGATCCTAGTGTTTCACAATCTACGTATTACCTTTCATTGTGTAGGAAAAGAACTGTTTCAAACCTAACCCTGCTCCCTACACAGCATGAGATACTTAGTGGTAAATAACTAGGGCTTCCCTGGGGGCTCAGATGGTAAAGAATCTGCCTGTAATAAAGGAAACCTGGGTTCGATCCCTGGGTCAGGAAAATCCCCTGGAAAAGGGAATGGCAGCCCACCCCAGTATTCTTGCCTGGAGAATCCCATGGACAGAGGAGCCTGGCGGGCTGCAGTCCACGGGGTCACAAAGAGTCAGACGCAACTGAGAGACTAACACTTTCACTAACTAGGGAACCATTTTATCCACAGATGGGTTTTAGATTAAATCACAGTGGGACTTTTTTGGTTTTTGTTTCAAACAGTGGCTTTGTCCCATTGCTTTTTTTCCTGTGAAAAAGCACAGCGTATATTAAGAGTTCTTTGTCACTTCCTTCCCCAGACCGTGACTATCTCCTCACAGTGGAAAAATCCCATGTTCCATTTTCCGATGTTTTACATTTTCCCTTTAATTTTTTCTAAGCCCCCATCATCACTAAATGGTGTATCTTGTTGTCCTCCACTAAAATTTAAGAATATGTAATAAATTAAGGATGGTTCTACATTGCCTCTTATCTGACTAGCATCTGTGGGTGTCAGCTGCCAACAAGTAGCTCGGGTGTCTGGGCCGCTCCTGAATGCTCACAAGCTGACACAATCTCTTCTGATAAAAGGTACCTTCAGATATGCATGCGCCTTTCAGTATAAATTTTGTATGCTTGAACACTTTGTGTAAGAGAATCACTCAACCTAATAAAGTGACTTGGCTGGGACTTTGAAAAAGCTGGGTATAAATATCGCTAGAATTTATAGAACAAGCATAAATACTTCACTCTGAGCTTTGCTGAGTATTTTCAGGATGTTTCTGAGCACATTCGTGAAATCAGAGCTTATCCCAGGAAAAGGGCCTGGGGGAGTGAGGACAGTCAGTCACATAGGATCACCAGTCCTCCCAGGGAAGCTTCAAAGTAACGGCTACCCCTTAACATTTTCATGTTAAGGAGTAGGGTTTTATTTTCTTAGTTCTTGTCTAATCATCTACCCTAATTTTGTTGATATGTGTACAGCCCTTACCTAAAAATCTACATGTCTGAGTTCAGACATACCTTGTTAAAACTGTCATGTTCAAACAGAACACAGAGAGACAGTGTGTCTGTTTGGGTGATAAGAACTGAAATCTAAGTATTGCCAGTCTTATATTTAATGGAAAATTTTATTCTCCTAATTGTGTTCAAGATGCTAAAAAAAAAAAAGTCTATCTCTAATTTGACATTCGTAATGAGTGAAGTATTATTGCTTTAAAGCTACCATTGTAGAGGAAGATTAGTGTGTGGTGATGGTGGTGGTGTGGTGATGGTTTTGGTGGTGGTGAAGGTGGGGATGATGGTGAAGGTTGAACCTGAGACATGTCCTGCAGAATGCTGAAGCCCTTCTTCAAGGCCAGGAGGTGACTCTCCCCTTATATGCACATTCTTTTTTATTTTGCAATACACAAAGCTCATGAAGAGAAAAGAATATATCATTTTCTTAATGCAGTTTTGCATTTGCTGTTTTATTCCACAGCTTTTAATTTTATAATGAGATTTTGATGCCAAGTTTTGTGTAAGCAATGAGCTGTCATTAATTGATTAGGATGCACTGTGTCAGTTTCTTTGTTCTCTCGTCTTGCTTGTCTGATGGATCAGAAAGTGGGATGGTTAACAAAGGAGTCACTGAGGTACAAGAGGGGTGTGTTCCAGACTAATTGGTGTGAATGCTACCTTTACAGTGCTGACAGAGTGTTCATTTTATCATCATTTTCCAATGTGTCTCTTTGGTGGTATCATCCGTCCCTCTACCTTCCCCTCTGTCTGTGAGCAGAGCTTGATAAACAGAAGAACAAATATGACTGCTTGCTTTGTCCTGATCTTAATTCCATAGTTAAAAGCAAATTCTTCGCTGTGGGCTCTGCATCTCTCCCACCATATGCTGAGATCTACTCAGGGCACTATAAATCTTTCGGAATTAGAAGCTATGTTCTGCATCTGACCTGCTGGCTCATGGACGCCCACATCCACTGCAGCTGGCAAATGGTGGTGGTTTATTTTGGGGCTGGTATATAAGAGGCTGTGTCCGAAGGCTGGGAGTGTCAGATAGGGACTGAGATTGTCTTGTAATGTGGCCTCAACTCTTGTCTCCTTGCCCAGACTGCACTCTCGAAGCTCAGCCCAAATATGTTAGAGGTGGGAAGCGTTATGGACGCAGATCTTTACCTGAATTTCAAGAATCCGTGGAGGAGTTTGCAGAGGTGACCGTCATCGAGCCACTCGATGAAGAAGCACAGCCTTCACACATCCCAGCCAGTGAGCGCAGCGAGGTAAGAAATTGGAGAGACACATCCATCTGGACCACAGGTGTGGAGACCTGTGGGTACCCACACCCTTGTAGTGCAAACGCAGGAGGACTGAGGGGTTTATGGCTTTTCTCAGCCACTTTTTTTCAACTATATGCTAATCTTATTACTTGCCTTTTGGGTATCTATAACTGCTTTTTCTATTGTTTATATGTTTCATCTCTGTTTCAGCTTTTGAAGAGCTGATGTTTCTGTGCATGTTTTATGTATATACAGTTTTTAATTCAGTTTTTTTTATATTATCTGAGGTCTGCCACTTCTAGCTCTTCTTGGGAATATCTCTCTCCTCCATGGCACTGTCATTTTTAGTTATGTAAAAAGCTAATCAGCTCCCTCCCCGCAAACTATAAAACAGCTGCAGTGACAGGTAAGAAGTGAAAGCAGTTTTCAGGCATTTCAGGAGCCAGCATCTTATCTTCTGTGGTGGGGTAAAGCAGCTTTGCAACTTTGTTGCAAAAGCCCTATCCTTGTCACAGGGCTCAGCAATTGCCAGGATTCTCACCAGTTCTGTCGCCCCCAGGCTCATCTGACTCCCCAGCAATCAGAGATCCCTCTGCTTCCCTCATCTCCCTCTTTTCATTTTACATTTTGCTATAATCTACCAATAGAGAAGCAGTAGCATTTTCTTTTTTTTTTCTTTATGGCTCATTTACCAGTGTCCCATTTATAGAACATGATTGAAAGTGCCATGCTGAGCAAGCTCTAAATATTTCTTGCAAATCCCAGCTTAGTCTGGGGATGCAGATATTTCAGATGCTCATATAAGCTGGAAAAGAGACAAAAGAGCCTCAACTTCCTTAAAGCCATCTGTAGATCATAGGTTAAGCAGGGAGCATGTGTTTGTTGCCATTTAACTTCGATGTTCAGCCTGCTGATATCTAGGAGAAGCTTGCTCCAATAATGTCCCCAGCAAACAGATACCCGACATCTTCAACTTTCGAGAATACCCACAAACCCAAAGGTAACCAGAGAGAGTCCCAGTATTGAGCAGAAATGAGACCAACCCCACGTGCTGCAATTTAGAAGACATGTGACTGGTCTGCTAACCAGAAGAGGATCACACTGCTTTTTAGAATCAAGTGATACCTGTCCTCACAATAGAAGTGAAGGAGCAGTGGCAGAAATGCGAGTGAGAAGAGAGAAAGAAAAGCAATTAGAGGGGGTAAGACAAATAGAAACCACAAAAGTGGTGTGAATAGTGTGGGTGAGAAGTGATGGCTAAAAACATAAAGACCGTGAGAAGCAACGAGGATGCTACTGAAACATCACCGCACTGGGGGCCCATGGGTCTGGGGCAGAGACCTCTACCCATCTTGGTTCAGTAGGCTTCAGACCCTCTCTTGGGTCACTTTGAGAATTTAGATAGGGCCCTTTCCACAGTAAAACACATAGACTCACACTCACAAGTGTTCCGTTTACTATTTCCGGTAAGCAAGTAATTTGCATACTTCAGTTCCTGCAGTGTTCGTAATATTTATCTTGCTGTCAGGAAGGGTATCAAAATTACAACATTAAACCTGTTTCATAGCCCTAACTAGTGTGGAATGTATCTGAGACATTTCTCTGTGAAAAAAATAATTGGTTAAAATAGGGCTTCACACTTGATAGGGGAAGATTTTCTTATTTGAAAAACACTTTTAAGTCTAGTATCTCCTTTCTCCAACTGTTTTCAGTACTGAGGTACTGTTATTTGGTGCTAAGAAATTAAATGGTTACTTATTTTTTTGTGAGGCGAGTTTTCTAGTTATCACCTGGGGATACCCAGAAAGTTCTTGGGCAGAACTGATTTTGTTGCTGGCAGGATATTTCTTATGTCTTTATTTAATTTCAGCTACTGATTTCCAGTGAGATTTACTGTTTAAAAAGTGCAACTTTGGCTTTATGTGTAAATAAAGTTAAGGGTTGAGGCCAGAGTCTGGGCAAAATCTTGCTGCTTATATCTTAGTACAAGGGAGAATCATTTCACCCCTGATAAACTTCAGCTTCCCTAACTCCTCTAGAAACATCTTAGGTGTGACCTTTTGACACTATGTAGAAGCTTTGGTGTAACAGCCCACCATCAAAGAGCAGCAAATAGAGGGCTGGAGAAAGTCATCTGTCTCTGTCTGCTCTCCCCAAGGACTCTCCTGCCTTGACTTCGAGAGTCTGTTACAGCCCAACCAGAAAACCTGTAGCAAATCAGATAACACGTTTTTACCTCCCTCTTTATTTATTGCTAAAAGTGGGCTCAGAGTTCATCCAGCTGCTTTCTTGTTTAAAAATGAAGTGTTTTGTGAACTGAATGGAGCCTGTTGGTTTTCAGATCGATTCATCACAATGTTTACAGCATGATGTGTGAGGTTTTTGATGTTCCTGTTGGCAGTGAGACGCCTCATGCACTAACCTTGGCTGTGGATCACATGCACTGCCCTCACGATCTGCAGCCTAGTTTCGTCACCATTGGTCTTAATTGCATCCGGTTGTGTCAAGGCGGCACTCCGGTTTCCTGACCAGTTTCTGTAGTCATTTCAGCAATCGAAAGCCACTCTGTTGGTCAACTCAGTTCATGCTCTGGGCAGCACTGGCTTGCTCTAGACACCCTTGTCTCTTCTACAGAAGCTATCTAGGGCTCCTCGGAGTATTGGGACATCTTCCCTATTCTAGAGTGGCCCTCAGGTGGGGAAGACGGGGAGGGCAATGTTCTCAATGATCTGTGGGATTTATTTATTCTTCCCTTCCAAGTTCAATATCTGTCAGGAGGTCTTTTTTTTTTTTTATACAAACAGCCAGATTGCAGATTTCTGCATGAATAAATGGAATTTATTGCATCTCAATCCAAACTAAATTTTTTATTTTGTATTGAGGTATAGCTGATTAACAATGGAGTTAACAATGGAGTTTTAGGTGAACAGTGAAGGGACTCGGCCATACATATACATGTATCCATTCTCCCCTAAACCCCGCTCCCATCCAGGCTGGCACATAAAATTGAGCAGAGTTCCATGTACTATACATTAGGTCCCCCATTGGTTATCCATTGTAAATATAGCAGTGTGTACATGTTCTTCCCAAAGTCCCTAACTGTCCCTTCCCCATGGCAACCATAAGTTGGTTTTCTAAGCCTGTGAGTCTCTTTCTGTTTTGTAAGTTCATTTGTATCATTTCTTTTTAGATTCCACCTATATGGGATGTCATAGGATAGTTCTCCTTCCCTGTCTGACTTACTTCACTCAGTGAGTGTCAGTATGACACTCTCCAGGTCCATCCATGTTGCTGCAAATGGCATTATTTTATCCTTTTTAATGGCCGAGTAATATTCCATTGTACATATGTACCACATCTTCTTTATCATTTCCTCTGTCTATGGACATTTAGGTTGCTTCTGTGTCCTGGGTGTTTTAAACAGTGCTGCAGTGAACACTGGGGTGCGTGTTTCCTTTCAGATGTTTTTCTTCAAATATATGCTCAGGGTTGGAATTGCTGGATCTTATGGCAGCTCTATTTTCAGTTTTTTTAAGGAACCTCCATACTGTTCTCAATCGTGGCTGTACCAATTTACATTCCCACCGACAGTGTAGGAGGCTTACCTTCTCTCCACACCCTCTCCATCATTTGTTGTTTGTGGATTTTTTGATGATAGCCATTCTGTCAGCAGTTCTTTATTGTACTACTGGTTTCTTTTTTCTTCCTCTTGATTGCCTCTGGCCCTTTTGTCTCCTGCCCTTGGGTGTTAAGAATTTCTTCCTTGGGTGTGTTTGTTATCAGGGATTCATATTTCCATGTGGCTTTGCAGTATTAAAGGCAGGAGCAGGCTGGGTCTCCTGTGACATGACTATTTCATGAGGAGCAGTCAGATGGGGAGCTAGAGACAGGCCTGCTTGGTTTGGCTGTAGGTTTCTTTGACTCCTGGGCCCTGGCTCAGGGGTTCCTGGCTTGCCCTTAGACTGAAGTTTTTCCTGTCCTTAGACAATCCTCACTTTTCCTTCTAAAGTGACTTGAGAGTTTTCTTTTTCTTTTTTTTTTTGATGACGACCACAGAACCCGAATCTGTTATCAGAAGTTCAATAATGAGGAAGTCTGGCTGTTATTACCTAACAGGAGAATAGTTATCAGCTCTAGGATGAATCAAGTAAATATCCCCTTTATTTAAGGAGTTTGGAGAGGTGGGCAGTAGAATGGAATGGTGTCACAGTTCAGTTCAGTTGCTCAGTCATGTCTGACTCTTTGTGACCCCATGGACCGCAGCATACCAGGCCTCCCTGTCCATCACCAACTCCTGGAGTTTACCCAAACTCATGTCCATTGAGTTGGTGATGCCATCCAACCATCTCATCCTCTGGTGTCCCCTTCTCCTCCTGCCCTCAATCTTTCCCAGCATCAGGGTCTTTTCAAATGAGTCAGCTCTTCGAATCAGGTGGCCAAAGTATTGGAGTTTCAGCTTCAGCATCAGTCCTTCCAATGAACACTCAGGACTGATCTCCTTTAGGATGGACTGGTTGGATCTCCCTACCGTCCAAGGGACTCTCAAGAGTCTTCTCCAACACCACAGTTCAAAAACATCAGTTCTTCAGCACTCAGCTTGCTTTATAGTCCAACCCTCCCATCCATGCATGACTACTAGAAAAACCATAGCCTTGACTAGATGGACCTTTGTTGGCAAAGTAATGTCTCTCCTTTTTAATAGGCTGAATAGATTGATCATAACTTTCCTTTCAAGGAGTAAGCGTCTTTTAATTTCATAGCTGCAATCATAATCTGCAGTGAATTTGGAGTCCCCCAAAATAAAGCCAGCCACTCTTTCCACTGTTTCCCCATCTATTTGCCATGAAGTGATGGGGCCAGATGCCATGATCTTGGTTTTCTGAATGTTGAGCTTTCAGCCAACTTTTTCATTCTCCTCTTTCACTTTCATCTAGAGGCTCTTTAGTTCTTCTTCTCTTTCTGCCATAAGGGTGGTGTCATCTGCATATCTGAGGTTATTGATATTTCTCCCAGCAATCTTGATTCCAGCTTGTGCTTCCTCCAGCCCAGCATTTCTCATGATGTACACTGCATATAAGTTAAATAAGCAGGGTGACAATATACAGTCTTGACACCAGTCTGTTGTTCCATGTCCAGTTCTAACTGTTGCCTTCTGACCTGCATACAGATTTCTCAAGAGGCAGGTCAGGTGGTCTGGTATTCCCATCTCTGTCAGAATTTTCCACAGTTTATTGTGATCCACACAGTTGAAGGCTTTGGCAAAGTCAGTAAAGCCATGGTGTCACAAGTCACCTCTAAATGATAACCTCAGGGTGGCTTGTTTCCTTCTAGGAACTCATCCTATAGAGCTATGTTAGCAAACAGTCATCTGAAGGGATAAACAATAATCCCTACCCTGTTTCCCTGGTGGTTCAGATGGTAAAGAATCTGCCTGCAATGCAGGAGAGCCGGGTTTAATCCTTGGGTTGGGAAGATCCTCTGGAGAAGGAAATGGCAACCCACTCCAGTATTCTTGCCTGGAGAATTCCATCGACATGGGAGCCTAGTGGGGCCCCAGCCCATGATGTCGCAGAGTCAGATATGGCTGAGCAACTAACATACACACACACATACACACGCACACAGAGTTTCCCTCTAGGGTTGTTCCAGAGTAGGGATATTGCTAAGGGTGGACATTTCATTCCTAGGCTCTTGGTTTAGTTATGCACAGTATGCTTTTTGCATCCTTATTTGGAAGGCCTTTTCCCATATGTACAATTACATTATAGGTAATTCTCAGTAGCCACAATTCTCTGAGGTCTACCTGTAACTTCACCATTTTCCTCCCACCCAAGAAAACAGAGATGCTGGCAAATGAGAGTGATGATGTAGTGTGTGTGTTAGTCACTCAGTCGTGTCTGACTCTTTACAGCCCCATGGACTGTAGCCTGCCAGGCTCCTCTCCTCCTCCAGGCAAGAATACTGGAGTGGGTTTCCATTTCCTACTCCAGGGGATCTTCCCAACCCAGGGATCTTTTGCATTGCAGGCAGATTCTTTAAGGTCTGAGCTACCAGGGAAGCCTGATGTTATGGTAGAGATTGCTTCCAAGCACGTAAATTTTTTTAATATAAGTTACATGCGAGGATCCAAACTGCTCCCATGACTATTCATGGTGCACCAACCATTGTGTGTTGTGCCTTGGGTGAGAACCCATGTTATGACTATGGGATCACATTTTGGCCTCATCCTTTGAATAGAATACTTGAGTTCTGTGAGTTATAACACCTTGTTATGAGGTGTTTGGGGTTGTGTTTGACTTTTGTTTCAGTTCACATAAGGTAAAACCCTAACATAAATTGTCAACATTTTAATCATCTCCATCCTACCCTCCCCCAGTTTCAATGAGGCAATTTGATTCTTTCCTGATGAAGCAGAAAACACCTAGCCTAACTGTTAAGCATACCTCCCCTACCAAGTTTACTTTACAAGGCCATAAAGCCATTGCACAGGGAAAGACCACTGTAATCTTGCTAAGTTTTTTAACACTAAAATGATATTTTAGAATTTCACTTAGAAACCCTGAAGGCAAAACGTGCTAGTTCACAAGTGATGGTAGGTTCCACCATCAGGTTGAGATGTGCAGTCACCTTTCAATTTAGTGAGTTTATCTGACAAATAGATCCCTTGGGAGTCTTACCTCTCCTCTGGGGTATTGAAAGGAAAATGGTGACTTTTTTTTGTTCGTAGGATCATTTTCACTCAAGGCAGTTCAGTTGGACGTTCTATTCTGAATTAATCCAGACTAACAAAGGGCACTTTCTTGATTCCAACGTAAGGTATGATTGATGAGAAGGTTTTGGTGGTGGTAGTTTTTGCTTTACTTTGTGAAGAAACAGGTGAGTTTTTAGATTCCAAGAGTACATACCCACCTCCCCCCCATATGCACATATGCAGTGGCTACTGAACTAACCTTGAATTTTATATTCACTTTTCTCCTAAGAGTAGCTGGAAGTGGGGGAGAAAAACAAAACTAATTCTTAGTTCTATTCTGTATTATTCAGATGTAGTAGAAAAGGTTGACAATTAATACAGTTGGAGCAGAGCCACTTTGCTTTCTGCCCTCATTCAAAACACGGGACACCTTGTTAACTGTTTTCCTCCACAGGGTATAAATCGGGTCTAATAAGATTCTTATCATGAGCCAGAGGCTTTAAACAATGATTTCTTCAATTGCAGACAATAGGAGTGTAAGTCAAAACCTTGCAGTTTAAGTGAGGACCTGAGAGAAAAGTTAAAGCCAATTGCTTCATTCGGCCGAGAATGGACGTTAAATCAAGCTTTTGTGTCAGGACTGTGGGAGTAGGAGGATGAGTGGTGGTGGTTGTTTAAAACCAAAAGCAGAAATGAAGAACCCCAACACTGATTTTACTACCCTCCATAAAATCAAACTTCTTCAAGAAGTGTGAAAGTGACTTAAATTCTCCTTATGTTCATTTTCATATATGCATAACTTTGTAGTCGAATTTCATGAATTATTCATTTGTGTTGTATAGAGCAGATATTTAATTTTGGAGCAAACTTCTTATAACTTAGAGAAGTTCTGCTAAGAGCTTTTGTAGTCAAACCTATTTTTCAGTTCCTTGCCTGTTAAATTGTTTGTTCTAAGATAAAATAAGCAGTTTCATTACATGCCATTTGCTTCCATCAAATGATGTGAGATTATCAGGAGAGGTTTCCTTATTCATGGAATTCCAGTGATTCCATTCATATTTCTTGAGTATTATTAGATCATCTGGCTATTCTCAGAGATGAAACACACATTCAAGATGCAAATATAGATCATAAAAGTGATATAAAGACACCCCTTCAAAGCTAATAAGATGCTTTCATTGTAACACAGACACAGCTTTCAGATTTTCAGGTTTTGCTGTTCTGATAAGTCATCACAGAGGAGGTTCCTTTGGAATCCAGCCCTCATTCTCACTTCTTGCCAGGTCAACAATTTCTAATACTTATTTTCTAACTAGAAAATAGAATCGACAACACTTCAAAAAAAATTAACAAGTTAATTTAAGTGATAATAGTAATATTTGTCCAACTATAGCATTAGAAAGTATTTTTCAAATAGAAAGCAGTATCCACTATCTGAGAGCGACACGGATGAGCAGGATACCGCAAGCAGATGTATGAAAGAATCCTTTTCCTTTAAGGACTTTAAAATCCAGTGAACTGAAACCAGTCCCCAAACTTGGTAGAAAAGGCTTAAGGCTCAGACTCCTTTAAATTCAGCATTTCTTCACACTGGCAGTGCCTCAGGCTGTTTGGCATTGCAGCAGGACTTATCTAAATGTGCATGCATTTAAAAATCATACATTAATTCTTGTTATCCCCAGCACTTACTTGTAGCTTTTAATTGCTTTTATAGATAAAGGAACTGATTTGCATTCTAGTTGTGATAGCCCTGCAACTGAGCAGCTTGTCCCTGGGTTAAGAGAATTAGGGTGTGGGGCTGTCAGGGCGCCCTTCATCACCCCTTCACCTTCAGATGCTGGAAAGCTAGAGATGAAGTTCTCAAAAGTGTGTCCCTGCAGGGATAGTAGCAGCCTGGCTGGGCACACTTAGCTTCCAGTACCTGCCCAGAGCATGGCTTTATAAATACTTAGAATTGTTAGTTAAATAGGCCATAGGTGCCACACTTTTAAAAATGCTAAGGTTTCCATCATAAATATTCTCCTAAACTGATCCTGTTTTTGTGTAGAGACTTCCTGTGCTGTTCTTGTAAAATGGATACTATGGCTCAGTTTTTCGGGGGAGCTTTGTTACTTTAATAAATTTCCTTTCTCTTCTCTCTGGGCTTGCAAGACTTTCCCCTTCCCCCCCCCCCAAAAAAAAAAAAGAAATCTGCTTAAGTCTGCTGAGATCGGCTCAGCTCAGCAACCTTTGCTGGGAAAGAATAGCCCCGTGTGTGCGCAATAATCGTTTTAATTAGCCGTACATTCTGAGGGGCACAGAGGTCTGCACTCGAGCAGATGGCTGCTGGGGCTGAGGTTGGGCTATCGTGGCCAGGGGCCACACCAGGCCCACGGGCTGCTGATGCCGGCCCAGCCTCAGGGCTAGCAGCTCCGGGATCCCAGAAGCTCGGGCCATCTGCTCCGCAGTCCAGCAAAGCAGGTGTCCCTCCAAAAGACACGTTCCTGAGAGCAGGGCCCCCTGTCTGGCCTGCGTGTGCGGGGCAGCCTCATCCAGCTGTAGGACAGCCTGAGAGCTGACCGCAGTGACCAGCGTGGCTGAGCTGCACGGCCCACGGGGTGGGTGCGGGACTGCCTTTGTCTGCTCAAGTGTGTGTGTGGGGTGGCGGGAGCTGCTTCCTGCAGCAGCCGTTTTAGGGCCAGGCAGCTTCTGACCACCTCCCCTCTGAACGCTCTCACAGAGGCTGTTGGCCAGCACACATGACCTGCTGAGCCCAGCCAGCAGTGGGGACACTCTTCAGAGTGTGCAGAGGCCCCCCAAGGAGGCCTCCCTCCTCTGCTGAATCAAAGGTTGATTGCTTCATCACAACTAACACGCTCAAAGCGGTCATTTCTACAGAGTCTCTTCTGGGTTTGTTCTTCAAGCTGATGCTGGTCTGTCTGCTATTTCTTTCCTCTGCCTTTGTCCTAGCGTTGCACACCCAGGTCGTAGGAATAATAACTATAGCATTTACTTAACAGACACAGCACTTAATTTGTAGCATTCACTGTTTCAACTGCTTTCCAAATACTAGCCCATCCTCAGAGGTAGGTACTGTTATTCACTTACCCTTCGGGAAACTGAGGCACGCAGGGATTAAGTAACTGGCCCAGGCTTGCATAGCCCATAAGGGAAGAATCCGTCTCTGGAGCCTAAACCCTTTACCACATCATTGTTCTTGCTGAAATATTAACAAGTGCTAACATTTCCTAAGACCCAGGCAAGCGCCTCCATGTCCCTGTGGGAGGGAGTGGTCAGCCCCACTCTGCAGACAGAGCGGCAGAGCTTCTCCCTGGCAGTCTCCGCCAGCTACCATTTTGCCTCCAGAGTCAGGAATAGCTGGGATCCCACAGGACGTGTTTTGTTTTGTTTTGTTTTTAATTTATTAATATCTATTCATTCTCCAGTGAGAGGCTATTGTAAAATTTCAAGGAAAGAAGTTGAAAATCTTTTTTCGTTAATTAGTATGGAGAACACATCCCATCTATCGCCACCCCTTCCTCTCCCACTTTTGCAGAGGTGTTCAACACTCAGGGCAGACCAGTGTCTGGAAGCCACCTGCCAGGCTTTACTGCTGGGGAAAGCATCAGCGATTAAAGGACCTGGTTCCAGAGTGATGGCTCTTTTTATTCATGGTATTCCTGTAGTCAAGAGATCTAATCCCAACACCACCCCCCACCCCCAGCCACCCCACCTTCTAACCTGCCTTCCCCTCTCTCTCCCCCTGCTTTTAAATTGGAACTACTGGTTCCAGGCAGTGAGAATGAAAATAAATGAGCTGTGAATGAATTGTCTCTGCTCCCTCCCACCCTCACCGCCTGAAATTGCAATTTAATAACAAACATTCAGCCTCTATGTAATGTGTTTATGTCCCCTTAAAGGAACAGATCTGTGGGGGAGACTGGGAAGAAGCATAGCAAAACATCTGGGTGGTAAACTCAATCTCCATTTGAAGTGGTCTTGGGATGAAAATGTAGCCCTTAGGATAAGTTTGCTTCCCCTTCTAACAGGGCTGGTCTTAGCTGGATCTGTGCTTCTTACACAGGGCTGTAGAGAAATACTTGGAAAATCGTTACCCCTGGAGATGTTAAAATAAGTTATTCCTTACCATGTCACCACTCACCCTAAGAGTTTGTGTGAAATCACTTAAATTGCTGTACCTGATGCTATTGATTAGGCTGTCTGAAGAGGGCCTCTTTGGATGACTCTGGTCACAGTCCCCAAGGCAGGTCTCAGATGAGTGTCCCTGATCTTCCTACTTGCTGCTGAATTTAAGAGGCATTGGCAGCAGCGGCTTTTACCCTCCTGGAAGCGCCTGGACTTCCCACTGAGCCTGGTCTCTGGATCACAAGTCATAGCGCGGGAGGACCTTGCTGACTAGCAGAGTGGTACATACCCAGGGGGCAGAAGTTTCCCTTCCCCCCACCCCCAGGTCACAGGGAATTCATTCAGTGAGAATTCAAGGGCAGGTGGGCAAAAGAAGTAGTGAAGTTGTACCTATTTATATGGTATAAACAACATTTGTAACAGTAAAGGAAATGAAATTGTTTCCCACATTCCCTCAACTAAATATATATGTATTGTCTCTGTTTCCTTCCAGTCTTTGTCTAATTGTATAAATGTTTTTTTTCCAGTGGCATAGTGTTGATGGCATTTTTGTTGTGGTCCTTCATTTAACATTTCATCAGATGTATTTCATGCTCCAACATGGTTTTATAATTATATAATGACTGCATTACGATGTGTTATTATACTTTATGCCCCATTGTTTTTAAATTGTTTTCAATATTTTACTTTTACCATCAGAAAGCATATGAAATTGGATCAGAAAGCATGAACATTTTCATGGCTTTTGATACATAAAGTCATTTCCTTTACTAAAAAGTAATATTCATTTGTATTGTTTCCAATAACATCAACAGGTCTATTTTATTTTCTTTCCCAAACAGGCCTATTTTAAATCATAACCTTGTTGGTAATAGGAGTCATATCTTAAATACTTGGCTAATTTAATGGGAACACAATGATTGCTTGGTTTTAATTTATGCATCTCTGATTGCTACTGAAATGAACCTTTTCCCATATTTAATTGGGTTGCCTCTTATGTGAATTGTCTGTATTCTTTGCATATCTGCTGGAGACTTGGTATTTTTCTTACAAATTTATATAAATAACCAATACCTCCCAAGGGCAATCAAATTAATCTTTTAAGTTTAAACATGGGAATGAAAAGAAACTGCAAATATAAATTTAACATGTACTACATAAACACATGTCCAAGAAAAATAATATCAAATTTTGTTTGCTTATTTAGTGCCAGGCACAATTCTAGGCATTTTTACCCAGCTCTGTGAAATATGTACTACTTTATTCCCATTTTGTAGATGGAGAAACTGAGGCAAAAGAGATTAAGAAATTTGTTCAAGCTCAAACCCAGTAGGTAAGCCTGGGTTTAGAAACCTACTTTATTTGTTTCAGGTGGACTGAATAAATTTCATTTTAGGGTGTTTCCAACTTACATGCTGAATGATGAATTTTCACCATTTTGGGTGCTGCAAATAATATAAGCATTTAAGTCATTTAGTCTGTTGGTTGAGAAATAAATGTGGAGGGATAGACAGGCAGGCTGCTTTTATTGGGGGGGCATAAAAATGTATACTTTACAAATAAAAACAATTGAATTCTGCCTAGAAACAATAGTGTAAGAAAAATCTGGAGGTCTGTTTCCTCCATTGCTCCTTCCCCACCCCCTAACACATCATCCATTCGTCAGGTTTGCGGTGTGGAAATGTGGGCCAATAAAATTGTAATCACAATCAAGTAAAAATCACATTGTGCCACAGGCCATAGACTTATCATCTGTTTTAGTGACTTTGAGTTGTAATCTGTGAGTTGTAGTGAGCTTTTATATTTTGAATTATAGCCTTTGAATGTCTGTCTATGGCGAGAATAACTTATCTCAGCACTGTCAGTTTGGGGTTTCAGGTTAGTGTGGTGAATCCTGGTGAGCTCTTTAAATCAGTGCTCTCTGCAGTATCTTTCTGAGTGAAATATGGAGCTGTGAAATCCTGGTAGATGGTTGTCCTTCAGTTAAGAAGAGAGGAGCAAAATAGATGTGCTGCAGGAACTTCAACTCATATCAACTTAGTTGATATAGCAAAATAGTTGGCTGCAGGAACTTCAACTCATATCAACTTGAGCAAGTTACTAAAAGAAATCAACATTTAACCTAAGACTTTTAGATTGCGCACTATCTGCCATGAGAAATCCAAGCTCTGGAGATGAGAGTAATTAGGTTTGTTTTCCTGTTGAGTTCGAGAATCTAAGAAGTAAGTTCCCCCTGTGCGGTTCAGCCACCAAGGAGAGTGGGCTGGTTATTTACGTGTTATCAAAGGCTGTTGTTCAGTCACTGAGTCATGTCCGACTCTGCGACCTCAGGGACTGCAGCATGCCAGGTTCCTCTGTCCTCCACTGTGGAGTTTGCTCACATTCATGTCCATTGAGTTGGTGATGCTGTCTAGCCATCTCATTCTCTGCTGCCCCTTTCTCCTTTTGCCTGCAATCTTTCCTAGTATCAGGGTCTTTTCCAATGAGTCGACTCTTTGCAAAGGTAGCTTCAATGGTAGTTATCAAAGGAGCTTCACTCATAAAGCTGGATCTTTGCTGAAACAGCAGCAGGTTTTAAAAGGGGATAAACTTTTCTCAACAGGGTTACCTGACTGCGATGGTTGTGGAACCTCCTAAGGAGTAATTAGGAAGCTTGCTGATGAGGCCAAAGATCACTGTGTACCTTCTCATGGCCACTGGTTGGACGCAGATCTGTGCCATGCTTGGCTTGTGGAGCAAGGGCTGGATTTTGGTTCTGACGGGTACCCTGGTCTGGGTGCTTTTGTGTAATATACAGGCTACACCTGTGTGCTGTGACTTGGAAAAGACTCAGTAGAACATAGCAGGATAAGGGGCAAAATGATCCAGTGCAGATCCATTCACTGTTTTTAATGTAGTAATTCACTGATAATGTACATTTTTAACGTGAGCTTTCTAGCCTACCTGTTTGGGGCTGCACTTCTGTCTCCTCGTGCCACAAGCACACCTGTCTCGTTCTTGTCTCACGGGTCAGCAAACAGTCAGTGCTCCTTTCTTTCCCCTTGGCTGTCTCCAGCTTACCCCTCAGGTCTCAGTCAGATCTTGCTTCTTTCAGGAAGTCTACCCTGAACTTCCGAGGCTGAAGGATATCCTAGTTAGGTAGCCATTCTTGAACTCCCCACAGTAGCACTCAATACACGACAATATTGCGCTTTCTCTTTTCTTGTCTGCATGACTTTGCCAGCATAGAAACCTCATGAGAGAAGAACTATGCTTTTCCTGTTCATGGTTGTTTTCCAAAGACATAGCATAATACCTCACACCTATTAAACATTTACTGAAGAACTCATAAATGCATGTGTATAAACTCTTCTCAGTTGATGGATTCTGAATATTGGCTTTGGCCTGATTTTATTGGTTGTGCTAGGTTTTGCTATTGAATAAGTGACATCAGCTCACAAGGCAAATCCTTGGTGAGATGCTGCAGAAGGCTGCATGGTATTTCTTAGGCATCTGCTCTCTGTTGGCTCACTGATTGAGGAGAGCCTGCCTGGATAAAGGCATTAGAGGTCCTGAATCATGCGACTTACTCAGATGATGACATCAGAGCCAGAGAGGTATCTGGTCTTAGAAGAGCAGTTAGTTCTGAAGCACACTAACCTCCTCCTCTTGCCTCCTCTAGCACTGGAAGACGCAGCGCAGCGAGGAGTATGAAGCGGAAGGTAGGAACTGAGGGTGTGCCGGGCCAGCCTGGGACATTCACAGGACATTCTCCGCAACCCCTTCCCAAGGCCCTTCCCTCCTTCCTTACAGTCCTACCTGCGGGAGGCCCACTAAGAAGCAACCTGAAGTACAACAACAAAAAAATTCATTCCCAATTGATAGCTCATAGTTTTAAATCATTGCATTTAACATCATGCAAGATATGGCAACTGAGATGTGGAATTTCACTTATGGGTTAATTACTGTCTTATGTAGACTTTCACATTAATCTATAAACCATCCTAAACGGTTTACTGATTCAAGTTTCATGGTGATGTCCTCACCAGCAGATGGCACTGTGGTTCAGCTGACAGATCTCCGCCCACTTCACAGCCTACCCTGGATTAACTGTACTTAAGTGTAATTACAAATTCTCTAGGTCTCCAACCTGTAAAGACACAGCAGTAATAGGCTTAATGTCTGTTTATTAAAATAAATAGTAGGGGTAGCACTAAATACTCTTCTAAGCCCTCCAAGGTTCTTGCAGGCACACAGTATCATGCCAATAATTAGCTCATGTTTAAGTAATGACTTGACAGAATCTCTGATGTGAAAGTAGAAATCTTAACTAGAAGTGAGAAATTTTCATAGAGAATAAATATTTATTTTTAAATAAGTGGGCTGATCCTTGTATCCTCAAGTAGAATTTATCCTTAATATGTGCTTAGTTGCTCAATTGTGTCTGACTCTCTGCGACCCCATGGAAGCTCATGGCTCCTCTGTCCATGGAATTCTCCAGGTTAGAATACTGGAGTGGGTAGCCATTCTGTTCTCCAGAAGATCTTCCTGAGCCAGGGGTCAAACCCAGGTCTCCTGCATTGCAGGCAGATTTGTTACCCGCTGAGCCACCAGGTAATTAACTATCCTTAATATACAGATAATTAATAACTTGCAACCATTTTTTTTAAGTTAGTTTGCTTATAGGTCAGAATATTCATGTGTAAAGATTTAGAAACAGGCTACTCTTGAGACTTTTATCATTATTTAATGATATTTACCATGAAATTATTTCCTTCTCAGTAAAACAGTGCTTAGACTAGAAAGAAAGTAGAGACAATAAAGTCTGGTAGCTATAGTTGAGGTAGGGTGTATAAAGCTCTTTAGAATGGCCCTCAACCAGCCTTTTCTTTCAGTCACACCAAAGCCTAAGCCTGTGCACATTTTTCTTTGAAATAAAACAAATCTAGAACCTTGACATAACTGCACCGGAATATTTCTTATAGGGGTATAACTGCCAGTGAACAAAAGAGTGCCTGTTGGCCTTTGTTGCAGCCTAAGAACCAATGGTTCTACTTCATTTGAACTTCCGGATCAAATCAACACTTGAGACCTGGGTTCGATCCCTGGGTCGGGAAGACCCCCTGGAGAAGGAAATGGCAACCCATTCCAGTGCTCTTGCCTGGAGAATCACATGGATGGAGGAGCCTGGTAGACTACAGTTCATGGGGTCGCAAAGAGTCGGACATGACTGAGCGACTTCACTCACTCACTCACTCATTTTCAAAAAGCATATTTTTCTTTGAGTATAGGTGCTCTCTCTGTGCAGTTCTTTTAGGGACAATATAATATATGCTTTTCTTTTAGGCCAGTTAAGATTTTGGAACCCAGATGATTTGAAAGCCTCACAGAGTGGGTCTTTGGCTCCCCAAGACTGGATAGAAGAGAAACTGCAGGAGGTTTGTGAAGATTTGGGGATCACTCGTGATGGTCACCTAAACCGAAAGAAGCTGGTCTCCATCTGCGAGCAGTATGGTTTGCAGAATGTCGATGGAGAGGTGAGCTTTGCGTTGCATTTTTATTCAGGAATAGTAATTGTGATACAAGCTAACCTGGCCACAGGCTGGAAACAGCCATGTTTTGGTTTCCTGCAGCAAGTTACAGAGACTCCATGCTCTTTTTTTCCTGGCAAGTCAGCCATCACGTTTCTGTCTCTGAGGCACTTATGTTTGTCGTGGGGAAAAAAAAACCAAAACTGACAATAGCTGATAATTACTGAACCCAAACTGTGTGTATCTCACTGTGCTAAGCATGTTACCCCACATTATTATTAGACACCAGCTCACTGTAGCCATGATGTCAGTCTGTTTGTAGATGTGGCATTCACAGAGTCAGATGTGAGAAAGGTGTGGAGGCAGGACAAGGCAGAGTTCAGGAGAGTTGAGTTGGGTGAATACTTTGAAGCCCAGGCTGATAAGTTTAGTCTTTGGAGAGACAATCTCCCTATTATCCCTGGTTTCTTTAGCAGATTACATAATATATTGGAAAAACTTACTTCCTAAGGGTGGTCTGAACTTCTTTTATGGGGTATATAGGTATAAAGAGAGCCATAGATTAGGACACCAGCCAGGAGTCACCACAATAATCTGGTCATGAGGAAGTGGAAAAAAGTAGGTTGATGGTTTTGAAAAGGTACAAGAAAGAAGCCCCCAAGATGCTCTTACTTGGTAAAATTCTCAACTTTACATTGTCTAAAAAATTAAGAGGGATGGCAGGACTGGGTGCATGAACAGCCATGAAACAAAAGAATGTAATTAATTCCAAGACACGTCTTCAAAGAGTTGAAAATAAGGATTGAAGGGACTTAGAGGTTAGGGCTAAACAGTTGTACAAGCTTTGGGAAACTTTTATTATAATGGTATTCGAAACCATGTTATCTGCTTGCTCAGAGGATAAGTGGTTTTATTTTCCTAAACCAGAATGAGATTTATTATCAAAAGCTTCCAAGCAGCCTAGCTTGCAGAAAAGTTCTCCCTCCTCCTCCTCCCTGGGTATGTGACCATTGCACACTCTGACTGCCTTTTAATGGCTCCGCAGTCGTTTATTAATCAGTGGTGACTGTTGAGTCATAAAATCAAATTCATCCTCCTAAATTATAAATCAGTGCAGTGTACAGAACCTTGGGTTGTTTTTGCCAAGAAATATTGCACAAACTTGGATTATTTATCTAAGAACAAATCTTGGAATAAACTGTAGCTGTTTATGGGGAGCTGCATTTTCTTCTGTGGTGGGAGTTTCCAGGAAAAGCAGCAGCACATTTATTCTCCTCTGCTGTGAGGATGAGTGAAGGATTGCTAATTGAATGTAGCTTTTACTTAGTGTTTTTCCTCCCTGCCAAAATCATGAAATACTGTACTGCTTTTGTACTGCTAGCTCTAGACCACTGAGGAGCTGAAAGTTCATGATGACCTCACCAACACACAGCTTGGAATCCTGGAATTTTACAACGGAAAGCAATTTTAGATTTAGTCACCCCATGTTTTATAAATAAAGAAAGAGGTCACTGCCGCCTGTTGCCATCATCAGGGAAACTAGATTGACTACCTTATAGCTGAAGCTGGTACCCTGCCTTCCAGAAGCCAGGATGGCTGTAGGGCAGTGAAAGCAGACTGTCACCCTGTTTTTTAGTTGCCAGGTCATGTCTGACTCGTGCAGCCCCCTGCACTGTAGCCCACCAGGCTCCTCTGTGGGATTTCCAGGCAGGAATGCTGGAGTGGGCTGCCATTTCCTTCTCCAGGGATCAAACCTGGGTCTCCTGCTTGGCAGGAGGAGTCTTTACCACTGAGCCACCTGGGAAGTCCAGAGGCCAGATGTGATCCAAAGGCCATGGGGTCTACACAATGTTTAAAAATTGAACTATTTGCTATACTTTTTAAAATCGGGACTTTTTTCCCCTGAAAATCAGAAGACTTGGCTCCATTTTTCTGGTAATGAGAAGCGGCTCGCCCCTTTGGACAGGGCATGCACTCAGATGTTCCATTCACTGCTTTAAAAGACTTCCAAGTAGCCTTTTAAATGTCTCAAGACCATCCTGCCCCATTCATTTATATCACCTTCCTGGCCCCTCTGGCTATTTTCCAACTTACACATTGGGAAAGACCTGGTGATAGGGAGGAAGAATGTCCTCAGGGCTCTAGATTCAGCTCCTGCAGAGACTGCAGGGTGTGTCCCACTGATTTGCATTCTTATCAGTCCAACCCAGTCCCTCTGTCCTCTTCTGAATCCACATTCATTTACTCACCACTGCCCCCCCCCCCTCCCCCGGTCTAATAACTGGCAGGACTCTTTACTCCACCACTTGGAATGGATCAGGTGATGGGTGTTTAGGCAGTCAGGAAGCTGTACGTTGATTTGGCCAAGGTCACAGGGCCAACCAATGTGGAGCTAAGGTTAAAGGCAAAATATGCTGGCTAACTTCAGTCATCACTGCTGGATTTTACTGTGACTTCTGGCTTGACAGTCCTGAAAGCCTAGTCCTCTAAGAAAGTGTTCTTTTGTTTGATAAAAATGAGACAGAGAATCTAACGGAGCTTGGCAACCTCTGAATTTTGCCCAAAATATCTTTCCATCTGTTTCTTCATATGATTCTCTATAGGAATTGTTGCTTCTTCCGAAGACTTCCACCCTTTAAAATGGTTTTGTTTTGGAATCCTCTCCAGAGGAAGTGGTAGAAAAATAAGAAGAGAGACAGATGTTTCCCATTGGATATGAATTGGAAAAAAAGCATTCAAGATAAAAGAAATGCTGCAAGCACTTAGCTGAGGGATAGAATCAACAATGAGGAGATGACAGGAGTCCTAGCAATAGTCCAGAGTTAGGAAATAAATATTGAAAATTTGAGGATTTGTTACAAAGAGGCTTTTGTTAGAAGGGACCCAGTTGCAGGCACTAATGGTAAGTTTGTTGCTTATTCAGTTCCTTGCTACTCAGCAAATTAGGCATCATCTTTTTAGAAATGTAGAATTCCCAGGCCTCAGCCCCAGATTTAACTACATCAGTCTGCACTTTAACAAGATCCTTAGGTGATTTCTGTTTTGTACACTGGGCTCATGTCCTATAGAAAAATTTCAGCCCCCCCAGATAGGAAGCTGACTGTGAGAATGGAGGGCTTTGCTTTCCCTCCCTATTTTGTGGTGTCTGTGATTCATGTTGCTTTATTCCCTTTTCCATTCCTCTGTGAGTTAGGGAACAAACCATCTCCCAGGCACGCCTCTAGAAGGGACTCCGTAAGATGAGGACCACTTGATTACTGTCAGAGGGGGCACAATAGTCAGGCAGAATTTCCTTCTCTTCACATCTCTCGAAACACTTCTATTGCACACACGTGAAATTCTTCCTATCCAGTCCTCATTTCTGCTGTGCAAAAGCATTAAAAAAAAATTAAAAACCCCAAACACCGCAGTGTGGTTCCAAGTAATGTTCTAAATTCCAAGGCATGGGTTTCAGACCCAAGCTCTTAAATCATTGGAATCTGTCCCAGACCCAATTATGCTAGTTTCCAAAATTTCATATAAGCAAAATATCATGTGGAGTCCCCATAATATAATGGCTTAATGAATGTCTGTTTTCTTCTGTTACAACACTGGGAAGCTATATCTTTATATTTTTCAGTAATTCTTCAACTCACAAGATAATGCATAGTAACGTTAAAGATAACCTGTTCTAAGAGTATGAGCAAAAGAGAAAAGAGTTAATTTCTAAGTTGCATAAAGTTATGAAGATGTTGAAAATGAATTTTATTTAGTTTCTGTGAGGGGGGAGGACATATTACTAGAAAGGAGAATATATTTAGTGAAGTGAGAATAAAAGGACATGTCATATTTCTGGAGCCCTGGGATCAAGAGTGGTGCCAGTATCTACTGGCTTTGTTGTTTAATCACTAAGTCATGTCCGATTCTTTGTGACTCCACGGACTGTAGCCTGCCAGGCTCTCCTGTACATTGGATTTCCCAGGCAAGAATAACTGGAATGGGTTGCCATTTCCTTAGACTGAGGGATCGAACTGGCGTCTCCTGCATTGGCAGGTGAATTGTTTCCCACTGAGCCACTTGGGACTAGAAGTGTACTTGGGACTTCGTGGGGGTTTTTTGAGAGAAATAGTTAAGATATATGGTTACCCTTTTCTAGATGCTTGAAGAAGTCTTCCATAATCTTGATCCTGATGGTATGATGAGTGTAGAAGATTTTTTCTATGGCTTGTTCAAAAATGGAAAACCTCTTACACCATCAGCATCTACGCCATATAGACAATTGAAAAGGCACATCTCCATGCAGGTAAGAAATAAATAGGAAGTGGATTCTTTGGGAGTAAAGTTAACATCCATTTGAATAATTTCTAGTGAGTTAATCTGCTGTCTGAAGAAAAATACTGAGGAGAAAGAGAAGCAAAAGAAGAGGAGAAAAGAAAGACTAAACCACTGGGGAAGTTGGGTTTGAGAAATGACCATAAATTATAGTAGGAAGACCACTAATTATGCCCCTTCTTGTTAGCTGTGGGCCAGAAGGAACCTGATGTTAAAGTAGAGATGCATCTCATCTGTATGCAGGATTCTCTCTGCCAGGTCAGCTGTTGATCAGCTTTGCATTCTTGACTGACTTGGGAAAGGAAGATTAAAGGGGCGCATGGCTTTTTATCCTAGCAGTATAAATGAGAGAAGCATGGCTGTGCCCCTTGTGGACTGACTGCGTTTGGTCTTGGCCAACATCATGTTGCAATGCCTGAGCTTGCTCAAGTCTCTTTCTTCTTCTAGTCTTTTGATGAGAGTGGACGACGGACCACCACCCCATCTGCAATGATGAGTACCATTGGTTTCCGGGTCTTCTCCTGCCTGGATGATGGGATGGGCTATGCATCAGTGGAGAGGATACTTGACACCTGGCAGGAAGAAGGCATTGAGAACAGCCAGGAGATCCTGAAGGTGTGGCAACTGAAGTGGGAGGCAAATGACAAGTTGGGAAGGGTTGAAAAATTCTGTTTGTGATTTGATTTGATTTCTCCTTAATGATTCTTCTGTTCACAAGATCTCAGACATAAGAGATAACTTTTCCTACCCCCTTTAACCAGGAGTGTTGCTGACTTCATGTTTTTAACCCCTAAATTATTGACAAGAAATTTCTTAACTGATCTCTGGTTGGTAAAGATTAGAGTTTTGCCATTGTGTTTATTTACAATGCCAGACAGCATTTTTAAAAGACACGTAAATAATCATGTTTTCCTTAGAGAGACCTTAGTTATGCTGTAGGTTGAATATTGTTCCGAAGCAATTATTAAAGAAATGTAAACATCCAGTTTGTAGATTATAAATTCAGTTCCCCAGGTCTTTATAACCTTCACATTTTCTGCTTTCTAAAGATGGAACTTATGATTATCTTGAACTTGTTCTGATTTCTAGGCTTTGGATTTTAGCCTGGATGGAAATGTCAACTTGACAGAGTTGACACTGGCTCTTGAAAATGAACTTTTGGTCACCAAGAACAGCATTCACCAGGCAGCTCTGGCCAGTTTTAAGGCTGAGATTCGGCATTTGCTGTGAGTTGAGCAGAAAGCTCACCTGCTCTGTTCCCTTTCCTACTTGTTGAGCAAGTCCTTCAGATGCCTGTGGCGTGTATTCTTCCATTCTGAAGGCAGTGGTGGCTAATCACCTATCATCTCACTTCTGTGAAAGTGAGGTAGAGCTTAGATCTGCATGTAGGCTTTTGAAAAGGACTGTGGAATGTCTTTGTGTTTGGGAAGGTTCTGGTTGTCTTGGTTTTGTTTTTGTATTGGAGTAAGCCAGAGGAGAGTTTTTTTGGGTCTACTTGTTGCCTAGTAACAGTCTCCCTTATAACTTTGTTTCTTTCTGGTTCTAGGGAGAGAGTTGATCAGATGCTCAGAGAAAAAGAGAAGCTACGGTCTGATCTGGACAAAGCTGAGAAGCTGAAGTCTCTAATGGCCTCAGAGGTGGACGATCACCACGCAGCCATAGAGCGGCGGAATGAGTACAACCTCAGGTGTGACGGGTGGGGCCAGGGCCCTCCTTTCCCACCACCCTGGCCCCGAACAGTGGGGTTTGCCTGCCTGCCTGCCTGCTTGGCCGCACCTGGCCAGGGTGACTTAGGTGTGGCCAAGCCTACAGGAAAGCAAGGCTCACTGGATACTTTCTCAAGGAGCTCCCCATCTCTATACTCTTTCCATTTTTGGTGACTCTACAGGGGGACCTCTCAGGGACTTGATGGCAGCCTGTCAGTCTTTCCTTCTCACAGGAAACTGGATGAAGAGTACAAGGAGCGAATAGCAGCCTTAAAGAATGAGTTTCGAAAGGAGAGAGAGCAGATCCTGCAGCAGGTGGGCAAGCAGCGTTTGGAACTTGAGCAAGAAATTGAAAAGGCAAAAACAGAAGAGAATTACATCCGGGACCGCCTCGCCCTCTCTTTGAAGGTAATTATCCTCTTAGTTATATGGTCTGTGTGCCTTCTGGGAACACCTCATGGAAAACCACAGCTCTGTAAGAGGACAAGTCTGCACAGGGCTCTTAAGTCTGGGTCAACACCCGGACATAGTAGAGCCCCACTGGGATCCAGGTTTCAGGGATGTCCAGGCTTCTGGTTTGCCAACAGCATATCTTGTTCTTACCTGCTGAAGTTGCAGTGAGTCCTCAGGCCTGTTTGATACCTGGTTGATGCTGTCCCCTTCCTCATCCTTAGCAGATGGCTTTTTTTTCCCCTGCCACATAGAGACCATCCACTTTATTTCTCTGCTCCCAAATCTGCCTTTTCCCTTGGACGTCCTCCTCTTGTTTCCTGTGCCTCAGTAGAGGAAGTGATCCTTCTCTTTATGGAGCTCTGACATCAGGTTATGTGGTACAGTGTCAGCTGGAGCTGAAGGTGGGCGGGACCCTCTCAGGTCTTGGGAGGGGTCTGAACGCAAGGCTGCCTGGTTCCAATCTGGATCCCACTACTTACAGAAGACCTTGATCAGGTTACTCAAGCCTGTTTCCTAATGTACAGGAGAGTGACCATCATAATACCTACCTCATAGCATTCATGTGGAGATTGAATGAGTTGCTACATATACTGTATCTGAAAGTAATAAGAACCTATGGAATGGTTAGTTTTGTTGAGGTTATGAAAGGTTCCTGAAACTCCACACATCAGAAACTGAGCCAATTCTACCTCTCTCACCATCAAACTGCTTCCTCTCCTGAATTTTCACCCTAATCTCCATCACCACCCTGTGCTGTAAGCCATAGAAGTCACCGTCCTTGGTCATCCTGCCTTCTCAGTTTCTGAGTCCTGCTGATGCTCTGAAAGGCTTCTCAGATTTATCCCATTTCTCCATTTCCACAGCCTCTGTTTGGAATTCATCACAATTTCTCAACTGACTTATGTGCATCCTTTCTTCCATCTATCCAGCCTCCCTCCGCCTGGTCACCAGAGTTATCTTACTGCTGCTGCTAAGTCGCTTCAGTCATGTCCAACTCTGTGCGACCCCGTAGACGGCAGCCCACCAGGCTCCCCTGTCCCTGGGATTCTCCAGGCAAGAACACGGGAGTGGGTTGCCATTTCCTTCTCCAATGCGTGAAAGTGAAAAGTGAAAGTGAATTTGCTCAGTCATGTCCGACTCTTTGCGACCCCATGGACTGCAGCCTACCAGGCTCCTCTGTCCATGGGATTTTCCAGGCAAGAGTACTGGAGTGGGGTGCCATCTTACTGAAGAACATTTAAAAATCATGCTATACCCTTTGTAAAAGTGCAGTTTGGCAGCACTGAAGGGCCCTGAAAAGGGGTTCACGCTCCTACCTTCCTAACCTCAGGTCTTGCCAGCAAGCCCCAAGTCCACGCCCGACCTCTGCTGCACCTGCTGTCAGTGATTTCAGTTTCTCGGTGGGCTTTCAGGCTCCTCACTGCTTTCTCCGACACTGCAGGCCAAATTGCTTATTCGTTCCCATTACACTTACTTTTTTTTCTTGCCAGAAGATAGCATGTTTTCTATCACATCTTAGGTAATTGTATCCATATCTGTCTCCCCTGCCATGGCCCCAGTTGTGTGTTCCCTGTGGTCAGCAGCAGAAGCTGACTTCTCAGTTTCCAAAGCACCAACACAGGCCCAGTTCACATATATTCCTCCTGGTTATTTTAGCATCTAAATTTAGACATACTTTGAAAGATTAGAATTCTAGAGTTGTCATTTGGGGGGAAGGTAGTTTTCTTTTTTAAACACTTCAAGCACATGCTTTTTCACTACATGTTAACTGTATAAGGGTGTGAACAAGAATATATTTAAAACACATTGGCTCTGCTTAAATGTCCATTGACAGAGGAATGGATAAAGAAGATGTGGTACATATATACAATGGACTATTACTCAATCATTAAAAAGAATGAAGTAGTACCATTTGCAGCAACATGGATAGACCTAGAAAGTATCATACTGAGTGAAGTAAATCAGACAGAGAAGGAAAAATATCTTATGACATCCCATATATGTGGAATCTTTTTAAAAAGAAGTGATATTAATACAAATAAACTTACAAAACAGAAACAGACTCACAGACTTTGAGAATGACCTTATGGGTGCTGGTGGGAAGGATAGGAGAGAAAGAATAGTTAGGGAGTTTGGGATGGACATGTATACACTGCTGATTTAAAATAGATAACTAACAAGGACCTACTGTATGGCACATGGAACTCTGCTCAATGTTATGTGGCAGCCTGGATAAGAGGAGAACTTGGTGGAGAATGGATACATGTATATGTATGACTGAGTCCCTTTGCTGTTTACCTGAAACTACCACAGCATTTTGTTAACTGGCTATACCCTAATATAAAATAAAAAGTTTTCTAAAAAGAAATATATCATCTCTATATTTTGGCAAGATATGCCTTGAAAATATATAGGAAAAAACCCACATTTTGTGGACCTAGGCTGACATGTTATTATAATAATTTAAACATAAATTATGAAAAAGCTGTATGTATAGCTTTTATATCGGAGAAGGCAATGGCAACCCACTCCAGTACTCTTGCCTGGAAAATCCCATAGACGGAGAAGCCTGGTAGGCTGCAGTCCATAGAGTTTCTAAGAGTCGGACACGACTGAGCGACTTCCCTTTCACTTTTCACTTTCATGCATTAGAGACAGAGACAGAAATGGCAACCCACTCCAGTGTTCTTGCCTGGAGAATCCCAGGAAAGGGGGAGCCTGGTGGGCTGCCATCTATGGGGTCGCACAGAGTCGGACATGACTGAGGCGACTTGGCAGCAGCAGCAGCTTTTATATCTTTAAACCAAAATCAAATTGTAAATTAAATATAAACCATGTCTATATCATCATTAAATGAAAATTGTTGGAGATATTCTCCTTTTTGTAGTTTTTCTAGTTCTCTTTTGCTGTCAAATAAACATGGTATTGTGCAATCAGTCTTTTATTTGACATCCTAACGAGAACACTTTTCATGTCATTAAATTTTCAATTGCAAAGCTGTCAAATAGAAGTACAATGCAAGTCATATATGTAATTTCAAATTTTCAGACAGCCACATTAAAAGGTAAAAAGAAACAGATGAATTTAATGTTAAATCATTTTAATCTGTTATCTCTAAAATATTATCATTTTGCCTTGTAATTAATATAGAAAACCTATTATTGAGCTTTTTTTTTTTTTTTTCATTTTTGTTCTAAATCCTCAAAATCTGGTGAGTATTTCATACTCACAGCTCTTTACTTGGGACTGCTAGTGCCTGCTATTGGATAGCATGGTTCTGTAGGATCAAGAAAAAGAAGAGGCATGCTTTGGGCTTATAAGATAAACATTGTTTTTTTTAATATTTACTTTTTCTCATCTAACATACTGAAACTTTCTCAATCTAGAGCATTGATTTATGCATCATATAAAATGGTACAATAGCTCCCTTTTTAATCCACGTAATTTCCCCAAATTTCTTCAGGAAAACAGTCGTCTAGAAAATGAGCTTCTGGAGAATGCAGAGAAGTTGGCAGAGTATGAGAGTCTGACAAACAAACTTCAGCGAAATTTGGAAAATGTTTTGGCAGAAAAGGTAAATCTGTTTAAATGTGATTTCCTGAAAGGTAACCCCAAAATGTAGTTTACTCAAAAGACCAGAAGCAGTGCCACTAAGAAAATGTCTATTATGGAATTATTTTTGTGACTAAAGGAAGTTGTCAACTTTTGCAGGGATTTAATTTATACGAGGAAAACTTTGCATGGCACTGAGAAAGGATCTCTGCTTTAGTTGAACACATCACTCTAGAATGTTCTTTCCATCATACAGTGGATGGTGTTTCTGTTCAAAAGTCACATTCCTTTCATACTTAAGAGATTGAGTGAACACCAGAAACTGGGGCCTTTGGTATTTTATAGGTCAAAAAAGGACACTTGGGAAAAATGACAACTTTGCACTTCCCGTTTTCTAGTTTGGTGACCTTGATCCCAGCAGTGCTGAATTCTTCCTGCAAGAAGAAAGGCTGACACAGATGAGAAATGAATATGAGCAGCAGTGCCGGGTGAGTGACTGAAGAGAATTTAACTTAGTGGAGGAGTGCCTAGGTTCAGATCCTGCTTCACCATTTACTAGCCAAGTGACTGGTAAATGTAACCTGTGGGTATCTCAATTCCTCATCTTCAAGGTGACAAAAATAAATGAACCCACAAAATAGGGTTGTTGTGGAGAGTCAGGAAGTACACGTGAAGCGCTTAGAACAGAGCCTGAGACACAAGCCTGAGCAAGCCTAGGTGCTTGCTATTAATGTTATTATTTAGTATCCTGACATATGAGAGAGTCCTGCAAACTGCAGTTGTTTGTTTTATCTGGGTCAGAAATTGCCAGCAATTAGAGGAAAATAAAGTTTTATTCTAAGAGAAGGAAACTGTGGTCATGTTGATATGCTTATTCCAAAACCAGCCTTTCCTGAGTGCAGGCCTACTCTGATATAATTTGCTTTTGTTCTGTGGGGATTTTTCCTGAATACATTCCTTCCTTTATTTACAAAATGCCAATAGAGCAGAAACCACTCAGGTCTTTAAGTAGTAAGTCATTACTACTAGAGGACACAAAAACATCCTAATAAATAAGAATCTTTGATTTTTTTAGAAAAGTAACTCTTCTAAACTCAGGAATCTGGGATTTTTTTTCTTTTAAAACCACAAACTCTTGTGTATTTTAACATGGTGAACATAACTGAGTTCAGCCTGCTTTAGATGAACATAGTACTTGGGCAAAAATGAAGAAAACAATCACCTCCTTATGAGGTTGTTCATAGTCTGCCTTCTCAGGAAATAAACACGCAAATTTTGAGAAAAGAAATGAAATATTTGTCACTCTTACAAATACAAATTTTGTAAATACAAGTACAAATTTTGGCTCTTGTCTCTAATCTCCTATGCTTTCAGTTATTTCATCAGTAAAATCTGTCAGCTCCACCTCCAAAAATTCCCCAAATTCATCCACTTATTTATTTTTTAATAGCTTTTCATACCCATACAATTCATCCACTTAAGGTATACAATTCAGTCTCTTTTAGTATATTCACAGAATTGTACAACCATTACTATAATAAATTTTAGAACATTTTCATCACCCGCAAAGAAACTCCCAGTCCACCTAGCTGTAATCTCTCCCATGACCTCCAGCCCTAGGCAACTAATACTCTATTTGCTGTCTGTTTGGTTTTGCCTATTTTTTACATTTCCTATAAATGGATTTATACAATATATCGACCTTTGTGACTAGCTTCCTTCATTTAGCATATTGTTTTTGAACTCTATTCATGTAGTACCATGTATCAGTACTTTATTTCTATTGCTGCATAATATTCCATAACATAGCCATACCACATTTTATTTATCCATCCCTTAGTTGATGGACATTGAGTTATCTCAAATATTGTGAATAATGGGCTGCTGTGAATAATTTGTGTGTGAGCTTTTGTGTGGACACATGCTTTCATTTCTCTTGGGTATGTACTGAGGAGTGGAATTGAATCATATGATGACTGTATGCTTAACCTTTGAAGAACTGCCAAATTTTTTGCAAAATACTTGCACCATTTTACATTCCCACCAGTATGAGAGTTCCAGTTTCTCTCTGTCCTTGCCAACAGTTGTTACTCTATGTCCTTTTTATTTCAGCCAGCCTAGTGGATATGAAGTGGAATCTCATTGTGGCTTTGATTTGCATTTCCCTGATGGCTAATAACATTGAGTATCTTTTCATGTGCTTGTCAATATATCTCTTCAGATCCTTTGCTGAACATTTAAATGTGTTATTTGTCTTTTTGTTATTGAGTTGTAATAGTTCTTTATATATTCTGTATACAAGTCTCTTATCAGATATATAAGGTGCAAAAACTTTCTTTTTTTCCGTGCTGTGGGTTGTCTTTTTACTTTCTTGTTGGTATCCTTTGAAGCACAGAAGTTTCTAATTTTGATGATGTACAGTTTATCTGTTTTTTCTTCCGTTGCTTGTTTTTGACATCACATCTAAGATTTATATTGGTTTTCAAACTCCAGCTATTACAAGACCAAGTAGACGAACTCCAGTCTGAACTGCAAGAATATCGTACCCAAGGCAAAGTATTCAGGCTTCCCTTGAAGAACTCACTGTCAGAAGAACTTGATATTAACAGTGGTTGCATCGAGCCTGACCAGGGTAAGCCATTCAGACACCATCTTTTCAGAGTTTGTGCCTTTGACTTTTGATTTTATTTTTTTTTTTAAATTTTTTTTATTTTTCAGTGGGTTTTGTCATACATTGATATGAATCAGCCATAGAGTTACACGCATTCCCCATCCCGATCCCCCCTCCCACCTCCCTCCTCACCCGATTCCCCTGGGTCCTCCCAACCCACCAGGCCCGAGCACTTGACTCATGCATCCCACCTAGGCTGGTAATCTGTTTCACCATAGATAATATACATGCTGTTCTTTCGAAACATCCCACCCTCACCTTATCCCACAGAGTTCAAAAGTCTGTTCTGTACTTCTGTGTCTCTTTTTCTGTTTTGCATATAGGGTTATCGTTACCATCTTTCTAAATTCCGTATATATGTGTTAGTATACTGTAATGTTCTTTATCTTTCTGGCTTACTTCACTCTGTATAATGGGCTCCAGTTTCATCCATCTCATTAGAACTGAGTCAAATGAATTCTTTTTAAGGGCTGAGGACTTTGATTTTAAAACCATGGTTGAATGTAAAATTGCAAAATGTTGGCAACCCTGCCTTCTCCACCCCCACAGCACTACCCCACCCCCCACCCCCCAATAAAAGACTTTGGCAATGCTATTTTCTTGAGTTGTTTCACTTGTGGTATGTTTTTTTCATTTGTCCTTGAAGTCTTTATGAGAATATTTCCATCTGATTTTGATACACATCAACAAAGAAATGGAAAAATCAAACCACAAGGATATTAAAAAAAAACTGGCCATGAGTCTGCAAATCCAGGCCTTGGGAGTGTTAGAATTCAGTCACTGAGTTATTGCTGAATCCTCCCTTTCTAAAGCAGTGCCTAACTGGTGTGACAATGTTTTGGAGAGTGAGCCAGCCAGAAACCCCAGAATTTGATTTCCTTACGTTGATTGTGCTAATGCCTGCAAAACAACAAATAAGATAAATAAATGTTGGTGCCTGTGCCTTGGGGAGGATTTTGAGTAATACAGCTGGAAGGCAGAGCTGTTTGGGAACCCTCCTATGTTCGTTATCAGCTCTTTTCCTCCCTCCTCATATCCTGCCTCTTTCCTCCAGTGTGTTGAATATGAATTTCAGAAAGGGTTTATAATGAATTCTTCATTGTAAATAGTTTTCCCCACTGCTACTTGGAACAGGAGTACAGGTTCTCACAATGGTTGTTTATTCTTCTCCTTACCTATTTATTCTACAGTAAATAAGGGAGTGAGGAGGGAACAGGAAGAGGCTTGAATACTTTTCCTCTAAGTCTGTACTCTGTAGCCATACTATGGTAAAAGGATGGAGCCCAACTGATATATCTCAGAAGCTTTTCTGGGCTTTTCCGTAGATGAGCAAGGGCTGGGAGTACATGAGACTGTGCCATCTTGGGATGGTTTACACCCCAGGTATCACTTCTCAGATGGGGAATGCCATCACAGATATAGAGAAAGCCCAAAGATTGTCAATTCCAGATTGCCTTAATTGTCAATTCCCCTGCCTTAATGTTAATCCCCTGCCTTAGTATTAGATGTAATCATTTCATCTGTGCACTAGCTCAGCCCTCAGCGTATGCTTCACATTTCAATGTTTGTCTCAGTCACCATCGTGGGCAGTTGCAGAGGTGAACTCCTATGAAATGAGTTGATAGTTTTCTACCGAATCTGCCTATATCCAGGTTCCTAACCTATGCTCCATTCTTTTAAATAACTTTAGCTGATAATTTAAGATGAGGCCCCACCTGCACTACAGGAAATTAGCATTATAGTGCTCAGTCTTCTGTAATGTTGAGTGGTGGCTTGGATTTCTTGATCCATGAAGTTAACACCTCAAAGCATAGTAAGTATCCTGGCCATTCATCCTCCTGCCACATTCCCTTCTGCTGATTTGGCACCCAGTGTTTGTTGGATGGCAGGAAGGCTGGTTGGTTTGATCATACTGCCTCACTCTGCAGCATTTTCATTAGCAGGAGGTCACTTTTAAGCAACATTTTCCCCATCTGCTCCCACTTCCTGTCCTATTGACTTCTAGTAAGGTTTGACACACTGCCTGTACATGGAAAATCTGTTGTCTTTGTTTTTCCTCATTTTCCCTCATGCTTGAAAACAAGAGACCACTCTTGGATTCTGCTGTTTCCTAGTAGATATCATCTATTGCAATTTAGGATTCTGTAATTAATACCAGTTGTGTTATTGAAAGAACCTGCAGCCGGGTCAACAGATCCCATGTGTTTTCAGGGCTTGGTTCTGAAGAATGCAATCCACTGAATATGAGCATCGAGGCAGAGCTGGTCATCGAACAGATGAAAGAACAACATCACAGGGACTTGTGTCACCTAAGACTGGAGCTTGAAGATAAAGTAAGACTTTCTTCTCAATCCTGTTCTCTGATTTCTTTGAGCTCTGACAGGCTTTTGCATGTACGACACTCTCCATTCTTTTTTCTCCCAGAGCAGCACTTTCTGTACATTTCCTCATGCGTCTGGGTGGCTACCAGGAACTCACTTCCTCAGGATGCTTTCACAGGCCAAGGGGCCTTTAAGGGCTGTTCCTTGTAGGAGAGAGATTCTTAAAAATGAAATATCTTCAGTCCTAGCCAGCATGGAGCTTAAAGGTCATTACATTATTTCCAACTCATTAAAAAAAACCTTTAAAAAGTCCTTTGATATAGCATTACCTCCTAAATTAGGTACAAGTTCTCAATTTTGGTTTTCAAAACCATTTACCATGTTACTTTAGGTTATATTTCCAGTCTTCTCTTTTATCATTCCTTTGAGTTACTTTATCTTCCAGCCAAACCAGGTAGTTTGCTGCTCTTCATCAAACTGTCCTCTTTTGCTCATGCTATTACATGCTATGTTATTATTTCTTTCTACCTCTTGAAAGTCTACTTAACCTTCAGAGTTTACATTAAATGCTACCTCTTATATCCCTGAATTCTCCCAACCAAACATGATTTTCACCTCCTTACATTGTAGGTATTTTTCCTATACATGTTTTTATATGTTTTATTCTGACTGGTAGTACACTTTCTTTATATTTGTCATAACCATGTCTAGAGAGGGAGCAATGTCTTATCCAACTTGTGTTCCCATGAGGCCTGCAGAGTACCTGACAGGTGTCAAATAAATACTTGAATATAATTATCTATGTTAAGACTTTCAGTTTGCAGTTGGAAAGGATGCCTGTGAAGAAATAAAGTGTCTGTGTGAAGGTCTAGTTAGTTTTAACAGAGTTGTTTAGAAACAAATAACATTCAACCAATTTACAAAGGAAATCAAACCATGCTTGACTAGAAAATATTTAATGTGTTTTGAATTGTTACTTTAAAACAAAAATAGGAAAACTGAGAATTGTCTTGTAAGAAAAAAGTCTTTACTGCCCCATCGCCTTTCCATGGCCTTGAGTTGAATAACACTGTGGTGGTTTCACTTTCTGGCTTTAGGTGAACTATTATGAAAAGCAGCTAGATGAAACCAAAGTTGCCTTTGAAAAGGAGCAGGAGAACATGAAGCTCAAGTGTGAGAATGAAGTACACATCTTAGAAGAACAAATAAGTGACCTTAAAAATAAAATTGCAGAACTTCAGGGCCAGACAGAAGTACTCAAGGAGGCACAACACATGGCTATCTGCAGACATGAGGAGGAGAAAAAACAGCTGCAGATGAAATGGGATGAGGAAAAGACTCATGTGCAGGAGGAGCTGCGGCTGGAACATGAGATGGCCCTCAGGGCTAGGCTGGAGCAGGTGGAGGAAGGCTTTAACAGAGAGAGGGAAAAACTTGTTCAAAATGGCGCCTGGACAGAGGAGAAGGTGAGGGGCTTGACTCAGAAACTAGAACAAGCTCACCAGGAGCAGCTGAAAAGCCTGGTGGAGAAACACATTCTTGAGAAAGAGGAATTGCAAAAAGAGCTCTTGGAAAAACACCAAAGGGAACTACATGAGGGAAGGTAAGAAAGTGGGAAAAGTAGAGGAGGGGACACCAGTCCTCAGGGGCACCGCAAGTCCCAGTCAGTAAAGGCGACTTTGAAAAATCAGAAGGTGTAAGAGCCCATACTGACTAGAATTCTTTTTTTAGTTTTTCAACTTGTTTTGTCCTTGTTTAGATATAAGCCTACCTTGGGATTATTGAAACTTTTTTTTTAAGAGAAAAGTTGTTTTTTTTTTTTTATCAGACATGTACTTTTTAAGGTACCAGATGAGGATAAGATTATCACAAATGTGATTTCTTTTTTGTTTAGTCCTGTTGTTTTCTTAGAAAGGCCTTTTATAAGTGATTAGATTCTGGGCAAAGTTACATTTCCTCCCAGAGTTATGAAACACTGTTTTGTGCTTACTTTCCTCATGTGAAACCTCAGGTGCTTTTGAGGGCTTTGGTGCTTCATACTTTAACTTGGTGGTACTTCATTAAATAGAAAGCAAAACATATATGTATGGTTTATATAACTACATATAGACAGACAGAGAGTCACTCAGTCTTGTCTGACTCTTTGTGACCCCACAGACTATAGCCTGTCAGGCTCCTCTATCCATGGAATTCTCCAGGCAAGAATACTGGAGTGGGTTACCATTTCCTTCTCCCAGGGGTCTTCCTAACCCAGGGATCAAACCTGGATCTCCTACATTGCAGTCAGATTTCTTTACCATCTGAGGCACCAGGGTATACGTAATTAAAACAAAAGAATTTTATGTATTTCCCATTTAGGGTTTAGGGTAATATGTATTTGAACATTTAATGAGAAAGCTCTGTAAGTTTTTGGCTAAAAATCCATAAATATCTGGGAGTATGCCAGAGAATTTGGTTTTTAAATCTTCTTTTTAAATGCAGAGAGAGGTAAGTGAGTCTTTTAAATTAATTCTGGCTGCCAGTGTTGGTGCTCAGAAATGAGATCCCTTCTGAGTATAGAAATAAGTGAAGACCATTTTTTAGAAAATATTTAAATTGTTTGCTTGGCTGCTTCTATGCATGGGAAAATGTTTTTTGTTTGCTTCTAGAGTTGATGACAGTTTCAGTAATGCTGTATGTTGACCACATTTAGGGAAAAAATGGAAACTGAGTATAATAGAAGAACCTCTCAGATAGAAGGCCAGTTTCAGGCTGACTGTCAGAAAGTCACTGAGAGATATGAACACGCCCTGCGGAGTCTGGAGGCGCACTACCGCCAACAGCTGAAGGAGCTCCTGGACCAGCAGTGTGAGGAGAGGTCCCAGTGGGAGTTCGAGAAGGACGAGCTCACCCAGGAATGTGCGGAAGCCCAGGAGCAGCTCAAAGAGACTCTGCAGAGGGAGAAAGCAACCTCTTTGGTCCTCACCCAGGAGAGAGAGATGCTGGAGAAGACATACAAGGAGCATTTGAATAGTATGGTTGTTGAGAGAGAGCAGCTGCTACAGGACCTGGAAGATCTGAGAAACGTGTCTGAAAGTCAGCAAAGTCTCCTGTCCAACCAGATACTTGAGCTGAAGAGCAATCACGAAAGAGAGCTGAAGGACCGTGAGCAGGTCCCGTGCCAGGCGGGCACCTCAGCGCAGCTGGCCAGCCAGAGGCTTGAACGGCTGCAAAGGGAACATGACCAGGAGACGCAGGAAATGATGTCCAAGCTTCTGGTCCTGGAGAGTGTCCACAGAGCAACCTGTGAGAAAGCAGATCGAGAGAGGGCTGAGATGAGCACAGAAATATCCAGGCTCCAGAAAAAAATCAAGGAGATGGAGCAGGTAGTGCCTCCTCCCTCCAGGCTTCAGAATAGCTGTCAGGTGATAGGAGGGGAGGAGGCAGAAGAAAATGGCGACATGTCCCTGCTTCAGCAAGGAGAACAGCTGTTGGAAGAGAATGGAGATGTTCTCTTAAGCCTGCAAAGAGCCCATGAACGAGCAGTGAAGGAAAATGTGAAAATGGCAACTGAAATTTCTAGGTTGCAGCAGAAGCTGCAAAAATTAGAACCAGAGTCAATAATGTCTTCTTGTTTAGATGAACCAGCCACTGGGCTCTTTGGAAATTCAGTGGAACAAACAGAGCCATTTTTACAGCCAAACCAACTCAGTCAAGCAGAAGGTGGAACCATGCAGTGTATTCTCAATGACCTACAAGGCGATGAGGTCCGTGACCTTGAAAGTACAGGGGCGAGCTCTGGTCAGAGACAGGTCAGAGTAGAGGAGTCTGAAGCATCAATAGAGAGTTTTTCCGAGCTTGAAAATAGTGAGGAGACCAGAACTGAAACCTGGGACCTGAAGAGCCAGGTCGGCCAGCTTCGGGAGCAGTTAATGATCTTACGAGCAGACTGCGATCGAGCGTCTGAAAAGAAACAGGACCTGCTGTTTGATGTTTCTGTGCTAAAAAAGAAACTGAAGATGCTTGAAAGAATTCCTGAAGCTTCCCCCAAGTATAAACTGTTATACGAAGATGCCAGTAGAGAAAATGAATGTCTTCAGGAAGAGCTGAGGATGATGGAGACGCGCTACGACGAAGCACTAGAAAGTAACAAAGAACTCACTTCAGAAATGTTCAGATTACAGGATGAGCTAAAGAAGGTTGAAGAAATGACTGACACATTCCTTAGCCTGGAAAAGAGTTACAATGAGATCAAAAGAGAAAACGAGGAACTGCATGTTCTGGTTTTGAGACTTCAAGGCAAGATTGAGAAGCTACGAGAAAGAGCAGCACTGCAGTGTGACTGCTTCTCCTTATGGGAAGCCCATTTGGATAACCTGGAAGTCGGACCTGATGAAAAGGTCTTTGAACGAAACCAAACACTAGATGAGCAGGTACCAAATGTTATGAGTGTGCACCATATTATAGAAGAACATTTGTATCAAGAAAACCAGTACCTAGAACAGGAGAATACACAGCTCTTAGAGAAAGTAAAAGCACATGAAATTGCCTGGCTACATGGAACACTCCAGACACATCGAGACAAGCCTGGAGCACAGAACCGAGTTATACTGGAGGAAAACACTGCTCTCCTCGGCCTTCAAGACAAGCATTTTCAGCACCAGGCCACCATCGCGGAGTTAGAACGGGAGAAAAAAAAGCTGCAGGAGCTGACTAGAAAGTTGAGGGAAAGAGTCACTGCTTTAGTCAAGCAAAAAGATGTACCTTCTCAAGGAGAAAAGGAGGAAGAGCTGAAGGCAATGATGCATGACCTGCAAATCACATGCAGTGAGATGCAGCAGAAAGTTGAGCTTCTGAGGTAATGTATGTACCTTCTACACTTCACGGAGCCTCACAGAGCACCTCACCAGATCTAACTTCTGCTGCTTGCTGTGCCTAGAGAAACTAACCTGTTAGTCTTCAAAAAGAGAGCAGTACTTTAGACTCCCTTCTGCTTCTGTGTTGTATTAACAAGTAGAATAACCCAGCCTAGGAGGCACTCCTTCCTCTATGGGAAATAAATGTTGTTCATTTGGGGACTGAAAGTTCATAACGGAGAGTGTTCACTGTTTAACCATGTGCGTCCTCATTGTATGTCGTCTTTAACTCTTTTCTAGCACTTCATTTGGATGGGCAGACTTTTTTCCTTTGGCTAAATGTTATTTTCATCATTTTGATGAAACAAGTTATATGAGAATGAATGCCTTTTGTGTATTATTAACTCACTTGGTAGATAAGAACTTTCTTCTTATACTAATATGGGGAAAATGTTGTGTTTCATGGCTTATGGTTTGTCACTTACATCACTTAAAGTGCATGCTGATATTCTATAGATATTGGAAATTCACCTTAGAACATACAATTTTTTGAGGAGCTATCAGATTTTAATGTGCTGAAAGAACAGAGACAAATATACTAATTTGAACCACTGCTCACTTGACTTTATAAAATATGATAGCAATAGTCTTCTAACAAATTTGGTTCAAAAAATTGTAGAATTTACATCATGTCTGAAATGTCTTAATGATATGAAAAAAAAAAAAACAATTCTAGGTGTAGTCTTTCCTCTTTTTATTTTAGACTGTTCTTAGTTCCAAAAATCATAATGAGATGAAAGAAATTAGAAGGTAACCATTAGTGTACATATTTTGATATGTCCCTTTCATTTATGTAGTGAATTTTCTTTCTCTAGGTAACCTTGGGGTTTAAAACTAAAGCTCATAAAGCTTCGTGATACGGCTTTTGTCTTTGAGGAGCAGGCAGGACTTGAGACTGAAATACAGAGTTATTTGCTCAAAGCAGTATGAGAAAGTCAGCAAGTGCGATGGGTACTGAGTCTTTTTTCTGTCTCAGTGCTTAAGTGTTTTAGTCACACTTCCTTAATGTCTTTTAGTAAAATTCTTACTTCCCAAAAGAAATGAGTCAGTCTGTCATAGCTTGATTTCCAAGTATGAAGAGACTACTAATTTAGGCTTTTCTTTTTAACTGGTATGGAATATGGGTTTAATTGGAAGTTACTAGAAAGTGTTTTCCAAAGATGCCAGATGATGGCCTTTTAATAACTATTTTTTAAAAATCTCTGTACTGCAGATATGAATCTGAGAAGCTTCAAGAGGAAAATTCTATTTTGAGAAATGAAATTACTACTTTAAATGAAGAAGACAGCATTTCTAACCTGAAATTAGGGAAATTAAGTGGATCTCAGGAAGAAATGTGGTAAGATATATACTTAAATATGCTGAAGGCATTTTTGCAAGGACTAAAACTGTTGTAATTCAGTGTTTAAAGCCTAACTCTTAAGTTATATTTTTATTGTCCCTTTAGGCAAAAAATAGAAACTGTACAACAGGAAAAAGCTGCAGTTCAGAAGATGGTTGAAAATTTAAAGAAACAGGTAAGAGGTATTTCTCAATGTTTCCTGATTCTAAAATTTTTTTTTCTTTAACAATAATGGTAAGGTTGTAATTCTGAGTTTCAAAATGGAAACTTACCTCATGCTAATTCTAAATTCAGTTTCTATTTTTTGAAAATATATTTATTATTTTCAAAATGTGTATACATTATTTCTAGACTCTGGGTGTTTAATACAAGCCGTATAATCAGTGGAAATGGGGAGATGATAATCTCTAAACCAAACCTATGAAAAACTAGCTCTATCCCTTATGTGTTTGGTCCATTCTCTTTTTTTAATTGATGGGAAATCGCTTTACAATTTTGTGTTGGTTTTTGACATACAGCAACATGAATCCGTCATAATTTTATATATACATATACATCCCTTCCTTCCTGAGCCTCCCTTCCCTCCCGCTATCCCATATCTCTAGATCATCACAGAGTACCAGGCTGGGTCCCTGTTATTTAGCAACTTCCCACTAACTATCTGTTTTACACATAATAGTGTATATATGTCAATGCTATTTTCTCAGTTCATCACACCCTCACCTTCTCCTGCTGTGTCTACAAGTCCATTCTCTACTAAGTTCATCAGTACCATTTTTCTAGTTTCCATATATATGTGTTAATGCACAACATTTGTCTTTCTCTTTCTGACTTCACTCTGTATAAGAGGCTCTAGGTTCATCCACCTCGCTACAACTGACTCAGATTTGCTCCTTTTTATGTCAGAGTTATATTCCATTGTGTCAATGTACCGCAACTTCTTTATCCATTCATCTGTCAGTGGACATCCAGGTTGCTTCCATGGCTATTGTAAAGTGCTGCAGTGAACATTGGGATACATGTGTCTTTGAGAATGTTAGTTTTCTCAGGGTATATGCCCAATAGTGGGATTGCTAGGTCATATGGTAGATTTAGTCTTTTACGGAATCTCCATACTGTGTTCCATAATGGCTGTATCAGTTTATATTCCCACCAACAGTGCATAAGGGTTCCCCTTTCTCTACATCCTCTCCAGAATTTATTGTTTGTATATTTTTTGATGATGACCATTCTGACTGGTGTGAGGTGATAACTCATTGTAGTTTTGATTTGCATTTGTAATAATGAGTGATGTTGAGCATCTTTTCATGTGTTTATTAGCCATCTGTGTGTCTTTTTTGGAGAAATGTCTGTTTAGGGCTTCTGCCCATTTTTTGATTGGGCTTTCTGATTTGCTTTGATTTGTTTTTCTGATATTAAGCTATATGAGTTGCTTATATATTTTGGAGATTAACCCTTTGTCAGTTGCTTCATTTGCGATTATTTTCTCCCATTCTGAGGGTTGTCTTTTCATCTTGTTTATAGTTTCCTTTGCCGTGCAAAGGCTTTTAAGTTTTGTTAGGTCCCATTTATTTACTTTTGTTTTTATTTCCATTAATCTAGGAGGTGAGTCAGAGAGAATTTTGCTATGATTTATGTCAAAGAATGTACTGCCTGTGTTTTCCTCTCAGAGTTTTATAGTTTCTGGCCTTACATTTAAGTCTAATCCATTTTGAGTGTACTTTTGTATATGGTGTCAGGAAGTGTTCTAATTTCATTCTTTTACATGTAGCTGTCCAATTTTCCCAGCACCACTTATTGAAGAGGCTGTCTTCTCTCCATTGTATATTCTTGACTCCTTTTTCAAAGATAAGATGTCCATAGGTGCCTGGGTTTATTTCTGGGCTTTCTATCTTGTTCCATTGGTCTATTTATCTGTTTTTGTGCCAGTATTATACTGTCTCAATGATTGCAGCTCCTCATGTGGTTTTCATTTAGGTTAACCCCTTCCTCTTTCTTCAGCATGATTAAAAGCAGTAGGTTAAGAATAGAATTTTACAGATATAGAATACTAGTTAGTCCATGTATATTTTCACAGAATTATGATTTAGTTTAGATAGTGTGTGCCATTCAATGCCCAATTTGTATAATCTCAACAATGTGCAATTGTGTGAAGAAAGGCCATTTGAGAATCAGTCTGAAACAGTCAAAAGACAAGGACATCCTGGGAAAAGAGTATTTTTAGTATTTGAAATAGACAAAGTGTTAACATCCAAAATATATTTTGTACTCTTACAACTTGCAAAACCCAATTGAAAATGGATAATTGATATGAATGGTCAAGTCAGAAAAAAGAGCACATATAAAAAGAAAGTTAGCCTTATTATTCATTAGGGAAGGGCAAATTAAATGTTTCCTTTTTTTGCATATCAGATCAGTAAAAATTAAAGATTTATCTCGTCAAGTATTAAAAGGGAGTGAGAAAATGAATATACTTATACATTGTTGATAGGACTATAAGTTGGTAGTGCTATGAAGAACACATTTTGGGGATGTCAATCATAACAATAATATATATGCATACCTTCTAACCCAGTAGCCCCACTTCCAAAAATGAGATGCTAAATACAAAATGTCACTGTGTATAAATGAACTTTCCAAAAGATTGTTTTTTTGTCAGTATGAGAATGGATAAATGCAATATGGAATGTCTTGCTACATGGAATACCTCACAGCCACATAAACATATAGCATATGGCAGTTTCTGAATGCACTGATTTGGAAAGATAAGAGTCTATAAGATATTATAAGTGGAGAAAGCAGAGTATCCAAATATCTGAAATTATGCAAATTTTCGATCTAAAGAAGAAAAACACTATGTGTACATGTGTCTGTGAAAGTGAAAGTCACTCAGCCATGTCCGACTCTTTGCAACCCCATGGACTGTACAGTTCATGGAATTCTCCAGGCCAGAATACTGAAGTGGGTAGCCTTTCCCCTCTCCAGAGGATCTTCCCAACCCAGGGATCGAACCCAGGTCTCCTGCATTGCAGGCAGATTCTTTACCAACTCAGCTATCAGAGAAGCCGTCATATGGGTTTGTATATGCATTGAAAACAATCTGGAGGGGGATGCATCCATCTGTGAACAGTGGTTATTCCTATTGAGTGGGATTGGACAAGAGTATCTAATTGACTTTGTAATAATGAGTATGTATTGTTTCTGCTATTAAATGTGTGTGTGTGTGTGTGTGTGTGTGTGTGTGTGTGTATAAACTTTATCTACATAGAGAGGGTAAAAACAACTAATCGCTAAATAAGCTTTTTTAGCAGAAGTAGGATAACAAATTTTAAACACTTGTTTCAATTTTAATTAGATTTCAGAATTAAAAACCAAAAACCAACAGTTGGATTTGGAAAATATGGAGCTTAGCCAAAAGAATTCTCAGAATCAGAAAGAGCTACAAGAACTTAATCAACGTCTGGCAGAAATGCTAAGCCAGAAGGACAAAGAGCCAGGACACAGTGCGTGTGAGGAATGGGAACAAGAAAAGTCTAATCTCAGAGAAGAACTGGAACACTGTAAATTGCAGGTATGGTCTACAGCTACTCTTTAGCCTTTCTGGAGGAAATCCCAATTAAAAAAAGAAATGCTTATGTTTAATTTCTTATACATTTAAGTTCTAATAATTAAAACAGTGTAGTGTTGGCACATGAGTAGAGAGATGAATAGAAAGTCTAGAACTAGACCCAGATACAAATGAAAACTTAGTATATAACAAAGATGACTTCTCAAGTCACTGGGGTACAGGTGGACTTTTTAATAAGTGATGCCTGGACAACTCAGTAGACATTCAGAATTAAAGTCAAAAGACAGCTCATAAACTGGGGGGAAAAATATTTGCATCCCATACCACAAAGAGTGGGGCTAATATTCCTACTATGTAAAGAACTCTTAAAAATCAAAGAACTTAGGATCAAAATCTGATAGCAAAATGGGAAAAATGCATGAACAAAATAGCCACACACAAAGAAAAAGAGAAAAAAATGGCTCTCAAACCTATGAAAAAATATTCAAAGTTACTCAGAATTAGAGAAATGCAAATAAAGCAACACTGATACCTCATTTCTCACCTGTGAGATTGACAACAATTTAAAAATATAACAACATATTCTGTTGGCAAAAGTTTGGAAAAACAGGCACTTTCATACATTGCTGGTGGGATGTAAACTAGTACTATATTTCTGGAAGGAAATTTGACAATATCTAACAAAATTATATATGTACTTACTTTTATGCTAGCAATCTTACTTCTAGGAATTTACCCTAAAGATATTTCTCCAAAAATATGAAAATTCACATGCACAGGGTTGGTTATTCACTGCAGCATTGTTTGTAACTGCAGAATATTGGAAACAGCCTAGATGCCCACACATAGAGTTGTTGGATAAATGTGATGGAGTCACACCATGGAGTAGTATTATACAGGTTTTAAAAAAAGAAAAAGAATGAATGAGAAAGATCTCTTGGTATGAAATTATTTCCAGGACATACTAGAAATAGGTGAAAAAGGAAAAGCTGAAAAGCATATCTAAGCGTCTCTCTAGTATGTCTCCAACCATGTAAGAAAGAAGGGGATATTAGATAATACACATGTATTTGTGTAAAAGAAATACAGAATTTTTAGAAAAGAAATACAGGAATGATAAACCAGGTAACTAAAGAGATGCTTCCGTATAGGGGGCAAATGGGAAAGGAATGCAAGAGAGGAATGGGAATGTGATCGCAGGGATGAGGAAGGCAGTGACACTTCTGAGAACCTTTTTATGATGCTTAGAACCATAGTCATGTTTCACATACTCTTCACATATCCCCTCAAATAAACAAGCAAAACCAATCCAGAAAAGAAAGATCAGGGGAGGGGGGAACTAAATGGAACACAAACACTAACAAATGAACCTAACAGTATTATGAGTGGATAACATAACCATGATGTGGAAGAAAATAAGTAATTTAGAAATTAGTATTTTGACTGTACATGGTAAGGTTAAGACAAAAGGAAGTGTACATAAATGCTACAATAGTCACTAAATGTGTTTCTCATGTGGGTGTATGTTAGTGATTCTGGAACTACTCTCTGTATACCAGAACTGAACAAATAAATAAATATATTGTAGATAGTAAGAACTGAGTTTCTCATTTTGGGACAGGAAGGTTGGAAGTGGGAAAACTGGGAAGGCTAAAATGAACCTTCTGATGTTGGATTGGAATTTGAGTTAATAGAATAAACTCATTATTTGTTCAGTATATAGGCAGATACAGAAATGTAGATGTGTGTATATGAATGGAGCACCCCAATACTGGTTTCTGAACACTGTTCTCCTATATGAGAAACCCGGGCTTCTTGAAGAGATGATTGATCTTAAGGCTGGTGAAGAGTCAATTCAAGATAAGCCTGGAACATCTCATGGTGCCAGAAAGAAAAAGGTGCCCCGAAAAAAAATGGGGCATGTCAAAAGGACAGGACACAACCTGAAGAAGCTCCTAATGGCCAAAGGTGAAATACTTTGATCAACAAAATAAAGCATAGCACAAAATAAGCACAATTATAAAATACAGAATAAAATGAATATCTATAGGTCCATATGTTATAATGGAATAGGTTAATAAAGGGGAGAGAAATAACAGATTGTCCTTACAATAGAATTCCAATTAATAAATGTAGAAGGAAGGAAATAGCAAGTCTTCATTAGGCAAATACCAAAGTAGTAATTGTTGTCGATAAAATCCACTCCTAGACACTAAAATTAATAAGCAAATGCTTAAGGGAAAACACAGTTTGTCTGGTCTCAAAGCATCTGCCCCCCAGAGAAAGATAGTAACTTTCCAGTGGAGAATCTTCAAATGCAAACTTAAGAAATCATGTTTATACCATTTTAGTGGGAAGTTTTTTAAAAGATAGTTTTGGTTAGTTCCATTGAGTATAAGGACAAATGATCTTAAAACAGTGTGTCATTGAGTATGTACTAATTTTTCCTTAATGCTGCCTTTTATGACCTTATTAAGTTTCCCTGGGCTAAATGAGTATGTTATTTTGACTTTTAAATTTTTTTCTTAGTCTTCCACTTTAGTGTCTTCTTTGGAGGCAGAACTTTCTGAAGTTAAAATACAGACTCACATTGTGGAACAGGAAAACCTCCTTCTAAAAGATGAATTGGAGAAAATGAAACAAGTAAGACTATATGCAGCTTACATGGGGGCAAGGAGATACGTGTGGGAGTCATAGAATAACATGTACCAGATTGTCTGGGGTTTTTTTTTGCTATTGAGAGTCCCTTTTACTGAATGCTGTTAACTAGCTTCTTGCTTAGTGAAGTTCAGGGCTTGCAATACAAGTCTAATTTATAAGAGCTCCTATCACTAATTCTCCAAATGTTGTTCTAGTTATATAACTTATGTGTGTTGTAGGCTGACATTCTATTAATACTACTATAAATGAATCCCAGCCACTTCAGTTCAAGAAATGTGTTGCTCTTCCTTCGCCCAGCCAGGTGTTTAGGTAATATAAATTTGCCTAAAACACTGGTGACTTTCTTGCTAATAACTTTAATAACTATTCACCCAGATTTGTGAGACCCAGGTTCTCCCTTTTTCTCATAGTGAGTTTGAGGCATTTATCTTGGGCAGAATAGATTCTAGAGCATTATGAGGGATGTGGTCTCACCTATAAATTTGGCTTTAAAAAACATATTTCAAAGTTTCAAGCAAAGACCTAATTTTAAGTATAATTTTAAGTCCACCTTAAAATTTATATGCTGAACACTGTCCAATTTATTCTTTATTCTGAACTTTTCAGTGAGTACCTGAATTTCTCAGTTTATGCAATCTTGATATATAATAGGAGAATTTAGTTTTTCCATTTTATTTGTTTCACTGAAGGATTACCTTAATACCATGATATCTTTAGATTATAAAATCCTTTTGTATCTATCCAACCTATGAGCATAAAGGTGTCCTTCTCTGAATGCTGAAATATAGTCTGTACCATTGGGCGTGTTATGTTTGCGTTGATCCCTAGTTGACACCCATAAGTCTTGATTTCCTAATAAGATTGTAGACTCGGAATGCGTGTCTCTTCCAGTGCCTAATAGAGTACAGGTACCTAATAGGTGCTTTATAAGAACCTTGTCCAGTCAGATGTTGCTATGAAAGGTATAGTTGTCCTGCCATAGCAGAGGCTGTCAGTCCATATAAACACTCCAGTTAAAAGACCCTTCTGTGTTATATAAGTATTCCCGGACTGTTATTACCAAATCTATCCTAATTAACTTGGGCATACTTTTCTCCTTTTTCTTTTTCTGTTGTTCAGCCTTTCAGATGATAATGATGGATCCCATGCCCAAGCATGGGAAATGTATGTGCTGTGATTTTGCCAAGCTAGGGATAAAAAGAAAAGGAGCAGAGTTGAGAGTAAAGCAGCATGATCAGGACCTCATTTTGGCACATTTTTCTTGCATGTGAGCCCTTTTGCTTTTGGTAGGAAGTTGTTCATGGTCCCAGGACTCTTGGATCACAGGAGTAGGATGGTGTCAGCCCATTGTTGCTGCCATACAGGTTGGACCTAGAAAGCATATGCTGCTCTGTATGACATAATAATTTCTTGTTCACAAAACAGTTTTGTTTGTATTATTTATTGCACTGAAAAGAAACATGAATAGCATCAGCAGTAGTCACATGACAGTCTGTAGACATCCAAAATGGTACCAGGCTTTGTGAGGGTCTGGGGATAGGGAGGCAAGATAGTGAGTAAAGGAGAAAAGTCCTTTATTAACCAATGCCCAGGTACATAGGTTTTCCTTCATCTTTCTGACTTGTTTAGATTTGTAAATGATGTTGAATTTGTTGCCAGTTGAAGACAAGAGTCAATCTTTAACGTCTGTTTTGTTATACTGTTCCAAAAGACCTTCAGGTAAAATGTTAAAAGTGGCCATAAAATCATGACAGTAAATAACTGAAAATTGAAAGCCAGGTGAAGCAGAGGGAAACGGAAAACATATAAACTCTAACAGTGTAAGAAACAATCAGTCTCTTTAAGGCAGCGTTTGTGGGGGGTGGAGACTGCTCCCGCACACCAAGATGTTTAGCAGTATCTGGGGTCGCATTTGGTTTCCACACTGGGTATACGAAGCAGGGAGTTGTGCTACTGGAATCTAATAGGTAATGCCTGGGATGTTGTCAACCATCCTACAGTGCATAGGACAGTCCCCCATGACAAGGAATTACCTGGCCCTGAGTGTCAGTCGTGCTAAAGTTGGTGATGAAAAGGAACAAAAAGTTTTTGGTTTATCGTGATTCCATAAAATGCAGAGGAAGAAGCAAGTATGTCCATACCAGCAACATTTTCCTAAGCCAGTCAATTTAAGCATCTCCCAAAGTGAAGGGTATGTAAAATGAGCTGAAAAAGACTGAATTGATTTATCTTTAAACTTGCCTTTGTGTTGGTTCATACATTATATGTGGTTGATGCCAATTCTGTATTCTTGATTGAAAAAAGGGTTTTTTCTAGTTAAAAAAGAATGAGGAAAATGTTTTGTCATATGTACCCAAGTTAAATTGATGACAGAATGGCAATATGTTATTTATTTTATCCTGAAGGTAAAACAGAAGGCTGGGACCATTACTTAACAATGTCTGGTAGATTTTGCCTGAGCAGACATTTAGGCAGTCAATTGGAGAATTGAGAGAAGCAGGGAACATTTTCGTCAAAGTTAATTATAGTCCCCTGGAGTTTATATGTCCTTGGAAATAGATAGGGAAATGGCAGCAGCCATGAAAATGTCCTGTCTATAAATACATTCATGAGATGTGATGGTGGGCTCATTTGTTTATCCCTTGCAGCTCTGCAGATGTCCTGATCTCTCTGACTTCCAGCAAAAAATTTCTAGTATTCTAAGCCACAACGAAAAACTGCTGAAAGAAAAGGAAGCTCTAAGTGAAGAATTAAATATCTGTGTTGATAAGGTAATAAAAATAAGACTTTACCATCATCATATGGTATGTACCGTAATGAACATTTCTCTAATGCCAGTGGCATATGGGCCCATTGTGTTAGCCTAAAGGTCTCCTGGAACAGCATTTTGCTGGCATTTTGTGACCGTAGAGCTCCTGAAGCCATTAGTTTTTTTCTTTTATTGAAGTATAGTTGATTTACAATACTGTGTTAGTTTCAGGTATACAACAAAGTGATTTGGCTGTGTGTGTGTGTGTACTTCTTTTTTTGTATTCTTTTCCATTATAGATTATTACAAGATATTGAATATAATTCCCTGTGCTATATAGTAAATCCTTATTTATTTTATATATAGTGGTATATATCTGTTAGTCCCATACTCCTAATTTATCCCTCCCCTACTCTTCCCTTTTGGTAACCGTGTGTTTTCTATGTGTGAGTCTATTTCTGTTTTGTAGTAATAAGTTCATTTGTATTATTTTTTTTTATTTCACATATAAGTGATATCATGTAATATTTGTCTTTGTCTGTCTGACTTATTCACGTGGTATGATAATCTCTTGACCCATCCCTGTTGCAGCAAATGGCATTATTTCATTTTTTTATGGCTGAATAATATACCATGGTGTATATGTATACCACATGTGTATTTATAATCCATAAAAATTTTAGGATTATTTGTTCTAGTTCTGTGTGAAAAAGTCATCAGTAATTTGATAGGGATCACATTAAATCTGTAGATTACTGAAGCCATGAGTTTAACAGGAGTCTAGTTGTTTAATATATATATTATTAAATATAGTAATATAAAGACTGTCTCATTTTAATAATTATTGCTAAATATATTAAATATATCACTAGCTTACTTACATATAATATGAATATTATGAATATAATATATATATATGAATATATATGAATATAATATGAATATAATAATCAGAAATTAACAATCTGAAGCCCATTACATAGTCACTTTTTTTCCTACTATATTTTCCATGCCAAGTCCAGAAACACTGCTTTTGTTACATCTGCCTTAATAGGCACTGTTTTCCTGTTGTGGCACATTCTTGGGATTTCTAATTGCCTTCCAGCCCTTCATGTCTCACCCATAAAACATGAGGCAATGAGAAAGAGAAATGGAAATCCCCAAAGAAAAGAGACTCTTCAAAATTAAAGTAGAAAAGAGAGTCAAGGAAACATTTGTCTTTTACCGTGCCCCAATCTACTATGTAAAGAGATGGTACTTGATCTTCTAGGTGTAAATGGAGGCATATGAGTTGAGGCTAGACATGTTTACAAAAATGCTGTTACCTCTTTTCTTTTCCTGAAACAGTTGGCAAAATCAAGTCTTTTAGAGCACAGAATTGCTACTATGAAGCAAGAACAGAAGTCTTGGGAACACCAAAGTGAAAGCTTAAAGTCACAACTAGTGGCTTCACAGGAAAAAGTAGGTGGACAGTTCTTGTTTCATCCACATAGTTAATTTTTTCCTATATCTTCCAGAAGAACTCCAGGAAACAATGTTCTAAGTGGATGTGGTCTAAAAGGGCCTTAGAATGATTCAATTTAACTAATATTTGACACATGTTACAGTATAATAAAATAATTTGAACAGTGTTTCCCCCAAAGTTCATTATTATGAATTAACCATGAGATTATCTCATCATTGTGAGATTACTTATTTATGAAAGCTTAAGAATAGTGCACAAAAATGACTTCTTATTTCTAATTTAGAATTAGGATTTCTAAGACAAGTTCATGCCCTATTATAGTTAAAGATATCTATTGACATACCATTTACCAATTTAAATTTTGAAAAATTGAAATATAAATGAGATATTAGCATGGAGTAGGGTTCTACAAAGATATGGTTTTATTTTCAACTGAGAGGTCCTTTGCAAAACAACACGACAGTCTAAAATGTAATTTCTACAAAATTCAGTAAAATTATCTATTGTGATGCCAGCTGGTACTGCCTGGTTCTGTAAGATATCACTTGGTAATATACCAGATGACTGGACCAGCAATACCTTGCTCAAGGTATATTTCATTATTCTCTTAAATATAACGTAACATCCTGTAAAGATACATAATATCCTGGTTTGCCCTGAGCAACTGAAAAGAGCTGGATATAGTAAGTAGAAACAGAAGAGACTTTGGAGTTCTTTGTCTTAGTTCATTCATACATGCAGATGCTATAGGTGAGACCATGAAGATTTGTTATTTGTTCTCCTAACATAGGTTCAGAACTTAGAAGACACCCTTCAGAATGTAAACCTACAAATGTCCCGAATTAAATCTGATCTACGGGTGACTCAGCAGGAAAAGGAGGCTTTAAAGCAAGAAGTGATGTCTCTACACAAGCAACTTCAGAATGCCAGTGACAAGGTAATTTCTTTTCTTTATTGAGGTATAACTTTATATAGTAAAATGCACACATTTCAGTTTATAACTTATTTTTACACATATATATGCATCTATATATAAATGTGTATTTTACCTAGAAATGTGTGTATGTATGTTTGTGTTTGTGTAACCACCTTCTAGCTCAAAATAAAGAACATTTCCAGCACCCAGTAGGCTCTCTTGTGTCCTCTTCAGTTGACAGCCCCAAGGGAACGACTTCTCTACCTTCTGCCACCATAGGTTAGGGATACTTGTTTCTGAACTTCACATAAATGGAACCATAGTGACAAGGTAATTTTTTATATTGTGCAAATCAAAAGACCATGGGTAAAAACATTTTGATATTATAGAAAGTGCCTTATTTTAATATATCACAATGCTGCTTCATCTGTTTGCAAATAAATTAAGAACAATATATGTAGACATCATATTAAAAAGCAGAGACATTACTTTGCCAGCAAAGGTCTGTCTAGTCAAGGCTATGGTTTTTCCAGTAGTCATGTATGGATGTGAGAGTTGAACGATAAAGAAAGCTGAGCACTGAAGAACTGATGCTTTTGAACTGTGATATTGGAGAAGACTCTTGAGAGTCCCTTGGACTGCGAGGAGATCCAAAACCAGTCCATCCTAAAGGAGATCAGTCCTGAATATTCATTGGAAGGACTGATACTGAAGCTGAAACTCTAATACTTTGGCCACCTGATGCAAAGAGCTGTCTCATTGGAAAAGACCCTGATGCTGGGAAAGATTGAAGGCAGGACAAGGGGACGACAGAAGATGAGATGGTTGGATGGCATCAACGACTCAATGGACATGAGTTTGGGTAAACTCACAGGAGTTGGTGATAAACAGGGAGGCTGGTGTGCTGCGGTCCATGGGGTTGCAAAGAATCAGACATGACAAAGTGACTGAACTGAATTGATGTATGTCAGCCTTGGGTAGATGTTAAGATTCTGTCCTACCATAAAAATTGGTGCTAAATTCAGCTACTTTATCTCTTGCTAATACTTTTTTTAGCTGTGTGTTTTTTTTTTAATAATAGTTGTTTCCATTTTAAAAAATGACTTTTGGGCTGAAATATTTTTCAAAATGAGACTGTACTATTTTTTTTCTTTTTCATGTTTTGGCCTGAAAAGCAAAAGGCTTATCTAGTTGTGATACCTAAAAAAAAAATTTTAAAGCACCTTTCAGGATCAAAAAAAAAAATCACTGTGGTAGCTTAAAGCATATTCCTGAGTTCAAGCCTCAATTATATGGATGATACGTGCTTTGGATTCTAAAAAAGGATATGATTGCATATGTGAAAATGAAAGTAGAGTTTGGCATGTGAACCCTTTCAAGTTAGCCGTGCATTTCAGAGTTCTCTTTGTGTCCTATGTTAACCAAAAGAATGCTTATATGGATTCAAAGCATAACTTCATAAGAATGAGGTAATCTTTAAGGACACTAGTCTCTATGTGCTTGGGTCCTATATGGAACTGGGACTTGCCCTACAATCAGCTTTGCTATTAGATTTGATAGAGCTGTTTTGCCAAAGACCATTTAAAACAGAATTTCCAAACCTTTTTTAAAAATAAAAACTCAAGAATATTGTTTTACTTTTATCTATATATACCAATGCTCACTCACATTAGAAGACACTCAAAAAAGAAATCAGCTTGTTTTTTAAGGCTTTTCTGTTAACTCTCTCTTAAGAACTGGGCCCCAGAAATAGGCACCCATCCATCAGGATTCCATAACCAACAGCAAAGTCTGTCCTGGGACAAGCTGGATCACCTGATGAATGAGGAACAACAGTTACTTTGGCGAGAGAATGACAGAGTCCCAACCATGGTACAGAACACCAAACCGGAACTCATACTCTCCCGGGAGAAGGTAACTTGAAAAGTTGCACGTGGTAGCCTAGGTTTATAAGTCAATGTTTGATATGATTGCAGTGATTCTAGGGTAAGGATTTGAGTATTCTGGTGTGGCAGACTTATTTTAAGAATGTATAATTTATCGTTTACTTGCAATATAATTTTATCATGATATGTTTATATACTATTTTTTTGTATAAGCAGTTCTATATTAAATCTGTGATTTTATAAATGGAAATTATGTTAACCATATATTCCTCATTCAAATAGGCTAGCCACCAAGACTGGTAGTACAAAAATGGCAAAACTAAACTCAAATCTTGTTGTTTTAACTCCTTGTAAGAGGAAAAGTTGCCCCTCTTTAAAGACGCAGCATTTCAAGGTTAGAATGGTATTTAAAGATCATTTTTTTTCAGCTGATGTTTAAATTCTTTACCTCTGCTGAGTAGTCAAGCAATTTTTTTTTTTATTTTTAATTGAAGGATAATTCCTTTACAGTATTGTGTTAGTTTCTGCCATACATCAATATAAATGAGCAACTATTTGTAACCTATGCATAAATCTCTCTTTTGAGAAAGAACTCTTAGGAGTCCCAGATATTCACTAGAACTGCCACGCTGTGCCAGAAACTCTGCCATCACTAAAGTTGCAGTGGTGAACAAGACTACACATGGTCGCTGTCTTCATGGAACGTAGCTGATGTAAAGGCACTGTTCAGGTGTGAGCAGTCCTGTACAGAGTCAGAGGAACTGTCACCCCCTGCACTCCTAAAAGTTACGCTCATGTAGGCACACAGGTGCCCACAGATGACGTCTGCTTGCTTGGCGGCCACAGTGCTGTTGACTCCCAGTGCTTTGGCTGAGCCAGAAGTCCCCTCTTGCCTGTCTGATGCTTATAGTGTTGGATCAGGCTAAAAATAGATTAACCTAGGAAGGATCTTTTGAAATTCAAAAAAGTAAGCTTCAAAAATTGGCAGACTTGACTGGAAAAAGCTTTTTTAATACAACAAAACCCAAGTGCTGAATAAAAACTTTCGTTATGTTAGCTTTTTGTTTTTCCTGACTGGGTGGTTATATTAGCATTTCTTCCCCTTATGCTGGTTCTTGTTAGGTCCGTCAGCTGGAATCCAACCTTCCTTCTCCTAAGCACCAAAAATATCTAAACTCATCAGGTACTGTGAAGCCCACAGAGCAGGAGAAGTTGAGCTTAAAGAGAGAATGTGAACAGTTTCAAAAGGAGCGATCTCCTACGAATAGGAAGGTGAGTTTTTGAGTTAATACCACGTGCCTATATGCTGATTCTGATGCATCCCTAAATGTATGTTTCTTCCCCTGTGTGCTTCCAAGGAAATGACTAATGGCATATTTTGATTCTTCCTTTTATCTGCACTTTTGTCATCTTGTCAAAGCAGTATCATAGTCCTTTTTGATTGAGTGACTGCTAAAAAGGAGCAATTTAAGTTTTCATAAAGAAGATGGTTAATCATCTTCATTAGCATATAAGCCTTTGTAAATTAGTAAAACATATATACCTGAATATTAGGAACATTTTAATTTGCCTAACTATTGCTGTATAATAAAAAGACAAAACATTCATGTCTCAGTTTCTATAGGTCAAGAATTTGGAAGCAGCTTAATGGAATGATTTTGGCTCAGGGTCTTTCCTGAGGTTGCTGTTTAGATATTAGCTGAGGCTGCAATATCCGAAGGCTTCACTGATGCTAGAGATCATCCACTTCCAGATTTATTCAGATAACGTGTTAGGAAGAGGCTTCTGTTTTTTGCTGACTGATTACCAGAGGCTCAGTTCCTCACTACCGGGGCCTTTTCTCAGGATGTGTCAACGAGTGATAAAAGAGAGAGATTCCAGAAGACCATGATGGAAACTGTAATATGTTTTATAAACCAATCTCAGAAGTCACACAACATCACTTCTGTATTCTATAGGTCACACAGACTAACTCAGGTATAGTGGGGGCAGGGAACCAGGCAAGGGTGTGAGATAGGGATCACCGGGGACCCGCTTAGAGGCTGGCTGGCTACCACATGGTTAAACCTCTGTAACACGATTCCATTTGCTTTGTATTCTTTGTTCCATGAAGTTTGAGTTCTAGACCGGTGTTATTGTGGGAGTTCTTGTTACTTGTTTTCCTTCCTTTCTTTTTCTAAACTAACACTCAAAAGAGTTTTCACTACAGGCACACCTTGGAGATATTCCGGGTTCAGTTCCAGACAACCACAATAAAGTAAGTCACACAAATTTTTTAGTTTCCCAGTGCAAATAAAATTATGGTTCCGTAATTATGTCATTTAAAGTCTAGGTTATATTCAAGTAAACTTTTCAGAAAGACGTTGGGTTTCATCCAGCTGCTCACCAAGGGGAAAGTCTAATGATAGGTTTTAAAATAACAATGAATTTAAGTGTGCCTGGAAAGTGTATACTGAATTCCATTTAACAGTTCTTACTCCTCTTCTCAGCTCTTTTGATGGAGGCCAAGATTAGCATTCTAGAATTGTATCATATGTTTTCTACTTAGCAATATTCTGAATCCTTGAGTGTCCTCTAGCTCATTAGATTCTCATAAAATCCTGTACCAAAGAGAATTCCAAAAGTGGATCCTCATAAAATTTTCAAATTTCTCTTTAAAATTGAGGAAAAAGTTAAATAAATCAGGTTTTGTATACTCTGTTTTCAGACATTTTTCCCTACTACAGATCCATAGTAGATGATCATGATATCAGTTTAGTGAAATACCAGCATTTAAAAACATTTTTATTATAGTTTCTTTACAATGTTGTGACATCTTTAATAAAATATACTATAAAATATCAGAGTGCGTGGCTTATAGTAGGGATAAGTATTATTACATGGAAGTTTTCTTTTAGTGATATATACTTACAACTGATTATGCATGTATATGTACATGTGGGGGTGTGTGGATATACTGGGTTGCAAGATAAAATGTATTTTGTACAGTGAGTGGCACTGAAATTTGAAAACTACCTGCCTTAGGACTCTGTTCTATGTGAGGAGTGGTGATTAAAGCTAGACTACTTAAATATAATCAGTGCACTGAATTATTTGTTCTTTTCCCTTGATGAATGAACTCAGCTTTCTTCCAAGAGTAGAGATTTCTGACTAGTGTAAATTTGTCAAAAAAAGTAGAGCAATTCAGGTTGTTTTCTTTTTTTTTAAGGGAGTTTTATGTTTTTCAACAGGTTAGTCAGATAAAATCCCTTGAACGAGAATTAGAAACAATTCATCTGGAAAATGAAGGCCTGAAAAAGAAACAAGTAAAACTGGATGAACAGCTAATGGAGGTAAGTTTTTAAGGCAAATGACCTTAGCTATGAAGAATATTTTAATCCATGAATGACCCATTTGTTGAGAGAGGCTAGCATAGCATTAAATTCCTATTATGAAAACAGTGAAAATCTAAGTACATTGCCAAGCTGGATTCTTTGGTTTGTCTTACCAAGTTTGATAGATATTTTTGCTAATTACACAGCTGTAGGAATATATACATACTGCTTCACAGAAGAAGGAATAATAATAATAATAATAATAATGTTGGCCATCCTAAAATGCAAGGACCTGTGCCTCAACAAATTCAAGTGGCAGGGACTCTGTACAGTACTGACCAAGAGGTTCAGAGCTCTTTCACCAATGCTGTGATTTTAATAGTTTCCTGATACCTCCCCCAGTGTAGTGTTTTATAGATGTGATGTGCTCTGTTATAACCTATTCAGTTAGGAAGTCCATTCAGGGAGTTTAAGAGCATTAGCATTTAGACATTTAATTTTCAAGTGTTGCCATTGTTCATTTCTACATTTGTAACTCAGCACTGCCTTGGGAGAGGTACATCTGTTAAATATAAAAGTGGATTTGTAAAACTTGTCCTCTTGGACATTGAGTTTCTAGTCTAATAGATTGCTTTCTGAACACCGAGTGCAATTATAGGATGTAAAACAATTTATGTAAAATCTCCCTTAATAAGTAAAAATTTCATTGAGGTACTTTACTTTGGGTAATAAAAATATTAGTTAGTCCAGCATTTAATGACCTGTAACATTATATAAGGTAGAGAGGTATGGGTAGAAAATCTTTCTGTGCTCTTAAAAGTTCTGTGTATACAAATATTTTAAAGCCAGAATTATAGGAAGAGAGATATATAAGTATTTTCTTTCATGAAGCTGGACATATACAAAGATAAGTTTCAATAGATGCTTGGTTTTTAAATATGAAATATGGGCAAACATATCGCATTAACATTTAAATGACCACTAAGATTTCTGTCAATTTTATGTTCTCTGATTTATCTACTAATAGGGAGATTAGTGACACTATAAAGAATGAAATCCAGACCATTTTTGCTTTTCCTTCTGCATATAATAAATGTGTTTATTAAAACTTTGAGCTGCAGTCTGTGTTTAGATGTAGATACGCTTTTCTGATGAAATAATTATATACTCTAATGAATGAGAGATCTGAAGCCACACATGACATGTCTAGTACCCAACTGGAAAGTAACAGGGTATACTTAATCACTGTTAGATCCTCTCCAATGCTCTTCCAACAGGCTGTGCCTTCTCCCACCTGCTCTCTTTGGCCTCGTATGCCCCCTTCTCTCCCAATCATATGTCACATGATTAGTCATCATAAGCAATTTCCCCTCATTACTTTTTCCCCTGATCTGGTAGTAAATATTTGGTAATGGATGAGGGAGATTGAGTGTTCTTGGCACTGGAGCTGAAAAAAGAAAAAGCGTGAATTTTTAATTGGAACACTGTAAAGAACATCTCATACACTATTCTAATGAAACTTCCATTGAAATAAGACTGAGCTGTGAACTCTGTGCAGACATATAATTCAATTCTTTAGCAACTTTATTAAATGTAATTCACACACTACACAATTCATTCATTTAAAGTATCTAATTCAGCGATTTGGGTATATGACGTGTTTTAATTTATACTAAGTGTGTATATATACATAGAAATATATATAGATGAATGATTAAAATGGCAAATTTTGTTAAGTGGCATTCAGTGGCATTAATTACATTCACAATGTTCTACAATTGTCACCACTACTTCTAAAACCTTTTCATCACCCCAAACAGAAACTCTAACCATTAAGCAATAACTCTTCATTTCCCCTTCCCACTGGACCTATAAATTGGATTTTTATTTATACTGTGGTATCTAAAGATTAGGCCAAATTTGAGGACGTTCAGTGGTTTTTCACACCATTTTTTTTTGCCCAGCTCATCAGGGGATAGGTACATTCTTCTCACTCCAGCATGGATTCTCATCAGGTTTGGGGGAGGGGCAATAGGCAGGCAGGGAGATATTCCTACATCAGAATCTTTGGTATCGAGTTTAGGGAAAGCTTTCTAGGTGATTCTATCTGATGTATGCACTCTCTTGGGGGAAGGAATTTCTTCTCATCCCTATAGGATAGCTTAAAATCACTGATTAATATAACACATACCCTTACCCCAGGGCAATTAAAGATCCCAAATTATTAGACCAGGAAATGGAAGAATTTGCCTCCCACTCCATGGTTTTTTCAACTATATGAGGCAAAGTTCTATAAACAATTTGTTTTGAACACCTTAAAAAAAAAGTTACAGACTGTTAGCAGTTCTTACAGTCTGATGTGTACCTCTGATAGCCAATAGTTCAGACACTTGAACAACAAAAATGCTTTATGGTTTATATCCTGCATCTCCACAAGCCAAGGTATTTAACATCAGGTCTATTCCATACTGCACTTGAAGTCTTCTGAATTATTATATTGGAATGAATGGAGGTAAAGAAGCAAGCTCATAAACCAACCAAATTACAATAGATGAGGAAGTGGCTGCCAAATTAAGAGCTGTTTGACATTTTAATATCTGTAAAATATATATACAGAGAACTGTAAATGTTGGTCTTTTTAAGTTCCTACTGACTACAGCATATGTGTTAAGGTATGTAGTATACCCTGTTTTGTGCTGTTCTTTCTCTTTATAACTCATATTTTCTTTCTCTTTTATAACTCCTGCAATTCTCTTTTTTGTTTTATCTGTGGCTAACCTGTACCTAGAACTCTGTGGTTGGAACTAGCAGAGAAGGGTGCAGTTCTCTGCCTGAGATAGTGTGTGAAGGTAGAACATTCTCTTTCAATGAATTTCATAGCATGGAGACATCTCATTAAACCCCTTATTCATGTAATCATTTCTACTACTATGACAGTTAATACATACTTAAGAGCCAATATTCAAATTCATTTAACTCTGGAATTTATCTGTTTACATTTCCATTAGGATTTTCTTCAGTATTTAAGGACGTGGTGAAGAAAATCATCCCACTGATAGAAAATCAGGGGATCATAAAGTGGTGGGTTTTCTAAATCTATAACTAGAAATATTTCAAAATGGGTAATACCCCACCTCAGAAATTTAAATTTAAGGAAATGGATAGTGGCTCTGAAGTTTCATGATAACATTTAATTCTAGTTTTGTCTTAGAGGGCCTTTTTCCCTTCTCACATGCCTGCGGATGCTTCCTCATGAGTTTAGTACTTGGTTATATTTGTTGCATGTCTTCCATTGAGCTCTGTGTCTGCTGAATGTGTCCACAGAGGTGAAGTGGTATGCTTCACTGACCAAATGCAGTGTCTTCTTTCCCTTGCCCCACATTTGATTGGCATGTGATACACATACCATTTCCTCATTGTCTTGAATAAATCCTTTCATTCCATGTACTTCGATTCCCAAATATTCTGGAATATCACCTTATGTCCTAGAATTGCCTGTCTGATAAACTAAGATAGATTAAAATAATTTGATATGCAAGATGAGATTCTCAAAACAAATTGCTAACTTAGGAAAAAAGTAGTCATTGAACTGCTTTTAAGAATCTTTATGGGGAATTCTCTGGTGGTCCAGTGGCTAAGACTCTGTGCTCCTGATACAAGGGGGCGGGGTTCAATCCCTGGTTAGGGAACTAGATCCCACATGCCACAACTAAGACTCTATGCAGCCAAATAAGTAAAAATAAATTTTTTTTTTAAAAGAATCTTTATGAATGGTAAGTGGCAAAACTCTAAAGCATAACCTCTTTCTACCCTTTGCCTATTCCACCTTTTTTTTTTTTAAAGAGGGATAATTAAATGTTCTAGTGTAGGAAGAAAAAAGGAAAATCCAGACATACGTGCACCATGTACCTCATGTTTTATTGTCGCTTGAGGAAGTACAGTGTAAGTCTAAAACTTTTAAGGCCTGCTTATTCATTAAATGTATTACCTCCTAAGCAAAATGATTTTTTATTTTTACTTGGGATCATGTGCTGCCTGTTTTCAAGTTATCAGTAAGTCTGAGAGGCCACTAATGAATCCGTAGACTTCCTTTCTCTCTGCCTGCTACTTTCAAGGCAGCTCTGTGACTGAAGGCATGGTAGCTGACTAGGGCTTTGCTCTTATTCTCCAGATGCAGCACCTGAGGTCCACTATGATGCTTAGCCCATCCCCTCATGCTTGGGAACTGCAGCTGCTCCAGCAGCAGGCCTGTCCAGTGGTTCCCAGGGAGCATTTTCTGCAGCTTCAACACCAGCTGCTGCAGGCAGAAAGGATAAACCAGTGCCTGCAGGAGGAACTTGAAAATAGGACTTCTGAAACCAACACACCACAGGTATGATGATCTTTTTCTAATAGTAAACACAGATCACCTAGTTTAATTCTACCTATTTGGAAGTTACACCAGTTCAAAGGTGGGGATGAAGAATCTGTCTTTTGTCAGTTACACCTTACCTGTATTACAAATCCACAGAAGTGCAGTGCTGTTTGGGCTTTGGTCTTGGTTTTTGCAGTGCTACTTTTGAGCTCTCAGCTGCTAAGCTGGGTAATTAAGAGTTCTGGGTCTCATGCAAGTTGCTAAGTGATGATGAAGTGTCAGGCTCACTTGAGCATACTGTGCAATTGACCTAACATTCTTGTCTGATGCCAAAAATGTTACAGAATTCAAGCGCAACTATAGGATATGTATTACTAACAAAGCATCCTGGGTTTTCTTGTACTAGAGGGGTGTGGCCTGCTAAGTTCCTTGGAATTCACAAATGGGGACTTTTCACAACTATTAAAGTAGAATGTGTCATCGGTGACTTTTTTAAGTTGACATAATTCATTTAGCTTATTTTTTAAATGATCTAGTTTGAAAAACTATTTTTAAGAAAATAAAGATCTTCCTCTTCCCTTTGAATTAGCATTATCCTAGCTCACCTCCAGACACAATCTTACATTACCTAAGTTTTCAAATAGTTAAATTTTCTTTTTAGTGCTTCATTCATGATTCTCTTCTTTCAGAAGTCTCTTAATTCTTCCTCAGAATTAGGAATAAAATTAAAAACACTCCTTAATTTGCAGAATTCTAGATTAATTAATTCTAGGTTGGATAACTCTTCTTCTGTTTTCAAAATTTACCTTGCCTCTCAGGTGACATTTGACAAGGAATTTTCCAACTCTTTCTGTAATCTGGTCACAGTTGCTTTGCAAAGTCATATTGACACCATAATTGTACATTGGAGCAATTTTGTTTTCTTTGCCTACTAGTATATATCTATCTTTTGCATGATGTAGTCATCATCTGTTCTTTCTAACAAAGGCTTAAAATCCATGTTTTTGGAAGCTTCCTACATTCAATTTCCAAATACTAAAAGTTAATTCCAGAAGTAACATTGTGATGGTAGGTATTGGACAGATGCTTCAACTCTTCATTATAGAAGTGAATCATAAAACTTGACCTCAGTTTTTAATGGACATTTTAAATCAAATGATCGAACTAAGATCCTACTCATTACTCTCTCATATATACTACTTTTAAAACATGCTCCTCCCAACCCACCTACCAGTGTTTAAAAGTAAAAAGTGTCCCTTTACTTCAATTACTTGAGGACTAGATAGACAAAAACTGTTAAGATTTTGTATTTAAAAAGAGAGAATATCTCCAGCCAGATGGCAGAGTGGACTGCTTATTGCTCTCACGAGAAGGTGCTGGCAGGCTCTCTCTGTTTCTGGTAACTGAGCTGACACCGATTTTAAGAATACAGAATGTTGTTAGAATCTGCATGTTGTCTCTGTGTGTGGAGTGATGTGATTTCGTCTGCCTTGTGTTGCTCTGCTTGCATATGTAGTATTGAAGTGTGCTTTTAAAAATTGTTTGCATTATAAATGTGTGAATTTAGATTCCCCCCAAAAGCATAATCTTGACATCAGGGTGAAGTGTACCACTTGCCTTCTTTCTCTAGGCCTTGCTACCGGAGCAGCGAGCAGTGCACGCAGATTCCTACAGAAGGATTGGGCACCTGTGAAAACTGGGCTGTTATTGATGGCATTTCTTTCCATGGCAGATACTCAAATGCACACACCCACACACACCACACAAATATAGACATATAAGCTGAGAAATGTTTTGGAAACAAGTGCTCTTTTAAGTTTTATTATTATTATTAAGCCTTTGCAGTATTACGTTTCTTATTTATGTGAATCAAATTCACAAATTTCAGCTTGTTATACTTAAAGAGAATGAATTTGAGATTCTTGAAAGGATGTGAATTTTGTGAATCAAATTCACAAATTTCAGCCTGTTGCACTTAATTATTTATACCATCTAAAGAGTGTGGATTTGAGATTCTTGAAAGGATGTATTCTATATATTATCTCATTCCATACATTGTAAATATTTTTAACAAAAGATACTGCTTTTATATATGGAATTTAAAGAAAATCAGGATTATTTATACTGTTTTATATAAGATGTATAATACTTTTTTGACAGGAAAAAGGAAATTTTTGATGAAATAAAATAAATTTTAAATATATGACTGCTTTTGTTTTTCCTCTTTCCCCACTCTTTTGCCATGCCCCATGTTCTTTGAATTAATTATCAAGTTTTTTGCTTTGTTTTGCTTTTTCTTTTTTTTTAAGGCAAGTGAAAATCTGGCATTTTCCATTTATGTTTGAATTTTATACCTTTTAAAATATTAGGATTTTTAGATGCTCTTAGGACGTGGTTTCTTGAAACTTCTGCATTCATCTTTTGCCTACTACAGTTTTTATCTTTAAATTAGTTGCATGGCTTAGTTGTTTCTTTTATGTTTGAATAAATGCTGTTATTTAACACACAAACAAATGTTGGCTTTCACCTCACATTTGGTCATTCTTTGTGTTTTTTAAAGGACACTTTGAGGTATATTTTTAAGGACAGGTTATGCCATCAGCTACTAACACCTGAGTCTTGCTTAAACATTTGAAGAACCTTTTAAAGTCTGAAATTCTTTATGTGAACATTTTGGTAGACTGGGAGAAGGGGCAGTCAGTTGCACTCTAAATCTTGTTCTAGGTCCCTCTGCACTCCAAAACCCACACACATCTTAATCCATCACTGTTGTATAAGGAGAGGAGGAGAAGCCAGCATCCTTTTTCTGCCCTATTGTTTCATCTAAGAGCTCTTTATGGGGAGAAAATTTTCAGTTTTAAATATGTTCTAATGATAAGTCCATCCTCCAATTCAGGTATTTGCTCCACATTGACAAGTCAAATTGGGAAACCAATAATTAGAAGAACTAGTGGGAAGAGGCTACTAGAAACACTAACACCCTCTCAGTAACCAGCCATTTCGAAAATAAAACAGACAGACATACTGCAAGCTGATTGGAAATGTTAGGTGATCCTGAATAAACTCAGTTTTTATTCATTTTGTTGTTGAAAGTCCCAGAGTATTGCAAAGACCCAAATCACAGATAAAAGGTTGATAACCATCTTTTAATTTACTTTGGATACCTATTTTACTATAATAAGTACACAGAGATCTTAAGTATTGGTTTTAAGACTTTTGCTTTATCTCGGGGGAAGGTGGTAGCACAGGTAAGATTCTTTTTTTTTTTTATCTTTGATTCTTTCTCTGATAGGGTTACCTTTCTAACCTGTGCAACCCATGCAGTGTTCAGAACTCCCATTTCATCAGAAATCCACCCTTGCTATTCAAAAGCAAACATTCGCTGTCCTTTCTCTAGGCATCTTATGGGGAAAATTAACTACTGGTGCTTTCCCATGGCATGATTTTCAAATAACAGTACAATTTTTTTTCTTTTCCTTCAGGGAAACCAGGAATACCTGGTAACTGTCATGGAGGAACGAATGTTGGAAGTTGAACAGAAATTGAAACTGGTGAAAAGGCTTCTTCAGGAGAAAGTGAATCAGCTCAAAGAACAAGTGAGCTTCCCAGGTCATCTCTACCCACCCATCTCACCTTCTGCTTTAACTCCCATTTTACTTTCCTTTATTGCTACTAACTTACTTTTATTGTCTAATAAAGACAAACTCTATTATAAACTCCTAAATTAGAAGAATTTAGGAGTCACTGTTTCCCATACCCCTTCAAAAATATAAATTCTGTATTCTACATTGTTTTTTCAAGTTCTTTTGAGTCATATGTTTGTCTACAGTTTTTTAAATGTATATTTGCTAACAGTGACTCGTGGACCTAAAGCATTTCTAATGAGGTTCAATCCAAATTGAATTTTTATAGATTTTTTTTTTTTTGCCCCAAATAAACAGAAATTTTATATTTGTTAAAAAAAAAATGGGGGGGGGGGTAATAAGTGTAACTTTAGCTTTCTTGTTTGCAACAACTATGACAGCCTCAAAATCTAACTTGTGGCTATAGCCAGACCCCAAAAGGCTGTGTTTTGAATCAGAATCTGGACTCTCAAATTCAGGATCACCAAGTAGGCTAATCTTTTTCTCTTCTTGGCAGCAAGTGTGGCCTGGTGCTTATAAATTATTTGTGCATCCACTGAAGAGACATAACAGAAAGGATTACTTTCTAGGGAATTTTATAACCTCTCTGGAACCTGAGATTGAGACAAACTGTGGCAAGGGGTAGGAGGGTGGAAACTGCCCAACCTGGATTTTTAGACATGTAGAATCCGAGAAGAATAATCCCAAGGGAATGGTGGACAGGAACTTTCCTGTGTCCTAAATCTTAATACACAGAATGGAGAGAAAGAGAAAGTCCTGTACGTACATTTATTGATTCAGTCCCTTATTCATTTATTCAACACATAGTCACTACATGCCAGGTTCTGTTCCAAGTACTAGAAATACAGCAAAATCCCTGCCCATGTGGAGTGTAGTTCACCTACATGGTACTGACCATTTGGCAGTACTTCCAGTAGCAGTTCAAAAACAAAGAAAATGGGTAACATGGGATGTGGACACCTACAAACACTTTGGCATTAACAGTTCATCCTATTCTGGGAGAAGCAAAAGAAATGAGAGAAGGGAAAAGTAGACAGTGGAGGGTCTTAGTGCTAAGTCACAGGAGTTTGGATTTTGTTGTGTACTGGATAAGAGTCACTGAAGTGTTTTTTAATAGAAGGGAAAGAGGAAAAGTTATACACTAAAACAGTTTAATAGAAAATGTTAGTTTTTTTTTTTTTTTTTAATAATGTTAGTTTTATGTTAAACTTGCTAGTCACCTAGGTTTTGGGCTTCCATGTGATAGTCTTTAGCATTGCTCTTTGAAATGCTATTATGTAAATTAGTTAGCCAAGCCTTAAGTTTTCTTTATTACCTTAAACCTTCATACTTGTAGATGCAGTTCACAACCTCAGAAATTTAAATTATAAAAGTATTGTGATATTTTTAGAGAATGAATAAAGAAATAATACCTAGGCTGAAAACACCTTCACTTTTGAACCCTCAAATGTCAATTTGTTCTTTTATTAGTGACTTCTACAAACAAATTATGCAAAGAAACAGCCTGGAATAAGTGGATGTTTTACTTGTATCCCTGGTACCAGGTCTGATATTAAAGCTGTGTTGTAAAATAAAAGAATATAACTGATAGAAGCCATTTGCCTTTATAAACAACTGTCCTTATGTCAGATCTTTTAAAAGAATAACAGAAATGGAGTCAAGATGTTTCTGGTTCTGTTTCTAGCTCTGCAAGAATACGAAAGCAGATGCAATAGTGAAGGATTTGTATGTGGAAAATGCCCAGTTGTTGAAAGCTCTGGAAATGACCGAACAGCGACAAAAAACAGCAGAGAAGAAAAATTACCTCCTAGAGGAGAAGATTGCCAGCCTCAGTAATATAGTCAGGAATCTGACACCAGCACCACTGACTTCTACACCTCCCTTGAGGTCATAGCCAAGCCAAAGGATGAACACTCCTAATTGTGCACTTTACTGAAATGGATGGGACATTTCAGATGTTCTCTCAACTGTTGTTGTTTTCTTAGAAACCTTTAGTGGCTTAGAGTTAAGCCTAACCTAAAACTTCCAGGAACAGAATTAAAGTCTCTATTCACTGTAATTAGTTTTTCTAAATAGACTGTAATGGAAGTTGCAAACAAATATCTATTTCACTGAACTATTCCCAAGTTTTGAATTTTTAAAAAATATTCTAATAACCATCAAGAAGGTGATATGAAAACAATTCAAGAATTTTAAAACCCCAGTTTTGAATGAGTTTTTCAAAATTACTATTATGTACAAGTTGTTATGTAAATTGCAGATTTTCTTAAATTGAGATATTATTAATTGGTTGTTTTGATCTTTATTTTAAAACCAAATGTATGTCTTCTCATACACTTAAATATGGAAGAGTCATTCTGTTTCTAGTAGTTTGGGTTTTTTTAATTGTTAGACTTTTTGTTTGGTAACAGAAACTAGAGTCAATAACCACTGAGGTCAGAAAAGGCAGAATTCATAGAACTCTACCTTCTAATACCTATGACAGTATTACCACTCTTGATGTCTTATAGATATAAAACTCATTTACTCAACTGCACTGTAAACTAATGTTAAAACTTTACTTTCTTTAAACAGTCTTTTTTTTTTTTTTTTTTTCCTTCTTAGAAGTTTCTTTGGGAGTTTGTCTTCTAAGAAATGGATAAAGCCACATTCTTAAAGCATTTGAACTATAGGGTAAGCACTGAACAAACTGCTTTGGAGTAAACAGCTAATCCTAAAAGAGAGAGGAAGCAAGCCATGCCGATTTTTCTCTCTTTAAGGTCTTGGAGTTCATGAACTTATATTTGGAATTGCATCAAGAACTCAGGGAACAATACTTTAAGTCATCTTCCTGAAATACTGTAGGGCTCTTTAAAAATTTGAAATGTATAAAATATGTGACCTTATTTATTTGTTGTATATTTAGAGCCATAATGGGATTTTTATTTCTACATTTTTAATGAATTTACTTTTCTGGGGAAAGGGCCTTGCTTTTAGAGTTAAAAACCTCTTTTAACTTACGGAAGAGTTATTATTTGCTTGTTTGTTTAATGTGGGTCAAAATTTCCATGCTTCCTATTCCTCTGTACCTTGAATCTGATCATAAGAATTTCTTACTGTAATAAGAACTGGCATGCCTTCTGAGGTAAAGGAGCACCAAATAGGATTTTCCAATCAGTCTCAAGACTAGAACATTATAGAACAGTAAACATTTTGAATAACTTTTTCCCCCAGATAAAATCCCTGCTTCTAGCCTACTGCAGCCAGGAATTGGTTGGTAAAGAACTTTGTGTGTGGGACACAAACAGACCTTATCACAGCCACCTATTTGTTTTTGTGGAAGGGTAATTAGATCACAAAAATTCACTCTGCTGTATTCCAGGAAAGTCAAGTCCATCAATTTTTTTATAAGAGGTATCACAGCAAAATCAAACACTACCTTATGGGCAGGAACAAAAGGCAAAGCAAACTGCTAACAAAAGCTCTACTATCAGAAATTCCTGATTTCCCCCCGGAAAAGAATTAATTTTAATCCCTCCCTATAGTTATATTTAAAAACATTTGATATCTGCTGTCATACCTTCCATAATCATTTTTCTCCAGTGCAGACAGTACTAAACTCAACTATTTATGCAGCACTGACTTTAACACTTAAAACTGTAGCCTGGCCTAGGTTAAGATCTAAATAAACTAAGCACCTGTGGTGTTTTTATGTGATATGCTTTAAGTTATTCAAGGCTTTTGCCATCAGAACTGAACACCAAGCGTATTTCTCAAATAGATGGCTTACCATATGATCACATATGTTGTATTTTTATCTTTATTTTTTACATTATGAAAAGTATAGGTTAATTTGTTTATTTCTTATAAATCTGTATTTATATGTATATAAAGTGCTGTACAATGAGTGTAAATATGACTTCTGGAAAGTTTTAGACTACATTTAGAATCCCTTTAAAATCAAAATGCTGCTCAAATGAAAGTTAATTTAATATCTAGGTGCTTACTTTTTGTTTTACTGAACTTATAAGACTGGAAGAAAGATCACAAGTAGAGTTACCTTAAATTTATATATTTGTGCAGCAGATTATTTTTGTAGACTAGAGTGGGAATTTAACTGGCAATTTATAATATAGCTTACAGCTTTTAAAAAACTTTTAAAGAGATTAAATTTAAACTATTAAATATTTAGATTTTGGTTTCAGAGTTTATAATAGGACTCCTTAAAATCATGTTATATATTTTATAGGCATTTAATTCCTAGTTTATTGAAAGTACTGGTTGTTAAATTCATTTGATTTCTTAAGAACAGTTATTTAAATTAGTTTTAGGAGATAGGATCTTCATTTCAAGGAAAGAGAATCAAGTTTGCCATTTTGATAATATGTTACCCTTAGAAAGGGAAAATGTGAATAATAAAACCTACATTGTTCTATTTTGCTTTCTTCTGCTTTTTAGAAGCCTGAACTCTTAAGCTCAAATTTGTAAGGGGAGAAAAGTGGATGGGGAGGGTAGAACCAACCACAGTATTTATTTTTCTAAAACTTAATAAACCCAGATTTTTAAAAACTATTGTAAATGTGAATTCTTCCCAGAAGCTTCAGATGCATTGTTTATATATTTAACCTTAAACATATGTAGATCACAAAGGTATAGGAGGAGTTCTCACAGGTCTAGCATTTTGGTAATGTACCAATACCCAGAGTAGGCATTATGATAAGGAACTTTTGTTTTTTTAAGAATGAGTAAAACTTCAACGTGTGAAAATGAATTTTTTATTTCTGTGATTTCTTTTTTTCTGAGTGAGGGAAAAGAGAAATGTGTTGCTATTGTCAACATCTTAAAGATATTCCCACTCAAGGTAAGGCTAAGTGCTTTGTGACAGTATTAAGTCTTGTTTTGAATGGATTACCAAGTGACTAACTGAAATGATATAAATTATTGCAAGTAATGCCAAAACTAAGTCAAAACCTAATAGCCAAAGCATTCCTTACTTACAAGTTATTAATTATATCATGTTTGGACCTATTTGAACATCTCAGCCCTGTAAAACATTTTTGGTTTTATGACATATGGATAGCAGTTTAATAATAAATCTATCCAAGTCAGCTTTTTGTTTCTCAGATTTTTTTTTAATGATATACATTAAATCTGTTCTTATTGGAAGACATTATCACAGCATGATTGAAAGGAACATTGGCTTTGAAAAGGAAAACCTGAGTTCATCTCTAGCCATCGCTAGAATTCTCTTCATGTAAAGATAAATGTGTGTGTTTATATCGACTTGGTATATTTCATCTTAGCCATTCTATCCTAGAATTATTTTACCATGAACTAAAAATGTAAATAAATAATTTTGCAAATATGGCCCTTGTTTTCTATCGCCTTGAACTTTTGTAAACAGTTTCAGTATGTTTATCATTGGTTTTTAGAGTGAAAGCATCAAAACATTGCATTAAACACATTTTACAAATGCAGAATCTCTGGAGCTCCCACTCCAGACTTACTGACTCAGAGCCTGCGTTTAAAACCCTGTCCCCCCACCCCCAATCCCGAAATGATTTGTATGTGATCTAGAGCACTGCTTCTCCATTTCTGTCACAGAATCAATGACCGTCACACCAGCCAGTTTGGGACCCCTTGTGGTGGTTCATAATTTACTTCTAAAATCCTGACAACCTCAGGTGAAACCCTACTTGGGATTTTGGTTGCTTCAGGCATGCCTTTATTTCACTTGGCCATATTTATGGGTGATTCATAATTTTCAGTTAAGCTGCTTATAAATGATAAGTTATTTGCCACTACTGGCAAAAAAAAAAAAAAAATTGACCTAAAAGCACATTAAGTTAATAATGCTGAGTACTGAAATATAGAATGGAAATATTGGCCAAGCGAGACCTATCTCACAAGCCATGTTTTGTTTTATGAAGCTTTTATACCAATCTCACACTGCCTTTATGTGACAAGAACTATTACTAACCCCATTTTACAGGTGAAAAAACTGAAAATTAGTGAAGTTATAACTTACTCAAGGCCACACAGCCAGCTCAGTGAGGGAATCAGGACTCACTAGGCAGGTTTGTTTGTTCTAGTGTTTTGCAGTGTGACAGGTATCCATTTCTCCTTCTGGCAAACAACATTTAATTGGTACAATTAACTACCTACCATGTGCATTGCTCTCTAAAGAAAAATATAAAAACTATTGGTTTTCTGTTTATAAACTGGGGTAGAGTAGTGAAACTTATGCACACACAAAATAAATAGAAAAAATTAGATCAGTATGAGAACAATCCAGTTTTGTTAATGGACTCAGTGCTACAGGCACTAAGATAAGCAAGATTAGTGTCCTCAGGTATTTTAACAGAGAAAATGGGGAAAGTTCTTAACCTAGCATTAAATGTAACTCTGTACTTCATTGTTTTGTAGTCTCTTATTCATTTTGCATTGAAAAAAGTCTAACTTTTCTAATATATACCTGATATACATTTTGTCCCAAAGACCAAAATTTTGACCTAATGCAAAACATCTGTAACCTGTGAAGTTAAATTTAATATAGTTACTGCAAGTCAAAAAAAGTGTTTATTCTTTGTTTCGTTTTGCCTCATTTGCAATCAGGATAAATGACTAATTTTGAAAATTTTTTTAAAAAAATTTGAAATATTAAAAAAATTAAAATTCAAAAAAGGAGCTATAAACTGAATCAGTGAAATAGAGTAGGCAACAATGTAAAAATAGAACTGGATACCCATATGTTAAAATAATATTTATCTGAGAAATGATGACATGAGATGTACTTTACTAGCTAAGGCAAAGTAAACACTCTGAATAGTCCTTACAGCCAAGATGAACATTTACCAATCATTTTTCTTTCCTGTTTGAGTATCTGTCTTTAAGATCTCAAGCAATAAATAAATATATTAGAATATAAGAAAATAGTATTGTATCAATGTTGATTTACTGAAGTTTATAAGTACTGTGTTTATGTAACAGTATATTCTAAGGAAATACACACTGAAGTATTTAGGAATATATAACCATAATGTATGCAAATTATTCTCAAATCCTTCATAACAAAATTACATAGAAACAAATCAAGGAAGCAAAATGTTTTTTAAAAATAGGTAATGGGTATGAAAGCATTATTTGCATTATTCTTGCAATCTTAAGTTTGAAATTATTTCCAAATAAAATTTGAAAATGTTATCTGTAACATTTAAAGTGTTATAGATAGAAATGTTATCTATAACATTTAAAATGCTATAGAAATTTATGAAGTGTGGTACTAGGCACTTTACCTTCTTTACTCTCATAGCAACTCTGAAGAGTAGATGATATTTTAATGGTACAGAAGAGAAAACTGACTAGAAACCATCCATAGCAGCCTAGTCACATGTCTGGGGTCCTGAATGTTTATTGGAAGGACTGATGTTGAAGCTGAAACTCCAATACTTTGGCCACCTGATGCAAAGAGCTGACTCATTTGAAAAGACCCTGATACTGGGAAAGATTGAAGGCAGGGGGAGAAGGGGACGACAGAGGATGAGATGGTGATGGACAGGGAGGCCTGGTGTGCTGCAGTCCATGGGGTCGCAAAAAGTCAGACACGACTGAGTGACTGAACTGAACTGATGAAAAGTTCGGCATAATCAGATACTTATCTACTTCCCTGGGCACATAGAAAATGGGGAAATAGGCAGTTGGGCAGAAGTAAAAGCCAAAAAAAGCATTAAGAGGGCCTATAAGAAACAGGAGGGGCTGTTGAGCAAATGAATCCCACACAGACACACACAAATGACCGTCATGAAACAGCACATAAAGGTCCGGTGGAGGCTCAGCGTCTCTAATGTACAGGCTCCCCCCCCCCCCCCCCCGTCTCTACACCAGATAGAGATGCACAGGTAGTTTCTTTGAGGTGGAAGACACTTTACCTATGTCTCTCTCTGTCTCTCTCTCTGTCTGTCTCTCTCGACACTTTAACTATGTCTCTCTCTCCCTCCCTCTCCCTCCCCCCCTTCTCTCTCTCTCTCTCTCTCTCTTTCTCTCTCTCTCCACTTTATCTATGTCTCTCTCTCCCTCCCTCCCCTCTCTCAACACTTTATCTATGTCTCTCCCTCCCTCCCCCCCCTCCCTCCCTCTCCCTCCCCCCTCTCTCCCTCCCTCTCCCTCCCCCTCTCTCTCTCCCTCCCTTCCCCTCTCTCTCCCTCCCCCTCTCTCTCTCCCTCCCTCTCCCTCTCTCTCCCTCCCTCTCCCTCCCCCCTCCCTCCCTCCCTCTCCCTCCCCCTGTCTCTCTCTCTCTCTCTCTCTTTCTCTCTCTCTCCACTTTATCTATGTCTCTCTCTCCCTCCCTCTCCCTCCCTCCCCTCTCTCAACACTTTATCTATGTCTCTCCCTCCCTCCCCCCCTCTCTCCCTCCCTCTCCCTCCCCCCTCTCTCTCCCTCTCCCTCCCCCTCTCTCTCCCTCTCCCTCCCCATCTCTCTCCCTCTCCCTCCCCCTCTCTCTCTCCCTCCCTCTCCCTCTCCCTCTCTCTCCCTCCCTCTCCCTCTCCCCCTCAACACTTTATCTCTGTCTCTCTCTCCCTCCCTCCCTCTCTCTCTCTCTCCCTCCCTTTCCCCCCCCCCCTTGCTTCCTTAGGAAGAATTTAACTCAAAGAAATAGAAACCTGCTCTGGCTAGTCAAGTGAAAGGAGATTTACTATAAGGAATAATACTCAGTTCATGGAAGCAAAGGGCAGGAAATAAAGACTTCTAATGCTCTCCCTTACCTTCTTCCTTCTCTATCCCTATTTCTCATCACTTGACCTTTTTTTTTTTTTTTTGCTTCTCTGCCCCTGCTTGTTAAGGCTAGTGGGGTGGGGTTGCTGTTTGTTTCTCCTGCTTTATCTGACTTTCCTGTTTAAGTGCCAGAGTCCAGCAATTACTTCCAAGTCACAATTCCAAATTTTTAAGGAATCTGACCAGGCAGTCTTTCCATAATACAATCAACTATGGCCATTACGGGTCAGAGTCTTGGGGGTACAAGTTTCAGAGGCCACCACATCACAGGAAATACTCTCACAGATAAGGGGTTAGAGCAGTTAGGGAAATCTAGACTCAAGATGTGTAGACAGTGGATATAAAAATGACTTTAAAAGGTAAAATCGCAAAGATAGATTTCCCTGTTTACTCACATTTTTTGTGGAAGTATAATGGCTATTCAAAGAGAAGCACCATCTTAAAATGCCTCCTGGTGACAAATGTCACGATTGCTCATGTTATCCAATCTTTTGTTCTTATCCCCTGCCCCTACTCCTTTGTCCTGATTACTACATATTCTGTAGATATCACATATGGAGCTTCATCAAGATGTTCATCCAAGTCCCAGAGGGTATAATAAATGTCACCTATCATATACTACTTAAGTCACACAATTCTGCAATATCTTATTTCAAATATTTCCAGAGAAAGCAAAAGTTTGACGTCTTTTAAAAACTATAATTAGAGGAAATTTGAATTTTGTATTAAGACCATCATGCATAAAAGAAATTATATTGAATTTTTTCAAGATACCTTCCCTTACTCTTGAAGAATGGGATAGGGGCCCTTCCTATGTGCTCACATGAGCACCCTGTGCATTCCCAGGTAAAGCAGATACCACTTCTTGTAACTGCCTGCTGACTTGTCTGATCTCTATTAGACTTAGATCTTTTAAGACAGTAACTGCTGTCTTAGTCACAGTGCTATTCCCAGTTCCCAACTCAATGCTGGAAGTAAACTGGTGGTCAGTATTCATTATACAGGTGGAAGAGTGTGGACATTTTTATTTTGAGAATATCATCCTGTATGGTTTTTCCAGTAGTCATGTATGGATGTGACAGTGCAACTATAAAGAAAGCTGAGCACCAAAGAACTGATGCTTTTGAACTGTGGTGTTGGAGAAGACTCTTGAGAGTCCCTTGGACTGCAAGGAGATCCAACCATCCTAAAGGAGATCAGCCCTGGGTGTTCATTGGAAGGACTGATGCTGAAGCTGAAACTCTAATGCTTTGGCCACCTGATGCAAAGAACTGACTCATTGGAAAAGACCCTGATGCTGGGGAAGATTGAAGGCGGGAGGAGAAGGGGACGACAGAGGATGAGATGGTTGGATGGCATCACTGACACCATAGACATGAGTCTGAGCAAGCTCTGGAGTTGATGATGGACAGGGAAGCCTGGCATGCTGCAGTCCATGGGGTTGCAAAGAGTCAGACACGACTAAGCAACTGAACTGAGTGGCACTCTTAGGAGAGTATCGATGCTAATTGTTTTATGTATATGATTTAGTAATAGTATTTATTATTTTTAAAGGATCAAAATTTTAAAAATGTATTAGCAAGAAGTTGAAGAAATTTTTCCAATTAATTTAAAGGAAAAGTCATCTTTCAGTGTGATAGAAATTAAGTTGAAAGAGTACATTTCCCTTTTGGGCCCAGAGATCACAGTTTAATAACTCTGACAATAAGTAGTACAAGCCCATGACATTTACTCAGATTAGTGGCTTGTAATAACTGTAACAAGTTAAATATCAGCTTTTTAAAATTTTTTTATTTTTATTTTTTAAAAAATATCAGCTTTTTTTTAAAGAAAAAGGACAAAATTTGAATGGCTTTTTTTTTTGGTAGAGGTGCTTGGCTTACGTTATCTCATCTCATATACCTTGCAATGTTTAGTTTTTGCTACTCAGTAAATTCCAACATTATCATTTTTCTGTTAGATGCAAAAACTGGAAAGTTGGTTCATTTTCTGACTTCATGAAATAGGGTTAGCTTCCAGGTTTGTGTCTGGATAAGTTAAATATCTTCCTACAACAAAATTTTACCACCTGCTTAAATCTAATAATTCCATGATACAAGAAGACTAAGTCACTTCCAATCTGCTCTTCTTTATTTCTAGTCTCCTCATGATACATGTAGATAAAAGAAGACAGGGCAAGGACCAGAGCCACTTCAGAACAATCTATTAAAATTTTCTTCCAAAATAATAAGTAACTTTGCATCTTTCTAAATTCAAAGATGATATGCCTGTGGGCTACATTGCTTTATAGTCGTGTCTGACTCTGTGAGACCCTAGTGGACTGTGGTCCGCCTGGCCCCTCTGTCCATGGGATTCTCCAGGCAAGAATACTTGAGTGGGTTGCCATGCCCTCCTCCAGGGGATCTTCCTGACCCAGGGATCAAACATGCACCTACATCTCCTGCAATGACAGATGGGTTCTTTACCACTAGGACCACCTGGGAAGCACTTGAGGATGATACATGCTTAGAAGAATATTCAAGCATTTGACAAGAGCACTATAAAAAAGGGAAAGATTACCCCAAATTCTACCACTCAATGGTAGCGACTATTAATATTTTGGTGAACCTTCTTGCAGACAATTTTATGTTTACAGTGTTTACAGATATAATACATGCACACATTTACACTTATACAATTTTATATAAGTGATACCACACATATATATGTGTATACACACATAGACACATATATACATATGATTTCTTCCACAATGGTTTTCCTCACCTATGTAAAAAGTGTCACATTATTTCCCTTAACTAGTGTAAGACTGGCTTCAAGCTCCTCACTCTGATGTCAGTGATAGGGCATAATTGAATGGCCCTACTCCTCTTGAATGGCCCTACTCCTCCCATCTCCTGATCTTTAAACTACTGTCCTTCTCTACCCTCGTTTATTGAAGAATTTAGCACCTGTGTCACTGTCTTCAACAAATATTCCTATCATCTTACTTACTTTATTATTGTCTGTGCTGAGTCTTCATTGCTGTGCCTGGGTTTTCCTTATTTGTGAAGTGTGGGGGCTACTCTTTAGTTGCAGTGCACAAGCTTCTCGTTGCAGTGACTTCTCTTGTTGTGGAGCACAGACTGTAGGGCGTGTGGGCCTCAGTAGTTGTGGTTCCCAGACTCTGGAGCACAGGTTCAATATCTGTGGCACATCGGCTTAGTTGCTCCACAGCATGTGGGATCTTCCCAGACCAGGGACTGAACACACATCTCCTGCATTGGTAGGCAGATTCTTTACCACTGAGCAACCAGGAGAGCCCCTCCTATCATTCTTAGTGACTTTAATTTCCATATAAATGACAAGAATAGAGGAAGTAAAGAGCTTAGGCCATAAATAAGTTGGGCTGTGAAATGGAGGAAGGCAAATAGGTGGTAGAGGGAGATATGGCCTAGAGAAAAAGACTTGTTTTTCAGATAGGAAATGCTTGAGTTTAAATGCTATGAGAAGATGCCAGTGAAAAAGAAAGGAATAACAAAAACAATGGTCATGATAAACAGACAAGGAAAGGAAAATTGGGGATATGTCTAAGGTAGAGGTTTAACAAGGGACATGGAATCTAAGCTAGGTAAAGAGGTCAGGGAGGACAGAAGTTAGATGTGAGTAAGTAGTTGATATACAGAGGCCCAGCTGTAAATGTGATCATCTACAGATTTTGGTATCTGAGTTGGGGGTGTTGTGCCCTAGAACTAATATACCATGGAAACTGGGGGATGACTGTCTATTGAGATGCGACAGAACCAGTGTTTGGGAGTACAGACTTGAAATGGGGAGTTTGAGGCCAAGATTTGGAACTGTTTTCTAGTCAGATGCCTGTCCCCATCATTTCATCAAATCTGCCTGCCAATGTCACTGTGAATCTTTTAAAGTTGCCCTATTCCACACAACCTCCAAAAGTAGTCCTAAAAGAATAAAACTGTATGTCACATATATGCTTAAAATCTTTCAGTGGCTCCCCATGCCCTCAAGTTCAATCTTTGATGTTTAACATGACTTAGGACAGATTATCCAGACAGAAAATCAATAATACAGGGCTTCCCTGGTGGCTCAGTGGTGGAGAATCCACTGCCAATGCAGGAGACACAGGTTCAATCCTTGGTATAGGAGGATCCCACATGCAAAGCAGCTGGGCCCATGTGCCACAACTATTGAGCCTGTGCTCTAGAACCCAGGAACCTCAACTCCTGAGCCATTGTGCCACAACTACTGAAGCCTGCACGCCCTGGAGTCTATGCTCCACAACACAATGAGAAGCCTGCTGACTGCAATAAGAGAGCAGTCCCCACTTGCCACAACTAGAGAAAAGCCCGCACAGCAATGAAGACCCAGTGCAGCCAATAAATAAATAAGGAAGTACAGGCCTTAATTGACACATTAGACAAAATGGACTTAGTTGATATTTATAGAGCATTCTATACAAAAGCAGCAGAATACATATTCTTTTCAAGTGCATATGAAACACTCTCCAAGACTGATCATATGCTGGGCCACAAAGTGAGCCTTAGCAAACTTAAGAAACTTGATATAATATCAACCATTTTTTCTGACCACAAACCTATGAAGTCAGAAATCAATTACAAAGAAAAACAATGTAAAAAAAAAACACCAAGCACATGTAGGATAAATAATATGCTACTAAATAACCAATGGATCACTGAAGAAATGGAAATCAAAAACACCTAGACACATGGAAATGAAAGCATGATGATTGGAAGCCTATGGGACACAACAAAAGCAGTTCCTAGAGGGAAGTTTATAACAATATAAGCTTACCTCAGGAAATAAGTTATACTTCAAACAACCTTACCTTACAAATAAATCAACTAGAGAAACAACAAACAAAACCCAAAGTTGTAGAAGGAAAGAAATCACAAAGATCACAACAGAAATAAAATAGATGAAGAAAATAATAGAAAACGTCAATGAAACTAAAATCCGGTTCTCTGAAAAGATAAAATTGATAAACCTTTAGCCAGACTCTTCAAGAAAAATGGGAGAAGGCTCAAATCAATAAAATTAGAAATGAAGAAGAAGTTACAATGGATGCCACAGAAATACAAAGAATGATAAGAGACTACTATAAGCAACTACATGCCAATAAAATGGGCAACCTAGAAGAAATGATACATTTCTTAGAAAGGTACAGTCTCCCAAGATTGAATAAGGAAGAAATAGAAAACATAAACAGACCAATTATAAGTACTAAAGATGAAGCTGTGATTTAAAACATTCCCAACAAAAAAAAAATCCAGGACCAGATAGCCTCACAGGCAAATTCTATCAAACGTTTAGAGAAGAGTTAACACCTAACCTTATGAAACTATTTTCAAAAAATTGCAGAAGAGGGAACATTCCAAAACTCATTCAATGAGGCCACCACCACCTTGATACCAAAACCAGACAAAGATACCACAGAAAAGAAAATCATAGGCCAGTATCACTGATGATATTGATAGGCCAATATATCTGATGAACACAGATGCAAAAATCCTCAACCAAATTTTAGCAAACTAAATCCAATAACACATTAAAAGGATCATAAACCATAATCAAATGGAATTTATCCCAGAGATGCAAGGATTTTTCAACATCCCAAATCAACCCATGTGATACATCACATTAACAAACTGAACAATAAAAACTATATGATCATCTCAATAGATGCAGAAAAAGCTTTGACAAAATTCAATCCCCATTTATAATAAAAACTCTCCAGAAAGTGGGCATAGAGGGAACATATCTCAACATATTAAAGCCATATATGACAGACCAGATAGCATCACACTCGATAGTGAAAAGTTGAAAACATTTTCCTCCAAGATCAAGAACAAGACAAGGATGCCCATTCTTGGTTTATTCAACATACTTTTGGAAGGCTTAGATACAGCAATCAGAGAAGAAAAACAAATAGATGGAATTCAAATTGAAAAAGAAGTAAAACTGTCACTGTTTGCAGATGACATGCTACTATATATAGAAAATCCTAAAGATGCTACCAGAAAATGACTACAGCTCATCAATGAATTTGGTAAAGTTGCAGGATACAAAATTAATACACAGAAATCTGTTGCATTTCTGTATACTAACAATGAAAGATCAGAAAGAAAAAATATACAATCCCATTTACCATCACATCAAAAAGAATAAAATACCTAGGAATAAACCTACCTAAAGAGGCAAAAGATCTGTATTCCAAAAATTACAAGACCTGATGAAAGAAATCAAAGATGACACAAACACATGGAAAGATATACCATGTTCTTGGATTGACTATACTCCCAAATGCAATCTACAGATTTGGTGCAATCCCTATCAAATTACCAATGTCATTTTTCACAGAACTAGAACAAAAGAGCTTAAAGTTTGTATGGAGGCACAAAAGACCCTGAATAGACAAAGCAACCTTAAGGAAAATGGAGCTGGAGGAATCAAGCTCTCTGACTTCAGACTACATTACAAAGCTACAGTAATCAAAACACAATGGAACTGGCATAAAAATGAAATATAGATCAATGGAACAGGATAGAAAACCCAGAAATAAGCTCACACAGCTAGATTCAATTAATCCTCAACAAAGATCAGAATATACAACAGGAAAAAAGACAGTCTCTTCAGCAAGTGGTACTGGGAAAGTTGGACAGCCACATAAATATGAACTAAGAAAATATGTAATGCTATACACAAAAATAAACTCAAATGATTAAAGACCGGAGGGAGGAGCCAAGATGGCGGAGGAGAAGGACGGGGAGACCACTTTCTCTCCTACAAATTCATCAAAAGAATAACTGAACATAGAGCAAACTTCACAAAACAACTTCTGATCGCTAGCTGAGGTCATCAAGAGCCCAGAAAAGCAGCCCATTGTCTTCGAAAGAAGGTAGGACAAAATATAAAAGATAAAAAGTGGGACAAAAGAGCTAAGGACGGAGATCCGTCCCGGGAAGGGAGCCTTAATAGAGGACGTTTCCAGACACCGGGAAACCCTTGCACTGGCGGGCCTGGGGGAAGTGTTTGAATCTCGGAGGGCAACCTGACTGGGAGGGAAACAATAAATAAACCCCACAGATTACGAGCCTAAAAGCAACTCCCAGCAGAAAAATGCCCCAGACACCTGCATCTGCCACCAGCAAGTGGGGGCGGAACGGAGAGGAGCGGCGGCATTGCTTGGGGTAGGGTCCGGGCCTGAGTGCCCTGAGGGCAATCAGAGGGAGCTTTTGTGAGTTGCCAACTTGAACTGTGGGAGAGCAAAAGAGAGAGAGAAAATTAACTGGCCCGAACACACTGCTGGCCGTTCGCAGAACAAAGGGAACGAAAAAGTCCAGAGAAGAGCTCGCAGGCTGCTGACTGGCCCAGCCCCGCCGGAGGCTGGAGGCAGGGGTGAGGGGAAGGGGGCAGGCTCGGCCCCAAGAACCTTATCCCCTGCCGCACTGCAAACAGGCCTCCAGTTTCTAATCAAAGACCTCCTGAGATTCTGGATGGTCGACATCCGCCAGGAGGGTCGTGGCGAGACACAGGGCGCAGGCACCCTACCGGCGCAGGCGGGGACTGGGGCTGGGGACGTGGAGGGCAGAAGACGCATGCACCCGACTGGCGCCAGCGGAAACTGAGACTGGGACCGCGGAAGGGAGTGGGCGCACCGCACCCAGGGAGAGTGCGCCCGTCAAGCCCCTGGCTGCCTGGACCGCTCTGACCGGGAAGGCACAAAGAGCAGGCGCAGCTTTTTGTTCCGTGCTTTTGTGGAACACCCGAGGGCTGGAACCGCGTGCAGCTCGGGGGCGCGCTCCAGATAGAGCAGCCGGGAGCCTGAGCAGCGCAGACGGAGAAAGCAGCGCCAGCCCCTCCCTGCAGCTCCAGCCCCTCCCTGCAGCTCCAGCCCCTCCCCGCAGCTCAACGGAACTAGCTACCTGAATAAGAGTCCACCTCCGCCCGCCTGTGTCAGGGCGGAAATGAGACTCTGAAGAGACCGGCAAACAGAAGCCAAATAAACAAAGGGAACCGCTTCAGAAGGGACCGGTGCAACAGATTAAAATCCCTGTAGAAAACACTGACTACACCAGAAGGGGCCTGTAGATATCGAGAAGTGTAAGCTGGAACGAGGAGCTATCTGAAACTGAGCCGAACCCACACTGACCGCAACAGCTCCAGAGAAATTCCTAGATATATTTTTACTTTTTTTTTTTTTAAGTAAGAAAAAAATTTTTTTTTCTTATTTTTTTTTTCCTCTTTTTTTCCTTTAAAATTCCCTATTACTCCCCCATTACTCCTTAACTTTCATTTTCATAGATTTTTACGATTTTTTTAATTAGGGAAATTTTTTTTTCTTTCTTTTTTTTTCCTTTTTCTCTTCTATTTTCTATTTTTCTTTTTCTCTTATTTCTTTTAAAGTCCTCTAGTACTCCTCTACTACTCCTTAATTTTCATTTTCAACACACTATAACCTTACCAAAAAAAAGAAGAGAAGCCCTATTTTTAAACCGAACTTCATATATATTTCTAAAATTTTTTTGGTGTGTTTTGGTTTTTGTTTTTAATATAGTATTTTTAAGAGTCTAACCTCTACTCTACATTTTTAATTTTTGTTTTTCAGTATATGATATAAATTTTGGACATTTAAGAATCCAATATGCAGTACCCATTTTTACTCAGGAGTGTGTTGATTACTCTCTCCCACTTTTGACTCTCCATTTTCTACCTCAGAACACCTCTATTTCCTCCCTTCCCCTTCTCTTACCAATCCAATTCTGTGAATCTCTGTGGGTGTCTGGGCTATGGAGAACACTTTGGGAACAGAGAACTGCATAGATCTGTCTCTCTCCTCTTGAGTCCCCCTTTTATCCTCCTGCTCATCTCTATCTCCCTCCTCCCTCTCCTCTTCTTCATGTAACTCTGTGAACCTCTCTGGGTGACCCTCACGGTGGAGAATCTTTTCACCATTAATCTCCAGTGTGGAGATTTCTTAAAAAAACTGGAATTAGAACTGCCATATGACCCAGCAATACCACTTCTGGGCATACACACCGAGGAAACCAGATCTGAAAGAGACACGTGCACCCCAATGTTCATCGCAGAACTGTTTATAATAGCCAGGACATGGAAGCAACCTAGATGCCCATCAGCAGACGAATGGATAAGGAAGCTGTGGTATATACACCATGGAATATTACTCAGCCGTTAAAAAGAATTCATTTGAATGAATGAATTCTAATGAGTTCTAATGAGATGGATGACACTGGAGCCCATCATACACAGTGAAGCAAGCCAGAAAGATAAAGACCAATACAGTATACTAACGCATATATATGGAATTTAGAAAGATGGTAATGATAACCCTATATGCAAATGAGAAAAAGAGACACAGATGTACAGAACAGAATTTTGGACTCTGTGGGAGAAGGTGAGGGTGGGATGTTTCGAGAGAACAGCATCAAAACATGTATATTATCTAGGGTGAAACAGATCACCAGCCCAGGCTGGATGCATGAGACAAGTGCTCGGGCCTAGTGCACTGGGAAGACCCAGAAGAATCGGGTAGAGAGGGAGGTAGGAGGGGGGATCGGGATAGGGAATACATGTAACTCCATGGCTGATTCATGTCAATGTATGGCAAAAACCACTACAATATTGTAAAGTAATTAGCCTCCAACTAATAAAAATAAATGGAAAAAATAATAATAAAAAGTCTACGATTACAGTGGTAGGAGGAGGGATAGATTGGGAGGTTGGGACTGACATATACATACTACTATATGTAAAATAGATACCTAATATGGACTTACTGTATACTACAGAAACTCTTCTCAATACTCTGTAATGGCCTATATGGGAAAAGAATCTAAAAAAGAGTGGTCACATTTCTGTACACCTGAAACCAACACAACATTGTAAATGAACTATACTCCAATAATCTTTTTGAGTCAAAATAACAAGTGCTGGAAAGAGTATGGAGAAAGGGGAACCCTCCTACACTGTTGGTGGGAATGTAAACTGGCACAGGCACTATGGAGCACAGTACAGAGATTCTTTCAAAAACTGAAAATAGGACCAGCACATGATTCAGCAATCCCACATCCGGGCATATATCTGGAGACAAACACAATTTAAAAAGATACATGCAACCCAATATTCATTGCAGCACTATTTGCAATAACCAAGATACAGAAACAACCTAAATGTCCATCAACAGAAGAATGGATAAAGAAGATATGCTATATATATATACAGTGGAATACTACTTAGTCATAAAAAGGAATAAATGCCATTAGTAGTACAAATAGTACAAATGAACTTATTTACAAAACAGAAACAGATTCACAGACATAGAGAACAAACTTATGGTTGTCAAGAGGGAGAAGTGGGGGAGGGATGGATTAGGAATTTGGGATTAGTATTGATAGATGCAAACTATTATATATATGGGCTTCCCTGGCAGCTCAGATGATAAAGAATCTGCCTGCAAAACAGGAGACCTGGGTTCAATCCCTGGGTTGGGAAATAGAATGGATAAACAACAAAGTCCTACTGTATAGCACAGGAAACTACATTCAATATCCTGTGATAAATCATAGTGGACAAGGATATTAAATATATGTATATGAAAATAGGATATGAAATATCAAAAGGATATGAAATATATGTATAAAAGGATATGTATACATATGTATAACCAAATCACTTTGCTGTATAGTAGAAATTAACACAAAATTGTAAATCAACTATAATAAAATAAATTAAAAAGATAAAAAGCTCAAAAAGAAAAAATTGTCTTGGCTGCTAGATATGATCATTCAGTTCTATTCATTAATCATGTATGAGATAATTAGGCCCTCGAAAGTCCATATAGGCTCTAAATTTGGAGTACACTATTATGGAAACCCTGAACATTAATTTGTTTAGAGGCCTAACAGCACTGTGAATTTATCAATAAAGCATATCAATGAAATACAATATTTTAATGGTACTATTATTTTTAAGGTTTTTCCAGTAGTCACGGATATGAGAGGTGGACAATAATTAAGAAGACTGAGTGTCAAAGAATTGAAGCTTTCTAATTGTGGTGCTAGAGACTTTTTCAAGTCCCTTGGATTGCAAGGATATTAAACCAGTCAATCCTAAAGGAAATCAACCCTGAATATTCACTGGAAGGACTGATACTGAAGCTGAAGTTCCAATACTTTGGCTACCTGATGCAAAGAACTGACTCATTGTAAAAGACCCTGATGCTGGGAAAAACTGAGGGAGGAGGAGAAGGCGGTGACAGAGGATGAGATGGTTGCATCATTGACTCAATGGACATGAGTTTCAGCAAACTGCAGGAGACAGTGAAGGACAGGGGAGCCTGGTGTTCTGCAGTTATGGAATTGCAGAGAGTCTGATATGACTTAATGACTGAAGAACAACAACAACATTAAGTGATTTGGAATAAAAATTCGAAAAAAACTTAATAGAAGTTGTAGGACTTTAGAGGCATCTGTGTAATACATGAATCATAAGGAAGGAATCTGTTATTTTTAAGCCTTTTATTTACATTTTCCTTTGCGTTTCCTTTTCTACTGATTTCTGGGACATTCCCTGTATCCTTTTTCAATGGCTCATTGTTTTGTGTGTGTGTGTGTGTGTTTTATTTTTACAATATTCCAGGTCTTTGATATGTTGCCTTCACATTCCTTAACTTTCTCTTTCCATCACTTCCATCTCTACTACAAGTACTGGCTAGTCATCATACTTGCAAACTCTCATTAAAAACTCTTGAAATTTCCCTCTGACCACAACCTCCTTGTTCATGCCCTCCAATTTCCTGGCTCCACTGAATCTACCCTTTGTCTACAATGTTATTGCTAGCTCCTCAATCCTGATCAGCATGAGGTAAATAGCATCACGTGCCAAAGGCAGAGGATCTTGATATTTAAAGTCCTGTTCCAGACGTGTCTTGACTAAATGGATGATTTGGGTTAAGTTTTTAAAATACTAAGCTCTTTAAGGAATCTTAAAGATGTATCGACATGGGAAAACCAAAGCAAACTCTGCTTTCTTTAAAAATTTTGATTTTTAAGGAAAATTGCTTAGGCTTTTCTATATTAGAGTTTTTAATATTTACTGACAGTTCAACTACTGCTCTAATCCCAAATTTTAAATTTTGATTAATCTTGGTTTGTTGGATTTCATCCTTAAGTTTTTTTCAAAAGGGTCACAATGCTGTATTCCCTCGTTTTCATGTTCCATTGCCTTATTTGCTTGAATTGTCAGCACTTATCATCTTCTTAATTTGTTACAAATTATATAGATATCTTAAGTTTCACCTTTTTCTAGGTACTTCCTCCTAGGATCCTCTTAAATTCCTATCTGGATTAATTGAGTTCCAGCTGTGCAGCTGTGACACTGAGACAAATTTCTCTCCTGAGTTAGAGTCACTATTTCTTTAATCTCTATCTTGCTGTTTTGTTTTGTTTGTTCTTTGTTGGTATGAGACTTACAATCTTATTTTTTTTAGAACTTAGCTTCTGACAACTTACTATGATAGGATATATGGAAAGTTTACTTTCAGAATTCTTTTATGCCCCCAAATGTCTATTCTCCCCCAATTTTTGACTGACATTTTGGGTGGATATGGAGTTGTTAACTAAAACTGACTTACCCCCATTTGTTAGAAGTCATTGTTCCATTGTCTTATTTAGCTGTCCCAAGCTGATTAAAAACCTGATTCTAATCTGATTCTCATTCCTTTACAATTGACCTTTACTTTCACTGGAAGCTTTTAGGATCATTTTATCCTTGGTCTGAAATTTTACAATGTCACATTAAGACAAGAATCTTTTCTCATCAATTTTGTAGAGCACTTGGGAAATCCTTTCAATTGGGAAATTCCTTTCTTCATCTTTGAAAAAATATCTTGTGTTCGATTTTGATGATGCTCTATTTTCTCTTCTGGAACCAACACTTTCAGGATATTGGGCCTCTTATATAAAGCCTATTTCTCTTATCTTTTTCCTCATATTTCACACACCTCTGTCTTTTTATTCTGTGGTCTGGGAGATTTGCTTAACCTCTTTTCCTAACTTTCTTCTGAATATTTCACTTGGCAACCCTTATCTTTAATTTCTAAGAGCTCTGTATTGCTTTCTGGTTGTTTCTTTTTCATAGCATCCTGTTGTTGACTTACGAATCCAGTATCTTTTATCAAGTATCTGCTGATGGTAATAAGCATTTAAAGTACTCACCATACCATACTCATCTATCCTCTGAATTATATGTATTTTCTTTGGGGCCTGTTTTTCTGTTTATCTTTTTATCACTCATGTTGAAAATTTTTCTAAAATTTTTAGTAATCCTCAGTTGTATATTTAAGAACGGCACATTAAAAAAACACTTGGGAGTCTTAGGGATTGGGGCCTATGGATCAGCAGACTTCCCTTTGAGATTAGTTGTTTGTTTTTTTGCAGGACCTACACTTTAGATTGCCAAGACCTTTGTTCTAGGGCCATTTGATTTCTCCAAAAGAGAAAGATTTTTTTTTAAATATATTTATTTAACTTGTATATTTGGCTGCATCAGGTCTTCGTTGTGGCACGTGGTATCTTCATTGTGTCATTCGGGATCTTTCAGTTGCAGCCCATGCTTCTCCAGTTTTGGCACATGGGCTGTTGTTCTGCATGTGGGATCTTAGTTCCCCAACCAGTGACTGAACGTGTGTTCCCTGCATTGCCAGGCAGATTCTTAACCACTGGACCACCAGAGAAGTCCTGAGAAAGATCTTTTTTAAAATCCTCTTTCTGGTGAATAAATGCTTAATGGCCTGAAAGTCAATGGTGGATGGAGAGAGGAAGTTTGACTTTCAACTAGTGCCTTTTTCCAGCTCCACATTTCTTTCCTGTCTTTAACTGAACCAGTTACTTACGAGTCCTAAGCTTCTCCTAGATTTTTGGCTTTCTGTGCTTTTATAAGTATCAATATTTTAGGCTGTGGCTTCCTCTGTCCTACTTCCTCTACTCTCTTCAACCTCTTTTCCACCTTGCCTCAATCCCATCACTCTCTAATTGAAATTCATTGATGTCATGTCTATTGAACACCCATCTTGTGTTCTCTTAATAATTATGAATTTATCCTCCTTTTATTTTTTCATTGTCATGTTAAGTGCAGTTCCAGGAGGGAGAGAAGATATATTTATGTGGTCAGACTCCATATGGAACAAGAAACTTTCATTTTTTTTCTCTTAAAGTTTTTCATTCTGGCTCTAAGAATTCTACTTAAACTGCTTTCTTGCAAATATTTCAAACAAATGTACTTTTCATTCCCTCCTTCCCCATAAATATGTTTACCTTGCACCCTCAGGCTAAAGCTTATTGCCCCAAAGGAAAAAAAAATCAGTGGGTCCTTCAAGAAAGCAGGCCACAAAAAAAAAAAAAAAAGAAGAAGAAGAAAAAAGAAAGCAGGCTACAAGATAGAGAAAAGGTGATACAAAAGAAGTTCCCGTGGAACTTCTTAAATGGAAGTAAAGAGATTTTGGCAAGAAAAAGAAAGACTTTGAGCACAGACAGTTCCCAGGCTTGAGTAACAGACGACAGTATTAGAGGTTAGTGAAATTCGCACAGTTCTTCAAGACAGATGAATGCTTTCTCTTGATTTCCGTTTGGGAATTTTGCAAATCATCTTTGCACAGGGTCCTGCATCAGCATGTAGTGACCACAGCAAAAAGAAATAGTAGTGTGGCTTGTTACATGGTATTTCTGATTATCCCTTGGCTACCATGTAGTGTAAAAGGGATGCAGGTGTTTTCACAGTAGATATACCTCAGCAGACCCCTCAAAACAAGAACCTTGGGTAAACTTTTACTGAGTTCTCAAACAAAAAAACCTACTAAAAGCCAAGTAAATAGTCATCATTGCAAAGAATAGTTAAAAATAAAGTTGAAAATGACTGAAGATACAGCCAATGTTGGAAGAAAATGTTTCTAGAGAGGCAAACAGGCAGAAAGGCCTATAAAGACAGAAAATTGAAGTCAAAAGCTAGCATTGTCAAAAATAAGAGAATCATTTTGGCTAGCCATCACAGTTTTAAAGGATCTCTAAATCCAGGTAATCATAGTATAAAATATAGGAACAAGATCAAAGCTTAGTGGCATCAAATCTCCCAGCTTGATTCCTTTTGATCAGACTTGTGATACTAATTTTCCACATTATCTGGGGGTGAGGGATAATTCATCAGACACTAGAGTAGTCTGGGAAGCCAACTTAGTTTTTATACCAAGTACTTATATTTTCAGAATCTCTCCTTTATGGGAAATACTTAAAGCTTCTGCTTAAAGGGTACTCAGGAATTGACCCTCCCAAATTTTAAGAGCCAAAACTCTGGAGGCTTAAACAGGATTATTATTACTTCTTCCAGAGACAGATGAAACTTATCTTGTCATAAGACCAGGAAGACTGGGCTGGAGTATAAAAGAGCCTTTTTTTTTTTTTAAGCCCTCCATATGTAGAGCTTTTTAGCACTTGGTTCTTTCTTGGACAATCCTTCATTAGAAAGATCACTGTTTTAAATTTTACATGCTTCTAGCTAGAGAAAATAAAAATAATATAACAACTTTGGTTCTCTTTGAAAGTAATAACTTGGCACAAAATTTCATTTTAATGCTAATGATGACTTTATATGACGCTGATATTTTAACACTTGCTTTTTAATTTAATTAATAATAATTAAAATATTTTCTTTATTGCTATGTTTTTAATTAAAAACTGTTCTTGAAAAGATTAAACCTAAATAATGGTTTTTAGATAAAAACATAGCAATAAAGATAAATACTTTTAAAGAAGAGAAATCACCTATATGCCTACTAGGGTAATTGTTTTTATTTTTGTATATTTCATTCTGCTTATGTGGCACAACCCTGCAGGCCTGAAAGATACTTTGGAAATCAACTAGTCCAAACTCTTAATTTTCATGTGAGAACACTAAGATTTTCTCCACAGAGAACACAACTGCAAGGGGAAAAAATGTCACTATTATGTAATATAATATTAACCCTTTTAAAAGCTATCTTTGGAGAATTACAACTGCAAAATCTAGATTACTTAATAAAAAACTACCAGAAATCCAGGAATTTCTACAAAACAGATGTGAATTCAAAGTGTCTGGATTTATGGATTTGAATTCAAAGCTCACATAATGCTATGCATTGCTACTACTAATGCTATCTGCAGATTGTTGATCCTGGAATGCACTCTCCTTGATAAAAAGGCAAACTGCAGATGTTAAAAACTGCACTTTTGAGGTTTTCTCTCTCATATAACTCAAAGAACTGAAATAGCAGTGAAAAGGGGGGGTGTTCTTTGTTGGGAACATGGATGACTTTCAAAATAACTGTTAGAATCTGAACTTGCTGTTACTGGGACAAGACCCAAAGTGGGAATAGAATACCTCCAGTTCTGAAACATGTCTGCTACTAATCAGGAATAAAATCTGGAGCAAGACATTTAATTTTTCTAGTTTTCCACATTAGCCTAGCTGATCTCAGAATTTGTTTTGAATATTAAAATTCTATGACTTTTACTTCCATGAATGTGAAAGGTATCCTGTATTTCCATCTCTGGGAAAACCTCAAGTGTAAAGACTTGGCTCTATTAACAAGGTCTTAACATGCTCTTGTCCTCTTATGCTTCTTAAGTATGCCCTGGGCAGAAACTTGGCACTTTTTTGGCACCCCCTTCCTTCCCTTCATCTCCTGCCTTCATATCTTATCTGTAACAAAACCTCAATGTCTCTCCATTTATGTTTCATCACTCTTCTCCATCCACACACCCAACACTTTAGTACTAGGCTTTATATCCAAACAATAGGAACAAGTAACTGCTTTTCTGATGTTCCTCTCAGAGTACAATCTGCTGTTCTAATAAGCTTCTATTGTATTCTTCTTTTTAAATTCAGATATAGTTGAGGTACAATATTATATGTTATAGTTATACAACACAGTGATTGACAATTTTAAAAGTTAAACTCCATTTTTTAATTATTATCAAATATTGGCTCTATTTCTTGTGTTGTATAATATATCCTTGTAGCTTATTTTATACAAATAATATTATGTATAAAATATACACTCCATATTCAATCTGTCAGGAAATCCTGTTGACTCTGTCTTAAAAACATGTCCAAAGTCTGACCATTTATCATCATCTCCCCTACTGTTACCCTGGTCCAAGCCAGCAATAGCTTTTGAGCAGCCAAAGTGATCTGTTCAAGACATTAACTCAGATTATGTCATTTCTTTGCTCAAAGTGAAATTCTTTACAATGATACAATGTTATCTCTCTAACTTCAATTCCCACTTCTCTCCTACTGTGCTCCAGCTATATAGACCTTCTCACATTTCTTCAAATTGCCAGGAATATGGTGACATGCAGGAACTTTGCACTTGCTGTTCATTTTGCCTGGAGTAATTTTCCTTCACATAGCTGCACTGCCAATTTCTTTTGTCACTACAAAGTCTTCTCATGAGCTAGTCATTCTATCACACTAAGATCACAACCCCGTTTTTTTTTCTTATTTTCACCTCAGCATAAGCACCACATTTTATTTTTCTTCTTTATTGTCTCTCTTCCCCATGAGAGTAGGGATTCATTGTGTATGTGTGTTAGTCGCTCAAGTCGCTCAGTTGTGTCCAGAGCTTTGTGACACCATCGACTGTAGCCTGCCAGGCTCCTCTGTCCATGGAATTCTCCAGGCAAGAATACTGGAGTGGGTAGCCACTCCCTTCTCCAGGTGATCTTTCAGACCCAGGGATTGAATCCAGGCATTGCAGGCAGATTCTTTACCATCTTAGCCACCAGGAAACCCGTAACTATATCTTTGCCTGTAGCTATATCTCAAGCACCTAGAATAGTCTGGAGCATAGTGGATGCTCAATAAATACTTCTTGGTTATTGAGTAGATAGTGAGAGATATGTGTCATGGGATCATAAAGTATGCAAAGATGGAGACAGGCACTAGACAAAATGTCTTACTTGTTCATGGCAAAACAAAGTTTTACCATCTTCCTAATCTTGTGTAGTTGGAGAAGGAAATGGCAGCCCACTCCAGTGCTCTTGCCTGGAAAATTCCATGGATGGAGGAGCCTGATAGGCTACAGTCCATGGGGTCGCTAGGAGTCGGACACGACTGAGCAACTTCATTTTCTTTCTATAGTTCCTTTTGGAGTAGGAAATGGCAATGCACTCCAGTGTTCTTGCCTGGAGAATCCCATGGACAGAGGGGCCTGGTGGTCTACAGTCTATGGGGTTGCAAAGAGTCAGACACGACTAAGCAACTAACACACACACACAATCTTGTGTAAGTAGAAAATTCCTTGCCTTTTGTTAGTTGTTTACATCTCTTGTAAGATGGTTCCTATCTTAGGGAAAGAAGGCACTTTCCACTGTCAAAGGTGGAATTTGGTCACTAGGGGTGGATCCCATCTTATTTCTCAAATGTTATCCTGAACATTTCGCACCTTTGCTAAGTTAAATAGAAGAAAGCAGGGTCTATTTTAGATGAAAAATCCCAGGTCTTGACCTTCAGTGCTCAAAATTCTCAAAAACAAAAAGAAAGAAATCTCTAAGATAGTATTTAACTCTATGAAAGAAATTTTCACATACTGAGGTCTGAAGAAGTCACTCTGGGTAGCACACAAGTTTTTACCTTGGCTAAAATGCCCTGTTTGTGGATTATCCAACACATATTGTACATCTGCTTTATTAACGGGCTCATTAACTTAGAAGTAATCTGATGCCTGAGCAACTAACACTTAACAAGGCTGCCCATGATAAAGACAAAAATTCATTGTCTCTCTTCCTGGGAGGCCAATGCTGTTACTCCTTCAGTGATGACTCCCTTTCCACGTACCAAGGCAATAATAACTTCCTGTGTTCCAAACTGATCTATTTTTTTTGAAACCTTGAAGGAATAGATCCCTGACTTATTGAATGTTTTGTTCTGACACAACTATGCTGAATACCATACTTCCCCTCAGGACTTCCTCAGAGTTACCTGAGAAGCTGTCTTCTGGACTTGTATTTCCCAGTTTGGCTCAAATAAAACTCTTCTGTATTCCCATGAGAGATTATTTTTTTCCATTGACAAGTCCATATTTCCAAGAGGAAATATATGGTAAATAATGATAGTGATAATTAAACAAATCACGCTAATATCAAATTTATCTTACATCACAGATAGTAGAAACACCACGGTGGCTTCTTCCTCTGATTTTTTTCCTTTATCAGAAAGACTCACACTCCCTGCCACTAACGGAGTGTTTTCAACAAAAAGAGAGATCTAGATTTCTTTGGGTGCAGCATTAGCCTAAGGGTGGCGTTCCTTCGACTCTACAGGCGTTCTTTGCTATTACGGGCTTCGATTGACCAAACCCAAAAACTCCAAGAGGGACGTCCTCTTTCGTGGCCGAGGACGCGAATGAACCTTGGGGGCGTTACCAGCTCCCTCAAGGTCCTGAGAGAAAAATCTGCCGGTTGAGGAGGCTCCTCTGCAGGAGCGCGCCACGGCCTCCTGCGCTCAGTTTGGTACGTTTCGTCCAAAGTGCCGACCAGACCTGCTCCTCGTTGAACTGGAGTGAAGGCTGGCGCTGCTCCTCCCGAAGACGCCGGGGCGACCCGTTAGCAGATAGGGCGGCCTCTCGTCTTCTAGCCCGAGCCGCGCCCAGGAGCGGGTGGGGGAGGGGCGGCGGCGCTCGCGCTGCGTCGAGTTTCCCAGAATTCCCAGCGGCCGCAGGGAAAGTTTACGGGACGTAGGCGGCGACAGCGGCGGCCGCAGTAGCGGTTACTAGGTGGCCAGCAGCGGACCATGGCCCTGGCCGGGCGTTCCTGGCTCTTCTCTCGGAGTCCTCGGGCAGCGACGCGGAGCCGGCAGACTTCCGGGAAGGAACTGACAAGCGCTTGAGCGGTGACCGGCGCGCTTAGCGCCCCGAACATGCGGCAGTCCTTGTGGGCAACCCCGGGCTGCGGAGAGGCGGCGGCGGCACGGGAGGGAAGGAGGCGGCGGCGCCGGCGAAGGTGGCGGCGGGGACGCCCGGCGCCCGGCGCGGAGCCTTAGGGCGGCTGCTTGGCGTGGCCTGGGGCCTTGTGGTCAAGGATGCTGTCCCGAAAGAAAACCAAAAACGAAGTGTCCAAGCCGGCCGAGGTGCAGGGGAAGTACGTGAAGAAGGAGACGTCGCCTCTGCTGCGGAGTGAGTGTCGGGCGGGGTGCGCCCACACCTGGCCTGGGCGGCCGCGGGCTGCGGGGGACCCGGACTGGGTGTCCGACGCCGCTCCCCGCGGCTTCTCTTTCCTTTTGGCCTCTGTGAATTTTTTTTTTTTTTTTTTTTTAATGCCTGGAGTGATGTTCGTTGTTTGAAAGCTGATAAAGAGTAAAAATCTTGTTAGTCCATCTCCGTCTCCCCCGCCCCGCCCCTCAGAATCCGCAGACTTCCCTTCTTGAAGCTATGTTGTTGGTTTTGATCACTGGAAGAAAGATGTTCCTTAGGAAACAAATTGCTCATCCCCTGGTTCTGTAGGAATTAAAGGGATTACACTGGGGCACATGTTTTCCTCCTGTTACGTCGAGATTTGCATTGTGTTTGCAAACATTGCGAGTGTCACTCGCCCTGCTCGAAGTTGTGCGAACGCTTGAGTAGAATTCTTAGTCCAGCTGTTGGATGATGACGTCCGGAGGTGAAAGCTGACCGTCGCTGTTGTAAGCTGCTGCCTAAAAAGCCTCGTCAATTGTAGATCTCAGGGTTGAAGAGCCAAAAATTATATGTGTTTGGCTGTGTTCATGAGAATTTCTTCAAATAAAACCTCCTAGAAATCCGCCAAAGACTCAAAATAATTTCCATCATACTTTTGGGGAAATTACAAAAACAGTTGTGTGTGTGTTTGTAAACATTTTTTAATGGAGTGCATTTAGCTGGCACTTTACTTATTTTCAATTTAAGTATTTGACTCTAATTTTCCGACTGAATCTTTTGAATTTTTAATTCTTGCTTGTGTGTTCAGAACATTTGTGAGGTAAGGAGCAATTTTTTTGGTGTTCATCCTGAATGCCGGGCCCTTTGTGTAAGTTTCCTTCTTGGAAGCTGGTGACTGTGACTTAAGCATTACCTCATATTGTAATTGGGAAAGCTTTTCATAGAGATTCCTAGTAATATTTGCTCAAGATCGCACAAAAAGGGGTGGAGAGCATGTTTTTCCATTATAACCACATCATCAACCTTCCAGATTTATCCTTGTATTTGCAGTGCTTTCTTACAGAACAGATCGGATGGGTACATCAGTAACCTGAAACTTGATTTTTAAAAACTTTTTTTAATAGTTTATTTTTCATTTATGTAGTCTCTTAGGATTTTGGCCAAGTTTAGGTTAACTTGCAGTTAGCTTCAGGTAAACAGTGTTATTCAACATTCCTTAAAATCATGAAATATGTTTGCCACACCTTTTAGCAAATAACTTTTGATATATAGTATTTTGTTTTAATTTTATGTAATGTTGAACCTTGTTTATTTGGATACTAATTTTTGTCTGCTTGGCTTCTGTTGCATATTAATATGCGTGCCCTCTGATACTGTCTACTTAGTGAACTAACAAATGGTCTCCAGATCCAGCTTTCTTCTTGTTTTAAAGGTGTGTGCTTGCTAACTAGGAATGCTTAAGGTATTTATTTAAGTTTTATATTCAGAAGTACTGTATCCTTAAAGCCATTGCCATTTTCTTCTGTTTTGAATTATAATTGTTCTTAAAGGAGCCATGATTTTAGACTTGACGTTTTTTTTTAAATTTGTTTTTGAGCTGATTCAACATTTGTGTGTCTTTTTGAAATAAGATTAAAAAAATTTTTTTTAATTTTCATAGCTTAATTTTTAGTTTTTCTGTCTTTTGAGTATTGTACTATTGCTACATAATTCCAAGAGTAGAATGCCAGGTTAATAGTTTTTAATTTTTTTGAAGGAACTCACCTTTACATGTTTGAGAACAGCATTATGTTCTGTTTCATTTTTTAAATTGTGTTTTACTTAAAGAAGAGTTTGGGGAATTTTGGAAATGAAGTAAAATCGGCAAAACAAACATGTTAAATTATGCTGGTAACTGTATCCATTTGTTAGATTGTTTACTATTTTTATACATTTATTCATGAATATTTCATTAATACGTATTTTGTAGTTAAACTTAGTGATGTTTCATATTATGTTTGGTAGTATGCAGAATATGTTTGATTCTGGTAGAGCATACTTATAACACAGTCATACAAATTATAAATTCATTTGAGTAGGAATATGGCAATCAGCCTCAATTTAAAATACCCAGATACTTTGCTAAAGTTTTAAATTCTGTTTTCTTAAGTTCATTGAAAATTTTCATTTTGGGATAAGATGTAAATAAACAACTTTGGAAGAGCATATTACTTACTAGTCATTTTATTCTTTTATTTTATTATAGATCTTATGCCTTCTTTTATCCGGCACGGTCCAACAATTCCAAGACGAACTGATATTTGTCTTCCAGATTCAAGTGCTAATGCCTTTTCAGCTTCTGGAGATGGAGTAGTTTCAAGAAACCATAGTTTCCTTAGAACTCCAATTCAAAGAACACCTCATGAAATGATGAGAAGAGAAAGCAACCGATTATCTGCACCTTCTTACCTTGCCAGGAGTCTAGCAGATGTCCCTAGGGAATATGGCTCTTCTCAGTCATTTTTAACAGAAGTTAACTTTGCTCCCGAAAATGGAGACTCTGGTTCCCGATATTATTATTCAGATAATTATTTTGATGGTCAGAGGAGGCGCCCACTTGGAGATCGTGCACATGAAGACTATAGGTATTATGAATACAACCATGATCTCTTCCAAAGAATGCCACAGAATCAGGGGAGGCATGCTTCAGGTAACTTAAAATCATAAATATGACATTAGTTTGTATATTTAGATTTATTAACACTTCATTAAGATGATGTTTTCTGGATTTTCTTGGAAAGCCAACAGATACTCCTAGAGAACTACTACTCTGTTTTGCTAGTCTTGCTAAGCCAGCTTGCAAATAATTTTTCACCTGCACTGAGGGAAAGAATTTTATGTCCATTAACTCATCTATTTAACTTATTTTATAGAAACTTGGTACATATCTGAAGGCTATCTAGGCAGTATGAACTTTGAAAACTTAGAAATTTTAATGTCTATAGTTGGATTGACTCTAGGTTTAGATTTGGTATAATGGGATGGTTACAACTTTGGAGAAACTAGACTTAAACTTGGGAAAGCAAAGGCAAATAGGAAGAATTGGGCATGATAGGTGATACCATGGGTAACTGCATCATAGCTTAGCTAGAACTTGCTCTGTTTTGTTTTTAACAGACCTGTTTTTGTAGTTAAATAATTATTTCCCTGGTTTAAAAAGGCTTATTGTCAAATGGTTGATTGTGTGTTGTGTCCTTTTGTTCTTTTTGCAATGGGGAAAAATATTTTCCATATAATTTTTTTAAATTCTGCTTTCTGCGTTTGCTGACTTTGGGACATAGTACAGGGAGCAGAAGAGAGGTAAAATGCACAGTTCTACTTTAAGATATTCCTAAAGTACTAGATTACACTAGACAAACTGAAGCAAGCTGAAAAATCAAACTTTTTCATCTAATTTTTTTCCTAGTAAGTTGTAGGCTTTACACTTTGGCAGGATAAAAGTAAAACATATCTGATATATTTACACTTCATTCATTTAGTATTAATATGTCTAGTATTTTCCCTTTTGGTATCTGTGTTCTGATACCTTAATTGGGAGAACAAAACTCATATATGCCAAATGATCACAGACAAGTTAGTTGTTGCACTTTGTTTAAGGGGAGTCAGAAGAGAGATCAGCATAGGCTAGAATGCATAGAGAATGGTTCGTGGAAGAGGTGGGATCTGAACTGTTTTCTTTGAGCTTGGACTTCAGATTGACAGGAGACGTAGAAAGGACATGGTAGGTGAAAAATCAGTGAAAACAGCAGATATGTAAATCCAGGGAACTGTGTAGTTCTGTCTAGTTTGAAGAAATAAGTTGGAATAAGTTTGAATAAGGTGGAAAAGAAATAATGATGCAACAGCAGGCTATACAATTTAAACTCAGGTCAGGCAGAAGATGTTGCAGATTTCAAAAGGACGGGATATTAATTTTATGAAAGCAGTGTTGAAATATTAGTTTACTAGTTGTATTCGGAATAGATTGCTAGAGGAAAGAGGACCTCAGGTACCAGTGGTCTTAGAGACGAAGTGCAAACTTATGATGCATTTGAAGGAAAAATGAGATTTAATTACAAGTTTAGGAGAAAATAAATCACTTAAGTTTTGAAAGTTGAAGAATAGTCTGGAATAGGTGGCAGGAGCACCTTATTTAGTGAAAGCTGACATTCAAGTCTCATTGGGATACTGAAGAGGAGAGGTTTTCTAGACATAGAAATACTGCAGTGAAAATAGGTGAGTACATGTTTTGTAGAAAGTGCTTCTAGGTTAAAGGATTGACAGTTGCATACTTTAGTGCTTATTTTGGCTATTTCTAATATCCACATTCAGAAAACTTAAAGTCATGGCATCCAGTCCCATCACTTCATGGCAAATAGATGGGGAAACAATGAAACCGTGAGTGACTATTTTGGGGGACTCCAAAATCACTGCAGATGGTGACTGTAGCCATGAAATTAAAAGACGCTTGCTCCTTGAAAGGAAAGCTGTGACCAACCTAGACAGCATATTAAAAAGCAGAGACATTACTTTGCCGACAAAGGTCTGTCTGGTTAAAGCTATGGTTTTTCCAGTAGTGTGTTTGGATATGAGAGTTGGACTGTAAAGAAAGCTGAGTGCCGAAGAATTGATGCTTTTGAGCTGTGGTGTTGGAGAAGACGCTTGAGAGAGTGCCTTGGACTCCACGGAGATCCAACCAGTCCATCCTAAAGAAAATCAGTTCTGAATATTCATTGGAAGGACTGATGTTGAAGCTGAAACTCCAATACTTTGGCCACCTGATGCAAAGAGCTGACTCATTTGAAAAGACCCTGATGTTGGGAAAGATTGAAGGCGGGAGGAGAAGGGGACAACATAAGATGAGATGGCTGGCATCACTGACTCGATGGACATAAGTTTGAGTAAGGTCCGGGAATTGTTGATGGACAGGGAGGCCTGGCATGCTGTAGTCCATGGGGTTGCAAAGAGTCAGACATGACTGAGCGGCTGAACTGAACTGAATGTTGTGTAGTTTTTAACCTTAGAAATAGTTTGTTATCCAGTAGTGAGTTTTAAAAATAAAGTTCATTTTTATAAATTTTTTAGAGTAATACCTGCTTGTTATAGGAAATGTGCAAAATGCAGAAAAGTAAAGGTAAAGCACTCATTATACCAGAAGTTCTTTGAATTTAGTTATTTTGTTCATCTTTTTGCATGACATTCTTTTTGTTTTTTAAACAGTGTTGTGATTATACCCAATACAGTTTCTTATACCTGCTTTTTTACTTGAATGAGTTTCTTAATGTTAAGTACTATTTATGTGGTGTTTTGGTGCCCTGTAATTTTCCATTTGGTACATGTCTTATGGTTAATATTTTAATTATTTGCACTGGATGTCAGTTGCACCATGAGAACTCTTTTAATTTGTGGCATGTGAGATCTAGGTCCCTGATCAAGGATTGAACCCTGGTCCTCTGCCTTGGGAGTCTTAGCCACTAGACCTTCAGGGAAGTCCCAGTATTTTAAATGTTAGTGAGGATCTGACTTAGTCTGGGATCATTTGGAAAGGGGAGAAGTGGGACACATCTGCATTGGATGGCCGTGGCCACTGATGGTTATTGAGGAATGAGGGGAAAAAAAGTCAGATAGGATTAGCAAAGCACCTGGCTATATAAGAGGTGCTATAAAACTAAATGGTTGAATAAGTGAATGGATCCACAGATTTCAAGTCTGTACTGGAAATAATAGCTTATAGCAATCAGTTTGTCATTAATAAAGATTATTGTTCTTCACATTTACCTTTCCCATATATATTTATGTTGCAGACATCACTGATAGCTCATGACACTTTTATGCCTAAAGTATGAAGAAAATAATACCAAGTTAAAATCTGATACCAGTGTAAAATATTTTAAAATTCTGATTTGAAAAGTATTGAGTAAGTACTGTAAAAACTAATTTCTACTGATCCTGTCTTAGGATCCTATTTATGCAATCTGATACAGTTCTTGTAATTTTAGTGACAGACTTTAAAACAACTTTTTCCAATCATATTTTAGAAATAAATAAAAGTTAATTGGATATTTTTTCAAATTAAAGAATGTTATTTAAAAAAAGATTTGTATTAATTGCAGCAGTGGTACATGCTTAAGAAATTTCACTTAACATTAATTTATACCAGGGCAATAAGATTAATATTATACCTTTTAGAGATAAAAATGGTACTACTTTGCAGGAGTCTCTTAAGTGGCAGGGGAGGATTAATAACCAATTATTAACCCAATAGAAAACCCTAATAGCTGTCTTTTCCAGAGGGAAAAAGTCTGAATATGAGACAGCAGCTGGAAATTTCTTGAATTCATCTTGAAAAGACTTGAAACTTACTGTATTTTCATATGCTGGAGAGAGTTCAAGAAATTTGAATGAATGGAAAGGAGAAAGTAAGTTCGTGGGAGAGTAAGGATGTGTTCTAGACAGATTTATTTTCACAGGTTTTAAATTTTGGTTGCTGTTACTAATGTAATAAGCATAAAAAAGGTATGGAAGAAAATAGTTTTGTGACTTGACCATCTGAGCCACCATGGAAGTTCTGCGAGTAGTAATTCCTGCCAATTAGTTATTAAACTTTTAGGAAACACCTTGTCTCAAGGGTTAATTTCATCTTCTTGTTGTTAGCAGAAGTACAAAAAACCAAGTTGTATAATATCTTAAAGGGTTTTAGGGCCTAGGATGTTCTACATTTAGCTGTGAAATTTGACCTTTAACATTTTGGCCTACATAGCAGTCAGGCAGTTACCGTTTGTGCCAAAGAAAGAAATTCTGCTGTTAACAGGAAGTCTTTAGTTGGAATACTAAAGGCAAATTGAATTCCTTTGTTTTGTGCCTAAATAATTTAGTTCTATGCAATTTTAAGTATCAAAATTTTAAATATTATTTTTAAAGACAGCTAAAGAAATCAAGTTATAAACATCCAATTAAAAAGGGCCAGGCTTTACCAAACAAAATACTGGAGTTGTGTTTACTCCAGGAAATGCATAATTATTAGTTAACCCTAATCTTCTTTTGAGGATGTGGTAATAATCCTTTAGGGGCACAGTTTTACTTGTAGTTATTTGGAGAGGAGGAAAAAGGCACTTGGCTTTGTTTAATCCGTTTAATTTTTTATCAACATCTTGATTATAACACGGGCTGTAATGTTTAGTATTATCTTGGAGCTTGTATCCTTCATTAGGATTCCAGATTCCGTTTTATTTTTTGTAATTACTTTAGCATTAGGAAGCTAGAGTTTTTGAGCTTGTCCATAAGGGCAGATCTTGTAGATATCTGCCCAGTTGTGAGACATTAAGTTCTTTGGAGGGATATCTAGTGAAAGCTTTGTGGAGAGACGAAGTAATATTTTATTGGTGTCTTTGGGAAATTATGTATTTAGCGTATTAATGTTTTAGTTTATTTTATATAAGTGGAAGGTGCTTGTGCAATTAATTCCTGCAAATGAAAGTTATTTTAAAGATTATGAATTCACTTTTTTCTCAGACTAATTGAAATTATGGAGAACTATTTTTTTTTCTTATAGCTCAGAAACAAGTTCAGAATTACAGATTGCATTTTCTTTTACTAGCGACAGTCATATTTTTCTTTGAAGAATTACGGTTGACCTTTTGTGGTATGGTTATGTGGTAGGTAATAGATTTGTCATTTGACCTTACACCATCTGTATGGCCTTTGGTAATGTAACTTACTTGAACCTTTGTTTCCTCATCTGTAAATTGACAATCATACCTCTGTCTCAGAGAGCTGATTGAGTTTGAAATAATACATATGGAAAAGACCAGGAACAGAGTAGACATTTATAATTGGTAGTTCATGTTTTTGGTAAGAATGTTATGTGCTCTTCTATGCTTTTTCCATATTTGGCATCTTTGATTATCGAAGTTTCAGCTTTCTAGCTGAACTTAAGTGTGGAGGTCTGGTGTGTTAGAGCTTGAGATAGCTTTTTTTTTTTAGTGTCTGCTAGACTTATTACTAAGATCCAGGGTATCTTTCCGAAGATCCCCTGGAGAAGGAAATGGCAACCCACTCCAGTACTCTTGCCTGAAAAATCCCATGAACACAGGAGCCTGGTGGGCTACAATCCAAAGGATTACAAAGTCTGGACACGACTGAGTGACTAAGCAGACTTACTATGGATTTCCAGGTGGCTCAGTGGTTAAGAATCTGCCTGCCAGTGCATGACATGCAGGAGACACGGGTTCAATCCCTGGGTCAGATCCCCTGGAGTAAAAAATGGCAACCCACTCCCGTATTCTTGCCTGAAAAATCCCATGGACAGAGGAGCCTAGCAGGCTACAGTCCATGGGGTCAGAAAGACTTGGATGCAACTGAGCACAGGCACAGAGCTACAGATATTACTGATAATGTTTTATGTTTTAGATAGGTGATTTCCAGTCCTTTTGTACTGTGCATTCATCTCCCAATAGGTTTTATAGGATTATGCAAATAATAGTTTGAAAAAATTTTAGTGCATATGGTAACTTCAGAAAGTAGGAGTGGGGGATTATCATGAAACTAAAACTGTTTATAGATAGCTCCTAAAAGGTTAGGAATCATGGTTTCACATGGTATTGGCAAAACTGATGAGCCTATTTGGGACTTTATGGACTTCGTGGCTCCCTTGTCAACCTGTCAAGGTTTAGTTCCTAGCCACAAGAAGTTTTATAGGGAGGTCTTTGTGTTTCTTCTAAATACGAATTTCAAGTTTATCATAGTTTAAAATCTGGTTTTATGTGGTACCTACTATTGTTTACATGTAACAGTGCATGTGTTTCTAGATTTAGGTAAGTTCAGTGTATAGAAATTAGGATTGACTGAATGAAACTGTCACAGACTTTAGTACTCTCTAAGCCTTTATGGTTTTTAATTACTATAATAGCTTTTTGTTTTTAATGCATCATTTAGAAATCTATTCATATAGTTCTATCTCTATGTGTATATAATATGCATTATATATACATAGTATATAGTTCCAGGGGGACCTCTTTGGGGTCATAATGTTATGGTTCTTATCAATAACTCAGTTTGAATACATTGAATTGACTGTGTTGTTGTTGTTAAGTCGCTAAGTTGTGTCCCACTCTTTATGACCCCATAAACTGCAGCATACCAGGCTTCCCTGTCCTTCACTATCTCTTGGAGTTTGCTCAAACTCCTGTCCATTGTGTTGATGATGCCATCCAACCATCTCATCCTCTATCGCCCCTTTTTCCTCCTGCCCTCAGTCTTTCCCAGCATCAGGGTCTTTTCTAATGAGTCTATAATTCTTTCTGAAAATTGCTATCCTTGGTTGTGACTAGTACTGCAGCATCTTCAGTGATGGAAATTCGAGAAAGTGTAAAGCTATTGCATGCTTCAACAGCATGATTGTAGATATTTCCTATGTGCATGTCTTTAATACGTTGGCTTATTTCTTTTCTGTTTAAATGTTTTCTCTTTAAGTACTGAAGTTGCTTAAGCTACACTTACTAAATGTCCAATTGCAAATGGGAGAAGCCAAAGTCAGCTTCACCAGAAGGCTTGTTAGCTTTGTTTTATCTTATAGTCACCATGTTTTAGAAATATATGACTTTCTTCCCAAAGGGTACTCAGCAAGAGTGATTTTGTTTTCTTTCTTGCATTTTCCTTTCTGCCAGAGTACTTCATGGGCAGTGTTATGTATTCTGTTGCATCAGATCCAGAGACACATAATGACTGATTTCTCTTTTTGTGATGTGAAAATTGATCATGGGATCAGATGCCATCCCAATCATCCATCATGATATTCTGTTAGCTTTTCACCTAGTGATTTGGAAGCCAGTATTGATTATTGGCTAGATCCAATATTTCATTAGATGTTGCAAGTAGTGATATTCTAATGTTGTCATTTCTTTATTGAGAAGAATGTTGGATTTCTGTAAGGATGAGTTCTATAGTGAAGAACTTTGCTTAATTATTTGGTTTCCTTTGTTAGTATTTTGGCAATTCGTATAAGACAGGACACATGCTAGACCTTTCCCTTTGCTTACTGTTTTTCGTAATAATTGCCTAACTGCCTCTGGAGGCAACCAATAAGTTTTTCTTTTTAGTATCTTCATGAACTCAAGAATTTTTAAGAAATAAAACAACATGTTTTATTTGAATTTCACCAGTTTTTTCATGAATGTTCATTTTGTGTTACAGGATCCAATGCAGAGTACCCCATTACGTTTAGTTGTCATATCTCCTTAGTGTTCTTTGGTCTAGAACAACTGCTTAGTCTTTTCTTGTACTTAATGACCTGGACAGTTTTGAGAAATACTTGTTAGATATTTTGTAGTCTGTCCCTCAATTTGCATTTTGTCTGATGTTTTTCTCATGATTAGACTGGGCGTATTGGTTTATAAAAAGAATACCAGAGGTGAAGTGTCTTCATCATATCATATAAAGGAGATGCATGATCTCTTTTTGACATTATTGGTGATGTTAACCTTAAGCACTTGGTTAAGAGTTGCCAGCTTTCTTACTGTTAACGAACACTGCATATTTATTCTTCCAGTTTTTGTCTTCATCATTCTTTCCCTAAGCACATCTATTATCTCTGTTTTTTTTTAACATATGTTTTTTTGGGCTCTTGTTTTTCTTTTTGATCTTTCTTCAGGGAGTTGATTGCTTCATTCTTTTTTCAGTTTGTGGCAGTGGCAGAATATTTAATTTCATTTTTTTCTCTGCTTTGGTTCAACATTTTTTTGAATGTTCTTTTTAACCAGTTTTGCAGCTTTTTGCCTCTTCAATTTTTCTTACAGAAATTGATGTTGTGCTGTCCCTATTATATGTTATTGAATAATTTGGGTTTTTCTCTGCCAGTTATTTGAAATTGGCTGCTGTAGTTGCTGGAGAGGTAGGGGATTGAGTAGGGAAAAGGAAAAGTTACCCAGGGTAGTGTGTTGGGCTATGTAGTCTTTCACAGTATTCTGTTCTTATTTCCACTTCTTTCTTTACTGTTCTTCTAGCCCATCTGCTTTTGGCAGTCTTGGTGTATATATATTAGATCTAGGGATTTTACCTCTCTCATTTTTTTTTTTTTGAAATACAGTTGATTTACAGTATTGTGTTTCTTTCAGGAGTATGGCATAGTAACTTGTTTTTTGCAGTTGTGTTCCCTTAGAGGTCATTACAAGGCACTGGGCATGACTCCCTGTTGTTGTTGTTTAGTCACTAAGTCATGTCTGACTCTTTGGCGACCCTTAGACTGTAGCCCTTCAGGTTTCTCTGTCTGTGGGATTTCCCAGGCAAGAATTCTGGAGTGAATTGCCATTTCCTTCTCCAGGGGAGCTTCCCAACCCAGGAGCTGAACCCATGTCTCCTGCACTGGCAGGCGGATTCTTTACCACTGAGCCATAATTTGCTGTGCTATAGTAAATCCTTTTTGCTCATCTATTTTATGTATAATAATTTGTGTCTGTTAATCCCATACTCCTAGTTTTTCCCTCCTCTCCCTTTTTGGTAAACATAAGTTTGTTTTCTATGTTTGTGGGTCTGTTTCGGTTTTGTGTGTAGATTCATTTGTATTATTTTTAGATTCCACAAATAAATAACATCATATAGTATTTGTCTTTCTCTTTCTGACTGACTTCGCTAAACATGATATTCTGTACGTCCATCCATGTGTTGCTGTAAATGGAAATATTTCATTCTTTTTTAGTGTTAAATAACATTCCATTGTGTGTGGAATGTTATTCCATTTTATACATTACACACATTCCATTTTATACATCTATACACGCCTTATGCAGGAACACATACACATGTACACACACGCCTTATGCATGCACACATACATATGTACACACACACGCCTTGTGCATGCACACATACATACATACACACGCCTTATGCATGTACACATACATATGTACACACACACACGCCTTATGAATGCACACATACACATGTACACACACACCCCGTATCTTTCTAAGCCGGTTGTCTTTTGGTGGACACTTGGGCGCTTCCATGTTGAAAATTATAAATAGTGCTGCTGTGAACATTATGGTGCTTGTACTTTTCCAGTTAAGAGTTTTCCTTTTTTCCAGGTATATGCCCAGGAATGGGATTATTGGATTATATGGCAATTATATTTTTATTTTTTTAAGGAACCTCCGTACTGTTTTCCTTAGTGGCTGCATCAATTTACAGTCCCAGCAGTGTAAGAGAGTTCCCTTTTCTTCACATCATTTCCAGCACTTACTGTTTATGGACTTCGAAATGATGATTCTGGCCAGTGTGAATTGATACCTCATTGTAGTTTTAATTTTCATTTTTCTAACAATCAGCGATATTGAGCATCTTTTCATGTGCCTGTTGGCCATCTGAATGTCTTTTTTGGAGAAATGTCTATTTAGGTCTTCTGTCCATTTTTTGGTTGAGTGGGTTGTTTTAATACTGAGTTGTGTCCATTGTTTGTATGTTTTGGATATTAACTCCTTGTTGATTGCAGCATTTGCAAATATTTTCTGTTCTATGGGGTTATTTTCATTGTGTTCATGGTTTCCTTTGCTGTGCAAAAGCTTTCAAGTTTGATCAGGTCCCATTTATTTTTGCTTTTCTTTTTTTTTTTTTTTAGCTTTAGGAGACTGAGCTAAGAAAATACTGCTACAACTTATGTTGAAGAATGTATTGCCTATTTTATCTCCTCGAAGGTTTATAGTGTTATATCTGAAAGTGATGGTGGGTGAGGCTGGTCCTGAGGCTAGTGCCAGCCCACTGGTGGGTGGAGCCAGGTTCTGATGCTGCCACTGCTGGGGATTCCAGGCCTAGTGCTTGTATACTGGTGTGTGGGCCTGGGTCCTAAGCCCTCTGGTGGACAGAGACATGTCGTGGCGAGACTCAGGGCACAAGAGGTCTTAAGGCAGCTGGCCTGCTGGTGAGTGGGGCTGTGTCCCAGCTGGGCTAGTTGCTTGACCTGGCCTGAGGTGTCCCAGTACTGGTGCCCATAGACTGGTGCGCACCGCCCAGGTCCTTTTGCTGATACGTTAAAAGGAAGATTCCAACATGACACTTGCAGCACCAGTGGCCTTGAGATAGAACAAACTCCTGAAACATCTCCTGCCACAAGTGTGTGTGTCCCCAGTTTCCTCCTGCCTCTCTGGGAGGCTCTCCAAAATTAGCTGGTGGGTCTGACCCATGCTCCTTTCAAATTATTGCTTTTGTCCTGGGTCCCAGAGTGTGTGAGATTTTGTGTGCACCATTTAAGAGTAGAGTCTTTATTTCTTACAGCCCACTGGTTCACCTGAAAGAGAGCACTCCTGGCCTACAAAACCAGAAGTTCTGGGGACTTGTCTTCCTGGTGAGGAAGCCTAATGTGGGATTCAGATCCCTTGCCCCTTGGGGAGAATCTCTACACTTACAATTCTCCTGTTTGTAGGTTGCCCACCTGGGGGTAAGGGTCTTGACTATATTGCATTTCCACCTTTCCTTCCCATCTTGTTGTGGTTCCTTCTTTATATTTTTAGCTGTAGAAGATCTTTTTTGCTAGATTCTGGTTGTTCTCATCAGTAGTTGCTCGGTAAATATTAATAGTCGTATTTTTGGTGTGCCCATGGGAGATGAGTTCAGGGTCTTCCTACTCTACCATCTTAACCACATGCATTTCATTTCTTTCATCACTGTTTTGTAGTTGTCAGCATACAGAGCCTGCAATTTTTTGTTAGATTGATATGTAAATATTTAAATTTTTGGAGCTGTTATAAGTGTTATAATTTGTTTTCAATTATTAATATAAAAATATTTAATTGATTTTGTATGTTTACCTTATACTTGGTAAACTTCCTTAGTAGTTTTATGGTACAGCCAGATTTTTTTTTTAGCCATACTATTTTTAAGAAATTACAAACTAGGAATAGTTTTACAAGTTCATTTTTGCTATTTTAGATGAAATGTCAAATCTTAACTCTTGAATGAGATGAATTTTTCTTTTCCTCACTTTCCTTTAGCAGTATACATGCTTAATTAGTTTTATTTTGTATGGTCTGGTGATGGAAGCATCAGCCAAAAGAACCTAATTTCATAGATTCTAGTTTTTTTCTCCTTTTGTAGTTAAATAACAGTAACATTGTCTAGTTTTAAGAAAAATTTCATTTGTAACAGTAAAAATCATGATTTTTAATGGGAGAGTATAATTTGGATAGTTTTGAGTTTTTCATATGGTATATATCTTTTAGCTATAATAATTGTTCTGTTTCTTCTGTTTTTCCTCTCAGGTATTGGGAGAGTTGCTGCTACATCATTAGGAAATTTAGCTAACCATGGTTCTGAAGATTTACCCCTTCCTCCTGGCTGGTCTGTGGACTGGACAATGAGAGGGAGGAAATATTACATAGATCACAACACAAATACAACTCATTGGAGCCATCCTCTTGAGCGAGAAGGACTTCCTCCCGGATGGGAACGCGTTGAGTCTTCAGAATTTGGAACCTATTATGTAGATCACACGAATAAAAAGGCTCAGTATAGGCATCCTTGTGCTCCAAGGTAGAGTATTAACTGTTTTAACCCTTTTGTTTGGAGATTGTCTAATGTTAGATTTTTTTTTTAATGTTAGATTTTGAACTTATATTTTCGTCAATGAGAAATTTATCCTGATGTTTGATTTGAAAACTTTATCTATCACAACTTCTGGACTTATATTTAGTAATGAATGACTTTAATAATTTAAAAACTTTAAACCTCAAAAACAGGATCAATATTCTTATGATCAGGTTCTGCTTTAATATGCCAGAATGTTTTTATTAAAGATACCCAGAGATTGAAATAAATAAAATTCTCATCTTTTTACATTTAAATTTCTTTAAAAATACAGACCTACCTTTGAATGTGTAGAATATACTTTTGAATTATAATGATGTCTTGTTGTTTATTCAGTTTACAGATATTTTATGTTCTGTTTTTAACTGTTGCCAGGTAAGAAAGCAAAAATTGAAACTGTACAGAACATCTCAGATCTGTTTGATAAATATAGCCAGTGATCCTTTGGGTTATTCTGACTGATGCTGGCCTATCAGTTGATTTCACTGATAGCCAGACTTCTAGCCTTTGAATTCTGTAGCCAGTTGTCAGATATGGCTGTTGAGCACTTGAAATATGATTAATCCATGTTGAGATGCGTTATACATGTAAAATACACACTGAATTTCAAAGTACATAAAATGTTTAGTATGAAATTGCAAATGTTTGCAGTTAACGACATTGAGCTGTTAAGAACTGAGCCATAAAATTAAAAATGGGTAGAATATCATCAGCATGTTGATAGCTGTTGCGTAATATCATCTAGCATAGCACAGATGTTTGGTTAGAGCATACTTTTGCATTTTTTAGAACCATTTAAATTATTTTGAAAATACATTTTAATATTATCACCCAGAAAACTATGCTTTATCATTATTGTGTTGTTTTAATTATTTTACATGTTTGGATTTATTAATTCAACTTTGAAAAGCAGTTTTTTTCCAGTGATTCCATTTAGTGGCACACACTCAGTGTTTATTGAACAAGTGAAGTTGTCGTCCCTTCAGAAGAGCCAGATTAACCACTCTGCATTCGCTGGGCTCTGGCCCCTCTGCCTGCTTTCACCCATCTCAGGCAGGCTGCTGCTACTCTCCTTGGCTTCCATTTTCAGGCCTGTGACATGGGGCTGATTTGTCAGTTGTCCCTCCCACCTGATCACAATTCTTACCCAAGGGCAGTGATGAGTCCCACTTATTTACTGCTGTGTCCCCAGCACCAAACACAGAAATTCACACAGGTAGACATTGAATGAATAAATGATAGAAAATGATAGAAATGCCCTCCCCTCCCCTGCCAAAAAAAAAAAAAAAGACAGCAAAATGTGGTTACAATTTGCTGTCACCGAATGGCAGACTTTCTGGTCCATAGAAAGGTTTGCATGTATAGTGAGCTTAGTTTTCTGTTTGTCGTCATTAATCTTACATTGTAGAATTTAATAGTTTACAAAGCAGTTTTATAGTTTGCCTTTCTCAGCAGCTCTGTAGACTTTAAAAAGGAGAGAGTAAACACCTTTAATCTGAGATAGGTAGTATTAGTAGCTATTTGATTGTATTATGCTAATCCTTATACATAACTTTTCATTATACTAGGCCATTTAATCCTTAGAACAGTCATCTCTGGTATGAATTTATTCCAGTTTTACAAATCAGGAGGCTAAAGTTTAGAGAAGAGAAGCAGTATTCATCTACATTCATACAACTTGTGAGTGGCCAGTTTGACTTCAAAGCCTCAGTTCTTTCCCACTTCTGTTCTTTCCCATCCAACTGTGCTATCAAGGAATATTTCACTTTGCACCTATTTATGAAAGAGTTGAAGATAAAATTCAGTACCATTTGCACACTGATCTTTAAATTGTTAACTACAGTGTAATCCAACATTTACACTTTAGTCCTAGTTTAGTACTGGAATGACCTTTTCTGATATACACATAAACGATTTTTTGGAGGTAGGCTCTTCCAGTTTTGTCTCCAAGTCTGGAATAGGCCAGTTTGGTCTCTCAGAATTCAATCTTTAACCTTCAAGTGGTTCCTTGAACCTTCAAGCTTTCCTTAGCATTTTCCCATGAATAGCTTTCACCCCACCTTGCTGTTCTCCCTCTTTCCCCCAACACTTATAGGCTGTTAGAAATAATTGAAAATGTGGCCTTTTTTATTTTAAAGTCTCTGATTTAAAACAAGCTCTAATCAGCTCTAACTCCCTTATGCTCTTGTAAGGTTGTAAAAGTGGAAAGGAAGTGATATAGTTAGGTGACTAGTTCAAGCACAGTACTCATTACTACTTTAACATCTATTCCATACCCCCTTTTCAACCTAAAGGAGAAAGAAAATATCTATTCTTTTGAGAAAAATTATCACCTTTGCCAATATAAATTTATAGCTAATTACTTAGTTATTACTAAATTTATGATTCTAGTTTTAAGCCTCCTTATAAAGGTTATAACTTTGCTCTGAATTTTTTTATAGCCTCCTTTGAAGTTTCCCTTGAAAGGAATAAATATCAGCCAGAAGAAACCTCTTAAAAATATGTAAAGATTAGCTTAGTTCTCTATATATCACTAATGACCTATAAGTTTCCAAGAGAAGGTGAATTTTACTTCTCCTATAGTATAGTTTAAAAAAAAAAGGTGGTAGAAGTGTGGGCAAGAGGCACTTTGAAAAACAGTCAGTATTCTTACACTTCCTCTTCTGTTGAGGCCGTCATCCTGATGAACGTTTGCTCTGTTTTCTTAGTGTGCCTCGGTATGATCAACCTCCTCCTGTTACATACCAGCCACAGCAAGCCGAGAGAAATCAGTCCCTTCTGGTACCTGCAAATCCTTATCATACTGCAGAAATTCCTGACTGGCTTCAGGTTTATGCTCGAGCCCCTGTGAAGTAAGTGAATTTACAGCACAGATTTTTGTTGAGGCATGAGTGGAAGGCTGAAGGGAGTCTCTGGGCTGCTTAAACCACACAGCACACAGTGTTTTTTTCTCTTAATGATATTGGGCTTTTACTCAAAAAAGGGATATCACAGCTTATAAAGTTTAAAAGTCATTGATTAGAAATAGAAGTTTTACAAACATTTATTGCATCTTCACTTTCCGTTAATGTGCAGACCTGAGCTGTTACATAGAGATGCAGTGAAAAGCTTACCTTCTCATACGGGTAGGATAACTTGCAAATAAGTGATACAATGCCTTGTGATCAAAGGAAGGACCTGGGTAAGTCCTAGGTACACAGGTGAAACCAAGCAAGACACAAGGGTGTTGAGGAAATATTATGTGTGGTGACTCAGGTTCTGGGATGAGATGATTTGTGTTCACTGATACTTTAGCTTTGTTACTCCGGGCAGGGTGCTTAACTTGGTTTTGTTCTCTGTTAATTGGAGGTAGTAATAGTATCTACTCTTAAGGTTATTAAGTATTCAATAAAATAATACATCTAAAATACGTGTCACACATATTTTAGTGTCTTGCACATTAAAAGAACTCTTAGTAAATGATGACTGTTACTTTTGCACTAAATGTATAGGATAGTGGTTAAGATCAGTCAGGAAGGAAACTATCTGGAAGGAAAGTGTGATTTCTGTCTCCATTATCTACTAACTGAGTGACCTTAGGCAAGTTACTGAACTTAGTTCTAAGTGTTTTTGCTCTACTGAAACATAGGGGATAGTAATTTTATCTACCTTACTTTATGTGGTGAAGCTTGAGTGATTACGCAAAATGGTACAGCAGCAGACTTGAGTAAGCCTTAGTAGTAGTTTCTCATTATTATGAGTGAGCAAGGAAAGATGCCCCCAAAAGGAAAATATATGGGGCTAGTTTTTAAAGATGGCTATGAGTTTGCTAGGCTCATTGAGGATATTTGTTGGGTAGTAGGCAATGTTCAGGGCTTCCCAGGTGGTGCAGTGGTAAAGAATCTGCTTACTGATGCAGGAAATGCAAGATATGTGGGTTCAATCCCTGGGTCAGGAAGATCCCCTCGAGGAGGGTATGGCAACCCATTCCAGTATTCTTGCTGGGAAAATTCCATGGACAGAGAAGCCTAATGGGCAGTGGTCCATGAAGTCCCAAAGACTTGGAAGTGACTGAGCACACGAGGCACTGTTCAGTATAATCATGAATAAATTAAATGTTTGCCTCAGAGAGCTCCTCTGGAAAACAGAAGCACTCAGATCAATAATCCAGTGTGATAAAGATCAGTGACTGATATATACAAAGTGCTGTGATTTCAGAAAAGTGGATGTTTGAAAGTATTATAAATAGTTACTGATAATACAGTGTTTCCTGAACCATACTGTGCTAAACTTTCAGATATGTTCTCTCATATAATCTTCCCAAAACCTATTTTATAGCTGAAAATAACTTAGTCTTTGCTAAAATCAAACACATATTGAGTGGTAGATTTCAAACCTTTATCTCTTAATTCCAAAGTTCATACTCTTAACTTTTGTCATTATTATTTTCTTATTTAATAATTATCATAATTTACTAAGTATCTATTCAATTTCTGGTACTTTGCTAGGTATTTTACACATAATAATTGCATGTGTAGAGCTGTTGACAATAAGGTAATATTTTGTAGCCTTACTCTTTTGCATTTCAGAAACCAAACTATCAGCATAAAATAGGCCAAAGAAGAATTTAGAAAATTTAGGATAATTAGAATGATTATACAATGAATTTGGCATTCAGTTCAGTTCAGTCAGTTGTGGCCGACTCTCTGCGACCCCGTGAACCACACACAGCACACCAGGCCTCCCTGTCCATCACCAACTCCCGGAGTCCACCGAAACCCATATACATCGAGTAGGTGATGCCATCCAACCATCTCATCCTCTGTCGTCCCCTTCTCCTCCTGGCCTCAATCTTTCCCAGCATCAGGGTCTTTTCCAACGAGTCAGCTCTTCGCATCAGGTGGCCAAAATATTGGAGTTTCGGCTTCAACATCAGTCCTTCCAATGAACACCCAGGACTGATCTTTAGGATGGACTGGTTGGATCTCCTTGCAGTCCAAGGGACTTTTAAGAGTCTTCTCCAACACCACAGTTCAAAAGCACCAATTCTTCGGTGCTTAGCTTTATTTATAGTCCAAATCTCACATCCATACACGACCACTGGAAAAACCATAGCCTTGACAAGATGGACCTTTGTTGGCAAAGTAATGTCTTTGCTTTTTAATAGGCTGTCTAGGTTGGTCATAACTTTCCTTCCAAGGAGTAAGCGTCTTTTAATCTCATGGCTGCAGTCACCATCTGCAGTGATTTTGGAGCCCAGAAAAATAAAGTCTGCCACTGTTTCCACTGTTTCCCTATCTATTTGCCATGAAGTGATGGGACCAGATGCCATGATCGTTTTTTGAATGTTGAGCTTTAAGCCAACTTTTTCACTGTCCTCTTTCACTTTCATCAAGAGGGTCTTTAGTTCTTCTTCTCTTTCTGCCATAAAGGTGGTGTCATCTGCATATCTGAGGTTATTGATATTTCTTCTGGCAATCTTGATTCCAGCTTGTGCTTCCTCCAGCCCAGTGTTTCTTATGATGTACTCTGCATGTAAGTTAAATAAGTAGGGTGACAATTTACAGCCTTGACGTACTCCTTTTCGTATTTGGAACCAGTCTGTTGTTCCATGTCCAGTTCTAACTGTTGCTTCCTGACCTGTATACAGATTTCTCAGGAGGCAGGTCAGGTGATCTGGTATTCCCATCTCTTTCAGAATTTTCCACAGTTTATTATGATCCACACAGTCAAAGGCTTTGGCATAGTCAATAAAGCAGAAATAGATGTCTTTCTGGAACTCTCTTGCTTTTTTGACGATCCAGCGGATGTTGGCAATTTGATCTCTGATTCCTCTACCGTTTCTAAAACCAGCTTGAACATCTGGAAGTTCACGGTTCATGTATTGCTGAAGCCTGGCTTGGAGAATTTTGAGTATTACTTTACTAGCGTGTGAGATGAGTACAATTGTGCGGTAGTTTGAGCATTCTTTGGCATTTCCTTTCTTTGGGATTGGAATGAAAACTGACCTTTTCCAGTCCTGTGGCCACTGCTAAGTTTTCCAAATTTGCTGGCATATTGAGTGCAGCACTTTGACAGTATCATCTTTCAGGATTTGAAATAGCTCAACTGGAATTCCATCACATCCACTAGCTTTGTTCATAGTGATGCTTCCTAATGCCCACTTGACTTTACATTCCAGGATGTCTGGCTCTAGGTGAGTGATCACACCATTGTGACTATCTGGGTCGTGAAGATCTTTTTTGTACAGTTCTTTTGTATATTCTTGCCACCTCTTCTTAATATCTTCTGCTTCTGTTAGGTCCCTACCATTTCTGTCTTTTATTGAGCCCATCTTTGCATAAAATATTCCCTTGGTATCTCTAATTTTCTTGAAGAGATCTCTAGTCTTTCCCATTTTATTGTTTTCCTCTATTTCTTTGCATTGATCAATGAGGAAGGCTTTCTTATTTTTCCTTGCTATTCTTTGGAACTCTGCATTCAAATGGGTTTATCTTTCCTTTTCCCCCTTTGCTTTTCGCTTCTTGTTTTTTCACAGCTATTTGTAAGGCCTCCTCTGGAGACAACCATTTTGCTTTTTTGCATTTCTTTTTTTTGTGGATGGTCTTGATTCCTGTGATCTGTACAATGTCACGAACCTCCATCCATAGTTCATCAGGCAGTCTTGTCTATCAGATCTAGTCCCTTAAATCTATTTCTCACTTCCACTGTATAATCACAAGGGATTTGATTTAGGTCATACCTGAATGGTCTACTGGTTTTCCCTACTTTCTTCAATTTATGTCTGAATTTGGCAATAAGGAGTTCATGATCTGAGCCACAGTCAGCTCCCAGTCTTGTTTTTGCTGACTGTATAGAGCTTCTCCATCTTTGGCTGCAAAGAATATAATCAATCTGATTTTGGTGTTGACCATCTGGTGATGTCCATGTGTAGTCTTCTCTTGTGTTGTTGGAAGAGGGTGTTTGCTATGACCAGTGCGTTCTCTTGACAGAACTCTATTAGCCTTTGTGCTGCTTCATTCTGTACTCCAAGGCCAAATTTGCCTGTTACTCCAGGAGTTTCTTGACTTCCTACTTTGGCATTCCAGTCCCCTATAATGAAAAGGACATCTTTTTTGGGTGTTATTTCTAGAAGGTCTTGTAGGTCTTCATAGAACTGTTCACCTTCAGCTTCTTCAGTGTTACTGGTTGGGGTGGTCATTTACTATGAATTATTTATTCTTGGTCAACATAAACATTCCCTTACATCTATTTCCATCTTCTCAGTCTGTAAATTCATGGCTGTTGATCTGTGGCCTTATGCAGAGAGGTAAGATGATATTTGAAGGTTGTGGTCTAAAAGGATCAGTTTTTTCCTCTGTAAGTCAAATTTAAGCCTTGTTAAGTGTAATTTTTAAATAGGTTCTAATTATAGATATTATTCTACAAAGTATAAACAATGTTTGTCAGAAGTCTGGTTTTTAATTGACTTGAAATTCTGTAGACATTTATCCATAGAAGTTAAGCAAGGTTTAGTGTCTGAGCTCACCTCCAGAAGCCTCTTTATCTTATAATCTATATAGTATAGGAATGGGATGAGGAGAGAGAGCAGACTTGTCTTCCCTTTTTCCCTTCTTTCAATCTTGATAGCACTTGATACACTGCTGTGTAAAGCCTTTGTTCATATGCCGATTCTAAGTCATATGTAACGTATACATACATTTCTGTTTCCATAAGTTTGGAAGAATATGTGCCTGTTGACTTTTGTTGTTTCTGGGAGTTGATAAGATTGAGCGGGGTTACTCTTTCTATATTGTTATTTCTACTCTATAGCAATTGTTAGAAATAACTAAAAAGCCTTCCTATTGAGGGGAAAAAGATAGTACTTAAATGGAATGCTTTGGTTCTTATGAAAAAAAGAAGAAAAAAAAAAAGACTTCCAAAAGTTATAGTTTCTTTCAACTCTGGTTCTTTGAACTAGCTATAAAACTGTAGGAAATTTACCACTTCAGTTTTTTCCAAATAGATCAGAATGGGCCAGTGAGAAGAGTTTATTTTTAAGTCCTGTTTAAGCAGTAAAGGAGAAAGTACTCCTTTACTGCGTAAAACAAGAGGTCTAGAAACCTTTTAGTTGATACTAAATTTTTGTCTCTGAAGAGGATTAGAAGTGGTTAATATTGTCTGTCAACAAAAGGTGAGTTGTTATCTATGAATTAGATAATGGAGAATCAATTACTTATCTCATCCAAGAGGTTTTAAAATTAGCTTGTTTCTTCTTCTTGTTTACCAAACAGTGGACATCATATAGCTTTCTAAAGTGCTTTAATTCTATCTCTAGCAGTAACTTACCAAAGTAATGTTTGTATGTATTTCTAGAACCGGCTTAAAACAGATAATATTCTAATTATTTATTGGTTTTAGTAAAGTTAAGTTTCTAAGTTTGGTCATAGAAGTCTGTAATGTATCATGTAATTGTCAGCAAGTTGAACTATAGGAGAATACTAAAAGATTTAATCTTTAACAGGAAAAAGAACATCAGGAACATGTTTACTTTCCAATATTCCTCACACGCCCCCGCCCCTCTGCCCCCCACCGCTCCCCGCCCGGCCCCCCCCCCCCCCCCCCCCAGTCCCCAGTAGTTTGTGGCACAGACTCTGTTTTATTCCTGTGTCTATGACCCTGCAGTATAACTGTTGACTCACTTCTGGGTATAGGAGGAAAGGCACAGTGAGCATACTGTTACATAAGACAGGCACAGGGAACTTGGGCTACATATGATACCTGGGGCTGGGAATAGCAGTACTTTTTGGGCTCCGAAGGCAGCATCCACTGGAGTGTGAACAAGGTTTTTGGTAGCATTGCAGCAATTGCTGTTTGTGTATATAGGTTATTTATAGTACTGTTTGAATAGAATACTGATGTAGGTAAAATATAGCAAAAGAAAAGGATACTGGAGTAGTTTACATCCTACTTTCTGAATGATTTACCTGTGTATAGTGGCCAAAAGTTAAACTGAAGCAGGTTATTTGGCTCATTAAGAAGAATGGGAATTACATACATTTTGTTTGTTTGTTTTGTTTTCTTTAAAAAATTAAATAGTGGGCATAGGCAGAAGGGAAGTCACTATACAGAAATAGCAGGGGCAAGGATTTGGAATGGAAATTAACAGATTGCATACTCTTATCATTTATAGTTTTCCTTAGAGTGCTTTTTCCTCTTCCCCAGAGTATTTTCACTAAATACTCTGATTTTCTTGCTTCTACACAAAATCCAATTCTTGATGCCAGATGCTGTGATTGGGAAGTCAGAAAGTTATCTGAAGCTTTTTTCTTTTTTAAAACTTGAATGTGTATACAGAATGATGTTGTTTAGTTGCAAAATTGGGTCTGACTCTTTTACGACTCCATAGACTATAGCCTGCCAGGCTTTTCTGTCCATTGGATTTCCTAGACAAGGGTACTTAAGTGGGTTGCCGTTTCCTTCTCCAGGGGGTCTTCCCAACCCAGGGATCAAACCCACATCGCCTCCAGTGGCAGGTGGGTCCTTTACCACTGAGCCACCAGGGAAGCCCAAACATGTCTTAAAAACAAGTTTGATATTTTCTAATATTACTATATTTATTCTTCTCCCTTCTTTTTCTTGCTATAAAGTATCCAGATGATAAATGAGCTTTAACATGCTTATAGTTCACCTGGCATAAATTTTAGCATCTTGAATCAGTAGACATTGCTGAAATGCCCCTTAGCTATGAAATTCAGACTTCAGGAGATTAAGGGTTTTTGTTGTTGTTAGGAATTATGAATTAGTTTCAAACATGTAGAATCTTAAGCTACCTGAATGGCAGAGGTTCTAGGAAACACCTTACAACCGTTTCTTCATGGAGACTCAGTATTTTTTGTAGTATGTCTCCCAATTTGGCAAATAGTTGGAGTTTCCCTCTAAAGAGAATATAAAGCTTTCTGCTAAGTTTATCTGTTAGTAAATTTGCAGTACTCATTAAGTAATTGAATTAATAAATTTGGGGTCTAGACTATATTTACCTTGTGATTTTGTGCTTCTGGTATTCTGGTACACATACCCAAGTTGTACAGAAATGTATGTCAGCATGCCAAACACAGTATGTGGCTCATAGTGGCTGCTCTACATTTGTTCGCTGTTTCCCTTTTTTAAAAAAAATACTACATGATCCCCTTGGAATAAGATGATAAATTAGTTACCAAGGAATCATTGGGTAGGAAATATTATAAATTATTAAGAATAAATTTACTAGAACTTACAGTTAAAGTTCTTCCTATTATGTCTGTTTTGCAGTATGATTTGAGAAACATAATATATAGGTATATGCCTTGCTCTAGTTCAAGTTCTTTTTCTAGTCTTAATAGGTATTAATCATTCAGAACTATTACTCTCATACATCTTGGTCCCTATAGTTTTCTACCTTTCTGATCTTTTAGTCACTAAACAATTTTGCAATATATATATATATACACACACACCTCTTTAGGTTTCATCCATAAAATAAAATGATTGGATTAGAATGCTGTCTTCAGGTCCCTTTCAATGCAAAGTGTAAATTACCACTTTAGTAGATTGTTGTATACTTCGTCTCAGTATGTGATGTACTTACCATTGAAAAGGGACTAAAAGCCTTCTAAAATGTATATAATTGTAAACTTACATGAGTCATTCCCATATCGTGCAGTCTTCTACATCTGTTTATTCTCATTCTGAAAAGAGCTGTTCTTTCCTTTTGGCTTGAGTTTTTCTGTTTTTTTCTGTTGTTGTTGTTTGTAATAGTGTATACTCAGCCTCAGGATTATGCAGACCACAAATGACGGTTCCTTTTCATTTGTTTACCTGCTTAGTTCCTTGTTTGCTATAGTGAACAGTATACCTCAAAAAGCTTTATCAACACTAATGACACAAATGATCTTGCCTGTTTTTTTGTATTGTTCTTTGAGGGACAGTGTGGTCTAAAGTATTCTTACCTTCCTGACAGTTAACTTTGGATGAACTTATGAACAGCATGAAAGTGTTCTTCAAAATTACAGAACCACAGTGATTTGAAATCGGTGTTCACTATTACCTAGTGTTAATATTAGAATAACTGATATATAAGATGAACAAAATAGGTATTTTTAAATTGAAATTTAAATGAAGTAATAATAGCAGATTTTTCCTCTTCCTAAAAAGTAGTGTATTTAACTAGCAGATAATAACTTGGTTATTTTAAATTGAAGTTTATGGTTTATTAATTATAATAAAATTTATACTTATAAAATAGACCAGTTTACTAATATAAATATATATTTATGTGTATGGTGTGAACATATGTCTGATTGTGTTTTAAAACAGATATGACCACATTCTGAAGTGGGAACTCTTTCAGCTGGCTGACCTGGACACATACCAGGGAATGCTAAAGTTGCTTTTCATGAAAGAACTGGAACAGATTGTTAAAATGTATGAAGCCTACAGACAGGCTCTTCTCACGGAGTTGGAAAATCGTAAACAGAGACAGCAGTGGTATGCCCAGCAACATGGCAAGAATTTTTAAGTTAATTTTTTAAAAACAAAATTTAAGTTTTATAAGGGCTTTAAAATATTTTCACAGATTAAAAAACTGCAAATACTTTGGTTAATAAAGGCAGCTTACTTTTTGGAAATTATAAAATTCTAATTTTACATGTATTTTGTTATTAAAAATATTATTTTATTGAGAAAAAAATGAGTTTATCATTTTAAGGGCCAACAGTGACACTCTAAATGCTGTATATCTGAAAACTGCTTTGCATATTCTTGATGGAGACAAATGTCATTTAATCAGATATTAAATAGGAAATGATCATTGGTAAACTGTCACAGTAGTAGTACCTTTCTTTAAAAAACAGAGAAAGAGATAACGTATGCAGTATTTAAAAAGCGTTTACTGCTGTAGTGGGGAATATTGTCTGGAATTGGATGGTTTAAATATTACCATGTGTAGTTCAAAACAAAACGACTTGAAACCTTTATTGTGATACATTTTTATATATAATATATAGGGTTACTCCTCCTCCCTGCCCCCAAATGTAAAGAACTGTTTTAAAACATGTTGGAAAGTATTTTTTTGGTGTTGAAAGGGTGAAGGGCCTATAACATTTCAGGAATAAATTTAGGTAAAAGGCTCCAGCCTGTGTGGGAACGTTGTGTACAGTACTCAAGGGTTGCTAACGTTACTTCCTTCCTTTGGGCCAGGGCTCTTATGGCATTTAGCAACATGGTTCTGATGAGACTGAGGTCACTTCCCAACAGCACGGCACGTTGCCATCCTAAACGACTGGGTTGAGCTGCCAAAAATGACAATCAGGGATTCATTAAGAAATCTTGGTCATTAAATTGACTTTATGTATTTTTTATCTTCCAAGTTTGTCACAGAAGTTTAAAACCTGGCATTTTCCTCCCAACTTATTTTCCTTTTGATTTAGTAGTTATTAAGACACTGTTCATAACTAGCACAGTACATTTGACTGCAGGCAAATTTATGGCACAACTAGCCTATAAATCTCTACAATTCTGTGAATTTCAGCACTTGCTGAAATAGCTGTTCAGTTATATTTACATGTGTTGTAAATATGTAAATAATTTTTTAGTTTAGGTAATCTTTCAAAATATAAAGTACTCCTAGTTAGATATCGGTGAATATGAGCTATTGATAAAATGTTGAAAATGTTAGTTGTTTGATTTTATATAACAAGCTTATTAAATATATTTTTGTGGAAACTAAATGTGTTGCATTTGAGTCCATGTTTATACATAATGCTTATAAATATTCTACTTTTCCATTCAGCAGGCCTATAGGCAAAGGAAGCAGAATGAAAGGGGTATCCAAAATGAAAATAGATCAGTGGAATTTTATCAATAGGAAAAGTTATTTCACAGGCCATGTGATCAAACTTAGCTAAGATGTGAGCTTATATATCTTATGAACTCTAACATACTTTTCCATCTTAATCATTGTTTACTCTTTACTTAATATTACCATTTCATTTAACTAAAGCTTAGCTATTTGTAAGAAAGTTATAAATTACTCTGTTTTAGAGCTCCCAGATAAGAGGCATTACTTTTTTTTTTTTTTCATTACTGCACATTTTTATCCTCTAAAAAGTATGCTCAATGAAATTCCACTACAGATTTTAGTAATTAGAAATACAATATAGAATCACTGGTTTAAAAGAACTGGAAGGTACCTAAAAGGGATCAGCATACATATGTTAAAATGAAAAGCTAAATCTGTAATGGTGTCAATATTAAAGAAAATGCATTTTGAATTTAAAAAAGAGATAGAAACTTTCCTGTTCTGTATCAGCACCTCCCAAACATTTCCAAATTCAGTTGTTTTTAATCTTAGGAACCAGAGTAAACTTTAATAATAGTTCACATGTTAAAAGAATAAACCTATGATGAATACATATCTTTGTGTACCAAATGAAAAAATATACAATGCAGTGAAACTCAAATACATATACAAAGTGATTTTTTTGTGCATTTTTGATCAAGAGGTTTATATTCTATATTAAACAATAATATAAAAGAAGCAATATATAGTTTCTGATAAAGCAACTGAAAAGCTCTCTTAGATGTCTTTTATAATAAAAGCTAATGGTATATGTAAGATGGTATAGGTTGAATCAAGCCTATTGAGCTATGTTTTAACAAATGCCTATGTGAAATAATTTAAAAATTCTTCTGTAGAAATTAAATGAGCATATCTAAATGTGGAGTAATATTACTACATGGTTTAACTATAACCCAGTAGTAGTATTTAGTAAATTCAAGCAGAACACATGTACTGTTATCTTAAATAGACAAATTCTTTAAATTATAATAGCATATTTGAAGACAAAATCAAGAAACTATACATGTTAACAAATGATATAACCATGCATACATATATCTGCTTATTAAACACTGAAGCAAAAGAACTAAGCTGCTGTGCACTCGTCATAGGTGCCTGGTATGTTACTCTGTTCTGATGGAAGCACTTTGTATGTTTGCATGGAAACATAAAACAATATTTAATTGACAATTTGGTCATGCACCTGTATTTTTTAAATTTGGGGTTACATTTTCTTCTTTTCTGATTGTTCAGTAGATTCTGACTTTGGTGCAGGAAACGCTTGATGATACAGATGTCTGTGGGTTGCTGCCGCACTGTAAAGCTTGTATAAAGCCTAGAAATAAAATAAGACTATTTTAAAAAATGATAAAACATTTTTTTAAATACACAGATAAAAACTTTTTCCTTTTGTTGTAATTTATGGTACTATATAAAATTCAGCATGCTAAATTTGGAATCCTTAGTAATCTGTATAACATATATACTAATAACTAGGATCTCAGCAGCCAAAAGTATTTTCAACTCTCCAGTGTGTTGATATTACTACTTCTGTGGGTTGATCTCTATGGTAAATGTTCTGTCCTCAGACTGCATTTTCTTTTACCATTCCCACCTTTTGGATCAGAGCTTCCTAACCCACTGTGCCCCACGGATGTGGAAAACTCATATTGTGAATATTATTAGTTTTAGAGGAATTATAGGAGCTTATAACTTGTGATTGCCAATAGCAAATTTATTACACACAGGTAGAACACTTGCTATTGGACCTTCCTGATAGGTTTTTCAGAAAGGGACCACTTTTTATTCTCCATAATTTTCTGATATGGTCGTGCAAATAAGCACATTTCTTACCCCTTCCCCACCACATGGGCTTTCTCAAATATGCTCTCTTTCCTTGCTTCCACTAATCAGTTCATAGCTTACAAAACCTTTATTCAGAAACATTACCTTAGAAAGTCTTTATTAAAGCTACCTGTCGTTGTTATTTGTCTGTGTAACAGTGAATCATAGAAATGTTTACATACTGCTTTCTGAAGTGTCCATAAATATTTTTATGTTTTTTTTAACCCCTCAGCTAGTGTCTAAAATTCATTACCTCCTCTGACTTTCACATAATGAACACTCAGTTAAGACCAATTTATCTGATGTAATTCTAGAGTATTTAAAAAGTCTGAGTATTTTTAAAGACTGGATAAAAGCTTGATATCCTTAAACAGAATTTCCAGGAAATTCCATTCATTTTTATCTTTTTGAGTCTATATGGCTATTTTCTTAAGTCTGAATTATACCATGATCAATTTACAAATGCATACTGGTACAACCTTAGTTCTATTCTGATTCTAATACATTCAGTTTAATCCATGTTTTCTTAAAAGTTCCTATTTTTTCTTAAGATTTGATTTACAAAGTTGAAATTTATTTTTACTGTTTTAGTAAATTCATTTTACTGAATTCTACATAAAATAATTGCTTATTGACTTATAAATATTAAATATATACTTGGTATCTGATTGGCAGACATAATCTAGTTATATATAAAACAGCAGAAACCAAGGAAAGAATTATGTACTGTCACTGTAGTTGCTGAAGATCAATTTTGCTTTCTGAAAGTAATGACCTAAATGATTTCACAGAAATAACTTTTCTTATGTGAAAATGATTCCTTCTTAGAAACTTGGATTCTTCCTCAGATACAGACTTTCTACACATGTGCAGTGGGAGAAATGAACACTAATTTACATGTCAGGTCCAAGGTATGCCAAGAAAGTTAGTTATACTACACACTGGCCTGAAACCTGCTTAAGGTGGTACAGATAACTCATTCAGAAGCCAAAGTTGAAAATCACTTCTAAAGGTTGTAGCTCCATTGACTCTCCATTAGTTAAGTTTCCTCAAGATTTTCATAACTACTTGTTTCACTCCGCAGTAGAACAAAATGTCCAATGTTAGAGCTTAAGATTTTTGAAAATTTCTAAACATTCAGAAATAAAATATTCATGATAATCAATTCTTGTGTTTCATATGCAGATAAAATAATATGTTCAGAGTAAATCAAATATTTTAAAACTTATCTACATTGAGACATCCTTTAATGACTAGGTGGTTTGTAAAATAAGACAATCATAATGTTTATAAATATACGAGTAGCTGTTAATTTAAGAAAGATTTAACTTACCTCATTTGTACTTCCCTGTGGTAAAGGCAGATTAAAGGGGAGAAAAGAGAAGTATATATCCTGCTTCATTAATAGCACTATGATAATCAACCTTATTTATATTAGTAATTTGTGAGCATTTAAGAACAAATACACCTTGAGGGAGGGGACATGTGTATACCTACAGCTGATTCATGTTGATGTATGGCAGAACCCAACGCAACTTGGTAAAGCAGTTACTTCCAGTTAAAAATATTTAGAACATATACCCCTGCAGACTTCTTTGATTTAGATTACATATTTAATCAGAATCCTCTGAAGAACCCACTTCTATATTCATCACAGGTTTCAGCACCATATTCTAGGAGGGCTTTGGGATTTACCTCAAATAGCCCCTCTTCATCTTTTGAGGTTGAGGGGCTTTTTGAGCCAGTGGCTCAGAGGATACAATTTTAATTAATTCTTTTCCAGTAGTGCTACCATTTATCAGTATATATCTCACCCAGATTCTTCAAAGACACACAGCAAATCCATCAGTTACAATTTGGTTTTAAAGAGTATAAACATACTCAATGCTGAGAGAACTGTAGCTATTACTTGCTACCTGCAGACCATAAATATTCACAAGTCTTAACTCCAAAATTTTATTAAAATCTCAACTTTAGTTTCACTAAATTCCCCGAAATTTTCATGCGGTAATTGAAGACACTTCCAGGATGAAAGGTGAGATGATTTTTATTCTGGCATGTTTATAATTGTTTCCCCTGTCCATAATCAATTATTTGAATAGCAGACCATGGTGACCCTGGGTTGGTTAGTTGGACCATAAAGGACACCTGACCCAGAAGCAGCTGATCCAGAGGTTGACCTGGACTCATTTTAGGGCCTGGTACAAATGAATAGTTCAAAGAGACAATCTGAAGTAATCAGATACTGTGTTGAGGGGTTTTACTAAAAGAGACAGTGATACGACTTCAGATGGACATTTATATATGCTCCTAACAATGGTTCTATGAAGGCCTACAAGACCTTCTAGAACTAACACCCAAAAAAGATATCCTCTTCATAATAAGGAGCTGGAATGCAAAAGTAGGAAGTCAAGAGCTACCTGGAGTTACAGGCAAATTTGGCCTTGGAGTACAAAACGAAGCAGGTCAATATACAAAACAAAGCAGGTCATAGACTAACAGTTTTGTCAAGAGAATGAATGCACTGGTCACAGCAAAAACCCTCTTCCAACAACACAAGAGAAGACTGTACACATGGACATCACCAGATGGTCAACACCAAAATCAGACTGATTATATTCTTTGCAGCCAAAGATGGGAGAAACTCTATACAGTCAGCAAAAACAAGACTGGGAGCTGACTGTGGCTCAGACCAGGAACTCCTTATTGCCAAATTCAGACGTAAATTGAAGAAAGTAGGGAAAACCACTAGACCATTCAGGTATGACCTAAATCAAATCCCCTAAAATTATACAGTGGAAGTGACAAATAGATTCAAGGGACTGGATCTGATAGAGTGCCTGAAGAACTATAGACAGAGGATCGTGACATTGTACAGGAGGCAGTAATCAAGACCATCCCCAAGAAGAAATGCAAAAAGGCAAAATGGTTGTCTGACGAGGCCTCACAAATAGCTGAGAAAAGAAGAGAAGTGAAAGGCAAAGGAGAAAAGGAAAGATACAGCCCTTTGAGTGCAGATTTCCAAAGAACAGCAAGGAGTGATAAGAAAGCCTTCCTCAGTGATCAATCCAAAAAAAAAAAATAGAGGAAAACAACAAAATGGGAAAGATCTTGTCAAGAAAATTAGACATACCAAGGGAACATTTCATGCAAAGATGAGCACAATAAAGGATAGAAATGGTAGGGACCTAACAGAAGCAGAAGATATTAAGAAGAGGTGGCAAGAATACACAGAAGAACTATACAAAAAAGATTTTCATGACCCAGATAACCACAATGGTGTGATCACTCACCTAGAGCCAGACATCCTGGAATGCGACGTCAAGTGAGCCTTAGGGAGCATCACCGTGAACAAAGCTAGTGGAGGTGATGGAATTCCAGTTGAGCTATTTCAATCTATGATGCTGTGAAACTGCTGCACTCAATATGCCAGCAAATCGGTAAAACTCAGCAGTGGCCATAGGACTGGAAAAGGTCAGTTTTCATTCCAGTCCCAAAGAAAGGGAATGTCAAAGAATGTTCCAACTACTGCATTATTGCACTCATCTCACACACTAGCAAAGTAATGCTCAAAATTCTCCAAGTCAGGCTACAACAGTATATGAACCGTGAACTTCCAGATGTTCAAGCTGGTTTTAGAAAAGGCAAAAGAACCAGAGATCAAATTGCGAACATCTGTTGGATCATCGAAAAAGCAAGAGTGTTCCAGAAAAACACCTACCTTTGCTTTATTGACTACACCAAAGCCTTTGACTGTGTGGATCACAACAAACTGTGGGAAATTCTTAAAGAGATGGGAATACCAGACCACCTCACCTGCCTCCCCAGAAATCTGTATGCAGATCAAGAAGCAACAGTTAGAACTGGACATGGAGCAACAGGCTGGTTCCAAATTGGGACAGGAGTACGTCAAGGCTGTATATTGTCACCCTGCTTATTTAACTTATATGCAGAGTACATCATGCAAAAAGGCAGGCTGGATGAGCACAAGTTGGAATCAAGATAGCTGGGAGAAATATCAATAACCTCAGATATGCAGATGACAGCACCCTTATGGCAGAAAGCAAAGAACTAAAGAGCCTCTTGATGAAAGTGAAAGAGGACAGTGAAAAAGTTGGCTTAAAAGTCAACATTCAGAAAACTAAGATCATGGCATCTGGTCCCATCACTTCATGGCAAACGAATGGTGAAGCAATGGAAACAGTGACAGAATTTATTTTGGGGGGCTCCAAAATCACTGCAGATGGTGAATGCAGCCATGAAATTAAAAGACACTTGCTCCTTGGAAGAAAAGCTATGACCAACCTAGACAGCATATTAAAAAGCAGAGACATTACCAACAAAGGTCCGTCTCGTCAAGGCTATGGTTTTTCCAGTGGTCATGTATGGATGTGAGAGTTGGACTATAAAGAAAGCTGAGCACCGAAGAATTGATGCTTTTTAATTGTGGTGTTGGAGAAGACTCTTGAAAGTCCCTTAGACTGCAAGGAGATCCAACCAGTCCATCCTAAAGGAGATCAGTCCTGAATATTCATTGGAAGGACTGATGCTGAAGCTGAAACTCCAATACTTTGGCCACCTGATGGGAAGAACCAACTCACTGGAAAAGACCTTGATTCTGGGCAAGATTGAAGGCAGGGGGAGAAGGCGACGACAGAGGATGAGATGGTTGGATGGCATCCCCAACATGATGGACATGAGTTTGAGTAGGCTCTGGGAGTTGGTGAGGGACAGGGAAGCCTGGTGTGCTTAAGTCCATGGGGTCGCAAAGAGTCTGACACAACGGAGCGACTGAAGTGAACTGAACAAAACCAAGGGCTTCCCTGGTAGCTCAGCTGGTAAACAATCCACCTGAAATGCAGGAGAGCCCGGTTTGATTCCTGGGTCAGAAAGATCCCCTGGAGAAGGGATAGGCTACCCACTCCAGTACCCTTGGGCTTTCCTAGTGGCTCCTACCCACTCCTCCTACAGTGAAGGAGATGTAGGTTCAGTCCCTGGGTTGAGAAGATCCCCTGGAGGAGGGCATGGCAACCCATTCCAGTATTCTTGCCTGGAGAATCCCCACGGACAGAGGAGCCTGGTGGGCTGCAGTCCGTGGGGTCGCAAAGAGCTGGACATGGCTGAGCAACCAAGCGCAGCACAACAAAACCAATGAGAGTCAAATGGCAGGTCTCACGTGTGATGTCATCAACAAATAACCGAGCCACAGTCAGCTAAATAAAAACTCAACTGTGTTTTCTCTCCACTTTAGGGATAAGAAAAACACTACCTAATCCATGTATTTTTGAAAAGCAGTGAGATGTTGACTGGAAAACTATTTCTATAGTTTGTATCTGGCCATCTTGACAAACTCTATATAAAATTCTTAAAGTCATGTTTACCTCTATATTTGCAATATCTAACATAGTGTCTGGAACACAGGTAGCATTCAAATAGGTGCTGCATTTAGTTAAAGAGAATTCAGTGTTCCTACCTGGTCCCACAAGGCTGCAGCCACTTGGTCTATTACAGCTCCCAGCTCTCGGTATTCTCCAGAGTACCGGATGTATGCCCAGGTGCACAGGGTGATAAGGGTCAGTCCCATTATCATATTGCATAGGCTAGCTATGATGTCCAAACCAATGAATCCAGTCACACCAGCAATCACATATGTGATAAAGATGACAACAAACAGTGTGGCTGGGGTACGAGCTGCATGGAAGATATTTTTGCTATCATTGTGCTTGATATACTGGATGTAGAGTTCATCTATTTCAGTCTCCAACTGTTGCAAGTAACGGCGGCTAAATTCCTCCCCGCCCATCTTCTTCACCCCTCGAAATAGCTTCACAGATTCTTCCTTAAGCTCCAGATGTTTGGTCTGCAGGTCATTAGGGGCCAGAAATGGTTTGTCACCGCCACAGATCTGTATTGAATAGGAAGTATTATTTATGCAGTGCACAGTAAAACTAGCAACTGAATCACAATTTTGCACTTAAGCTGAATCTGTTAGAACACATTAATAATGAGAAGGAGCCTACATTTTATTTTGTCAACCCACATCTTTCCACATTTCATTTCTATCAGGGGAGACTATAGGTGGGACTGGTAACTTTATAGGTGAAATATTAAAGCCTTAATTTTTATTCTCAACACAGATTGGAATATCCATTACTTAGTCCAATTTCCTCAAGGTGAAAATGTTTCACTGATTTTTGTTTGGAGTCCATTCAGTATTTTCTTCAAGAGACTAAATGGAAACACGTTAAATGTTCATGGACCACTTATTCAACTTTTTTTTCAAAAGTTACAAGAGAAATCTCAATTACCTATATAGTTAACTTCGGTTGAGATTTAAATATACATAGGAGACTCTCCATTTCCCCTTTAATTATGTCATAAACACCAGACCATATACTATATTTCCCTTGATTCCAAGGCTCTACCAATCTGAGGCGCAATTTTGATTTTATAACATTTTCAGTGGAAAGAAAACTCATCACATTAATAGATATACACAATAATCATTAGATGCTTCCTAATTTAGAATGTTACTAGTAAAAAGAGGAAATACAGTACTTAGAAATATTGGCCCTTGTGGTTTATTTTTTTCTAACAGGTTTTTATACTTAAGATAGAAACTGGACTTGTGGAATATGGGGAGGTATAGTGGAGAGGGTATCATGTTATTTTAGCTACTTTAGATCTTATAAATAGTGGGAAAATCTGTATTCTTCCACCCCCACAATGGGAACTTTAAAAAGAAATATAGAGAGAATTCATTTAAAATACATTTAAATTTTGCACATCATGTTCTCTTGATTTGTGATTAAAGTACTTTAGGAATACAATAAAAAGAAATGTGATACACATAGGCTGAGAAAGTATAAGTCAGAGCCACTTCTGCATGTGTATACAGTGTAACGTGGAAGAAGAAAAGAATGAGTTCATGGAAGAAATACTGATTTTATTTAAAATGTGAGTTAAAATATTCTTACCTCTTCCATTTTTTTATTGTATGTATCCTTGGCAGTTGCCACGGCTGCTAAATTATTAGCTTCTGCTGTGGCCTTTGGACAAAGTACAAAGTATGATGTAAAATGGAATTCATATTAAACTTCCACATATATACACACAATGTGCAAGAAATATGCAAGAACTCAACGTCACCAGATAATTTAAAAAGTGCTGAAATACTTCTGTATCTTTTAAAATTAGTAAAATTAAAATTTCAAAATGTATAAAATATAGCTTACTCAATAAACCATAGTTCGAAAATGAATTTTCATTTGGAAGACTATTCATCTAAAAAATATTTTTAAGCCTTTCGCCAAATGTGTGTGTGTGGGAGAATCTATAAATCCAGACACATGGGAAGTAATATATACATTTTTTTTTTTTTTAATATATACATTTTATATATCCTAATGGGCTTCCCAGGCAGCACTAGTGGTAAGGAACCTGCCTGCCAGTGCAGGTAGACATAAGAGACACAGGTTTGATCCCTGTGTCAGGAAGATCCCCCTGAGGAGGGCATAGCAACCCACTCTGGTATTCTTGCCTGGAGAATCTCATGGACAGAGAAGCCTGGCAGGCTGCAGTCCACAGGGTCACACAGAGGTGGACACGACTGAAGCAACTTAGCACGCATGTTCTCATACATAAATATATGTCAACTTTAAAGATTACTATTGATAGAACAATGTATCACTGATAACATAAAGGAAACATTAAGATTCAGAAATTTAAAAAGTATGGGAAAAGTGAGTTTTTCCTTTCTTGAATGTTTATTTGTAGAGGCTACTTGTTTAAAACCTGGACCTACTTTTCTTGTCACTCCTATGAATCTAAACCACAGTATGAGTCTTTTCTAAACAAATTTAGTACAAAGAGAATGAAGACTCTCTTGCATCTCAGCACAAGTGAGGGTGCTATATGTGTATGTGAAAGTGATTAGATGAATCATTTGCACAAGTGAGTAGTTATTAGAAAAATAATCTGATATATCACTCCATCCATTATTTTTATATGGTGATTTCTGACAGCCAGATTGGAGCATATCTTTAACTTAGCTTTAGTGATAGAATGTTTTAGAATGTCAAGACTCCTTATGAATAAATACCTGTAACATGGATTTGGGATGTGGTAATTCTTCACCTTGATAGATCTTTATATAAGCCTAAAAAATAGGAAAGAAAAACTCATGTTCAAGTAATTCCGTTCAATATCTATGTTAAATTGTATTCTGAGGTCTAAGGTCTTAACAATTCAAAAAAATTAGATCTTGACAGTTTCAGGAAATATTATCTTTCTCATACTTTTAATTCCCTCTTAATAGTTCTTGTTCCCTTTTCCTGAAAAGTCTTTTGCACACATTTGCCAATCTCAGTCTTCGCAAAGGCTTACCTACCTTACCTCCTTTAAAACTTTCTCAGATTCCTCTGCTAGGAGTAATATTTTCAGTTACCCACAGAAATCTGTACCTGCTGCTGCCTCAAGCTTTATGGAACAGATCTGTTCAAGGGCCCTGAGTCTCCTACTAAAATTCTACACTCCTCCACAGTGTTTTATGCACAGCAAGAATTCAAATTTTAGACAACCTGTCACTTTTTGCTGACAGTGGTGAAGATACAAAGAAGGTATACAACCACATTTGAAATGACAAAACATCAATTTAAAAAACTGTTATTTTAGCCCTAGAGCATCAATCCAAAAAGCAGATTGATAACTGAAATCCACTATATATGTGCATTGGTTTAAAAAATGTATTTGGGGCTATCTGAGGTAAACAGGTAAATGCAAATTTAAAATATTTCCATTTCAAATTGGCCCTTGGTGCAGAAAGCAGGAAATGTGGAAGAATTTTCTCCAGCAGGAAGCAAAGTATAATCCATTACGGAAAATCTTGAGAATGAAGGTAAAATTAAGTATAGGTCATAAGTGAAGCCTTTGTGATCCTGGGAAACACCTCCTCCCCCTAAAAAGAAGCAAGACTTTTCCAACTCCTAGATACATTTCTGTTTCGAAATATATTCCCCTCAAGATAAAAGGTTGACAGTAAAGTTACCTCAAGTTTTCTCAAAAAATAATTTCAGAAAGCAAGCTCCTCTTGAGAGTCTAATAATTTTTTAAATCATTTGTATATATTCCTCATACCTTTGTCCCCTCATATTATATGGAGTCTATAATTTTCTGTTGTTTTAGGAAGGAACTGCATTCCCAAACATGTCAAATCTAAATACTCACAAGTGCTCTAGAAATGAGAATGATACCTTGAAGTACTCTACCAGACCTCGGCAGGTGATTTTGTTCCCATTGATCTCTTTAATGTCTAGGCTCTCAGGACTAAGCAGCCAAGGAATGAGGATTTTCAAGTTTTTGATGAATTCATCATCTATTTCTAAAGTAAAAGAAAATTCATCATTATTTAAAAATTTTTAAAGTCTTTCATGGAATACCATAAAACATCCGGTAATTACCTCTATTTTTCCCCCAGTGATAAAGCTATCACTCACCTTCTGATCATCTAAATTACTCCTGAAACCCACTTTTCTCAGGGTGAACTATACTCCTTGCCCAACTCCTATTGCTAGTCTTTCTCATCTCCACTCCAATTACATATTTATTTTGTCTTTCACCTATAAAATAGCTTTCTTGATATTAAACAATACACAAATGTTTCACACCCTATTCACATAATGATGTCATGTATTCTGATGCCTTTAAGTCTTGTTCATGGTTTTATACAGAGAGTCATAAATGGAAGAAGGGCAGATATTTACTGTCTTATAAGATGTATTCCCTCCAGAAAGTATATCCGAAAGTTTTCTGTGTTTACTGTGCCAATCTTATGAAAAGTGTATAGAACTGTGTTAAGGTGTGTTAGCTAGTACTCAAGTTCAAAAATAAGTGAAATTAGGGCTTCCTCTACTAGTGAAACTCAGCAACACAAAATAAAACTGTAAGAAAAGCAATGGAGGCCTTTTAGCTAGCTGATCAGAAGTAGTCTGAGTTACTTAGTACAACTAATGGTGATTGCAGTCGTGAAATTAACAGATGTTTACCCCTTGGAAGGAAAGTTATGACCAACCTAGACAGCACATTAAAAAGCAGAGATATTACTTTGCCAATTAAGGTCCGTCTAGTCAAGGCTATGGTTTTTCCAGTAGTCATGTATGGCTGTGAGAGTTGGACTATAAAGAAAGCTGAGCACTGAAGAATTGATGCTTTTGAACTGTGGGGTTGGAGAAGACTCTTGAGAGTCCCTTGGACTACAAGGAGATCCAACCAGTCCATCCTAAAGGAGATCAGTCCTGGGTATTCATTGGAAGGACTGATGTTGAAGCTGAAACTCTAATACTTTGGCCACCTGATGTGAAGAGCTGACTCATTTGAAAAGACCCTGATGCTGGGAAAGATTGAGGGCAGCAGGAGAAGGAGACGACAGAAGATGAGATGGTTGGATGGCATCACTGACTCGATGGACATGGCTTTGGGTGGACACCAGGAGTTGGTGATGGACAGGGAGGCCTGGTGTGCTGCGGCTCATGGGGTTGCACAGAGTCAGACACGACTGAGTGACTGAACTGAACTGATTACACATAACCCATTTTATGGTATTAGGTTCAAGTTTAGCATTACAAATTTAGAAAGTAACACAGAAAACAGATATTCAGAGTAGTCTTTTGAACACAGCAATAATTTTTTAAATCATACGTAAAAAGCAGAGACTTGGTATATCCAGAGACTTGGTATCTAAGCAAATGCAGTAACTGCCTCTGATTTTTAAAAACCTGAATTTCAGCAGTCACTGGGTTTTCAGGCTTTGGGATTGGTGATTTCTAAGGTCTTAAGGATAAAGATTCAAACTTTATGATTGTGTTTTGCATATTCTCTGCTTGTTATTATGACCCCGGTATACACTGAAATACCAGTTTATATAAGAATTTATGGTTCTTTTCTTTTGCTTACTGTTTTGTGACATGTATGAGCATGATGTTGGAAATTCTTCCAACGTATCTTCCTTCATGTTTTGTACAGCTTTGAAATTTGTGTCGATATTTTATGAGGACTTGGACAGGAGTTTATTCAAATTTATTTTTCTGTTTGCATTGTACCAGTTTTTACTGGTAACTGTGCTCTGTATTTGGAGAAGGAAATGGCAACCCACTCCAGTATTCTTGCCTAGAGAATCCTGTGGACAGAGAAGCCTGGCGGGCTTGTCCATAGGGTCGCACAGAGTCGGACACAACTGAAGCGGCTTAGCATGCATGCGTGCATTGGAGAAGGAAATGGTGACCGACTCCAGTATTCTTGCCTGGAGAATCCCAGGGACAGAGAAGCCTGGTGAGCTGCAGTCTACAGGGTCGCTCAGAGTTGGACATGACTGAAGTGACTCAGCATATATGCATGTGCTCTGTATTATTATAGGTTTATTCAGATGTATTTATTATGGTGGTTTACTTCTTAGTTACCAATTTTCACTGAAATACTGGTATTTGTATTATATTATCATGTTCCTTTGTTGTGTTTTATTGCCTATTATATATCTGTATTCACTGATGCTAATAGGTTTCTTTTTTACTATGCAATTTTATGCTTTTTTCAACATTAGTAGAATAATGCTATATATCTAGAATATATGAATTCTTCTGGAATATCTGTATAAAACAAAGAAGGTTTCTCCTTCTAAAACCACTTTAAAATCACTTTCAAAACATGCAAATACTTAAATTCCATTCCTCCCTAAATTTCCTTGTAAAATTGTAATGGAATAAGATACACATTCTGGCACCAAGTCTATTAATTATCAAAGTAACCAGCACAGTATCACACATTTGGACAAATAATGTGTTCTGACAATAGCATTAGCCATATAACTTTGTTCTCACCAAAGTCAGGTATTCCAATTTTTGATTCAGAAAATATGAACAATATATTCATGACATACACAAGTGGGAGCTCTTGCTAACAATATTAGTGGAAGACAAGTAAATACATGATCCAGAACATCTGCAGACCAGTTCAGATCAATTTGTGGAGGTGTGCTCATCAGGCTTGGCTCACTGCAAATGTTCAGTAATATGTGTGACTGGATGATTATTCATGATGATGTTCTGTTTTCATCATTTCTTCAAGAATTTTTGTCACAAGAGTAAAACCTTGCTAGGAATTCAGGATCTAAGTCAAAGTAGTTATCTGTAACAATAATTGAGGACACGATACATGCTTTATAAGAATTCCACACGGCAGATGCACCTATGGTGTAGGGCTGCTGTGGAAACTAACCAAGATATTTTTTCAGGATCATTTGACTCTGACAAGTCATGAGAAATACATCTTTAAAAATAATAACCTTGCACTGGGGTTTGGCTATGCTTTCTGAAGTCTAACTGGAGCTGTTAAGGAAGCAGCTCCCCAATTTATGATGTGCTTACCTGGTCATTCTACAGGTGGTATTATAACACAGAACCACCTCATAAAAAGGTTAACTCCTTGTTAATTACAAGATTGGATTTGCTATATGAGGGGACATATTCAGTAGACACTTGCTAAGAATTGGTCAAATGCATCACGGATGAATGTGATTCAGTGCTTTTGGTCCTTTTGATTTCCTAAATGGGAAGTGATTAAACTAATAGCAATTAAATATAATCATAGTATTATAAGTTTTAAATAACACTGGAAATAGTGATAGGATAATAATTTTGATAATGTGGGGGACCTTGAACAAATAATAATTATAACAATTACTACTATTGATAAATGAGCTAGAAAATTATTTCTGTTAAGTGTATTGAAAGAGTATGTAAGAAACTATCATCAAAGAATTTCTGCACAACTGTTTATTCAAAGACGTTTCTTCCCCTGGAGGCAACCACTCAGATGACAGCCCTCTGGAGAACAGCTTGGCCAGAAGACAAGACATTCTGGATAGAAATAACACCATATTATAAGATTCAGGATGGGATGAAAAACTGATGTAGACAGCAGCCTCAAAACTTCCCAAGGAAACACTGAGGCAAACTAGAACATTTTGGCACACAGAGGGATTTAGCAGTAGTCTTGTAAAGCATCATTAAAATGGAACTTTTGACAGGCAACTGAAGCTGCCTTTCTTTTCTCTTTCCCTCAGGCTAGCCACTTTGGTAAACTTGCAACTCATGGGTAACTGTAAACCAATTCAGAGTCAATATATGTTTAGATTACGAGTAAAATGTGATAGAGAACAAATCTATTAAAAAGTTAGATTTATATTGGCATGATTTATGTTAAACTCTTTCCCTGAATTCTTTCACTGCAAAATGTATGTGTTAATTTAAGAACTGTAGCTGTGTACTACAGGAAAGGAACAGGCAGAGTACTTTTTTGTCCCAATAAAGGACTGTTGTTGAAGGCCTGCTCCTGCTCTGCCTGCTTTGGCCCTCCAACCCCAGAGAAGAAAGAAAGGCCTTGTGGGAGCCCTCTCTTTATTTAATTTATTCAAAACACATTGAAGCCATTAGGTCACTGCACAGTATCAAGAGGTCTGTGTGCTCACTGGTGGGTTGGAATTCATAAGTGACAGTGAAATTACAGGATCCTGGAATCCATGCATTAATGTGTGCCTACAGTTGTCTTTCTGTCATATAATGAAAAGACAATTTAAAACATGTATAAAAACAATTGTTGATGATTGAGAAATTCGGGATTCTATTTATGATATTAACTGCATGGTAAAAGAAAAGGTATCTGAGAGAAAACACTATGGATACATGGGGGAAAAAAATTGGTTTGCTTTTCGAACTTGCCAGTTCCACAAAACTGAACACAAGTTGTTCAGCTGTCATTTTTAAAAGTAATTTTAAAGTCCTTTGAGAACGGTGCTGCAAGGCTTGTTATGCCACTGTCTCATTACCCCTGGCACAATGCAGAAAGGCCAGAGTAAATTAAGCATATGTTTGAATTTAGTGGTGTACTCAATGCTAGGCTTACAAATAAAAAAGTCAGAAATGCCGTTGTACTGAGGTAGGAGTTAGATAGGCCTCCCCCAGGATAAAGCAATTGGGAGATTCATTCCCTACTGATGGAAACTCCCAAGTCAGGAATAGCAGGACAATTAAGGGAGGAGGCTGGGCCTTGCCCAGACCAGATATTTCTTGTTTGTGAAGTCAGGAGACCTCCCTGAACATATATGTGCAGAAAAGGTTAATGGCAGGAGAAAGGAGGAGCAATGTCAAGGGATGCTCTACCCAGATGCCTTTGCAGTAGGATCCACCTTCGGCTAAGAGATGCATTGCACACATGGAAGGATCCTGAGGTACACCAAAGATGGACTGTGAACTAGGCAAATCAAAATGACTGGCCAAAGGAAACTTGGAAGAAACGCCCCATAAAAGTAATTCAAAATGCCATGAGGGTGCGACTCAGGGACTCTCCCTCTGAGTCTGCTTGTGTGTCCATTCACACATACTGCACTTTTTTTCCCCTCTTTATAAATACTTTCCTTGTTTCACTACTTTCCGTCTTTGTGGGAATTCTTTTCTGCAAAGTCAAAGGGCCAGGGCCTTGTCACTGATCACTGGTCTAGTGGCTGGGATCTGGTGCTTTCACCACCACAATCCAGCCCAATCTCTGGCTGCGAATCCAAGCCCCACTCTAAACCGTTGCAGGCTGAGGCCATGTGAGATCAGTACTACCTTGGATTAACTGCAAAGCAAATATCTAAAGACCTAATGATTATGAGGAAGGATTAGCTTCTGCTTCTGCAGACTCCTGCCTCCATCTCCTGATGCCCCCTCCCTCCTTTTTTTAGACAGTTGAATTGCTTTGGAATCTTAAAACATTAGTCATATCTCTCTGTTTAAGAGATGATTACATACTATTACTTTGAAAAACACTTTGGGGCTTTTGTTTTTTTAAGAAATTAGTCCTCATCCAGATGATGCTTTCATTATTAGTGAAGTTTTTAATGATTTATAATTAAATTTTTCAGCAGCAGTTTGAAAGAGCTTCACTTCAACATTATGCAGTATTTTTTTTCTATCTCTAATCATAATAATACAAATATTCCAATAATATAGACTTCTATTTTCCCTTTTAATATAAATAAGGAAAATGTAAAAGGAAGATATTAAGGAGCATTTCTCAATGCAGAGGTGAGCAGGAACCTCTGAGAAAGGGTGAGGGTTACTACCCCCAGGTGAGTGCAGGATTTAGTCTGTTTTCTCTATGTACATATTCGGCACCCATAGAACCCCACAGTTCACCAAAGAGGTGCTCTAGCATGAGCTGGGGATTGTCCCCTGACAATTTCTAATCAGCAAACCCAGATCAGTGAATAAACTAAACTAGCAGCTATAAGCCCAGTGGATAAAATGACATCTTTGTAATCAGACTTAGTGACATAAATACATTCACTAAAAGACAGACAAACCTTTCAGTTTTCCATCAAAGTTTGGATTGGTAGCTACTTTTAGGCCAGGATGAGGTAGCAGAAAACAGGAAATTTTGGTGAAACAGGAATGGATGTGTTTTCGAACATTCTGTAGTTCTTCATGCTGGTTCCCTGAGACCTGTAGTAAATCATTCTGAAGTTTAAATGACTTTCAACACAAATTGAACTTCAAAAGAATTCTGTGGCATTTATATTTGCTATATCTGGTCACAATGATAAAAAATGACATGACAGGGCTGATACTAAAAGTTTTGGGTCAATTTGCCACATAGCCACATTTAAGTATAGCATACATATGGCATTATTACTATAATCAACAAATGTCTACTCTTACTCAGAAGAGCCTTCCCGTTTTTTAGTACAAATTAGTGGGATTTTACTCCAGCTAGTTCCTACAAATTCAAATTTTAATTCAAAGTACTCACAAAGACATGAGTAGATCATAAGATATTCCTACCTTCTTTTCAGGAAGGTACTCAAAGACAGCCTCTTGTCACTTGGTAGGTATACATTTAAATTCTAGAAAGACATCTGGATAGTTGGGTATTTACATACAAGCTAAATTGTCTCCTTTTCCCTATGTATTAGACAGTTAATAGTACAAATTATCCTAAAAATAACCATAGCCTTAAAAAGTAAGCTTAGAGATCCTGATTATCAAGATTTCTTTTTTTAATCTCCATTTTTTTTCTGATTACTCATTAGGTATTTTGGGGGATATCTGTTCAACTATTGAACTATCATGACATAGACAGTTAATAGCCTCCTCCTAATATCACATTCTGTGAACTACTAGCAAAATGTCCTAAGATTGACTTTGGGGATCTTAAAACTTAAATATTTTCTTAAATTGACTTTGAGCCTCTACTAAACATGAATCCAGATATTTGTACTGTCAATCTTCAACTGATTTAACTCTTCAAATTAAAGATTTTATCTTTAGGAATAAATCACTGTTTTATAGATAGCTACAAAATAACTCTTTTTCTGAATCATAATTATCAATAATATTTAAAACTGTAATTGACATTTTATTAAGTATCACTCTTAGTTTGTTCACAGAGATACTATGAAGGTCAAATGACATTGTGGCTATTGAGTATCTATTCAAGAAGTCACTTAACAAAAATAATTTTAGATCACTGTTGGGGAAATTTCATGCATCTAGACAGCTAACAAACCTTGAGGCGTTTTTCCAAGAATTTGGAGCCACCGTCAGATCCATATGAAAATTCGTATGGGAAGCTCCAGTCTCGAACGAGAAATATCAGACTCTAAGAGATAATAAGAAGAAAGGATTGATAAAGGAACTCTAAATTGCCTCCATCTGTTTTTTACTGAAATATATTAAATGATATTATTGCTATCTGAATAGTGTTCTTCTCCACATAAAGGAATTAAAAAGCAAACATAAAACCTAGGAAAGTTGTTTCTGAGCATTCACTCCTCTCTGAGATCATCCTACCTGTTTCCATGGAATGTGAATAGAAAGCTGCCCCCAAAATGACTGAAGTTACATAGTGCCATTCAGCCAGTTTGAGGCATCTCTGTCAGTTTTCAGGAAGCTTTTTATGAAGATTCAAGTTTTATTTGAGGAAAGTTTTCTCCTTCCATCTGTCTAAGTATTTTCCTCTATTACATCTGCCCCATTCTCTTCTTTGGGGGTTCTCATCATGCATACCTGGTAGGCAGAGGGGCAGGAATCCAGGTTTTGTGGGGCCTGAAAGTTACACAATCTGTGCGGGGGAGAGGGCTCAATAGGAAAAAGGTATAAAAATAGGCTAAAAAGTTGATATTTATTTACAATGAGAAAAATAACAAATTACAAATTTTAAAACACTGACAAATACCACAAACACATTTGTAAAAATACAGAAAAATAACTAACATACCTTTGTAATACTTTTTTCTCCCACTTTTTGACTGCAAATGCTTTGATCACTTCTTCACATGACAATTTTGAAATATTTTCTGTTAGAAAGCTAGTTCAGTCTTTCCTCTAACAAGGTCAAAATTTTTATTGTAAAAAATTTTTTTATTGTTAATAGTTTAGAAATATTTCAGCTTCACAACTTGTTATTTGTACTATCATTTCTTCTTCTGTTAAATAGAGATAATAAGGGAGCCAGCCTCACAGGACTACTAAATGAAATAGTATACAGAAGATATTTCGAACAGTACCTGGTACATAATGCTATGTTAGCTACTTGATTTGATTTTAATGGCCACATAGTATTTTAGCACATGGCTAGACCTAACTTATTTTGCATTCTCCTAGATGTTTTCCAGTTTTTCTAAGTACTATTCTAAGAAATGCATTGATAAACATCCCTGAAGCTGAGTATTTGTTTATATCCAGAAGGATTCTTATCAGGGACTGTGTTCCCCAAATTAGAACAATCATTAGAATCATTTGAGAGGCTTTTAGAAGTACAGAATTCTTGGGGCTCCCTCCACACCTACTGCAACCAAAGTTAAGAGCAGCTTTCCTTTATCAAGTGCCTATGGTAAGCCAAGCACAATACCAGTATCATACACATGATGTATTTCATGCACTCCTGCCCCAGGAGAAGTTATAATTTATTAGTTTGTCTTAAAAGAGAGATATAAAAGTCACCTGCACCCTCCAACCTGATGTTAATCAAGTAATTTTCTCAAAGCCACAAGGCCAGAGTGGAAGAGGTGGCATTTAAACTTGGGAAAACTCCTGCTGCACTGCCTCAAAATTAAGTATAGAACACATAGTTTACAATCTGACACATTAAAGCGTTCTTTAATAAGTTAGATTAAGTTATACTTCAATTTTAGTATCTGGAAAAATGCAGGAAGTTGAGAGGAAAATTAGAATATTTTACTGACATTAGCTATCTTTAAATGTCTAAGCGTTTACATCTCTGGGCTTCTAATCGAGCCTTTTAGTCTTGACCATTAAAATTGATACCGCTTTGAACTCTCTTTTAAGCTTTTCCATCCTTTCTTTCCCTTTACAGTTTATCTGTTGAAGAACCTACAAGTCTGACCTGGATAGATTTCCATAACCCAAACCTTGCTGACTGCAAGGGCAGTTCACAACGTGTTCTTTCGTCCTCTGAATTTCCTACAAATTGGCAACTGGATACAGTCTTGACCTGACTCCAGTTTTATTTTTTGGCAAGACTCTATGAAGCAGAGTGTTCTTTTATTAGGAGGCACATCGTATATGATTATTTCTCCTTTGGTGAAGTTATGTCATCTTTGCTTAACTGAAGCTCATTCTTCAGGAGATTTCTCATTAAGGGCTCATGGGAACAACATTCTTTGTATTCTTACATGCTAACAACATTTTGTGCCCTTGATAAGTGAAGGTCAATTTTGCTGGATATAAAATCCTTAGCTCACATCTTCTTTCCTTAAACAGGGACACGTCTTAGTTAGAATTATGGATATTTCTTGTTTCATTACAGTGTAAGTCCCCCCCGCCCCCGTGTGTGTGTGTGTGTGTGTGTGTGTGTGTGTGTGTGTGTGTGTGTGTGTTCTGTGGATTCTTGTGGCGAAAGGAGAGATTCCTGTGGAGCAGAGCATTTAAAAATATCCATATACACTATCTTTAAATAGTCCACTATCTTTAGATAGATGTTCATTCTTGTCAACATTTTTGTATGATAATTTGTATTTAGAACATTTCTACCTAAAACATGCACTTTGAAAATAGAGGTTAGATAAGAAGCAACTTTTGCAAAATAGAGGTTCATGAATCAGGATAAATGAAACCGACTATGTGGATTTGGCTATATTTTGTATTTTTCTTGGAAGAGTTTAGTCTCTTTTCTTGGTCTTTTTCACTGGGCATCTTCCCAAGTCAACAAAATGAGGACCACGTGTAGAATAGGATCAAAGATGAAGTCTTATTTTCTTAAATAAGTACTCTATATTCTATCTACCTCTAGTGTCAAATTCTCAGTTGCTTCCCTAATGCTCCCATCCAGTGCTGTGCTGGTATAAACTGGTTCCCCAACAACAACAGCATGCCTTGATTTGTGGCATGTGACAACTTCTGCTGTGCAAATGTGCCTACCATGGCTGATTCCAAGCTACTAACAGTTTAATAACTGGCTTATGTAACTCCTGAATATTTACTAGTTAGCTCTCAAAGTGGTATAAGCCAGCTACAGTACACCCACTGTCCCCATCCCCTCTTCAAATAATTCATATGCTTTACATTTATCCTGTATGGAATGCTATGAATTTCAGTCCTTATTTCAAAATCCATCCATTTTTCCCCACTGCTGCATTTTGATTTGTTCATACATATAGGTAGAGATTTAAAAAGTCAAGAATACAGATTACTCTTAACTTTCTCAGATAAAAATATCTGAAGTCATACTTTTTAAAAATAAATTAAATCCAGTCAGACAACTGGCGAAAATGATGGACCTATACTTTGCATATCCTTCAAGTGATCATAGGATGAAAATTATGAAAAACATTGTAACTTTTGTTTATTTTCCTTTGAAGACCATAATTTCCTCTAGGAGATTATTCAAAAGGAGTGCTATAGCACCACTATTAGTGAAAAATGGAAAAAAATTCAAATGCTCAACAATTGGGAATGGTTATATACATTATGGCATATTAACATATTACATAGCTAATAATATTACAAATGTGTGGAGTGTATCAATACATGTATTAAGTCAGTATAAAAAGGCTTACATGAAAAAATGTTATCTGAATCATAATGCTAAATTTATGTGCACATCCATTATAAATATGTGAAAACACTCCCAAACTCCCAGGAAAAAACTGTTCTAGAGTCATGTAGCCAGTGAATACCTGAACTGGTTTAACCTATATAATCAATCAGTTTTAATTTCAGCTTCAGGTAGTAAGCAAACACTGGAACTCATTTTAAACCCTTCTAAGTAAGTAACACCTCACTTCAACCAACAGCCCACTGGAAGCCAACCAGTGACAGCTTCATACTTTAAAAGTCAGTCAAGAAGTAGAAGAATCACCTCAGAAAACTGAGGCTGTGTCAACCCATTGCTAAACTCTATAACCAGACACAAAACATGCTTCTGTATTCAACAAGAAAAAATAATTCAAAAACTGATGTTAACCCATTCTTGTCTCTGTAAACCATGCAAATCCAAGACAAAGCCCCCAACTCTTCATAATAATAATTTGTTTTGCTCAATGAACCTCCCAAGTATAACTCTTTTACTAAACTAACCAATAAACTCAGCTCTGGTTTTTGTATCAAGTTTTGAGTGAAGGTCTCATCCTCCGACAATTCTGAAGTCCTACTGAGATAGTTCCGAATGCCCTCACTGGGCAGTATTCCCTATGAACCTCAGGTTAACATGTGTACTTTCCATGTCCCCTGTTCCCAAATTCCATCTGTCCTTGAAATTTACTTAGAGGCGAATCTGTCTCAACAATGATCAAATCTGAGTTCTAATTTGTTTCACTGAGCTCTTGCTGCTGATTAATTTGTTATCCTAGAATTTTTGTTATAAAGACTCAGTGGGTCTTTATATGGGTCATTAGTTCAAAGTCTCTGTAAAGGGTAATTCAACCTTTTTTTTTTATAAGTGTACTTATTGAATAAAAAATTATACCTAATTTTTGTATAATGTTATTAGAACTTTTGGTTTAGAGGTATATTATTCAGTAAATATTTTTGCCATTAATCTGTTTGTTCTTTTTTTCTTTTTTTTGCTGCTTTTCCTTCTTTTGTTTGAAAATTCATACAAAGTATTGTCTTGTATTTTATCTTGAATTGTCTGTGTCACTGAATGCATAAGGAAGTGCTTTATAAAGAACAGAGGCAAAGACCTAAGTAGTAACCAGATTAATCAGGATGCCCCAAAGAGTAATGGTTGGAGGTCTGTTAAACCAGCAACAAATTTATGCAAAAGTAGTCAGTCAAATTTTGCCTTGGGTTCTCTACAACACTTAGAGGCCATTCTCATTCTTGTCAATTTGCAAATTACTTTGTTTAGTCCATAATGTAGGATCAATGACTATCAGATGATTGACTGTACGTAGCACTGTTCTAACACCTGCTTGAGGACCCAGGTGCTTTTCATAAGCACTCAATTTGAGCAACTTGTTTGTTACAGGCTTGTGTATATCAAAGCTGCAATCTTCTCCTGGAAGAATTTCTGCTTCCTATTTGTATAGCATTACAATCCTAATATTTGCATTTACAGTAATAAATTACCCTTAAAAATTTAGAATAATATTGTGTTAAGCTTCAGACATGTCAAAATAAATAATAAAGATAAGATGTTCTATAAAAATGAAGATAAAAAACACTCATTAGCTTCTTTAATTAGTAAACTGAGGCTTCAAAACAAACTGCTGACTCCAGAAGACTCAATTTCACTCTCTAACCTTCTGAAATTTACCCTACCCTACTGACCCCACTGACAGTGTCTCTCTCTCTACTCAGTTTTTTTTTTTTTTTTAATATTATTTTATTAGTTGGAGGCCAATCACTTTACAACATTTCAGTGGGTTTTGTCATACATTGACATGAATCAGCCATATAGTTACACGTATTCCCCATCCCGATCCCCCCTCCCACCTCCCTCCCCACCCGACTCCTCAGGGTCCTCCCAGTGCACCAGGCCCGAGCACCTGACTCATGTATCCCACCTGGGCTGGTGGTCCGTTTCACCATAGATAATATACATGCTGTTCTTTCAAAACATCCCACCCTCACGTTCTCCCCCAGAGTTCAAAAGTCTGTTCTGTATTTCTGTGTCTCTTTTTCTGTTTTGCATATAGGGTTATCGCCACCATCTATCTAAATTCCGTATATATGTGTTAGTATACTGTAATGTTCTTTATCTTTCTGACTTACTTCACTCTGTATAATGGGCTCCAGTTTCATCCATCTCATTAGAACTGATTCAAATGAATTCTTTTTAACGGCTGAGTAATATTCCATGGTGTATATGTACCACAGCTTCCTTATCCATTCATCTGCTGATGGGCATCTAGGTTGCTTCCATGTCCTGGCTATTATAAACAGTGCTGCGATGAACATTGGGGTGCACGTGTCTCTTTCAGATCTGGATTCCTCAGTGTGTATGCCCAGAAGTGGTATTGCTGGGTCATATGGCAGTTCTATTTCCAGTTTTTTAAGAAATCTCCACACTGTTTTCCATAGTGGCTGTACTAGTTTGCATTCCCACCAACAGTGTAAGAGGGTTCCCTTTTCTCCACACCCTCTCCAGCATTTATTGCTTGTAGACTTTTGGATAGCAGCCATCCTGACTGGCGTGTAATGGTACCTCATTGTGGTTTTGATTTGCATTTCTCTGATGATGAGTGATGTTGAGCATCTTTTCATGTGTTTGTTAGCCATCTGTATGTCTTCTTTGGAGAAATGTCTGTTTAGTTCTTTGGCCCATTTTTTGATTGGGTCGTTTATTTTTCTGGAATTGAGCTTCAGGAGTTGCTTGTATATTTTTGAGATTAATCCTTTGTCTGTTTCCTCATTTGTTATTATTTTCTCCCAATCTGAGGGCTGTCTTTTCACCTTACTTATAGTTTACCAATCACCTCACTCCTTCAATACCTTCTTTTTCTTCCTCTGACCTCCTGAACCATTTCCTTAATGATTTTTGCAGAAAAAAAGTAATCATATCGCCCCAACTGCTTATAACTACTATATCTGAAGACTGTTGTATAGAAGTTGAACTTAAACACTGGCCTAGAGCTCAGTTATAAGGAATTTCTTTAGCACAGGAAGACAGAAATTTACTGCAGAATTCAGGATCCTGTTGCTTACTATCCTGAACTATCAGTTATTTTCCAACTAAGTTCACTTAATTATTAGTCCCTCTTGTTAGCTTGGAAAAAAATGAACAGTTAGGTTGGAAAAAAACTGTTAGGTTAGAAAAATTGGTTAAAAACAGTAGAAAGACCAGGAGAGCATTTAAATATCCCAGCTCATCATAAAAAAACAAGAATAAAAATTTTAATAGCCTTTCAAGGGCAAGAAATATAGAAAAACACCATGCAAGGCCATTTTAGAAGACTTTCTCTGAGATGAATTGGACATCAATAAAAAATTGTGAACAAAACAAGGATGAATCAATAGGAAACTTTAAAAATAGACCAGAAAAATTTCAAACAATACTCTCAGTACTTAAATAGTCAAAATAAAGGGAACATTGTCTTCCCTTTTTAAAATGGGCTCAGAGAACGGGACAACAGAGGATGAGATGGTTGGATGGCATGGACATGGATTTGTGAGAACTCCAGGAGTTGGTAATGGACAGGGAGGCCTGGTGTGCTGCGGTTCATGGGGTCGCAAGAGTCGGACATGACTGAGTGACTGAAATGAACAGACATAAAATACAGGAATCAGAAAAACTTGAAAGAGAAATCATCAACTTAGAACTTTACACTTTATGGCTGGCTTTTCAGATAGGCTTTAATAGTTAATCAGGTAGAAATTTTAAAAAAAATTTTGTGGCACTCCAGATAAGACCAAAATATCTTTTGTTCTCTAAGACTCAGAAGCCTATCTATAGGGACACTGATAGATACTTTACGCAGAAAATTTGCTGAAAGAACCAAAGTTTCATATTAGCTAAAGATACCTACACTGTACACGATTAAAAAAGAAACTTAAGAATCTCTTTGAGTAAAAGTTTCCAAGGATATAGACAGAAAAATGAGAGAATAATCTGTAACAGTCCAGATTGGTGGTGGTGGTGTTTAGTTGCTGAGTCCTGTCAGACTCTTTTGTGACCCCAAGGGCTGTAGCCCCGTCATGCTCCTTTGTCCATGGGATTTCCCAAGTAAGAATACTGGACTGGGTTGCCATTTTCTTCTCCAGGGGATCTTCCCAGCCCAGGGATTGAACCCACATTTCCTGCATTGGCAGGTGGGTTCTTTATCACTGAGCCAACAGGGAAGCCAGAGTCCAGATTAACCCCTTCCAAATTATCATAAATCTTGCTTTTTTATACATATAAAAAGATTAGGTCATGGCAGTTATTAAATCAACAACACGGTCAACATCCAAGACTCAATGACTTTTATGGCCTATTTCTTGATCCAATAGTCATGGCTTATCCTCCTTGCCTCAGAGCCTCAGAGCAGTTGCAGTCTTGTCTAACTACTTGAAGCATCTACAGATTATGTACTAGGACCACCTTTAAATCTGATGATACCACATACAAACTGTTGCTAACTGAGAACATCTTATTTTTTTATGTTAGTCTTAACTAATTAAATGTGCTCTCTTTTTAATTATAAACCATCAATGTAATACTTTCAATTCAGAAATTCTACTACTTTTTTCCATTGAAAAAGAACTTCATGATTGTGTTTCTGCAGTTCAAGAAGGGGCCATGCCCAGTATAAGCATTTTGAACACTCTCATATCAATTTTGACTTAAACTGTTTGTTTATGGGTCTTATCTTAAAAATGTAAAGAGGTAATACTAGGCAGGATATGTAATAGCTACACCAAATCTTGAATCCAGGTTTTCCAATTTTGAGTCCAATAAGTTTATTTGTATGCAAACTATATACAATCCTAAATATGCATATAATACCACAATTAGCAAGCATTACTTAAATGTCTGCTGTATATAAAGTAGGTGGTGTGTGTATACTCAACCATGTATGACACTTTGGTACCCCATGGACTGTAGCCTGCCAGGCTCCTCTATTCCTGGAATATTAGAGTGGGTTGCCATTTCCTACTTCAGAGTATCTTCCCAACCTAAGGAAAGAACCTGTGTCTCCTGAGTCTCTTGCATTAGGAGACAGATTCTTTATCAATGAGCCACCTAGGAAGCCTATAAAGTAGGTGGTCTAGACTAAAAAGAGTTAACTGCAAAGGTCCTGCTCTTAACATATTTGTAATTTAGCTGGTGGGATGGGATTTGCACATTCAACTATAAGACCACAAGCTGTAGTTAAGTAAGCACCTAGCATCAGAAAGAGGGAGAGAGGCATTAAGGGGTGGTGGTGAAATGCAAGGGCTTTGAGCCTGTGGCCTAGGTTGAAGGTGAGTTCTGCAACTTAAAGACACATGTGGCCAGGACAAGTTTCTTAACTATTCTAAGCCTCGGTTTTCCCATCAGTTAAAAAAAAAAATAGAAAGGAATAAAGAATGAGTAACAACATTACTTATTTTATATAACTATAATGAACATTCATGTGAATCATGTAAGAAATATACTGAGCATGGGGCCTGGCACAAAAATAAAAGTTCAATAAAATATTATAATTATGTAGGTCTTCTAGACATTTTATGAATCTACATAAGGACACTGGGGGAATCCTGATCTATACCACTGACCTAATTCTGAGTAGCCAGATGAATATTTTATTCTAATTTCATACAATTCACAGATAACCTAAATCGCTCTCTGGACAGAACATGTGATAAGGCACCTTTCTCAAACTGCTGTCCTTTTCCTCAGCCCCACCAAGAGGATGTCTTTTCATTTACAGCCCAAGCATCCAAATAACAGCTTCTCATTTTCTCAGTGAAATCATGGATTTCTCTGGTATGACTTGGCAGTTGCAGTCATCATGGATATTTGACCAAGGATGTTTTGTTTTGACATTCTGAAGTAGCTGAAATCACTATTAAATTTTATTCCAGAGAGGAACACTCAAATCACAGGAACAAAGAGTCCTTAAATATAATTAAGTAAACCATTGTAACATAATTCCTGATTTGCCATATGCAGGACCAATTTGGACAGGAAATTGTGAAAAAGAGCAGGTTTATCCTAATGTAATAGTACATTATCATAAGCTTCCTCTACTATTATTTTCTAGCAATCTTCAGTTTAAAACTGGAATGGAGATATCTGCTCACCAATAATTACAACTCCACTGAAAGGAACATGAAGAATTGAGTTCCACTCTCATTTCACAAAGAGAATTCAAATCATTTTTTCCCAGCTTTTGTGAGATATAACTGACATATAACACTGTGTACAATTAAGGTCTGCAATGTGATTATTCAATATGAATATATATTGTGAAATGATTACTACAATTGGGGTAGCAAACACCTCTGTCACCTTAGTTATGACCTGTGTATACATGTATACAGTGAGTCAAATTTATTCCAAAGGTTTAGGGTATTGATGGGCCTGTAAGTGTACAAAAATGATTAATAAAAATGCTATGGTAGAAAATTGGGATGAATTAATCCATTTCTTCTGTGTTAGTCACACAACCTAAATACTGATAGCACTGTTACCAATCTATCTCAGGGCATCATGCCATAGAGAGGTTCAGGAATAACTGGATATATTCAGGGCTTTGGCTTAAAGGGATCAGGGTTCAGGAATATTGTGACTTTTATCAATATTTAAACTTACTGAAGATTAAACTGATTAAAGTCAGCTCCTGTAGACTGACTTACAAAGATACCCACCATAGAAATGCCACTGGGAAATTACTGACATCTAAAAAACTGGCTCAAGAGAACCTTGAGATTACACATTAGTAAACTGGGAGATGTTTCCATTTCTTTGTAATCTATATAATTAGAGGACATGAAATGGTTAAACAGTAAACTCCTGGGCTGTTACAGTCAACAGGCACATTTAATAATATAACATTAAGGCTTCTTCAGTTCAGTGCAGTCGCTCATTCGCATCCGACTCCTTGCAACCATGCGGACTGCAGCACGCCAGGCCTCCCTGTCCATCACCAACTCCCGGAGTCCACCCAAAATCATGTCCATTGAGTTGGTAATGCCACCCAACCATCTCATCCTCTGTCGTTCCCTTCTCCTCCTGCCTTCAATCTTTCCCATCATCAGGGTCTTTTCAAATGAGTCAGTTCTTCGCATCTGGTGGACAAAACATTGGAGTTTCAGCTTCAACATCAGTCGTTCCAATGAACACCCAAAACTGATCTCCTTTAGGATGGACTGGTTGGATCTCCTTGCAGTCCAAGGGACTCTTAAGAGTCTTCTCCAACACCACAGTTCAAAAGCATCAATTCTTCAGTGCTCAGCTTTTTTTATAAGTCCAACTCTCACATCCATACATGACTACTGGAAAAACCATAGCCTTGACTAGACAGACCTTTGTTGGCAAAGTAATATCTCTGCTTTTTAATATGCTGTCTAGGTTGGTCATAGCTTTTCTTCCAAGGAGCAAGTGTCTTTTAATTTCATGGCTGCAATCACAATCTGCAGTGATTTTGAAGCCCAGAAAAATAGTCTGTCACTATTTCCATTCCATTTATTTGCCATGAAGTGAAGGGACTGGATGCCATGATCTTGGTTTTCTGAATGTTGAGTTTTAAGCCAACTTTTTCACTCTCCTCTTTCATTTTCATCAAGAGGCTCTTTAGTTCTTCTTCACTTTCTGCCATAACGATGGTGTCATCTGCGTATCTGAGGTTATTGATATTTCTCCCGGCAATCTTCATTCCAGCTTGTGCTTCATCCAGCTCAGCGTATCTCATGATGTACTCTGCATAGAAGTTAAATGATCAGGGTGACAATATATAGCCTTGACGTACTCCTTTTCCTATTTGGAACCAGTCTGTTGTTCCATGTCCAGTTCTAATTGTTGCTTCCTGACCTGCATACAGATGTCTCAAGAGGCAGGTCAGGTGGTCGGTCTGGTATTCCCATCTCTTTAAGAAATTTCCACAGTTTTTTTGTGATCCACACAGTCAAAGGCTTTGGCATAGTCAATAAAGCAAAAGTAGATGTTTTTCTGGAACTCTTTTGCTTTTACGATGATCCAACAGAGGTTGGCAATTTGATCTCTGGTTCCTCTGCCTTTTTCTATATCCAGCTTGAACATCTGGAAGTTCATGGTTCATGTACTGTTTGTTGAAGCCTGGCTTGGAGAATTTTGAGGTGGACTTCTTAGAGTCCACCTTCCATTCTATTGGGGAATCCTTTTCAGCTTAGGCCTAACATCAAACTTCCTGTATTATGATGTTATAGAACAAGTGAAAACCCTCTCCACCATGTCAGTCCAGCAGAGTTGAGAGGACACGAGTGACAAGCACACAAAGAGAAAGCTGGAGAGCCACACAAATGGAAAATCAGCCTTTCCTTGGGTAACAAATAACTAATGGCTGACCACTGAGCACAGAACATTAGAGGAAGACAGTCTTGCCTGGTATTGAAAAACAGTCTATAAACAGTTCATTTAATGTGCACTTCAAATAATGTCTAACAATAAGAAAAATTCCTAATAGAGATTTTGACCCAAGGATGTAATCATCTCATAGAGCTATATGGGGCCTGGCGTGCCCTATAACCAAGGGAGAAAAATTCATAGGCCAAAGTACAGACAAATATCCTACCATATCTCATGAGGTATTTTTCATCAGGTCCTTACAGAAAGCTGGAAATTATTTTCTAATGTCCTTATCAAATATTTATGGGTATTACATGTTTAAATTAACGGAAATGTATTCATTCTCAACCGAACCTCTTGAAGTCCTAAGGCAGAGGAGCTAAAGAGCCGAGTTATTTTAACTATTTTTAAAGAACAGTTACATTAATGAGGTAGCTCTTACTGGACTTATATTTATAAGATTCAAGCGCTCACAATGAGCAAGACAAGTGGGAAAGTAAGTCATGTCAGAGAATGCTATGTCTTAATATGAATTTACTTCTTGAGTGTACTAAGTAGTCTACAGCTGGCTTTTATAGGCTCCCTTGGAAGACTTATTAAAATCTGAGGAATTTTACAAATCAGGAGACAGCATGTCAGTAGCCTGAAACTGGCCACAGTAAAAGTATTTACACCATAGAAATCAGCAAATGCTACTACAATCAGACCCACCTCCCACTTCTCTCTAGCCAGTTACAAACATTAACCAGCATACCACTGGCTAAACTTAACACTTCAAAGTTGCTTTTAAACTGAATCCACTTTTAGTTCTCTAAAAAGCTTTTAGTTCTCTTTCTAAAAACATAGTTTTAAAATACAATTATAGATATTTTGTTTGTTTGGTATAAATTGACTTTTGGTTTAAAAATCAAATTAATCTGTTAATTCAGCTATTCATTTCATTGGCTAATTGCCCTCTCTATTGCTGTCTGAGACAGATCTTATTTATTATTTACAGCTTCACTCTGTTTCGAGTTAAGAATTCTATTTTAAATTTGTCAAATTTAGTTTTTAATAATAAATTATCATTTAAAAAATATCACTGCCCATCACTTTATTTTCTCAGGCAGTATTTAAAATTTCTCCACAGTTTTATCTGAACAAATAAAACTGCTATTTTCTCAGAGGAAGAGGATAGGAACAGTGACCAGCTAAAAAAACTGCTGAATTAAACTTTTATTTAAAAGTTATTTTATTTCAGAACTTTTTCTATGTTTTTTCTAATTTAAATGTGAATCATTTTGCTGATATCTTAAATGTTGTTCTGTGATTTGAGTATATTTACATTTTGTCTTTTAATTTCATGTGGTATAGTATTTTTGTTTTGACTTTGGTTGCTTTAATTTTAAATTATTAAATAGCTTTGGAAGCCACTTTTGCTACTTAATGAGTTTCTCATTTCAATTTCAGATACTTAGATTTATAAGTCAAAACCTGTTTGAAAGTCAATGTTAACTCATTCAATCATAATTTTTTCTTTTGTAATGCCAACAGTTTACAAGCAAGTAGTAATCTCAAAGTTTTTTCTATTGTTTGTTTTCAATTCATTGTTTTTGTTAGTTTTGTTTTTCCAAAGGCCTGTTTGCCTATCGATCTATCCATCCATCCGTCCATCAACAGAGCACTGGTTGGTTTCTTTTGGTTTCAGTTTATCTAGCCAAGCATAAGAAGCAGTGACACCTGCTGGTAAGACTGAAAACTCCTTTCCAGAATTACTATAGAGTTAACCAATCTAAGCCAATGAGTCCTGAGGCAGCAAGTTCAGAGAAAAGAAAAATGAAAGCAAATAGCCCAATTATAATATAATACTTCAACTATTAACATGATAAATTATTTTTAAAAAGACAACAGAGTCTAATAGGTATTATAAACCACACAGGAGACTGTAAGCAGCGATTCATTTCATTCTACCTCAACTCCTCTCCCCACCTGCTTCTCCAGATCTCAGAGGAGACTCACCCTCCTTCACTCATAGCATACCAACATCTTTCCATGCAAAGGTCCCTTTTTTTGTTTTACTTCATCATATTTTCCCCAGATTCCCACTCCCATCAAATGTCTGCTCTCAAACACACTCACTCTAACATAAATTATTTTGCATGTGTAGAAGTTTTAAATAATCACAAATCATATTATAAATAACAAATCATGTTATAGAACTTTTCCCTTACTTAATTTAGTATAAATTTTAATACTTTAGTCATGTTACTTATACTTTGGGTTCATTGCCTTTGGATGTTGCAAAATATTTCAGAGTATGTCTTTCACCCTATTTTATGTATCTGTTCAAGTGATGGACACCTGTGCTGCCTACAACTTCCTGCTACTATGGATCTATGAATGCTACAGCGAGTATCCTTATATATTTACCCTGCTCCACAGAACGGCTGCTACAAGCTGCACCTATTAACCAGTAGGGTCTGAGTGTTACCGTTTATCCAAATTCTAGCTATCATTTGGTATTTATCCCCATGTTCCACTTTTTGCCTATCTAATGAGTGTAAAAGTGGTATCTCGTTACTTTAATTTTTAATTGATTATCAATAAGACTTAACATTCCTTAGAAAATGTGTTAGTCATTCAGGTTTCCTTTAACTGCCTAACTTTTAAATTAAGTTCAGTTTCTCATTTTTTAATGGTGTGGGATTTTTTAAGACTTTTTTTAGAATAGTAAAACTGAGAGGAAGGTACAAAGATTTGCCATAAATATACCATCTGCCCTGACACATGCATAGCCTCTCCTACTATCAACATCATTCACCAGAACAGTATCTTTTTTTAAACCAAGAATAAAACTACATTGATATCATAATCACTCAAAGTCCACAGCTTATCTGAAAGTGAAAGTCGCTCAGTCGTGTCTGACTCTTTGTGAACCCACAGGAATAGTCCATAGAATTCTCTAGGCCAGAATACTGGAGTGGGTAGCCTTTCTCTTCTCCAGGAGATCTTCCCAACCCAGGGATCAAACCCAGGTCTCCCGCATTGCAGGCAGATTCTTTACCAGCTGAGCCACCAGGGAAGCCCAAGAATGCTGGAGTGGGTAGCCTATTCCTTCTCCAGGAGATCTTCCCGACCCAGGAATCAAACTGGGATTTCCTACATTGCCAGCGGATTCTTAACCAACTGAGCTATCAGGGAAGCCCATAGCTTATCTTAGGGTTTGCTCTAAGTGTTGTTCATTCTATGAGTTTGGACAAATGTCATTATATATAATGATATATACCCATCATTATATCTTAAGAGTATTCTCACTTCCTCCAAATTCCTCTGCGCTCTCCCTGTTCATTTCTCTGCCCCTCATGCTGCACCCCTAGTGTATTCCAAATCACCCCAAAACAATCTCTTCATTGTCTCCATAGTTTTGCCTCTTCCAGAGTATCATATAGTTGGAATCATAGTGTACAGTCTTTTCAGATTGGTTTCTTTTGTTTAGTAATACACATTTAAGATTTCTCTATGTCTTCCCTGGTAGTTCAGATAGTAAAGAATCTGCCTGTAATGTGGGAGACCTGGGTTCAATCCCTGGGTTGGGAAGATCCCCTGGAGAAGGGAATGGCAACCCACTCCAGTATTCTTGCCTGGAGAATTCCATGGACAGAGGAGCCTGGTGGGCTACAGTCCATGGGATTGCAAAGAGTTGGACACAACTGAGTGAACACTTTATGTCTTTTTGTGGCCGATAGCTCATTTTTTTTTTTCTTGTTGAATAACCTTCTGTCGTCTGGATGTACCACAGTTTGTATATCTATTCAACTACCAAAGGACATCGTGGTTGCTGTCGAATTTTGGCAATTATGTATAAAGCTGCTATAAACATCTGTGTGGAGGTTTTGTGTGGATGTAAGTTTTCAACTCCTTTGGGTAAATATGATCATTGGATTGTATAGTAAGAGTATCTTTAGTTTTTTAATAAATCACCAAACTATCTTTGAAAGTGGCTGTACCATTTTGCATTCCCACCATAAATGTATGAGAGTTCCTGTTGCTCTACAGCCTCATTTGCAGAACATGTGATGTTGTCAGTGTTATGGAATTTGGCCTTTCTCATAGGTGTATATTGGTTCCTTTGCCAGTTTTTGATGGGCATCCAATTCTTAACTGCAATACTTCCTTGCACATTCTATACATTAATCCCTTGTTGACTTTTGACACTGTTAATACGTTCTACCAATCCAGTCACTTTGTTTAGAGTCTTCTGATAAACAGAAATACTCTATTCTGATATAGTAATATCTATCAATTTTTCATTACATTTTTTGCTGGGGGAGTCTTAGTGAATAAATGTTTCTTCACACTAGTTCAGAAGGATATTCTCCAATATTTTATTCTATTAACTTTATACTTTTAAATTCCTTATTTAGTTTTTTAAGACAATTGGGGAATCCCTTCTATATATGGTGTTCAGTAGAAATTCAATTTTTTTCTTCAAAAAGTGAGTTAGTTCTTCCAAACCCTCATTTCCCACTGGTTTATGATGTGACCACTAATGAATGCCAAGTTTTCATATATAGAGAGATATTTCTGAACGCTATTTAGTTTCATTAGGTTTTTTCCCTCATATTTGTGCAGAATCGCACCATTTTCATTGCTATGGTTCTCTAGTATGTATTCAATCCCCCAATTTGGATTTCCTTTTTAAAACCTGACTTAAAAGAGAACTTAATTTTTCCAGATAAGTTATAGAAAAATGTGTTGCATTTCTCAAAAAAATTCTGTTATAGTTTTAATTGGAATTGCACTGAGTTTACTGGTTAATTTGGGGAAAATTAGATTCTCCACAACATTGAATCATCCCGTCTGGAATCATACTATATCTCTCTAGCTTATAACAATTTTTCTTTATGATCTTTAATGTAATTTTGAAAATATTTTCTCCATAAAGGCCTTTATATTTTGGATTTTTCTACTTAGCTATCAAAGTTTTTTTCTTTTTTTTTTGCTATTGTGAATGGAGAAAGAAACATGACTCTCTCAATTAATATACCTTGTTATAGTCTTCAGGAAACTCTAATAAGAATTTATCATCATTTAATACCCACTCACCTGAAATGGCTTCAGAAACGTTTCTTCCATTGCTAGCCTGCCATATTCAGTGAAAAGCTACAAGGAAAATCACACACCCGCACACACACACACATGCACCCACACACACAAAGAAAGAAAACTTCAGTATCTTCTTGGCTTTCTTTCACTAATTTTTTTCTTTAGCTGTAACATAATACTATATTATTAAGACTGCAGTAATCATTTTAAGTAACTAAGTATTAGATTAAGTAGAGCTACAGTAATCACATATTTTAAAATTAAGGACATAGTCCATTTTAAAGATAACACCTTTTATATCTAGAATGTAGGACAGTTTTTTTTGTGGGGAAGATAAGAGACAAAGAAACATGTGAAATGACCTTTCAAAGCAAAACTTGCCTAGATTAGACCAGAGAGCTATAAACTAAGTCGGATAATTTACAAAAATTGTTGCCTGAGGAAATTTAATGGCACAATGGCCTCGATTATTACAAAGGCATACAGGTGTTTGAGCAAGCTCCGGGAGATAGTGAAGGACTGGGAAGCCTGGCATGCAAAGCCTGGCGTGGAAGTCCATAGGGTCGCAAAGAGTAGGACACGACTTAGCGGCTGACCGACAGTAATAACAGACATTTGGTTTAAAAAGTGAAGAATCAAATAAACCACCTTTTATTTTTTATCGCTCCCAATTGAGAGGTACCATATCATTTTGTTTCGCCAGAAATGTAAGGTTTTAGAGAACATAGACTTGAGGGGGTCCCTGTGACTGGGCCCCTGCTGAGAGTTCTGTTCAGACTGGCCAAGTGGGTTTCCCGATGTGCACAAAGGAAATGCCACTTCACCACAAAAGAGTAGCAAGCTACAGAGGCATCTGAGGTGGGGGAGGGTACTGACACAGAGGACTTCTCTCCTTTGGCCTTGTAGAATAGCCCCCAAAGAATTACATTGCCTCTCCTGTGAAAACTGGGAATCTAGAAAGCAAATGATAATAACTAGGTATCTGATTATAGTAATTAAATGAAAGTCTGGAATATTATGCTTAAAAGCTGGTCTTGGAATCAGAATCATTGCTCATTTTCATCAGAATCATATACTAACATAATTTGAACTCACAATCTTTTCTGAGAAAGGATGAGGTGATGCCATTTACAGGAAAAATTTTTAAATGATCTCGAAAAGAGATTGATTACTTACTCAATATCACAATCCAAAATCAGTCCTTTTTTAGAAATCTTAAAAAGGTTTTGGATAGTGCCATGTCATTAACTGGCTAGGTTATGACACACACCTAAAGAAGCAGTTGTACTCACTCAGAGAAACATCTAACAATTATTCAGCATATCGTCTATTTTTCATAATTGATCAGTGTGATGCACCAGAAACATATTTGGGAGTAATGCTAGATGTGAACTCCAAATAATAGTTCCAGCCTCACATATCACCCTGTGCTATTATCCTTTGTTATCTGTTACACTGCATAGGGCCCTTATTGCCAAGATAATATATTAAAAGCAAAATTTTCTGTAAAATATGCAGAGGGAAACTATCAGAGAAAAAAATAGGTTTTTCTATTAAGATGTAGCTAATAATAACAAGAATTGAAAGAGAGTAGAGAGTGTGACAGAGATGAGAACTACCTTTAGGAAATATCTAATCTTCTACTAATTTGAGATTTAAATGCTGCCTGGAGAGTGAAAGAAACACCAAGTCCAATCAGATGATGAGGTTTCTATTTCCACTCTGTCACTAACTGGCAACTCATTCTTTTTCAGAAACAATTTCTTATTCGTAAAATATTAAGGATGAGTTAGGTGTCACTGAGGTTTCTTTCAGATCTAAAATAGAATTCTATGAGTTATCATCAGGTGTTCACCCATAGCTATAAAGTGGTCCACAGGAAAACAATCTGGCATATAACTGTTATTATACTAACAATTATTAAATCCTTGACCGTAAGACTTCAACTTCACATTCTGGGCCATTTTTAAGCCAAAGGTTCTTTTTCCTCTCTAACGTGCCATATATTTTCCTATATACAGGGTTGACAAGCAAGTAGCTTTACTGAAACAAAGGACTTTGAAAATTGAATTAGAAAGAACATAAGCATACAGGGTTAGAACAAGAAACCTGGAAATGTGACAACTTCCATTTGGTTATGTTTTTAAATCTTTCTGACTGTTAACATTTTCCAAGTACAAGAAGGCCTGACGAAATCTGAAAGTTCTGCTATACATGCCCCAAAGATTACCAGATATATAAAAGGGACTACAAATATTGTTACCTGAAGGTGCTGAAGATCATCCTCTTGGACATTTTGAGATAAATTATAAACCTTGATTAAGAAATAAAATCAAAATGAGAAAATAATTAGCAACATACTAAGCACTTATTTTGCTATTCTCTATTTTTGAAACATCTATTATCATAAAATCAAACTCTTTCGTGTATATTCTTCTATAATGATATTTGTAAGACCTTGAGAGAAAAGTAAAGAAAGCCTGAGAGACAGTAAACAATGCATTAATACAATGATCATAAAACTGTTTCAGAAATATAGTAGCCACCGGTTTTGGAGGCAGAATGTTAAAATTATTTTATGAACCTAATTCATCAATTAGTATTACAATAATCATTCTTATAAGCTTACCAAGAGAATAGCAATCTGGATCTTAGTAACCCATATATAAAATTTTTGTCTTGAAAAGTTATATTGGCTTCTTTACAATCAATTATTTAAGTCTATAGAAAATTTCATCACAAGGAAGTTCTGAATATGTTGCTTATATCCTCAGACACATGTTTTATTGCTTCATGAATAGATTAAAGTAAGAGGAAGAGAGGATAAATATCAGGAACTTCAAAGAAAAGTTAATGATGTTTGTTTATGTACTGATACAAACAGTATACTTTGTGTACTTTTTCAATAACAGATCACTTCTCAGATAATAATAGTCATTACTAAGGACTTAGCAGATTTTTCAGTGAAAATATTTAATGTCTACAGGAAAAATATAGATAATAATTATTTAAAAGGCAAAAATAATCTATTTTTAGTTGACTTGTTAGAAGTTAGATATTAAGTCAGTATTTTAAAGGCTAATTAAATTAAGAAGTATATTTTTAGAAGTTAGTCAACCTTACTTCTTACATCAATGAATAGATCATTCAGAGAATCAACAAGGAAACATCAGACTTAACACATTAGATCACATTGACTGAACAGATGCATAAAGATCATTCCGTCAAAACACAGCAGAATATACACACTTCACAAGTGAACCATTCTCAAGGACATGTCAGGTCACAAAACAAATCTTAATAAATTCAAAGAAGAATGAAATCATATCAAAGCGGCTTCTCCAACCACAATGGTATGAGACTAAAATCATTCACAAGAAAAAAAATGGGGAAAAAAACAGGAAAATGACCCAGAGGAGTCGGGTGGAGAGGGAGGTGGGAGGGAGGATCGGGATGGGGAATACGTGTAACTCTATGGCTGATTCATGTCAATGTATGACAAGACCCACTGAAATGTTGTGAAGTGATTGGCCTCCAACTAATAAAATAATATTTAAAAAAAAAACCAAAAAAAAACCCCCAAAAAACCCCAGGAAAATGTGGAGATTAAATAATGTGCTACTGAATAACCAACGGATCATGAAAGAAATAAAAGGAGAAATTTAAAATACCTAAAGATAAATGAGAGCAGAAATACCACATATCAAAATCCATGAGATGTAGCAAAAATGCTTCTGAGAAGAAAGTTCATAGCAATATGGGCCTACCTCAAAAAACAAGAAAATTCCTAAATAAATGATTTAATTTTATACCTAAAGAGACTAGAACAAAGCCCAAAGTTTGTAGAAGGAAGGAAATAATAAAGATGAGAGTAGAAATAAAGAAAATAGAGATTAAAAAACAATGAAAATATCAATGTAACTAAAAAATAGTTGAAAAGATAAATAAAATCAACAAGTCATTAGCTAGACTCACCAAGAGAAAAAGAAAGAGGGTTCAAATAAATAAAATCATAAATGAAAGAGGAGAAATTAAAACTGATACCACAAAAATACAAAAGATCATAAGAGACTACTATGAACAGTTATATGTCAACAAATTGGATGACCTAGAAGAAATGGATAAATTTCTAGAAACATGCAATCTCCCAAGATTGAAAAATCTGAATAAACTGATTACTAAAAAGGGATTGAAACAGGAATCAAAAAGCTCCCAACAAACATAAACTCAGGACCAGATGGCTTCAATGGCAAATTCTATAAAACATTCAAAGAAGATTTAATATCTATCTTTGTAAAAACATTACGAAAAAATTTTCAAATCCATTTTATGAAGCCAGCATTATCCTGATATCAAAACCAGAGAAGGACACCACAAAAAAAGAAAATTATGCCAATTCCCTGATGAATATAGATGCAAAAATCCTCAAAAAGATATTAGCAAACTGAAACCAACAATACATTAAAAGAGTAAACAAACCACAATGAGATACTACCTCCTACCTGTTAGAGTGGCTATTATTGAAAAGATAAGGAACAGTTACATGTTGGAGAGGATGTGGAGAAAAGGGAACCTTCATATACTGTTAGTAGGATTGTAAATTTGTGCAGCCACTAGGAAAAACAGTATGGAGATTCTTAAAAAAGTTAAGAACAGAGCTACCCTATGACCCAGCAATTCCACATTTGGGTATTTATCTGAAGAACATGTAAATACTATTCAAAAAGATATATGCACCCTTATGTTCAATACATCACTATTTATAGTAGCCAAGATACAGAAAGTCCTTATGTGTCCAACAATGGATGAATGGATAAAGAAGATGTAACACACACACACACACACACACACTGGATTACTGCTGCTGCTGCTAAGTCACTTCAGTCATGTCCGACTCTGTGCGACCCCATAGACGGCAGCCCACCAGGCTCCCCCATCCCTGGGATTCCTCAGGCAAGAACACTGGAGTGGGTTGCCATTTCCTTCTCCAATGCATGAAAGTGAAAAGTGAAAGGGAAGTCGCTCAGTCGTGTCCGACTCAGCGCGACCCCATGGACTGCAGCCTACAAGGCTCCTCGGTCCATGGGATTTTCCAGGCAAGAGTACTGGAGTGGGGTGCCATTGCCTTCTCCAACACTGGATTACTACTCAGCCATGAAAAGATAGAAATCCAGCCTTTGTGACAACATGGATGGACTTTGATGATACTTTGCTAAGTGAAATGGGTTAGAAGGATAAAAACAAATACCATGTTATTTTACTCATGTGGAATAAGTGAACGAATAAAATAAAAATGAACTCACAGAGATCAGATTAGTGGTTACCTGTGGACAAGAGGGGTGAGGGCTGGGCAAAATGGATAAAAAGGGTTAACTATGTGTAATAGATGGAAACTAGACTTATGGTGTGATCACTGTATACAGAAGGTGAACTATAATATTATACACCTGAAACTTATACTTATTAAAAAAAACTAGTCAGTCATAGGTTACAGTCATGACTTTCATTTTAAAGTTCTTTATAAAAAAATTCAGTCTTCCTTCTATCCATTTTTTCATTGTCCTAGCTACACATAACGCCCTGGTTGCCTGTTCACTAGGTCCCTTCTCCCTACATGCTTATGATCTCAGCTTTGATTTGCTCATCCTAACCACTCTGCCTTTCCTACCCTTTAAAATTATTTTACCTTTCTTTAATGGTCTGTTTCTTGGTCACTTTCTCTTCTTGCTCTTTCTAGTGAATAGAAAATATCTAAAAATTATCTTAAAATGTTTATGCTATGTGTTCTATAATCATAGTAAAAGCCTTAAGGGCTTTCATAAATTCATAAAGTGTACAATAACTTCAAAAACAATACTTAAGAAAGAGAGAGAGAGAAAAGGAGAGAAAGACATTTACTTTCCTAAATGTACCTTGTGTATTAGTCACTTGGTCATGTTCGACTCTTTGCGACCCCATGGGCTGTAGCCTGCCAGGCTTCTCTGTCCATGGAGTTCTCCAGGCAAGAATACTGGAGTGGGTTGCCATCTCCATCTCCAGCAAAAGTACCTTAAGGTACTATAAAAAGTTGTGTGTGTGTGTGTATATATATATATATTATATTTAGTAATGTTTCTACTAGGTCATTAAATATAACTTAGAATAGGTGGTCACAATGTAACTACATACATTAAAATTATTGACTTTGAAGTGAGTGAAGCCGCTCAGTCGTGTCTGACTCTTTGTGACCCCATGGACTGTAGCCCACCAGGCTTTTGCATCCATGGAATTTTCTAGGCAAGAGTACTGGAGTGGGTTGCCATTTCCTTCTCCAGGGGATCTTCCTGACCCAGGGATCAAACCCGGGTCTCCTGCATTGTGGGCAGACACTTTACTGTCTGAGCCACCAGGGAATTGTAGACTTTAAATAGAAAAAATTATCAATAAGATAATGTTTTCTGATTAAAGTAGGTAATTTGAAAACCGATCAGAAATTATATTACAGTAATTAGAAACAATTCTACTCTTAAAGAAATAATAAGAACTGGTATGCTAATTGAGTCAAATAATATATATATATAATTTACATTTCTGTTGTTAGTCTCACTACCACATTTACATAGAAATACATATATTCATAATTTTATTTAAAGAAATATCCATCAAAATGGATTTATTTTATTCCATACCTGAATTGAGCTGATCATTGTGCTAAGGGCAAATACTGTGGCTGAATCTCTCAAAGTTGACTGACTATCAAAGGTTCCCTGAGTATCCATCAATAGCACTGCAACCTGTAGGGAAGTAGAGTACATTATTGATAATTTATAGAACATGCAGGGCATTAGGGTTACCACAAAGTTAACACCATAAGGACTAAAGCAAATCATCAGCAATGAATATTTACTAGGTAACTTTTCACACGTGCCATGAATGCCACTGAAAATAGAAATATTAAGTTGCTGCTGAATACTATAATGATTAAATTTCACTGGCAATCCAACAAAACAGAAATAGCATTGCTAACTGATCTGCTGTTCTACTGTACCTATGATTTTGCCTACTGCGATCAACAGCAAGTAAGCTGGGAACGAAATAAGATGCTACCCACTTCCCTTTTAAACTTCATGTCAAATGGTCAAAATTAGTTTTTAAAAGAGTATTTTTGAGGATCCTGAAAAGTAGTAACTGCTGGTAAGTGAAAACTCAACTTTCTTTAAGAAGTTCACATCATACCTTTTTACCATCAGGTTTATTGATAAGGAAGATTTCACTCCATATCTGGATTCCTGTGGTCTCTCGTTCAGATCCCCCTCTCCACGAAAAACCGGTCAGTGGTTCATTGTGATCTCCAACCCAATCAACTGATTCCTATAAATTAAGAAAGTCTATGATACTAAACTAGATATGTGGTACAGGTTCTCCTACTCACCCGTACCAGTTAGTATTCCTCTTCAAATCTAGACAAAAGGAAAATAACATATACACATCTATTATACTGATACAACTGCCTTACTTACACATTCAAAAAAATTAATATAGAAGAGCAACCATATGTCACATACTATGCTACGTCCTGGGGATACAAAGATATCATTCCAGATAAGAGGAAGCTCACAGCCTAATATGGGGGACAGACATGATAACAAAGCATTATGATGCAATACATGCATGCCAAAATGGGTGTGTATTTTAGACATAACTGGAAGCATATAGAAAGAAGCAACTAACTCTTAGTCAGTTAAGACATCGCAGGAGAAGCGATATTAGAGCTAAGACTTGAAAGATGTTTAGGCATTTCCCAGGGAAGCAAACTCAGCGAGGGCATTCCAGAAACAAAGAAATAAAGGTATGAGAGAGAACATTATGTCAAGATATACACAATAATATGCAAAATGCTTCTCTATTGGGGGAGGAGGGAACAAATGGCAGGAGCATAAGCACCTAGCAGTAGGTGCAGAACAACAAAATCAAACCTGTTACACTTTAATTTGAGCAAATGCTCTTTAACATAAGCAACAGGAGAAGCATTATCAAGTATTTCATTCTAATGTTCATTTCACAATTAAAATTATGGCTATGCCTGAAACTACATAACCTGAAAGAATGGAAAGTATTCTAATTTTGTTCATTCAGTTTTCCTACCTGTGTTAAGCAGTGTACTGATGTTGGTATGACAGACATAGAAAATGGCAAGAATTTTGTTTGTTTTAAAAGCCTGAATGTATTTTGGTCATTCTGTTCTCATTTTGTTTGGAGGCTAGAGATAGATGATGTTAAAGTTAACATTACAAAGTTGTTCAAAAATATCTCATCTACATAAAAGTTCAGTCCAAAATGGATAATTATTATATAAATGCATAACCCAAAGTTTCTTTGTGTAGTATGTCTATTCTGCCTCAACATCCATATTTGCATCTGAATTGCTATGGGTAAAAGGGTAGACAAAAATACTGGTATGCTCTCAATTTCTAACTTTCTGTTCCCCAACTCTAATCTCCTATTTATCCTTCTGCTTTTGGTTGGTTGCATGCCCCTTAAAGCCTCTTTTATATGCCACACTATTATTTCAAATGTTACCACTGTGTTGGTTGCCTTTGGGGGTGGGTTAAAGGTGAGAACTGAGTGGGAAAAGATAACAGAACTTTGTGAGGTTAATAGCAAGATATACTTGATAGGATTTGGGGCTACCCAGGTATTTATATTTCCCCCCAAAAATCAGATATACACTTCAGATGTAACTACCTGTAAATGTTACAACAAAAGAAAAAAACTAAATAAATACTGAAATACATAATGATGATACATATTGAAATATTTATAGGGAAGAATACTGAAGTCAACAATTTACTTTGAAATGAATCAAAAATAAGATGGAGCAATGGACTGAAACAGGGAAGAATAGCTGAATACAACGAAGTAGTAAAGCAAAAATATTAATGTTATTGGTACAATCTAAGCAGTGCACATCCAGGTATTCACTGCAAGGTTCTTTTAGCTTTGCTGCATGTATGAAAAATGTCATTGTAAAATGTTGGGCACAAAATGACTATAATAAAAATTATGACAAAAGTTATTCGACATTTTTAACACTTAACATGTGAAGTTTATAACTGTATCACTGTACTTGCCTATTTTCAAAATAATGTTAAAAAATGTGTTATGTTCTAAGGGAAATGTAGCAAAGTGGCTTCAGACAAAGTGGCCTGTATAGTTTGGTCCCCAAAGCACCAGAGTTGGAATGGTTACACAATAGCATTTTAAACTAGTTCATCTTTGGGGAACATAATAATGGAATCATTGGACACTACTACTAAATAAAAACACAAAGTGATAGAAGCACAGAAATCAGAAAACTTTTTAAACTTCTTCCCTACCTGGTTATACATGTATCTCAACATGAAGTCCATTAGGAAGGATTTTCCTTTTCTAAATGCTCCAGCAACAGATACAGCGACGACTTCCTTGTCCCTGACAGCCTCAGAGAGAAGGATCCGATTTAGAGCAGTTTCATCTAATTCAAAGGAATGGTCATCTTTGACAATGAGGACTTGGACTGGTCCTGCCTTTTTCACTGGCTCTTCCTCCTCAGAGCTCCATTCGTACGTCTTTTCTGAAAACCCACCTGTTGAATAAGATAAGAATTTATTCAGAAATCACAGGAAATGTGTATGTACCTCTTCACTCTCAAACATCTGAAACAGGGGCACAGTGGAATTTGTTGTTGTTCTGTCGCTAAGCAGTGTCCAACTCTTTGACACCTCGTGGACTGTAGCATGCCAGGCTCCTCTGTCCTCCACTATCTCCCAGAGTTTGCGCAAATTTATGTCCACTGAGTCGGTGATGCCATCTAACCACCTCATCCTCTACTGCTCTCTTCTCCTTTGGCCTTCAGTCTTTCCCAGCATCATGGTCTTTTCCAGTGGGTCGGTTCTTCGAATCAGGTGGCCAAAGTATTGGAGCTTCAACTTCAACATCAGTCCTTCCAATGAATATTCAACATTGATTTTCTTTAGGATGGACTGGTTTGATCTCCTTGCTGTCCAAAGGACTCTCAAGAGACTTCTCCAGCAGTTTGAAAGTATCAAACTGTGGTGCTCAGCCTCACATGACTACTGGAAACACCATAGTTTCTACTATACGGACCTTTGTTGGTAAAGTGGTTTCTGCTTTTTAATATGCTGTCGAGGTTTGTCGTAGCTTTCCTCCCAAGGCATGTCTTTTAATTTCATGACTGCAGTCACTGTTCACTGTGATTTTGGAGATCAAGAAAATAAAATCTGTCACTGCTTCCATTTTTCACCCTTCTATCTGCAATGAAGTGGTAAGACTGGATGCCATGATATCAGTTTTTTTTAAGGCTGAATTTCAAGCCAGCTTTTTCAGTCTCCTCTTTCACCCTCACCAAGAGACTCTTCAGTTCCTCTTCACTTTCTAGGGTGGAATTAGAAATGCTCCTTTTATTGACATATATGCTGTCATTTACATTATATCTCAGAAAGACTTACAGCTCATCTTTCTCATCAACTGGCCAAATCAAATAGAATTTTACTTTTAAGAAAGCTCTAAATCAGTGCAGAGATCTCTGTTTATTGAGTGAGAAAAAAATCAAAGCAAAAGCCTCTACTTTTGGAGCAAAAGAATAAAATAGCTTTAGTTTACACTTCATCCCTTAGAAATAAGTTTAATTATTCACATTAAGGATTCTGGTAACACTTTTTAAAGCTGAACATGTGTAGGAAGAAATACACAGAGGGACTCAGAATCACATATTCTAAAATTATACTTTGTAGCAATGGAAGTTACAGATAATTAAATTGAGTAGGGCCAGATTATAGAAGTCCTTCAAATCCATGGCAGAGCGGTCTGGATATAATTCAACCAGAAAATAAAAAGCTTTGAAAGTTAACTTTGTGTAGAGATCTTATTAAAAAGGTGGGTGACTCTGTGAAATGACTAAACCTCTTAGTTTCTTCATCTGTAAAACAGAATAGGTACTATTAACAGTATCTATTTAATAGAGTTGTTGGAAAGATGAAGGGAGTTACTACATGTAAAGTGTTGAGAACAAGGCTGGGCACACAGCAAGCTCATAAAGGTCAGCTATGATCATCATCCCTACCACTACCTTGGGATTATAAATTGAACTAAGTATTCCTGGAAGAAGTTCTGCCTATTTTCTATAAACTTATGTGTGTTTGTGTATGTGTGTGCATGCATGTGTGTTTTCAGTTTTGTATTTAATTGTCAAAAATGCTATTGCTGACAGAGGGCCTATTTTAGAAATCATCCTTAATATATAAGAATTTCTGAACCCTAGACTTTGGCATTTGTAGTATATTATAAAACAACTTCAATGTGTCAAGTGATATATTCTTAGATCCGTAGCTTTTTTAATGTACCTTCATAATGTCCTCCCACTTTGACTCTGGGGTTAGCTAAGTGATTTGTTTTATGACACAGCAGAAGATGTGAGACATGATGGAGCAGAGGACACTTGAGTATTTCCATTTTGTTCTTTCACCTCTGCTGTTCATTATGAGACTATCCCTAGACTAGTCTGCTGCAGGATGAGAGATACTTGAAGCAGAAGCATACTGCCTGTTCCAGCCAGGGCCCCCAGCAAGCCAACCCCCAGCCATGTGAGGAAGCCCAATCAAGATGAACAGATTTGCCTAACAACAATTTCAACATGTGATCAATAAATGCCATTCCTCTATGTCCCTGATGTTTTATGACCATTTATTATGAAACATAACAGGCAATAAATAACTGATAGAGCCTACAACCCCTTTCTTTAGGAAGGCAGTTGGAGAAGGAAATGGCAACCCACTCCCGTGTTCTTGCCTAGAGAAACCCAGGGACGGGGGAGGGAGCCTGGTGGGCTGCCGTCTATGGGGTCGCACAGAGTCGGACACAACTGAAGTGACTTAGCAGCAGCAGCATAGTGTAGTGGTTAAAAACACAGGCTATGGAACCAGATGGCTGAGATTCCAATCAAGACTTCCCCATTTCTTAGCTGAGTAACCTTAGGCAAGTTGTTTAACCTCTTTGTGTCTATCTCATAAAGTTGCTGTGAATTAATATACACATGTAATACACTTAGAACCCTGACTGGTATATGTATTAGCTATTGAGATGACCATATGGTTTTTCATCTTTAATCTATTACCTACCTAAGTCATTTAGTCATGTCTCCTTGCGATCCCATGGACTATGGCCCACCAGGCTTCTCTGTCCATGGAATTCTCCAGGCAACAATACCGAAGCGGGTTGCCATATAGTGAGTAACATAACTTTTCACTTTTGTATAAATCTAACATTTTCAGGGTGCAGAATATTAATTACACACTATTGGATATAGTTTGCTAAATTTGTTTAGGATTTATACAGCCATATTTATAAATGAATTTGAGTAAACTCCGGGAGTTAGTGATGGGCAGGGAAGCCTGGCATGCTGCAGTCCATGGGGTCACAAAGAGTCAGACACGACTGAGTGACAGAACTGAACTGAACTGATTCATAAATGAGTTGAGTCTATGACTTTCCTTTCTCATTTGTCTTTGACTGGTTTATTAACAAAGCTACACTGGCTTTACAAAATGAATTCGCAAATTCTTCCTTTTCTATCTTCAGAAAGAGTAGTAAAGGATTAAATAGCCTATAAAACTATCTGGGTCTAGCATTTTCTTTGTGAGATAATTTTTAACTGCTATCTCAATTTCATGAATATTTATGATGCTATATTAGTAGTAATAAAGCTTTTTATTTCTTCTTGAGAAACTTTTGGTACATTATATGCTTCTAGGAATTTTTCTCCATTGTCTAGAAGTTCAGACAATATATCAAAAAAGACAAAGATGTGAACTGTATTATTAGCCAACCTGACCAATTTGACATCTAATAATTGCAGAATCATGCATTTTTTAAAGTTCATATGGGGCATTTACCAAATAGACCATGTACCAGTTCATAAATCAGATCTCAGCAAGCTTCAAAGTATTAAAATAATATGTTTTCTGACAATAGAGAAATTAAAATATAAATCAGTAACAAGAGAATATTTAGAAAATTCCTAAATGTCTGGAAATTAGCAGTAAATTTCTAAATAACCTATGAATAAAAGAAGAAATCATAATAAATTAGAAAATGTTGTACACTAAGTGATCTAATGAATGTTCTAATCCATTCATCAATGCGTCTATCTACAAACTGATGCAGCAATACTACATTATCTTATTCAAAACAGCTTTATGAAAAATCACTATAAATAGTGGGCAAACCCCTCCTAGTTTCTAATTATTATTGGTTGTGGCTATTTTGATCCCTTCCATATGAATATTAGAATCAATATGTTAGTGTGTAGTATCTTATTTAAATAGAAGTAGAGAAAATATGACATGTTAGAATCTTACTTAGAGGAAATTTATACCTGGAATGCATTTAGTAAAAACATGTTTGAAAAATCATAATCTAATATCCATCTCAAGAAGAAAAAGAATAGCAAACTAAATGCAAAGAAAAGGTAAGAAATAATAAAGACAGTATCAGAAATCAATAAACTACAAGTAAAGATCAAGATTAATTCAATAATCTAAGACCAGTCAAAGAAAAAAGAAAAAATCCCAGATTATCACTATCAGATATTAAAAAAGATTCACACAGATCCTACATTATATTTAAAAATAACATGAGAATATTATGAATAATTTTTGTTAATAAATTTGATAATTTTAATGAAATACATAAGAAATAACACATTTATTTTAAAAACTACACAAGAATAAATACAAAATATAAATAATCTTATATCTGGAAAATTAGTTCAATTCATATTTTAAAATCTTCATGCAAAAACAAAATAAAATAAAACTCCAGGCTCAGTTGGTGAACTTCCATGGTAAATTTTTCCAAATATTTAGAGAAAAAAATAATAGGCATCTTACACAAACTCTTCAGAGAACAAAAATAAGGCACCTTTCTCAACTTGTTTTGTGCTTTCAGCAAAACTATCATACCAAAATGTGTCAAGAATATTTCAAAAAGGAAAATTATAAGCCAGTGTCTCTTAAAGATGAAACTCAAAAAGTTCTAAAAATACATAGCAATTCAATTCCAGAGACAATTAAAAAATCTAATACATCACAACTACATGGTATTTATTTATTAAAGAAATTCAAGGTTAGCTTAACAATCAAAGGCAAGCAATTGGCTATATTAAGTAAAAGGGAAAACTATAATTTCAATAGATTCATAAAAACAGGTATAAAAATGTAACACTTACTTCTGATTGAAAAAAACTCTCAACAAATTAGGAATATAAGGGAAATTCTCTAATCTGGTCAATGGTATCTACAGATATAGCTAATGCTATACTTAGTTTTGAAATAATGAAAGATTTCTCTGAAATTAGGGATCTGACATGGATGACTACTTCTAATTCACATTATACTGAAAGTATTAGCCAATACAACAGGTAATATAATTCACCAAAGATAAAAGGGTGGGAGAACAAGAAATCAAATATCATTATCTACAGATGACATGATTATGCATGCAGAGACTCCAAAAGAATATATAGATAATTAATAAATTTAGCAAAGTTTCCGGATATGAAGTTGATTTCTTTTATGTTATAAACTTGCAGCAAAAAGTTACAAAATGAAATTTAGAAAAGCACTCACAAATATATAGTCAGTTGACTTGTTCTTGGTCAATTAACTTTTTGTAATAGTTTAACTGGAATATAATTTGCATACCATATAATTTATCCATTTAAAGGAAATGATCGATTTGATGGTTTTTAATAATTGTACAAACTATCACCATAATTAGTTTTATAACATTGTGGTCACCTCCCAAAATACCTACATTCTTTAGCAGTCATCCCCATTCTTCCCTACCTACCTCCAGCCCTAGGCAACCATTAGTGTATCAAAGATTTGCCTATTTTGGACATTTCATATAAATGGAATCATACAGTAGGTGATGTGATCTTTTGGTGACTTTTCTTGATTTAGCATAATGTTTTCCAGGTTTATCCAGTACATGTCAGTACTTCATTTTTTATGGTCAAATAATATTCCATTGTGTGAATATACTATATTTATCCATTAACTAGTTGATAGTCATTTAGGTTGTTTCCACTTTTGGCTATAATGAATAAGGTTGTTATAAACTTTATGTACAAGTTGGTATGTGTACATATGTTTTAATTTCTCTAGGATGTTCAACTGATTTGTGACAAAGATGCTAAGGTAATTCAATGGGGAAAGAACAGTCTTTGCAACAAATGGTACTGGAACAGGATATCTAAATGCAAAAAGTAAACCTAGATATATTACACTCTACACAAAATATTAACTCAAAATGGATCACTAATCTTAAGGTAAACCCAAAACTATTAAATTTTTGGAAGAAAATGTAAAAGATTTATGACATTGTATTAGGCAATGATTTCTTAGATATGATTCCCAAAGCATGACCCATAGATTTAGTCTTTTTAGGCTGCTATAACAAACTACCACAGACTGGTTAGCTTGTATATAACAATTTTTTTTTTCACAGTTCTGGAGGCTGGAAGTCTGAGATTAGGGTGCCAGTGTGGTCAGATGAGGACCTTTTACCAAGTTACATATTTCTCATTGTATCCTCACATGGTTGGAAAGACTGTAGAGTTCTGTGGGAGCTCTTTTCTAAGAGCATTAAATCCGTTCATAAGGCTCCACCCTCATTTCCTGATCACCTCTCAAAGGCCCTACTTTCTAATACCATTTCACTGGGCTTTAGGTTTTCGACATATGAATTTTGGGGAGATACAAATATCCAGACCATAGCATCCATCAAAGAAAAAATTATAAACTAGACTTCATTAATTAAGAATGTCTGCTTTTCAAAAGATATTATTTAGAAAATGAAAAGACAAGCCATAGACTTGGAGAAGTATTTGCATATCATATATCTGATTAAGAAAAAACTTATAGAATTCATAAAGGACTCTCAAAACTCAATGATAGTGAAGAACTAATCCAAATGAAAATAGGAAAAAGACTTGAATGAACACTTAACTAAGGAAAATATATGAATAAATTTTACTGTATATTGTACCTTAAATTTTACTGTATCAGTTCAGTTCAGCTAAGTTGCTCAGTCGTGTCTGACTCTTTGCGACCCCATGAACAGCAGCACGCCAGGCATCCCTGTCCACCAACTCCCAGAGTCCACCCAAACCCATATCCATTGAGCCGGTGATGCCATCTAACCATCTCATCCTCTATCGTCTCCTTCTCCTGCCCTCAATCTTTCCCAGCATCAGGGTCTTTTCAAATGAGTCAGTTCTTTGCATCAGGTGGCCAAAGGATTGGAGTTTCAGCTTCAACATCAGTCCTTCCAATGAACACCCAGGACTGATCTCCTTTAGGATGGACTGGTTAGATCTCCTTGCAGTCCAAGGGACTCTCAAGAGTCTTCTCCAACACCACAGTTCAAAAACATCAATTCTTCAGTGCTCAGCTTTCTTTACAGTCCAACCCTCACATCCATACACGACCACTGGAAAAATTTTTAAACAATCAAACAACTTTTACATATCATTATTAAACCTGATACATCTACTAATACATGTGCTGGTAAATATTTAACAATCAGCTCTTAGAGGGAGATGGGTGTGGAAAAGTCCTGCTTTGTAGCATTTGCCAATTTCTGTGATATAAATACTACCACTATGACCCAATTCAATCTACCAGAGCGACTCACTGAGTGCGGCGCTGGGAAAAGATGCACCTGATCAGCTCTCATTATCTAGTATGAGCTGACTCTAATGTACCACTGAAATCTAACGAAAGGTATTTAAGACTTGTATAGAAAACAGAAAACATTACTGAAAGAGGTATATATGTGTCCTCAGATTAGAAGGGTCTCTGTAATAAATGTGTCAATGCTCCCCTGGATTCTTTGATTGGTTATAATACTGATCAAATTCCCAGCAATCTTTCTAGTTGATTAACAAGCTTATTTCTTTCTTATACAAACCCTTTTTGTGAAGATTAACTAGCTCATATGGAAAGGCTAAGAGCCAAAAACACAAAGACAACCTTAAAGACAAACAAACTTGGGGGATTTACACTAACAGACACCAACAGATACTCAAAACTTACAATAATCAAGGCAGGGTGATATTGTCACAAGGATAAACAAGTAAACAAATAGAGAAGACCAGAGATTTTAGAAACAGACCCACAAATACACAAGCAGCTGACTTAAAACAATGTGCAACTGCAGTAAATGAAGAAAGTATGATCTTCAATAAATGATGCTAATTCAACTGGATATTCATATGAGGGAGGAGAAAATGAACCTTCAACTCTAGCTCTCACCATAAATAAAAATCAATTCCAAATAAGTCTTAGATCTAAATGTGAAATTGGAAAAGCAAAGGATACAAACAAGCAAATAACAAAAACCACAATATCAAATGATTCCACACATATGAAAAGATATTCATTCTCATGCAAATGAAAAGTGAAAAATATATTGATACATTTTTATATAATAGATTTGTAAAGTTCAGAGATAATTCCTTTCTTTAGCTGGGATGTGAATCTATATTCTCAGATACTGCAGGTGGGAATTTAAATGGACATAGCATCTTCAGGCAGTAACTTGGCACATAATTATCAAAAATACAAATATACATTCTCTTTGACCCAGCAATGCCATTTCAAAGAGTTCATCCTGCAGGCAGACTTGTACATATTCAAAATACCAGAAGCAATGTTAATCCCCATCAACATGGGACTAATTAATAAACTATGATTCATTTGTCTATGAAGTATAAGGTAGTTATAAAGAATAAAGAAACTCATCTGAAACAATTGCCAATGTATATTATGAAAAAACAATTCAAGGTGTAAAACAGTGTGTATTGTATAGCATGGTATCATTTGGGGGAAAAAAGTGTGCAGGAGCGTGTGTTTGGCATGTTTGAGGAACAGCAAAGGGTGTATAAGTTTCGGCAGCAGCTTGGGAAGGGTATGAAGGGCCGGATTATGCAAAATAAGACAAGTTAAGATCTGAAAGGATCTTAGACAGAGTGGATGTTGGGGGTGAGAGAAAGAGAAAAGACATCAGTGGATGTTTGTATGTGATTATTCTCTCCAACTTGTGGGTGTGGATGCGATACATAACTTTGAACTCGTAGTTTAGATGTCCAAGGTCTTTGAAGAGCTACCAGTAGGCTTAGTGAAGAGGAAGGAGATTATATATTAAGTATGACATAAGTGCTGTAAAATAAAATAAATATCTGAGTTGTGACTTTAAAATAATAAGGCAGTTTATGGGAAAAAGCCTCATTACAATGTAAGCCAATTGCCATTTTAAATATTCCTTTTTGGTTAGGAAACTTTTAAAAATACAGGAATATTTTGTTATTAATAGAAATGAATCTGTGTAGTCATAAATATATAATCACTAGTTTGTATCTCATCTAGAGTTAAGAAAGACTTCCTAGCTGAAACCTACTCTACTATCTATATATATATAAATGGTAATCAATATTTACATATAGAACTATTTAGATAAGCTACAACCCAGATGTCTGATAAATGGATCCAAAAAGTGTGGATAACCATACAATGAAATATTATTCAGCAATAAAAAAAAGGCTAAAACATGGATGAACCTTGAAAACACAATGTTAAATGAAGGAAGCCAGTCACAAAGGACCACATACTCTATGATTCCATTTATATGAAATGTCCAGAAGAGGCAAATCTATAGAGACAGAAGGTGGTTGAGTGGTTGTCTAGGGAGTGGAAGTGGATTAGGGGGTGATGTCTAAGAGGTACAAATTTTCTTTTGGGGGCTAATAAAATGTTCTAAAATTGTGGTAATGAAGGCATAGCTCTGAATACACTAAAAAACCACTTAATTACACATCTTTAAATAAGTGAATTGTATGGCATATGAATTATGTCTCAAAATATTTTAAAAACTATTTAGAAAAACTTAAGTTTCTGTGGAAAAAAAAGAGGTCAAAGTTGAAAACAGATTGAAAATATCTGGAGAGCAGAGACTGTCTTACGTCTTGTAAAAACTTGTAACAGAAGCTTACACAGTAGGTACTTGATAAACATTTTTATGAATTTGATAGAAAATAACCAAAAAATATTAGAATCTACAGTATAAGCAAGAACAACAGTTTTATGCTAGATTTATTATTCACAACTATATTTTATCCAAGCAATAAATATCCTTGTTCTGAAAGAATTCAAAAGTTCTCTGGAATACATGCCAAGTCTCTTTAGCACCAACCAGATTTCTACCTTCTTAAATATGTTTTGCTAAACTAAGCTTAGTTTCAATTCAGAGCACTATGTAAATTTTTAAAAGGCAGAAAACAGGTCAGAAGCTAATCAGATGGGAATTAGCATTTACTATGAATAATACAAATGTACAGCTTACAAGGAGAGAACCAAAAAATATGTATCATGTCACCTTTTTACATATTGAATCTTATATTCAGTAAAGGGATTTTAGGGACTTTTCTGTTCTACGTGATGTTTTAAATCAATGGAAGCTGGTCACTCAGCTACTGAATTAAGATATGTTGAAAAGGAACTTCAAAAACTTACAGAGAATAATCATTTCAATATACTGAAAATGCTGTGGATGTGTATTTCTAATTTTAATTGTAAACTATACACCGTCTCTCCAGCAAAAATCAAACCCTGAAAGATGACTACCTCTGAGTATACTGAAGCCTTTATAGAGAAAAGACATAGCACCTAGGAAACTGTCTCTTGGCAACTGAAATTGAAAGGAAATATTACTTCTTCTTAAACTATTAAATCTTTTGTAACAGTGGAAGTTGAAGGATGACAGAGAAAACATTTGAATGAGCACCTGAGACTGACTTCCAAAAACACAGCCAAAGGATATTTATTCAGAAAGGGACAAATGGAGTTGAGGAAACAAAAACAAAATTATGAACTCATAAAATGAATTTTAAGATTGTTCCAGCAACAGTAGAGGTTTAAGTTACAATGAGATGATGACACATAACAGACCACAAAACACTACTATGCAGATTCTCAAATTGTTCTGCTATTAACAACACCTTTGAGGATGAGGGTTACAAGGAATAATGCAGATCCTGCAACTTCAGAGCTTCGATGAAACAAATTATTCAGCGGGCTGTTTCTTTTTACTGAATCCAAAGGCATTCCATGAACAGTAATATCTCTAGAAGAACAATGCCATCGTGATTAGGGCACTTTATGTAAATATACATATAAAGTATATATACACACATATATTTCATATATTCATGTATGTACATGAAAAGACTTCAATCCTAAAGGAAATCAACCCTGAATATTTACTGGAAGGACTGGTGCTGAAGTTGAAGCTTTAATACTTTGGCCACCTGATGTGGAGAACCAACTCACTGGAAAAGATCCTGATGCTGGGAAAGACTGAAGGCAAAAGGAGAAGAGGAAGACAGAGGATGAGACAGTTGGATGGCATCACTGACTCAGTGGACATGAGTTTGAGCAAACTCCAGGAGATAGCGAAGGACAGGGAAGCCTGGCATGCTGCAGTTCATGGGGTTGCAGAGTCGGACACGACTTAGCGACTGAATGACAACAAAAGAGAAGAAAAATGAATGGTTAATAGACATAGGGGGAAAAGTTCAGTCTTTTCAGGAACTGAAGAAATGCTAATTAAAAGGAGAATCTAAAAAATAAAAAGAGATAAACATTTTGCCTTTATAACTTGCAATGGTTATAAAATATATACACTCTGAATTGAGAACATTAAAAAAACACTAAAAACTATAGGTATCCTTTAATGAAACAATTCCATTTCTAGGAATTTATCCTAAGGAAATTAATGTCAGGATTGTGCATATGTATTTATCTACATAAAGGTTCATAACAGCATTATTTATTTAACAAAAAATTGGAAACAATCTAAATCTCTAACTCTAGGGTATTGTAAATAAATTATGTCACAGTTATACTCTGCAGAATATGGAGCCATCTGAAAGCATGTTATAGAAAAATATCTAATCATGAAAAAATATGCTCACATATTTTAAGGAAAAAAGCAGATGGGAAGTGTTAATTCCAATGAAAGAAAACAAACAAATCTGCATGCAGTTATACTACGTGGTTTCTAAGGAACTGTCTCATCCTTTAATCATCTCTGAGTCAGCTATTTTGAAAATGGGTGGTTACTCCTTCTGCTGAACATCATCCGCGTCATGCTCAGGTCTATTTCCACCATTCTAAGCTCGTTTCTCTACGGTAGATACTAGAAGTGTGGAAACTATAGTACTACAATTCTTACAATTCCATCTTAGCTGGATTCTGGTTTGGGTTTTGCCCATGAAAGACACTCACGATATTTGGAGGCAAGAGTGAAGAAGAAACCTTTTACTATCTTCTAACAGGGTGGACAGATATATGAGCAGATAGTACCTATGAGGCTTGCAGGATATGTCAAAGCAGCAGAACTGAACCAATTCACACGGATAGTAGCCAAAATTTTAAAGGTACTTTGAAGAAATATATGCCTGGACCTTTGGAATGGGCATGGAGTATAAGAATACTTGATCCCATGTGAAGGCTCAACAAAGGGCATTTACTGTTAGAGGAGGTTCTCAAAAGTTAGATGGACAAAGTGACTGACTCATTTTGTGAATGTCAGTCAGCTTCCTACTCAAGCCACTCCTGCACAGTAGGCCCATAAACTAAATCAGCAAAAGACATATGAAGATCTATATTAACATCAGACAAAATAGCCTTTGGGCAAAAAGTATTAACTCAGGAGAAAGAAGTTCACTATATAAAAATAAAAGGCTCAATTCATCAGGAAGATGTAATAACTCCACATTTGTGTGCACCTAACAACGTAGCTCAAGATCCATAAACAAAGCTTAAGGGAATATTAAGAAAAAAACTGACAAATCTACTGTCACGGTTTAAAACATCTTTCAAAATTTTAAAGTACTTATCAGATATCAGTATCTGGTAGATCAAGCAGTTCAGAAATCAGTTAAGAGTTTGGAAGATATAAACAATACATTTAACAAAGCTGAGCTAATGAACAAACATAGCACACTGCATCAAAACTTAGTAAACAAAAAGTGCTAGTCAAACTTACAAGGAATATTTCTAAAAATTAAACATCTAGTAGGACAAAAAACAAGTTTCAGCAAAGTTCACAACCAGCTATTTTATGAACCTGAAATGCCCAATATTGCAGCCACTAGTCACATATGACTGTTTAAATTAAATTAATTAAAATTAAATAAAACAAAGTGTTTGGTTCTTATTCTCACTGGCCATACTTCAAATGCTCAAAAGACACATATGGCTAGAAGTTACCATATTGGACAGTACAGGTATATTGGGCTGGCCAAAAGATCTGTTTGGTTTTTTTCTGTGAGACAGCTCTAGTAGCACTGGTCTTTAACTTCATTCAAAACAATTTTGTTAGACTGTATTATGGTAGTAGTCATATCAGTGTGCACTTAAAAAGATCAAAATTGATGAATTTTTGTGTAGCCATTTTAATGTTGAAGATGGAAGAAAAAAAGCAGCTTTTTCAGCATATCATGCTTTATTGTTACAAGAAAGGTAAAAACAAAAGTGAAATGCAAAAAAAGATTTGTGCAGTATATGGAGAAGGTGCTGTGACTGACCAAATATGTCAAAGTGGTTTGTGAAGTTTTGTGCTGGAGATTTCTCTTCAGACAGGCATCAACAATTTGACAACAAATGAATCAAGATATAAATTGAGAACAGTCAATGTTATACCACTTGGGAGATAGCCAACACACTCAAAATACCCAAATTAAGTGCTGAAAATCATTTGTACCAGCCTGGTTATGTTACTCACTTTGATGTTTGGGTTCCACATGAGTTAAGCAAAAACCTTCTTGACCATATTGTCTCATGTTATTCTCTACTAAAACATAATGAAAAGTCCTGTTTTTAAAATGTGACATGCAATGAAAAGTGGATATTGAACAATCATGTGGAATGGAAGAGATTGTGGGGCAAATGAAATGAACCACCATCAACCACAGAAAAGGCCAGTCTTTATCCAAAGGTGATATTGTGTATATGGTGGAATTGGAAGGGATTCCTCTATTATGAGCTCTTTATTGCTGTTGTTCAGTTGCAAAGTTATGTCTGACTCTTTGTGACCCCATGGACTGCAGTACGCCAAGCTTCCCTGTCCCTAACCATCTCCTAGAGTTTGCCCAAGTTCATGTCCACTGCATCAGTGATGCCATCCAACCATCTCATCCTCTGTTACCCTCTTCTCCTTCTGCCTTCAATCTTTCCCAGCAACCAGGTCTTTTCCAATGAGTCAACTGTTTGCATCAGGTGGCCAAAGTACTGGAGCTCCAGCTCCAGTCCTTCCAATGAGTATTCAGGGTTGATTTCCTTTAAGATTGACTGGTTTTATCTCATTGCTGTCCAGGGGACTCACAAGAGTCTTCTCTAGCACCACAGTTTGCAAGCATCAATGCTTTGGCACTCTGCCTTCTTTATGGTCCAGCTCTCCCAACCATACATGCCTATTGGAAAGACCATAGCCTTGACTATATGGACCTTTTGGAAAACCAAAAGATTAATTCCAACTCCCGGACTACTCTCATTTAGAGCCACTGAAAGCAGCACTCGACGAAAAGTATTTCGAATTAGTTAACAGAAAACACATAATCTTCCATCAGGATAACATAAGATCACACATTTCTCTGATGACCAGGCAAAAACTGTTACAGCTTGGCTGGGAAGTTCTGATTCATCCACCATATTCATCAGACATTGCACCTGTGGATGTTCATCTATTTTGGTCTTTACAAAATTCTCTTTGTGGAAAAAAGTTCAATTCCCTGGAAGACCATAAAAATCACCTACGTTGGTTCTTTGCTCTGGGGAGAGAGAATTATGAAGTTGCCTGAAAAATGGCAGAAGGCAGTGGAACAAAACTTCAATAAAGTTCTTGGTGAAAATGAAAAATTTGTCTTTTATTTTCACTTTAAAACTGAAGGAACTTTTGGGCCAACCCAATAGAATGTTTCTATCATCACAGAAAGTGGTGCTACTGTACAACATATACTCTGACTAGAATAAAATTAAGTTTGAAATTAATAGCAAAAATGTACTTTCTATATATTATAGGTAAAGAAAGAAATCACTGTGAACATTTAAAATACTTCAAACTGATTGAGAAGGAATCTACCATATATCAATACATGTAGGATACAGCAAAATTTATATTTAGAGAAAATCTATAGCCCTAAATGCATATATTAGAAAAAGAAGACAAGCGCAAAATAAATGAGCTTAGTATCCAACTTGTTAAGCTAAAAAGAGAATATAGAATGAAATCAAAGAAAGTACAAGAAGGAATTGAGAGAGATACAGAAAAACTAGGTAAATATAAAAAGAAAAAAGGAGAGATTAACAACAAAAAATACAACGAGGAAGATAACAGATTAAAATTAAGCAGGGAAAATAACAGAATTAAAAACAATCTCATACCAAGTTGCCAAAATGGACAGATTCCAAGAAAAATGTAAATTATTAAATCTGACTCAAGAACAAAGTTTTATTTGTTCTATAACCAATACAGAAGTTGAATTACTAGCTCAAAATCTTACTATAAAGAAGACAGCAGGTCCAGATGGTTTAATAGACTAGTTTTCCTAAACCGGATCATTCTAATCTCATACAGGCTTTCCTGGTGGCTTAGTCTGTAAAGAATCTGCCTGCAATACAGGAGACCAGGGTTCAATCCCTGGGTCAGGAAGATCCTGTGGAGAAGGAAATGGCAATCAACTCCACTATTCTTGCTGGGGAAATCCCAAGAGGACAAGAGGAGCCTTGCAGGCTACAGACCCATGGGGTTGCAAGAGTTGGATACAACTTAGTGACTAAACCACCACCCTAAACCACCAATCTCATATAAATGCTTTCAGAGAATCAAAAAGAAAATAAAAAAATTTCCCCCTCTCATTTCATAAAGTTACTATAACCTTGATACCAAAGCAGACAAGGAAAGAATAAAAAAAGAAAATTACTTGTAAACATGTTTGGAAATGCCATTAAAAGATTAGCAAATCCAGGAATGTATTTAAAAACATAATGCAATATGCCTAGCTTGGGTTTATTCCAGGAATGTAAGATCAGTTCAACAAAGAAGATCTTCTAATATAACTAAACATATTAAAAAATTAAAGAATAAAAGTCATATGATTATCTCAATAATTACAGAAAAGTAGTGATTATAATTCAATATCCAGTGATGATTTCTTAAAAATATTCCTTAGGGATAAAGGAGAACATTCTTAATCTGATTAAGACAAGAAAAATACATAAAAGACAAAGATTAAAAAGGAATGAATGATGCAATAATGACTGCAAATGATAGGTTTTTTTATGTACGAAATCCTAAAAAATTTAGAAGGGAATTTAGTTGAACTAATATGAAAGTTTAGCAAGATTGCTAGATATAAGATGAATATGTAAAGATCGATTGCATTTTATATACTATTATTAGCCATATATATATATGAATAACACAGGTTTCAACTGTGAAGGTCTACTTTTACATGGGTTTTTTTCAATGAGTACACATCTGGCTCTCCATACTGGGAAGTTCTGCATCCATGAATTCAACCAACTGTGAATCATGTGCTATGTTTACAATTCAAGGTTGTCTGACTGTGTCTAAGCAGAACCCACAAATATGAAAGGCAGACTATGGGACTTGAGCATCTGTGGATTTTGGCTTCTGCAGAAGCTCCTGGAACCAATCCCCTACAGATACTGAGTGATGATTATAGTAGGGGAAAAATCATAATGACAAAAAATAAAAGAATAAAACTATAATAACAAATGACAAGCAAGCCCTTCAAGGAAACTTTTTAAACTACTGCAATACATCAAGAAACAAAAGTTAAATAAATGAAGAAATATGCGATGGATGGGAATATTTAATATAGTAAAAAATCTTGATTCTTTCAAATTAATCTACAAATTGGAAGCAATTTTAACATAACAAATTCCAATGGAGCTTTCCAAAGAACTTGAAAACCAAACGCTAAAAATAAAGAACGAAAATTATTATAAGGCATATAGAAACCAAATAGCAAAATGATAGAAGTAAATCCCTCCTTATCAGTTCAGTTCAGTTCAGTTGCTCAGTCATGTCTGACTCTCTGCAACCCCATGAACTGCAGCATGCCAGGCCTCCCTGTCCAATACCAACTTCCAGAATTTACCCAAACTCATGTCCATTGAGTCGGTGATGCTATTTAACCATCTCATCCTCTGTTGCCCCTTCTCCTCCTGCCCCCAATCCCTCCCAGTATCAGAGTCTTTGAAAATGAGTCAGCTCTTTGCATCAGGTAGCCAAAATATTGGAGTTTCAGCTTCAACATCAGTCCTTCCAATGAACATGCAGGACTGATCTCCTTTAGGATGGACTGGTTTAGGAAGGATCTCCTTGCAGTCCAAGGGACTCTCAAGAGTCTTCTCCAACAACACAATTCAAAAGCATCAACTCTTCGGCGCTCAGCTTTCTTTATAGCTCAACTCTCACATCCATACATGACTACTGGAAAAACCATAGCCTTGACTAAATGGACCTTTGTTAACAAAGTAATGTCTCTGCTTTTTAATATGCTGTCTAGGTTGGTCATAACTTTCCTTCCAAGGAGTAAGCGTCTTTTAATTTCATGGCTGCAGTCACCATCTGCAGTGATTTTGGAGCCCAGAAAAATAAAGTCAGCCACTGTTTCCACTGTTTCCCCATCTATTTGCCATGAAGTGATGGGACCAGATGCCATGATCTTAGTTTTCTGAATATTGAGCTTTAAGCCAACTTTTTCACTCTCCTCTTTCACTTTCATTCAGAGGCTCTTTAGTTCTTCTTCGCTTTCTGCCATAAGGGTGGTGTCATCTGCATATCTGAGGTTATTGATATTTCTCCCAGCAATCTTGATTCCAGCTTGTGCTTCATCCAGCCAAGCGTTTCTCATGATGTACTATGCATGTAAGTTAAATAAGCAGGGTGACAATATACAGCCTTGATGTACTCCTTTCCCGATTTGGAACCAGTCTGTTGTTCCATGTCCAGTTCTAACTGCTGTTTCCTGACCTGCATACAGGTTTCTCAAGAGGCAGGTCAGGTGGTCTGGTATTCCCATCTCTTTCAGAATTTTCCACAGTTTATTGTGATCCACACAGTCAAAGGCTTTGGCATAGTCAATAAAGCAGAAATAGATGTCTTTCTGGAACTCTCTTGCTTTTTTGATGATCCAGCAGATGTTGGCAATTTGATCTCTGGTTCCTCTGCCTTTTCTAAAACCAGCTTGAACATCTGGAAGTTCATGGTTCATGTATTGCTGAAGCCTGGCTTGGAGAATTTTGAGTATTACTTTACTAGCGTGTGAGATGAGTGTAATTGTGCGGTAGGTTGAGCATTCTTTGGCATTTCCTTTCTTTGGGATTGGAATGAAAACTGACCTTTTCCAGTCCTGTGGCCACTGCCGAGTTTTCCAGATTTGCTGGCACATTGAGTGCAGCACTTTCACAGCATCATCTTTTAGGATTTGAAATAGCTCAACTGGAATTCCATCACCTCCACCAGCTTTGTTCATAGTGATGCTTTCTAAGGCCCACCTGACTTCACATTCCAGGATGTCTGGCTCTAGGTGAGTGATCACACCATCCTGATTATCTGGGTCATGAAGATGTTTTTTGTACAGTTCTTCTGTGTATTTTTGCCACCTCTTCTTAATATCTTCTACTTCTGTTAGGTCCATACCATTTCTGTTCTTTATTGAGCCCATCTTTGCATGAAATGTTCCCTTGGAATCTCTAATTTTCTTGAAGATATCACTAGTCTTTCCTATTCTATTGTTTTCCTCTATTTCTTTGCATTGATCACTGAGGAAGGCTTTCTTATCTCTCCTTGCTATTCTTTGGAACTCTGCATTCAAATGGGTATATCTTTCCCTTTCTCCTTTGCTTTTCGCTTCTCTTCTTTTCACAGCTATTTGTAAGGCCTCCTCAGACAATCATTTTGCTTTTTTGCATTTCTTTTCCTTGGGTATGGTCTTGATCCCTGTCTCCTGTACAATGTCACATGCCTCCATCCATAGTTCATCAGGCACTCTGTCTATCAGATCTAGTCCCTTAAATCTATTTCTCACTTCCACTGTATAATCATAAGGGATTTGATTCAGGTCATACCTGAATGGTTTAGTGGTTTTCCCCACTTTCTTCTTATCAGTAAGTAATGTTAAATATATATGGATTATGCTCTCTAATCAAAAGACAGTGCTATAATGGATTAAAAAAACATGATCCAACTCTGCGTTGTCTACAAGAGATTCACTTTAGATCCAAAGACATAGATAGGTTGAAAGTGAAAGGATGGAAAAAGATATTTAATGTTTCCAGTAAACAAAGGAGAACAGGGGTGACTATATTAATATACAGACAAAATGGAGTTTAACTGAAAAAGTTTTAAAGAAACAAAGAAAGACAGTATACATTAATAAAAGGTTCATTATAGTAAGAAGATATAACAATTATAAACATGTATACATCTAACAACAGGCCATCAAAATATGTGAAGTGTTAAGCTGGAGATTTCAATACCCCACACTCATAACGGATTAAACAATCAGACAGAAGACAAGCAACAGAAAAGAGAATTTGAACAACACAGTAAATCAACTAGATCTAACAGACTTATACAGAACATTCTACTGAACAACAGAATAGACATTCTTCTCAAGTACATATAGGACATTCTCTAGGATAGACCATATGTTAGACCACAAATTAAATCTTGGCAAATTTTTTTTTTAATTTTTAAAAAATTTTTTATAAATCTTGGCAGATTTTTAAAAGATAGATATCATATAAAATATTTTCTCCAATCCACAGTGGAATGAAGTTACAGATAAGTCACAGAAGTAAAATTAGAAAATTCACAAATTTGTAGAAGTTAAGCAGCATACTCATAAACACCCAATGAAAGAAAGGAGAAATAACAAGAGAAATTAGGAAATGAACGCAAGTAGAAACCACAATGAGATACCACCTCACACCCATCAGGATGGCTACTATTCAAAAAAGCAGAAAAGAACAAATGTTGATGAGGATATAGAGGCAGTAAATCCTTGTGCACTGTTAATGGGAATGTGGTACAGCCATTGTGGGATATAGTACGGTAGTTCCACAAAGAAATTAAAACTATTAACTACTATATGATTCAGCAGTTCTAGGTATATAGCTGAAGAACTGAAAGCAGGGTCTCAAAGAGATATATAAACACCCATGTTCACAACAGCATTATTTACAAATGATAAAATGTGGAAGCAACACAAGTGCTTCCCAACAAATGAATGGATAATCAAAATGTGATATATATAGCCAATGAAATCGAACCAGGGTCTCCAGCATTGCAGGCAGATTTGCTACCAGGGAAGTCCCAAATGAAACATTACTCAGTTTTAAAAATGAAGATGATTCTGACATATGCTACAACATGGATAAAGCTTGAGGACACTATGCTAAGTGAAATAACCCACTCAAAAAAGATAAATACTTGATTCCACTTAGATACTCAGAGTAGTCAACAATCATAGAGGCAGAAAGCAGAATGGTGGTTGCCAGGAGCTGGGGAGAGAAGGAATGAAGAGTTAATATTTAATGGACACAGATGCTTTGCAAGATGAAAAGAACCCTGGAGATGGATGGTGGTGGAGGTGGTACAACAACTTAGTACCACTGAACTGTACACTTGAAAATGGTTAAGACAGTAAATTTTATGTTATGTGCATTTTACCACAATTTAAAAAATGAAAAAGAGACATGCAAAATTTTAAAACCAAATATTATAAGAGAAAATTGTATAACTTTGAGATAGACAAAGATTTCTTAAAATACAAAGAGCACAAACCATAAAGAGGAAAATATTAACTTGACTATTTTTAAATATTAAACTTGTTTGCTAAAATATACCATCAAGAGAGCAAAGTCACATCACAAGGTAGCAAAGGACAAATAAACAACAAAGGACTTACATAGAAAAAGGAAGAAAAAGATAACCTGACAAAAGATTAGCAAAGGGCAAACAGGTATAGAGAAGGAAATGTTAATGGTTAATAAATGTATGAAAATATACTCACACCTCACTGATAATCAGTACAACACAGATTCAAACCGTCAATCCAAATCTTTGTTGTGACGAGACAAAGAACCGAGGAGCATACACTCGCCTGACAAAACCACAGTGAGATATAATTTCACATCTATTATAATACCAAGTGTGGGGATTATAAGTAAACAAAATACCTTGTGGGAAAAAATACACTTAAATTTCATTTATTTTAGGTTCTTAAAAATGTAAAGCTAATACATTATTTAGTGATAGATATGTTATATATAAAAATACATACACAAAATAAACATATATATATACATATATATATATAAATTCCTGATATAAAATGATCAGGAAATAGGAAACACCAAATTTATGAAAGCATTTATAAGGAGATATTGCCATTAGGAGCAGCCAACAGGTAGTGTTAAAACACTGATAAAGTTCTATTTTTTCAGCTTGGGAGGGGGGATTCACTGTTATACTTTTTAAAACTGAACATCTATGTTTCATTTTTCTGTTGTATATACAGATATTTTAATAGAATAATTTTATGTAAAAGAGCCTCCAAATTTTAAAATACCCAACTATTTTTTTTTTTTTTTACTAAAATTTCTCACAATCTTTTTCCTGATGATCACAGGTTATACTTAACAGTCTAGTCACTGGTTTCTGAAGATAAAGGCTACAGAGTTTGAAATGGAACAAAGATATAACCCAAGAGCCATCAAGACAAGATAACCAGATATAAAGTATTGTATATTAAAAAGTATATAATATACTTTTATATATAAAAAATAAAGTATAACTCTCTATATAAATGTATATGAAAAAAGATATAGGGAAAGCAAATTAAGTCAGAATAATGTGGAAGGGAGAATCTGTAGGAGAAGAACATGTATGATCCAATAGAAATTTTATTTTGTTTCAGGAGGAACAAGTATATAGAAAATGAGGTCAGTACACAGAGTCTCATTTCAAGGAAAATAGAATACAGCCAATTGGAAAAGAAAGATCTGGAAATTATTATAATCAAGATTTTTTTTAACCTTTCCTTAAATAACAAAAACCTAAAAATTAATTTTCAACAAATAGACATTTCCTATACTTAATATGTGGAGAAGGAAATGGCAACCCACTCCAGTATTCTTGCCTAGAGAATCCCATGGACAGAGGAGCCTGGCGGGCTACAGTCCATGAGGCTGCAAGAGTTGGACACAACTTAGCGACTAAACCACCACCAACACACTTAATGTGAGGCTGAGTTTATTTAAAGAGGCAGGAAAAGCGGACACTGTTGTGCAAATATTCTTCTTCTAAAGTAATATTGCACTGACAGTTTGTTACAATACAGAAAACTCAAATTTCCATGTGGCATCTCAAGTTTTTAAGCAGCTGTAATTAACAAAAACAAACAACGAATATACTTCTGTTTTGTTTCTGACAGTACTTAAACTCTAAGCCCAACCCGAAAGACTGCTTTCTGGGCTACTGTTTCTGATATTCATCTGTCTCCTTTATCTTCCACACTAGCATACTCTTTGCCTTCTTTTCTAGTTCAGGGAGATCAAGGTTATAGAGCATTGATTTATTATACTAGTTTAAGCCTACACAGGTTTGTTGTGGCACCTACTGGCATTCTATTTTAATTCCTTATCTTTATCACACAGACCAGGTAAACAACGCTAAATTTAAATCCTAGATCTGTAACATAAATTATCCAGCCTCTGGTAAGTTATGCTCTCTGAATCTCAGATTCCTTATATATAAAAATAAGGATAATAATGCCTATGTTTTATGAATTGACTTATTTATACAAACTTCTAGTTCAGTATACATTCAGGTACAGGTGGTGGGATTCTCAGTTTTGGAAGCACAGACTTGCTTCCCTTATACGTATGGGTACGATCCTCAAACACCACCCAACTCTGGGTATCAGCAGAGATGTGTTTCTGTTTTCTAGCCTCCATGACCCTCCAGTATTCTTGCCTGGAGAATCCCAGGGACAGAGGAGCCTGGTGGGCTGCTGTCTATGGGGTCGCACAGAGTTGGACACGACTGAAGTGACTTAGCAGCAGCAGCAGCATGACCCTTATAAGGACCTAACAGGTCTCTGATCACTCAGACAAAAATAATATCTGTTACTGGTTCAACAGGGTCCTTATCTGAATTTTAGGTCCCCTGTACACATTTTGCAAGTATCGCTCTTATACTTTTCTTGGAAATCCTGTATTTTCCAATTCCGGATAGTTGGCCTTTCCCCTCTGCCCCATGATTTCTAATTTGTCTGAAAAATATGTATTTAGCTAGATGATAAGATCAGTTTACTGTCTTCATTTCTAAACTATCACCTGTGTTTTTTTCTCATCAGAGACCTCTGCCTTCCATGAGGGCCTGTCTTCTCTATTGCCTTCACACCATGCCCCATTATACATAAAAAACATTCCAAAGCATTATGATATAGAATATATAAGACAACCCTAGGTTCTAATCTCAGTTTTTAAACATACTAAATATTATATGACTTTCATCAAGTTATTTAACCTACCTAAGACTCAGTTTTTTAATCTGTAAACAGGGACTATATCTTGACAACTTAAGAGGATAAAGATCAAATACAGTGATGCAGATGAATGTGTCTTGAAAACTGCAATTCTATATAATGCAGAAAATATTATCCATTCAGCAAAATACTGGTGATGACAAAAGGATCTTAAGTCAAACTGCCAGAATTGGAGTCCTAGCTCTATTATTTGCCTTTTAATATGTAAATAAGGACTATAACACCTACTTCATGTGATATTAGCTCAATGATGTTAGTTATTATTATTATTAAATGCCTATTATGTTAGGCATTGTACTAGACGCTGGTGATAAAATGGAATCAAGGCAGACGTGGCTAACATATTTGCCAAAAACTCGTATTTCCTACTTCATATGCTACATTTTCTAAGTCATGCCACGTACACTTTAGAGCAAAGAAATATCTGAGTAGTAAAGCATTTCTACATAGCATAAAGGTAAGAGTCCACAATTCCACTATCTCTTTTTGTGAAATTTCCAGTGAACACATAGTGACTATGGTATTTCTTTTTTTAATTCATCACTTGACTCAAAACTCTTCAAATGACTTCTGGATAAACGGTCTGGAATACGTTTTAATCAAACGTAAATAGGACAGTATTTCTCAAAGTAACATCCAAAGATGATCTGCTTCTCAATAACCTAAAATGATAATTAAAAGGCATATTCCTAGACCTTATTTCAGACACAGATTCAAAAGCTCTGGCTGGAAAATGTGGGAATCTGCATTTCTAATAAGTTCCCAATGTGATTTTTATGCAAATCCCATTTGAGAACCACATTCCTAAGAAAGAAAAAAACACTGTGTGAGAAATTTGTAACCAAAGCAAACACTGAAAAATGATGATCGAATTTTTCTTTCTGAAGAAGAAAAGTTTTAGTCATCAGAATAAATTTTCACATGCCTGTCTCTTAATAGGGTTAAGTCAAGAGTCTACAGAGATTAAGACCAAAATTGACTTGAACATACACACCTTAACTGTGAGTGTTCAAGAAATTCCTATTTTGGAGGCCAAGGGAAAGGGAGGAGAAGGGGTATTGTGAAAAAGTTTACCCACATTTCAGATGAAGCAAACAAAAAGTTGCCATTGCAATAGTCATGGCTACTAAAACTGGGATTTGGTGATATCAGATATCAGAAAATGGAACCGCTTTCTCTTAAACTCAGACAACTAAAGACAGATATCCCTGCTCCAACTCCCGACATCTACCATAAACCTCTGATAACCTCTCAAATATAGACTTCACTTATTTGGGAGTTAAATTGGTCCTGTGACCAATCAGAGGCAAGAGAAAATAGGATCTTTTGATGAAAGATATACAATTTTCATAAAAGATAACCAAAATAACTAATTAAAATGTAAATTTATACCTCACAATCTGATGGAGAGTTATAGAAGAGCTGTCAGAGACACTGAAGAAAGTCAATGAAAAAGCTCTGAACTCCTAGTGGATGTTAACTTTCCAAATAACAATTCAAAGCTAATGAACAAACACTATTCCTCTACCCACTATGCCACAGTGGTCTGAGGTCTGCTCTGGTGCTGATAATAAAATGCCCGAAGATGGCAGTGAGTTTGGCACTGTGACTGGAAGAAATAAGGAGCCCGAAGGGGAAAAAGCAGCCCAACCTGCCCACACCACGGAGTCTGGAGCAGCAGAGCGGGCGGGGCTGCGATTTCTCCTGAATCACTGCACTCTCTCTTCTCCGCCTGCGTGAGCGCCGCCCACCCACTCGCGGCAGCTTGAACCCCCTGGGCCTAGCCTCTCCTTCCCCCTCCCCTCGGCCTGGTGCTGAATCATGAGCCCGATATCTCCAAAAGGTAAAACCCAAGAACAATGCCACCCTTAGCGCTGGCCTGAATGGGGCACCAGGTTGGGGTGGGGCAGAAGGCTGGAAACCACAACTTTGCCCCCCTTTCTCCCAAATTCCCCACCCAACCCCCGAAAGAAAAGGAGTGCTGCGGTGCTATGGGATTCCCAAACGGCGCCCCTTCTTCTCCCTCCCGTTGCTCGTGTCTGCAACGCCCCGACCTGGTCCCGGCGCGCTCCGCCTCATTGTTCCAAAGCTGCCCGCCCGCCAGGAGTCCAAGCTCTGCGAGGCCAGCCAGTTCGCAGCTCGTGGGGAAGGGGTGGGGGCTCTCCACTCCACGGCCCTCACCACAGTCCCCTGCCCGGCCTCACCCCTTCCTGCCAACCTCCTTTAACTAAAGCCAAAGCACCGAGCCCCCCAGAGGCGACCGGGTGGGTGCTGTCCAAATGCTGGGAGGAGGATGGGGGGTGGGGGTGGGGGAAAGGCTGGAGTCTGCGGCCTGCGTGTAGCTGCAGCCTTCGCCCCTTCGCCCCCTCGCTCCACTGCGCGAGAGATGCTGCTTCCATGGGTACCGCTTGGCCACGGTCCCTCCCGCCCAACAGGGAGCCGCTCGGCTGTGGCCATCTCCCAGCCCTAGACGCTGGCGCCGAGCAGCCCTCGGCCCTCCTCGTTTCCAGAAGCCGAAAGCGGAGGGCCAGTCCCTGTGCAGGCTGCAGAAGTCACCATACGCGACTCACCCCAACTGTTTCTGTCCTTGCGGTTCTTGGCCATGGTGGTCCGGGCGCTGGTGGCGGCGAGGCGCTGTCAGGGCTCTCGCTCCTCTCCCGGCTGCAGGTTGCTGGCGGTGGGAAGCTCTGTGCCCTCGCTGGGCTGGGCGCAGTTCCCTCAGACTCTGAGGATGTTGCTGTGGCGCTGGTGGGAAGGAGTGGGGGGGGAGGGGGGAGGAGAAAGCGGATGAACCAAGCTCAGCATCACAAGCCGGAGTTCACACAAAAACCAGCGTCACACCCTCCCTACCTTGGCCAAGCCCCAGAGCCTGAAGACAGTGACAGACGATGTACTGCAACATTTTCGATGGAAAACACATACAAATAAACAGCACCCCCTTACACACTCTCAAAGAACTTAACAAATGCTTAACAGCATTATACAGTCAGAAATACACAGACCAAGATACTGCGTGATTCTGCATGTTCAAATACCTGTTTTCTCGACCAGTTACATATGAGTAGAAATATGCTGGCAACATTTACATAGCCGAAAAATGTAAATAATCAGCATTTATCTATCAGGCACCATTTCCTCCCTAATTTAAAGGCAAGGTCACAATAGTAAATAGGGTATCATGCATTTTTGTACCTGTATACAGAACAGGCCTGTCTTTTAAAACTGGGATAGCATACTTAGATTAAGAAGATCAAGACTTGCAGAAGGAAATGGCAACCCACTCCAGTATTCTTGCCTGGAAAATCCCACGGACAGAGGAACCTGGCAGGCTACAGTCCATGGAGTCACCAGGAGTCGGACATGACTTAGCGAGTAAACCACCATGCTAAAACCTCTCCAGTTGGACTTCCCTTGCAGTCTAGGGAAGGGAAGACCTTCCTAAGACCTATGCCTGAAATGCAGGGAGTACAGGTTTGATCCTTGGCTAGGGAACAAAGATCCCACATGCTGCACAATGCAGCTAAAAAAAACCCAAAAACTAAAAAAACAAGATAAAGACAAAAGCTGGAGATTTATCATAATCTGTGACTAACTCCATGTCTAATGGGCAAAATTTCCACTCGGTTTACAGAACTATCATATGGAGTTACATTGACAAATATTCTAAGTCATACATCATATTATGGAAGAGTCTTGGCAATAAAGTTGGTAACAATTTTGAATAGAAAGCAAAAGGCAATAAATACTTTAAAAAATATTCTCAATCACTCTCTTTTCACAAATTCCTTCCTCTTTACCCATCAATTTAATTTTCAGCATCCTAGAAACACTGTTCCTTCATGCTACCTGACCCTCAAGATACTGTCATCCCACTCCTCACCTCCTCACTCACTTTTCTCCTGAATTTGACTGTTGACCATACTCTACACAGATCAGTTCTGCCTGGAAGATTACTGTTAGCTTCTTAATTATCAGATCCTAGATCTCTGTTTATTCCCTCATTATAAGCAACTCTTCACTGTGTTCCCTCAATGTAATTTACTATATGATGGTTTCAGACAGGATCTCCATCCATGCTATTGATTCCCAAATCTATTCATCCAGTCTTAAGCTTTCTTGAGGAAAGAAAATCATCATTTCAGGGCTAAGTCTGTAACTGCCTAAGGTCATCTTCACTTTGTTTTCCTACTGACACTTCAAAATCAATATGTCAAAGACCAAACTCTCTCACTCACCATTGCCAAATTTCATGCAATCCTATTTCAGTTAATTGTTCTATGACCTCAGAACACTGTAAACCAAGTTTACATCATGGTTTTAAAAGGGACTGTCTTCCAGTATGGTACTGGCAAAGACAGAAATATAGATCAATGGAACAGAATAGAAAGCCCAGAGATAAATCCACGAACCTATGGACACCTTATCTTCGACAAAGGAGGCAAGGATATACAATGGAAAAAAGACAACCTCTTTAACAAGTGGTGCTGGGAAAACTGGTCAACCACTTGTAAAAGAATGAAACTAGAACACTTTCTAACACCGTACACAAAAATAAACTCAAAATGGATTAAAGATCTAAATGTAAGACCAGAAACTATAAAACTCCTAGAGGAGAACAGAGGCAAAACACTCTGCGACATAAATCACAGCAGGTGGGTCTGGAAGGTGACCCATCTTCCAGAATATTGGAAATAAAAGCAAAAATAAACAAATGGGACCTAATGAAACGTAAAAGCTTTTGCACTACAAAGGAAACTATAAGTAAGGTGAAAAGACAGCCCTCAGATTGGGAGAAAATAATAGCAAATGAAGCAACAGACAAAGGACTAATCTCAAAAATATACAAGCAACTCCTGCAGCTCAACTCCAGAAAAATAAATGACCCAATCAAAAAATGGGCCAAAGAACTAAACAGACATTTCTCCAAAGAAGACATACAGATGGCTAACAAACACATGAAAAGATGCTCAACATCACTTATTATCAGAGAAATGCAAATCAAAACCACAATGAGGTACCATTACATGCCAGTCAGGATGGCTGCTATCCAAAATCTACAAGCAATAAATGCTGGAGAGGGTGTGGAGAAAAGGGAACCCTCTTACACTGTTGGTGGGAATGCAAACTAGTACAGCCACTATGGAGAACAGTGTGGAGATTTCTTAAAAAACTGGAAATAGAACTGCCATATGACCCAGCAATACCACTTCTGGGCATACACACTGAGGAATCCAGATCTGAAAGAGACACGTGCACCCCAATGTTCATCACAGCACTGTTTATAATAGCTAGGACATGGAAGCAACCTAGATGCCCATCAGCAGATGAATGGATAAGGAAGTTGTGGTATATACACCATGGAATATTACTCAGCCATTAAAAAGAATTCATTTGAATCAGTTTTAATGAGATGGATGAAACTGGAGCCCATTATACAGAGTGAAGTAAGCCAGGAAGATAAAGACCATTACAGCATACTAACACATATATATAGAATTTAGAAAGATGGTAATGATAACCCTATATGCAAAACAGAAAAAGAGACACAGATGTACAGAACAGACTTTTGGACTCTGTGGGAGAAGGTGAGGGTGGGAGGTTTCGAGAGAACAGCATGTATATTATCTATAGTGAAACAGATCACCAGCCCAGGTGGGATGCATGAGACAAGTGCTCGGGCCTGGTGCACTGGGAGGACCCAGAGGAATGGGGTGGAGAGGGAGGTGGGAGGGGGGATCGGGATGGGGAATACATGTAACTCCATGGCTGATTCATGTCAATGTATGACAAAACCCACTGCAATGTTGTGAAGTAATTAGCCTCCAACTAATAAAAATAAATGAAAAAAAAAAAGAAAAAAAAAAGGGACTGTCTTCAATAGAGTTGCATTCCATAAACACTAATGAGACAATATAGGACGATAGAAATTATCTCACCCAGTACCTACAAACCACATTCATTAAACAAAAACAAGCACGTTCTCCTTTTCTTATATTTATTATAGTTCTCAGTTCACATTCCAGCCTGATAATCCCTCTCAAGTGAATCCCATTAAAAAGCAGTACAGTAGGGACTTCCCTGGTGGTCCAGTGGCTATGACTCTGCACTCCCAATGCAGGGGGCCTGGGTTCCATCCCTGGTCAGGGAACTAGATCCCATATGCTGCAACTGAAAGATCCCGAGTGCTGCAACTGAGACTCAGCACAGCCAAATATATAAGTATTTTTAAAAAACCAAAACAAAAGAGTACAGTAGATTCTACCCACAAAAGTTATATATACAATTCAACATCTATTCCTAATTGAAGAAGGGATTTATTTTTTTAAAAAAACCTTTTTTTCTGTTGTTAATAAGTAACCTGTGAGATAATACTTGAAACTGTGTGAATGTCTTGGCCAAGAACTTTGTATTCAATGGTTTTTAGCATCCACTGACATCCTTGCCTAAATCAACTTCAGATTTTAAAATACTATTTCTTCTGCATTTTACATTTAATAGCTGGCATTTCCTCTCCCACCTTTGTTTGTTATGTACCACTATCCACTTCATGGATTCATGAAATCTAAAGAAAAACTTTACTCTAATTTACCATCATTATTCTTTGTAATGCTCAAATTGCCCTAAATTTGACCAATGGTAGCCCCTTCAAGTTAACAACTGTCTCCTTGTAACATGTCCTATTTGTCTTTCATCATTTCCCTTGTTTTCTGGCACAAGAAAATGTTTCAAGTTTCCCTGGTATTTTTCCTGCCTCAGAATGAGTTCCTCCAAGAAACTCTGGCTGCCTTTAAAGAGAAAAGGAATTTAGAAACCAAGATCTGAGTGCTAGCTGTGCTCACTGCTAGCTGGAATTTCACTGTTTCTAGACTCTTTCAGTGGACATTGTTAGAACATGTTTATTTTTCAAAGCTGTTAAGTTTAATCTACTTTAAAGAAATACCTCCAACAGCATGAAAATACATACAGAGTAATTTCTTGAAGCATTTTTTGTTATTGAAATATATTGGAAATAACCTAAGTGCCCACATATAGGAGAATATGAGTGATAGTCGCTCAGTTGTTTCCGACTCTTTGCAATTCCATGGACTGTAGCCTGCCAGGCTCCTTTGTCCATGGAGTTCTCCAGGCAAGAATACTGGAGTGGGTTGCCATTTCCTTCGCAGAATGGAAAATTATGCAGCTATAGGAAAGAATACAGGGGCTTCCCTAGTGTTCCAGTGGTTAGGCATTCACCTGCCAAAGCAGGGAACACAGGTTTAATCCCTGGTCCAGGAAGATCCCACAAGCCTTGGAGCAGTTAGGCCCCAGCACCACAACTACTGAAGCCCACAAGCCTAGAGCCCACGCTCCACAAGAGAAGCCACACAGTGAGAAGCCCATGTATCACAATGAGAGAGTAGCCCCTGTGTGCTGCAATTAGAGAAAAGCCCATGCACAGCAACAAAGGCCCAGTACATCCAAAAATAAATAAATCTTTAAAAAAGGAAGATCTTTATGAATTGATATATACTGATTTCCAGAATAATACACTGTCAAATGAAAAAAAAAACCAAAGTGCAAATATTCTACCTACCATGTAAGAAAGAAAAGGATATTAAAAAATATATCTGTTCATCTGTGCAAAAGAAATACAGGGTAAACCAGAAACCAATGAGATCAGTTATCTACAGGAGACAGGTGGGAATAGGATGGAAACAATGGGAGAATGAGAATAGGGTGGAAAGGATTAGGAGGGCTGCTACTTCTCTAAGTGTAACCTTTTTATGTAGCCGGCACTGTTGGAACCATGGTAATGGTTCACATTCTCCAAAATAAATAACTAAAACCAATCAGGATATGGGCAAAGGAGTGGAAGGAACTCAAAGTGGAATTACAAATAGTTAAAAAAAACAAAGTGAACCTAACTATATTACAGGTGAATAACATAACTACACTGAAGCATTTTCTAAACCTGAAGAGCTATAGAAAATAGTATTTTGATTGAATGCTACAAGACTGAAGACAAAAACTGCATATAAGCACTGTTCTTTAGTTCATAATTTATTTTTCTTCCAGGACATATGTAGGTTAGCAATTCTGAAGTTATTTGTGTATTCTCTAGAATTGAGTAAGTACATGGTGCATAATCAGAACCAGATTTCTTGCTTTTGGAGATGAAGTTATAATAAGGAAAGGGGAAGGAGAACCCTATGGTGTTGAACTGGAATCTGAGGTATCAGTATGATACAGTAAAAATACAAATAACAGAATTTTTTTAAAAGGGGCAGAGGATCTAAATAAACATTTCTCCATAGAGGACATAAAAATGACCAACAGGCACATGAAAAGACAATTTAACATTTTTAGTCACTAGGGAAATGCAAATCAAAATTTAAACAACTGCAATGAGATATCACATCAGATAGACCAGGATGACTATAATCAGAAAGAAAGACAATAAAAAGTGTTGGTGAAACTGACACTGCTGGTGGGAATATAGCCACTTTGGAAAACAGTCTGGCAGCTTCACAAAATTTAGAATTACCATATGGCCCAGCAATTCCACTCATAGATATATGCCTCCCCACAAATGAAAGTATATGTTCATGCAAAAACTTGCACAGGGATGTTCTAAGAGCATTGCTTTTAGTAGCCAAAAGGTAGAATCAACCTAAATGCCAATAGCCATCAATGGATAAAAAAATGTGGTATATCCATACAATGGAATATTATTTAGCCAAAAAAAGCTTCCTATTTAAAGGAACTGTGACTCGGTTACCTGGGGAAAGCATCTGTCCCCTGGGCACTAGGGCCTTCAGATCCATCACACCCAATGTTTTAGAGTCAAAGCTGTATAGACAAAAATTCTTCAACTGAATTATTAGGAATAATAATAATTCCTAATAATCACTTACTTCTACCCCCTGGTTCCTCAGTTCAGTTCAGTCACTCAGTTGGGTCCAACTCTGTGACCCCATGGACTGCAGCACACCAGGCTTCCTTGTCCATCATCACCTCCTGGAGCTTACTCAAACTCATGTCCATTGAGTTTCCATGTCTCTGGTTCCTAGGCCTGTGCATTCTGAATATGGGGTAGATGGCAATATGTATTGGATACTGACTTAAATCCTGTATCATATCCTCATAAGGGTTATCTCTCAGCCAATTGATCCTTCAGCACAACTTTCCTCTGTGGTATCATACCAGCTGCTTCTAAGCGATGGGTTTGAGGTAAGATCAGTTAACTTCACAGGCATGACTCCATTGCCTTACTTCCCATGAGTTTCCTGCTCAAATTTAATGTTGTTTGTGATACATGATGATGAAACAGTCCATGAATTGTGGTACTAGTAGAAGTTTCCCAAGCAGGGATGGTAAACCTGTATTTGGATTATGTACATACATGACTATAGGTCCTGGGTGTTAGCTGATGACTCATAAATTGAACAGGGGCAGCAGAATTCCATTGTCAAATGGAAAGGTATATACTGGGGTGGCCTGAGCTGGTCTGGAAGGCTTGCATAAAGTACACAGACTAACTTTCATTGTACCTGCTCCTACTTCTTTGCCACTTTTTTTTGAACCATATCTTTGGATTCAAAAAACATAACACTCAGTACCTAAAGGGTCGGTAAGCCTGTATCTGGACTATGTATATATATACTATAGGGATGTACATATATACATAGCTACCCCATGAGTACAAATTGCTCTTCCCTTCATAATCAAAAGGATTTGGTTTAATTAAACTGCCACCAGGTGATTGACTGGTCTGTCTAGGAAATAGTACCTAAGGGTCACTGCAGGACTTCCCTGGTAGCTCAGCTGGTAAAGAATCTGCCTGCAATGCAGGAGACCCCGGTTGGATTCCTGGGTCAGAAAGATCCCCTGGAGAAGGGATAGGCTACCCACTCTAGTATCCTTGGGCTTTCCTGGTGGCTCAGATGGTCAAGAATTCGCCTATAATGTAGGAGACCTGGGTTTGATCCCTGGGTTGGAAAGATCCCCTGGAGGAGGGCATGGCAACCCACTCCAGTATTCTTGCCTGGAGAATCCCCATGGACTGTAGCCTGCCAGGCTCCTCTGTCGATGGGGTTGCAAAGAGTCACATGACTGAATGACCAGGCACAGCACAGCAGGGGTCACTGCAAAGGCAGGTGACTCTGCTATAAGAAAGTGAGATTCATGTCAGTGTATGACAAAACCCACTGAAATGTTGAGAAGTAATTAGCCTCCAACTAATAAAAAAAAATTAAAAAAAAAAAAAAAAGAAAGTGAGATACTGCAGAGTGGCAGCAACCTTACTACCCTTGGCAAGTGGAAGTCCATGCCACTGAATTCCCTTTAGCCTCCATTCCTATTGCCACATGGCCCCACTGAACTAATACTAGGGTGACTGGGTAGAGTGTCCTATGACATTCATAGGACAGATTATCTTTTATATCTGATTATTGGGATGGATGCCCCCTTGTGGGCAGTCAAATGGTTCACAGATATTTTCACAGTGGCCAATTTTGATACTCCATTCATAATATATCTCCCACTGACTTCCTTATTTCTGATCTCTCCAAGTTATGGCCAACTTATTAATTACTCCGCATAAATCAGTACAGAGCCATACCTCAGGCTATCTTTCATTCCTAACACAGAGGACACCAGATGTTCTATTCAAAATTGTGCCCTCTGGAAAAATTTCTCTTCATCTTTATTTTTTAGGACCACTTCACTGTGAAGTAGGACCATAATTCAGTGGCTCTATGCTTCTGGTTGGTGCTGATTTATCATCCAGACAATTAATAAACCAGGCCCAAGCTTTTCCTTCTTCTGCTAAATGACCATGAGTCCAAAGATATGGTTCAAAAAACAGTGGCAAAGAAGTATGAGCAGGTACAATATAAAGTTAGTCCATGTACATTATTCCTGCCTTCCAGACCAGCTCAGGCCACCCTAGTATATATCTTTCCATTGACAACGGAATTCTGCTGCCCCTATTCAATTTAAGAGTCATCAGATAGCACCCAGTATCTAAACAACAGTTTAGAACACAAAATCACTTAGAATCCTGTAGTCAGGTGTTCAGTATCTGCCAAGCCCTGGTAGCAAGCCAAGAGCTGTCTCTCAACTGAGCTGAATACAGGAACCCTGCTATCAATTCTCATATAAACTTTAAAACCACCCTGGGGATCAAGGGTACCCATCAGATAATCATTTCAAACTAGATTTTAAAAAAAAAAGATGTGCGCTGGGTTCCTCTTTTTAAAACTCCCATCATAATGACCGGATACTGATTCTGAAAGAGATGCAAGTTCTACTGGTCTCCAGAACAAAAGAGAATTCTCCTATACTTAGAAAACAGTTTTGGCCTCGACAAGGAAACCTCATTAGTAACAAAAAGAATAACTTAAGATTAACTATTTGAAAATACAAATCATAATGATGGCCAATGTCTTCCAAATAGTTAACAAACCTATAAAGCTCAATCACATCAAGTTACATTTTGCAACTAGCTTGTGTTGGAAGATTCATCAGATTATAATGCTTAAGTCTATATGTTTCATATTAAATTACTGTCCTTATGCTCTTCTTGTCACACTTGAGGATTTTACTCAACCATTCTTTCTTGGTTAGTAAACTGTGAAACTTACCTAGGTAGAAGTTAAAAAATTTTATGTCCCCTGATTTTATTCCCCCTGTATTTTGGCTGTGCTGGGCAGCATGCAGGAACTTAGTTCCCTGACCAGTAATCTAACCTGTGCCTCCTGCAACGGAGGTGCGATGTCTGAACCACTGGACTGCCAGGGAAGCCCCTATGTCTCCCAACTAAAAAAATTCATCCATGGCTAAAATTGAAACCAGAGGCCAAAGATTATAACTAGTATTTTACTAAAAAACTCTGAAAGAAGGGAAAAACACTAAAAAGCATAGAGCAAACCATAAAAGGTAGGTAACAGTAAAATATGGAAAATAAAACATGTCAGATAGGAAGACCCAAAGAGTATATGACCATCATATCAAGTTATATTTATTCTTATTCAATACCCTGGCATTATAAAAACTGGTGGTCTGTAAGAAACTCTTGTGTAAGCTACAAGTTTTGTTATGTAACTTTCCATTTTGAAACCCTGTGCTTAATTGTTTAGGGTATAAAATTAAATTTATGCACTGTATGTTTATTTTATGGAAATTTAATGTGAACTTCTTTACTAACCATGTAATATTTAACACACAAGCTATGACTTCACTGACCTTGATAAAATTAACTAGTATCTAAAATTTTTAAAATTCTCTTGAAGTTAGTATAAAGCAGATGTTTTTCCTTGAAACGGCTGTGTTATGAGTAAAATAATGATTATGGCAGACATTTCTGAATCACCACATAGAACCTTGACTTTTTCCACACTATCCACCTCTGCGTTGATGGTCAAAGCGTATGGCTCGGCCATTACTGGCAACATAAGTATCTGCATTCCAGGGTCTTGGTGAAGCCTATGACCTCAAACTTTTTATTGCTTAATTCATATCAAACACTGTGTTTCAAGAATAACATGCCTAAAAGACTGTCAGAAAGATATTTGTTTTGAACAGGGAATTCAGTTTCCACTTTAGGAAGGCCCATGAGATAAGTTTTCTTAAACTCTTAGCAACAGGAAAAGATGCACCTCTCTCTCGATCGACTGGTTTACTGTGATCTCAAAAACACTATAAAACTTTCTGCTTCAGCCAATTTGCTGTATTGTTCTGGTATCCCATTTTTCCTTTCTTTGACATCATACCTATTTCCTCATTTTTATCTTATGTTATAGTATGCATTTTCCATATTCTGCCTCAAATTCTCTGAGGAGTAATGCAAGTATAAATAAATTATAGACTAAAAAAAGGATTAAAGCTTATAGGGTCAAAGGGGAAAATGAGAATCTATGACAGTAAATAAGTACTAGGATACCAATAGAACATTTGAAAAGATTTTAAGTCATTGAAGCCAAAAGTATTTGCCCACCAAATCAAGTGCCAAGAAGCTTTGAAAGAAGTAACTGTTCTTCAACAATTTTTTCAATGCAGCAAACACATAGGCTTTGTCCATAGAGCATGTAAGTCTGAGCTTACTTATGTTCCCTAAATAAGTGCCCTTTGTGCAGACAGCACAAGAAATACATATCTTCCCAGTCCTGTTAAGGTGTGAATTTAATTTCTACATTATGCAATTGATTACAATGACCAACAACAACCAATACACTGCCAAGAATGGAATTGAATTGGATATTCAAAGCCACAAGGCAACATCCACAACTTGCTCTTTTGTGATTTTTCAGTCACTAAATGCATTGGGCCAAGTGTTAGCTGGCTTTTTTGTTCAAACCTTCACGGAGCTCTAGAAATAACTTTGCCAGTATACAACCTGGTAATGTTATTTCTACCTTCAGAACAAGACTAGAACTGAAACTGCAAAACAGCCTGTGAAATATCAGCCAAATTACTTCCCTAAACTCCTGTTCCATATTTTGTACATTGTGAAGTATTTTTAAACCTCTTATATATTGATAACCTTCTTTATAATCCTGTAAGATGCTTTATAAACGCTTTCTTGGGTGTCAGATGCAAAACCCTATCCTCTTCAAGCTGCAGATAAGGAGACATTGGCAAATACGATGTCCTTCTTGTCCCGGGTCACAGACTGAGGAAGTGGTAGAACCAGAACCAGGTTGTGGTCCCTAATTCTGTCTCAGCTTCTGCAAAGCTCCTGAGCCAAATAAAGGAGCAATAACCGCGTTGAGACACCGCGTGTGCCCAACTGAGCTACTGGCCACTGAAACTTCCTAGGAATTTAGGCTTTCAGAAATGTCTTGGGAAAACTCGTAGAAGACAGGTTGCGCAGGTGTGTAGGGAAGCTTCAAACTGGTACCACTGGGAACGATTTGCAAAACAGGACGGTGCAGTAGGGTGTGCCGCGATTTAGTTAACCTGGCACTTCCCCACCTCCTTCCCTGGCGCCCCACGGCCAGCTGACTCCTGGCCCAGTGCCCTCTGCGTACCTTCTCTGAACTAGGCGGGAGCCGCGTTCCCGTCTCCCTCGCGCCCACCCTCTCTCTCTACCCGCCTCACTCTCCAAGTTTACCAGACGATGCACGGGGCGGTTTAGCCGAGGCGCGTCCGCCCACGAATACACCGGGGGCGTCCCTAACACCCGCGGGTGGGGAGCGGAGCCCGGGCCCGGAGGGACGCGCCGGGCGAGGGGGCGCGGCGGCCCGGCCGGGAGAGTGTCGTGTCCCGAGCAGGCCTCAGGGCGGCACTCTGGCCCCGCGGCCGGCGCGCTCGGGCGGGCCTCTGGGCGCCGACCCACGCTGGCCGGGAACGTGTCTCCCGGTGACGCAGCCCCGGGTGGGGAACGTGGTGCGGCGGCGGCAGCGGCGACGGTACGCGCCTCAGCCGCCCGCGAGAGGACGTGCGCTGCTGCGGGAGGCGGCGGCGGCGCCGCGGGACCTGGAGCGGCCGGCTGGAGCCGGGAAGCAGGACGCAGGCGCGGGCGAGGAAGTAGGTCCCGGGCGCGGCGCTCAACAAAGAGCGGGGCCGCCCCCCTGAGGTATCCTGCCGACCCCGAGCGCCGGCGGGCGGGCAGACCGGTCCGGCAGTTCGCGGGCGGCCTGGGAGGGGGAAGGGCCGCGGCCGGAACCCGGCGGCGGGGCTCTAGGGACCCTTCCAGGCCGGCTGGTCCGCGGTCCCCGGACGGGCGGAAAGGAAGGGGCTGGGCCGCTCGGGATTGTAGCCTCTGCTTCTCCCTCGTGCAGGCGGAGCTGCGGGCAGAGGCTCCATGTTGGGAAGCGGCGCCGCTCGTCCTCGTTAGCGGGAATCGGGGCGCCGCGGGCAGAACCAGCGGGGGCCGGGCCCTGAGTGAAGATGGAGGCCCCTCTGCGGCCTGGGGCCGACATCCTGAGGCGGAACCCGCAGCAGGACTACGAGCTCGTTCAGAGGGTCGGCAGCGGCACCTACGGGGACGTCTATAAGGTGAGGCAGGCCGGACTCTTTTCCTCTGGTCAGTTGGCTTCCAGGAATAGGCCACTTTCTGGGAAGTATGAGGAGGGGGCAGGATGCTTTTATTGTTGCATCTTGGAGATGCCGCGGCCGTGGTTCCGTGTGCTCGGTTTCAGGGCACCTTCAATTCACTGCTTGCTCTGATCGCTTCAACAAGCAGAACTAATCACACCTTTGCAAACTACCGTTGTACTTTTTTTGTGGTATAAAGGCTTTTTCATGCTTATTTATGGTATCCAGGGGAGTTCGAATCTGCTTACGGAGTTGCACTTGAAAGTGTTCTTGTCTTAGCATGGAAAAATGCTTCCTGGAAGTCGGGAGACCAGAAAGTATATTGACATTCCGACATTTGCATAAGAAAACTTTTTGATGGATAATCGTGGTTTAAAAAGTCCTATGAAATCCCTCCTCTCAGTTTTATCTGTAAGCAGTCTAAAAAGTGACTTGGGCACAAACATCATCGTATGTAGAACAATGCTTTTTCTGGCAGAAGTTTCATTATTTGTATCAGATGATTTCTTTTTCTACTTTAGCAGTTCCTTTCTTTGGAATTTATAACATCCCATGACCAAGAGCGATTAAGAGCTGCTGTCCTTTTAATTGTACTTGTTTGCTTTATTTGGAACGAAAGAAGAGGATGTTACTCTCAATTTGAGATTTGAAAAAACACAGAGAAGCAAACCCAGTTCCTTAAGTTCACTGAATTCTTGAAGGATCAAGATGAAAGAGGTTGTTTCAGATTGTCTTATGCTTTTTGTTTTCTGTTTCAAAAAGGGATCTCTACTGCAGCTCATATATATTGAGGGAAATTTCCTTGGATTTGGAACAGCTTTGTTTATTGGATTTAATCATGTTATATATGCCATTATTCCAAATAACACTCCTGCATGTACTTAAAACTGGCCTTTGTGTTATATGGTTAATTAACCAGTAGAATCCTCTGGGGTGTGTTGTTTTGCACAGGTGGTAATATGGAAGAAAATCATCCTTTCTTCCTAACTTCTGTTTTTGTTAATATCTTCCCTTTTAATAGTAACAACTTGAGGTTGTGTTAAGGCAGCTCTAACACTGCTTGATTCTACTGAGTTGAAAAGTAATGGGTAGGATTTTTATTTAAACAAGCATTTGCATCTTCTGTACTAGGTACTGTTCTGTATGGGATGTTGAATTGGGAGGAAGTTTCCAGCTTTTGCCTTGTGAATAATTTTAATTCAAAATGGATAATTATAATAGAATCCAGAATCCTCTTTACATAGAATTAGAGGTAGTTAACTCTTGTTTATTCATGAATTAGACATTTTGTGGAATGATCTTTAAAAACTTGAAATTCCTATTTGCTTTCTCAGTCCTGCTTTTTAGTCATCTTCTTTTTATGATTCACTTTGTATTACTAGTTCATGTTAATCATACAGTTGTTCATCATCAATTCAGTTCATGTTAATAATACAGTAATCTGGATTCTAGTTCTTGTATATTTTCTCTCCTTTCTACTACAAGAACTTTTAAAGTGTTCCCCACAGAAATCCCAAGATTTTCACCATTTTTCTTTTAAACATAACAACTGAAGCAGTTATCTGGAGCGGGGTTTTATCCTTGCCAGGGAAAGCAAAAGGTTATGTTAAAGGGGCAGCTAAGATTACCTCTTACCCTGGGGCCTCCCTGCCCTATCTCTCTTCTGCAGTTCCTAAACAGAGGATCAAAGACTGAATATTTATCATACAGCACGTTCAATCTCCCACCTCACAAGTGATCCCTTTCTCTCATATTCATGCTCCCTCACTTTATGTGTATATTCATTCCACAGGAAGCCAGTTGCTGATTCCTAAACATCCTCAAAATCCTGATTCCTTGTCTTTTGTTTTCCTTTGTTCTAATTACCTGGAGTCACCTCCCTCCTACATTTCCAACTGTTATCCTAACTGTCCAGGAAAGCCTTACTCCAATGCTCTTCCAGAAGGCCCTAGACCTTCCCCATTATCCCTCTAGCCTCATTTATTACTCTTCCCCCTCCTTCATTGTCTTCTAGCAACACTGGCCTGCTTGCTCTTTCTTAAAAAGAATGTACATCTTCCTACCTTTGGGCCTTTGTTCTGGCTATCCCTGCTGCTCAGAATGGCTTTCCTCAGACAGCCACATGGCTTGCTCCTTTCCCTCCTTGCTTTTATAAAACCCTCTCAATCTTTTTTTCTACAGTCTTTTTTCCTACTTCTCTTTGCACTTACCACTCTAATGTTTTACTTATTTTTTTCTTGTTATCTATCTCAATCCACAACATACTCCCTGAGGGCAGGAATTTTATCTGTTTTACTCACTGCTCTGTCTCTAATAGTACCTAGAATTGTTCTTGGCACAGAATAAGTACTTTCTGAAACTATTGAATGAATGACTATCAGTAATTCTGTCCTTTACTTCTCTGGGTGTATGCTTTTGACATCACAACACTAAGTTAACATTTAATGCTCTATATATTCTTGTAATGCCGATTATATCCTGCATATGTATTTTTATTACAAATTTCAATTACTTGAGTCCCCTAGGAAAAATATTTCTGGAAAACTATTTCATAGCATATCCATTTTCAATATTTTAAAACCTACAGAATTTTAAGTCTGTATTTACTGCTTAATGTGCCTAAAAACATGTAACATTCAAACTGTAGTATTGAAGTTTTTAACTCAGAGCACTTAATTTTAGTATTTATCACTGTGTTTAGGATGAGCTGAAAATCGTAGAAAGTTTTAGGAGAATTTCAGTCTGAGATGTAAACTAGCAAAATAATTACAGTGAAGCACTGGAAGTGCGGAGTCTTAAACCACTGGACCTCCAGGAAAGTTCCTTATTTCTTTTTCTATCTTATGGACCTGGAGCTTTGAGATTTTGTGGTGAATTATTTTTGTTCTTCAGAGATACAGATCCCCTCTGAAGCTCCTGTCTTTCTTGAGAATCCCCAGTAGGGCAGAACTCAAACTGGCTATTCCTGAGTTGAAAGAAGACTATTTATTACAAAGATTCTTTTAAATAAATGGATTAAATTATTGAAGGTGAAAGCAGGAAATAGTGGAGGGGAAAGAAACACAAAGGAGAAAAGAAATGTGGTGGAAGATGTATGAGATTAAATTTCAACTAAGCAAGTTTTGTTTATAATTAACATTAATTTTAAAATCTTCCAACAGAAGGAGGAAGCCTGGAGAGTTAGTGTCTCTGCTACCTTCTGTCCATAGTAATCTAGACAATTGTATCATGATACAGTTTGCAACTAACAGTACAAGTCATTTGGGTAGGTTGCCTTTATCCAAATATTTGTATCAAAGTTGTTCCCAACCTAGGTTCCAGAGAAGTGTTAGTAATCTTTTTTATGGGTTATAAATTTAGGGTGGGTTGATCTCATGTATTCTTTTCTAACCTGTGTTGCTTTTTCTGATTGATTATAAAAGTGTGATATGTTTAGCTCCAGGACAGGAACAAATGTCTTCTGCTCATTACTGTACAGTAGCAGACAGACAGATGCTCAATAAATATTTGTTGAATGATATTATTTTTAGAAATTAACCAGAGATAAGTACTGTTAATAATTTATTATTAATAGTTTATTTCAGGCATTTTTCCTAAAAGTTTTCAAACCAATATATTCTAAACATGGCTTTTATAAAGCCATGGTATCATGATGTATCTCTTTTCTACTTGATTGGAATGGCCAGCTTTTTCCCTGATCTTTAAATTGTTGTTGTTTAACCACCAAGTCGTGTCTGACACTTTTGCAACCCCGTGGACTATAGACCACTAGGCTCCTCTGTCCATGGAATTTCCTAGGCAAGAATACTGGAGTGGGTTGCCATTTCCTTCTCCAGTTGATCTTCCCGACCCAGGGATTGAAACCACATCTCCTGCATTGACAGGTGGACTAAATGAGCCCTGGTCTTTAAATAGTCTTCAAAAATACCATGTTTAAAAGATCCATTGAACAAATCTTCATTTAGTTAATGATTCTAAGGTTCGCATTGTTGTTTTTAATTTTTAAAACTTAAAATAATGTTATAGTTTGTGTAGAAATCTTTGTCACATAGTCTTGTTACTTCTGTGTGTTTGCTGGGTGCTGGATGAACTGGGTTCCCTGTAATGAATCCCTCTTTTATATATAGCCTCCCTCTCTTTTCCCCAAGCCAGAAGTCACAATTCTAGTGACTTTAGATACGTTAAAGCTTACCCCTGGATCTCATTTTATAAAAACAAAGCTTGATACATCACAGTTCTTCTGTAGATACTCATTTATTCAAGAAATACTTATTTCTTTCTATTTATTCAGGAAATATTTGTTTTTGTTTTTTTTTTCTCTTGAGTGCCAACTGTATGGTATGGTATGGGGATGCACACATGAAAAAAGTATTCTGTCAACAGGAACGCATAATCTAGTCAGGAAAGCAGACATGTAAGCAGTCATAATTTGGTAAATGCCAGAATAGAAGTGAAGTGGGAGAAATGCTCAACTTTGTTTTTTTTCCTATAGGGACTAGGGAAAGGAGAAGAGGAGAGAGAACTATGATGCAAACCAGGGAATATTAAAAAGAGAGGGGACATTAACTGGATTTTAAAAGAATTCATGGTGATTTCTAGGTGGACAAATGGGAAAGAAATCGTAGGCTGTGGGAATAGTATGTGCAAATACCTAGTGGCTTGAAAAACCATGATAAATCTTGAGGGATCTGCATCTGCTTTCCAGGTTTGGTTTGACCAAACCTGGCAGAGACTCCATAGATGGAGAATACAAGCTATTTACTGGCAGACGGGGCTTCCCTGGTGGCTCAGATGGTAAAGTGTCTGCTTGCAATGTGGGAGACCTGGGTTCTTTCACTGGGTCGGGAAGAGCCCCTAGAGAAGGAAATGGCAACTTACTCGAGTACTCTTGCCTGGAAAATTACATGGATGGAGAACCCTGGTAGGCTACAGTCCATGGGGTCGCAGAGAGTTGACTGAGCGACTTCACTCAATCACTCACTGGCAGACAAGGACCGGATAATGGACCTTGTATGTCATAGCAAAGAATTTGGGCTTCTTCCTGTAAACTGAAGAAACACTTTAGGAGGGAAACTCTCATGGTGTAGAGGTTGGATTAGACAAACTTTCTGAAGGTATAGAGACCAGTTACTGAATAATCCAGATTAAAGTTTATGCAAGCTGAAATTTAGGCACTGGTATTAGAGATGAAAGGAAATGATAGATTTGCATTGTATTTAGATGATCAAAATTACCTGGTGATCAGTGAGGGAAAAACTGGTAGCCAGTCGCATTTAGAATTTCTGCTTGGATGACTGCATTGGTATCACCAACAGAATTAGGAAATGCCAGATTTGTGGGTTCTGGATCTTGTGTTTGGTTTTGGATGTATAACAGTACATAGGTGATTATGTCCAACAAATGGTAGAAAATGCAGCTCTGGCCTTAAGAGAGCTGGACTGGCGATACAGGTTTGGGAGTCATTGTCACTTTATGGGATGGTACCTGTGTAGTACAGGTGAGGTTACCTAGAAGAGTACATTTGTAAGAGAGCTGAGGAGAGACAGTAGCCTTAGAATTATGACAGAAGAAAATAATATTGTTGAAGGTGTCTGAGAAGAAACAGAAAGTTATGAGGAAGTTCTTTCCATAGAAATCAAGGAGCTTCAAGAACTCATCTCTATCATCCTGAGTCTGTTGTTTCCTCCAGCTCTAATTGCGATAAAGCAAATATTTTCATCTTCCAGAAAATTTAAATCTGAGGTTTCGTGTCATTTCTTTTTATTTTCTTTGTCCACAGATTAAAGTTTTAGAATAATATGGCTTTTAAAGCCTGTCTCTCCTGATACTGAATTTCCTTCCATTCTTTATATGCACTCTACTCTGTCCATCAGGTTTTTGCAGGTACTATTTCCTTTTCCTGAAACATCCTTCCTCTTGTCTTTCATCTCTCTCTCTTCTACTGTTTGCATTTCTCTTTAAACATTGCATTTCAGGGAGGCCTTTTCTGTCCCTTAGATAAAAGTCATATCTGTCTGCAGTAACTTCTTAAATAATACTTATCATTTGTCACTCATCTTTGTTGCTGTCAGTGGTCCTCCTCTGCTCAAAGTGCAAGTCTAGGAATGGTGTTTACCACTGAATCAGCTAACCTGACATAGTGCCTAGCATATAGTAAGTGCTCAATAAAAATGTTTTGAAGGCGTGAGCGACATAGTGGTCATTTAAGTAAGGAATCAGAAATGTTCGTTCAGGGCAGAAGAGTTGAGATGTGAATGGTCAGTAAGGAAGTAGGGGAATGTAGACCAGTTTTTTAAGCAGCTTAGCTATGAAGGGAAAAGGAAATGAGACACAGATGTTTCTTCCACTGTTTCTGTTTTTTTTTCCTTCCATTGAGTCTGATTACAGTTTTTTCAGTTATTATTCTTTAAACTTGTCTTATCACCCAGTTGACCAGGAGTGTTGCGAGTTTAGAGAAGGAATTTGACTAAGAAAGCAGTCAAGACAGAATTTGGGAGGAATTGAAAATTTAGAAAGATGACATACGAAAACTTCGGTTGGAATTGTTGGGGATCAAAAGGTGGGGGATAAATTTAAAACCTCCTTCTCTACCTTTCTTTTTCCTTCCTCTTTTCTTCTCTTCTCTGAAAGAGTCTCCATTGATTTCCAGTCCCAGTTGTTCCGTTATGGGTATGGTAGGATGAGGCACATTGATGAATTGGGAGCTAGGATGGAGCCGGGAGATGATAGGGTGGAAAGGGGTGAAGGTTCAACCAGTGTATAGAGGGCCTCTTATGTGCCAGACACTGTTCTGGGGTCTTGGAATATACCAGTGAGCAGTGCAGACAAAGATTCTTGCCCTAGTGGAAGTTACATTGTAGGGGAAAGAGAGAGTGAATAAAAAATAAGCATAATAAATAAGTTGTATGGGATGTTAGAAGGTGACTGAAGATGTGGAAAGAAGAAAAAGCTGAACAAGTTCAGGGGCTCAGGGTTGCCAGGGTGAGCTCAGGAAGGTAGGTTGAGAAATGATATTAGGATGAGCATTGTGGGCCACATTGAGAAGGTTAGGTTTGAGTAAAAGACTTCAGGCAAATAAGGAGTTGGCCAAGCTGATATCTGGGTAATCAGAGGAAGTCTTAACTATCTCTCTATCTTACTGAATCACCTAACCCTATCTCTTCAGCTTAATTGTAAGCTTAGTGTTAGGCGTTAGAACTGAGGCACCGTCATTGCCATCATTGCATCTCACTGGCTGGTGCAGGAATACAAGTCATTGTGATTTTAATTAAGTTCAGCAGTTGTATGTAAGTTACCCATTTCTATGTCATTTTTTAACAGCATAATTTTGCAAACAAAGGATGTGTGTCTGCTTCTACTATCTTTCCCCACAGGTGTTCTCTAATCTTTAAATGCTAATAAAATAGACATAGCTAATGGCTGCAAATCTGAAGGTGATAGAGAATGGACACATTAATATATTCTGCCTGTTATTTCTCTGACATTTGCTATCAAAACAACTACTCACTTAAAAAAAAAAAAACAACTAACAGTATGTGTGACTATACTATCCTTTCTGTAACCTGGTAATCTGACATAAGAGACCATTGGCTTATTATGTTAGGGTGAGAGAGATTGAATAACTTGCAAAAATAGGTTAATAGCAGGAAATGAGAATCTATTTAAAATGATGTTTTTTATTAAGCTAGTGGATGTCTTATTAAAAGTTATTTAATTCAATGTTATTTTAAATATTGTGTAATATTACTATTAAAATAAAGCATGTTTTATTCAGATGAAGTGTTCTACTATGGATGTTTACTGTTTTGTAAATCATTTGGTTAAACTCTTATTTTGTATTTATTTTTCTTACTGTGTAGAAGTAGCTTTATGTTATGACTTCCTAAAAAAGATCATGGTTCTGATGGTGGATGTGAAGGTTAGGATCATGGTTAGAGGCAAATGATGTTAAAATTCCTTTCTACTTTCATAGAAATGTTGCAAAAACAAAAGTCTTTAAAATATTTTCAACATTGTGAAAATAGACATAAAACAGTGCCATCAGTGGTGCAGGTGTATAAATTTCAGTTCCAAAATTAACTTTTAGATACAGCCTCAGCCTTAGGCTTATAATGCATCTAGTGTTCTTATTATTTTCATAGGTTCAGTATTTTCATTTTAGCCATCATTTCCAGTGTTTTTGATGAAGACAAGTGTGATAGAATATAGATCAACTTTAGTAGATTCTTAGTGCAAAGAAATAGAGGAAAACAATAGAATGGGAAAGACTAGAGATCTCTTCAAGAAAACTAGAGATACCAAGGGAACATTTCATGCAAAGATGGGCTCAATAAAGGATAGAAATGGTATGGACCTAACAGAAGCAGAAGATCTTAAGAAGAGGTGGCAAGAATACACAGAAGAACTATACAAAAACGATCTTCATGACCCAGATAGTCACAATGGTGTGATCACTCACCTAGAGTCCCACATCCTGGAATGCGAAGTCAAGTGGGCCTTAGGAAGCATCACTACGAACAACGCTAGTAGAGGTGATGGAATTCCAGTTCAGCTATGAAAGTGCTGCACTCAATGTGCCAGCAAATTTGGAAAACTCAGCAGTGGCCACAGGACTGGAAAAGGTCAGTTTTCATTCCAATCCCAAAGAAAGGCAATCCCAAAGAATGCTCAGACTACCACACAATTCAATTCATCTCGCACTCTAGCATAGTAATGCTCAAAATTCTCCAAGCCAGGCTTCAGCAATACATGAACCGTGAACTTCCAGATGTTCAAGCTGGATTTAGAAAAGGCAGAGGAACCAGAAATCAAATTGCCAACATCCGTTGGATTATAGAAAAAGCAAGAGAATTCCAAAAAAACATCTATTTCTGCTTTATTGACTATGCCAGAGCCTTTGACTGTGTGGATCACAACAAACTGTGGAAAATTCTGAAAGAGATGGGAATACCAGACCACCTGACCTGCCTCCTGGGAGATATGTATGCAGGTCAGGAAGCAACAGTTAGAACTGGACATGGAACAACAGACTGGTTCCAAATCGGGAAAGGAGTAGTACATCAAGGCTGTATATTGTTACCTTGATTATTTAACTTATATGCAGAGTACATCATGAGATACACTGAGCTGGATGAAGCACGAGCTGGAATCAGATTTCCAGGAGAAATATCAATAACCTCAGATATGCAGTTGACACCACCCTTATGGCAGAAATCGAAGAAGAACTAAAGAGCCTCTTGATAAAAGTGAAAGAGGAGAGTGAAAAAGTTGGCATAAAGCTCAACATTCAGAAAAGTAAGATCATGGCATCTGGTCCCATCACCTCATGGCAAATAGGTGGGGAAACAATGGAAACAGTGACAGACTTTATCTTTTTGGGCTCCAAAATCACTGCAGATGGTGATTGCAGCAATGAAATTAAAAGACGCTAATCCTTGACAGAAAAGTTATGACCAACCTAGACAGCATATTAAAAAACAGAGACATTACTTTGCCAACAAAGGTCCATCTACTCAAGGCTACGGTTTTTCCAGTAGTCATGTATGGATGTGAAAGTTGGACTATAAAGAAAGCTGACTGCAGAAGAATTGATGCTTTAGAACTGTGGTGTTGGAGAAGACTCTTGAGAGTCACTTGGACTGCAAGGAGATCCAACCAGTCCATCCTAAAGGAAATCAGTCCTGAATAGTCATTGGAAGGACTGACGTTGAAGCTGAAACTCCAATACTTTGGCCACCTGATGCGATGAACTGACTCATTTGCAAAGACCCTTATGCTGGGAAAGATTGAAGGTGGGAGGAAAAGGGGACGACAGAAAATGAGATGGTGTGATGGCATCACCAACTCAATGGACATGAATTTGGGTAAACTCTGGAGTTCGTGATGGATAGGGAGGCCTAGTGTGCTGCAGTCCATGGGGTCACAAGAAGTCAGACACGACTGAACGACTGAACTGAACTGATATTTACTTTTGCTTTCAGAATTTATATAAGTTTCACTGTAAGCTTTAAATTGTGGTTTCAGACCAAATATGTAGGAAGAGAAACATGTGACATTCATTAACTTGTTAACAAGTGATACTTTGTTTTCAGGGCTTTGTTGTCAGTTTGAGAATTTAGTTCTAGATCAAATAAATTGGAGCAGTCACTTTCACTTGGCTGCATTGGACTACTTTTGAGTATTTGACATGTTTGAATGTCATTAGGAAGCTGTTGCTTTTCAATTATGTGAAGTACTGTATATGTTTGAGAGTGTAGATAACTCTTTGAAAAAGGCAAGATGAATTTAGGTCTAATATAACTCTACTTCTGTTAAATGTCATAATCTCCCACTGAGATTTTGAAAAGATGATGTGGGAAGCCGGCTGATAGCCCAGTCTATCCTTGGAGGTGTTTGGGCCCATGACTCATGCTGGCCCCCACCTTCTAACATTTTTATAAAAATAAAATTGGATTAAAATGACTAAGAGTGACTAATGTTTGTTTAGCTCTTTCAAAATCAGTATATTACTTGTTTCTCACATTAGTCCTGTGGAATAGGTGGGACAGATGTATTGTCATCTCTGATTTACCCAAGAAGAGACTTATTATTTCTTCTAGGTCTTACAGATAATAGGTGGCACTGTGAGGACAGGAATCCGGATCTTCTGACTCTGTAATTTCTGTTCTTTCCACTAAAGCAAACTGCCTCAGGACTACATCTTTAAATTCATTGCTGTGTACATGCCCTTTAACACATTGCCCAGCATGTAAAAAGCTCTGAACAAATTATGGGCAGATGGTCAGATGAGACTTGGCAGCCTTAATCCCTCTGCTAAGAGGTGAGAGATTTTTTGGACTGATTTGAATATGCGTATAAGCTTCAAGTCTCAACTCGAAATTTCAGAAGTACTTTTTTCTGGTTACCCACCTGGTCAGTCATTACTCTTTACCCTTAAATTTTCCAAATTGGAACTCAGGCTCGGTTTGCTTTTACTGTGGAGGTTAATTTAGCTCATAGTCATCCTATGTGTTAATAAGTAAAAGAGAAACTATTCTTTTCCGTGGTCGTTAGACAGCCTTCCTGATGTGTCTTCTTTTGTGCTCATTTTGTTGGACACTTAGACTTATTGTTACCTGGATTAACTGGGTCCCATAGACTAGATTTGGTAAGCTAAGTTAAAATAAATAAAATACTAATTATTTCATGTGGTAGAACAGCCTGCCTTTTGTAGTACTAGCTAGTTACTTCTAGTTGCCTCTAATTTAAGTCATATGCCGAGAAGGCTATCTTGTGAACCAGCGTGTTACCTCTCACATACATGCTTCCTCTTTTTTAGGTGCCTTGTGCCTTTTTGCCCCATCCCTTTTTTTTAACCCTGTCCCTTATCAGTATCAAGAGGAATCCAATGTGGGCATGACAATATATTTTAATAGACATAACTTGCAATAAATTATTAACAACTTTTGCATTTTAAGCTTTTTGGCTTCTAAACATAATAGACAATGGAGATGCTTGGGTTCCCTATAATTTCTTTTTCCCAGGAATAATTTCCTATTCGTGGGTAGGACTTGCCTTCCTGTTTGCCTCTTTCTTCCTTGCCTCAGAATTGATAGCCTTCTTTCCTATATTTTTCAAAAAATACATTTTAAGTAATAGATGTTTGTTTTAGAAAACTATGATATAGGAATAAGTGAAAAATTACATGTACTTCTTTTATTGAAAGATGAAAATTTTTATATTTCTTTCAAAACTTTTAAAAAGTCATATTAAGGACACATACGTAAAGCAGGGCTTCCCAGGTGGTTCAGTCGGTAAAGAATCCGCCTTCATCGCAGAGACACAGACATTACACGAATCCCATCCCCAGATTTGGTAGATCCCCTGAAGGAGGGCATGGCAACCCCGTCTTCCCCCACAAGTGTGCTTCCCTGGAGATCCCATGGTCAGAGGAGCCTTGTGGGCTAGTCTCCAGAGTCACAAAGAGTCAGACATAAGTGAAGTGACTGAGCACACACGCACACACATAAATCTTAATATGTATTATGTGTAGAATTATTATGTAGAATATTATATGTAGAATATTATGTGGAATATATATTTGATAATGTCCTTTTTCATTTAACAGTGTCACAACTTTTCATGTAACTGTACACATTTAATGTTTGTATTATTTCCTTGTATCTGTACAATGTTTAATTCATTATTGCTGAACAAGTAAATCATCTCCAGTATTTCCTTATTAAGCATACTGTGATCCATACCCTTGAACAAATTCTTTTCACATATCCTTAATTAGTTCTTTAAGTAAATGTCTAGAAATAAGTTTTCTGAGTTATATTAAGCTTTTAGTGAATTTGATCATTTATTTCCCCCCAAAGTTGCACCCACTAACAGTGATTAAGTGTTTATATATTCCCTACCTTTTAAAAATTATTAATAATTAATGTATTTCTGCCACCTTATTTTACATTTATATTTTTATGTTTCTTTTTTGCCTACCTTTTTTAATCTTAAGTCAAGCCCTTTTCTCCCTTTTCCTTTGCCACTAAGGCCGCCTTAGTGACAAAGGATACTTAATTCAGTTTAAACAATTCTCTAGAAGGAATGCTCCCTTTGATAAAATCAGTCTGTATAGGAAAGGGCTTCTTGTCAGACACAAGTAAGTATACTGACAGACTAAGGCTCTAGTGCATCCTGAGATAAAAGTCATTTGGACAGATTTGGGGTCACCCTAGCAGTCAGACCTTGGACTCTGAATATGTCTGCCTGGTAATGGGGCAAACCCTACATACAATACAGCCTCCTTCAGTGGAGAGGGAGCACTTGTCTAGATTTGGAAGGCAGCTTGGAAATAACTTACTCCACAAAAATTAAGGAATTTGGGAGCTGGCAGGAACCTCTTACAGAGTACATATGTCCCCTACCCTATCCTTTATAAGGGATCGTTTAACTTATTTAAATAATAAAAACATTCTATGTTTAGAAGCAGTTGGTTCCTATTTAAGTACTATAAAAAAACTTTCCTGTGTGAATCTGAAATGTGTCCCATTGAAACTCAAACAAAGCAGGTAAATCTTTAATTCTTTGCTATTACCCCACCAATACTACCCTCATACCTAAAGTATGCAATGCCTAAGGGGTGCTGAGTGAATAAAGGTTAAAACAATTAATGACTTATCTTTATATTAAATTTTCATCTGGCAAATATGCTATATAAATGGCTCCCTTCTTTATGATATTTTGTTCACATAAATTTGATGATCTTATTGGAAGTGGTTTCCTTGAAATTTACATAACTTATATAGTCTACAGTATGTATTTATGACCTCCCTTTTTCCTAAAAAGATTTGTAATAGAAGTAAAATGAAGCACTTTACTTTATTCTTGCCACAGGATGAAGTACTGCATTGTTTTGAATGTATCACTTTCAACATTTATTTTTTAATTTAAAATATATCATACCTTTATAGAGATTTGAAGAAAGAATCTAAGTCACCTATACCATGACTTTTGTAATGAATCTAATATTTTAACTACTATCATTTTTGTTGGGTATCAAACTTTTAAGTTTATGGTCAAAGCAGAATAGTGGTAAGGGTCTGGAATCTGTATGTAGCATGTTGGGAAAAGTAGCATGTTTCATCCATAGATAGAAGGGAGTTGTTATATTTCTTTTTGAACTGTGTTAAAATTAGAACTAGGCCCCCTGAATGACATACGAACTCAATACATACTTACTGAATAAATCAATGAATCTAGATATCTGAAATTTGTCGTAGGAGGAATAGAATAAAACCAGTGTTGTCTCACAGGCCAGAACTGGGACCACTGAGGAGAGAGCACCAAATCCTCACCATAGACCACCAGGGAGACTGAGGAGAAATTATAGCAAAGTCGCAATTCCGCTTATCATAAAAAGCCTTTATACAACTAAATTTATTCTAAAGACGAATGTATCAAATTGACCAAGTGACTTCCATAGACTAAGTAAAAGAAAATTGCTTTTTAGAAAAAAGATTGAATTAGATGATTTCCAAAATTTCCTCCAAACTAAGATTCTCATAGAACAGTGTCTCTACAGCAGTTTTAGTTTTGTCTCTTTCCTTCCTTCCTTCCTTTTTACCTCCCTACCTACTTGTTTGTTTTTGTTAAGGAGTAATTGACTTACAAGTCTTCCCAAGTGGCTCAGTGGTAAAGAATCTGCCTGCCAAGCAGGAGACAGTTTGATCCCTGGACCCTGGAGATCCCTGGAGAAGGAAATGGCAACCCACACCAGTATTCTTGCCTGGCTGGGAAATCCTGTGAACAGAAGAGCCTGTCAGGCGGCTATAGTCCATGGGGTCACAATGAGTCAGATATGACTTAGAGACTAAACAGCAACAGCAACAGCAATTGATTTACAATATTAGTTTCAGATGTACTACAGAGTGATTTGGTATTTTTATACATTACAAAATGATCACAGCAGTAAATCTAGTTATCTGTTACCATACCAATTTATTATACACTATTGTTGACTGTATTCTCTATGCTGTACTTTACATCGCCCTGACTTATTTATTTTGTGACTGGAAGTTTATACCTTTTAATCTCCCTCGCTTATTTTACTCATCTCTCATCCCCCTCCCCTCTGGCAACCCACCAGTTTGATCTGTGAGCCTGTTTTGTTTTGTGCGCTACATTCCAGGTATAGGAGAAATCATTGTTTGTCTAACTTACTTCACTTAGCACAGTATCCACAAGATTATTTACATTGTTGCAAATGAGGTTTCATTTTTTATGGCTGAGTAATATACTTGTGCGTGTGTGTGCACGTGTGTGTGTGTCTCCACTTGGGTTACTTTCATATCTTGGCTATTGTAAAGAAATCTGCAGTGAATAGTGGCATGCAGTGTGTAGCTTTTTGAGTCAGTGTTCTTATTATCTTTGCATAGATTCCCAAAAGTGATATTCCTTGGTCATGTGGCAGTTCTATTCAATATTTCTGAATTTTTGAGAAACCATCATACTGTTTTCCACAGTGGCTGCTCCAGGTTACATCCCACCAGCAGTGCACGAGGTTCCCTTTTTTCCACACCCTTGCCAGCTCTTTTTATTTGTTATCTGTTTGATGATAGCTATTCTGACAGCTGTGACATTGTGGTTTTGATTTGCATTTCATAGATTAGTGGTGCTGAGTATTTTTTTAACATATGCATGTTGGCTGTCTATATGTCTTTTGAAAAGTATCTATTCGGGTCCTCTGCCCATTTTTTTAATTGAGGTTTTTTTTTTTTTTTTTTTTTTTTGATCTTGAGTTGTATGAGCTGTTTATGTATTTTGGATGTTAACCTCTTATGGGATATATTATTTGCAAGTATATTTTCCTAGTCAGTAGATAGCATTTTTGTCTTGTTGGTAGTTTCCTTTGCTGTGCAAAAGCGTCTTAGTTTGATATAGTCTGCTTTTTAAAAGTTTTTTATTTTCTCTTGCTTGAGGAGAATATTAAAAAAAAATATTGCTGAGACCAATGTCGAATAGTGTGCTGCCTATGTTTTCTTCAGTTTTATGTTTTTAGGTCTTATATTTACGTCTTTAACCCATTTTGAGTTTAAGATAAATGTAGATGGTGTGAGAAAGTAGTCTCATGTGATTCTTTTACATGTAGCTGTTCAGTTTTCTCAGCATCATTTCTTGAAGAGGCTCTCTTTTCCCTATTTGATATTCTTGCCTCCTTTTCAATAATTAACCATGTAAGTGTGGATATCTGGACTCTCTGTTTTATTCCATTGACCTATGTGCCAGTACCATACTGTTTTGATTACTGTAGTTTTATAATATAAATAAATGAGGAAGTGTGATACCCCCAGCTTTCTTCTGCTTTATCAAGATTGTTTTGATTATTTGGAGTGTTTTGTGCTTCCATATAAACTTCAGAATTATTTGTTCTGGTTCTGTGAAAAATGCCATTGGTATTTTTATAAAGATTGCATTGAGTCTGTAGGTAGTATGATGATTTTATTTTGCAGCTTTACTGAATTCATTTATTAGTTTTAATAGTTTTTTGGTGGCATCTTAAGAATTTTCTCTATATATAATATTATGTCATCTACAAATACTGATAGTTTTATGTTTCCTTTCCAATTTGGATTCCTTTTTTTTTTTTTTTTTGGTTCTCTGATTGCTGCGGCTAGGACTTCCAAAACTGTGTTGAATATAAGTGGTGAGAATGGGCATCCTTGTCTTGTTCTTGATTTCACAGGAAATGCTTTCAGCTTTTCAACTGTCAAGTATGATGTTCACTGTAGATTGGTCATATATGACTTTTATTATACTCGCTTTGTTGTAGAGAGTCTTTATCATAAATGGATGTTGAACTTTGTCAGAAACTTTTTCTGCATCTCTTAAGATGATTATATGATTTTTATTCTTTAGTTTGTTCATGTGATTTAGCACAGTGATTGATTTGAAGCTATTGAACCATCTTGTATCCCTGGGATAAATATCATTTGTTCACAGTGTATAATCCTTTTAATGTATTATTAAATTCAGTTTGCTCCTATTTTGTTGAGGATTTTTGTATCTATGTTCATCAGTGATATTCTTTAATTTTCTTTTTTGTTGTTTTGTCTTTGTCTGGTTTTGGTATGAGGATGGTGCTTGCCTCATAGAATTAGTTCAGAAGTATTCCTTCTTTCATTTTTTAAAAATAATTTGCAAAGGGTTGGTGTTAACTCTTCTTTAAATACTTAGTTGAATTACTTTTTAAGCTGTCTGATCCTGGAATTTTGTTGGGAAAAATTTTGTTACTGATTTAATTTCATTATTGGTAATTGATCTGCTGATATTTTATGTTTCTTCCTGATTCAGTAAGAGTTTGTATGCTTCTAGGAATTTGTGCGTTTCTTCTGGGTAGTCCATTTTATTGGTGTATAATTGTTTGTAATATTCTCTTGTGATCCTTGGATATATGTGGTGTCAGTTGTAATTTCTCTTTCTTTTCTGATTTTATTTGTGTCTTCTCTTTTCTTTTTTCTTAATGAGTCTGGCTAAAGATTTATCAGTTTTCTTCATATTTTCAGGAACCAGCTCTTAGTTTTATTGATCTTTCACATTTAAAATTTTTTTTGTATTTCACTTATTTTTGCTCTCATTTTTGTTATTTCTTTCCACTTAATAACTCTTGGTTTGTTTGTTCTTATTTTTCTAGTTTCTTTAGGTGTATGGTTAGATGTTTGAGATTTTTCTTGTTTCCTGAGGTAGGCTTGTATCTGTATAAACTCCTTTTAGAATTACTTTTGCTGCATCCTGTAGATTTTGGATGGCTGTGTTTGCATTTTCATTTGTCTCCAGGTACTTTTTAAATTTCCTCTTTGGTTTCTTCAGTGGTTAGTAGCATAATGTTTAGCCTCCATGTGTTTGTATTTTTTGCAACTTTTTTCCCTTGTAGTTCACTTCTAGTCTAATGTCATTGAAAAAATTGCTTGTTATGATTTCATTCTTCATGACTGAGCGACTGAACTGAAGTTTATTGAGATTTGTTTTGTGGGTTAGCATCTAATCTATCCTGGAGAGTTTTGTTTCACTGTTCCTTAAATGTCAGTAATATTTTAGGATTTCTGTTCTTGGATTTTTTCTCTTCTTACTCTATGTACTCTTCCTAGGTTATCTCATCTGCTGGCCTGGATTCAGTCATGTTGATGATGTCCTGTCTGCCTCCAGTCCACGTTAGTTCTTGAGCTTCAGGAACTATTAAGTGGCTTACAGGATGCTCCATAGTCTATGCAGTTAGTTTTCCATTGTTGTTGTTCGGTGGCTCACTGACGTTTGACTCTGCGACCCCATGTACTGCAGCCAGGCTTCCCTGTCCTTCCCTGCCTCCCAGAGCCTGCTCAGACTCATGTCCACTGATTCTGTGGTGCCATCCAACCGTCTCATCCTCTGTCTCTCCCTTCTCCTCTTGCCCTTAGTCTTTCCCAACATCAGGGTCTTTTCCAATGTACTGGCTCATCTTTAGGAACCTGAAATGTAAATATGTTCATATCTGACCCCCTCATCTATGTTCCTTCACTGTCCTTCCCCTTCACCCATGAAATGTGTCCATCTTATGTGTTTGTCATCTTAGTGAGTGGAATCACAGTGTTTATTCACTTGTACAATCCAGAAACTAGGAGTTATCCTCGACTTGCTGTTCCTTTGCATTTCACATTTAAATAGTTTGCTGATTCCTGATGGAGACAAGCTGGAGTGGAGTATAGCAGAGGAGGTAGACAGAAGTTAATGAATTTGCTTTATATTTTTAAAATACCAGTGTTTACTGAGTTATTGGATGTGAGGAATGTGAAGGAAAGAAATGAACAATGACCTTGGGTTTTGTGCTTAAGCACCTGACTGGCTGCAGTAAATTTCATTTTGATTGGGAATTTGTGAGGATGAAAGTGTTTGTGGAGCAGGGATAATTAAATGTTATATGTTAGGCATGTTAGGGTTGACATGCGTGTCAGGTTTCCATGGATTTAGGAGTCTGGAGCAGGGTGAGGAGAGGTTAATCCTGGAGATGGTTGTTAAAGCCATAGGACTACATAGGAGAATGTTAGATAAAGAAAAGAAGAGACTCTGTTCATATGGAATTAAATTCAGTAAATAGAGTATCCTAATGGATAGGTAACAGAGGAGTGAGTAACAGAGGCTTAGGTAGTATTGAAGGCTTCAAGAGAGAAGTATAAAGTATTTTTTTACGAAGAGCAGAAAAGCAAACCTAGTGAAGAAGTTGTAGTTTGAGGTTTGTGTAATGATTTGAAAGTAATGCCCGTTAGTGTGATTTTATAATTTTTTTCCCCAGTAACGTTTAGCTATTCAGTATCAGTATGGAACTAGTGATAATCAAATTTAATCAGATAAGGATTTTGCTAGACTAGCATGATAGAGGATAAGAAGAGAAGGAATTTAAGGATATTTGTAAGGGGGAAGATTATGAATAGAATGGTGGACCATGGAACCCTGACAATTAAGATGTGAGATGTAATTGAGAGATGTAATTGGTAGTCATATGGGAATGCACGAGGTTGGTGAGGGGGAAGAATCGCTGGAATGGGAGGACTTTCATCTTCCAAACTAATGAGATAGACTATGCCTTAAATAATTTTATTTTTTGTTGATAGCGCAAAACTTTAATTATTTTTTAGTCACATTAAAAATCTTAACAGCATGTGGGAAAGTTCATTGTTTACAAAACTGACAACTGCATAATACTGTTAAAATAGAAATGGTTTAGTTAGGAAGACAAACATCTTCTTGGTACAAGCAGAAATTTAATGTTTTACTATGCATTAAAAGTCCAAGACAGAAGAGTTTGAGTCAAAGTATTTCTCTGGTAGTAAACTGAGTTGGAAATATTAAGAGATAAGGGAGGTACCCTGGCAATGAGAATAGAAAATTAATTTAAATGGGAAGGCTCTTCTATGGATTGTATAGTGACACTGATCCCATTTATTATCATTTATCTTTTTTATCTAATAATTTTAATTCCTGATTAATAAAGAGTTAAATAAATAAACTATAGTGAAATACTTTATTAGACTTTTGGGTGTTTAGTATACCCTTAAGTCTAAGTGTTAGCATATAGCAGTAACCTCTAAGATAAGTGGGAATCAGAAATAATTTAGATCTTCTTGTAGAGGTGTTGTGGCTTTTGTTAGTTCCTCTTACAAATGCAGCACAGAATCTTCAAATTCTTATGTGTTAAAGTTAAGAAACAAAAATACTTGAGAATATCACACTTAATTTGTCAAAAGGAAATGTTGGGTTTCAAAAACTAGTACCATGTATGACTCCACTGGATTAAAGTGTGAAATTGTATAGTTAAATTTCTGAAAGATCTCTTTAGTAAATTGAATCTGTAAAGTCTCTGTTTAGAAGATCTTTTTTTTTTTTTTTTGAAAGCCTGTTTGCCTTTCATTATAAAAGAGCCTGGTACTGCTTTCTGTTTTAAAAATCCAGCTGGAAAATTACAGAGTATGAACTTTTGCCCATCGGTCTTCATTTGGAGAGAACAGAAATATGTCTTCAAAATGGAGACTGACACTTAAATGTTTATCCTGTGAGTGGAAGCTTTAGCTTATATTCTTTACTTTTTATTTCTGTAATGACAAATAATATATTTTGGCTTATACATGGTGTAGTTGAATTTTAAAATACCATCTTTATTTTATGTGATTCTGTGCTTGTTCAAACTTTTCAATGATCTGTTCCTTTCTGAGTCTCTCAGAATCTCTTAAAAACAGTGTCCTTAGTTCCTGCATCTTCATTTTGGGTCTGTTAAATTGAAATACAACATATTTGTATTGTTTCTAATCATAAATATTGGTTCAATATGTCTGAAAATATCAATGTATTTAATATAATTTTATATGTATTCTTTTAAAATAATTAATAGGCTTAATTTTAGCACAGTTTTCTATTTATAGACTTGTTGAGCAGATACATAGTTATATTTATCCACACCTCACCCACCCACCCACGCAGTTTCCCCTTTTATTAACATCTTACATTAAGTGTGGTATATTTATTACAATTATTCAACCAATATTGATATATTATTATAGTTCATAGTTTACATGAAGGTTTGTTCTTTGTGTTGTACAGTTCTGTGGATTTTGACAGATACATAATGACATATATCCATTACAGTTTCATACCGAGACGGGTTTCACCTTTATGAAAATTTTCTGCACTTCACCTATTCATCGCTCTCCACCCAAACCCCTGGCAACCATCGTTTTTTTTTCCTTTTTCTATGGTTTGCCTTTTCTAAAATGTCGTATAATTGGACTCATATAGTATATAGCTTTTTCAGACTGATTTTTTTCATTTAATATACATTTAAGGTTCTGTCATATCTTTTCAGGAGAAGGCAATGGCAACCCACTCGAGTACTCGTGTCTGGAGAATCCCATGGACGGAGGAGCCTGGTGGGCTGCAGTCCATGGGGTCGCTACGAGTTGGGCATGACTGAGCAACTTCACTTTCACTTTTCACTTTCCTGCATTGGAGAAGGAAATGGCAACCCACTCCAGTGTTCTTGCCTGAAGAATCCAGGGGCAGGGGAGCCTGGTGGGCTGCCGTCTGTGGGATCGCACAGAGTCGGACACGACTGAAGTGATTTAGCAGCAGCAGCAGCAGCATATCTTTTCATGGCTCGACGACTCATTTCTTTTTTTTGTTGTTTTGTTTTGGGGCTTTTTGTTTGTTTAAAAATTTTTTTTTGTTTTAGAGTATAGCTGATTAACAATGTTGTGATTGTTAGGGACTCAGCGAAGAGATTCATCCATACATATGCATGTGTCCATTCTATGGCTCATTCCTTTTTTAAAATTTTTAATTGGAGGATAATTGCTTTACAGTGTTGTGTTGATTTTGCCATACAACAACATGAATAAGCCATATAAGTACACATATACCCCCTCCCTTTTGAAACTCCCTCCTACTCCCACCGTTTCTTTTTATCACTGAATAATATTCTATTATATGGATATAAAATGCTGGAAGATCTTAGGAGCTGCGGAAAGACTTGAGATGATTCTTTTGTTAATGACAGGGAAGAAAAGAGGGTAGGAATGATTGTGAAGCTTCTGGCTGTCCTCTTGCAGCTGGGGGGAGGGTGGCCATTGACGGGTGAGGTAACGTGTTTTCTCTTCCTGAGACTTTACCTTACCCTGTTTATCATGATAGATGAAGAAAACATATGAACTTCTCATCACAACATATTTGAGACTGCTGCTGTAGAAAAAAATCCTTTTTTTCTTCTACCTTTCTGTGTGTGACTGCGTCTGCATCGCTGTCCCCATGCTTTTATTTTCTCACCCTCTATACGTCATTTCTAAAAATATCCCTTCTGACACTGTCTTTCCTATATTCTTTGTCATCCTTCTATTCCCTTCCCTTTTCTTTCCCGCTCTCCTTTGGTAACATGGCCTACTTAATCTAGCAAAAAAAGTGTAATCATACTGTCCTGTTTTACGGAATGCTCCTTATTTTTTATGTGTGTGAAAATTCACGTTCAAATCTAGTAAACTGAAGTGAAAATGTTCTAGATTATTAAATTGCATTTCCACATATGGTGTGCCACTGAGTGTAATAAAATGAACATTCATATTAGCATCATCTAATATGTTCCTTGGTGGCTCAGATGGTAAAGAATCTGCCTGTAAAGCAGGTGACCTGGGTTTGATCCCTGGGTAGGGAAGATCCCCTGAAGAAGGAAATAGCAACCCACTTCTTGCCTGGAGAATTCATGGACAGAGGAGCCTGGCGGGCTATAGTCCATGGGGTCGCAAAGAGTCAGACACGACTGAGCGACTATACACGACAGTATGTCGGTACAATGTTTTTAGACCGTTTTGGCAGTATGTGTTGATGGCCTTAAATGTTCATATTTATACCCTTGACCTAGTCATTTCATTAGAATCCATTTAAAAAAAATCTTAAACAATGAAAAAACTATGTATGATATCCTAAATGTCTAGCAGTAAGAATGGTTTTATGAACCACTTAAAAGTATATATTGCACTGAGAAAATATCTAATTTTTTAAAACTAATACAAATCTGTATAATAGAGCTTGGCAGACATAGATTTAACATCTAAGTTAAGCATGAGTATGCTGCTGCTGCTGCGTCGCTTCAGTGGTGTCTGACTCTGTGAGACCCCATAGACGGCAGCCCACTACGGTCCTCTGTCCTGAGGATTCTCCAGGCAAGAATACTGGAGTGGGTTGTCATTTCCTTCTCCAAGGCATGAGTATAAATCCCAATAATTTTTTTTTCAGAGCAATATGGCAGTATGTCCATTTTAAATCCACATACCTTTTGATGTAACAATTATGCTTATAGGTTGCCTTACTGATAGATTTTGATATGTGCTAAAACATTTGCTGTGATAATCATTGAAGTATTAATTTATACGAAGTCTGTCCATGATATTTTGTTAAGTGGTAAATATTTTCTCTTCTAGGAATTTATTTGAGGGAAATAAGGCTATAGATAGATATAAAGATATATATATATATTTCTAATTCCAAAATAATATTAAAATCCTAGGTTCTATTAAATCCTAGTCCTATTAAAAGTCCATTAATAGCAGATAAGTTAAATAAATTTTATGTACCATCAATGGAAAATTAGGCAGCATTGCACCCTATAAAGAAAGCTGAGTGCCCAAGAATTGATGCTTTTGAACTGTGGTGTTGGAAGACTCTTGAGAGTCCCTTGGACTTCAGGGAGATCCAACCAGTCCATCCTAAAGTAAATCAGTCCTGAATATTCATTGGAAGGACTGATGCTGAAGCTGAAATTCCAATCCTTTGGCCTCCGGATGCGAAGAGCTGACTCATTGGGAAAGACCCTGATGCTGGGAAAGATTGAAGGTGGGAGGTGAAGGGGCCGACAGGATGAGATGGTTGGATGGCATCACCAACTCAGTGGACATGAGTTTGAGTAAACTCCAGGTATTTGTGATGGACAGGGAGGCCTAGGGTGCTGCAGTCCCTGGGGTCACAAAGAGTTGGACACGACTGAGCAACTGAACTGAACTGCACACCATATTGTAGAAGACTGTGATGACATGTCTTGTACAACATATACACATTTGAGCACACACACACAGGGCAAAAAAGGAAACATGTAGACTAGATGTTAGCTTTTTTCCTCTGGATAGTAAGATACATGATTTGATATTTTTATTTTCCTTTAATGACCTATGGCTATATTTATAAAATATATAAAAACCATGAGTAATTTTTTTAATTGAGGAAAGTTAAGTGTAAGAAAAGACTTGGAAGGAAACCAAAATTTTAGACAGTAGTTGTCTTTTCGTGGTGAGATTAAAGGTAGTTTTGTGTGTGTGTGTGTGTGTGTCTGTGTGTGTGTGTGTTTCTATGTTTTTCCTTACTGGGGAAATTATTATTCTCATTTCATTGAAAATAAAGATTTTATTTTTCAGCTTTGTTAAAAACCTGATTGATAAGTAGCTATTAACAAATTACCAAGTAACTATTATATAGTTGACAGACTTTAAAAAATTTTTATTTTCATTTTTATTTTAGGCCAGAAATATACATACGGGAGAGTTGGCTGCTGTAAAAATTATCAAATTGGAGCCTGGTATGTATTAAAACTCTCAAAATAATTTTTGGACACCTTTCTTTGTATATCCTTCCTTGTTTCCCTTCTTCTAAAAGAGTCTTTTTATGTTGTCAGGGCAGTAGGATATCTCCAGTATGGTTGTATGAAATTCCATTGGAGGTTGTTGATGAAAGACAAATTTGATGTAGTAGTTTTGTTACTAAATAAAATTTGTAATATGCACATTAAAAAATTGAAAGACACATTGACAATCTTAAGATAATTTGCTTTTTAAGATTGTAGTGAAAATTTTAACTTCAGTTTTAGCTTTTATGATAATTTGATTAATAAAGTATTCACTGATTTGGGAGAAATATTTGATGAAATTCAGGATAATTATATTTTATATATCAGCCATTCCCTCGCTGGTTGATAAGGTTTAATAATTCTGGCTTTAACCTAATGCTTTTTTTTACACTTCTGTCAAAAGGTTGTTTGTTTCGAAATGTATTGAGTAACTTGCTTTGAAAATAAAACTACTTTATAAAACTTGAAGCACTTTTTAGTTTTGATATCCTAAAAGTTTCTCTTTTTAAAAAAGGTTATTTATTGGCTATGCTGGGTCTTTGTTGCTGTGTGCAGGCTTTTTCTACTTGCAGAAAGCATAGACTACTCTCTGGTTGCGGTGTTCAGGCTTCTTATCGTGGTGACTGAGCACGGGCTCTAGTGTGCATGGGCTTAAGTAGTTGTGACCAGCAGACTCAATTGTTGTGGCTCATGGGCTCCAGAGCACGGGCTCAGTAGTCGTGGAGCACAGTTAGTTGCTCCAGGACATGTGGCATCTTCCCAGACCGTGGATCAAACCTGTGTCTTGCATTGCAAGGCGGTTTCTTAACCCCTGGACACCATGGAATCTCCTAAACGTTTCTAATGAGAGCATTAGTAACTTTCTTTTTTTCTCCAGTTTCTTTTCTTTTTTTTCTTATACTGTGGTAAAGTACACATAACATAAAATTTGCCATTCAAACCATTTTTAAGTGTATAAAATACATTCATTAAAAAAAATTCATAATGTTGTGTTACCAAAACAATTATTCATTCCAGAATGCTTTTCATCTGCTAAAACTGAAATTCTATACTCCTTAAAAAATAACTTCCCTTTCCCATCTTTTTGGCAACCCCTGGCAGCTAACATTATACTTTTTTTTTGTCTCTGTGAGTTTGATTATTCTGGGCATTCCCTGTAATTGGAATAACAGTATTTGTATTTTTGTGCCTGATTTACTTCACTTAACCAAGTGAACCCAGGTCTCCTACACTGCAGGCAGACTCTTTACCGACTGAGCTACCAGGGAAGACCTTAACCAAGTGAAACAGTCCTCAACGTTCATCCATGTTGTCTCATATGTCAGAGTTTTCATCCTTTTCAAGTCTGAATATTGTGTTGTGTGTATATACCACATTTTACTCATTCATTCATCTGTTGATGGGACACTTGGGTTGCTTCTACGTTTTAGCTATCCTAAGTAATGCTGCTATGAATATGAGCATATAAATATTTCTTCAAGACCCTGCTTTCAGTCTTTTCATTATATACCCAGAAGTGGTATCGCTAGATCATATGGTAATTATGTTTTTATTCTTTTTGAAGGACCATCATGCTGTTTTGCATAGTGGCTGTACAATTTATATTTCTATCCATAATACACAAGTGTTCCAGTTTCTCCGCCTCCTTTCTAATACTTGTAATTTTTCTTCTTTATTTTTATAGCAGCCACCCTAATGGATGTGAGGGGTATTTCATTGTAGATTTTTTTTGTTTTTCTGCATTTCCCTAAGGATTATTCATGTTGAGCATCTTCTTAGGTGCATATTGACCATTTGTATATCTGCTTTAGAGAAATACCTACTCAAATCCTTTGCCCATTTTTTAATCAAGTTGTTTTCTGTTGTTGTTGACTTTTAGAAGTTCTCTGTACATTCTGGTTAATCCTTTATCAGAAAAATGGTTTGCAAATATTTTCTCTCATTCTGTGGGTTGCCTTTTTACCCTGTTGATGGTGTCTGTAGATGCACAAAACAGTATAAATTTTCACAAAATCCAATTTGTCTATTCTTTAGTTGCCTTAGCCTTTGGTGTCATACTCACGAAATCATTGACAAATCCAATAACATGAAGCTTTTGCCCTATGTTTTCTTTGATGAAAGAAATGGTCTTAGTCCTTTATAGTCTTAGGTCTTTGATCCATTTTGAGTTTATTTCTGTATACAGTGTTAGATAAGGGTCCAGCTTCATTCTTTTGCCTATGGATATCCACTTTCCCCTAGTATCATTTGTTGAAAAAGCTGTCCTTCCCCATTGAATGGTCTTATTAGCACCCTTGTCAAAAGTCATTTGACTGTATATGCAAAAGTTTGTTTCTGGACTCTCTATTCTATTCAGTTGGTCTGTATGTCTGTAGAGTGCCTGTATTACACTATTTTGATTTTAGTAGCTTTGTAGTAAGTTTTGAAATCAGGACATGTGAGTCATCAGTTTTGTACTTCTTTAATATTGTTTTGGCTCTTCAAGATCCCCTGAGATTCCATATAAATTTTGGGATGCTGCTGCTGCTGCTAAGTCGCTTCAGTCGTGTCTGACTCTGTGCGACCCCATAGACGGCAGCCCACCAGGCTCCGCCGTCCCTGGGATTCTCCAGGCAAGAACACTGGAGTGGGTTGCCATTTCCTTCTCCAATGCAGGAAAGTGAAAAGTGAGAGTGAAGTCACTTAGTGGTGTCCGACTCTTCGCGACCCCATGAACTGCAGCCTACCAGGCTCCTCCGTCCATAGGATTTTCCAGGCAGGAGTACTGGAGTGGGTTGCCATTGCCTTCTCCAGTTTGGGGATGGGTTTTTTCTATTTCTACAAAAAAGGTCATTGGAATGAGGAGTAATGCTTTTTGACCAGGTGGGCATTCACTTGCTGCTTCATAAAGTTAAACATGTAGAATGGTGTGACCATAATTATGGCAACAAGTTTCTTAATTTGCACAATTAAAATGGTTTTACATTTCAAATACAGTATTTTGATCATTGTGTATATGGTTCATTCTGGAGGGATTACTGAGGTAACATGCAGCGTCACTTTATAAACAAGGTTTCAGATAGGGCACAGTATCCTTTTTTTCTTGCATAATAATAATCAATAATAATACTTTTTTAAAGAGTCTTCTTACTAAGTTCCACCTAATAAGTGTAAAATGATCTCCAAAATGTCATTAGCACACATGGAAGAGAATATAACAAAATTATGCATGCATTTGCCTCTCTTGGGTTGCTTGAGCAAATAAATATTCAAGTTACATTCAAGGAACAGTTACAGTCCGGATAATGAATGGGCTGAATTTGCAGAGGAAACGAAGATGTTTATCCCTTCTCTGCCTTCAGCAAGTAGACTGGGCTCATCATAATGCAGTTTCACTTATTTGACTCAAGGGTATAGCCTACTTTTTATTATAATTCAGGTCATGAATTAATGAGTATATTTTTAAAATCCTACAATTCTGACTTCTCAACAAACCTTAAAAAAGAAAGCATACCATTATGTGATGTAGTTATTTAACACATAAGGATTAGTTGCTGGGTTCATAAATTAAGGCTCTGAAAGATTGAAATTTCTCACTTCTTGGCTTTAAAGTTGCTGCCTTTGTGTTCAACTTCACTCATATGCAGAGATTGACTAATGTTTAAATTCTTACCCCCCAAAAGAATAACACAGAAGTCCAGTAAATTCTTGATTTGATGTGATTTCAATGTTTGGCCATTTTAATATTCTTTTAATTATTTACACTTATGCTTTGTTCAGTTCTATCAGGTTGTCTTTTTTATTTATTTAAAAGTTTTTATATTTAATGCAGTTTTTAAAGGTAACACTACATTTACAATTATTGCAAAATATTGGCTATATTCCCCCATGCTGTACAATCCATCTTTATAGCCTAACTTACACCCAGTGGCTTCCCTGGTGGCTCAGTGGTAAAGTGTCTGCCTGCAATGCAGGAGACCCGAGTTTGATCCCTGAGTCGGGAAGATCCCCTGGAGAGGGACATGGCAACACACTCCAGTATTCCTTGCCTGGAAAATTCCATGGACGGAGGAGCCTAGTGAGCTATAGTCCATGGGGTCACAAAGAGTCAGACACAACTGAGTGACTTCACTTCACTTTTATACCCAAGTTTTTACCTCCCACTCAACCACCCCTATATTGCCACCCCCATTGGTAACCACTAGTTTGTCCTCTGTATCTGTGTGTCTGCTTCTTTTTTTGTTATATTCAGTAGTTTCTTTTATATTTTAGATTCCACATATATGTGATATACAGTATTGGGCTTTCTCTATCTAACTTACTTCACTTAGCCTAATGCCCTCCAGTCCACCAGTGTTGATGGAAATGGCAAGATTTCATCCTTTTTCATAACTGAATGGTATTCTTGTGTGTATGTGTTTATACACATAACCTATATCTTCTTTATCCATTCATCTGTTGGTGGACATTTAGGTTGCTTCCATATCTTGGCTACTTATGAACTTCGGGAAACATGTATCTCTTCAAATTAGTGTTTTAGTTTTTTGGAGGTATATCCAGGAGTGGAATTGCTGAGTTGTATGGTAGCTCTATTTTTAGTTTTTTTGAGAAACCTGTTTTCCATAGTGGCTGCACCAGTTTGCATTTCCACCAACAGTGTAAATGGGGTTCCTTTTCTCCACATTCTCACCAACATTTGTAATTTGCATTCTTTTTGATGATAGCTGTTCTAAGAGGTGTGCAGTGATATTGCAAGTGGTTTTGATTTGTATCTCCTTGACGATTATTGAGCATCTTTTCATGTGCTTATTGTCCATCTGCATATCCTCTTTGGAAAAATGTCTGTTCAGTTCTTCTGCCCATGTTTTACTTGGGTTGTGTGCTTTTTTGATGTTGAGTTGTATGAGCTGTTTATATATGTTGGGTATTGATCCCTTATTGGGCATATCATTTGCATATATTTTCTCCTATTCAGTAGGTTGTCTTTTCATTTTGTCAGTGGTTTCCTTTGCTATTCAAAAGCTTTCATGTTTAATTAGGGAAAAGAATAGATGCATAGAATGAAGGTTAAAAGTATTTAACAGAGTTAGAAAGTATAAAGAACAGCCAGAGATGAAGAATACAATAACTGAATGAAAAATTCTCTAGAAGTAATACAGAGTAGAAAAGTAGAAAGAATACACAGTAGGCTGAATGATACAGAGGAATGGATAAGTGAGCTGGAAGACAGAGTATTGGAAATCACTGCTGCTGAAAGAAAAAAGAGAAAAGAATAAAAGAAAATAAGGACGAGCTTGGTGGGTTACAGTCCATAGGGTCACAAAGACTTGGACACACAGAAGGGACTTAGCACACACACACAGGAAAGCTCTGGGACAACATCAAGTGCAGTAATATTTGCACTGTAGGAATTCCAAATTATTGGAGACTTTAAAGTTAAAAGCTTCCTAACCTGGGGAAGGAAACGGCCACCTAAGTCCAGGAAGCACAGAGAGTCCCATACAGAATTTACCCAGAGAGGAACACGCCAAGACACATTGTAATTAAAATGGCAGAAATTAAAGGTAAATAGAGAAGAGAATGGGCTTCCCTGGTAGCTCAGCTGGTAAAGAATTTGCCTGCAATGCAGGAGACCCCGGTTTGATTTCCTGGGTCAGAAAGATCCCATGGAGAAGGGATAAGCTACCCACTCCAGTATTCTTGGGCTTCCCTAGTGGCTCAACTGGTAAGCCTGTAGTGTGGGAGACCTGGTTTGATCCCTCCGTTGGGAAGATCTGGAGAAGGGAACAGCTACCCACTCTGGTATTCTGGCCTGGAGAATTCCATGAACTCTATGGTCCATGGGGTTGCAAAGAGTTGGACAAGACTGAGTGACTTTCAGAGAAGAGAATATTAAAAACAGCAAGGGAAAAGCAACAAATAACATACAAGGGAACTCCCATAAGGCTGTCAGCTCATTTTTCAGCAGAAACTCTGCAGGCCAGAAGGTAGTTACATGGTATATTTAAGGTAATGAATAAGAAGAACATACAACCAAGAATACTATATTTAGCAAGTCTTTTATTCACATTTGATGGAGAAGTCAAACCATTGTGTGTGTGCTCAGTCATGCCCAACTCATTGTGACCCCATGGACTGTATGTAACCTGCCTGGCTCCTCTGTCCATGGAATTTTCCAGGCAAGAATACTGGAGTAGGTTGCCATTTCCTATTCTAGGGGATCTTCCTGACCCAGGGTCAAACACTTCTCCTAAGTCTCCTGCATTGTCAGGCAGATTCTTGACCACTGTGCCACCTGGAAAGCCTTACAGGCAAGCAAAAGCTAAGAGTTCAGCACCACCAAACCAGCCTTACAATGAATGGTAAAGGAACTTATCTAGGTTAAAAAAAGAAAAAGGACACAACTAGGAACAAAAAATTATTTGGAAAGCTCACCAGTAAAGGCAAACATATAGTAAAGGTAGGAAATAATCCATACACAAAACTAATAGGAAAGTTAAAAGACAAAAGTAGTAAAATCATCCATATCCACAATAAGCAGTTAAGGGATTCATGAAACATGTAAAATGTGATACCAAAGACAGTAATCATGAGGGGAGGAGAGTCAAGTGCAGGGTTTTTAAATTGCATTTGAAACTAAGAGATGAGCAACTTAAAACAATCATGCGTATGCATAGATTGCTATACAAAAGCCTAATGGTAGCCTCAAACCAAAAATCTTTAATAGATGTACACACAAAAAAGAAAAAGGAATTGAAACACAACACTGAAATAGTCTTCAAAGCACAAGAGAAAAGAAAAAAGAAGAAGAGGGAGAGGCGGGAATAATCTACAAAATTAAATCTAAAACAATTAACAAAATGACATTAAGAACTCCTGATAGCTCAGTTGGTAAAGAATCCACCTGCAATGCAGGAGATCCTGGTTCGATTCCTGAGTTGGGAAGATCCCCTGGAGAAGGAAAAGGCTACCCATTCCAGTATTCTGGCCTAGAGAATTCCATGGACTATAGTCCATGGGGTTGCAAAGAGTCGGACACGACTGAGCGACTTTCACTTCACTTCATATCAATAATTACCTTAAATGTAAACAGACTAAATTCTCCAACCAAAAGACATTGACTGGCTGAATGGGTATAAAACAAGACCCATATATATGCTGCCTGTGAGAGACTCACTTTAGATCTAAAGCTACGTAAAGACTGAAAATGAGAGGATGGAAAAAGTTATTCTGTGCAAATATAAATCCAGAAGAAAGCCAGAATAGCAATATTTATGTCATACAAAATAGACTTTGAAGACCGTTCCAAGAGACAAGGAAGGATACTATGTAATGATCAAGGTATAAATATAAGAGGATATAATAATTGTAAATATACATGCACCCACCATAGAAGCACTTAAATATATAAGTTAAATATTAGCAGACATAAAAGGAAAAATCAACAGTGACACAGTAAGAGTAGGAGACTTTAACCTTCCCCTCCCGCCAACTTTCATCAATGGAAAGATCATCCAGATAGAAAATCAATAAGGAATCACAAGCCTTCAGTGACACATTAGATCAAATGGTCTTAACTGACATATAGAGAGCATTTCATCTGGAAAGCTACAGAATACACATTGTAGTGTACATGGAACATCCTCCAGGATCGAGCACGTGCATGGCTGCAAAACATGCCTTGGTAAATTTAAGAAAATTAAAATCATATCAAGCATCTTTTCCAACACTGTGAGACTAGAAATCAACTATAAGGGGGAAAAAAAAACAACTGCAAAAACAGGGACACATGGAAGCTAAACAGCACGCTACTAAACAGCCAGTGGACTACTGAAGAAACCAAAGAGGAAATTAAAAATTACCTACAGACAAAAATGAAAACAGGATGATCCAAAACCTATGAAATACAGCAGAAGCAGATCAAAGAGGATGTTGTTTATGCTTTAAAAATACTTACTTTTTATATGTTCTAAAAGTTTTCTTCAGTTTGTCTACTGTCTTTGTACTCTGTTTATGGTACTTTTCTGTGTGGAAGTTTTTTTTTCCTTTTAGGTAAATTTGGCGATTCTCCTTTATTCCTCTGTTTCTTGTATATAGGCTTTTCCTATAGTTGGCTCTAAAGCTATTTCACACAGTTTCTTCTAGTATTTTCCTTTCTCCTACTGCCACCAACATTTAAATGTTTGCTCCATCAGGGACAGTTTTTTCCTAAGGTGTGAAGAAGAGCTTTCAGTTCAGTTCAGTTGCTTAGTCGTGTCCAATTCTCTGCGACCCCATGGACTGAGGCACGCCAGGCCTCCCTGTCTATCACCAGCTCCCAGAGCTTAACTAAAACTCATGTCCATTGAGTCGGTGATGCCATCCAACCATCTCATCCTCTGTTGCCCCTTTCTCCTCCTGCCTTCAATCTTTCCCAGCATCAGGGTCTTTTCCAGTGAGTTGGGTCTTTTCCAGTGAGTCAGTTCTTTGGTTCAGGTGGCCAAAGTATTGGAGTTTCAGTTTCAGCATCAGTCCTTTCCATGAATATTCAGGACTGATTTCCTTTAGGATGGACTGGTTGGATCTCCTTGCAGTCCAAGGGACACTCAAGAGTCTTCTCCAGCACATAGTTCAAAAGCATCAGTTCTTCGATGCTCAGCTTTCTTTATAGTCCAACTCTCACATCCATACATGACCACTGGGAAAGCCATAGCTTTGACTGGATGGACCTTTGTTGACAAAGTAATGTCTCTGCTTTTCAGTATGCTGTCTAGGTTGGTCATAGCTTTTCTTTCAAGGAGTAAACGTCTTTTAATTTCATGGCTGCAATCACAATCTGCAGTGATTTTGGAGCCCACAAAAATAAAGTCTCTCACTGTTTCCATTGTTTCCCCATCCATTTGCCGTGAAGTGGTGGGACCAGATGCCATGATCTTAGTTTTCTGAATGTTGAGTTTTAAGCCAACTTTTTCAACTCTCCTCTTTCACTTTCATCAAGAGGCTCTTTAGTTCTTCTTCACTTTCAGGCATAAGGGTGGTGTCGTCTGCATATCTGAGGTTATTGATATTTCTCCTGGCAGTGTTGATTCCAGCTTGTGCTTCATCCAGCCCAGCATTTCTCATGATGTACTCTGCATAGAAGTTAAATGATCAGGGTGACAATATACCGTCTTGATGTACTCCTTTCCCAATTTGGAATCAGTCTGTTGTTCCACATCTGGTTCTAACTGTTGCTTCTTGACCTGCATACGGATTTCTCAGGAGGCAGGTAAGATGGTCTGGTATTCCCATCTCTTTAAGATTTTTCTGAAGTTTGTTGTGATCCACACAGTCAAAGGCTTTGGCATAGTCAATAAAGCAGAAGTAGATGTTTTTCTGGAACTCTCTTGCTTTTTCAGTGATCCAGTGGATGTTGGCAATTTGATCACTGGTTCCTCTGCCTTTTCTAAAACCAGCTTGAACATCTAGAAGTTCTTGGTTCACGTACTGTTGAAGCCTGGTTTGGAGAATTTTAAGCATTACTTTGCCAGAATATGAGATGAGTAGAATTGTGTAGTAGTTTGAACATTCTTTGGCATTGTCTTTCTTTGGGATTGGAATGAAAACTGACCTTTTCCAGTCCTGTGGCCACTGCTGAGTTTTCCAGATTTGCTGGCATATTGAGTGGAACACTTTCACAGCATCATCTTTTAGGATTTGAAATAGCTCAACTGGAATTTCCATCACATCCACTAGCTTTGTTCGTAGTGATGCTTCCTAAGGCTCACTTGATTTTGCATTCCAGGATGCCTGGCTTTAGGTGAGTGATCACACCATCGTGGTTATCTGGGTCATGAAGATCTTTTTTGTATAGTTCTTCTGTGTATTCTTGCCACCTCTTCTTAATATCTTCTGCTTCTGTTAGGCCCATACCATTTCTGTCCTTTATTGTACCCATCTTTGCATGAAATGTTCCCTTGGTATCTCTAATTTTCTTGAAGAGATCTCTAGTCTTTCCCATTCTATTGTTTTCTTCTATTTCTTTGCATTGATCACTGAGGAAGGCTTTCTTATATCTGCTTGCTATTCTTTGGAACTCTGCATTCAAATGGGTGTATCTTTCCTTTTCTCCTTTACTTTTCGCTTCTCTTCTTTTCACAGCTATTTGTAAGGCCTCCTCAGACAACCTTTGTCTTTTTACATTTGTTTTTCTTCGGGATGGTCTTGATCACTGCCTCCTGTACTGTGTTACGAACCTCAATCCATAGTTCTTCAGGCACTCTATCAGATCTAATCCTTCAAATCTATTTGCCACTTTCACTACATAATTGTAAGGGATTTGATTTAGGTCGTACCTGAATGGTCTAGTGGTTTTCCCTACTTTCTTTGATTTAAGTCTGAATTTTGCAGTAAAGAGTTCATGATCTGTACCATAGTCAGCTCCCGGTCTTGTTTTTGCTGATTGTATAGAGCTTCTCCATCTTCCACTGCAAAGAATATTATGGCTAGACAGTTTTCCAAAGCTGTTTACTACAAACTCTGTCTTTTGTTTGTAGGTTTGAAATGCGTTGCTTGTCATGAACTGAATTTCCATTTAAGCATGAGTTTTATTATCTGTTTCAGTGATTCCCCACCCCCCCATTTGTAATTCAGGATTATCCTGTTTTTGATTATTCTGATTTTTCATTGTATTTTATAATCTTCATTGCTTTTATTTTTCAGTTATTTCCCTTCTGTTTTCATAATTTTTTCCCCAGGAAATGTTTAAGATCATTTTTATCAAAGTGTAAAAAACTTTGTGAGAGTAATGTAGAAGACTTAACATTTAACAATGGTAAGGACTTTTCTTATTCAGCTCTTCAGGAAAATATTATAGTTCTTGCCACATAGGCCTTCATATTTATGGTAATTCTTGCTTTCATGAATAGCAGTTTTTTCTTCTCTTATACTTTCTATTTTGGTTACTGTCGATATTTATGTGAGTCATTGTATTGGATTTATTTAGTCTGTGACAGTCTTACATAATTAATATTTTTCAATAGAATTGTTAATTTTAGTGCTTTTTGATGCTCTTTTTGCTTTGATTATAACTTTGTGAAACTTTGTAATGCCAACCCTTCTTTCTTGTTTGTATTTATGCATCATATAACGAAGGGATAATGTTGTTATATTTAGGCCTATCATTTTACTTTCTTTTTGGATCATTGGTTTTTAGGTGTTTGTCTTGTAATTGTCTTTAAATTTTATTTTATAACCCAATTTGAATCTTTCTCGGTATTTAGTGAGATGATTGATCTTCTGTTATAGTAGATTTTGTATTTAATGTTTTTTGAAGATTTTAAACAAAATATAGCTAGAGGTTTCATTTACTATTATTGCTGATAATTTGAAAGGTACACAGTTTGTAGTTTTATCAGAGGATGGCTTCTAAGACTTTAAATAGTATACTTAAATTTGGATTTTTAATTTATCAACTTAAATGAAGCAGTCTTTAGCTTCATAGGTTTAAAGATGTTGAACTTCATATTCTTTCTGCCTCTTCATCTCCCAGTTTTCAGATGCTTGTTAATTTATTTGAGAATTCTAGTCTTAGAATTTTTTTATTATACTAGGGCATGAATGTGTATTAGCCTGCATATCTTTTTTTTAAATTACGGAATACCAGTTATTTAGGCTTAGTTTTATAATTAAATACATTCAGTTCTCACTGTCCTTTCATTCCATGTCCTTGTTGCTTTTTTTTTGTATCAGTTGTTGCCAAGTTGAATCATATCATCACATTGATTTTCCTGTGAATATCAAGAATAACATAACTTTGACTTACAGATTAATTGTCCTTCTCAAGCTTGCTGTTCCCCTCACTCTTCCCCATTTTGCTAAGTCACTAGCCAAGCCAAAAATATAGGCATTGTCCTTGATTTCTCCTTCTTTTGTACTTCAGGGTCAGTCTGTCAGCAAGTTCCTTCGACTCAACCTTCAAAACATATGCTGAATCCATCTACTTCTTACTGCCATCTTTCCCCTCTGCTCTCTCTATTTGCTCTCCCAGACCTCCCATCTACCGCCATCTAGTTTCCACAGAGCCACCAGAATGGTCCTTTTAAAATACAAATCATATCATAATACTCTCCTCCTTAAAACCTTCTTGGAGCTTCGAAACTGCACTTAGAATAAATAATATTCAAACTTTCAACATTGCTTATAAAAAACCCTGTGTGATTGGCCCTGTCTACTCCTCTGAGCTCATCATGTATTTTTCCCTTCCCTACTCCCCTCTTATTTTTTTTTTTAATTTAATCAGTCCAAGATTAAACGGACTCTTCTGTTCTGCGTGAAGTACTCGTTTTCATGATCTTTTTCCAGAAGTTCGTCTGGTCGTTCAGATTTCAGCTTAAATGTTGTAGTCTCGTTAAGACCCAGTTCTGACTACGTAAGTTAAAGTAGTCACTCAGATCTTTGTTATTTTAGTTCTCTCTCTAGGACATGTGCCTGCGTAACATTTTTCTTATTTCTTTGTATTTGTTTGTTTAATGTCTGTCTCTCCTAGAATGTTAAGAGGCATGAGACTAGTGATCTGTCTTTACTGTTTTATTTCAGCACCAGAAATATTATAGGCACATAGAGGACACTCAATAAATATCTTTGTGCAGGGGAATACTATCAATGACTTTCTGTTGTCTTTTAAATGAGAATGACCAGCCAACTAGATATAGAATTATTACATTATACATTCTTCTCCTGCCCTCAGAAAATATATAGACATTTTCTGCTTTGAATATAGTTAGAATGAAGCTATAAGGCTTTCCTGATTTTCCTCTTGTAGATAATTTGCTGCTTCTTGCTGAACTTGCTGCTCAATTGTCTGTGGCACTAATACTACATATCTTCTCTAATCTGTGATGTTCAGGTCTTATTATTTATTTAGATTTTAATTCATTATTAACAGTAATTGTGATTTCAGTAAATTTATTAATAGTAAATAACTATAAAATTTGTCACCCGAGAAATGTTTTTCTTAGAGTTTAAATATACATACTTTTCTTTTAGTAAATAGTTTCATTTTTTTCATAATCTGTGTTTTAGAATCTGAGAAATTGGTCTTCTGTGACAGTGATTTTATTCATTTGGGTTATTTCATTATTATATGTTTTATTTGCGGATTTGTTTTCTTTTGTTTTTGCCTTTAAAAAAATAATTTCTATGTTAATCATAGATTTTATACTTTTTTTTTTTTTTTTTAGCATTTTCCAAAAAGCCAAAGTAGATGTGTTTTTCACATTTTGCAAACAGAGTTAGGGGAGTTTTATGTGAAAAATATGATGATATAGTATTGAATTTTCCCAACATTTGGTTCAGATGCCTCAAATAATTCTGGAGACAGCTGTATATAAAAAATGAATTTTTGACTGTACTTTGCAAATTAAAAAAAAAAAATCGCACCAAAGCCAGTATAATGCAAAAGTGCTTCCTTGTATTTATTTAACAGATGAGCTGGTTTAGAATTTTATTTAGACATGAAAAGATAATTATTTGCCAATATGACTTAGAAAAAAGCCTGCATCTGGTAAAAGATAAACATTTTTTTTTTAAGTAAATGAAGTCTCAGCTGTAACTTAATTATACTTTGCACCCCAGTTAAAAATAGATTATTGAAATTTATAATCATTTTAAAGTCTTGAATTTTATTACAGATTTACTGACTTGTTCCTGGTAATTTAATCGTATAATATTATATTTAAAATTTCACTAAAATAGATGACTTTTGAGGCTCTTCTAATACTAATCCTAAAGTGAATCTTAGGGTTAAGAGCAAAAATAGATTAGCACAGAGAACTATTATTTTAATTGGCCACAGAAATAATTGATAAGATGAATGAGCATTTTCCCCTATATTTTTGTTGCCCTTTGTATACGTATGTAAGCAAATGCTTATTTTTAAGAGTGATTTAAGCATTTCTCTATCTCATTTTTATAGTCTATACTTTTTAAATAGAAGCACCATTTTACAAATGGTGACTTTTAAGTGTTGAAAATAAACAGTATCAATGATACCATTTTGAGTTTTATTATCTCTTTGGTGAGGCATCAGGACTGCTTTAGAAAAGCAGGCAGATATAACGATTATGCGTGTCACCCTACTTTCCTGTTTGTGTCTGAATTTCAGCCTACCCTCTTAACTCGTTTTACAGATGCTCGTTTTGCTCAACAAATCTGTAGTTAGTGCCAGCCAACAGCCAGAACAAGACCAAGCTTGAGAAAGGTGATCATCAGAATCCTCATTTGCCTTCTCAAGTCTTCTCTGCTCACAATATCCCCTTATTATGGTGGAACTACATGGTGGTACTTTAAAATTTTGCAAATTATCATTTGTTTAAAACTGTGAGCCTTGCATACAGGCATGGAATTTAATGAAATCTTTGTGCAGGGTGATTAATGCAGTATACTTTGTTCACTTGTTTTTTTCTTTTTTCTTTTTTTTCCATTTATTTTTATTAGTTGGAGGCTGATTACTTTACAATATTGTAGTGGTTTTTGCCATACATTGACATGAATCAGCCATGGATTTACATGTGTTCCCCATCCCGATACCCCCTCCCGCCTCCCTCCCCACCCCATCCCTTTGGGTCTTCCCAGTGCACCAGCCCTGAGCACTTGTCTCATGCATCCAACCTGGGCTGGTGATCTGTTTCACCCTTGATAGTATACTTGTTTCAATGCTGTTCTCTCAGAACATCTCACCCTCGCCTTCTCCCACAGAGTCTAAAAAGTCTGTTCTGTACATCTGTGTCTTTTTCTGTTTTGCATATAGGGTTATCATTACCATCTTTTAAAATTCCATATATATGCATTAGTATACTGTATTGGTCTTTATCTTTCTGGCTTACTTCACTCTGTATAATGGGCTCCAGTTTCATTCATCTCATTAGAACTGATTCAAATGAATTCTTTTTAATGGCTGAGTAATATTCCATGGTGTATATGTACCACAGCTTTCTTATCCATTCATCTGCTGATGGGCATCTAGGTTGCTTCCATGTCCTGGCTATTAAACAGTGCTGTGATGAACATTGGGGTTCACGTGTCTCTTTCAGATCTGGTTTTCTCAGTGTGTATGCCCAGGAGTGGGATTGCTGGGTCATATGGCAGTTCTATTTCCAGTTTTTTAAGGAATCTCCACACTGTTCTCCATAGTGGTTGTACTAGTTTGCATTCCCACCAACAGTGTAAGAGGGTTCCCTTTTCTCCACACTCTCTCCAGCATTTATTGCTTGTAGACTTTTGGATAGCAGTCATCCTGACTGGCGTGTAACGGTACCTCATTGAGGTTTTGATTTGCATTTCTCTGATAGTGAGTGATGTTGAGCATCTTTTCATGTGTTTGTTAGCCATCTGTATGTCTTCTTTGGAGAAATGTCTGTTTAGATCTTTGGCCCATTTTTTGATTGGATCATTTATTTTTCTGGAATTGAGCTGCAGTGTTTACTTGTTTTTTAAAATGCTAAATTGGAAATATTTATTAAATAATCCAATATTTGTAAATAAAATAGTGAATTAGATGTATTTTACTAGATTAGACAGTTTTCAGATATGTTGGAATCTTTAAATATCTTTAAATAGATGTTTAACATGTATATTATCTATGGTGAAACAGATCACCAGCCCAGGTTGGATGCATGAGACAAGTGCCTGGTGCGCTGGGAAGACCCAAAGGGATCGGGTGGAGAGGGAGGTGGGAGGGGGGATCGGGATGGGGAATACATGTAAATCCATGGCTGATTCATGTCAATGTATGACAAAAACCACTTCAATATTGTAAAGTAATTAGCCTCCAACTAATAAAAATAAATGAAAATAAATAAATAAATAAATAAATAAACTACCTAAAAACTTAAAAAAAAAAAAATTAGAACTGTCTCAGTAGTTCCAGTAAATGTAGTTATCCTAGATTCTCAATTGCGGTTTTTTGTTGTTTTTTTTTTTAAGTACCAAGGTAGTTGGGCAAGAGTATGGATTTACAAATAGTAAATAAATAAATTAAATAAAATAAATAGGTGTTTAAAACTTTTTTTAGTTTTGCTTTATGATATCTTGTTTCCTGGAAATATAAATGGAAAAAGTACAGTAAATTTTTTAAAAGTCAGAAATTTTATAAAGATTTAAACAACCATTAGTTTGCCTTGTTAATGTTCTTGAAAGAAATCCCAAAGTAGGAGGTTTGGCCAAATAGGACAAGTGGCAACTATTCTGATTAAGTGGTATGTTCCTGCTTTTCAATATTTACTTCTGTTTTTAAAATCTCACATTTTTTATTTTTAAAAATAATCTGTAAATTTAAATGTTTGTACCCTATGTTCACTGTTTAAAAAGTTCAAATCTGAATTGATGGAAGATGTTAATTTTGAAGTCACACCAAAATTTTTCTCTATTAGTTTTAGCTAAGTAGACATTTTCTGCCATTTAATAGGTAAAAATCACATGGAATACTAGAGTACTCTGTTTCACGTAGATTCCAGTTTCTGAACACTGGATAAAATTGGAATGAGGATACTTGTTATTCAGCTTAGTCACTCAGTCATGTCCGACTCTTTGCAACCCCAAGGAGTGCAGCATGCCAGGATTCCCTGTCCATCACCAACTCCCGGAGCCTATTCAAATTCATGTCGGTTGTGTCGGTGATGCCATCCAACCATCTCATCTTCTGTCGTCCCCTTCTCTTCCTGCCTTCAATCTTTCCCAGCATCAGGGTCTTTTCCAGTGAGTCAGTTCTTTGCATCAGGTGGCCAAAGTATTGGAGTTTCAGCTTCAACGTCAGTCCTTCCAATAAATATTCAAGACTAATTTCCTTTAGGATGGACTGGTTGGATCTCCTTGCAGTCCAAGGGATTCTCAAGAGTCTCTCCAACACCACAGTTTAAAAGCATGAATTATTCGGTGCTCAGCTTTATTTATAGTCCAACTTTCACATCCATGCATGACTACTGGTAAAACCATAACTTAGACAGACCTTTGTTGGCAAAACAATGTCTTTACTTTTTAGTATGCTATCTAGGTTGATTATCGCTTTTCTTCCAAGGAGTAAACGTCTTTTAATTTCATTGCTGCAATCACCATCTGCAGTTATTTTGGAATCCATGAAAATAAAGTCTCTTACTGTTTCCATTGTTTCCCCATCTATTTGCCATGAAGTGATGGGACCAGATGCCATGATCTTAGTTTTCTGAATGTTGCGTTTTAAGTCAACTTTTTCAGTTCTCTTTCACTTTCATGAAGAGGCTCTTTAGTTCTTCTTTGCTTTCAGGCATAAGGGTGGTGTCATGTGCATATCTGAGGTTATCGATATTTCTCCTGGCAGTCTTGATTCCAGCTTGTGCTTCATCCAGTCCGGCATTTCGCATGATGTACTCTGCATAGAAGTTAAACAATCAGGGTGACAATATACAGCCTTGACGTACTCCTTTCCTGATTTGGAACAAGTCTGTGTTGTTCCATGTCAGGTTCTAGCTGTTGCTTCTTGACCTGCATACAGATTTCTCAAGAGATAGGTCAGGTGGTCTGGTATTCCTGTCTCTTTAAGATTTTTCCGCAGTTCGTGGTGATCCACACAGTCAAAGGCTTTGGCGTAGTCAATAAAGCAGAAATAGATGTTTTTCTGGAACTCTCTTGCTTTTTCGATGACCCAATGGATGAGACTTTGGTGATCAAAGTGGGTAGGTGTCAACTATGCTCAATTAAAAAAAAGGAAAAGTTAGTGGATAGGGAATTCCCTGGTGGTCCAGTGATTAGAACTCTGTGCCTTCATTGCACATCGCACTGATTCTATCCCTGGTCAGGGAACTAAGATCCCAGAAGCCAGATTTCACCGCCAAAAACAATCAGAAACACAGAGAGGTGGGATGGGGAGGGAGGTAGGTAGGAGGTTAAAGAGGAAGGGGACATACATATACCTATGGCTGATTTATGTTGATGTATGGTAGAAACCAAAACAAGATTGTAAAGCAATTATCTTCCAATTAAAAAGAAATTATTTAAAAAGAAACACATGGAAGTGAATAGGTAGATATCCAAACTATATAGTAACAAAGGTGATTCTTTACTTTCTTTTCATTGTAATTCAGGGCTTCTTGATAAAATGAAGGATGGACTGGAGTCTAGCCTGCTTGTTGAAATTAGCCTGTATAAATAATAAAATTTAGTATATAATGGAAAAGTTTCAGGCAGAGGGGTGAGAACTACTCTAATTAGAGAGTTCAGAGGGAGGAGGAAGGAGAGACAGTTCTTTGTATCCATAAGTGGACAAGCAAAGCCTCCACATCTGGGTGGGCAGGTTTTTACTATAATCTTCAAGAATTGCTCCCTGTTGCTGCCTCTGTTGATAATGGGGAACGTGAGATTATTGTCTATTTTGGATTATCTTCACTGATCCCCTTCTGTTTACAGGCTGTTATATTTAGGGTATATGTAACCATTCATGTGGTACATGTTTTCTTACTTTTACAAGTAAAAGCTAAATTTTCTGTAAAGATTTTTACTCAGATTTTGTTTGTTTCAAGACTGTGTCCTTATTTGATTTATCTAGTTCTTTAAAATTGTTAACATTAAATTAGTTAACTGAAATATCAATTAATGTTTACATGAAGGGACTGTTGAAAAGAGTGCTTTCATGATTATGAATAAATTTGGTGTGTCATACTTAAATGCGTGTATAAACCACATCGGTAATGTTTGATTTTTTTTGAAAAGTATTTTATGACATGACAAAAATATTATTTTGTTTTGGCTTTCAATTGAAAGTTGCTATATAAAGGGGAAAATATCTCTGATTTGTGTGAGAATTTTGTTTATTTATCTAAGACCTAATTTCTAAGTTTTTCCTTCTTGGTCCTTGTGTGTTATTCTAAGATGACTAAGTTAGAGCTAGGCCTTTCGTGGTGGCACAGTGGTAGAAGAATACACCTACAATACAGAAGGCTCAGGTTTTAAACCTGATGAACATTGCAAAACACTATCTAATAAAAATATCTTATGGTGATGTTCTAATGAAGAACACATTTGTTTGTATCTTTCTTGCCTCCAACATATAATACTGCTATTGCATTTATTCTCTGTCAGATATTGTACTAAATGCACTCCATCCTCTTCCTCACAACTTTCCCACCTGAGAGACTTGCAGTAACAGAAACTTGGGGACATAAGAATCTGTTAGAAAAATGGCCAGCAACTGGTATTACTAAAATGTAGGGAATGTTCAGGGAAGTGGTAGATAAGGAAGACAAAGTGGTAGATAAGGAATGAATTTAGATAGTATGTAATGGATTCAGATGTGATTCAAAAGAGTTAGATTGCCAGGGTTACATTGCCAGTGAATGGCTGAGTCCAGACTTAAATCCAGGTGTGCTAATCCAGACCTCTCGATCTTGTACATTACATTGTATTTACATAATACAAATGCACTCATTTATCAACTCCTAAACTCCTTTTACTGAAATAAAACACTGTTTCTATGCAAAATGAAGTTTGATAGTGACATTGTCAGCCCATAATGACCATCATAAAATTCCCATATATAATAAATATTTTATTTTAATATAGCTTTTTCTAGTTAACCTAAATAGATTTTTGGTAGCCAAATTGGAAAATATAAATAAAAAAAGAAGAGAACTAAATTACTTAAAATTTTACTACCCAGACTTAAACATTATGTATATTTCTTGAGACTTTTTTGGTGTATGTACTTACATAATATCCCTTTTTCACTTAATGTGTCATGAGCATGTTTTCATAGCAAAACATGTTATAACTGTGTTGTAATATCTATGACTGTACCATAAATTGTTTGACCATTCTTTCATCAATAAATAGTACTGTAGAGAATATTGTCTGTGGATATCTCAAGAAAGTAAATATTGAAGTGAAATTATGAGTTTTAGGACTTCATGCATTTTTATGGCTTCTGACTTTGTAGAAAGAAACTGCAAGCGTACATTCTCATTAAAGTATTAAGAATGTCTAATTCCTCACCTTTAATACCTGTTGTGAAGGTTTCCTTCCTTCTTCATTTACATAGAGACACCAAATGTAACATGTTGACCAAGTTATTATCATTTTGTTTTTCAGGAGATGATTTTTCTTTGATTCAGCAAGAGATATTTATGGTTAAAGAATGTAAACACTGCAACATTGTTGCCTACTTCGGGAGCTATCTCAGGTGAAAAACACAAAGCATCTAATCTCTCTCTTTGTACTTCATACTTCTTTGCTCCACATCCCCTCCCTTTCATGTAAATGCTGTTTTGTATTTAAATTTTAAAAATTACTTGTCTAAAGTTCTAAAATTTCTCAGATCTTCTTATTGGCTCCTCTGTTATATTAATAATGACAGCTTCATTTATGCATTTTTACCTTATCTGGCAACCTTAATGAAATACAATGAACGATTACAAGTTAAGTGTTTTAGCTTGTAATACCAATCACATTCTAAACTATTTAAGGTGGGAACAGAGCTAAAATTAATATGCTTTTCTGTATCCAGAAGAAAAACTGTCAGGACAATCTCCTGTTGTAATCTATCCTAAACCTTGCTATGCTGAAGAGTGGCAATCTTCAAAGTATGTCAGTGGTCGAGAATTACTAGCTAATATAATTTTCTTTCTCTTTCATATTAGTCGGGAAAAACTGTGGATTTGTATGGAATACTGTGGTGGCGGATCACTTCAAGATATTTACCATGGTACTGTTGATTTCTCTCTGTGTTTTAAAACTTTTACTTTAATGATTGTTATTTTATGTTTCTAGTTAACAATGGATACCAACACGTAGATGTACTGTTTTACATTCTGTCGTGCTCTGGAGTATTGCATAAAAGAAGTCTAGATTTTATATTTTGTTGGTATTCAGTTAAATTGCTGGAGCCTGATGAAGAAATCCAAGAGTACTTGAAGAATCTAGATTTTACTTTTCAAATGTAGTTTCTAGGAAATCTTAAGTAGTATATAGGGAAGTATTTTATCTACAAACAAAACTGCCTAAACTTCCTTGTAAATTAGAATTGAAATGCAAAAGGTGACTCTCACATAAAGCAAATTATCTGTCTATGTCTTAATGATAATGTGCTAACTGAGAAAACAATTTAATTATTGCTATAATATTTTGTATTAAAATATGTAATTTTAAGAATTTGGAATATTTTATTTGTTGTATAGTTGCAAGTCGTGTCTGACTCTTTTGTGACCCTGTAGACTGTAGCCCTCCAGACTCTTCTATCCTTGGGATTTCCCAGACAAGAATATTGGAGTGGGTTGCCATTTCTTTATGTTAATTTAGTCAGCTTTCTGAATTGAATTGAATTTTCCTTTACATTATTATACTATAATGACTGTTCTCTTTTATTTTACCCCTGTTGTTGATTTTTTAAAAATTATTGGTAGGAAACGGCTCTGTGTCACTCAGTTTAAAATTCTTTTCTGTGATTTTATGAAGAATTATGATCTTTTATATGAAAACTTTTTATCTAATAGTTATAATTTTTATCCACATTTTCACAGAATGAGAACTCAGGGTTATGGATTAATAAAACTATGCAGCAGACTTTTTTTTTTTTCACTACTTCCCCTTTTAAGCTGAAATAATGGTTTTGAGACATTTATTTTATTTCTTTGTGAAATTTCTTTTTTCCATTATTAAACCTGCTATTTATTGAATTAAATTGAATCTAAAAAGTATTCATCCCTGTAAATAATATATTAGATAGCATAGTAATCAAGAACAACTATACCTATAATAACTTTTGATGAAATTGTTTCCCTTCTTTTACTACTATTTCATCAAGTTACTAAGAATCAAAATTTTATGTTCCTAAAAGTAGGTATAGAGAACCAGTGATTAAAATATGTTGTAAAATATTTTAAGTAAAGATTGCATGAAAATATCTGATTTTGACCTCACTGACAGCAAATGCCACCCCTGACTTCAAATATTTTCTCATGGTATTGGAAGGCCTTATTTCCAAAGCACCTAGTTAGGTACTTGCAGAAGGATTTTATATTTCATAGGGAAAGATCTGGTGTCACAAATGACCTGATTACTTTTTGGATTCTTAGGTAAGGTATTAGATCAAGGTCCTTGTTTTGATGGATATAGTAAAGAATAATGCTAAGGGAATAACATCGTGACTTTTTTTTTTTTTAAGTATATGATGCCTTTTCAACAATCGATTTCTCTTTATGGTCCTTTAACATGTATGAAAGTGTGAAAGTGTTAGTCATGTCCGACTCTTTGCAACCCCATGAACTGTAACCTGCCAGGCTCCTGTGTCCATGGAATTCTCTAGGCAAGAATACTAGAGTGGGTTGCCATTCCCTTCTCCAGGGTATCTTCCCACCCCAGGGACCGAACCCAGGTCTCTGCATTGCAGGCACATTCTTTACTGTCTGAGCCACCAGGGAAGCCCTTGACATGTGTATATAACTGTAATTATATATGTTTTTCTCATTTGGGGGCTCTATTTATTTATTTATCTTTAGTTGTTCAGCATTGAGATCATGTCCATTGCTTTGCATAGAACATCTTGTGATATCTGGTACTGTGCTTTGCTCATAATAGGGGCTTAATAGTTTCACTGACCAAAGTCGTTATGAAGCAAACCTTCCATTTTTAAATTGCATTGAAAAATTTTCTACTTTTTTTTGTTTCCTGATTCTAAGAATAATATATGCTCATGATAAGTCACCCAGAGAGAGAGAGAAAGAAAGAGAAGTTTTATAATTGCTTGTCATTGTTGAAGTGTTTTTAGTCTGTTGTGTTCAAATGTATAATGATGTGATCTTTTTTTTTTTTATTTCCAGTTACTGGACCGTTATCAGAACTGCAAATAGCCTATGTATGCAGAGAAACTTTACAGGTACTATATTTGCTTATGTAGATAGAAATGCAGTTCTAATTTCACAGTTGAAAACAGTAAAATGGTGATCTGCCCAAAAGAGAAAGAGTAAACCAAATTTTTCTGTTAACTTCTCATACTGTAATTCTGTAAGCCTAGTTATTTCTTTTGTGAATGAGTCCCAGAAATTCATTTACGCTAATAGTAGTACACACCGGGGTGTTGTTTGGTGTTCTTGTTTGTAGTGCTTGTCCCTCAATTGCTGCAAAGCTAAGGAAAGTCATAGGTGTGAATTGGTTTTCATGAATGAATCATCAGCCCTCTCAATTATAACAAGTCCAAGTTTTCCCTTCAAGTTTTATGGCCGCAAAAGGATTCTTTTTGCTTAAGACATGAGGTCTTTTACTGTTTCTCCCAAAATGAGAATAAAGTTCCATAACAATAACCCAGAATGCTATCTGGAAACCTTTGATCTATGTTATATTAATAGATACTATTAATATCAGAATCCCTTTTTATAAGCTCAGTAAACATTGTATTAAGTAGAGATTTCTTTCCTTCTTTATTTCAGACCCTGTGAGAGCTTTTAGTATGTTAAAATAGGTTATGAGTCTTCAATAGGCATACAGAGTATACAATTTTTTTTCCAGTTTATTTTTTTAGTTCCTTGAAAGATTACTCATTGAAAAAATTAGCAGCTAATTTTGTTCACATGCTTTAAGGCATCTAATTTAGGAAACAGGATGAAGAAGTAGTGGTTGTGTTATTTATTTTTTCAGTTCACAACTGATACTTATTAATTGATGCTTCTGTCTCTACATTTCCTAGATTGTGTAGTTTGTTTAGAAGAGAAATTGATATTCTATATGTTATTCTTCCATATTTTAGAAATTGGGAATTTAACCTAAATTAAGGGAAAGCTCTAGTCATTTCTGAAAGAGTTGGTTTCCACATGCTTTAAAATTTTATTGTTAGATATATGAAAGTAAATTTATATATATACATAATTTACATATATTTCTATAACAGTCACATTAAAAATCTGCTTTTTTGTATTCACATAAAACTCTAATCATGCACTCATAGCAGAGAATTGTTGACAGATTAGTGTTGTTAATATTTTAATTTCCAAAGTTCCTTGCTTCTTTAAGTAATGGACAGAGTACTAAATGAAAGTAGAAAGCAAAACAAAAATTTACATTTGCATTCTGGCCCTGGTATATGACCATTATCTCGTCTGTGGTTTTAGTTCCCCAAGTATAAAATGAGGCTGTGGAAGAGATGACCTCCAAGATACTAGTTTGAATTTTAATTGTGTTACGCTGACAAAATTCCTCATCTAGTGTCTGTTGACAGGTGACTGGGTAAAGAGTCATGGTTTAGGTAATTCAACAATATATAAAAAGATAATACTTCATAGACAAGTGGGGTTTATCATAGAAGGCAGTGTTGATTTAACATTCAAAATCATTTCAAGTAAATGATTACAGTAGCAAACAAAAAGAGAAGCAAAACCATGGGATCATCTAAATAGACACAGAAAAAGCATTAGCTAAATCCAGCGCTCATTTCTGATAAAAATTCTTAGCATACTTCAAATAGAAAGAAACTAACTCAGCCTGATAAAGAGCATCTATGAAAAACCTACAACTAAATCATACTTAATGGTAAAGATTAGATGCTTTTCCCACCAAGGGCAGTCAAACAAGGTAAAGATGTCTGCTCTCACCACTTCTTTTTAACAGTTTCTAGATGTTTGGCCAGGAGAGAAAGCAAAAGCAGTGAAATAAAAGGCACTTGGACTAGAAAGTAAGAATTCAAGCTGTCTCTATTTACAGACTGCATAACTACATCTTTGGAGAAAATTGAATAGAGTCTACAAAGTAGCTAGTAGAACTAATGAGTGTGATTAGGGAGATTGCAAGACTCATGATCAATATACAGAATCAGTTGGATTTCCATAGACTAGCAACAATACAATTTATCATAACTAAAATATGACATTCATTGGGATATATGTAACAAAGAGGCATAAACACCTGTATACTAAAAACTATAAAATGACTTAGAGAAGTTAAAGAAGACCTACGTAAACTGAGAACTTTGCCTTCTGCAGTGTTCTTGTATTCATGGGTCAGAACATTTCTGTGCAATTAAGATACCGTTTCTTCCCAAACTGACTATAGATTCAATGCAGTTGCAATCAAAAGCAAAGGTTTTTTTTTCCCCTCTAGAAATTGATGAGCTGATTCTAAAATTTCTACAGAAACACAAAGGACCTAGAATAGTCGAAACAGCTGTGAAAAAGAACAGAAAAATTTGAGGATCAGCAGTAGCAATTTCAAGACCTATAAAACTACATACACTAAGTGAAACATAGTAGTAAGCACTGGCATAAGTGTAGATGATACCAAGAGATTATAGAAATCTAGAAAGACTAGAAATAATTCCACACATATATGGCTACTGATTTTTGACAAACGTGAAGCTGCTGCTGCTGCTAAGTCAATTCAGTCGTGTCCAACTCTGTGCAATCCCACAGACGGCAGCCCACCAGGCTCCCCTGCCCCTGGATTCTCCAGGCAAGAACAATGGAGTGGGTTGCCATTTCCTTCTCCAATGTAGAAAAGTGAAAAATGAAAGTGAAGTCGCTCAGTTGTGTCCGACTCTTAGCGACCCCACGGACTGCAGCCCACCAGGTACCTCCAGCCATGGGATTTTCCAGGCAAGAGTACTGGAGTGGGTTGCCATTGCCTTCTCTGACAAAGGTGAAGAGAATTCAGAAGAGGAGGGATAGGTTTTTCACTAAACGGTTATGAAATAATTGAACTATGCTTAGTTGCTCAGTCATGTCTGACTCTCTGTGACCCTACAGACTGTAGCCTACCAGGCTCTTCTGTCCATGGGGATTCTGCAGGCAAGAATACTGAAGTGGGTTGCCATGCCCTCCTCCAGGGGATCTTCCCAATCCAGGAATTGAACCCAAGTCAAACACATGAACTTTGAACCACATTTTGTGACATATGTAAAAATTAACACTAATCACTTAGGTCTAAATATAAAACCTCAAACTAGAACTTATAGAAGAAAACATAGAAGAAATTTTTGCGATCTTGAGTTAATAAAAAGCCTTTTCAGACATGAAAGACATGGTCCATAAAAGAAAAATTTGACAAATTTGACTTGGTTAAAATTTAAAACTTCTGCTTTTCCAGACATACTATTAAGAGAATAAAAAGACAAACTACAGGCCCAAAAAAGGTATTTGCAAAGTATAAATCTGATAAAGGGCTTGTCTCAAGTGTATATAAAAAACTCTCAAAACTAAATCAATAATAGGAAAAGCACCAATTAAACAAATGGACAAAAGATTTGAACAGATGTTTCACCAAAAGCTGTATAGGTGGCAAGTAAGGATATGAAAAATATACTCGATATCATTAGTTATTAGAAAAATGTGAATTAAAACCACAATGAGATACCACTACACACCAGTTAGAATAGCTAAAATTAAAAGGACTGACCCTCATAAAGTTGGTGAGTATGTGAGTTAATTGGAACTCTTATACACTGCTAGTTTCAATGCAAAATTGTGCAGCTGCTTTGGAAAACCGTTTGGCAGTTGCCTAGAAATTTAAACTTGTACTATCATATGACCCAGTCATATCTAAGTTATTTACCCAAGAGGGAAAAATCATACAAATAGTTGACATAAATCTTTAGAGTAGGTTTCTATATAATAAGCAAAAGCTGGAAACAACTCACAACCCAAATATCTATCAACAGGTGAATAAATAAATTCTGTAATAACTGTATGGTGGAATGCTCAGTAATAAAAAAATGAGATATTGATAACACACTAACAAGGACTGTAAAATTAATATTGTGAATTAAAGAAGATAAAAGAATATTCTGTGTGATTGCATTTACATAAAACTCTAGAAAATTTTTAAATTATCTATAGCGACAAAGTATATCAGTGTTTATATATGGGAGGAACTTTTGGGAGTGATGAATATGTTCATTATCTTGACTGTGGTGATGATGTTACAGTAAAGTATTTCTTGTTTTTGTCAGAAAATGAATTCAAAAATTTTAAATTTAGTAAACATTGATTAGTAAAAAGAAGCACATCTAGGTTTTTCCCCTCAAAAAAAGAACATTCTGGTTTTTCTTTCTCAGTAAGAATTTAAGTAGAAATTTAGGTATGAAGTTTGCAGTTTTGCTAATATATACTTTTTTTTTTTTTTAAACTTCAGGGTCTGGCCTATTTGCATACTAAAGGCAAAATGCATAGAGATATCAAAGTAAGTCTGTTTAACTTAATTTAAACTCAATATGTTTAAGATTTACAGGCACAGGGAACAGATTTGTGGTTTTCAAGGGAAAGGTGGATGAGGGGAGGAAGGACTGGAAGTTTGGGATTAGCAGGTATAAACTCTTATGTGTACAGTGGATAAACAATATGTCCATACAGTACAGTGAATTCTTGATAAACCATAATGGAAAAGAATATTCTTTTAAAATGTCTGCATGTGTATTATTCAGTCAGTTTGCTGTATAGCAGAGATTGGTACAACATTGTAAATCAACTGTACTTCAATAAAAAATAATAAATTTTAAATTGATAATTTTATTGAAAGGTATTTTATGATACTAATTTAATAGCATTTATATTTTTGCTTTAGGGTGCAAATATTTTATTGACGGATCATGGTGATGTAAAATTAGGTATGTTATTTCAAATTCCTAAAAATTATTTTCCAGAAAAATTTTAATAAAAATTTAAATGAGAATTAACATTGTATAAATTTAATATTCATATGTATTAAGAGCCACAATAATGTTCACCTTTATTTATTTATTTTTTTAATGTTCACCTTTTAGCCCAGTAATTTTACTAATCCTGAGATTCAGTTTAAGGAAATTAATCCTAAGGATAAAAAATCAGTATTTGCTAAAGTATTAATCATAACTATTTATAATAGGAACAAATGGAAACATAGGTCTAGCAGTAGAAAAACTGTTCAGCTGTGATAAGTCAGCTTATGGAACATTATTCAGTCATTAAAATTAATAGTTAAAAAAATAAGGGTTAAATTGCCTAGTGTGTTAAATGACAAAAATAAACTATATGAGTCTTTAGTTTTTTCAACCATGTTTAACAACAATAAAAGAAGTTTATCTACAGATAAAGGAACTTTTAAAAATAGCACTGAAATACTAACCTAGTTGTGTTAGAGTAAAAGGAATCCAGGTGGATGGTTTTTTCCCAATTTAAGTTACTTGTAATGAAAAGTTTTTTAATAACTTTGTTCTTAATAAAGTATGTTTTCATTCTAATAAAGTGCCAATAAGTTATTTTCTTATAATGATTATGTTTTGTTAAATAGGAAGGGATTTAGGTATTCAATTTATATTTATACTCAGTTTATATACATTTCTGTAAGTATTGCTATCTGAATTATTAATAATGATGTCTCTGAGGATGAAATTTAGAAATGTTGGTGGTTTTATTGAAAACTAAATTTTTCTGTTCTGTTTTTACCCCATCAGCTGACTTTGGTGTAGCTGCAAAAATAACAGCTACTATTGCAAAGAGAAAATCTTTCATTGGCACCCCTTATTGGTAAGATAGTATTATGATTGAATTTTGTCCTTTTCATCTCTTTAAGGTTAGTGAACAACATTGATGCTTAGTAGTACAATTTGTACTTGACTGAAGCCTGGAGACCTTCAGGTTCCTTGACACTATCATAGATCTGATGGGTTACAGAACTTTGATACTCATTTTCCTTGTCCAGCTTTTCCTGTGTTAAAGTGCCAGTAATTCCTCCTGTCCCTGGGATGCTGTGTTGGGAGGTCTCATAGGTGTGAAATTTTCAAAAGAAAATTGTGTTATAATCTCGTGTCATTTTATTACCCTTTCTTTTGATATTGCATCTGTTTTAATCTAGGATTTCATTTGCTTGTTGTTAAAATTCATGCATCCTCTCCTATCATTAGTTTTTACCAGCCCTCCTGCTTCTACTGCATCCTACCAATTACTGACAAAATAATCTTCTAAAACACTGCTTTCATTATATCCTTAAACACACTTAAGTTGAGAGACACTGTGTCATATAAACTTTCTGTAACCTAAGTGCACATAAAAGTGACTTCTACCTTGTGAATATTCAGTATAAATATAAATTAATTTAAAAATAATAAACACTCAAAAATCCTAAGTAATATCATCTATGCTTTATAACTTTAGATGCCATTTTCATATACCACTGTCTGGTGGCTCAGATGGTAAAGAATCTGGCTGCAATGTAGGAAACCTGGGTTCAATCCTTGGGTTGTGAAGATCCCCTGGAGGTGATCATGGCAACCCACTCCAGTATTCTTGCCTGGAGAAACCCCATGGACGGAGGAGCCCGGTGTGCTACTGTCCATGAGGTCACAAAGAGTTGTACACACTAAGTGATTAAGTACACACAGCAACTCCCAAACAGATAACTCCAACTCAGCTACTCAGATGACCCTCAGTCCTGTGTATTTTCAACAGTTGCTTGGTAATAGCACTACTTCAGTATCCACAGATGTTTTATTCTCAGCCTCTTCAGTCAGCCCCTTGATTCTATCCTCCCTACCACTGCCTTTGAAAAGTCCTTTTTTTCCCCCTCGTATTTTTCAGATGGTCTCCTAATTCATCTGCCTGATTCTGGTTTCACCTCCTCTCACACCATCCTTCATGTTGCCATGAGTTTTATATCATAATTACATTTTCCATTTTCACAGTAAAGTCCAATCTTTCTTGTATAATCAGTAGACCATTCATTATCTAGCCTCTCTCTTTGAGGTTTATTTTCCAAATACTTTCTAGACCCTCTCAAACTGTGATGAATGACTTTTTTTTTTCATATTTTGTCTGCCACAGACTGATACTTTTATCAAATAAATTTAAAACAAATTGCTAAAAAAAAAATGACCATTTATCTGGATAAGAATACTTAGCTTTCAGTTTCTGTACTTATCGGAGACTGATAGCAAACTGCCTATGACCATGTGTCTACCTATAGATCATACATTGAGTAGCACTGTCCTGTCACCTTTCTATGTGTTCCATGCTGTCCTGTTTCCCTGCATTCGTACTTGTTTCCTCTGACTAAATTAATCCAGGTTCCTCAGCCCCCCTCAACTCCCTGCTAATTTATTCTGTGAGTCTCACCTCCTTTGAGGAACTTTTCTCTGACCTTCACAGAGATTTAAGTGGTCTTTTTGTTTTCCCATGTTATAAAACAGGATTCGCAAGATTTTGAGAACCAAAGTTTTAGAAGCGTGTGTATGTGTGTATATGTGGTCTTTATTAAGTTTTTTTCTGTTAATAATAAAGTTTCTTCTTTTCTAGTAAATGCCTCTCAGCCTCTTTCCCTCCAAGAAGTCTAGTGAATATAACAAAAGAACAAATTTCATATAATTTTTTAAAAACAAAAATGTTATATTCATTGATTCCTTCTAGGATGGCCCCGGAAGTTGCAGCAGTAGAAAAGAATGGTGGCTACAACCAACTCTGTGATATCTGGGCAGTAGGAATCACAGCAATTGAACTTGGAGAACTTCAACCACCTATGTTTGATCTTCATCCCATGAGGTGTTCTCAGTATTTACAATTACGCAGTTAGTAGTAAGGTCTTCAGGGAGAGTGAAGTACTGACAACTTGGCTATTCCAAGCTCATTTTAAAGTATATTGAAATAATTAAAGTATTCTGAGAGACTTAGGAATGATCTTGTCTAAAACCTGATCTGTTGCTCTTTCTAACACAACATAGAATCTGTCTGAAACTTTTCCTTAAAACAAATTTCCTTTAATAAACATACTAGGGCTCTTTCCCATCTTGCAAGATGGCAGGTGAAAAGGCTGAGAAGTCAGATACTAAGGAGAAAAAACCTGAAGCCAAGAAGACTGATGCTGGCAACAAGGCTAAAAAGGTGAAAATGGTGAAGAAAGTTAAGAAGGAGAAGCCCCACCGCAGCCGAAACCCTGTCCTGGTCAGAGGAATTGGCAGATATTCCCGATCAGCCATGTACTCCAGAAAGGCCTTGTACAAGAGAAAGTATTCAGCAGCTAAATCCAGGGTCGAAAAGAAAAAGAAGGTTCGGGTTCTTGGCTACTGTCACAAAACCAGTTGGTGGCGACAAGAATGGTGGTACCCGAGTGGTCAAACTTCGCAAAATGCCTAGGTATTACCCTACTGAAGATGTGCCTTGGAAACTGTTGAGTCACGGCAAGAAACCGTTCAGTAAGCACGTGAGGAAGCTGCGCACCAGCATCACTCCTGGGACCATTCTGATCATCCTCACGGGGCGCCACAGAGGCAAGAGGGTCGTTTTCCTGAAGCAGTTGAGTAGTGGCTTGCTACTTGTGACTGGGCCTCTATCCCTCAATCGAGTTCCTCTGCATAGAACACACCAGAAATTTGTCATTACCACCTCCACCAAAATCGATATCAGTGGTGTGAAAATTCCGGAACATCTCACTGACACTTCAAGAAGAAGAAGCTGCGTAAGCCGAGACACCAGGAGAGTGAGATCTTCGACACAGAGAGAGAGAAATACAAAATCACAGAGCAGTGCAAGGTTGATCAGAAAGCTGTGAACTCACAAATACTATGAAGAATCAAAGCTGTCCCTCAGCTCCAGGGCTACCTCCGCTCTGTGTTTGCTGTCACAAATGGAATTTACCCTCACAAAGTAGTATTCTGAACTTCTTGCAAAGAACCTAATTAAATAGCTTGTCCATTTAAAATAAATAAATAAATAAACATACTAGGATATAGCAGTTATCATTTTAAAAATTTTAAGTCTTTTTTATTCTCCCATTGATTAAAAACATTTCTTTTTTTGTCCTAAGTAGAACTATAAACAAATGATAGAATGCAGATGAGTTTTTTATTTCTGTTCTCATTTGATTTGGTTTCTTTTTACTTTCTCTAGAAATGATGAAGAGGTAGATGCTTACTATAATCATTTATATTTTAGAGGATATTGTCTTAGAAAAAATATTTGAGAGACTTTGAAGGGGTTTTTAATATTTTGAAGGAAAAGATAAGTTGGGCCAAAATCTAAATTTTTAATGTAAATAGTATAAAGTTAAAAAGAAAATCAGCAGAATAGGGGAAAGTATTCTCCCAACATATAATATTAATTATTGATATTTATTACATAGGTAACTCATTCAAAGACTCTAAGAGCAAAAGATAAATTGTTTATGAGCAAGTATCAGATACTAAAGAAACATGGAAAACTAACCTCACAAGTACCTAAAGATATATGTTAGTTCAGGATGGGAACACATGTACACCCATGGCTGATTCATGTGAATGTATGGCAAAAACCACCACAATATTGTAAAGTAATTAGCCTCCAATTAAAAAGATGATTATTATTATAATAACAACACCAAAAAAAAGATATATAAGTTAAAATACCTGCTTTTACCTGGAATGCTGACAAGTACAGACCTTTAGGAAAATAATTTGAATGTTATTTGTTATGAACAGTACAAATGTTGCATTGATTCTACACTTGTGAAAATTATACTTGGGAAATAATTCAGGGAAAGTCTAAGAATCCGCTTCAGGCTTGCAGGGGGAATATCTAAATGTGCAGTCATAAGGGCAGCTAATACCATATATGTAAACCAAAGCAGCATGGGAAGTTGATTATCAGGGAAAAAAGCAGAACATAGTGTTACCTATTATAATAATTTAGTAATTGGTTCCTATTAAGATAAAGACTGAAAAGAAAAGCAGAAAATTTTAAATAATGTCTTAGGGTGAGAGGAATATAGACTTTTTTCTTTTCAATTTTCTTTTATATATGAATCATTTAATTTTTAGAAAGAAAAGATATTTGGTATTTAATAAAAAAGACTGAGGAGTTTGCTAGAAAACATTGGAGTTTTGTAGAAAATATTGAAATAAAACTTCCTTTTAAAATCCTTCATTCTTCTACCCCTATAGTCCATTAAAAAGATTGGTCAAAGGTTAATTTATGGAGAAGGAAAGTCCTCTTGCAGGTTGATTTCTGTTTCATTCAAAAGGGGAAACAGACAAAGAAGTGGATATAATTTGCCTATTCACCTAAAATAATTATAGAGGCTAAACATACAACCTAATGTTAGAGTAGTATGTCATTTCCGTGTGTTAACACAATGATACACAATTATATAGACTTACGCTCAAGATATAATACTAGTTATATATGTAAGTATGGTAGTAAAAACCTTCTCAAATGTTTAGTTGCTTTGCCTTGTAAGTAAGAGCTTGTTGGAAATTTAAATATCTTCTCTAGAGCCAGGAGAAATTTTCCATAAGGTATCCAAAATATAAAACATTAATTTCCATATTCTATATCAGTTATCTTGAGTACCTACATATGTAATAATCTTGAGTAAATTCATTGCAGACTTGATTCTGATTATTGTATGTAATAATAAAAGTGTTTTTTATTGCTCTTTAACTGAAATTTTTATTCCAGGGCCCTCTTCTTAATGTCAAAAAGTAATTTTCAGCCTCCAAAACTAAAGGACAAAACAAAATGGTGAGTTATAGATATATAGATTTATAGAATTTTATGGCTGAAAGAGACAGAGGTTTAATTCCCTTATTTTAAAGTTGGTAAAGCTGAAGCTCAGCATTAAACAGTTAACCTAAAGTTACACATCTAATTTACTTGCAGAGCTATGTCAAAGATCTAAGTTTATTTCCTGGTCAGTATTTCATTATAATGTACTGCTTTGGCAGCTTGAATAGGAGATGTAGTGAGGAGATGATTTTAAATGAATACATTAAGATTTTAGAGACTCGTTTTGCCTGTATTCCTTTACTTCCACTAATGACATGTTGACTTTCATGAGAAGTAATAGGACAGGGTTTCCCAGATGTAGTGACACTTGAAATCAATCACCATTGGCTTTTCTCTACCTATTTTCCCTTGTATTCAAACAATTATTACTCATTTGCATCCTACTGTTTTCTCATACAAAGTAAAACAGTTTGCCTATTCTTATAGTCCATAAGGATGTCTTCAATTAGATGATAAAAGTTGAAAATTATTTTTCTAGTAATGTCTTCCTATACATTTAATAAGAGAAACTTATTGTACAAATAAAAGTTTCCAAATTCTTAAATTTAGTGATTCTTTATTATACATGGATCTCTTAGAAAATCTTGGGAGATATATGAGCCCCTGGAATTCTTTATGTGCATTCATTTTTTTCTGGAGAGAAAATCCATATGTTATTTCAGATTCTAAAAAGCCTGTCCCCAAAACAAGTTCTAAACTACTTTTTTAATGTTTCATTGGCCTGCCTGTGCATAGTATTATTTAGGAGCCAGGCTATTCTGGGGATAGTACCAGGAATGAAAGGCAAATCACACTGTAGAAGTTAAGGAGTTTGTATCCTACTGCTAGCTGTATTCCTTTGTACTGACACTGGTTTTTTTTTTTTTTTTTTTCCTCTTGTTTCTTGTAAGCCTAAGTTCCTAAGCAACTAGAATTGGAGGACTTTATGGCAGGAATGACTGAATATTCATTCAAGGATGAATGACTGTTAGCTAAAATAGCTACATTCATAGTGAGATTCCAGAACAGTTATTACCATTGAAGTACCTTTGCCAGTCTCAGGTACTCTCACTCCATGATATGAGGACCGCAAGCTATAATGATTTGATTTCTCTAAAGAGAACTGCTTTGTCATTACTGTCATTGCTAATGACTAAGCTTTTTCTTTTTGGTTCTTGCCCAGTCTTTCCTCCTGTGGAATCTTGGCAATGGTACAATACCTCTCTTTGTCATTAATTCATAATCAAAATGCAGTTTCTTTAATTAAGTAATTAATTTTTTATTAATTCATTTTTTGTCCATGCCACACAACTTTGAGGATCTTAGCTCCCCCACCTGGGACCAAACCAAGGCCCATGGCAGTGAAAGTGCCAAGTCCTAGTCATTGTAGTAAACTGGCAGGGAATTCCCAGATTCCTATATATCTTCTTTTCCCCATTTCATCAATACAGGTGGCAGGAAAACTCTTGGTTACTAAGATCACTCCCTCTTCTTTTCCCTTGTTCCTAAGAACTTCAGTGACTTTTTAAAGGTGTAAACAGTCTGTTTAATTATCCACCCTACCTTGACGCCACCCAACAATTTGGGTGTAGCAAAACATTTATATATCATAAATTAAGCAGTGAGAAAAGGTCATTTTGACTCCTAAGTGGTTATAACACAAGGTTATTAACCTTATAGATGACACACCTACCCATTTCTAGTTTTTAGTGTACCTTTTAGAGGTTATATATATTAGTATTTTGTTCACTAATTGTATTTTACTTAACAGATGAACCTGGTATATTCTCCAAGGAAATACTCTGTTTTGGGTTTAGTTTTTTGGTTTACATAGAGCTAAGAGGCCTAAGAAAAAAAATCGTATGTTTTAATCTTTCTAACTGCTTGTAAGTTAATTTTATTTAGTAACAAAAAAGAACTAATATTAATGAAATATATTTGTACATGTCTGTTTTTATTTGAAGGTCATCAACATTCCATAATTTTGTCAAAATAGCACTAACCAAAAACCCCAAAAAAAGACCAACCGCTGAAAGACTTCTGACTGTAAGTGATTGAATTTATAGCAGTATTTTCTATAGGCATGCAATAGTTAAGTATATCACTAGAACAACAGCATTCAGGTTTTTAGTATAAAAGTCTTAGTGATCTCTTACAGCAAGGGTAGGTAAATATTATGTAAAGAGCCAGATAGTGTGTATTATAGGCTTTGTGAGACATACAGTCTGTTGCGTCTTCTCAGTTTTGCCACAATAGCACAAAAGCAGCCATAACCAGTACATGAAGGATATGGCTTTAATACCCAATAAAACTTCATTCACAGAAGGAGGCAGTGCACCAGATTTTGCCCATGGTCTGTAGTTTGCGCACCCCTGCCTTGGAGAAAACTCTTTAAAATGTTGCTTTCATCTAAAATTAATTGCTCTTCTCTATTTTGGTTTCTTATGTAAATTTATAGAACGCTCCCGTGTATGTGTTTATAAAATACTTTTATATTAGAAAAAGTTGATTATAACAGTCTAAGAAAACTTTGTTTAAATGTTATAAAATTTAATTATGTCTTTCTATACTAACATAGTTTTATTGAATTAAATATATGTAAGCATAGAATATACATGTTTTTTTCTTACTGTGATATGGACTGTACCACAGTATTTATTTGCATGTGCATAATGACATGTGTAATAAATGTCATTGTTATAGCCAAGGTTGTAATTTGACAGCCTGATATAGATTTACATAGAGAAATTATTCATATTATAAACTTACCTCACCATGGTTCTTTAGCTTTATAATATTTAATTATGGATTCTCTCATTAATACTTTTATTAATACATTCTCTAATTTATTAGCACTGATAGGCTCCCATATGCTTATCTCTGATAGTTACTAAATGGAAAAGAACAAATAACAGTCTCTGTAAGCCATAGATATAAATGCATACTCATGAAGTTTTGTTTTGTTTTTGTTTAGCATACATTTGTAGGGCAGCCAGGTCTCTCTAGGGCCCTGGCAGTTGAACTGTTGGACAAAGTGAATAATCCAGACAACCATGCTCATTACACCGAAGGAGATGATGATGACTTTGAGGTAAAGAATGTTTGCAATCTAATAATTAAAAATAAATGTTTAATGTGGCCTTAGAGTTTGTTTTTTAATTCACTCTTTTAAGTTAGTTAAAACAGATTTAGTGACAGAGATTAATTAGCAATGAAGACTATACTTGTCCTGCATATAATTACCAATTGATAACTTCTCTTAATCCTACTTCTGGGAAGGAACTAAGATTATGATTCTTGCTTGCACCATATCATTTTATTTACTTAGTTGGTTTGCTTAAAGTTATTAAGCAGTAGCCACAATTAGAATCAGATCTGTGCCTTTTACTTCCCAGAAAAGCACAAGTGTTTTCTCTTCTCTTTAGACCTCAGCTTTTGTAGTGAGAGTTTGATCTTCTCTAAAGAAAAAGGACATCTATTTCCATGGAAATACAGGTTTTAGGAGTATTGCTTTGGACTAAGAGAATGAAAATTTAGCCAGAGCACTTGTACCATATTATTTTTCATCAAAGAGACTCCTTAGAAATCCATGTGGTCATTTTTTTAGTTTCTCTGTTTACAGATGATTGTTGGTAGTTTAGTCACTCAGTCATTTCTGACTCTTGCAACCCCATGGACTGTAGCCCACCAGGTTTCTCTACCCATGGAATTTTTTAGGCAAGAATACTGGAGTGGGTTGCCATTTCCTTCTCCAATACAGATCATTCAGTTTAGTTCAGTTCAGTCACTCAGTCGTGTCTGACTCTTTGCAACCCCATAAACTGCAGCACGCCAGGCCTCTCTGCCCATCACCAACTCCCAGAGTTTACTCAAACTCAAGCCCATCGAGTTGGTAATACCATCCAGCCATCTCATCCTCTTTCGTCCCCTTCTCCTCCTGCCCCCAATCCCTTCCAGCATCAGAGTCTTTTCCAATGAGTCAACTCTTCGCATGAGGTGACCAAAGTACTGGAGTTTCAGTTTCAGCATCAGTCCTTCCAGTGAACACCCAGGACTGATCTCCTTTAGGATGGACTGGTTGGATCTCTTTGCAGTCCAAGGGACTCTCAAGAGCCTTCTCCAACACCACAGTTCAAAAGCATCAATTTTTCAGCGCTCAGCTTTCTTCACAGTCCAACTGTCACATCCATACATGACCACTGGAAAAACCATAGCTTTGACTAGATAGACATTTGTTGGCAAAGTAATTAACAGGATACAAATAATTTTTTTTAATTAAGCTGAAGCTCCCATTGAAGATGTTTTCCAATAAGTATTCAAAACTATTATTTCTTATATAATTACATATAGAGCTATTCATAACTATGCTTTCTTCTATGAAAATATTGTAGAATTATTTGAATATATTATATTTAACAACACAACTTCTAAATCAGGAATGAGGGACTTCCTACCCATTGTCAGGTTTATACCTCTCTATACATAATACAAATATATTTATTTACCAGTATCTTTTTCTCCTTTTATATTCTATTTTATTTCTGACTCTTCATTCATTCTTATGTCTTTATTTCCCTTTATACCTCTATCTTCAATTCTGGTAAGACTATAGAACTAAACCTTATGTGTTGTTACTTACTGAAAGAAATTTTCTACTTCATGAACTTAAGTTTTAAATTATTAAGTATCATGATAACTACTAACAGTCATTGGATAGTCTTTGTGTACCAAGTATTAGGCTGAATAATTTCCATGTTAACTCATCTAATACTCAGAACAGTCCTTTGCAGTAGGTACTATTACTATCCCCATTTTACAAATAAGAAAAGAAGAAAGAATACAAGTAATTTCATTTCCCCAAGATCATATGCCTAGCAAGTAGTGGAACCAGGATTTGGATTCAGGCAAACCAACTTTAGAACCTACTGTTAGTTAATATACCATCACTTTTATATATGAAAAATATGTGTATATATATATACCATCACTTTTATATATGTACTTAATAGAGATAGTCATTAAACAGTATTTGCCAACTAGTCATTTTCTAGTATATAACATAATCTTGTCATGTAGTAAGGTACCTTGTAAATATTTTATTGAATGTTAAATGAACTTTAATTGAAAATATTAAATAACCCAGTCATTAAGATATATTTAAATTTAAACCATCATTCGCAGACTTGTAATAGTTAATGAATTTAATCTCTTAAAAATCAAAATTGTTAAAATTGTTTTTGCTTAAATATAGCATATTACTTGATTCCCCAATTAATGTTTTACTGGTTATGAAAATAACCAAACTCCACTTTCATTCCCTACAATATTTTGCCAAGTTTCCTAAATCTACTCTTACTTTGGAATTGTATATTTTTGTTTAATGATAGTACCATGTTTTTTAGTCCTTAAAATGCAAAGCCTTGCTCTGGGCAATTGAAGAGACAACAGTGAATGGCATTGACATAATCCCTGTCTTCAAAGAGCTTACAGAATGGTCTCCATGGAAATTTAGAAATTACCAGCAAACAGTTTACAAGTGTAATAGCTGTTATGGAATGGGAAATACAGGGTGCTATGCAGGCATATTTTTGAGACAGGAAAGGACTCACTGTGGAAGCAGTATGTAAGCTGAAAACCTGAAGGATTAAATACAGAGATAGTAATTAAGAGACTGACAGAAGTATTCTGAGCAGAAGGAATAATAGCATGTTTGAAAGCCTAGTGATAAGAGAAGATGGTATGCTTTAGGAACTAAAGAAAAGTTAGTCTGTTAGAGCAGAAAAAAAGGAAGGAATTTGGTGGGAGATGATATTATAAACTAGATACTTCAAGTAAAAAAAAATGAGAGCTTTAATCTAAGAGCAGTGGAAGCCTTTAAAGGATAAGGAAGTGATATAATCAGATATGTGTGTGTTTTTTTAAGATCTCTGACTTTAGAGTGATGATTTCATTCCTCAAGTCCTCTTAAGAGACTTTTGAAGTTATCCAGGATAGAGATACTGATGTTTTATAGTAGGATGGTAGGGTGAGGATGGAAAAAAGTGAAGTAATTCAAGAATTATATGAGAGAGTGGTGACCACATGTAGACTTGAGGGTGGAGCCTGATAAAAGGATTACTCCCAGATTTTTACTTGAACAGCTGAATAGATACAAAAGTGCCGCTTGTTGAGATTGAAATACTAGAGTAAGATCAAATTTGGGAAGAAAGGTGAGTTCAGTTTTATATATGGTAATTTTTATATTGCATCAGATTTCCAAGTGGGAAGAAGGCCTAAGACAACTTCTTGAGATTTCTGCCTTAAATTAAAAAAATCTAGTATCCTAAGAGAAATGGCAGAGGAATAATAAAGAACATTAAGAGACAGAAGGAAAGTTTCAGAAAGAATACCGCCTAGAAGTTACATTAAAGAAATCTTTGGATTTAGGTGTGTTTGACTACTTTAAAAGGATAATTTAAAAATACTAGAGGTGAAGCCAGATTGGAGTGGTTTGAAAGATAAATTTATTTATGAAATTTAGTTGTAAAAGAGGGGAGTAAGGTAGAGCAGCAGATGAAGGAAAATGAGTTGATGGTGGATTTGTCTGTCTTCTCAGTTCAGTTCAGTCGCTCAGTCATGTCCGACTCTTTGCAACCCCATGGACTGCAGCACGCCAGGCCTCCCTGTCCATCACCAGCTCCCAGAGTTTACTCAAACTTATGTCCATTGAGTCGGTGATGCCATCCAACCATCTCATCCTCTGTCATCCCCTTCTCCTCCTGCCTTCAATCTTTCTCAGCATCGGGGTCTTTTCAGATGAGTCAGTTCTTCACATCAGGTGGCCAAAGTATTGGAGTTTCAACTTCAACATCAGTCCTTCCAGTGAATACTCAGGGCTGATTTCCATGAGGATGGACTGGTTGGATCTCCTTGCAGTCCAAGGGATTCTTCTCCAATACCACAGTTCAAAAGCATCAATTCTTCAGTGCTCAGGTTGCTTTATAGTCCAATTCTCACATCCATACATGACTACTGGAAAAACCATAGCCTTGACTCGATGGATCTTTTTTGGCAAAGTAATGTCTCTGCTTTTTAATATGCTGTCTAGGTTGGTCATAACTTTCCTTCCAAGGAGTGAGCGTCTTTTAATTTCATGGCTACAGTCACCATCTGCAGTGATTTTGGAGCCCAGAAAAATAAAGTCTGTCACTGTTTCCACTGTTTCCCCATCTATTTGCCATGAAGTGATGGGACTGAATGCCAAGACCTTAGTTTTCTGAATGTTGAGCTTTAAGCCAGCTTTTTCACTCTCCTCTTTCACTTTCATCAAGAGTCTCTTTAGTTCTTCCTCACTTTCTGCCATAAGGGTGGTGTCATCTGCATATCTGAGGTTATTGATATTTCTCCTACCTGTCTTTTATCTCTCTTGTTTTTTGGCTATTGATTGTTTTTTGTGGGGGGCAAAAAAAGTTTAAACAGGATGTTTATGAGAAGGATCCAATGGTTAGAGATAGAAGAATCTAGAGAAGGAAGATGAATAGGCAAAGTCCCTGCAAAGGAAGGAGAAAGTGAGATCTAGAGGATCAAGGACTTAATCTTGAACAAGCACTTCTTGAAAGGCTTCCTTGGGAAGTGTTGTCTAGAGAGTAGAGTAGGAAGACGTTGAGCTCCCCTCCTCCCATCCTTGAGCTCCCCTCCTCCAGTGGGCACACCAAATTGCAAGTGTCTATGAGAATGACCTGAAAACTGGCATAAAAGATTTTCTACAACTGAAGATACGAAAAACGAACCACAGTGAGATGGGTAGGAGAGGCAGAGACATAGTCAAGACCAACCTCCCTGGATAGGCAGCCCACAAACAGGAGGATAATTACACTTAGAGAATTCTCCCCAAGGAGTGAAGCATCCAAAACCTATGTTGGGCTCCCCAGCTGGGGTGTCCTTCACAGGGAAGATGCCCCCCCCCAAAAAAAATCTGGCTTTGAAGGTCATCCTTCAAATTACTGCACAGTCAGTAATTTGAAAGGAAACCACCTGCAGATCTTGGAGAGGCTGGAGACACCTAGTAGTCCCGCTCAAGATATAGATGCTGGCGACAGCTGAATGTAGGAGTTTTCCTGCCATTAGGACTCTGATGCTGACAGGCATCATTGCGGAGTCTGCCCTCTACCCTACTAGTGCTGGAGGCTTACCCACCCACTGGCAGACTGCTGCCAATCCCCAGCTTCCCTGGCCCCATAGCTAGCCACCCTTGAACCTGGCCCTGCCATCAATAGAGTAGCACAAGCTTTGGGACCCTGCACCAGGAAGGTCACAGCAGCTGGCTGGGTCAGGGTCCAGGCCTTCCTACCTGCCAGCACACCCAGTGGTCAGGCTTGCCACAACAGAAGGGCCCAGACAGGCCATACACGGGGCAGGCTTGGAGTATATAGTGCTGCTGTCCAGAGGGATGTGCTCCTGGGTTCCGTAAGATATCTCTTATGTAATGCCACTCCTCCCAAATTCAAGAAACATAGCCAATCTACTTAATACTTAGAAATAAACACAGAGAGCTAGGCAAACAGAAACAGAGGACTATGTTCCAAACAAAGGAACGAGACAACCTCAGAAGAAGAATTAAACAAAGAAAAGATACACAATCTGCCTGTTAAAGAGTTTCAGGTAATGATCATAAAGATTTTCAATGAACGCAAGAGAGAGATGGAAGAACATAGTAAGAATGTTAAGAAAGAATTAGAAAATATAAGGGGGAACCAAATAGAGCTGAAGAATACAATAACTAAAATTAAAACTACACTAGTAAGAAATAATAGTAGATTTGGTTATATGGAACAGATCAGTAAACTAGAAGACTGAATAGTGGAAATCACCTAAGCTGAAGAGGAAAAAGAGAAGAGAGTTTTTTGGTTTTTTTTTTTAAATGAGGGTGGTTTAAGAGACCTTTGAGACAATATCAAGTATACTAACATTCACATTCTAGGGACCCCAGAAGAAAGAAAGAGAAAGCCAGCATATGGAAGCAACCTCAGTGTCCACTGATGGACTAATGGATAAAAAGGATACATATATATACATATACATATATATATATATATATATATATACACATTCAGTGGAATGTTACTTTGCTGTTGCTGTTTAGTCACTAAGTTGTATCCAACTCTTTTGCACCCCCATGGACTGTATCCCATCAGGCTCTCCTGTCCATAGAATTTCCCAGGCAAGAATACTAGATTGGGTTGCCATTTCCTTCTCCAGGGCTTCCCTGGTGGCTCAGATGGTAAAGAATCCACATGCACTATGGGGGACCCGGGTTTGATCCCTGGGTTGGGAAGATCCCCTGGAGAGGGCAATGGCTGCCCACCTAAGTATTCGGGCCTGGAGAATTCCATGGACTGTATAGAATCTGTGAAGAGTTGGACACACTCAGCAGCTTTCACTTTGCTTCTCCAGGGGCTCTTCCTGACCCAGAGACCAAATCCACATCTCCTGCATTTGCAGGTGGATTCTTTACCACTGAGCCACCAGGGAAGCCCTGGAACATTACTCGCCCGTTAAAAATAAAATGTTCCCATTTTTGACACCATGGATGGCTCTAGACGCTATTATGCTAATGAAATAAGTCAGAGAAAGACAGATACCACATGATCTCACTTATATGTGGAATCTAAGAAGGAAAACAAAATAAAGTGAAAACAGATTCAGATACAGAGAAGAAACAGATGTTTGCCAGAAGGGAGGCTTGTGAGTGTGGACAGAATAGGTGAAGGGGATTAAGATGTACAAATCTCCAAGTTATATAATAAATATATATATTAGGGTTATTTTACACAGCATAAGGAATATGGTCAGTAACATTAATTTTGTATGGGAACAGATGGTTACTACACTTATAATGGTGATTACTTCTTAATGTATACAAATGTCAAATTCTGTAGTACATTAGAAGCTAACATAGTATTGTGCATTAATTAATATTTCAGCTTAACAAAAAAGAAAAGAAATACTAATTTCTCTTCTCCAGGGGATCTTTCCACCCCAGGGATTGAACCCAGGTCTCCCACATTGCAGATGCATTCTTTACCAGCTGAGCCACCAGGGAAGCCCATTGAGGAGAATGGATGGGTTAAATGACTAGAGAAATGTTTGGGGGCAACACTGAAGCCTTAGAAAAGATTAATTTTCAATGTGTAATTTTCTTCCAGCAGTCATTGGTACCCCAGATATAAACAAGTTAGTTTAATTCCTGCAGGGTTGCCATTTTGGTATGCCAGTGTAGAAAAGGATGGCAGGGAGTAAGAATCAAATTTAGGATATATGCAAGAGATTGCTTGAAATTATGGACCACCAGATCTAAAGTGGATAGGAAGAAAGGTGAAGATAGAAGAAATGCATAAGGAGAATGAGAAAGTAATGGATTGATGGACTTGAGATTCGGTGTAAACATTTAAAAATTATTGGAGTAATGAGAGTAAGCTCAGAGGATGAGAGGTTTGGAGTATGATGTGAATTCCTATGTCATATGTCATATGATGTGATGACAGATTCCAGGATGTGATCTTAATAGTATAGAGTGCTTAGAAGTGTGGTAGAATGTCTTGAGAGATAAGGTCAGTAAACTTTAATCCAGCGCAATGGGCTTTTGAGTCCTTTGGTATGATAGTGGGTCTTAAAGTAGGGAAAAAGACACATGACCATTGTCTGAATCATTAGTGAATGAGAGTGAGTCATCAGAAATTTAATAGATAGGGGCTGAACTGAATGCATTGTTTCCAAAGATCAGGAGCTTATTCAAAAGGGTAGAAGTAGTAAGCTTTCTCGCTTGGTTTACTACAAATCTATCCCTCTCCACATGGTATTTCTCCTGTCCATACCCTTTTACATACTTAATCAGGTTACTCTTAAAGCTGACTCTTGTGATGGCATTCCCTTTCTGTAAAATCTCCAAAAAATTCTTTTGCCAAGAAAATAAAATTGAGAGCTCTAGCCTGACATTCAGAACCTTCCATGATCTGGCTTATCCTCCTTCAAATGTCTTTCCAGCTTGTCATCTCTTCACTTAATGTTCACCACATTCAAATAATAACCAGCTTCAATTCCCTTAAACACTCCACAATTTCCTTTTTTTCCTTGCATCACTTTTTTCATATTGTTCGTGCTGTCTGAAATGCTTTTCCCACCTTGCTGCTCATTCAGTGCCTACTTGTCCTTCAAGGCCTCACATCAGATTTCAACTGTCATGAAGAATTTTTTTACCCCTTCCAATGGCAGTCATCTCTCCTTCCCCTGGGCATTAATTGTGATTTCAATGAATGCCATTTATTCTTTTCTAGTGTTTAAGTATTTGTGTACATTATCTTCCTAGACTATAAGCTCTTTTGAGGATAAGATTTGCATCTGATTTTCCTTGCATCTCTTCAGTATTTTATACAGTATAAATGTGTGTGTATTAAATGAATTAACTTTTAAGTATCTCATATTCATTTTTTTAAAAATTTATCCTTCAGTTCACTTTATTAGTAGGTAGTCATGTCTGTTAATAAATAAGAATTTGATTAGAGTAAGTTTGACGTAACTTTGTCACAGAAATTCTTTTAAGTGTATATATTATGTTTATATTCACAGCCCCATGCAGTCATTCGTCATACCATTAGATCTACAAACAGGAATGCCAGAGCTGAACGGACAGCTTCAGAAATCAATTGTATGTGTTTGGTATACATTTTCAGTTGGTGGTTTTGGAGGGTTGAGCTGGGTGTTCTTGTGGGATTTTTTGTAGTAATAAAATCTCAGGCTATCTGCGGCTATATTCACACAAAAACAGGATACCTCTGAAATAAAGGTTGCTTTTCTGGTTGTAATGAAATTCCCTTGGTTTACAATTAAATAGTTTTTACTTTCTAATTATAAACGTAATACATGTTAATTGCAGAAAATTTGCAAAAAGAAGAAAGTAGAAAATTAACATTGTCAATAATCATCACTCGGCACCAGCCCACAGATAATATTTTGCTGAATTTCCTTCAGATTTTTTCACATGTAGTTTTACATGGCTGAGTTTATACTATGCATAAAATTTTGCCTAATATAGTTAGAAGTATTTCCCATATATTAGCCTAGGCTTTGTTAACTGTTATGTTTAATGGTTTTATCCTCCTGTATTGAGTTGATGTATTGTAGTCCCTATTGTTGGATATTTGGGTTGGTCTCGGTTTTTTAAGTCAGATTAGCACCAAGGTGGATATTTTCTAAAATGCATATTTAAAAGGAGAAATTGATTTTTATTCAATAAATTAATCATTGACATAAAAATGTTATATTAACAATATTTGTCATTTTAGCCACATTAATTTGGAAGAACAGATTTACAAAGAATTTTTAGGATAAGTATACTGACTGAAGTGCATAATGCTTCAAAAGAGATTTAAAGGTATTTTACATTAAAATAAGCTCTAAATAAAAAATATAAACCATAATGGAGGAAGGTAGTTAGAATGATTGCAGGTGTGTATTTTGTTTTCTTGAAACCAAACATTTCTAGCTTTCTGTACGCAGCTTTGGAAATCTAGGTCAATGGAGAGTTAGAATATCCTTCCCATATCTGTTATTTCAGTCACACATTTTCATAGTTAAACTCATAATTCAAGATTTTCTGTCTTAGTCCCAGATTGCTGATACTTTTTATGCTATCTTCTTATACTATCCCCAGCAAACTCTCTGAGTTTCAAATACCAGACAGAAAAGCAGCTGTTTATTTTTATATTTTAAAATAAAGCTATTATAAAGCTATTTTCTTTATTTTATACAACTGTATAGTATTCAATTAATGTAGTGTAAATCTATTTTTCCTTATAGCTTTTGTTTTCGGGGTTATATTTAGTAAGGCCTTCCTGATTTTAAGGTTATAAAAGGATTTTCCTGTTGTTTGTTTTTTTGTTTCATTTTTTATAATATCAATACTTATATCTTTGTTATAAGGTATTATTTGCTAGAAGTATGAAATATGAATTCAACTTCAGTTTCATTCTAAATATATATTCATTTGTCTTGATACTGTTTATTAAAAACTATTTTCATTAATAGATTTGATATGCCATCTTTATTATATACTAAATTGCCACGTACATTTTAGGGCTTTTTCTGGAAATTCTGTTCTCTTGCACTAATGTACTTAGTCCTATGCCAGTCACATACTTCTGATTATTATGTTTTTATACCTGTTAAAATGTGTTAGAAATAATCCTCCTCCTATTTTCCCTCACCCCCTCCACACACACACACACATAGTTGCAATTCCTTTTTAGTATATCTGGCCATTGTATTTTCCCCACATAAAACATTAGAATCAGTCTACTGAGTTGAAAAAAAAAAAAAAAACCCTCTCGGCGTTTTTACTGAGATCTCATAAATTTGTACACTAACTTTGGGAGAATTGACATCTTTATGATGTTCTGTCATCTAAATCAAAATAAGCTTCCTCAGAGAGCTCAAAGCTTAGTTCTTTTATAAGTGTCCAGAGTACTGATTCCTTCATGGAATTTGCCCTGTGTGCTGCAAGTACCAAACAGAAGATGTTAGAGTTGAAGGTCATTTTATTGGTCTATCTTTAAATTCTCCCAAGTCTTCTTTTATGTCCATCAGGAGTGTTTCATAGTTTTGTTTTTGTTTAATAGATTTTATACATACCTTGTTAGTTCTTGTTCTTAGTTTTTTGTTTCAGTTTTTTAAATTAAGCTAGTAACTTATATACAGTAAAATGCTTAAGTGTACTGCACAATGAATTTTTAAATTTGTATACACTCATGAAACCACCAACCAGATCAACATTATCAGAATCTCTGAAGGATTCCTCATGCTCCTTCACAATCAACACCCTCCCATCTCCCTGTATCCCGCTGCCTTCCCACTGCCCTGGCTAATCACTATTCTTATCTCATCACTATAGATTGGTTTTTGTGGTCTTGATCTTCAGATATTTAGGATCAACTAATATACACCTCTTTTGCCTGATTTCTTTTGCTCAGTATTATGTTTGTGAAAGTCATTCATGTCTTTTGTGCTAGTAATAGTTTATTTTTTCATTGTAATGTCATATTTCATTGTATGATTATAGCATAATTTATTCATTCTTCACTTGGCTGGCATTTTTATTTGTTTCTAGTTTGGGGCTATTATAATTACCGTAATCATCCTTACTGTGTGTTTTTAGTGAACATAAGTAATGGTTATCAGTTCAGTTCAGTTGCTGAACTCTTTGTGACCCCATGGACTGCAGCACGCCAGGCTTCTCTGTCCATCACCAGCTCCTGGAGATTGCTCAAACTAATGTCCATCGAGTCGGTGATGCCATCCAACCATCTCATCCTCTGTTGTCCCCTTCTCCTCCTGTCTTCAATCTTTCCCAGCATCAGGGTCTTTTCCAGTGAGTCAGTTCTTCACATCAGGTGGCCAAAGTATTGGACTTTCAGCTTCAGCATCAGTCCTTCTAATGAATATTCAGGACTGATTTCCTTTAGGATTGACTGGTTTGATCACCTTGCAGGCCAAAGGACTCTCAAGAGTCTTCTCCAATACCACAGTTCAAAAGCATCAATTCTTCGGTGCTCAGTTTTCTGATCTTGGCCTAATCTAAGACCACCAGAGTATAGTCCAGCGAAGTCAGATTTATTCACTCCTTGCAGTGAGGGAGAACACACACCAGAGGAACCATGGAACATCTCATTAAATAGGAAAAGAAGAATTAGAGAGTTTGGGGGGAAAGTGGAAATTAAGTAAAATTTAAGTGAAAACTTAAAGCAAAGTAGGGATGTGTGTGAAAAGATCTATACTATAAAAATAGATTCAGAAGCCTGTTTCTTTGGAAACTTGAAATGTTGTATTCAGAAACTTCTTTAGTTGAAGGTCTGTATCTACATTGGAAATTAAAGCTACTTCTCTCTATCAGTAACTTAAACCTCTCCAGGTGAGAGTGGAATGGTTCATTTTAATAAATATGATTTAATAAAGCAAAGCTTCTGACTGTCTTTGATTTTAGAGACTGATATTTCTCAATAGGAAAGCATGGGTAATTCAGAGAGGGGATCATCATGTGATACTTTGCCTATGCAGCATATCCTTGGGAGAAACACTGTTTCTTCTCGACTTTGCATTTGGATTTGTGTCTGTCTTCCCAGTCTGATGAACGGTCAGGCAGATTACTGTCTCATTCTGATTAGATAAGGGTGTATGACCTGAATTTTCTGTGTTTTTTTTTTTTTAAAGTTTTTGTCTGAAAAGCCAATTTTTGGTTGAGTCCAGTTGACACTGAGAGCTCAGCCTCTGTGCACAGGTGCCAAATCAAATCTCAGAGACAGAATTTTGAGTGAGATAGAAAAGAATAGCTTTATTGCTTTGCCAGCCAAAGCGGAACACAGAGAGCTCCTGCCCCAACTGTGCGTCTCAACCTGGGAGAAGTTTTATAGCACAGTGGTTCAGGGGTGGGTGGGATTGCTGAGAGATCAGAGTGTGCGCAGGGCCTCCACTCCTCTAATTTAGTCTCAAGTAATCTTCTTGATTACAAACAAAGATCATGGCACCTGGTCCCATCACTTCATGGCAAATAGATGGGGAAACAGTGGAAACAGTGGCAGACTTTATTTTGGGGGGCTCCAAAATCACTGCAGATGGTGATTGCAGCAATGAAATTAAAAGATGCTAATCCTTGACAGAAAAGTTATGACCACCCTAGACAGCATATTAAAAAGCAGAGACATTACTTTGCCAACAAAGGTCCGTCTAGTCAAGACTATGGTTTTTCCAGCAGTCATGTATGGATGTGAGAGTTGGACTACAAAGAAAGCTGAGCGCCAAAGAATTGATGCTTTTGACCTGTGGTTTTGGAGAAAACTTGAGAGTCCCTTGGACTGCAAGGAGATCCAACCAGTCCATCCTGAAGGAAATCAGTCCTGAATATTCATTGGAAGGACTGATGTTGAAGCTGAAACTCCAACCCTTTGACCACCTGATGCAAAGAGCTGACTCATTTGAAAAGACACTGATGCTGGGAAAGATTGAAGGCGGGAGGAGAAGGGGACAACAGAGGATGAGATGGTTGGATGGCATCACCGACTCAATGGACATAAGTTTGAGTAAACTCCAGGAGTTCGTGATGGACAAGGAGGCCTGGCATGCTGCAGTTCATGGGGTTGCAAAGAGTCAGACAGGACTGAGTGACTGAACTGAACTGAACTGAATCTTCTTGATGAACTAATCTGGTTCTTTTATTATAGCCTTCTGTGGTGTTTCTCTGCTATGAAGAGTGCTGACCTCTTAAAAGACCTTAAAGACTTTGTTATGTGTGTCCCTTGAGGTGGAACCAGGACCCTGCCCCAAGAGCTGCACTTTTGTTTCCTGGCTATCCCCCTCCCCCATATTTGCATCCCTTCCCTTCCCAGGTTGAATCTGCCCTTTGGAACTCTGGGAAGGTGGGGGAAGCTGAGTTAAAGGAGATGGGGGAGAGAAAGGCTTCTGTGCCCAGGATTCCTGTAGGGTCCTGCTTGGTTTCACAGTTACCTAAGAAACCAACTAACTGCAAAAAATTGGCACCAAAGGGGATTTGAGAGGTGTCAATAAAGAAAATGACTGCCCAACTATTGGTTTAAGTGTATGATTTTAGCTGACTCACAAGTAAATTTTAGCCAGGTATTTGGACTCATACCAAGGACTGAGGCTACACAGAGCAGTATTAAGAATAAAGACTCTACTGATATCATAATTAAGAGGTAACAAGTAGTCTGTCAACAATCCAGAACCTTCAACTGTCAAGGAGGAAGAAAAAACTGTAGCTAAAGAGCTATAGTATTAAAGTATGCACATTAAAGTATGAAAATTAAAGTCTTGTGTCATCTTGCTCCATTGGACTTGGGCAAATGATTCTTTTCCTATTGTCATCAGCTTGATTCAACAGATTTGTGTAGAAATTGCCTTCTTGCAGTCATCTGCTTCTGAAGATTGTCATCTCCAGTTTGAGATTTCCTACTGAGACCATCTTGTGTTGATTTAAATTGGCCCATGTCTCTGTAATTAAGACAAATTAATACAAGGATCATTGCTCTGTTTTACCATTGTATTAATTATTAACAGTTCCTGGCAAGATTCTATTTATTGAGTTTAGAGAGAAGTTTCCCAGAAGACAGTTTCTGAGTTCTAAATCATGAAAAGATCGTTTCAGAGGAAACACTGCTTGTATATGTTTGAATATAAAACTGTGTACTGTTCAAGTCTCAGATATATTCGTCTGTGATATTGTAGAAACTGGAGCTGGGGCAGTATTCTTCGATGTATAAGATACTCAGTTTTGGGTTTATTGAGAGAGAGTTAATGGGCCCCTGAGGAAGTTGACCTTACTTTCATTCAAGCCAAACAAACAAAGAAAACCCATTTTAGGCTAAGGAGGTCTAAGAATTTCTAAAAGTTTATCCAAGTTAAGTTTGAAAATTCCATTTGTCCTTTTTATTTTACATGAAGACTAAGAATGATAAGGGTGATAGAGATTTTGAGGAAGATGCATTGTCTCACAAACCTTCTTAGTAACAGTTATAGACAAGTGAGTGTTTACTAGAGAAGTAATTAGAATTTTCCCAGGTAGGAAAAACAAACTCAAGCAACATTTTTTGGCCATTGTTAAGGCTGAGCCTTTTTAAACAACCTTTGAGCCATTCTAGAAATAGATATACAATAACTAAAGCAAAAGCCTTTGCTGTCAGGAAAACTAATTTTGAAAAACTATCTGAAGTATAGCATACCCATATGTTCCTCAACATTGGTGTTTGTTAAGCTGCAGGTTGCAACCCAATCCATGACATCAATTCAAATTTTTTTCTAAGGCACAAAATAGAAAATTTTCAACTGCATCAGTTGGATTAATAAATACTATACTACGAAACTTGTGGAATTTGTTTGTTGTTTTCTTAGCAATTTGACGGTGTCAACTACAAATTGAGGGTTTGAATCCCTTTGTGGTTGCCATAACTGTTGACTTTAAAAAAATGCACAACATGAGAGTTAAGTTTTATTTGGGGTAAAATGAGGACTGCAGCCTGGGAGACAGCACCTCGAATAACTCTTGAGAAACTGCTCCAAAAGAGTTATGGGGGAGGGACAGTATATCTGTGATTTTGGTAAACGGGGCGTACATGCAATCAAGCACATACTTTAGTAGAAAGTTTCTGCTGGTCTCATGAAGCTTCTGTTATTCCCAGGAAACAGTCATCACCATGAAGGACTTTAGCGCTTTTCTAGGTATGAGGAGATAGAAGAATTGAGCTTTTGAAAATGCCTATCTGATGACTTGTCCTGCCCGCCCCTTACCCCTGCCCCAAGCACAGGGCGCCTCATTTCTGCTGTCCACGCTGAACTCCTTCAGGGAGTGTGCCAGGTCAGCAGCTGCAGCAGCACGTGATTTAATCCTTGTAGAGACAGATGGGTGTGTTAGTCGCTCCGTTGTGTCTGACTCTGCAACTCCATGGACTGCATGTAGCCTGCCAGGCTCCTGTGTCCATGAAATTCTCCAGGCAAGAATACTGTAGTGGGTTGCCAGTTCCTTCTCCAGGGGATCTTCCCGACCCAGGGATGAGAAGTGCCAGTTTGTAGTTGAAAACTGTGATGTGCCTAAATGCATTTTTGTTACTTATTTGGTGTTTATTGAGTTTCTTAGATCTATAAGTTGGTATATTTTATCAGCTATATAAAATTTGGGACCATTATTTCTTCAGTTTTTCTGCCCTAGATTCTCTCTTCTCCTGAGACTCCAATTACATGTTAGACCACTTGATGTTGCTTCACAGGTCACTGAGGCTCTGTTCTCCCTGCCCCCCATAAACATACCTAAGGTGTTTTTGTTTTCTGTACCTCAGTTTAGTTTCTGTTGCCCTGATTTTAAGTTCGTTGATGTTTTTTCCTGTTGTATTCTGTCTGTTATTTAAGCCTATCAGTGAATTTTATTTCATATATTGTATTTTCTGGATCTAGACTTTCATTGATATAGATAGATTGATAGAAAAATAGATGGAAGAATGGCTAGATGGATAATACATACATGTATACATATATATATACACACACATACATATATAGTTTTTATCTCTACTGAGAATTTCCATCTGTTTACTTGTGTCCATCTTTGCTAATTTCAACAGCTGTGTCACCTCTGAGTCTGTATCTGTTTTTTAAACTGGTTATGATTTTTATTTTTTTTCTACTTATTCTGTAGTCATTTTTTATTGTATCTTGGATGTTGTGATACAACATTAAATGTCTGGATTTTGACCTCTTTATTTTAAAGAGTATCTGAAGCATAAATTAGCTGGTAGGTCATCCCAGTCCTTTCAAGATCTGTCTTAGATTTTACTACCATGTTCAGCAGTTTCTCCTCTGGGTGGAAATTCATTTCTTCCCTTTTACCGTGTGATCACTAAAACTTGCATTTAGCTCACAGCCCTGTGTTAGCTGTTTTCTGACATACCTTGCAGAGTATTGCTTTGCTTGTGGGCAACTTCGTATTCAACTAAAGATTTCTCTAAGGAGACCTCTTGGCATATTTTTAGAGTTCCTTCTTAGTTCAGTTTTCTCATTTCTGGTATTCTGCCCTTCAAATTCCCACTGTCTGAGAGACCCTAAACTACTCCTTTTTCCTGTGCCCAGTGAAACTGTCTTTGGGTTCTGTTTTCTTAGAAAGTGAAAGTGTTAGCTGCTCAGTCATGTCCAACTCTCCTTGGACTGTAGCTCACCAGGCTCCTCTGTCCATGGAATTCTCCAGGCAAGAATACTGGAGTGGGTAGCCATTCCATTCTCCAGGGGATCTTCCTGACCTAGGGATCGAATCCGGGTCTCCTGAATTGCAGGAGGATTCTTTACTGTCTGAGCCACCAGGGAACCCCTCAATTATAGGTATAATAAGTAAAACAGGAATTAGACTTACCCTTCTGCTATAAACTACTAATTACTAACATGTAATACAAATATGTGTGTGCATACAAGGTATATGAAGCAATTATTTTGAAGCAGTGGATTGTCAGACATCACAGGTTTATAATCTTTGATAGATGGTGGTAAGATCCTTATTCACCCTGGCTTTATGGGGGTAAAGAATCTGCCTGCATTGTGGGAGACCTAGGTTCAATCCCTGGGTTGGGAAGATCCCTTGGAGAAGGGAATGGCTACTCACTCCAGTATTCTTGCCTGGAGAATTCCATGGACTGAGGAACCTGGCAGGCTGTGATGGTTCATGGGATTGCAAAGAGTCAGACATGAACGACTAACACTTATGGCTATAGTAAATAACATCTTTTGGAAATAAATGAGGATATATCATAGAAGTCCTCCCCATCTTTGTATTTTATAAGCCAAACACACAGCCAAAGGTACTGCTAGGATTTTTACTAAAGTGAAACAAAACAACTTGGAGCCTATTCTTTTTTTTTTTTTAATTAATTAATTATTTTAGTTGGAGGATATTTTCTTTGCAATATTGTGGTGGTTTTTGCCATATATCAACATGAATCAGCCACGGGTGCACATGTGTCTCCCCATCCTGAACCTCCCTTCCTACCTTCCTCCCCTCTGGGTTGTCCCAGAGAACTGGCTTTGAGTGCCCTGCTTCATGCATCAAAGCAGGTCATGTATTTTACGTATGGTAATATACATGTTTCAATGCTATTCACTCAAATCATCCCACTCTCCCCTTCTCCCACATAGACCAAAGGTCTGTTTTTTACATCTGTGTCTCTTTTGCTGCCTTGCATATAGGATTGTTGTTACTGTCTTTCTAAATTCCATGTATATGTGTTTATATATTGTGTTGGTATTTCACTTTCTGACTTACTTCACTCTGTACAATAAGCTCCAGTTTCATCCACCTCATTAGAACTGTGGAGTCTATTCTTCTAAGCAGAACAGTGATATTGGAGACTAGCATTCTTTGCCATGAGTCATGGCTGTAGTAATTTTAGACTTGTCATAAGGAATTTGATTTTTTTTTTTAAGGAATACTTTTCATGTGATAAGGTAAAATACCTTAAATGTTTATGTTGTTATAAAAGAAATGAAATTGAAAATTTTATTTTCAATTACTGATACTTGTATGGATGGATACAGTTGATATTTTACTATATGTTCAATGAGAATTTATGAACTTTCTCTAGTAACGTTTCCAGTCTTGAAATTTGCTAATTATATAATTGTTATGGAAAATGATATTTTCTTTCTTTTCTTTCCATATTTACACATTTTGTAATTCATTTCTGGACCTGCGTGCCAGTATTTCTTGTGACCAAAAGAAAAATACCTTTAACTCATCTCTGTCTCAAATGAGAAAAGTGGTTCTTTGTGAATTATAGTATGACTCTTAAATTAAGATTTTTTGTTAAGAAGTCATTATAAATAAGCAGCTTCTTTTTATTTTATGTTATTTTTGAAAAGTAGGGAATACATTTTATGGAATATCTTTCTTTGAAAATTTTATGACTTATTAATGTTTTTGTTTAGTGTCATGAATTATGTAACTGCTCCATGTTGCTTTATAAATCTTGTTTTAGGGATAAAGATAACTGGATCCTTTTTGAAAGACCTTTTTTTAGTGTATTTTGTTTATCAAGATTGTATTTAGGAAACTTGTATCTCTACAATGCAAGTGTGTATATTTTAATTTTTTGATCTTTTAATCACATTGTATTTTAGAATCTTAAAATTCTGTGTACTTCATGAGTAGGTAATAAGTCATCCTTTTCTCTAATTTACAGAATATTTCTTGTAAAAGAAGTTTCTCTATTAGGAGTAATTCTAAAATTGGTCTGATTAGGCCAGATCAGATATACATTTAGCACAATATAATATTAGATTCCTGAATGCCATAGTAATATTTCATTTGACAAATATTTGTTATTTTTAGATAATTAGAAGTAATTTTGGAGGTTTCATCCTGCTGTAAATTTGTAGTTTAAGTTAGTCTTAATATAGCCTGGATAGAAACATCCTTAAAGTGTTTGCTTTCTCACCTACTTTTAATTAGCTTTTAAAAAATCTTTTATACACAAAATTGCTTTTTAATTTCCTGATTCCAGTCAAGAATTAAGTAGAATTGTTAGGAAAATACCAAATTGTTACTTTCTTTTGGGGTGTTCTGATAGTAAAAAAAAAAAAGAGTTTTTGTCTTTTCCTCTTCTCTCCCTTCCTCCCTCCCCAATACACATGCTTCTCTTTGCATTTTCAAGTTTGATCCTTTAAGTTAAAGTTTCTGAATATCTGTTATATTTTACAGTTGACAAATTACAGTTTGAACCTCCTTTGAGAAAAGAAACAGAAGCACGGGATGAAATGGTAGGACTTATGACTTTTAAAGTATTTTACACATTAAAATTTGAGAAAACTTATAATTAGATATAGTTTGACCAAAGAAAAAAGTAATATACTCTTCAAAGCGTTAAGTTTTGATAATGTATTTCACCCATTCCCTGGTAGCTCAACAGTGAAGAATCTCCCTGCAGTGCAGAAGACCCGGGATCCATCCCTGGGTCAGGAAGATCCCCTGGAGAAGGGAATGGCAACCCACTCCAGTATTCTTGCCTAGAGAATTCCATGGACAGACGTTAGGGTCGCAAAGAGTTGGACATGACTGAGCGACTTAGCACACATTTCACCAGTTAAAGTTTGAAAAAGCTTATAGTTAGGTGTATTTTGACTAGAGTACAGTGTGTAAGTACCATTTTAACCATTCATTTTGACATTTCTAAGTCTTGAAGAATTCACATAAAGTTATTAAATATATGGTATTTGATGCTAAGCTTTAAGCTCTCGGGATCTTTTTACTACTGATTCTGTTAGGTTTAGAGTGCAATTTTGCATTGCCTTACTGTTTTTAATATTTATTTGTTAATATAGCCCCTTTTTTAAAAAAAACCATTGCTCGTATTTTAGATTACTAATTGATTAACCCTTTTGCTTATCTAAAAGGAAAGAAACAATAGATAGAGCATGATATTATTAGAGTTGGCCTAGATGTTATTCTAACATCTACTTTATTTTTAACCATTAGTAAAAGTATAATTTTTAGAGTAACTATCTTCTGTTAGTGGATCTCTTTATTCTTACATTTGGAAGTGGTGCTCTTCCTACTGTGTATATTGCTGGGCAATAAATTCTCAATTTTCATGGCACCATGAAAAATATGGCTCCAATAAATTGAAGATAATTGACTAAAACAGTGCTTAGTCCTCCATGCTAATGGAGTAGTGATGCACATAATTCGAAGTTAACATTTTTCTGTTTTGCTTTGGAATGTACTAGCATATTGATAAAGAGTGCTTGTCACATTTTAAGCTGTGTTTATAATCTTCCTTACATTTAAGTCAACTAATAATGAGTTATTGGCATAAATATATCAAGTGACAGCAAGTGTAGCTAGAGGCTAAACAGTTGAAAGCCAAGATGATTAATAATCATGACAAAGTATTTTCTTGAATCAAATAAAGTGACTAATATCTGTTATAAGGTAACATGTTTAAACTCTTTTTTACCTTCATAGGGAGTATCATCAGACCCGAATTTTCTGTTACGGTGGAATCCTTTTGTTGATGGTGCAAATACCGGCAAGTAAGTTGTTTTTCTAACATTATTTTACTTGATTGTATAAGAACAACATTTGGTGGTGAGTGATTTATTCTAATAAGTTTTAATTTTTATTCTTATAAAAGTTGTACTATGCCTCTTGTCAGTAAAAAGCTTCTGACTTTTTTAATTGCCCAAAGGCATCATGTGTTGATCATTAAGGTTTTAGGGTTTTATTCTCTAAATAAAAATACAGTATGTGTAATGTTAGTATACTGAAAGATGAGCTGCATGATGATGTGAGAAAAAGTACCATAGTAGATGTCAGAAAGACCCAGTTCCATCTCTGTAGTGTGATTTCTTCATATACTAGACCTGTCTTTCCTCAATGATTAAGTGATGGGACTGACCTGGGTGAGTTGTTCCAAACCTGTTAGTGCATTGCAGTGCCTAGAGAGCTCTTGCGGAAGTACAGATTCCAGGACCCCCACGTTAGGATTTCAGGTCTGGGGTTGGCAAAGTATGGCCTGTAAGCCAAATCTGACCCTATTTTTTGTGCATACCACAAACTAAAAGGATATTTACATTTTTTAATGGTTGAAAAAATCAAAAGGCAAAGTAATTTTGTTACATATGAAATTTAAATTTCAATGTTCATAAATGAAGGTTAGTTGGAATACAACCATGCTCATAAGTTTATCCGTAGCTGGTTTCATGCTTACAACATTAGAGTTCAGTAGTTGTGACCACTATATGTTTCGTAGAGCCTACAATATTTACTGTCTAACCCTCTTAGAAAAAGTTTGCCAACCCTTGCTATGGAATATAGTCTTTGGAAGTGGAATCTAAGAATCCTCAAAGCTTCCCAATTGATTGCAGTGACTGGGGATAAATGAGTGAAACCAGTGGGCTAGATCAGTGATTCTCAAATTTTGGTGTGCCTGGAGGATCACCTGGAAATTTTGATAAAATGCAGATTCTGATTAAGTAGGTCTACGAGGTACATTTATAAAAGTTTTCTTGGGAATTCCCTTGTGGTCTAGGGATTAGGACTCAACGCTTTCACTGCTGGGAGCCTGAGTTCAATGCCTGGTTGGGGAACTGAGATCCTGTAAGCTGCATGATGTGGCCAGAAAAAAAGTTTCCACGTGTTACTAATGTTGCTGATCTCTGGACCCCACTAGGAGTAATGAAGGGTTTGATGAAGCTATATTGAATGTATGATTCACTGTGGATTCCAGCTCTAAAATTCTGAATCTTTTTTTTAACTGAGTTTAGTTTTTATTACATATTAAATGTAGCAAAGCATAACCACAAAGTAAAAAAGGCTGTGTTCACATTATAAAAGCTCTATTTTATAGTCATACTAACACAGTTTGACAGAATGAAATCTTAGGTCTTCCTGTAGGTTTTAAAGTTACTCTGTGCTGTGATCCAGTTGTCTTTTATATTCCTTGAGTAGAAGCAGATTTTAATGCATATTTAATGCTCTGCTTTATGTTATGATTACTTAAAACCATCTAAATTGCATTTTTCTCTTTGTGTTAGATCAACCTCAAAACGTGCAATACCACCTCCCCTACCTCCTAAGGTAAGCAACTTAAAGATTTTCAGCAATAAATCCTTGTTTAAAGTAACAATAAAAGTAACTTTATTGAATTTGTTCACAATTCTCTTAAATATATTTTAGATATAGTTTTCTTCAAGAGCATATTAGTAAGATATAAAAATATATTTTAAAATATTTCATGATAAATACAGTATCTTTATAGCTATTAGAAAAAGGCAAAGATAAATTATTAGTCATTTAAGAAAATGGTTGACCACGTTGAAAGGAGAGGAGTTCATCATTTACAGTCCTCATTTATTACTACAGTTGGACATTTCACTAGAGTCACACTTCATTAAGTCATTTTCCTTGCTTGTTTCTAGTTATTAAGTATTTCATGGATTGTGTATATGATTTTATTGGTTATAAACACATCAGTTTGTGGCTAGGGCTATTAAAAGTCACATGGCAAGTTCATAGTTATTTTGAGACAGTAACTAAGCTCTTACTTACCTTACTTACTTGGCCCAGTGAATTGAACTATGTAGGAGAAAGAAAAAAAGGCATATTTTCTCTCCCTAAAGTATTTGATACATAATAATAACAGTGTTAATGTTTTATGTCCAAATTTATTAAAGTACTTTTATGTCTTATTATCAACTAGCCAAGGATAAACAGTTACCCTGAAGACAACCTCCCAGATGAAGAAAAGTCATCAACTGTAAAACGTTGTCCTGATTCAGAGAACAGAGCTCCCCAAGTTCTCAGAAGACAGAGTAGCCCCAGTTGTGGTCCTGTAGCTGAGACTTCCTCTATTGGTATGACTAGCAGTATCAGCAGCCCTGGAGTGCATACAGCTAGATACTGTGATCTCGGTAAATAAATCAAAGTGAAAACTGAAAAGAAAGCCATTTTGTTCAAATTTTAAAGACTGTCTTTTTTTTTCTTTAGTCAGTCTTATTACTGTTTAAAACTTTGTGAAAGTTCTTTAAAATTCCACATGGATGGACTATAAATAGGTTCAATCCAATTCAACCCTAATTTGATCCCTTACTAAATATTATAGGATCTAGAAAAATGAATGGATGACCCTGCCCTCCAGAAGTTCATGATCTATAGCAAAAGTTATATCCATGCACACATAAAATCAGACAAGACATTTTGTTTTAAGTGTCTCCTACAATAAGTATGTAACAGAACACCATAGCTCTCTGAGGGAGATAGAATAGGGTAGAGAGAAGGTAGGCCCTTGGTGAGCCTTTAATAATTGGAACCAGTACTGACAGACTTTCTGAGAGAACAAGAAAGAATGAACAAATGCACGGAAGCAGGAAAATCTAGCTTGTGTTGAAAGTACAGCCTAGTATAGAGAAGTGTGAGCTTTTGAAGAGTGTATACTGGGAAATAGAACTTAAAAAGGTAGAGCGAAGTTAAAACTCTGAAGGCCTTGAATATCTGCATTAGTAAGTCATGTTTCACTTTTCTCACAGTATGGCCAGACATTTGTTGTTTTCATGTATTAAGACCACTGCTATAGTTGCAGTGCTACTGCTGCAGGATCTAGAGAAAGGCACCAAAAATACTTTAACTCGTCTGAAAGTAGAGAATATTTCCTAATGAAGGATCACCCAAATGGAAAACAAGTACTGTGGGGAAAGGGAAGTTATTTTTCAAGGAAAACTTATTTGTATGGTCATTCAGCTTTTAACTGTGATTCTCTTTAGGAAATGGAGATGGTATTTCAAAATTGATGAGTGAAAACACAGAAGGATCAGCGCAAGCACCACAGTTACCACGAAAAAAGGACAAGCGGGATTTCCCTGTATGTAACAGGCATTTGGTGATTAGTTGTAACTAATACTGTATCATATAAGGGGCATAGTCTGTTTAATGCAAGACTTGGAATAACTGAACTTCTAAATGTATAAAGTTTTTTTTAAGGCTTTAAGAGGTCTTAAAGTATTACAAATTATTTTTCCCACAGAAACCAGTAATCAATGGCCTTCCACCGACCCCAAAAGTACTGGTAAGGAATATTTTTATTTGAACCATTTGCCAATTTTTCTAGAGAAGAGGAAGATTGTTTATTTTCTGTCGAGTATCTTAAGGTGTTGAAAGGAAGGATCCATAAAATACTGAGGCATCAAATTCATTTGAATATACCGTGCATCCAATCATGTACCCTTATTTAAGCCAGTTAGTTAGAGTTGGGTGAATTTCTACTTTTATAAATATGGAGAGTTGAGTTCTGCAGTTAGCCTACAAAGGCCAATTTCACTTTAATGTGATGATATTAATAGTATTGTATCCTCTTCATTATGTGGGTTAAATATCTTTCTGTGCCTGAAGTCATTTTTACATTGAACTATACACAGTGGGAAGGAACACAGAAGCTTCTGTTCTCTGGCCTTTCAGTAGTACCTCTCTGTAATGTAGTTCAGCCAGTCATAAGAATGGGTGCCTTTTAAATTGTTTCTTTTCATACAGTAAAAGTTAAGCTTAAATATTAGTCTTTTTGTCTCATCACTATTATGGAGGTAAACTGCAAATATAGCTGTTACGTTACTCAATAAAATCATTGTTTTGCATTATTAAGTCTTAGTAGTAAAGATTATTTGTGACTTAGGTACCTAGAATATATCATTGACGTATGTAGATGTTTTAGTAAATATGATATTTTTCCTCTAAAATAGAGGATTACTCAAGGAAAGAGTATGAAACTTTTGATAGAAGGAGTTAATATATCAAATATGAATTTTGTTTTGTAATGAGACCATAAGTATATGCACATAAGAGTCAGTTTAGCATTTCATAATAATCTTCAGCTATTTTCTAAGAATATAAAAATTATCTAATCAAATAAGTCAACATTTCTTTCTTTTTAAATAAGATGGGAGCATGTTTTTCCAAAGTTTTTGATGGTTGCCCTTTGAAAATTAATTGTGCAACATCTTGGATACATCCTGATACAAAAGGTAACATTTCTGAAACTTTTATATACCTCTTTAACAAAGTATTTATTATTGGAAAGAATCTTTATGGTCACTGAACTGAGGGCTTTTTACTTTAAAAAGTACAACCTAGAGACTAAATAGTATAGGTCTTGCTATTTAGTGTAACTACCTAAATAGGTAAACAGTTTTGATTTAAAAGCATTTGAATTTTAGAGTATATAAGAACAATTCCTGATTAAAAGAGATGAAAGAGATGTCACAACTGATTGCAATCACAATTTGGCATTTTTCTTTTATTTACAAAGACAGTACTGGGCCAGTTGATAATCTCAGAGTCAAGATATTAGATAGTATATTGTTTCAGTGTTCTGAATATCCTGATTCCCTTATTTTGATATATCCTGATTTTGATCATTTTTCTGTGGTTGTGTAAGACCTTTTTGTTTTGGTTTTTTTTTTTAAAGAAGTGCACACAAATATTTAGGACTTAAGGGGTATCAGGCTTATAACTTAATTCAGGGAAGGGGAAAATCTATGTGCAGAGAGAAGGATAAAAACAAAAGTGACAAATGTTGACATTTGTGGAATCTGCATGAAGTATATTCAATAATGCATTGTATTATTATAATGTTTTTGAAAGTCTGAAATGATAAAGTAAAATTTACTCTTAAAATTTTAGGCTATGTGATTTTAAAGTGAGGAAGCATAACACATGGGGAAAATTTAGAATCAAGTATATATGGGTTGAGTTCCCTAGCTGTCATTACTATGTGACTTGAAAAAGATACTTAATACTTCTGGTTCTCAGAGCGATCATTTATAACATAAATACTCATAATACTCACCTTGTTGCAACAAAGAAAGGAGCCAACCTGGTTGTCTGGGAATTAGCAGAGGTTAGGCAGTGGAGCGTATTCTGGAAATGTTTGTTTCCACTTCAACACAGTCATAAAGACAGGTTGTGTAATTATCTGCTTTATGTGCCATCATTAGAAAGTATAACAAAATAATATTAACAGTAAGCAAATTTTTTTTAATGTTTGTAACTTTTTATTTTGCTAGAAGCTTACACTTACAGAAAAGCTAGAGAAATAGTATAAGAAACTCTGATATACTCAGAATCATCAAGAGTTTCTTTTTGTTAACACCCTCACCAATTCCATACTGTTTATTTATTTATTTTTATTTAAGTGTAGTTGATTTACAATATTGTGTTAGTTTCAGGTGTACAGAAAAGTGATTCATTTATACACATACATATATTCATTCCTTTTTAGGTTCTTTCCCATATAGGTTATCACAGAATATTGAGTAGAGTTTGCTGTTCTACACAGTAGATCCTTGTTGGTTATCCATTTTATAGATAGTCAGGCGTGTGTGCATTCTTTTGCCACATTTGTTTTACTATTTTCTATCTGTATGTGCTTTTTTTTTTTTTTCTGAATCACTTGAAGGATGAGTTGTGGACACCATGCTCCTCTTCCCCTTATACTTCTCTTTGTATTTCCTAGGAGCAAGAATCATCACTTATATAATCATAGTACTGTTATAAAGATCAGAAACTTGATCATTGATATAATACTGTTTTTTAATCCACAGTCCATATTTAAGTTTTATTAATTATCCCAGGAGTGTCTTTCATTTTCCTCTCCTTCTTTCTTCCCCCCAATCCAACATCTAGTTCGAGTTCACCTGTTGGATTTGCCTATCATGCCTTTAGTCTCCTTTAGTCTGAAAGTTTCTCAGCTTTTCTGTCTCACTTGATCATGCCATATTTTGAGGCTGCTTATTTTGTAGAATGTCCCTTAATTTGGGTTTGTCCGATGAGTCCTCATGTGTAGATCAAGTTATGCATTTTGGAAGGAATATCACAAGTGTTTTTGTGCTCTTCTCAGTTCATCATATCAGGAGGCACTCGGTATCAACTTGTCCAGGTGCTGGTGACATTAGCATTAACCAGTTAGTTAAGGTGATGTTCACTAGCCTTCTCTTCTGTCAAGTTCCTATTTTTCCCTTCCTAAGTAATTACTTAATTAATTTTCCAAAATAATTGATAGGTAGCTAGTGCGGAGATACATTGAAACTTGATAAATATCCTCTTGCTCATCAAACTTTCACTGACTAGTTTTAGTATCCATTGACATCTGTTAACAGTTTTACTTCTTTCTCATTTATTCACTGTGTTTGAATAAGATGACATATAATGAAAATTTCATTTTAAAAAATTTTATAGTAAGATTAAGTAGAGTTAGTAACAATATATCTACTGTTTAAAATTGAAGAATTGGGAATATAGTTAGAGAAGGTAGCATGGGTTTTAGAAAATAATTTTTGTTTGGATGGGTGGGTGGTTATCTAATTCTTAATACCATTAAAATAGAAGGCCATTATTTTAATGAATGATTTCAGAAAATGTTAGTAAATTCTGGTGATTTATCTCAACTGTTTTAGATCAGTACATTATTTTTGGAACTGAAGATGGTATTTATACATTGAATCTCAATGAGCTACATGAGGCAACGATGGAACAGGTAATTTAGGAGTTTTAACTCATAAAATTAGCTTGGACTAATTGAATAAAGGAAATATCTTAATTTTAGGTCAATTTTTATGGGCCCCAGTTTTAATTTTTATGATTTAAATATTTAAAGTGGTGAAATTGTACTCTTTGTATGTTCATGTCTGAAGATTTTTTTCCATAAGGTTGTGGTAATTTATTGAAAGATAGAAATAGTTTTCTTGCTACTCTTTCAAACTGTTGAAATTTGGAGGTTGAGGGGTAAGGGAATGAAATTGGAGGGTTTTAATTATCTACTTTTTTCTTAATAGTTATTTCCGCGGAAATGCACTTGGCTGTATGTTATCAACAATACTTTAATGTCATTGTCAGGTATGTATATGATGAAAATAATAAGATAAATAAACCATGGACAAGCAGAGAAATGTAATTTTAATATATATTATTTTAAAATGTTGTTATTTAGGGTAATTATAATCTAGTATAGTTAACGCTGAGGCTTGTAGGTGTTTTTGACCAGTGTAGAGTAGGAAGAAACCCTATTGTCAGGTAAAGCTGTACTTCCCACACGTGCCCAAGAACTACACAGCTGGGGAACATGACAGTGATTGTTCCCCGAGGCTGTCTCCACACAGTCACTGTTCCTGCCACCCTCCCTGCCTTCCACTGAGTATCAGCAGTTAAGGGAAGCAATCAGAGCACCTAGCTGCTTCCTTCTCTTTAATCTTGAGCCAGTCACTGTCTCATCTCTTGGCCTCAGATTTCTTTTTCTTTTTTTCATAAATTGTATCTACTTAAAAATTTTTTTAATTGAAGTGTAGTTGATTTACAGTGTATTGATTTCTGCTGTACTATACAGTATTTCAGTTATCCATATATATATACTTTTTCATACTCTTTCCTTTATGGTTTATCATAGGATATTGAACATAGTTCCCTGTGCTGTATACAGTAGGACCTTGTTGTTTGTATATTCTGTATGTACTAGTTCACATCTGCTAAGCCCAGACTCCAGTCCACCCTTCCCCCTGCCCCTCTCTGCTGACAACCAGTAAGTCTGTTCTCCACTTCTCTGAGTCTATTTCTGTTTTGTAGATAGGTTCTTTGTGTCACATTAAATCCCACATATAAGTGATACCATATGGTATTTGTCTTTTTCTTTCTGACTTACTTCACTTAGTGTGATCATCTCTAAATCGATCCATGTTGCTGCGTGCAGTTTCCTTAATTGTAATTAATATGAGGAGGATAGTAACAATAACAACCTCACAAGATTGCTGTGAGGATTAAGTGAGATATAGAGTACTTAGTTAACTGTGAAGACTTAAGAGATGTTCGCTGGTAGAATTCTGGACCACACATTTATTAGCCAACTTGGACCAAAACTTTGTGAAGTCTTAAAAATAATCGTATCGGTTTTGGAGCAACCTATTCTAATTTTGTTGTTTGTGTTTTTCTTTTTTTGTTTTGTTGGGGATAGACGGGTGGTGTTTTAAGCTTTTTTTTTCCCCAATCCTTACTTGCCAAAAACAATTTTCTTACGTTTTGAATTTAAGTGGCTACCTAAAGGTTCGCTACTTGCTTTCATTCTGATAATAGAGTTTAGTTGGCTCTCTGTATCTGCATGTACAGCTTCAACTAACTGCAGATAGAAGTTTTTTTTTTAATTCTGGAAAATTCCAAAAAGAAACAAAACTTGAAATTTGCCAGGTACTGGGTCACTACTTATATAACATTTACGTTGTGTTAGGTATTATACATAATCTAGAGATAGTTTAAAGTGTATGGAAGGGTGTGCATAGGTTATATGCAAGTGCTACATGACATCATTTTATATGAGGGACTTCAGCAACCTCAGATTTTGGTATCTGCATGGGGGTTCTGGAACAATACTTATGGTGGGACCACTGTACAAGATAGTTAATTATTTCTCTCTTTCCTTAATCCTAATGTTGTCATCTATTAAAATAGCACTCATCCCTTTCTCCACTTTAATAACTAAGTTATTTTAACATTTCTTAATTTTTTTCAGTTTTGTTTGATATTCTGACGATTATATCCCAGCTATTATTTACTGTACTGTCAGACTTTTTGTTATTAAGTATGCCTTTCAGCTACTCATGCTTTAAAACATCAGTGCTGATACAGTTTTAACTCATTATGAATTGTGACTAATTTAAGAAATGTCATTTTCATAATTTTAAGTATGTGTGTGTGAGTGTATATAACTTAAACTCTTCTACTAACCATCACCTAGTAGAGATTCTTCAGGAATTTGTATATTTGAGCTGATGACAATGTTTACAAAGAGCATCTTATTTGATTGTCCACAAATGTCTTTTTAAAAACTGGGGTCCTCAAATGACTGTTTATTCTCTTTGATTTTGAGTCCCCCAATTTTTTTTTACTTTTATTTAATAAAATATTAATATAACATATTATATTATGAAAATAAACCTAATTCTGTTTGAATTAACAATTCTGAATTGTATTCATATAGAATCACTTTCCTCCAACCGCTTTTATATACCTGTCTGTGTGAATAAGCTTAAAAGCTACACAGAGTACATTTTATATATTTATAAAATAACTATAGAAAGGCAGGAAAAAGCTAGCCTATGAATTAGTTCTTTCCAAATTCTACTTAAAACGACCTGTGGAACTGAATGAAGATAGGTAGCAGTACTCAATAAGAGAAAACGTTCTGTTTAAGAGTCTGCATTTCTATACATGAGTGTACATACATGTACATGTGTTAGCTGCTTAGGTAACTAGTTATATATAAAGGGGGACTGGAGAAAGGAAGGGTGGTGTAATGTTAGGCAGAATGCTGTATTTTGAAAAGATGCAGAAAATTTTGTGAGGATAAAGTCACTCTTTTTCATGTTTTCTCATAGTAAAATGATAGACACTATTTGGGGCTGTTATAGTACTATGTCATATATAGTAAGGAGTCAGATATTTACTATACCTCCCCCTTTTTAATGTGGATTAAATATATGGTTTTGATTATACAGAAATCGTAGTCCAGTTATCCTGAATAATGATAGCACATACTTGTAGCCCTGTTATATCCTATGGCATATAGTATTAGTTTGCTTTACTTTTCTTAGTATTTCAATGTTATCTTAAGACTTCTTTCACAATCAGTTTTAATCCAAGGTAATGTGGTAGATTATTCATAAATAGGAGTAGCTCAAAAAGATAATGTAGTGGTTATTTAGTTTTCCATGTTGTACTGAAATAATCACATGTGCATCATTGTGACTCAGCCTATTTTGCAAAAAATGTTTAACAATTTCTTTTTCTATGTTCACTTCATTAAGGTTTATATATATTCTGTCCAGATCACCTATTAGTCAGTATATATCTAATTTATGTATTGGGAAACTCAATTATCTGTTACTTTCCTAAAACTTATTTTACTTATTATCTTTCAAAGTAATACTAACTATGTATTTTTGTTTATGTTTTTCTATTTTGCTTGGCTTTTTGAACATGTCTGGATTCATCATTTTAGAAGGTAATTATTATTTCTTTTGCTTGAAAATTATATTTCTCTGTTTTAAATAATTCTAATAAAAATAACATGTTTCTCTTTTATAGGAAAAACCTTTCAACTCTACTCTCATAATCTTATTGCTTTGTTTGAACAAGCCAAAAAACCAGGACTAGCTGCCCATATTCAAACTCATAGGTTTCCAGATCGCATACTACCAAGGTACTAAATATTTTGATTCTGCTGGGAGTGAGGGGACTTAGTGTCTATTTTTAAAGTAACCAGTCTTCCTTGCCCACTGAAAAACTTCCTTTGTCTTAATTTTGAAAGATACTTTACATTAAGTGTCATATAGAGTTCAAAAGATAAGTACTTTGTAACTTGACTGTCCATGACCATCACCCATAGAAGTTTTATGATATAAATTCCCAGGCCCCACCTCAGACCTATACTATCACATAGTTTCGAGTCATAGTTTAAGATGGGTTTTTTTAAAGCTCCTTGACTAATTCTGATGGAACTGATTCACAGATCACTCACTGTTTGAGAACCACTGTAGTAGAGTACATTTATGTTGTCCTGTGTTTACAGAAAGTTCGCTTTAACCACAAAGATTCCTGATACAAAGGGCTGCCACAAATGTTGCATAGGTGAGTAAGTACTATTTCTCAAGCTGAATGGCTAGAACTTTTAACATCTTTAAAATTATCTGTAAAGTTCTTAGAGTATTAAGTAAAGAAAGGGAAGCTTTATATTTGTTTTAAATAAGGAGTTAAGGGGCCCTGAAGCTCAGGAATGTATAGTGGAACTTGGCATAAAAGCACTTAAAGATAGTAGCCCTGAGCTGATGCTTTCTCAGAGCACAATGTTCCTCAAATCTTTTTAACCACAGTCCCTAAGGCTCTATCTCTGCTAATATCCTAGCTTTCAGTTAGCACTTAACATTTATTTAACAGTTATTGAGTAGTGCTTTATGAACATTATTATTTCAGGATTCTGGCCAACTCTGAAGTTAGAGGCAGCAGTCCATACAAGACCACTCTCACTTCTGTTACCAATTATAAGCTTACCAATTATAACCTTCATGGTCAGAATTTTACTGGTATGACTCAGAATTCTCTGAAAGTGGTTATACTCTTGGCTTTGGTTTGTTACAGGGAAAGGTCATAGATTAAAATCAGCTAAGGGAAGATGTTCATAGGGCAGAGTCCAGGAAAAATACAAGATGTAGAGCTTCTGTTGTCCTCCATAGAATAATAGCATATGGATAGTGTTACTTTTCAGGCAGTGATGTGTGATAATACACGCTAGCCAGGTAAGCTTACTCAACAACCTCAGTGTTCAGAGTTTTTACTAGGGCTCTATTATGTAGGCATGCTTGACTGCCCACATGGCTGACCTCAGTATCCATCCCCTCTGGAGGTCAAGTGATGCTGCATGACCCGAAGCCCCTACCCTCAATTGCATGGTTGGTCTTTATGGCCTGATTGTTCCCCATCCTGACTATCCAATGTTGCCAGTCCATGGGGTCGCAAAGAATGGATCATGACTTAGCAACTGAATAACAATGTATCAGCACTGCCTTTATAAAGAAAACTGAGTTAGCTTTGGGATGAGTATAATTCAGTAGTTGCTTTTAGCTAAACTTTATGTTTTCATATAAAAATATTCAGTGTTCTGGGTGTGTCTGTTTTGTTTCATTCCAGTCAGAAACCCTTACACAGGACATAAATACCTCTGCGGAGCTTTACAGTCTGGAATTGTTTTACTTCAGTGGTATGAGCCAATGCAGAAATTCATGTTGATAAAGGTATATATTACTTTGTTTACATTTTCTTCTTTAGAAAACACTAATGTGTAATTGAACCTAAAATTGTAGAGTCCCATTGCTACCAGCCAGGATCATGTTTATAGTTATTTATAGGTATTTATTTGGTTTAGGGGCTTTTGTGTTCTTAAGACTTTAAAGATTTCATCTTTATTTTATGTTAATAAACTTCTAGAAATAACACATTCATAAAGAAGAATGTGGCCAATTCTCTAAAACATATGTTTATAGAAAACTGATCCTCATCCTAATCATTTAGATGTAGTCATTTTTTTTAATATGATATTGTGTTTCAGGTATAGAGCAAAATGTTCAGTTGTGTATTTCTTTTTTCACATTATTTTCATTATAGATTATTAAAGGTATTAAATATAGGCCCCATGTTACACAATAAATCCTTATTGCATATGTATTTTTGTATAGTAGTTTGAACATGTAGATTCTGTACTTCTTCTTTTTTTTTTTTTATTTATTTATTTTTTTGACTATAAGTATTATTTTATTAGTTGGAGGCCAATCACTTCACAACATTTCAGTGGGTTTTGTCATACATTGACATGAATGAGCCATATAGTTACACGTATTCCCCATCCCGATCCCCCCTCCCACCTCCCTCTCCACCCGACTCCTCAGGGTCCTCCCAGTGCACCAGGCCCAAGCACTTGACTCATGCATCCCACCTGGGCTGGTGGTCTGTTTCACCATAGATAATATACATGCTGTTCTTTCAAAACATCCCACCCTCACGTTCTCCCCCAGAGTTCAAAAGTCTGTTCTGTACTTCTGTGTCTCTTTTTCTGTTTTGCATATAGGGTTATCGCTACCATCTATCTACTTCTTATTTATCCATTCCCCACTCCCTTCCTTCTTTGTTTTTTATGTCTGTCTGTTTCTGTTTTGTATATAGATTCATTTGTATTATTTTTTAGATTCCACATATAAGTGATATTGTGTATTATTTGTCCGACTTGCTTGACTAAGCATGATATTGTCTAGGTCCATCCATGTTGCTGCAATGGCAGCGTTTCATTCTTTTTATGGCTGAATAATACTCCATTGACTATATACAGCACGTCTTATGCCAGTCATCTGTTGATGTGCACTTGGATTGTTCCCATGCCTTGGCTGTTATAGATGGTGCTGCTGTGAATGCTGGGGTGCATGTATCTTTTCAAATTAGTTTCATATTTTCCAGGATATTCCCAGGAGTAGGATTGCAGGATCATATGAAAGCTCACCTTTCTGTTTTTTAAGGAACCTCCATACTGTTCTCCATAGTGACTGCACCAATTTACATTCCTACCAGTAGTGTAGGAGTGTTCTCTTTCCTCCAAACCCTCCCCAGCATTTATTATTTCTAGACTTTTTAATAGTGGCCATTAACAATTGGTGTGAGGTGGTACCTCATTGTAGTTTTGATATGTATTTCTCTAATAATCAGCTGTTTTGAGCATCTTTTCATGTGCCTAGTAGCCATCTGTATGTCCTCTTTGGGGAAATGTCTGTTTAGGTCTTCTGCCCATTTTTGATTGGGTTTTTTATTTTTTTGATATTGAGTTATATGAACTGTATGTGTACTTTGGAAATTAAGCCCTTGTTCATATCATTTACAAATATTTTCTCCCATTCTGTACATTTCCTTTTTTGGTTTTATTTATGGTTTCCTTTGCTATGCAAAAGCTTTTAAGTTTGATTAGGTCCTACTTGTTTATTTTTATTTTTTTAATTTATTTATTTGACTTAGAAGACTGATCTAAGAAAATATTGCTACAATTTTTGTGAGTCTTTAAGCTATTTTGAGTTTATTTTTGTATATGGTAAGAGGGAGTGTTCTAACCTCATTGATTTACATGAGGCTGTCCCACTTTCATAATGCTGCTTTGTCGTAGATTAGTTGACCATAGGTCTGTGGATTTATTTCTAGGCTCTCTATTCTGTTCCATTGATCTGTATGTCTGTTTTTGTGCCAGTAAGAGGGAGTCATTTCTTAGACTCAGATCAATCGAAAAAATGAAAGCCTTTCTGTTGAATTTATTCAGCAACAGAATGAATGAAGAGATTATTTCTAAATTATGCTCCTTTTTTCTTGCAGCACTTTGATTTTCCTTTGCCAAGTCCTTTGAATGTTTTTGAAATGCTGGTAATACCAGAACAGGAATATCCTATGGTCTGTGTAGCTATTAGCAAAGGCACCGAATTAAATCAGGTAGTTCAGTTTGAGACAATCAACTTGAACTCTGCATCCTCATGGTTTACAGAAATTGGTGCTGGTAAGTGTTTTTTACTTTATGTTAAAGTATTAATGCTTTTGTCTATAGAAGAAGCAGAACAGGTTCAACCTGCATGGGCTTTCTAATAGTTTCCCAAGTAAGTGCAGAGGATCATGTACATATAGTTTATGATCTCTGTTTGCCAGAGGCAATTTGATACATACAAAGTGTTGTTACCAAGAAAAATTTTAATGATTCCCAGCATTTAAAAGTCTTAGTTGTTGTCAGTTAATATTTGGACTTACTAAATAAATAAGTTTTCTAAGATAGTTTTCAGATTTTATCAACTTCTCATGCAAAGAAATTTACTTTTTTAAAAATCAGTTTTTCTCCCTACACTTCCTAAAATCATTGAGTCTAGTACTTTTCAGACTTAAATAGAAGCTTCGCATGTGTGGCCTCCAAGCATTACCATTTAAAGTTACAGGGAATATAATATCTCTTGCATTTTCTGAGAATGGTTTGTTAGCCTAGAATTTTATCAAACATGTCTCAGTGAAAGCTCTGAAAAGATTGGGAAGTTTATTTTCAAACTTTAAAATTGGAACAAATCAGTCAAGAATTTATTAAAAATTAGTAAAATGAAGGTCTTCATTTTGCCCATTTACTGTTTTTGTTGTACTAGTGTATTGTCACCCCAGGTTTACAAGCCATTTCTACATATGAAATCAAGCAAGCTTTAGTTACAGCTATTTCATTACTGACCCCTTTTTATCACCTTGAGAAGAAGTCTATTATAAGTTATCATAAGTTTTTATTAAGTATCTTTGGCTTTTGATCATCTTTAGGCTAAATTATAAGAACTCTTTATACATCCCAGCTATTGAAGTTAATGTAGAACTACACTAATGTCACTTTCAGAATAAGAATCAGTATGACCTCACTAGCGTTCTAGTAAATGTTTAACAACAGACTCTTGGGGTGCAAAGAAGCCTCGTTTATAGCAGTTGCCTGTATATTCTGTGGTATAAATGTTCTCACCACAGCTAGTTTCAAAATACCAACTTAATGTCATCTGACTTGCAAAATTTCTGAAAATTTATCAGTCCAGTACAAGCCAGTTCCAGCATGCCTTGGACTATTATCACTGTCTTTGTGCACCTGGTCATAATTTCCAGTAGAATAAAATAGGCATATATTCTTTACCCTCCCCCTATCCTCCCCACCCCCCACCCCCAGCACTCATTTTTCTTTCTAATTTGTTAATGCTTTTGGTTGAGTTAGATGCATACCTTCATGGTATAGCTAACAGGAAGGTGCAAATGGCCTTGTTTTATTATCGTGAAATATAAGCAAGCCAAATAGAAATGTGTTCCTATTAGATACTTACTACTAAAAAGAAGGGTTATAGGTTCTGTTCATTTTAAAACCAAGATCTTGTTTGGCAGGCAGCCCCAACTTGTTTATAAGTTGTTCATATATAATAATAATATAGAGAAAGTTATTTCATATGACTATTTAATGTAAGTGTTGCAAACCACTTTCTTTTGTATGTTGTGTTAGGAGGTTAAATTGTTTAAGGCTGGGCATTCAATGAGTCCTTTTGTGCATTTGCAGGGGTGAGGGGTTGTTTGCCTTTTAATGCCAGAGGCATACTGTTCTATACACTTATAACACAGTCTAGGCTAAAATTACAGCAGACCCAAAATTACTTCCCAAGGAGAGCTAGAATTCTGAGAGTATACATTCAAATCACCCTAAAGCAGAGATTGTCCTTATTAGGTTTCTCCACTTTCACAAATGATTGCTAATCATTTCCAGCTATGTTGATTACTGAGACCATACCTTGACTTGACAACAGTTTCAACAATTAAAATGAACTCCTACTCCAAGACTCTCTTAGTCTTATTTTGATTAATTGTTGCAGTATCCTTTTCTACAAGAATGGTGCTTAGTAATTACCATCAGCACATAATAACTGTATGTTGAATAAATATGTGAACATAAATTTATTGAGAAAAGCTATTTTTTTTTTTTTTTTGGAATATTGCCTGAGAAACACCACCTTACCAATTCTGTACATCTGGATTCTTCACTATGTATGGATTTTGGAAGGTCCACAAATACCTCAAAATAGTGTGTAAGATTTTGTGTGTATGCTCAGGTGGGCAGTTTTTAAGAGAAAGGATCTATCGGTTTTCCCAAAAGATGTAGTTAAGAATGAATGCTCTAAATAATCTAAAATCTTTGCATAGTTTCACCTAAACCATTCACACAATCTGAGTGGCTAAAATAGTTTTACCAAAAATGTTTTGCAAAAATGTCATCACTTATATTAGCAGATGTTTATCAGCAAAGTAATGAAAGTTGCTTCCTGCAAAGATACTGTTGACAGTATTGTTTATTATGTCAACTGGTGTTCTGTTAATAAAGGAACTCCAACCTACACTCACACCCCAGTAACCACAAAAATTGCTCTCTGATCATAGTTTCATTAATACTTTTGCTTTTTCTGAATTACTGACATGTTATTTTTTTATCTCAGAGACACTGTGACCCACCTGATTGATTTTGTTTTCATAGTCTCATTGGCTACTATAAAATGCAGAGCAAAATCTAATCACTGTATAACATGCATCTTACTTCCTTCCCCATATTTACCATTTGCTTCATTTTATTTTTGTAATACACCTTTCTGGAACTAGCCAAGGTATTAATTAAATATAATATTGATCCTTTCTCAGTTAGCCTTGCTTAAGACTTTGTTTTTTAAATTGACTTAAATACGTTTTTTGAGAAGATAATTGCAAAATATAATTTTCGTGTTAAACTTCAAAGGCTAGTTTAAAATCATAGAAAAAAAATCAGAATTTGTGTTTCTTTTCTAAGTTCTGATTTTTAAAGCATATTATATAACTGTAACCTTTTTTCTTTTCCCCCAAGGCAACCAACAGTTAGATTCCATTCACGTAACACAGTTGGAGAGAGATACTGTTTTAGTGTGTTTGGACAGTAAGTACTATTTTAAAGCTTATTCTGCTCTGGAGATGGGGGCACTGCTGAAAAAAAAAAATAAAGTTTATTCTAAGTATACTACTTGATATAACATACCTTTTCATGAACTAGATTCTAGTAGAATCAGTAGAGTAGATTTTGAATTTTCCACCTTAAGTAGCCGTGTTTTATTGATGAAAAATGTAAATTAGTTACATATATGGTAATTAATTGATCTGTTTGTCAATACTGTCCTCTGTGACCGTTTTCTTTATTTTGTTTGGCCGACTTGGAGACATTGTATAGTCGACCCTCTGTATCCATGGGTTCCACATCCTTTTATCAACCATAGATTGAAAATATTCAGAAAAAAATTCTAGAAAGCTCAAAAAAACAAACCTGAATTTGATGAGTGCCTCACAACTATTTACACAGCTTTTGTATTGTGTTAATGTATTGTAAGTAATCCAGGACCTACTGCATAGCACAGGGAACTATACTCAATATTATGTATAACCTATAAGGGAAAAGAATCTGAAAATAATATATATATATGTAGATATATATATACCCCCACACGCATAAGTGGGCTTCCCCCGTGGCTCAGTGGTAAAGAATCTGCCTGCAGTGAAGGAGAGGCAGGAGATGCCTGTTCGATCCTTGGGTCGGGAAGATCTCCTGGAGGAGGGCATGGCAACCCACTCCAGTATTCTTGCCTTGAAAATCCCATGGGCAGAGGAGCCTGGTGGGCTGCAGTCCATGGGGTTGCAAAGAGCTGGACACGACTGAAGTGACTGAGCATACATATACACGTTCATATAACTGAATCGGTGTGCCGTACACCTGAAACTCACACAATATTGTAAATCAGATATATTTCAATAAAAAATACTCTAAAATATTAAACTCTATGGAGAGATATGTATTGGTTATATGCAAACACTAGGCCATTTTATATAAGGGACTCGAGCACCAGTGGATTTTGATCTCCTTGAGGGGTACAGGAACCAATCCCCTGTGGATACCAAGGGACAACGATATTAAAACAGTTTGCCATAATCTTGGGGTAAAATTCTGTATAAACTATTCTGAGACTTTTTTTGTAAATCATTGTAATTAATGAAAAAATAGAAGATTATACTAATATGATCACTTATATAACATAAACTTTTAGAATCCTGTCAGTGTAATATTCTAATGTACAAATAGATTTGAGATCTTTACCTGTACTTGTAATTCTTTTAATGTAGGGAGAGATGTTATTGATAGATGTATATTGTGCTATATGTGCAGTGGAGAAGCAGAAAAACTTTAACAAGTTTTTTCAGTTTTTCAAATGAAGCACTCTAATTCCTAAAACATAGTTTCTTTACTTGAATGCAATGAATCCTGCAAATGAAATTCGCCCAGACTTGGAATTATATTTGAAACTTGGCAATATTCTCTGTAGTTTGATTCATTCCAGTATTTGAAAAGTATTAAAGCTTCCTTTTGATATTTAGGGTTATTTTTTAAATTGTTCCACTACTGAATTTGCCATATTTTTGTCTTAATTTCTCTTCTCTAAAGCATTCCCTTGTGGATTTGCCTTATAGACTCATAAAGATCATCTAATATTATAGATAAGTAAACCAAATCCCACAATGTTTCCTTTGCCCATTATCCCTTAAGTACTTTTGATTCTTTGAATACTGATGAGATTGGAGTGTTTTTTTGGTTACTTTTAAATGAATTCAGTGAATTCTTTTTTACTCAAAACAAGTAGAAAGCTCAGTACTGATTAATCAAATAAAAAGATGATCAAAATTTAATTGTAATAATGTTTAACCTTTAACATTAAACCCCTAAATACCTTCTGAGCCATCCAAAGATAATAAATCGTACTTAGCTTTCATTTTGTTCATTTATGTATTTTGTCAAAAAAAAATTTAAACCTTTGATTAACTAAGCCTTCCATTTCCCAGTTATTCATGGTAAATGGAAAGTTGACTTTCTTCAGTTGTTTTTTTTTTTTTCTTAAGGGAGCAGAAAAAGTTATTTGTCAACTATACAGCATAAAGCAGTTTTACCAAGCCACAATAGAGATAGGCCTATAATCACAAATCATGATAGACAAATGAGGAAGTACTGCAGAGAGAAAATATCTTTCAAGTCAGAGATGGTTAAATTAAGAAACAAATGGACAAAAGGGAAATAGAATTATTTACAGATACTGTGTATCCCACAGTTTACTTACAAAGAAATTGACTCTTGAAAGTACCATCTTTTCATCCCTTGTACTTCTGTAGAATGTTAATTACATACTAAAGTTAAGAATTACTACTATATTACTTATACGTTATGTAATTTGTAAGGGGGAAAAATCAGCTCATATTGCTGAATATTTAGGCACCAAGGTAACCACTATTAAAGAAACACTGCACTTTAAAAAAATCAGAATGTAAGTGTTCAATAACTTAAAAAAAAATAGTAATGGAACTGCATTTACAAAGGAGGCCTTACTTGTATAGAACATATCAATGACAGTTTTTCACTGAGCATGCTTGAATCAAAGAGAAGTAATTTAACTTTATTAAGGTAAGGTAAGGTATATCCATGTAAAATATCCATGTAAAATCCATATATCAAGTTACATTTATTTTAACAAATTTGTATTTCCAGTCTTGACTTGTTTTTTCTTTTCTAAGAATTTGTAAAAATTGTAAATCTACAAGGAAAACTAAAATCAAGTAAGAAACTGGCCTCTGAGCTAAGTTTTGATTTTCGCATTGAATCTGTAGGTAAGTCTCCTTTTTAAAATAATGCATTTAGACAGCTTGGTTTTTTTATCCTTTTGTTCTTAGGGGTTACCTAGACCAGCACTGTCTCATAGAAATTGATTTGGTATAGAAATGTTCTCTGTGTTCGTAAATACAGTAGTCATTACCATACTTGTTAAGTACTTAAAGCGTGGCTGGTGCTACATTTTAATTTTTTTAATTTTAATTAATCTAAAATTTGATGTAAGTAGCCACACATGGCTTGTTCATATCATATTAGACAGTGCAGATCTGGACCATAATAATCTTTTTTTTTTTTCATAATAATCTTTTATTGTTGTTTCTTGAATATTTAAGACATGAAATCATTTCTTAAATTTCTGTATATTGTTCCTTTTGCTGCATCAAGTAAATTATACTTCTTCCAGTTCTTTCCAAATCATGAAGGTATTTGTGTGATGTGATTAACAGTGTTAGAATTCTTTGCCTTGTAAGATTCTGGTTGGTGTGTGTTGATGGTTTTGCTTTTAGGTCTATTTAAATATAAATAGCTAGTTTCCCACAGAATCTGGAAAATACTACTATGGCATTTGAATTTACTTTCTTGTCAATGAGTGTTTAACTCTGTAATATCATTGATTTTATGATAAAAAAATTATTATTTTTGCATTCTTACTGATTAATGTCAGTAAGTATTTTCCTCAGGGGTAATAGGACTTATGAAAAAATACTGTAGGTGGGAACATTTTGAATAGTTTATAATATGGTTCTACCATAAGTCAAAAACAGTTAATCAAAATTGATTTTTATTTAGGCCAAAAAAATGTGTATTTTAAGGTTAAGTATATATAACTTTTTAAAACATGTTTCTCACTATTTAGAAAATTTTCTGTTTATTCTTAATATTTTAATGTTTTCTCAAATGCAGTTTTAAACCTATCTCAAAGTGTATTTATCCCTCTAGGTAAACATCTCACATATAAATACTTTGCTTATGATTGGAAATTTTAATTTTCTTAAGTGAAAAACCTAAACTTTCTGTAGATGCTATGACAAAAGGAATTTTGGAAATAGTTTCTTCTTTTACGCCTTTGTATTCTGGATATTGCATACTAGTTCCTAAGATTTAATATTTTCAATAGAGATTCCAACATATAGATCTTTAGATTCTCTTAATTTTAACTGAAACACACTTGTATCTCAGCTTTCTCATATGTGCCAGATGTTTTAGGAAATTTTAGTTGTTCTACAAAAGTTTGTTCCTCCTAGGCTACAATCTCTTCTTTCCAATGAATCTTGGAATAATTTCAAGGATCCTCCTAGGGAAAAAGAGTCCCTTTAAGTCACCTTTTAAAAATAGAACCAGTATCTGTTTTTTCATTTCATGGTTAGTGAAATTTGTATGACTTGTCACTGTAAAATTATGTTTATTGAGCTAAATTATGTCTCCAGAATATTCTTACATTAACTTTCTACGGAGTCAGTATTCAGTAAGAGGTGTGATAAATTTCAATCACTTTCTCTCATCACCTTGCCTGGTACAGGGCATATGGCTAACTCTTCAACAATTAGCTTGGTTCTTTTCCTCATTCTTACTCCCTCTGTTTGTAAACCACAAGTGACCCCGTATGTGTGCCTCAGTGGGTCCAGACTGTGCTTGGCACCAGGCAAGACACAGCAATGGACAAGGCACGGGGAGAACAGGCTTCCGTCCAGCCTGCAGCCACCTCAGGGAGTCGTGGGAGACGGATGAGGAGCAGGAGGGGACATAGCATGTCATGGGGTGGCCACACTTTGGGCCCTGCTAAAGTGGGTCATTACTGAATCCAAAGCCATCAAGAAGGTGAGCAAGCTTGGCTCAGCTCTGTGAACACCCTTGTAGGCAGCAAGTCCTACGAGCCCAGGGCATGTTCCAGGGGGCTCCAGAGGCCTGATGGGGCTGGGGCAAGAGTGGGGAATATTGTAGCTGAGAGCGCCTAGCCCCTCCAATAAGAATTGGTTCACAGATCAAAAATACTCAATGTGCGGTTAGATTTTGAGACAGGGTTATTTTTGAAAATTAATTTTGTATTAGGGAAAATGTGAGCATAAATAAAAGATGCTTCCTTAATAGCTACTTCTAAATATATGGTAGTATTTAAATAATCAGGTGTTTTATCCAAAAAAAGCAATTATATGTTCTTATTTTTTTGTTTACCCTTATAAGACAAAAGATAGTATATGAAAGAAAAATTAATGTGCTGATATCCACTCATTAGAAGTTAGCCCATTTTTAAATAAATGCCTGTTATAATATATCTTAAGACAACTTCTGTGACACTGCCTCAATACATTATTTGAGCTTTGGCATGTCTTAGCCACAAAAATGTTGGGAACTAATGGTCTAGACAGTGGAATTTTGCACCAAACACCAAGTAACCTTACATTATCATTGATTAAAAACAGTCAAGGAAAATGAATAATGCAGTACTCTGTGCCTTATTTTAGTCCTGTTCTCCCTTATCCTTTTTAGTATGCCTTCAAGACAGTGTATTGGCTTTCTGGAAACATGGAATGCAGGGTAAAAGCTTCAAATCGGATGAGGTAAGATTTCTCAAATTATCTCCAGTGATTCTCACTAAAGATTTTAAATGTTGAAATATTCATTTTATGCATTTTCTCCCTGAACCCACATTGCTATGTTTAGTGCCTTTAGTGCCAGTAGAACAAAATTGCTAGTATTTTCCCTTCAAAAAATGTCCAGTTTTGTATTTATTGTATTCTCAGTGGCCAAAGGAATAGTCAAACACGAGTTTACACAATTGCAGTCCTCTTATTTGTAATTTATAAATATGGTCGCTAAGCTTACTAAACTTTTCTAAAGGTAATAAGCCTTCTCCATAGTCTATAAATGTAGAGCTTCTTTTTTAATATTATATTTAGAATTCTAAGTTAATATGTATTGAATTACAGGACTAAGGAAAATCTAAGAAAATTAGCCCACTTACTAAATATTTATTGCTTACCAAATACATTTAGGATGCTGTTATTATTAGAGCATTGAAGACATAATATAATTATGAATAATGTCAAACCCTTGTAATATCTATGTTCCAGGCACTTTACAAATATTAGTTTAGTGAAGGCAAGTAGGATAGTAGGATTTTTAAGTACCATTCAAAGTATGATTGGGCTTCCCTGGTGGCTCAGATAGTAAAGAATCCACCTGTAATGTGGGAGACCTGGATTCTATCCCTGGGTTGGAAAGATCCCCTGGAGGAAGGCATGGCAGAGTAAGGTTAGATACTGTTCATATTCCCCATTTTACAGGCAGAGAGAAGTTAAGTAACTTAATGAGAGTTACAGAGCTAGTTCAGTGGCAGAGCCTAGACGGTGAGTGAGTGAAGTCGCTCAGTCGTGTCCAACTCTGCGACCCCATGGGCTGTAGCCTACCAGGATCCTCTGTCCGTGGGATTTTCCAGGCAAGGGTACTAGAGTGCGTTGCCATTTCCTTCTACAGCGGATCAAACCCAGGTCTCCCACCCTGTAAACAGATGCTTTACCATCTGAGCCACCAGGGAAACCATGTAGATGGTGAAGGGTTTCCAAAAATCACTTCTACTGAGATCATCAGGATACATTTCATGTAGGAGATGGGACTTAGGCTCCCCCCTTGAGAGATTAATTCTAGCAAAGAGGTTTCCCATTTGTGTGAGTACCTATGTAGTTCTGTTACACCAAGGTCTCACACATTTATGGACTTACAACTATTTCCACCTCTTACATGAATTCAGAATTAGAATGCTTCCAAGTAAAAATGACATAAATCAGCTGTCTTCAGTTTATCTAGTTACTGACCTGTGTCACTAAATGTCACCAAACCCCTGCATTTAATGAAGCCTACAGTCCTATTTACTGCCATAAGATTGATTGTCCTTAAGTGCTGTTTTCATTGTGTCAGTCCTGTGGTTAGAAATCTGTAGAATATACTTCACTATCAGTTCAGTTCAGTTGCTCAGTCATGTCCGACTCGTTACGACCCCATGGACTGCAGGACGCCAGGCCTCCCTGTCCGTCAGCAACTCCCGGAGCCTACCCAAACCATTGAGTCAGTGATGTCATCCAACCATCTCATCCTCTGTCGTCCCGTTCTCCTCCCACCTTCAATCTTTCCCAGCATCAGGGTCTTTTCCAGTGAGTCAGTTCTTCACATCAGGTGGCCTAAGTGTTGGAGTTTCAGCTTCAACATCAGTCCTTCCAATGAACATTCAGGACTGATTTCCTTTAGAATGGACTGGTTGGGTCTCCTTGCAGTCCAAGGGACTCTCAAGAGTCTTCTCCAACGCCACAGTTCAAAAGCATCAATTCTTCGCCGCTCAGCTTTCTTTACAGTCCAACTCTCACATCCATACATGACTACTGGAAAAACCATAACCTTGACTAGATGGACCTTTGTTGGCAGAGTAATGTCTCTGCTTTTTAATATGCTGTCTAGGTTGGCCATAACTTCTCTTCCAAGGAGTAAGTGTCTTTTTATTTCATGGCTGCAATCACCATCTGCAGTGATTTTGGAGCCCAAGAAAATAAAGTCTGCCACTGTTTCCACTGTTTCTCCATCTATTTGCCGTGAAGTGATGGGACCAGATGCCATGATCTTAGTTTTCTGAATGTTGAGCTTTAAGCCAACTTTTTCACTCTCCTCTTTCACTTTCATCAAGAGGCTCTTTAGTTCTTCTTCACTTTCTGCCATAAGGGTGGTCTCATCTGCATATCTGAGGTTATTGATATTTCTCCCGGCAATCTTGATTCCAGCTTGTGCTTCATCCAGCCCAGCATTTCTCATGATGTACTCGGCATATAAGTTAAATAAGCAGGGTGACAATATACAGCCTTGACGTACTCCTTTTCCTATTTGGAACCAGTCTGTTGTTCCATGTCCAATTCTAACTGTTGCTCCCTGACCTGCATACAGAGAAAAGAAAGCTTTCCGCAGTGATCAGTGCAAAAAAATAGAGGAAAACAATACAGTGCAAAAGACTAGAGATCTCTTCAAGAAAATTAGAGATACCAAGGGAACATTTCATGCAAAGATGGACTCAATAAAGGACAGAATTGGTATGGACCTAACAGAAAGACGATATTAAGAAGAGGTGGCAAGAATACACAGAAGAACTATACAAAAAAGATCTTCATGACCCAGATAACCATGATGGTTATGATCACTCACCTCAAGCCAGACATCCTGGAATGCGAAGTCAAGTGGGCCTTAGGAAGCATCACTACGAACAATGCTAGTGGAGGTGATGGAATTCCAGTTGAGCTATTTCAAATCCTTAAAAGGTGATGCTGTGAAAGTGCTGCACTCAATGTGCCAGCAAATTTGGAAAACTCAGCAGTGGCCAGAGGACTGGAAAAGGTCAGTTTTCAACCCAGTCCCTAAGAAAGGCAATGCCACAGAATGCTCAAGACTACAGCAACAGTTGCACTCATCTCACACGCTAGCAAAGTAATGCTCAAAATTGTCCAAGACAGGCTTCAACAATACATGAACCATGAACTTCCAGATGTTCAAGCTGGATTTAGAAAAGTCAGGGGAACCAGAGGTCAAATTGTCAACATCCACTGGATCATCGAAAAGCAAGAGAGTTCCAGAAAAACATCTATTTCTGCTTTTTTGACTATGCCAAAGCCTTTGACTGTGTAGATCACAGTAAACTGGAAAATTCCTAAAGAGATGGGAATACTTCATTATATCAGGTGTGAATTCTGCTTCTTCTGTTACATCATCTTGCTTACCTTTTTCTTTCTTGTTTTGTTCTCATCCTTCAATTTGGGCCTAGCTGGAATAATCATAATATAATATTCAGCCACTCCAGTCCACAATGATTGGAACATTTCTGAACTTCATACTCTGAAAATCAGCTCCACCTAGTATAGCACCAGATATATTTTCTGATTCAAGTTCATTAGTTCCAGGGCTTGCCTGGTGGCTCATTGGTAAAGAATCCACCTGCCAGTGCAGGAGACACGGGTTCAATCCCTGATCTGGGGAGATCCCACATTCCACGGAGCAGCTAAGCCCATGAGCCACAACTACTGAACCTGTGCTCTAGAGCCTGCGAGCCACAACCACTGAGCCCACATGTGGCAACCCCTAAAGCCCGCATGCTCTAGAACCCATGCTCCAAAACAGAAGAAGCCACCACAATGAGAAGTCTGTGTAACTAGAGAGTAGCCCTCCATTCACCACAACTAGAGAAAAGCCCACACAACAGCAAAGACCCAGCACAGCCCCAAAAACGGAAATAAAATTTTTTTATTTTTAATATTTATTTTATATTTACATTGTCATAGTTTGGGTTCCTCCAAAAGCTGACCCTGAAACAAGGATCCAAGTGGCAAGTAATTTATTTGGGAGTAGATCCCAGAAAACAAGTGATAAAGTGAGGAATGTAAGATGGAGAAAGGCAAAAAGCCAACAAAAGCACAGTTAATAAATCCCATAGGGACTACTGAGGGACAGTGTGGGACATACCTCAGATTCAGCTCACTGTAAGGTGGGGATGCAAGTGTGTTTATACACCAACTGCTGGGCCCTGTTAGTGAAGAGCTGCCCCCAGAAGTATAAACTGCCCACACTTTGGAATAGTAACTGTGCATGTCTGAGCACTTTCTTTAGTTTTGGAGAAGACAAAGCAGAGGAATACCACTGGTACACAGACGTAAGACACTGGTGCATGGGAATGTCTGTCGGAGCTCTGCTGAAATCAGGTGGGCCCTGGGACGCCACCTCAAGCATCTGCACTGTAGGGGCTGTGCAGCCTAGCAGACTTATATTCAAATCTTGGATCTCCCAAGTTACATTAGTTCTCTGAGTCTTTAATAATATGGGAATGATAATACATATCATAAAGAGTTCTAAGTAAAGTGCCTGGCGCATACCCCATACATATTGATTTGTTTCTAATAGCAGTCCAGAAAACTTAGTAAAATTTTTTCCTTTTGAAGAATTGAATCTAAAAAACTATCATTCTGGTCAATAATTGCTCTAGCTAAATGATTTTTAAATTATTATTTAAATAATATGGGGAATAAGATACTACTGATGGGTATTTTCTCTCATAGGTTACCCAGGAGATTTCAGATGAAACAAGAGTTTTCCGCTTATTAGGATCAGACAGGTAATAGTTTGGTTGTTTTATTACCAAAGGAGTTCAGCAATTGTATTTTTACTTGCACTGTCACCTCTGATTGTATTTCAAACAAAACTTTTTTTTTCAATATATGTATTTTCTTAAAGGAAAGTTGGTTTATAATATTTATACAGGTTTCATGTATGCAGCTGTGTATCTCTAGTTCTGTGCTCTTCGGTGCGCTCACCACCAGAAGCTGCGTTTCCTTCCGTCACCATACAGTTGATCCCCTTTACCTGTTTCGCTCTCCCACCATCCCTACCTCTTCCCTCTGGTTGCCACTCTGTATTTACACGTTTGTTTTTGTTTGGTGTTTTCATTTATTTTTGTGTATGTTAAATGAAACTCTTAGAGGCCTCAGAATCTTAGAGAAATTTCCCTGTATCTTGATTGAGAGAGAAATATTTTAGTCAGTCAGTTAAGGAAGCTTTTTTTATTAGTGTGTGAGGATCATGATTCTAGAGATAGTTATACTCAGCCAAGACAGAATGTGTTAACATAGATATTTATGTCCCTAGTTGCATGATATATTTGTTGGTCTTTTGTTTTTATCATTTCTTCCTGGCATGTTAACTTCTGTTAAATGTTACTACATAAATCCAACAGAATGTGCACCTTGTGACTTTAACTTTATATATCAGAAGATATTTGAGTCAGTCTCTGAGCTCGTTCTAAAGCAGAAGGAATTACGTGTTCTTTGTGATCAAAATGAAAGATAAGTTTCAAAACTATGCCCTCTTATGAAAAAAATTTATAGTTTTTGTTCTTCAGAATCTATATTGTATACCTCTGCAATGAGTAAAATACTCATTTTCCCACCAAGAGTTGTTAACTGCAGCAAAAGATCAAGAACCTCTGGTCTTCAAGTTCAGTCTAGTCACATCATTGCTTAAATATTATACACTTAAGGAAAGAGGGAAGAATTGGAGTTATACCTCCATAAAAATTTTAAAGACACTTTTGTAAGGAGGAAAAGGATTTTTGGGAAATGACAGCTACCTTAGTAGTAAAGGCAAGTCCACAGAGCATGACAACCTAGTAACTAGTTCTGCAAAAAAGAAATTTGAGGACCACATGGTAAATGACGCTAGAATGGGAGGCTCTTCGCTTCTCTGAAAGGAAGGGCTGACAGAAGAACTGTAAATCATCCAGTGATCCTGGCACTCCGGTAAAATATGGTAAGAGAAAATTCCTTTTCATAGAAGAAAGGCATCAGAAGGCATTTCTTATAGTTACTTGTTTCCTTCCAACTCCTTCCCGTAAAATTTTCTCTTTCATCTATTGCCTTTTTTGTCTATTCTATATTGTTTTTCCATTTTCTGTCACTGTTTGCCCTAAAAAACTACTTTTCTCAGACCATTGCCTTGTTCTGGTTATCTTCTTACTTGGGCATCTCCTTGATTTTAAGATATGTATCTTAACCATAGTTTTTGTTTTGTCTTAATTTTTAAAGAGATTTGTTAAACTATATTGTTTAAATACAGGTATTAAAAAATAAATAAAAAAAAATATAGGTATTAGTGTCTAGGAGGAAAGAAAACTCACTGTAGAATATTAATAATGGGTAGTTGAATTATGGGTAATTTTATTTCCCCCCCCCTTTTTTTATAATGCATAATTCAAGTATATATTACTTTTCTGTTGTTTTCATTTAAAAGGTAATAATATGCTAGGTGTAGGAAATTCCTGCACTAGAAAAATGCAAGTATTATGCAACTCCCCCCTCCCATTTCCCTTTCTAGACTTTTTTTTTCTGCATGGGCATATTATTTTGTTCTCAAACCTATCTTCCTACAGTTTAGAACCTATGATATGACACTTGATGGGTTTTTGGGTTTTCTTCCTATTGGTCCTTTCATTGAACTCTTTCCCTGCCCTTGTTCCAGGGACAAGGGAGATGGCCCCACTTCATAGTATTTAAAACTATTCTTTTCAGATATCTTAAAGAACAGTGTGAGTAGGTATCTCTTAAAATTCTATTTTATTCTCTTAACCCTTCCTCCAGCCCCTTCTTGTTCATGTATATTCTAAAGCTTTATTATACTTTTGTTTACATGTATGAGTAAGCAAATTTGTTTTTGGTTAGAATAAGATGAGACTATCCTGAAACGTTTTCAATATTTTTGATAGCTCAGTTGGTAAGGAATCCTCCAGCAATGCAGGAGACTCCAGTTTGATTCCTGGGCCAGGAAGATCCGCTGGAGAAAGGATAGGCTACCCACTCCAGTATTCTTGGGCTTCCCTTGTGGCTTAGCTTGGTAAAGGATCTGCTGCAGTGCAGGAGACCTGGGTTCGATCCCTGGGTTGGGAAGATCCCCTGGAGAAGGGAAAGGCTACCCATGCCAGTATTCTGGCCTGGAGAATTCCATGGACTATAGGGGGACACAAAGAGTCGGACACAACTGAGCGACTTGCACTTTCACTTTCACTTTCATAAATCCATCAATTCTTATTCAGTTTTGTTTTTAAGCTATAAAACATAAAGCTCAATTTGACTATGTATCTATGATCTCTGTAATCTTGTGTGAACATGAACAATGATATTCCTCTCTTCCAGTTTGATGTTAGTATTTGAAGATTAAATCTCTGTTCTTACTCTAACGAGACTTTTGTTTTGATTTAATTGCAGGGTTGTTGTTTTGGAAAGTAGACCAACAGAAAATCCTACTGCACACAGCAATCTTTACATCTTGGCTGGACATGAAAATAGTTACTAAGCAACAGAAACTGGTCTCAAATGACAAGAAAATGAATATACTCCACTGAAAGGAAAAATATCTTGAGGAAATTCAGTACAAACTATACTATGATTTGCTTTAATTGTTATGAGTTATATCTCAAATGATCTGTACTTTAAGGTAGGATTCAATATTTTCTGTAGCTGGAAACAGCTATTCTATCTCTTGCCACTGTGTGGTGGTTTTTTTCAAGTTTGCTTAATAAAAGCTATGAGACAAATAGTCCTTTAGTTCCAGGAAACACAGTCTTTTAAAAAAAAATAATGTTTGTAACAAGGGTGCCATTGATATTTTTAGGTAACAACTTGTGATTATCTTCAGAGAGGTAAATTTAGTGACAGTTTTCTCATTTTATACTATGTTTTATTCCTTCTTAATGAAGCATAATTTGATAAAGAAATTATCAGATAAGCCTTTCACTTTTACATTGGCCATTCTGTACGTTTTTGTAAAATAGAATATTTAATCCTTATTTATTAATCTCTTGCTGGAGTGGTGTAATGTATCTAACTTTTAGTAAAGGAGGGTTGCAGAGCAGCTTAAATTTTTTTATAATGTGTAAAAATTTTGTTTACCTTTTAAGACTAGTACTTTAAGGGGTTAAAGGCTGTGTTTGGAGGTTCAGTACATACATGCAATTTTATTTAACACAAGTATTTTGTAATATAATATTATCCAGAATTGCCTTAAAAGGGAGTTTTTTGTTTTCAACTACATATAGTTGTAGGGGATCATACAGAAGATAATGATGATGGTCAAAATATTGTTAGAAGGAGTGTATCTGTCTAGATGTGCCTACTGTGTGTATGTATTCTTGACAAGCAGTATAATATACCTGTGATTTTTTTTTACATTAGGGATAATGCATAAGAAATTAATCTTCATATATATTACCATCCCTAATGTAGAGGGGAAAAGTATTTAACTGCCCGTGATATGTATTTTACATATACTATGCCAGAGGAGAAAATGTAAAGCAACTACACATGTATTCTTCAGTTTTTTACCATACATAGATCTTCATTTTGAGTAGGTTTAAGAAAAAAATCTTTAAGTGAAATTTAATTCCTGATGGGATAGTATAAAATAAGTATTACAAAAACTAGCATTCTAAAGATAAGAAAGGATAGGGCCATTCTTGAGTTTTCTTCCTTTCTGCTATTGTTAATATTCGAAATTAAAGCATCACATTGGTACCTATTATCTTAATACGTTTAACAGTTACCTTGGAGATGATGAACAAGGGGTTAGTAGTAACAAACTATGGATTCTTTTTGAGCAGGTCTTTGAGAGGAAGACAGTGTAACTATCTCATTCAGGCTGTAATGATCCTATATAGTAGGTATGATCATCATCTCCATTTTTCAGATGAGGAAATAAGGGGTTAGCGAGGTTGAGATTTACCCAGTTCACACAGCAAGTTAGTGATTGAGCCAGACCATGAGTCTTGTGACTCTGTTCTTTTTGCTATGCAATATGCAAACAATAAAATGTTATGCAAATGAAATATATAAAGTTTTGTCCTTTTAAAATGTATATATGATTTCAGTAAGTGTGTCACTGTTTATTTTGGGCATGTTAAATGGGGCCTCTGGACTGAAGGACACTGGATACAATAGATGTCAGGGAGTCCTACTCAAAGCAAATAGTCATGGTGTGTTTACAAAGACCATCATCCTCCTCTCTGAATCCTGGCTGCTAGATCTTCCCATCCAACAATATTGGAAGAGTCTTCTCTGTGCCATCTGACCAGCGCAAGTGAAAAGACCTGAATAGATCCTGACATCAGAGGTGTCCTGGCTGAACTGCCCAGCTGGATAACTCTACAGTGAAAATCATAGTTAATGTGCACAGCACCCCACACATGCATCCAGACTTGCAGTTATTCTTTTAGTTCCATGCTATTAAATATGATTAAACAACCAGGAGTTATGAAACATCCAAAGAAGCCTCTTACATGAGAGAGAGAACAATTAGGGAAAAAGCACCTAAAGGCAACAGACTATGAAGAAAGAAAAAAATGTCAAAAGAAAAAGTATCCTTGGAAAGATGAATTTGCAACTATGAATCAGGAGTAGGTATAAAAAGGAGCTTTCAAAAAACAGAGGTATGGCCAGACTCTTCCAGACCCTGCAAACACCTCTCTCTCTCTCTCTCTCTCTCTCTCTCTCTCTCTCTCTTTACTTTGCCCTAAGGGGAATCTTCCCCGGGGAAGGACCCCGGGGGAAATACCCACAATTCGGGCCATGGGGAGCCGTGGGGACCGGGAGAAAACTCGGCCAAGAGGGGTTCTTCGCGTGCCCGGGCAAATCTGTGGTGGCATGGAAAGCTATTATTGCAGGAGCTGGAGCTGTGTAACTTCTTGTGATGGGCCCCGGGAATGGGACGTAGGAAACAGATTTGGCAGCCCCGAGTGTGGCTCAATCCCCAGGGCCAAGTACCTCAGATACAGGCGCAATTTAACCAAGCTTCACTATCTCTGCAAGGCCAAGGGCTTTCCTCCCTACGAGCCGCTGTAGATGCAGTCAGTCACTTAGAGAAGTGTTTGACTTCCTTGTCTGAGGTGGTCTTGCAGAATAAGAGAGGATTAGACTTGATTTTTCTTCAACAGGGTAGGGTCTGCGAGGTTCTGGGAAAAGAATGTTGTTTCTATGCAGACCATACAAGAGTGGTAAGAGAATCTATGGCAAAAGTGAGAGAGGGACTGGCACAATGAAAGAGAGAACGGGAAGCCCAGCAGAGATGGCTTGAGTCTTGGTTTCAACACTCCCCCTGGCTGACTACCTTAATTTCCACCCTCCTGGGTCCACTTATAGTGTCAGTAGCCCAAGATGGAAAAGAGGAAGATTCCTCTACTTGAATAACAGACAGGGGGGAATGTGAGGCGAGCAGAAGTAACACAGCTTAGATTAGGAGTAGGCCTTCCTACTTGGTAAGAATATCAGGCCACCTGGATACAACCAATTAGCTTTCGCTTAACACTGACCGCTGTTTGCCAATTAGGAAATTAGGAACGGGGCGGAAACCCCCAGGAAAGTCCCGCCCGTGCGAAAGTTTTGACCAATGAAATTGCTTTGCAAACTTGTAACCAATCTGCTTAAACCAACTACCATGTTGAGCATGTGCTCACCCTATAAATTTGTGTAACAGCTTGGGCTCGAGGCTCTCTGACCCACACCACTGCGTTGGTTGCGGCAGAGAGTCCTGGCTGGAGTCAGTAATAAACTTTGCTTTCTGCGAGTTGCATCGTCAAAAAAAAAAAAAAAACAAAAAAAAACAGAGGTATTAGAAAAAATGAATAGCATTGCTGAATAATTCAATATATGATTTAGAATATACAGTTGAAGAAATTTCTCAGGAAATAAAAATAAAATATGGAGAAAAAAACTTAATTTTTAACAGCCCTGGAGTCCCGATATTCAATCTCCCAGAGTTCCGAAAAGAACAGAGAAAACAGGGACTCAGTGGAGTATTTCAAGAAATAATTCCAGTACTAAAGAACTTCATATTTTAGATGGAAAGAATAATACAGAGGATGAAAAAAAAGTCTATTATGAAATTTCAGGCACTTTGGGGTCAAAGAGAAGATAGGTTTCCAAAGAAAAAGGGCAGGTCAAATACCAAGAAGTAAGAATCAGAATGGCTTAAAACTTCAACAGAAGCAGTGCCTTCAAAATTCTGAAAGAAATTTCCAACCTAAAGTTCTGGATCCAGATAAACTGTTAATCAAACCTAAGGGGAAAATGAAGACATTTTTATTTGTACAAGGTCTCACAAACTTTACCTCTCATATGGTCTTTCTCAAAAAACCATAAAGGATATGTTTCATAAAAATAAGGGCACAAATCAAACAAAATGAAGACATGAGGTGTAAAGACTGGGATTCAGCACAAGAGAGAGACAAAGGCTGTCTCCGGATGATGATGAGATAGCCAAGGATGACACCACGCCAGCCATACAGAACACAGTGAAGCGTGTCAGAAGCTCCCACAGAGACTTTTTCAGAAAGAGTAATAAACTACCTGGTGCATCTCCCAGAGCCCAAAAAAATCAGAGTGAGGGACTTGCGACATTGAAATGGAGAAAGAGGAAGGGTCAACACAAAGGTGCATTGTTGAGGTCATTGCTGTGTAGACAGTGGCAGCTTGATTCCACCAGGTCTTCTGTGAAGCTCTGTTGATAGTTCAGCAATTGTCTGCTGAAAGACAAGTGGCTGGACTGTTTTCTTGACTCTTCCTCACTAGTTGAATTGCTGCCAGGGCATTACCTCCTGAAGTACACCATTGTAGCTGGCCATGTGGGCTCCTTGGCTGTCAGAGAATGCCCTGAGGTAGAAAAATGGAAGAGTACGAGATAAATCTGAGCTCAGATAGAACTATCCACTGCCTCTATGGCTGAAATCAGAAACGGGTTCAATTCAGTTCAGTCGCTCAGTCACGTCCGACTCTTTGTGACCCCATGGACTGCAGCACGCCAGGCTTCCCTGTCCTTCACCAACTCCCAGAGCTTGCTCAAACTCATGCCCATCGAGTCGGTAATACCAGTCAACCATCTCATCCTCTGTCGTCCCCTTCTCCTCCCACCTTCAATCTTTCCCAGTATCAGGGTCTTTTCCAATGAGTCATTTCTTCACATCAGGTGGCCAAAATATTGGAGCTTCAGCTTCAGCATCAGTCCTTCCAATGAATTCAGGACTGATTTCCTTTAGGATTGACTAGTTTGATCTCCTTGCAGTCCAAGGGACTCTTAAGAGCCTTCTCCAAAACCACAGTTCAAAAGCATCAATTCTTCGGCGCTCAACTTTCTTTATGGTCCAACTCTCACACTCATCCATGACTACTGGAAAAACCATAGCTTTGACTCTACGGCTCTTTGTTGGCAAAGTAATGTCTCTGCTTTTAGGATTCAATCTGTGATGATATTATTTCTATGCAAAAACTTACCTAAGGTTAAAATCAAACCAAAAACTCCCAGGTATTAACTCCAGGAAAGCAAACTGTTATATCGGAAAGAAAATGTAAACCACTGTGACCAGTGGCTGAATGCCATAAGAATGTTAATGGTAAATAATAATCTAATCAAGTTTATATTAGATTGAGAGAGGATAATGGTGGTGTGGAGGTAAAATGGAACAGTGGGAAATCAACAGAAAATTAAGCAGCTTATTTAGTGACATGGAAATAAAATACTCTGCTAAAAAAGAAGGAAAAAGGTTTTTGAAGAGACATGAGGTAGGGGCATGCTTCTTTTTGGTGACAAACTTATAGGACTATTCAGTTATTTATGTGTGTGCCTACAGGTTTTTTTAATGTAAAAGAAATCTAAGTGAAAGCATGTTTCTGTTACATGACAAAAACAATATGAGCAAGCATACAAATTCAGCTTCCTATACTGTACCTTACACAGAGTGTGTGTGTATTAGTCACTCAGTCGTGTCCATTCAAGCCTCTGCAACCCCATAAACTTTAGCTCACCAGGCTCCTCTGTCCATGGGGATTCTCCAGGCAAGAATACTGGAGTAGGTTGCCATTCCCTTCTCCAGGGGAATCTTCCCAATCCCAGGGATTGAAGCCGGGTCTCCCATATGGCAGGCATCTGAACCACCAGGGAAGCCCTTACACATAGTAGGTATTCCATAAATATGGACTATGGCTAATGTATGCATGGTGTAGTAGAAGGCCAGTAATTGGGATAGAGGGTGGGAAACTGGTTAAGTAAATCTAGAAGGTCTTGTGACAGAAATCATTTTTATCTTTTTTTTTCTTTTTTCTTTTGGCTAAACCTCCTGTCCAGCCTTCTCACCCACTACTCCATTACGCACCTTGGAACACTGGCACATAGAGGTCATGATCATTCCACCTTCATTGCTTGACTCGTAATGGCTCTCCCATCTGAAATTATGATTTTTCACCAAAAATTTAAATTCTTTATTTCACTCAGGGCACTTGGTTTACTCCACACAAGCCCTAACTTTTACATGGCACTTCTGTTTATTTTCTGATTTCCAGAATTTCTACAGCATATGTAGGTTATACATCTCAACATAACACTCAGTTGTCATATACTGGCCAAACCCTTGTAGCACTAACTACTTACCTTAAGCAAATTATTCAACCTTTCCAAGCTTTCATCTCCTTATCTGTTGATTGGAAATCACAGTCACTTCATATGTTTGTTAGGAGGGTTAAGTGAGATCCTTGGCATTAAAGTTTCCTGCTTATGGGAAGGAAAAAAGAAAAAGCTGACTCCTCTGTTTTTCACCAGAAAGTTAGACATAAAGAGGCATTTTCATTCTTTAGTTATTCCTCTCAGTATGTCACACATTGGTAGACTTGTCATGGAGATCTTTAAATTCTGCTCTTTCAAGTTCCTTACATGTTTTTTCATTAGAAAAATAATCAATACCTTGTGTCAGAGATTCAGGACACTCTTTCATACCAAACATAGTAGCAAGCATCATTTTAGGTTTTACTGAGAATCTCAGACTGTTCTTAATGGATCTTACTTAGGAGAAGACTAAGAAACATTTGTTAAAAATCTACTGTATTGACATCAGGAATGAATCAAATATTCGCACTCTCACCACTTGTTATCCATTGTACTGGAGGTCCTACCTAGTCAGTTCAATAAAAGAAAACTAAGAAGAAAATAAAAGATTTGGAAAGGAATAAAAATGCCATTATTTGCAAGTAAACTGTTGGAACTGTCAATATAAAAACAATTATATATGCATATACCTGTAATAAACAAAATGAAATTTTAAAATGATACCATTTACAATATAGAAAGCCATCAAATGTCTAAGCAAATGAGATGGAAGACCTGTATACTTAACAGCTGTCACTGCGGACACCAGGGGCATACATGGAGGAAAGGTCACATGAGGACACAGCAAGAAGGCAGCCATCTGCAAGCCAAGGAGAGCGGCCTCAAGAGAAACCAGCCCTGCTAACACCTTGTTTTCAGATCTTTAGCCTCCAGAAATGTGAGACAATGAATTTCTGTCCTTTAAAAAAATAAAACTCTATCGTTGAAAAGATAAATAAATCGGACCTAAATAAATGGCAGATTATGCCATGTTGCTGAATTAGATTTGATATTATAAAAATGTTAGTTGATTGAAAGATTCTGTGTCATACAAGCAGATACTCTATGAAAATTAACAAGTTGATTATAAATTATATAAAAGGCAAAGGGCCAGGAATACCCAAGGCAATCTTGAAAGAGAAGTTTGGGAATCTTTACCAGATTTCAAGAGTTATGATAAAGTTGCTGTAGCAATTAAGAAGAGTGACATTAGCATAAAAATAAAAACCGAAATACAACTGAGAGTCTAGAAACAGACCCACACTTAGTTACCTTATGTATAATAGATACACTGCAGTGGAGTAAAAGAAAGGATAGCCTTTTCAATAAATTCTATTGAAAATTTATTGAAAACAATAATGGAAAATCAAATTGAATCTTGACTGCAGGTTCACTCAACAAAAGTAAATACCAAGTAGATTTTAAATCATCTAAGATATATAAAACTATAATCCTTTGAAAATAAAACAATATCTTCATGAACTTGGGGTAAACAAAGGTTTTCTAAACAGATCATTAAGACTTTGGCTATAAAAGAAAAAGTTGATAAAATTGACTTAATTAAAATTAAGATGCGCTTTTCACCTTTACAAGATGAAAAGACAAGCCATGAAAGGGAAAAGTTGTTTGCATTACATATGTGCACAAAAGACCTACCCAGAAGATATAAAGAAGTAGGGCAGAAAACCCAATGAAAAAATGGGCAAAGGATTTTGAACAAGTCCTCCACAAAAGGTAACATCCACGTAGTCAATAAATATGTATTCACTTCCTTGATTATCAGGGAAATGCAAATTAAAAATGCAATACTTTACACATTCACTGAAATGGAAAAAAAAGATAAAACCAAATACAATGTAATTGTGAAGAAACTGGGTTGTTGCACTTTGCTAGTGGGAATGATGCACACTTTAGAAAACAGTTTGGCAGTTTCTTAAAAATGTTAAACGAATTCACCATACGACCCAACAATTCCACTCCTAGGTATCTGCCCTAGAGAAAACACGTCCATACAAAAGACTTGTATGTAAATCTCCATAGAAGCAACCCAAATATCCACCAATGGTAAATTAGTCATATGTGTGCAATGGAATACTATTTGGCAATGAAAATGAACAAAGTACTGAAACATGATACAGCATGGATGAACCTTAAAAACATGTTAAGAATGGAAGAAATCAGTCACAAAAAATCAAACGTTTTAACGATCCTATTTATATGAACTGTCCAGAAAAGATGATCCATAGAGACAGAAAGGAGACTATTGTTTGCATGAGCAAACAGGGGTTAAGGGTGGAGAATGACTGTGAATGGGCATGAGGATTCTTTTTGCGATGATAAAAATACTTTTAAATTAGATTGTGATGATAGTTGCATGACTGTAAACTAAAAACTATTTACAGACCTAAAATGACTGAATTTTATGGTATATAAAATGTACCACAATAAAACCACACAGAGAGAAAGAGAATATCCAAAGGATCAATAAACCCTTCAAAAGTTATTAACTTTATTCATTACCAGTGAAATTAAAACAGTAATGCTGCTACAAAATAAAGTCACAGTGCAGTACCATTATGCAGCCCCAGAATGACTAAAATGAAATAGCACAAAATGAAGTGTCATGAGGGTATGGAGCAACTAGAACTCTTACACACTGTTCGTTGGAGTGTAGATTGGTGTTACCAAGTTGAAAAACTAAAGATGAACAGACACACCTTATAATCCAGCATTTCCAATCCTAGGTTTGCACCTAAAAGACAGATTCACCAAAAGACACATAAGACTGTTCACAGCAGCATTATTCATAGTCACCAAAACTTAGGAATAACACAAATGTCCATCAATAGCAGAAAAAATAAGTTGTGGTATATTCACAGCTCAAAATGTCAATACTACAGAACCATCGAACAGACTGAACTCCTACTGACAGCAACATGGATTTCAATACTCCAGAATTTAAGTTCTTTGTAAGAATTCAGACATTAGGAGTATACTGTATAATTTCACTTAAATGAAGTTCAAAAACAGGCAAACTATAGTATTAAAAATCAGGATGACGATTACCTTTGAGGAGGAGTGAGGGAATAATGATTGATATGAGACATGAGGGGATGCTTTTAAGGTGCTGGGAATTTTCCCTTTTTCACTTCTAAGCACTGTGTACACTCAACGATTGATGCATTTGTTTCTGTATGTACTTAAACTTCAATAAAAGCATTTATTAGAATCTGTGTCAAGACCTTTTACATGGGAGAAATATCTAATTTTCACATTAATCCTACGATGTAGTTGTTGTTCAGTTGCTAAGTCACGTCCAACTCTGTGACCCCACGGACTGTAGCACACCAGGCTCATCTGTCCTCCACTATCTCCTGCAGTTTGCTCAAATTCATGTTCCTTGAGTTGGTGATGCTAACTATCTAGATGTAATCATCCCATCCTCTGCCACCCCCTCCTTTTGCATCAAGGTCTTTTTCCAGTGAGTCAGCTCTTCTCATTAGGGGACCAAGGTTTTGGAGCTTCAGCATCCGTCTGTCCAATGAATATTGAGGGTTTATTTCCTTAAGATTGATTGGTTTGATCTCCTTGCAGTCCAAAGGACTTTCGAGTCTTCTCTAGCACCACAGTTCGAAAACATCACTTCAGTGCTCAGCCTTCTTTATGGTCCAACTCTCACATCCATACATGACTACTGGAAACACTATAGCTTTGACTATATGGACCTTTGTTGGCAAAGTGATAGCTGTGCTTTTTAATACACTGCCAAGGTTTGCCATGGATTTCCTTCCATGGAGTGTCTTAATGTCAAGGCTGCGATGTCCATCCGCAGTGATTTTGGAGTCCCAAGAAAATAAAATCTGCCACTGTATCCACTTTTTTCCCACCTATCTGCCATGATGTGATGGGACTGGATGCCATGATCTTAGTTTTTTGAATGTTGAGTTTTAAGCCAGCTTTTTCTCTCTCCGTTTTCACCCTCATCAAGGTTCCTGTTTTATAAATGAGAAAACCAGAAGTCAATCATTGTTACAAATTGGGTTCTCTAGAAGCAAACATCAAGATGCAGTTAGAAGTGCAGGAGATTAATTTTGGGAAATAACATATGTCAAGAGAGAACAGAGGGTGAGCAGGGTAGGCAGGAAGACTTGGTGCAGAATTGACACATGTGAAATGAGAAGGGGAGGAGGGAGGACTGGATAGAGCCTGGAACTGCAGTGCAGCTCTAAGAACATCTTGGTCTGCCAGTGGGGAGCTCCAGAGCAAAGATTATCCACTTAGAGGAATCCCATGGTGAAAAGGAAACCCATACAGAAGAACCCAGTCGTTAGCTGGAAGCAGCCCAGGGAAAGTTTGGCCAATGCTGAGGTGAATTATGGAACTTAACTAATTTCTTGCAGCAGACTCTCTCTCAGTGCCTCACTCACACAGAACATTAGTTGAAGAGTTAGGATGAATCTTGTTTAAATCCAGAGTCGCTTTATGCCTGCTTAAATGGGGACCTATCAAGTGTAGCTCAAATACCCAAGAAAACCATTTGAAAAGTATATGTTTCTAAAGGAAACATAGTATTTGGAAAAATAAAGATGAGAGTAAAGGGCTTCCAGGCAGAGGAAGTTGTATCCAAAATAAACATCATTGAGAGTTAAGCTCCTGTATCGGTGTTCTTTGGCTGTTTGTTGGTTGTTATGGATTGAATAAAAAGCTGAAAAATGGACTCAGAGAAGACCTAGGGGCAGTATCCACTAACAGTTCCTTTGGGCCCTCAGAAAGAATCCACTTTAAAAGCCTTCTGTACTGTTCTTTCATGCAGGAGTCAGGTTCCTAGGGAAGAGAATGTTTGACTTAGGTTTGGTTATCCTTGGTCATAGGGGATGTGATGCCTTGAATAATGGTCCCACGGAGCCAGAAACCCAAAGCAATAGAAGGGATAGATATTGGGCTTTTGACAAGAAGGAGAAATGGATACTGGGCTGATAAAAGAACCAGATGGCCTGTATAGTTATAAATCATCACTTCAGTTCAGGTCAGTTGCTCAGTCGTTTCTGACTCTTCGTGATATCATGGACTGTAGTACGCCAGGCTTCCCTGTCCATCACCAACTCCTGGAGTTTATTCAAACTCATCCATTGAGTCAGTGATGGATCCAACCATCTCATCCTCTGTGGTCCCCTTCTCCTTCCTCTTTCAATCTTTCCCAGCATCAGAGTCTTTTTCCAATGAGTCAGTTCTTTGCATCAGGTGACTAAAGTATTGGAGTTTCAGCTTCAACATCAGTTCTTCCAAGGAATATTCAGGACTGATTTTCTCTAGAATGGACTGGTTGGCTCTCCTTGCAGTCCAAGGGACTCTCAAGAGTCTTCAACATCACAATTCAAAAGCATCAGTTCTTCGGTGCTTAGCTTTATTTATAGTCCAACTCTCACATTCATACCTGACTACTGGAAAAACCATAGCTTTCACTACACGGACCTTTGTTGGCAAAGTAATGTCTCTGCTTCTTAATATGCTGTCTAGGTTGGTCATAACTGTTCTTCCAAGGAGCAAGTGTCTTTTAATTTCATGGCTGCAGTCACCATCTGCAGTGATTTTGGAGCCCCAAAAATAAAGTCTTTCACTGTTTCCCCATCTATTTGCCCTGAAGTGATGGGACCAGACACCATGATCTTAGTTTTCTGAATGTTGAGTTTTAAGCCAACTTTTTCAACTCTCTTCTTTCACTTTCATCAAGAGGCTCTTTAGTTCTTCTTCACTTTCTGCCATAAGAGTGGTGTCATTTGCATATCTGAGGTTATTGATATTTCTCCTGGCAATCTTGACTCCAGTTTGTGGTTCATCCAACCCAGCATTTCACATGATGTACTCTGCATATAAGTTAAATAAGCAGGGTGACAATATACAGCCTTGACATACTCCTGTCCCAATTTGGAGCCAGTCTGTTGTTCCATGTCCAGTTCTAACTGTTGCTTTTTGACCTATATACAGATTTCTCAGGAGGCAGGTCAGGTGGTCTGGTCTCTTTAAGAATCTCTTTCAGAATTTTCCACAGTTTGTTGTGATCCACACAGTCAGAGGCTTTGGCATAGTCAATAAAGCAAAAGTAGATGTGTTTCTGGAACTCTCTTGCTTTTTCGATGACCCAGCGGATGTTTGCAATTTGATCTCTGGTTCCTCTGCCTTTTCTAAATCCAGCTTGAACATATGGAAGTTCATGGTTCATGTACTGTTGAAGTCTGGCTTGGAGAATTTTGAGCATTACTTTACTAGAGTGTGAGATGAGTGCAATTGTATGGTAGTTTGAGCATTCTTTGGCATTGCCTTTCTTTGTGATTGGAATGAAAACACCTTTTCCAGTCCTGTGGCCACTGCTGAGTTTTCCAAATTTGCTTGGCATATTGAGTGCAGCACTTTCACAGCATCATCTTTTACGTTGAAATAGCTCAACTGGAATTCCATCACCTCCACTAGCTTTGTTTGTAGTGATGCTTCCTAAGGCCTACTTGACTTCACATTCTAGGATGTCTGGCTTTCCAGACCAGTGATCCCATCATCATGATTATCTGGGTCATGAAGATCTTTTTTGTATAGTTCTGTGTATTCTTGTCACCTCTTCTTAGTATCTCTGCTTCTGTTAGGTCCATACCATTTCTGTCCTTTATTGTGCTCATCTTTGCATGAAGTGTTCCCTTGGGAAAAAAAATGTTCCCTTGGTATCTCTAATTTTCTTGAAGAGATCTCTAGTCTTTCCCATTCTATTGTTTTCCTCTTTCTTTGCATCAATCACTGAGGAAGGCTTTCTTATCTCTCCTTGCTATTTTTTGGAATTCTGCGTTCAAGTGGGTATATCTTACCTTTTCTCCTTTGCCTTTCACTTCTCTTCTTTTCTCAGCTATTTGTAAGGCCTCATCAGACAACCATGTAGCCTTTTTGCATTTCTTTTTCTTGGGGATGGTCTTGATCCCTGCCTCCTGTACAATGTTATGAACCTTCATCCATAGTTCTTCAGGCACTCTATCAGATCTAATCCCTTGTCACTTCCATGGTATAAATGTAAGGGTTTTGATTTAGGTCATACCTGAATGGTTTTCCCTACTTTCTTCAATTTAAGTCTGAATTTGGCAATAAGGAGTTCAAGATCTGAGCCACAGTCAGCTCCCAGTCTTGTTTTTGCTGACTGTATAGAGCTTCTCCATCTTTAGATGCAAACAATATAATCAAGCTGATTTTGGTATTGACCATCTGGTGATGTCCATGTGTAGAATCTTCTCATGTGTTGTTGAAAAAGGGTGTTTGCTATGACCAGTGCATTCTCTTGACAAAAGTCTGTTAATCTTTGACCTGCTTCATTTTGTACTCCAAGGCCAAATTTGCCTGTTACTCCAGGTATCTCTTCACTTTCTACTTTTGCATTCCAGTCCCCTGTAATAAAAAGGATATCTTTTTTGGGTGTTAGTTCTAGAAGGTCTTGTAGGTCTTTATAGAACTGTTCAACTTCAGCTTCTTCAGCATTACTGGTCAGGGCATAGACTTGGATTGCTGTGATATTGAATGGTTAGCCTTGGAAATGAACAGAGATCATTCTGTTGTTTTTGAGATTGCATCCAGGTACTGCATTTCAGACTCTTTTGTTTATGATTACGGCTACTCCATTTCTTCTAAGGGAATCTTGCTCACAGTAGTAGATATAATGGTCATCTGAGTTAAATTCACACATTCCAGTCCATTTTAGTTCACTGATTCCTAAAATGTCAATGTTTACTTTTGCCATCTCCTGTTTGACCACTTCCAATTTGCCTTGATTCATGGACCTAACATTCCAGGTTCCTATGCAATATTGCTCTGTTTTACAGCATCGCACTTTACTTCCATCACCAGTCACATCTACAACTGGGTGTTGTTTTTGCTTTGGCTCTGTCTCTTCATTCTTTCTCGAGTTATATCTCCACTGATCTCCCATAGCATATTGGGCACCTATGACCTGGAGTGTTCATCTTTCGGTGTCCTATCATTTTGCCTTTTCATGCTGTTCATGGGGTTCTCAAGGCAAGAATACTGAAGTGGTTTGCCATTCCCTTCTCCATTGGACCACATTTTGTGAGAACTGTCCACCATGACCCGTCTGTCTTGGGTGGCCCTACATGGCATGGCTCATAATTTCATTGAGTTAGACAAGGCTGTGGTCCATGTGACCAGTTTGGTTAGTTTTCTGTGACTGGGGTTTTCATCCTGTCTCCCTCTGATGGATAAGGATAAGAGGCTTATGGAAGTTTCCTGATGGGAGAGACTGACTGTTGGGGAAACTGGGTCTTGTTCTGATGGTGAGGCTTAAAATACAAACCCATTCACCAACTGTGAGTAAAATGGTTCACTAAATCATTATGATCTTCAACCACAAGCTCTTTTCTCAGTAGTTTGGTAAGTATAAGATTTAGCACACTCTAAATATGGCATTTAACTTTGAGTGTATAGGTTCCTCCTTGTCATGTTCTCAAATCTAAATCTTCCTGGATTACTAACCTCTGTGTGATCGCCTTGTCATGACTAGAGGACACAGACAGTCCAGGTATCTGTTAGCCCCTGAGCACCTGCCAGGGCATCCCAGCCATTTGACATTTAAATGCTCCATACAAAGCCCCGACTCTGTATCAAGCTGCCCAATACATATTTCTCAGTATATGCTTTCTGAAAACCCACAGTGGGTACCAGTGTCCAATTCCATTCCTTAACGCCCAGTTCCAGAGCCTCCAGGATCCCACAGCCTCTGTGCATCCTTGATCAAAGCTATTACTAAGTAATAGGTAGGTATTTCTATTCTCTTAAGGATAAGAACAACGACATTTATGTTTGCATCCCCAGCACCTAACAGTTCCTGACTCATAGTCTGTGAGCAGTAAATGTTTGTTGAATCAGACAACAATACAATGAACATTGTGTCAGTAATGGGGTTACCTGCTCATGAGTGTAACTCATTCATGGGTATAACTATAAGAAAATTTTTCTTTAGCTCATAGCCTAGCTCCTACAAAATGCAGATACATTAGAAAAATGTGTCAGTTTTCTGAAAATGAGGGAAGTAGTGTGAGTTTTAGAATATAGAGCCTAGGTATCTAGGCTCAGAGTCTAGGCAAAAAATTATTTTAAAATAATGAACCTTGATACCTAGGCTCAAAATCTGTGGTCAGTCACGGTCTAGGCAACATAACAGGAAACCCCAGTAGGTATTTTACTAGAGGAGAATTAAAAGAATTAACATAGGGAAATGTTAAACAGATGTTGGAGGGCTGAAAGGACAAAAATAGGACATTAAGACAACTCAGAACAACTGCACTGCAAGAAGCAGTTGCCAGTGATAGGGTTAGAGGAACGAAAGGGTAAAGTCTGGGATTACTAGAACCTGGGGAGGGGCTCAGAGAAGACCCACTGTATTAGAACTCTGACCCTGGGGAGGGTTTGCTGCCTGGCTGCCACGGCGCATCAAGCGCTCAGAGGAAAGTCCCATGAAGTTGGGACTCAGACACTTAAGAGGAGCTGCTGCTGGTACCTTTGACCATGTGTAGTACTGACTCTGGAAGGGCTAAAAGAAGCAGGAGTTAAGGAGAACTTGCACAGTTAAGGAAGAGCAAGAAAGAGGAACAGGGCTTTTTTCCCCTCCCACTATCCATTCTCCTAGTGTCTCCAGGAGGTCCACCCTAACTGGAGTGGATTCTGGAAAATACAGTTTGCAGACTTCTAGCCCCAGGATAAAAGGGTTAATTTGGAGGTGAAAATATTAAATAGGCAAATAATATAACTGAGGGCATTGTTTGACCTAGATTATTATGTAGGGGCCATTTTAAATATGATCCCCTAAAGAAGGAATAACATGTCATCTGAAACAATGCAAATGGCAAGAATGTCATTTATTATATGTGTCACAGTCCCATAAAAATGTATTTTCTCATATCAGTTAAGCTGGGATTTTATTTCATATTTTAAATTTTTTGTTTTCGGCTTAGCTGAGTCCATTGCTGCGAGGGCTTTTCTTTATTTGTGGGGAGTGAGGGCTACTCTCTGGTTGTGGTGCTAGGGCTTCTCACTGCAGTAGCCTCTCTTGTTGTGGAGCACGAGCTCTGGGTGCTCAGGCTTTAGTAGCTGCAGCATGCCGGCTCAGTAGTTATGGCTCATGGGCTGTAGAGCGCAGGCTCAGTAGTTGTGGCCACTGTCTTAGTTACCCCGTGGCATATGGAATCTTCCCAGACCAGGAATCTAACCTGTGTCCCCTGCATTGGCAGGAAGATTCTTAACCCACTGGACCACCAGGGAAACTCAAAGTGGGAATTCTTAAAGCACTAAATGCAAGTGTAATGCTTTACACCTATTTTACTGTGGCCCTTTAAACAGAGCTTTTTAGGAAGACTTAAACAAGGAAGATCTGTGTGATATTTATTGACAACTAATGTCTAAATTTCTTTTCATTTCCACACAATTCTCTGTACTTTTATACCACTAAGTTTTAGCAGAGCAAGTTAAAACAGAAAGTTTCAGTATCTGGTAAAGCAAGAATGAATTAACAGTCTTGCCACATATCTTACAGTTAATAAAATAGCTTCTAATCCATTCTGATTTGCCAAAAAACAGTTACTCAAATAGCCTGCCTTTTTACCGTGGTTCCACAAAATCAAATGATAAGCTTAAACTGCTCTCAGACTTAGAAAATGCACATGGATTCTAATTTCTAACATATAGCATATCCTTTGAGAAAGTCTTCCAACATTCAGCTTAATTGAGTATATTTGTATCAGTCCCCTATTACGGGTGTGGCAATGAGATACAAACATAAGTAAAACGGTCAGTGAGCACAGTCTAATTTGAGATGGACATTGGCAAAACAGCTCTAATCCTGGGCAGACTAGCAGTGTAGTGGAGGTTGTTTCCAGCTGAAAGATCTGTAAGAATTTTTGTACAGTGTGACATTTAGACCTGCTTCTTAAAGTTGGTTCTACTTTTTCTAAGACAAGTTGAAGAATGCTTTGTCAATGTCATCTCAATAATCTTTAATATTTATGGAGCACACTATGGCTCCCATTATTAAAGAAAATGAAAGTGTTAGTCGCTCAGTCATGTCCAACTCTTTGCGAAGCTAAATCTTGTTTTCCCAACTTGAAACAGTGTGTGTGTGTGTTAGATTAACACACATATGGGCTCTCCTTTATCAAACTGTCTCTGCTTAATCTTAAGACAGTAGTGATGGGAACAAGACCGTAAAAAACTTGCAGAATTGTTGGGGTCCTTTAATGGACCAGAACCTGGGGGTCCAGAGTCAACGATAAGAAAGTGAAAGAAGGAAAGAGGCTAATATTCCCTGGGTTATGCAGCAGGCCTCCGCGCTCCAGGGAATCAGCCAGAAAGAGAGATACAGAGAAAGAAAGAAGGACACGGGTACCCAGGTCTCTGATGGAGCAAGGTGCTTTATTGAATTCTGTGTGAATATATATGCCGTATTACAAGGTAGCTTCTTCAGATAAAGTTAAAAGACCTGACTTTACAAGTTACCAAGGAAACAAGGAGCAACAGAGGCCATAAGGCCAAAAGGCGATCCACATCAAAAGAGGATCGTAAATAATCCCTTTTATCAAATGGAAAAGCTAATGAAGGAAAACCTATGCAAGCATCCCATTTCTATGATCTCAGTCCTGGGATCTTGCCACTCCTCTCGCTCCTATCAGGAGCTGATAAGGAACAGAGGGTTCAAGAGAGATAGAAAACAGCACACAGGAATCCTACTGTTACATATTCCCTGACACAGAATCTTTTTTAATTGTTGGTATTTCATAACAGTTATGATACATAACTCTCCAAAATGCAAATAACTTGTAATACCACACTTGGTGCTTGCTTCTGTGGAATTGCCACACTGTATTCTAATTCTATTTCCGTCTTCCCCTCTGGAATTAGTGCCTGAGAACAAGGATTGTATGTCAGTGCAAATTTGTACCTACAGTATGGTACAGGAAACAGTTACTCAGTAACTGTTTCTATTTTTATTACTAATTATTTCCCAAGAGAGAATTTCAAGATACTTAAGTAATTCACAAAATCTTAACTTTTATACCACTTATTCTTTAACGTTCTACTGCGTCTCAGCTTTCAGCAGCCCTTGCAGTCCAGTACTCTCTTTCTATCAGTCTGATGTCCTTTGGTATCATTTTCTTCCACCAAGAATTATTTTACACTCTTTCAAGGAACCAGAGAATTCCTGCTTTCCCCTTTCTGCTCCACACCAAAACTCTGCTCTCAAGAGCCTCCATTTATGGCAGCGTGTTACTACAGAGCTAGATGGTGGTTCAGTACTTCACCCTCCTTTTCACAGAGGAGAGAGGCCGAGAGAGGGTAATCAACTGCCCAGGATTGTACAGTTACTGATTAAGAGGCAGGATTTGAACTCAGACTTTTTAATGTCCAAATGAGCACTCTTTTTAACATATGATGTGGCTTTGTATTAATATTAATATGCATTAATAGCCTAAAATAGCACTCCATTTCCAGATATTTGCCTTCTCTCAAGGTCAGAAATCAAGCTAAAATAATGACATGGAACTTTATTTTCAATATGATGCTGAGGGTGTCAAAGAGCTCTTCTGAGGTTCCTAAAATTGTAACATACAGCTGCCTCCATGTCAGCCTTACATCACACAGGAAATAACACATTTAGTTAAGAGAAATAAGGATAACATCATCGGCATCTGCAATGTGCCAGACACTGTGTTACACATTTTCTGTATGGAATTTCATCTCATCTTTAAGATAAGTCAATGAGGTAGCTATTATTATCTCTTATTTATATTCATAAATGTATATGTTTAGTTTATAATATTTTATATAATTTATAAATAAGGTAGAAAAGTGAAGTATTTATTTCTCATGCTTGGTGGCTGTCTTTGGAAACATTTCCTACATCAGAGTAATTTCCCACTCTATGAATCCAGACTCTCTGAGGCAGAGTCCAAGCTCCCTTGCCCAGCACCTTTGCAGGGTGAGTGCAGGCTCTCCCAACCAGGCTTACTCACACAGGTCTCAGTTGAAAACAGCAGCATGAAGAAGCAAGTGCTGTGCTGAATCCATTTTTCTGGCTTGGATGGTGAAGAGGAGTCTGGTCTTCAGTGGCAGAAATGACAGAGTCTTGTATGTAACGTCCTTCATCTACAGCCCCGTTGGTAGCAGCACCGAGGTCTGGCTGAGGCAATCCTGCTTAGTGGTTTTGGTATTGTTACTGGCTGGGTAGGCTCCAGATCTGACTGATTCTTCTAGAGACTCCACAGACTATTTAATATTCCTTAGTAAATTCTTAAATTAGCTGAAGTGGCTTCTGTGGTTGGCAAATAAGATCCCAGTCAACAAATCAAAACCACAGTGAGATACACCTCAGTTCCATTAGGATGAGGACTATGAAAGAAAGAGAGTGAGAGAGAGAGTGAGAGAGAAAAGGAAGAGAGTGAGAGAAAAGAGAGAGAGAGAAAGGGAGAAGAGGGAAAGGGAAAGAGAGGGAGGGAGGGAAGGGAGGGAAGGGAGGGGAAGGAAAAGAAGTCTTGGCAGGATGTGGAAAAATGGGAACCCAGTGCATTGTTGGTGGGACTGTAAAATGGTAGAGTTGCTGTGAAAAACAGTATGGTGGTTCCTCAGGAAATTAAAAATATAATTACCATATGACCCAGCAAACCCACCTCTGGGTATATACCAAAAAGATTGAAAGCAGGGTTCTAAAGAGATATCTGTACACCTGTATTCGTAGTAGAATTATTCACAGTAACTAAAATGTGAAAAGTACCTAGGGTAGTCAAAATCATAGAGACAGAAAGTAGCATGGTGGTTGCCAGGGGCTGGCAAGGGGATAATAGGAAATTGTTCTTTAATGGGCACAGAGTGTCCATTTTGCAAGATGAAAAGGGTTCTGAGATGGATGGTAGTGATGGTTGTACAACAATGTGAAAGCACTTAGTTCCACGGAACTGTCCACTTATAACTGGTTAAGATGGTGTGTTATGTACATTTTACTACAATTTAAAAAAAAAGGTTGACAGTACCAAGTGCTCACATGGATCTGGAGCAACTGGAACGCTCACATATTCTTGAGAGGAATGCCAAATGGTAGTCATTTTGATAGTATGGTAGTATCTCAAAATGTTAAACATACATTTACCATACAATCCAGCTGTTCCAATTCTAGGTAGTATTTACCCAAGAGAAATGAACACATATGTCCTCAGAAAAAGTTATTCACAACTGGGGGTCAGGGATGGAGGAAAGGGCAACATGAGGGATACTTGTGGTAACAGAACTGTAGCTTGACTTGATCAATGTGAATATCCAGCTTACTGTATTATAGTTTTGCAAGAGGTTATTATTGGAGGAAACTGGGTGGAAATTTTTATGAGATCTGTTATTTCGTACAACTGCATGTGAAACTACAATTATCTGAAATTAGAAAGGTTAATTAAAAAGAAACTTTAAAAAAAATCCCAGACCAATACACGAAGTAATTTTCCTGGTTTCACACAACCACAAAAGCATAGAACCTAGAAATGAGCCAGGTCTGGTTCGTTCTGGTTCATCACATACTCCTTTCTTAGAGATCATCCCAAGGGCAGCATAATGTAGTGCTCTGCCACTGGGAAGTATTTGGCTTCCTAAGTGGAAACCCCTGGGAATGTTGCTTAGTTCTCTGAGTGAAGAAAAAAACATGTTTTTCCTTGATTGGCAAGTGGTAGTGAGTCTAAATTTACATATGTTTTCAATATTGAATACGGTTTAATGTAAATGAATTCCCACCTGAAAACAGTATATAGAGATTATTAGTATCATAACAGTAATAATTAAAGCCAGCATGGTTATAGCTTTCATTTAATATTTACAGCTTTAAGAAGTATCTGACTTCTATGTGGCAGATGACACAAATGAAGCCTAAGGAAGTTGAGTAACTTGCCTCACAGATGGTTCATAGTAGAGCTGGATTTGATCCCAGGCAGTCTGACTCCAGAGTTCATGCTCTTACTGGGAGCATCAAGTCAGATGATACTGTAGAAAAATTAGTATACTGCTGCTTGAGGGGAAAGATTTCTTATCATTTAGAGGGCATATTGGTTAATTCATCTTTTTTACAAGGATTTACACATGGATTCATTTTAGATGCCTCACCATAATATCTCACTACTAATATTTGACAATGAGCCATTCTCATGAAAGCTATTTACAAGAAAAGGACTTCCCCATGTGGGTCGTAACTATGATCTTCATTTAATCCTTGGCATGCATACAGCTTAAAGGTGACTTTATGAAACTATTCAGATCTTTTGGATCAATAAACGCCTAAAACTTCAAAGGTTGACATGGAAAATGTATCCAGGGTGCCAGAGGTTTGTGTTTGTACAAAGAATTATTTAGACATCAATGAATAAGCATCATAAAGTTTCTATAGAGAAGGGATAGTTGAGAAAACTTAGAGTATTAACCCCATTCAAGAAACATATTCATTTCTAAAAGAAGCTGTGTGAAAAGAGTCTCACTTTAAGAATATTTTTTAAATGCAAATAGTTTCTACTTCCTGCCCCCTTCCTCCACCTTGTCTCAGTCATGAATATTTGTTTTGATACTGGGTTTTCTTAAGGCAGATTTACATTTCTTTAACCATGTCATTGGAGCTATCTAGTTAGAAGCCACAGTATGATAGAAAGGATACAACTCAGAATTGAGACCCAGGTTCTAGGCCTGTTTGTTATCTAGAACAGATTTGGTTTTTGACTGTGGAAAAAGTCATCTAGAGTTTCTGTATCTGTTTCCTCAAATGCTGGATGTGCCCTCTCTCCACAGAACCTGGTGAAGTGTTCTGAGAAGCAAAAAAGTACAATGCAAATTCCAGTCCTCCAAGTTCTCATATCTCCTTTCCTCCAGGGAAGACCGCTTGCCAGGAGAGGCAGGCGAGTGGCTGTGAGCGTTGAGACAGTGTTTGATCTCCAGGAAGTCCGCTCTCAGCCTCCAGAACCCAGTGTGGTGTCTGACCCAGGTCAGCCCCCAGTACAAGTCTGCTTCCCAAACAGCTATTTCTGTGTTCCAGCTTTAAGCTGAGGTTCAGAAAGCAATTAATATTCTTTCTTATTTATTGTCTCATAAATTTTTTGGAAATTTACCTTTTTCCTAGAATATAATGATTCAAAAATCATGTAAACCCAGAAATGTCCACAGATTGCCTATAGTTAAGTGTGATTAACAGTCATCTGTCCAAAGTGGCAAAGAGATGTATACCTTGCAACCTGGAGACTCAGCCCCTGAAGAAGACTCACTTATACATTATCTTACCCACTGGTGGCCCAGAGCCAACCACATAAACCCTCCAGGGTTTCATGTTAATATTGCTGAGCTCTCACGGAATTTGAGTTCGTTGGCAAAATACTGGTGGTTATTTTAAAATCTGAAAATGCAAAAGAGTATTGACATTACTAAAAGTATTGACACTGTAGACTCAGAAACAAAGAAAGTTTTCAGAAGAAGAGGTGCTTTAAAAGAATGGTTTATCATATATTAAATGCAGTGAGTATTTAAAGGGAAAATACACACAAAATAACTAAGGTTATGTTGATTAGGGATGACAACATTTTATTCTATTTTTGGTTGTGCCTATATAGAAAGTCAAGAATGACAGGATTTTATTTTATTTAAATTGATTTTCCAGCATTTACACTGATTCTCCTTTGCTATCTCCAGATAAAAGGGAAAGTTAGTTACCTACCTGGTTTTGTAATGTTTAAGCAGTGATTGGTAAGGAAGAACTGGCTGACACCTGGCTTCTCTTTAGGTTGTTCACAAGATGTTCTTGTGTTCACAAGCTGTAACTCCATTTTCCAGTGCCAGAGAGTGAGCTCTGAAAACAGGTAAGAGTTGGGTTTGAAACCTGCCATCAGCCCTGGATAGCTGGGTGGCTTTGTCTATGTGGACCAATCTCTCAGAGCCTTAGCATCTTCTTTAGTAAAATGGCATATTCATGGTTAATAATTCTGACCAATTAACAAATTCAATCACAGAAGACTACTATAAAGATTAGAGATAATGTGAGTATTGAGCCTGAAACAGCAGTACCCCTAAAGGATAGTTTTTAACTTTCCTGTATGCGCCCTGGAAACCATTTCTAAATCCATGTAAAGCAGAGAAAGTAAGTTCAAAGTTCCTCAAGTACCATGTCATTTGAAGATCACAGTGACTAAGCTCCCTTTCCCTTACAGCAAACATAAGTGAGGAGGAAAAAGCTTGAAGCATTGCCCTGGTTTTGGCACTCAGATGAGGCCTCAGCATGCTGCTCAACTTCAGCAAGGTCTGCTCTTCAGAACTGAGAGCTGCACACAGAGGAAGTTGCTGAGCCACTGTGATAAGGAAGCATAATGACAACTTACCTTCTTGGCAATTTTGAAAAAAGAAAGGTTTTTAACCTTGCATAAGTACTTGTGTCAACTCACAATGTCCTATATATTAACTCAAGAATCCTGACAACCACTCCTATTGTATGAGGTGTATTTGCAAAAGGGTTAGGAGCAAAGGTTCTGGAGTCAGACTGCCTTCATTCTAATCCTCACATCACAACTCACTAGTTTTGTGTCCTGAAACATGAGACTTATCCATTCTGAAACTCATTTTCCTCACCTGAAACCCAGGATAATATTGGGTAATAAATTCACATTCTCATCTCCTAGGGCTGTTGGAAGGCTCATTCACAATCTTAGCATAATGTCTGCCACGAAGTAAGTACTAGTTAAATAATTATTACTGTTGTTGTTTGGCCAATAGTAATTATCTTGCACAAAATCAAACACCAGTAAGAAGGTAGAAATCCTGGTCTTCTGACTCCAAATCCCAGGTTTTTTATTTTACCATGCATTACTCTACTGAATGTTTATTGCTTCATTAAATGATTAAAATTCCACAGTACTGTTTGTGTTATCCATTGCACTGAAGTATTCTCTCTAATTATGCAGTGCAAATCAAAGATCGCTATAAATAGAAAATAATAATGTTGTTTCACTGTTCTTTGCACTTGCTTGAGAAAAAGAACTCACATATCACACTATGTCTTACCCTCCCAGAAACCCTGCTTCCTGGGAGTTATAATTCTTTGATGTGTGTGCTCAGTCGTGTCCAGCTCTTTGTGACCCTATGGACTGTAGCCTGCCAGGCTCCCCAGGCCCCTCTTCTGGGACTTTTCAGGCAAGAAACTGGAGTGGGTTGCCATTTCCTACTCCAGGGGATCTTCCCAACCCAGGGATCGAACCCACATCTCTTGCATAGACAGGTGGATTCTTTACTACTGCGCCATCTGAGAAGCTATAATTCTTCAATATCAAAACCAATTTCAGTCTTGCCAGCTGAAAGGACTGACTACAATTTGACAGTGTAGAGGTCATAATGGTGGCATCAACTGCTTGTCTCCCTTTCACAGTTGTTCTCTCGTATTTTGCTCCAACTTCCTCCAAATACAACAGCTGGTATAGCTGCAGATCCCACCAGCTTTCTGGTTCACTGCTTAGTTAGTCTTAAATAACTGTATGCTCGCTCCCTACTTCACTTCTGGGCTTGGCAACACTCCAGGCTCCTTGGGTACTGAACCTTGTGAAGTCCATAAATTAATTTTCCAGACTAGCCTGGAATGAACTTCAGACAAGGTAGCTCTGGAGAAATTCACATTAACTTTTTCCACCTCATTTAAAAATAATTTTTCAAATTGTCAAATAGAAACATTCACCAACATAGACCATATTCTGGGCCTTAAAACAAACCTCAACACATTTCAAAGAATTTAAATCACACAGAAGGATTTCTATGAAAGCAACCAAATTAAACTAGAAATCAACAACAGAAAGACATCTGGAAAATCTCTTGAAAAAAAAAAAAAAAACGGTTGGAAATTAAACAAAACAGTTCAAAATAACCCATGGATCAAATAAGAAGTCATGAGGGGAATTATAAAATATCTTGAGCTGAATGAAAATGAAACTACAACATATTAACATGCCAGGGATGCATATAAAGTCTTGCTTAGAGGAAAAATTATGGCATTAAAGGCTTATATTAGAAAAGAAAGATCTAAAATTAGTGATTTAAGCTTTCATCTTAGAAAACTAGGAAAAGCAGCTAAAAGCAAAGCAAGGAGAAGGAAGAAAATAATAAAAGAGATGAAATCAATGAAATTGAAAGAGAATAAAAGTCAATTAAATCAAAAGCTGTTTCTTTTTAAAAATCAATAAAATTGATAAGCCTTTGTCAAACTGATCAGGAATAAGAAGGGAAAAAAAAACTCCTCAAATTACTAATATAAAAAATGACAAGAACTTCCCTGGTGGCCCAGTGGTTAGGATGCTGAGTTACCATTGCATGAGGCAGATGTTCAATTATTGGTCAGGGAATTAAGATCCCTCATACTTCAAGCCATGGTCAAAAAATAGAAAAACGATTTTTGTAATTACAGAGAGAACACTACTATATAAAGGATAATAATGTAATGCTATTATATAAGAACAGCTTTATGCCCATAAATTCCAATATCTAGATGAAGCAGACAAATTCCTTGAAAGACATAAACTCTCAAAGCTCACTCAAGAAGAAACAGATATACTGAATGATGCATGCTAAGTTGCTCAGTCATGTTCGACTCTTTGCGGCCTTTTGAACTATTGCCCACCAAGTTCCTCTGTCCATGGGATTCTCCAGGCAAGATTACTGAAATGAGTTGCCATGCCCTCCTCCAGGGGATCTTGCTGACCCAAGGATCAAACTCTCATCTGAGTAGTACTATATTTTAATAAGGAAGTAAAATTTGTAATGAAAAACATTTCAACAATGAAAATTCCAGGTGACTCTACTAGCAAATTCTCCCAAATGTTTAAGAACTAAATAATACCAATTTAATATAAACTTCTCCATAAGACAAAGAAACACTTGCCAACTTATTTTATAAGATCAGCATTACCTTGATACCCAAACAGACAAAAAGATGAAAATAAAACGATAGATATCTCTCAGAAACAAGGAAAAAATTCTTAATAAAATATTATTAGTAAACTCCAGGAATGCATCAAAGTGATAGAACACTATAACCAAGCTTGTTTTATCCCAGGAACATAAGATTGATTCAACATTTTAAAATCAAAGTAATTCACTATATCAAGAGACTAAGCGAGAAAAATCATATTATTATTTCAATAGATGCAGAAAAGTATTTGACAGAATTCACCAAACCTTATTAAAACAAAACAAACAAAAAACACCTTTCGGCCAATTGCAGTTAAAAAAATTTTCCCAATCTGATAAATAGCTTCTCTGTTAGTTCTTTACTGCTGTGTAACAACTCCCAAATATATATACCAAACAATTATTGTCTCACAGTTTCTAGAGGTTAGGAAGCTGGGTATGACTTAGCTGGTGCATCTAAACCAAAGCCTCTCACAAAAGTGAACTTACGTTGTCTGCTGGGGCTACAATGTCATCTGTAGGCTTACTGGAGTGGGGATGGCAGTAGGGAGATCCACCTCCAAGCTCATTCACAAGATGGTTGGCAGGATTCAGTTCCTCACAGAATGCTGGATTGAGTGCCTACTGTCTTCTTGGCTGTTGGTCTCCTCAATTCCTTGCCATAGGGCAGTTCATAGCATGGTATCTGCATTCCCTCAGAGGAAGTGAGTGAGAGAGTACAAGAGAAAACTCAAGGCAGAAGTCATAGTCTGTTTGTAACCTGATCTCAGAAATGATATGCCATTACTCTAAACATATTTTATTCCTTAGAAGCGAGTCACCAGGTCAAGCCTACACTGAATGAAAGGGCATGAATACCATGAGGCAGAGATCATTGAGGGCCATCTTAGAGACTGCCTACAAGGAAATCTAGTTAGTGCAAGATACTTAGTGGTGCAAGACTGAATGTTTTCATCCTAAGATCAGTAGTAGGCACATATGCTCTCATCACTCCTATTTGATATCACATTGGAGGATGTACTAAGTGCAATAAGGTAAGGAAAAGAAATAAGAAGCATACCACTTAGGAAGAACAAAAACTGTCCCTATTCGGAGATGACATGATTGTCTACAAAGAAAACCTCAAGGAATTTACAAAAGCCTTCTGGAACTTTTAAGTGAGAAAACAGATGACAAATTAGCATATGAAAAACTGCTCAATGTTAGTCATTAGGGAAATGCAAATTAAAACCACAAGAGACCATTACCCATCTTTTAGAATGACTGAATCAAAAGAAGTGAATACCAAGTGTTGGCAAAGATACACAGTAATTGGGACATTGCTGGCAGGAATATAAAATGGTACAGTCACTTTGGAAAACATTTTGGCAGTCACTTACAGTAATATATACTTAACATATGACCCGGCAGTACTCCTCCTATGCATTATTTTCTCAAGAGAAGTAAAAACATATGTTCACACAAAAGACCATACACTAATATTTACAGTGGTTTGGTTTATAACCACCAAAACTGGAAACAACTCAAATGTTCAGTTGGGAATGGATAAACAATATCCATACAATGGACTACTACTCAGTAATAAAAAGGAAGGAACTAGTGATAAATGCAAGAACATGGATGAATCTCAAATATATTAAGTGAAAGAAGCTTAACCTCAAAAGGCTATATAATGTATAATTCCATTTATATGACATGCTGGAAGAGGCATAACTATAGAGACAGAAAACACAATTTACAAACAATTTTGGGGGGGTTCACAGACCACCTCTAGCCCATCCCTGGACCCCATCCATATGCCTCTCCATTTTCAAGGCAACCTCCAATCTCTCTCCTAACTGCAGCTCCTTCCTGAACCCTATCCAGATTTACATTTAGTGGCATTCTGCTTGGCACAGAAATGGTCCCCATTTCATAGACAGCATAAAAATATTCTCTTTTCAGCTAGTGCTTCCAGGGCAACATCCATCTTGATCCTGGGCATATGGAATGGAAAAGATGATAAAGTACTGAGGCAATCTGCCCAGTGGCAAGTTACCATATTTTGAGATTTCCACCAGGTCCATTCATTTTCCATCACTGTGCTCAGACCAGAGCGAGTAGGAGCCAGTTGGGAAGGATGTAAATAAGGAACGTAAGACAAGGCAGGCTCTGTGAGCCTTCATCTCCCAAGTTATAAGCCCAGCTCTAGTGGAACCATCCTCCCCACCCCCGCCGCCCTGCAAGCTTGTGGGCTGTAGACTATTTCAGTCATCACACTGTCACCATTCTTCCACTTTTCCTTGATCGCTTTCACTCATTCTTTCGTCACCAGCTGCTACAGCACTGACCAGGACAGACACAGAGGCTGCCCTCAAGGCGTTTACAGTCCCGCAATAGGAGGTCACAGTTATCACCCCGTGTGGTACAGGCTGCGAGGGAAGTGGGAGTGGGGAGTGGGGCGTGGAGGGGGGCGGCTCCCAGCGCGGGCGTCTTTGCAGCAGACTGCCAGAGCTGCGTTTTCCACGACCTGCTGGAGTTTGCAATCTCGCAGGCCTCCTCTCCCGGGGCAGAAGGCCACGCACAGCTCCTCTCGGGTCCCGAGAGCCGCCCATCCTGGCCTCTCGCCGCACCTAGGACGGCGGCCGGGTCCGGGAGGGACGCCTGGGGCGCGGCGGCCCCGCCCTGGCCAGCCCGGGGCGGAGGCCGGTTCCCATAGGGATCGCGGGCCGACCGGCTGCGACAGAGCGGGGCCAGAGTCGGCGAGGCTGGAGCGAGGCCGGCGAGGCCGTCGCGGCGCCGTGAGTCCCGGGCCGGGAGGGAGGCCGCCACGTGGCGCCGCATGAGGCTGCGGGGTGCGGGCCAGATAGCGGGTGGGAAGCGGCGGCGGCGGCGGAGGGTCTCCCCCGCCCCGCGCGGCGGCAGGACGGCGTTGCCCTGCTCCCTGCGGGCTCCGGGCCCTACCTCGCGGGGCTCTCCCCTCCCGCCGCCGCCCCCGCGGGGAGCCGGGAGGTGTCTTCTTGCCGAAAGGAAACGAGAGCCGATATTAGAACCGGGGAAGCCCTTAACCTTCCAGGTCCTCCAGCCAGCTCATGTGTCTTAGATCGGATGAACCTGACATTGAAAAGATAGTCTTACAACTCGGCTCGTTTTAGGATGACAGGTTACATTTTAACTTTCAGGGTATACAACACAGGATTAAACTTGAATTACCAAAGGCAGCTGACTCCAGGCTGTCGTCTTTGACCGAGTGGCCACGGCTGAGGGGCGAGGGTTTAAGGGACTGGGTCGATTCCTAATTGTGTAACATCTGCAATCTTCTGTCTTAGGCCCTTGACAAAGACCCATCGTTGACTGGGGCTGTTCATGCCAATATTTACTAAGCGACATTTTCAAATTATGTGAAGATCAATTTTAAGAAGATTTATTCATCAGTGATGGAGAAGTATGAAAAAATTGGGAAAATTGGTGAAGGATCCTATGGAGTTGTTTTCAAATGCCGAAACAGGGACACAGGTCAGATTGTGGCCATCAAGAGGTTTCTGGAGTCAGAAGATGACCCTGTCATAAAGAAAATCGCCCTTCGAGAAATCCGCATGCTCAAGGTAATTTCTTTAAGGTGAATTTTCAAGAACTAAAAAATAAATAAAGTGAGTCACGTTATATGAAATAAATGCCTTGAGCTGTGGTCACATCTTCCTTCATAGACTGGTCCTCGATGATACAGATGGGGTGTCACCAACTGTATAATGAATTAGAAAGTGGAGTCATAGGTGTGGGGAAAGATGGTGATCACTTTCAGGCTTGCTGTGGGACATTTTATTTTTCTTCCCGGTAGCTTCTTTCACATGTCACCTGTAGATCTGGTTCCTCAAGAGTCATCAACTTTAATAGTACAGGAACTTTCCACAACTCCAGTCTGCTGGTGTGCATGATTTTTAAACTTCTAGGCTAGCGTCTGTTGATATTTTAGTCTGTGAAGAGAATTTATCATTCACCTGTTTTCAAACTCCCAGAAAGCTGACAGGTTCTCATTACACCTCGCATTGATCTACTGCTGAGCTTCATAATGTCTTTGTCTTGTCTCTAGAAGAAGAATTTTTCTGTACATGAAATGATTGCTTTAAAAATGTTCACTCTTGGAGACCATGATACTTGGAGGGGGTGAGTGTTTATTACAAGCTGAAAGTATCTTTTTCCTGAAATGGAAATGAAGAAGGAAAGTATTTTTCCTTCATTTTTTTATTTCTGTGAAGATGAACTCCAAATCCTGCCCTGTGTAGAATGCGACCTGCAGTGAACACAGTGAAGGTTAACTTTCAACAGGTTAACTTTCTCTGTCGGGGCTGGTTTTCAACAGGACCTCTGTGTTCTGACAAGTGTAACTGACTATCCAACAAGGGACGAGCAGCCTCGTGGGGGCTGAGTGGAATATCTGGGGAGTCTCCTCTTATCTCTGCTTCTCCCTTTTCTCCAGGGCTCTCTAAATTCTTCTCCCCTGTGAATTAAGTGGGTGGGGTTTTCTCTGGACCCCAAATAGGAAGTAGCAGGCTTCAGATAAATTAAAACGGGTGGATAACAGGAAAACTTTCTCTATTTAGGTCTAGGACATTTTTACCAGCAGAATGTTTTCAGTTCGAGAAGACACTTCTGAAGGCCCCGTGCAATGCTCCCTAGGGCAGAGTGAGACAACAGTGTTTGCCCATCACCCTGGACTCCCTGTCCTCACGCCTCTCTATACGGGGAAAAAGTCTCACCGTTTCTCTGGGGCCCATGGGCATTTTTCACTTTCTCAGGCTTTCCCTAGAGGAGAAGGTGATCACTGAATTTCAAAGGGGTTCATTTACTCCAAAGAAAAGCCCGTCTGTTTCTAGTGGAGAGATACTCTTTTTCTGATTCTGAAGGTCACCCTCAGGTGCGTCTCTGAAGCCTCTCACTATTCTTAACAATATGGTGTTTACAAGTTTAGTCTCTGAATTAATTCATTTTCTTCTGGATGGGGGCCTCGCCTCGGGTCTTTGTCAACCACTTAGCATGTAATGCACCTCCAATAAATGTTATTGTTGAATTGAAAAAAAGATGTTAAAAAAATAAGCTCCTAGAAACTGTAGGTTGGGACTTCCCTGGTAGTCCAGTGATTCAGGCTCTGTGCTTCCACTGCAGGAGTCGGGGGTTCGATTCCTGGCCTGGGAACTAAGGTCCCATATGCCCTATGGCACAACCGAAAAAGAAAGGGTAGGTGTTGCCAATAAATTAGGAAGTCAGATGTGTTTTCTTGAAAAACTGAATACTGATGTCCTCTGAAGGATAGATGTGTACGCAGGACCCTCATTTCAAGGCACGCAACACTCCATTCCCCAAAATCAAGGGCACAGCTGTAGACTCCTCTGGTCTCTATGAGGTGATGGGACTAGATTATCAGTAGAGCCTGTCCCTTCAAGTCCTAACTTGTCTGAATTCTTGATATTCCTAACACATAATGAGTGCTTAAATATTTGCTGAATAAATGAATTGAGGGTTTGTTAAATCAAGTCATATTTTCCCCATATATTTATTCAGTAAATATCTATGGAGCCTCATTATACCTAAAATAATGTTTCCATCAAAGTGTACATCCTGTCTTACAGATGTTTAATTGGTGGGAGGTGAATTCTCCCTCAACTGTCACTCCCAGTAGACTGGGTTCCTAATGGGCAGGGTCTGTCATTTACCTTGTGTTCCAATGCCTGGCATGAGCTCTCTAAATAAACTGTTTGGAGGCCTGCTTGAACTAGACTTTGAAATGTTTAGGGATGCATGGAATGAAAGATAAGGTGTTCGGGGCAGACAGTCTCTGCTAGGGAGAGAAAAAAAGGTGCATAGTGGAAAGCGGTATATGGCGGGAACACAGGTAATAACCCCAAAGTCTTAGCCATGATTCCTCCTGGGTGCTAACAGGCCTGGGAGAAAAGAGAAGGAAAGGGAGCCAGTGTCCATTAAGAAGAGGTGCAAGGAATTTCCTGGAATACAAGTTTGGCCCTGAGAAGTGATGGTTTGTACATCCAGGCCCTTGGGTTCCAGGTGGCTTTGGGGTTTGGAACCTGCCTTGGGGACATGTTGTTGTCCATGAAAACAGGAAACTGGTGAGGTCTAGGCTCAGGTTTAGGGCCCCATCTGAGCTGCATTCAAGGCATTGCCCCATTGCCCATGGAAGGGGAATGCTAAACTGGGAACCAAGCATCGTTCTGTGAACTCAGGGGCTCACTGAGTGTGCATTCCTAGAGTTTTCCGTGCATACCCCTCACAGAGTTGAGGCTGTTAATGACCTTTGCTAAGGTCGGAAACTAGGATGACTGAGGCTAGAGGTATCTTAGTGATCTTAGCGGATGAGATTGGTCAAGGGCCGAACCCTAGACTGCCCTTATTGTGATAAGGAAAGTAAAAAAAGCAGATTAAGACCATATATAGAAGGCTTCAAATGCCAGGCTGAAGAATTTGGCTTTCACCTGAAAAGAGGGAAACCAGTTAAGATTTTTTTAGTAGAAAGTTATCATTTGCAGACTTTTAAATTTCATGAATCAATAAACTTCAAAAAAAAATTTTTTTTTTCACAGATTGGGTGGTCAACATTTGAAGAAACTAGTTGATCACCATTACTTCATAAACAAAAGGACATTTTAATATTTTTTTAAAACTAGGAAAGATATAACTTCAGGAAAAAGCAGTCTTCCTGAGAGAGTAGTCGACAACTAAGACAACATCTCTCTGTATATACATTTCTCTGGTGTGTGAAAGTATACAAGTGTAACAGTGTATGTGTGTATGAGAGAGAGAGATCACTGCCCCTGTTTTTCCCATTTCACTATCCATTGATGAAAATGTAGACTTCAGTTGTTCTGTGCAGCCTAAATGTCACAAAAGTTAGTACTATGTCTGAGAACAAAACTCCGTGGATCAGATGATGTCTTACTTTTAGGATCTATCTGATACAACAAAATTCTAATATTCCAAAAGAAATGAATGGTCCCTTGGATTTTATATTATAGTAAAATTTGGCATGTATATATCCTCAGAGAATTACTTGTATGTTTTTAAAACCATTTATTTTAATGACTTAAAGCAGCTCCTAATAATTGCTGTTGGACTCTTTTAAAAATTACAGTTGTTTCCATTAAGCAGATAAGATCATGGGAGTAAACTGTCCAGCAGTCAATTGCTTAATTATTAAGGCAACACATCGATAGTATTTCCTGTTCTTGATGTGAAAGCATATATGAAGAAGTAACCATCCATTGGTAAATGGTTTTAAGGATGAAAATTATTATCAAGAAACCTATTTTGCTAATATTTTTAGAAAACATATTTTTCTGAACATTTGAAATACTTTTCAAATAGCGTTACTTCATGCCATTTGGGGAGAAAAAGTATGACATGTTTTTATGAGATAAATTCAGCATTTGTACTCATAAATTGCTTTCTAAATGTAATCCACTCTTCACCAAGAAGTCCTATTGCAGTCAACCTTTTAATATTTTCATTTTGAATCTTATTTCTTCCAGGTTACATAATTAGGCTTTTAGAAAAATTAACAATGGCTCCAGTTAAAATTAGTCAGCCCAGGGACTTCTCTGGTGATCCAGTGATAAAGAATCCACCTTGCAATGCAGGGGATTGAGCGTTTGATGCCTGGTCGGGGAACTAAGATCTCACATGCTGAGGAGCTTGTAAGCCGGGGTGCCACAACTAGAGAATCCATGCGCCTCATGGAAAGATCCCATATGACGCAATGAAGTTCCGGTGTGCTGCAACTAAGACTTGATGCAGCCAAATAAATACATAAACTAAAGTAGTCAACTCATACTCTAAAAACAACAGTGACAGAAATAAAATTATACTGCAGTACCTGAGCACAAAGCAACTATCCCACCCTTTCTCAAACTCACTTTCCACTGTGGAAGAAAAAAGGAAGAAGTCAATATTTTCAGTCAATGTTTATTCGTTTATTTATTTTTTAGTATTTATTTATTTATCTGGCTGCACTGGGTCTTAGCTGCAGCATGTGAGAACTTTTAGTTGCAACATATGAACTCTTAGGTGTGGCATGTAGGATCTAGTTCCCTGACCAGGGATTGAACTCAGGCCCCCTGCATTGGGAACATGGAATCTTAGCCACTGGACAACCACGTAAGTCCCTCAGTCAATGGTTTTGATGAGACACCTGTGTGTAAGACAGTTGACATGTGTTCATTTGGCATGAACACAGGAATTTCTACAGAACTCCTGCCATGTCCCAGGCACTGTTCTAGATGTCTGTCCTCACAAATGAGAGACTAACAGTAAACAAACACGTCACGTGGTAAAAAATGAAGCCGGGTAAGGGGGTAGGGTGAGGGAAGGGCTTGCTTTTTTATACAGAGTGGTTAGGGAAAGCCTTCCTGGTGAATGACATTTGAAGACATTCCAGAGGAGATGTGAAGGGGTGACTCTTGCAGCTCTTCAGGGGGAAAACCTAGGCAGGTGGAGGATAGGACAGAGGCCTCAAGGGGAGATCACGTGGTGTGTTCTGGTGTGTTGTAGAAGGAGCAAAGAGAAGAGTGTGTCTGAAACAGGGTAAGCGAGGACGAGAGTCATGGAAGACGATGTTACAGGGATGAGTGGGTCAGACATGAGGGCCTTGTGGGCCATGGTAGGAACTGTGGATTTTACTTTGAGTGAGATGGGAGCCATCAGAGGGTTTTGAGCAGAGGGGAGCCCAGGCATGTCTTATATCCCGGCAGGGTTCCTCTAGCTGCTGGTTATTCCAGCTTCGTGAGCAGAAAGCTCTGTTAGCAGACTGCTCATGTGACCCAAGTGTGAGATGATGGGGCTTGGGTTAGAGAGGCAGCAGTGGAGGTGGTCAGATTCAAGATACATTCAGAGAGGAGAGCACATAGGAATCTGATTATTTGGATGAGGAATCAAGAATGACTCCAGAGTTCTTCACCTGAGGACCTGAAAGAACAAAGAGATCATTCACTGATAGGGAGACCCAGGTGTGAATTTAGGGGAAAGAAAATCAAGAATTCTGTTTTGGAAATGTAATATTTGAGATGCAGACCCACTATACAGTAGGTAATTAAATGCACAAGTCTGGCATTCAGGGAATAGTCTGGGGACCTTTCCACCACAGAGAGCAGAGAGACAAATACCAAAGATTGAGCCCTGGAGCTCCAACATCTGAAGGTCAATAAGTTGAGAAACCAGTGAAAGAGGTAAGAAGGGGTGCTCTTTGAGGCAGGAGAATTTGAGGTCAATGTCCTTATGAGCTGAGGGAAGGGATTTTCCTGGGGTTCAGTGGTTCAGACTCCATGCTTCCACTGTAGGGGGTCTGGTTTCAATCACTGGTCTAGGAACTGAGATCCCACAAGCTACGTGGTGTGGCCAAAAAAAAAAAAAAAAAGACTGAAGGAAGTGAATGTTTCAAGAATGAGGAGCATTTGTCAAAGGTCACCTTTTGTACAGACATAGAATTTGCCATTGGCTTTGAAAATATGAGGGTCATTTGAGATCTTTTTTTTTTTTTAATTTATTTTTTCCTTTTCTTTTTTTTATTTTTTTTTATTTTTCAGTGGGTTTTGTCATACATTGATATGAATCAGCCATAAGAGTTACACGTATTCCCCATCCCGATCCCCCCTCCCACCTCTCTCTCCACCCGATTCCTCTGGGTCTTCCCAGCCCACCAGGCCCGAGCACTTGACTCATGCATACCACCTGGGCTGGTGTCATTTGAGATCTTAACGAGAGCTGTTTGGGTAGAGAGGTAGGGATGAAAGCTTCATCAGGGAGGGTTCAAGAGAAGAGCAGAAGAGCAAAGTGAAGACAGTGATAGAGACAACTCTTCTGAGAAGTTTTATTATAAAAGGAAACTGAGAAATGGGGCAGTATGTGGTTAGAAGGATGTGGCATCAAGGGAGAGTTTTGAAGTTGTTTTTGTAATATGAAAGAAATAAATATGCTAATGGAGGGAGAGAATTCCTGGAGCCATGACCTTGGCTCCAGTCAAGGTAACTCACCTTGAGTTACCAACCTGGACCGTGACCAAAAACAGTTATTATAGCATAATAAAAGACCAATTCAGGGACCAGTTAGGAGATTAGGCCACCTTTTCTTTTATTTGGAATGTTGCTAGGTTCTTTCCCTACGCTCTCCTTAATCTTTAGGTAACAGGACCCGAAGCTTTTCTTCTACCAGGATGTATAACAGCTGATTTGTGCTATGACCGATGAACCCTTCAGGAAAGAATTCAACTCCTTTTGCATAACTAAGGTTCAAACATATAAGATATTTTGGATAGGAGGTGTGATGGTCATGAGAGAGGTCAGGTTACAAAGCCAGGTTACAGAGAGAGACAACATTCCTGAAAGGAAATCATCTAAAATCAAGAAGGCTGGGACTTCCCTGGTGATCCAGTGGTTAAGAATCCACCTGCCAATGCAGAGTACAGGGGTTCAATCCCTGGTCTGGGAAGATCCCACGTGCTGTGGAGCAACTAAGCCTGTGCATCACAACTGCTGAGCCCACACACTGCAACTACTGAAGCCCATGCGCCTAGAGCCTGTGCGCCTCAACGAGAGAGGCCACTGCACTGAGAAGTCCGTGCACCACAATTGGAGAGTAGCCCCTCTTTGCCACAACTAGAGAAAACCCATGTGCAGCACCAAAAACCCAGTGCAGCCATAAATGAAAAAATAAAAATTTGAAATATCCAAGACTCCAGATTAGTTTTTTTTTTTAAGTCTGGCATCACAGACCTATGGTGGGTAGTGGTCACTGCTTCTACATAAAGCAGGTGGCTGTACTTGTACCCAACCCAGCCCCTTGGGGAATATCTGTGTGTCCAGCAAGAAAAAACTAGGTGGTTCGAAGCAAACATGAGCCAACCGGCCCAGAATCATTGGATTACTAAGGTCCCGAGTCTCTATGTTGCAGAAGCTTCTCTCTGTGGAATGCAAATGGTAGAACTATTGGAAGTGGAATCAAAGAATGCCAGCCAGCAGCTATGAGGTGCCAGCAGATGGTACAGGGGCCTTCAAGTAGGTCAGACCAACATCAGTCTAACTTTGTGACCACCCTCCTTCCCTGGTGGTTCACATGATAAAGAGTCTACATGCAATGCAGGAGACCTGGGTTCTATCCCTGGGTTGAGAAGATGCCCTGGAGGAGGGCATGGCAGTACACGCCAGCACTCTTGCCTGGAGGATCCCCATGGACAGAGGAGCCTGACGGGTTACAGTCCATTGGACTGCAAAGAGCCAGATGAGGCTGAGTGACTAAGCGAAGCACAGCACACACACCCTCCTTCCAGAAGGGGAGAAAAGCTGGAGCGACAATGTGGCGAAGGAATCGTTTTCCCATTTGGTGACCCGGTGGCCTTGGGTGAAACCCCAAGGATTGTTACCTAAGATGCCCAAATTACACTTACAACAACCCTAGGAGGCAGGCACTGCTATCTCGTCTTACTGAGGGGGATACGATGGTCAATGACTTGCTGTGGCCTCCTGGTTAGTGAGCTGGATGCGCACACAGTTCTGTCAGCCCCCACATCCATGCCCTGCTGCTCCCACACCTCAGAACCATCACGTTACACCAAACACCGTGCTGTTTCTGAAGTCTCCCAGTGACTGGTCCTCAGGATTTATCCTGCTCTTGCCTCCAGTGAGCCTTAGTTCAGAGACTCATGGCTTTCATGGAAACCTGGGGTTCTTACTGGAATATCAGTTCTTTCCAATTCTTGTTTTTTAACCCTATAGATTGTTTTAGTAGGTACAAAGTTATGGCTTGCAACCCACAAAGCTGAGGATAAACATGGGGGTACATGTCCATTTAAAACTTGACTATAAACACTACAGTAAAGGTCATTGATTCTTTTAGTGTATATTTTCATTAATTATTTATTTATTGCTGCATTGTATCTTCATTGCTCTGTGGGCGACACTCTAGTTGCAATGCACGAGCTTCTCACTGCCATGGCTTCTCTTGCTTGGAGCATGGGCTCTAGGGCACGTGGGCCCAGTAGTTTCAGCTCCCCGGCTCTAGAGCACAGGCTCAGTAGTTGTGCACGGGCTTAGCTGCCCTGTGGCATGTGACATCTTCCTGGATCAGCGATTAAACCTGTGTCTCCTGCATTGGGAGGATTCTTTACCACTGAGCCACCAGGAAAGCCCAAGTTCATTCATTCTTTTTTTTCCCTTAATATATATATTTTAATGAAGCATAGTTGACTTACAATGTTTCAGGTGCACATCAAAGTGATTCAGTTATACATATACACATATATTATTTTGAGATTATTTTTATTTATAATTTAATATTACATTATATTATAATATTACATTAGAATGTAATATTATAAGATATTGACTATAGTTCCCTGTGCTATACAGTAAACCTTTGTTGCTTTTTGAATATCTGTTTTTTTTAAATTAGAAATCTATCTTTCTATTCATACTAAGTCAAAAAAGTAGAATCAAAATGTCATAAATTTTTTAATTAGGCAAAAATCTGTAAGTTTTCTAAAATATATATATTATACATACTATTTTTATATATGTATACAAAAGCTTTTCTGCTATGCTTGATAAAGACTTGAGAAAGAACATCAAAAAAAAAGAGGAGATGGAGAAATTGGAAAACATAAACTAAATGAAATGGGAGCACTGAATATGAACTAGAAAAAATGAAACAAACTAGATAAAAGTAAAAGATCATCATTTAGTCCAGTTGTTTTTAAACACTGCTGCTCATTAGAAACATATATGGAGCTTTGGAGAAATACCTGGCCATTTGTATTTTTCAAAAAATTCCAAGATAATTCTGATATGCATCTAGATTTTTAAAAGTTATTACAGGTCTTCCTATTAAATGATAGTTTTGGTGATAAAGGATTCAATTATTTTTCTGTCGACAAATCATGATACAATCGTATTAAGTAATAGTTACATAATCACAATAGTAGAAGATGTTTATCAGTTTTCACAGTCAATAACCAGACAAAAAATAAAAGTTAATTACAATTGGCAAACCATAATACGAACATGATTAACCTAACAATATAAAATAATTACAAACAATTTGGGAGGTCAAGCAAAGTGATGTGCTAAGTGGAAGTGCAGTTCATTCATTCTTAATGAGCAGTGTCACCCGCAAGAGGGTGAAAGTTGGTTCTTAGGAATTGGGGGTCCTAACTTTTTATTGTATAAAGCACTATACATACAGTACATATACAGATGTACAGTATATTTGTGGAGTTAAAATTTCATTGAGGGATGATTAAGAAAAGCTGTGTAAAAAGACTTCTTTGAGTAACAAATAAGAAAAAAAATGGTCCATGGGGTATAGGAAGGTAAGAATGCGGACTATGTATTATGTGCCAGAAACATGCTCTCATTCGACTGTAATTAGACATGAAGAGTAACAACCTACCACATGTTCAGAACATTCCATTTTTTCCTAGTCTTCTCACTTTCTAACTTCCAGTGAGGCTGTGGGCTGTGAGACTGCTTGGGAATAGGAGCCGCAGTTAGGAGCTTCAGTTTCGGATCTGGATTGAAGCTGTTGGGTAACCTCGAGCACGCTCCAGGGCCTCCTGGAACCCGGCCCATCTTATCGCCATGATTTATGTCTCTGTTTGGCATTTCTCTGCTGACTCACTGCTGAGGGGAGCAGAGTGCTTTGGGGACAAACACCTCACAGCGGTCAGGCACCTTAAGGATGCAAGGGCAGGAAAGCAGAGGTTCAAAAAGAGCGGCAGCAAAGGACAGAGGAGGAGAAAGGAGGAGCAGTGGAGAAAGGAGAGAGAAAGGTGCAGGCTGGCAGAAAGGTGGGCAACCCAGAGGAGAAGCTGAAGGGGATGGCACTTCACATGGTCTCTCCTGTCTTAAAACATCAGACCAGAGACACTGCTGGGCAAATTACCATCCTGATGGCTGTAAATTGCCGTGGGGAGCAGGACGGTCATGGGTCCCTGTTTTTCAGTATTTATTCAGTCCTTAATTCCATGTGCTCTTGTGCCAAGGCCCCCATTCCCCAGAAGGCTGGCAGAGTGCCATGTGAATGCTCGCTAGCATTAGAATCTAATCAGTGTTTGTAATTTCTAAAGGTGTCTGCTCCCTTAGTATTTGTTGAATTATTATTTGAATAATATTTCCCAACTCAATAAAAGTCTCCTTTGCAAAATCCTGTGACGTCTTTAAGAATTTAATCCTGATGTTGCTAATCAGTGCCATTTCTAGGTCCATTTTCTTCATCTTGCTTAATTGGCTTATTGAAATAGATTAGTAACATATCTCTGTAAGTTGTTTTAACCATGTTCGGCATTCTTTGTTATGCCATTTGTTACCATTCTTTGTTATGGTAACATTCTTTGTTGTTATCTGAGTTTTACAAACTCAGGTGTCTGTGGGGACTCACACTGGTAATGTAAACCAGTGAAACAGGCTGAATGCAAGGCAAGATGGAGCAGTGAAGACTAGGGCAAACGGGAGACTGTCTTGTGAGAAGCAGGTGGCTACATGCTAGTCTTTCTGAGACTTTTTCCTAAAGCTAGAGATCAAAATTTTGTGTAAAATCTGGATTCTCCCCCATAACTCTTTATTTTGAAAAAAATTATACACACATAAGTGGAAAGACTAATACAATGAATACTTCTATATCTTTAACAAGATTCATTAATCTAGCTAATTCTAATTGTTAGAATTCCACTTCATTTCTGTCTCTATCACACACACACACACACACACACACACACACACACACACACACTTTTTTGGCTGATGCACACACATTTTTCCTAACTATGCAGCATGAATCTCCTAGAACAAAGAAATTTTTCTATGTTCCATAATATGATTTCCACATTCTAGAAATGTATCATTGATTCAGTACTATTATCTAATATATAGTCTGTGTTCAAGTTTTTCATATTGTCTCAATAATACATATAATAATGTTTATGAGAATATGCATATATGCATGTATATTATATGTGTATTTTAGTACATGCTTAATAACTGAGCACACACTGCATTTAGTTATGTTTTTATAACCTCCTTTAATCTAAAACAGTATTCTTTTCTTAAATGAAGTATAATTGATTTACAGTGTTGTGTTAATTACTGCTGTACACCAAAGTGATTCAGTTTTACATATGTATGTTTTACATATTCAGTTTTACATATATATATGTATACATATACAATCTTTTTAATATTCTTTTCCATTATGGTTTATCATAGGAAGTTGAATATAGTTCTCTGTGCTTGCATTAGGACCTTGTGGTTTACCCATTCTGTATGCAAAAACTTACATCTGCTCATCCCAATCTCCTGCTCCACTGCTCCCCCAATACCCTGCCCCTTGGTAACCACAAGTCTGTTCCCTATGTCTGTGATTCTGTTCCTGTTTCGTAGATATGTTCACTTGTGTCATCTTTTAGATTTCACATATAAGTGATATCATATGGTATTTGTCTTTCTCTTTCTGACAATGTGATCATCTCTAAGTGCATCTGTGTTGGTGCAAATGGCATTATTTTATTCTTTTTTATAATTAGTATTCCATTGTATGTATGTACCACATTTTCTTTATCCATTTGTCCATCAATGGATACACATTTAGGTTGTTTACATGTCTTGGCTAGGCATCCCTGGTGGCTCAGAGAGTAAAGAATCCGCCTGCAATACTAGAGACCTGGGTTTGATTCCTGGGTCAAGAAGACCCCCTGGAGAAGGAAATGGCAACCCACTCCAGTATTCTTGCCTGGAGAATTCCATGGACAGAGGAGCCTGGCGGACTACAGTCCATGGGGTCACAAAGAGTAGGACATGACTGAACGACTAACACACACACACGTCTTAGGTATTGCGGATAGTGTTGCTATGAACATAGGGGTGAAATACCTTTTTGAATGATGTTAGTAGTTTTGTCCAGGTATATGCCCGGAAGTGGGCTTGCTGGATCATATGGTAATTCTATTTTTAGTTTTCTGTGGAACCTCCATCCTGTTTTCCACAGTGGCTGCACCAACTTGCATCTCCACTAGCAGTATAGGAGACTTCCTTTTTCTTCACATATGCTTCAGCATTTATTATTTGTAGACTTTTCAATGATGGCCATTCTGACTGGCATGAGGTGGTACCTAACTGTGGTTTTGATTTGCATTTCTCTGTAATTAGCAATGCTAAGCATCTTTTCACATTCTTGTTGGCCATCTGTATTTCTTCTTTGGCGAAATAGGTCCTCTGCCCATTTTTCAATTGGGTTGTTTGTTTTTCGTTGTTTAGTTGTATGAGCTATTTGTATATTTTGGAAATTAATCCTTCGCTGGTCACATCACTTGCAATTATTTTCTCCCACTCTGTTGGTTGTCTTTTCATTTTGTTTTTGGTTTCCCTTGCTGTGCAAAAGCATGTACGTTTGATTAGGTCCCATTTGTTTATTTTTGTTTTTATTTCTGTTGCTTTGGTCAGGGGGAAACACTGACCTAAGAAAACATTGGTATGATTTATGTCAGAGAATCTTTTGCCTGTGTTCTCTACTAAGAGTTTTATGATGTCACATCTTATGTGTAAGTCTTTAAGCAAATTTTGAGTTTTGTGTATGGTGACGGGAGGTGTTCTGACTTCATTGCTTTTACATGCAGCTATCCAACAGTTCTCTAACTTTTAAATTCTTTTTTCAATCTTTCATGGTATTGACATTTTGCAAGAGTCCTTGTCAGTTTTGCCAGATGTGCCTCAACACAAGTCTTACTGTTTCCATGTGATTTGATACAGGGTAAATGGTTTCAGCATGTTAAGGCTGTGTCCATCACGCTGTTTCTAATCAGGAAACACATGATATCATTTTGTCCTGTAACTGTGCTCTCAGCTTTAGTCTCTTGATTAAGATGGGTCTGTCATATTCCTCAATTGTAAAGAAACACTTTTCCCCTTTATAATTAGTAAGTAAACTTTGGGGTGATTCTTTGAAACAGTGTGACTGCCTTATTCCCCAAGAACTGTCACCCAAAGATCCTTACCTGAATCAATTACAGTAAGAGTTATTGTAAAATGGTGGTTTCCAATAATTCTTGCTATATTCATTAGTTATAATTTTTCTTTAAAAAAATGCTTTTTTCACCCACACTCCTACACCTCAATACACACAGGTTTTAGTATCACTGTGGATTCTGGATTTTTAAAAAATTCAACATGTTATAAACCATCTCTGTTGTTCTTTTTGAGTCTCAAATTGTCACAAATTTGGCTACATGGGGCTCCTTGGAGCCTGCTCCTTGGTCTTACAGATGCCCATCATTCCTTGTATGCGTCTTTACTGTGTGGCACAATGAAGTGTTCCAGGCTCACCTGCCCCAGCTCTAGAATCAGCCATTTCTCCAAGGATTCCTCATATCTTTACGTGAGAGTGAAACCTGACTTTAAAGCATTGACAAACAATTAAAAATTTTTTTTAAATAGCATTCAGGCCAAAGAAAACACATCCTCAGACAGTATTTGGCCTATAGGCTCAGTTTGGAGTCTTCCGATTATACAGCTTTTATTGTTTGCGGATGTTCACACTGGAGACTGGCAGATCTGACCCCTCGAGTTTCATTGCTAATGTTTGTAGGTGTTGGGAGTTTGTAGACACTGGTTGTCAGTAGCATGGAGGACAAAGGGGAGCATTCCCTGCCCCACAATGATAGAAACCAAACAAACCCCCTATCATCCTCTCTCCCTATTTATTCGACAAGTGGAGACCTGTTTGATTTTATTTTTACAAGATAACATACTAAATGCAAATAGTAACAGACTCTTTAGTTTGTTTATTAGAAGATTTTTTTGCCTTAGCTCACAGGCTGTTTGTCTAGAAAGATTGTGTTCCTGCTGTGTAGTGAACTCCTAAGTGATAAAGCTACCATGCTTGTACTTCAAGAACAAAAGAAGTAGACATCAACAGACTCCTTACCTTTCAAAAATACCCAATTTGCAAGGACATTAAGCACATGCCACCATCTCTCAGCACTCTAAATGCTTTCATACATACCCCGCCACACACCTCACTCTAGAAAATGTCATAGAGCAGGAGAAAGAGGCTGAATAAATGATTTTATAAAGCCCATTGATAAGAAATATAATTATACTATTGCTTTTTTGCCACTTGTTTTTTATTTCCAGCCAAAAAAAACACAACAGTTTATAGGTAGACAACTGTGTTATATATAGTTATCAAACATTCAAACCACACTAGAAAGTAGAACTTTTTGTATGGAATGAAAATTTTTTTAATGGCCAGCCTTGTGTCTTTCACATTAAATTTTTTTTAATGTTTTAACTCACCTTTTTATTTGGCAGAATTGATGTTTTAGGCCACAAATTTGCTTTCAACAGGCATATTTCCATGCTAATCATTAATCTGCTTTATTACTTATTAACTTTAACCACACTGTGATAAAAATGCTTTGGAGTAAAATTGCCTGATAGAAAATCTCTGAATTCCGTTTCCCTTTTTGTTGGAAGAGTGAAAGGTGAATTTTTTTAAAAAAATTATGCTATCAACTGTATATAAAAACCTAACAAATAATTTGTTTTATAACTATCAGTACATTGAAAGTGAAAGTTGCTCAGTTATGTCTCACTCTTTGTTACCGCATGGACTATATAGTCCATGGAATTCTCCAGGCCAGAATACTGGATTGGGTAGCCTTTCCCTTCTCCAGGGGATCTTCCCAACCCAGGAGTCGAACCTAGGTCTCCTGCATTGCAGGTGGATTCTTTACCAGCTGAACCATAAGGGAAGCCCAAGAATACTGGAGTGGGTAGCCTTTCCCTTCTCCAGTGGATCTTCCAAACCCGGGAATCGAACCAGGGTCCCCTGCATTGCAGGTGGATTTTTTACCAACTGAGCTACTGCATGAATTTTTGGCCATGTCATGGTTCATTCTCATTTTGATCACGTTGGTGCTATTGCTTCTTTCCTAGTACTTTTCAAAAACTTCATTAACCAATGAAACAAACTGAGCATCTGTTGTGCACGTCCTTAGCCTGCCTGTGACAGGTCTTGAGAGGAATGCAGGAGAGATCTTAGCCCAGGTCTCTGGCCAGAGGACCAGCCTGGCACATTCTGTCCCACCCATGCTGTCTACAGCAGACCTAATGTAAATTAACTTCACCTCTCCACCTGTGATTCCAGCTTTTTCAGTTCTCCCTCCTCTCCCATTTGTCACACACTTTCCTTCTCTGAAAGTGTTAGTCGCTCAGTTGTATCTGACTCTTTGTGACCCCATGGACTGTAACCCACCAAGCTTCTCAGTCCATGGAATTCTCCAGGCAAGAATACGGGAGTGGGTTGCTGTGCCCTTCGCCAGGATATTTTCCAGACCCAGGGGTTGAACCCAGGTCTCCTGCATTGAAGGCAGATTCTTTACTGCCTGAGCCATTGGGGCCCCTTCTCTAGCTGTCCCCAAAACTAAGGTGTTAGCCAGGGTATCTACCATGTGTTTCTGGGCATTTAAAGGAAATGTGGGATCGAGGCAGCTTTCCTTTACCAAAAGTGTTAAAGAACAATTCCTCAACTGCACTGTGAGGGGTGTGGAATATTTCCTCTAGGTCAGAGATGGTGATAATAATTAAATAGCTTTTAAAATCATGAAAATAGCTCCCCTTACCACAAAACTGATGTATTAACTAACTAGCTCTCTGAAACTAACTTCAAAATATTTCTTGGTTTTACAATATAGTAAAGAGACTTATGTAAATCTTTTAAAACTATTTTTTTATGGTAAAGTAAATATCATGCTTACATAAGTAAGTATGCTTATGTAAGAAAACAAAATGGAAGGTACAGAAGAATGTGCAGTGGAAAGGAAATCTGCCTCATCCCCCACTCTCCATTCTCATCCCCTGAACAATGGCGGTCTCTCCAGAGGATGCCTGTGCTTATGCAAGGACATGTGTTTCCCTCTAAAATACAGACACAAATGCCATTGTATATGTATATACTATCCAATCATTTCTTTTTTACACTTAACACAGTTGACCCTTGAACAACATGGGTTGGAACTGCATGTACCATGTGTAAGTTTGTATTCATTTACATGTGAATTTTTTCAATAAAGATGTTAGAAAAAATTTTGGAGATTTGTACCAGTTGAAGAAACTCACAGATGACCTGTGTAACCTAGAAATATAAAAAGCAATTATGGAAAAGTTACATGTGTCATGAATGTATAAAATATACATAAATATTAGTCTATCCTTATATAAGCATAATAAAGTGGGTGACATTTAATATAAAATTATGTGTTAGTTCTCACAGCTTTATAACTTTGCTTTCAAAAGATCATGTTATATACAGTATATCTCTATCCCTCTCTTATAAAGGGAGAAACTGAATATCAGTCTATCATCTCAGGTAAGTGATTTTAAAAATATAACAATATTTCCAATACTGTGTTATGATTATGATTGTAATACTGTATGTGATAAAAATTTTATAATGGTTCATTCATTAGTATATAGGCTAGACTACTTTGAAAAAATTCTGTCAATTATACTAGGCTACTATAAAGTGGGGCTTCCCAGGTGGTAAAGAATCTATCTGCCAATGCAGGAGATGTCGTTTTGATCCCTGGGTCAGGAAGATCCCCTGGAGAAGGAAATGGCAACTGCAGTATTCTTGCCTGGGAAATCCCATGGACAGAAGATCCTGACAGGCTAAAGTCCTTAGCGTCACAGAGTCAGACACTACTGGGTGACTGAGCACCACCACAAACCTTTCTGGGTCTCAAACCCTGGAGAGTATTGTCATATGCTGACCTGGGAATCCTTGGGATGTACCCAGGATTAATTATTATAAAGGAGGCGGACATCACTTTTCTCCATTCTGGGTAATATTAACTGATAAAAAATTCCTGCAACAGGATCTATGTATCTGTGACTAAGAGTCAAGTTCAAAAATTGCAAAGGCTTGTGAAAAGCATTTTACCGAGACAGCTCTCACTTTCTAAATTTTAATCCTTGTTCTTTTGTTATTTACCACAAATTGGTGGGAAAAGAAGAATGTTTTTGGAAGGAAAATGGGATATGATCATTGAAAAAATAGCCTGTTTCTCTTCTCTAAAGCACAGACAGGATAAATATCCCCCCATCCTCCCCACAAAGAACAGAGACCAGAGACTCTTTGGCACTGAGGGAGAGAAGAGACCACAGATGGAGTGGTCCATATACTGCTCAATTCAGAACATATGAGTGCTGACGAGTCCATAGGGCAGAGGTTCCAAACCCAGTATCTGCAGGGGCCAGGCAGGTAGGGGAGAAATGACTTGCTTTCATAAACACATCTTTTATTTGCCTTAAAATATGCAGTTATTTCTATTGCTTATACATTTTTCCACTTTTGATAGAAACTTGGGCATATTAAATATCTCACTTTTAAGAAAATTAATAGTGAAAGAGTGATGTTAAAGGTCCTTCGTGTCAGGGAGTGGTAGGGACTCTGATAAACTCAGGTATCCAGGGCTTGTCTAACATGGACAGCTGCTTCTCGGCCCCAGCCCACTGATACCAGAGACTGCAGGCTCAGCATACATCACCAGCGTTTTCAAGAGAACCTTGGTAACCAAGCCTTTAAAGTAACATTTCCTGATCTGAAATGTTGACAACTAGGTCAAAAATCCTTCAGAATGCTAAGGCCAAACATTGGACCTTAGAAGGTATAGAAAAACCTGAGCTTATGACAAGGGCTCAGGTTAAATCCGGCGGATAAAACACAGTTCTTTTTCAAGGTCAGAGAAAAACACTTCACTTTGCAGAATAATAGGAATATTTCAACATGCAGAGAAAATTTTAAAAAAAGAAAGACCAAAATATAATAGCAGTAGCAAAGGCAGAAACTTTTATATAAGAGAAACTAAATCTGAATGTGAGCCAACCCAGGCTTCTAGATATAGAATAACTGAAGGATGGTGACTGACATGGAAAGAAGCACTGAGATCTTCAGGATTGGGCCAACACGAATCAGGAGAGAGGCCAGGCCTGGGGCTTTGGCTTCACATACTCATAAACAGGAAGGAATTTTAATTAGAAGAGCCCTGAACTACATCTTCATAGTATGTATGGTAATTTAGTCTATTCCATTAAGACTTCTTGTGTAATGAACACGTTGAGTAAACCTCTGACAGTCCATCCAGATTGCTGCTTGATTCTTCTCATCTCATTCGTCCCAATGCCCCTAAAAGAGCCCATTCAGCCTTGAGGTAGAAACATCCAGACTTTCGTCAATGCAAACATTCACAATATTGGAGCTCTGGTCAAGACCTCTAGGCAACCAACTGCAAACTGGATTCAAGACCACAGGTGCCCCTCTGAGTTCGACCCCTAGGGTCAGAGGAGTCAATGGCGAAAGGAGAGAGGTGGTTTGGGGATGCTAAATTCACGACATCTGGCTCCTGGTCTCACTGCTGCTTCCAGTGAGGTCACACAAACCCCTTCTCCCCAACTTGACTTTTCAGCAGCAGCATCTTCGTGGAGTAAGTGTACTCTTATAACAGTATCTCCATCGTGTTATATTCTGCTGTTTTCTCTCTTATCTTGGGGTACCATCTTCCCTTTCCCGTTCTCTACTTCCTCCTCATCTACCACTTCTCTGGGTGCTGGGGTCCTTGGGCCTCTCTCTTCTCCCTCATTCTTCTGGGCATCACTTCTCACCATGGCATTGCTTACACTCACACTGACACCCCAGCTTTTATCTTCAGCTCAAACTCCAGCCAACCTGACACCTCTACTTTGGTATCTCAGAGTCCCTATCAGCCCAGTGTGCCAAAGCAGTAGTTCCTTCCCTTCAAAACCTGCTTTTTCTCTCAGTTATGGCACCACCATCCACTCCATTACACAAACCTTTGATCGTCACTCTCTCCTCCATCCCTCAGCTCCAGCCCATCACCACATCCTGATTATTCTAATAACAAAGTCTGTCTCCAAATAGTGCCTTTCTCCCCATCTCCCCTGCCTCTTCTCTGGTTCAAGCTTTTAGGCTCCTTACCAGGCTCCTCTAGTGATATTGCCTCCTCTGAGCCATTCTGTATCCTGCCACCATAGCGAGCTTTAAAACACCCAGATGGTGGGATTTCTGGTGGCTCAGTGGTAAAGAATCTGCCTGTCAATGCAGGAGACATGGGTTCAAACCCTGATCTGGGAAGATCCTGCAAACTACAGAGCAACTAAGTTCGTGCACCACAATTACTGAGCCTGTGCCCTAGAGCCTGGGAACAGCAACTGCTGATGCTCATGCACCCCAAAGCTCTTGTTGTGCAACAAGAGAAGTCACTGCAATAAGCCTGCACACAGCAACTGGAGAGTAGCCCCTGCTCAGTGCAACTAGAGAAAAGCCCACATAGCAACAAAGACCCAGATGGTATCCATATCACATCTTGTTACAATTCCTTCCAGTAGCTTCTCATTGCATTTAGGGTGAAGCATAGATTTCTTAGCATGTCCTGCAATGCCCCGGAGAACCTGCCTTCTGCCTGTCTCTCTGGTATCGGTTCCATATGTTTGACATTCAGACCATACCGTCTTACAGTTCCTTAGGTGGCATAAGTTCCCTTCTAGCTCAGAGTCAATCCTCTGCCTGGAAAGCCACCATCCCTCTACCACCACCACCCCTGCCCTTGGTCTGGTCAGACCTTTCTCACCCTCTGGGACTCCAGTTCAGAGTCACTTCCTAAGAACAGTTTCTCTAAGGCAGCCTAGATTCTTGTACATGGAGGGCTCTGTGGCACTTCTCTGCTTAATGCTTGAGCCCTTTGTCCCCTTCGCCAGTGTTTCCCTAGTGCCTGAGGCTGAACAGACACTCTGGAGACCTTTGTTGAATAAATGAACATCGCCAGGACAGGAGCTGTCTCCCAGATATTTGCTGCTCTAGCATGTTTTCAAGTCAACCCAGAATCCTGGCAACCTAGAGAGAGTTACTAATTTTTTAAAAAATATTTACGAAAAAAACTTTACAATTTAAGATTTGTGAGTCCTAATTAGGATTTAGTTTTAGTGATTGACTTCTCTAAATGAAGAATTTTCTGAAAATAGGTTGAGAAATAAGTTATTGGCTAATTACAGCTATGTAAAGGTTATCTTACAGCAGAAAATAGGAGAGACAAGTGGTTTAAATATCATGTGACACCTTCCTGTGTTGCTGGAGGCATTGTAAGCCCTCTTGGGAAGTAATTTAGTAATCTACATCACAAACCTTAAATATCTATCAATGCCTCAATGGTATGGTAAAAAATACTCTCACACTCCTGGCAGAGGTGTAAGTATGTTTGATTCTTTTGGAAAGCAATGTGGCCATGTCTATTTAGAACCTTATGTTATATTGCTGGGGCTCTAAATAGTGTCCAACTAACTTCTTAAATGGCCACCTTCCTCAGGAACCACTGGACCACTCCCTGGACCACTCAACACCCTCAAGCCGGCTACCCTTTCCCGGGCTTTTTGTAACACTTAACCATGTCTGTAATTACTTGTTCAGCATCTGTATCCCCTTCTAGTTTCTAAGCTTCATGAGAGTAGGTTTGGTACTTGCTTTATTATCTCTGTATCTTTAGGACTCTCAGAGTGCCTTATGCACATTAAGATAGATAAATACTTGTTGAATAAAATGAATTGAGAAAGTCAGCCTAAAAAGAAATAGATTGAACCCCCAATAACAATGTTAATAGGACTTCCTTGCAGGCACATTGGATAAGAATCCACCTGTCAATGCAGGGGACACAGTTTTGATCCCTGGTCCTTGAAGATCCCATATCCTGGAGGAGCACCTAAGCCCATGTGTCACAACTCCTGAGCTTGTGTGCGCTGCAACTACTGAAGCCCGTGAGTCTAGAGCCTGTGCTGCGCAACGAGAGAAGCCACCGCAATGAGAGGCTGAGCACTCCAATGAAGAGTAGCCCCCTCTCCGCAACTAGAGAAAGCCTATGTGCAACAACGACGATCCAGCACAACCAATAATAAAATTAAAAAATAATAAAATAAAAAATTATTAAGACATAGTAACAGTTAAACTTTCTGGAGAGGATGATGTGGCCTGACACTGCTGCATAAGCTCCCGTCGCAGCAGCCCTTGAGCTTCCTCCTCTCACAAATGGTAAACCTAAAGACATTAACTAACATGTCCGAATGAAAGTCACCCAGTTGTGTCTGACTCTTTGCGACCCCGTGGACTAAATAGTCCATGGAATTCTCTAGGCCAGAATACTGGAGTGGGTTGCCGTTCTCTTCTCCAGGGGATCTTCCCAACCCAGGGATCGAACCCAGGTCTCCCACACTGCAGGTGGATTCTTTAAACAGCTGAGCGACCAGGGAAGCCCAAGTTAAGGTCAATCAGCTAGTAGGTTGTTTATCAAAACATTATTTATAATGCTCAAAAATTGGAGAGAATTTATATGTCATTAGAATAGCTTACAGTGTAGTTATTAGAATCTTAACTTTTCAAAAGTTATTAGAATCTTAACTTTTCAAAAGTTGTGCAGTGACAGGAGGATGGGTGTAATGTAGCATTTAGTCCATGCAGTTCAGTGGGTCCTGCTGTGACAGTGCTTTCTACCTGCTAGATGACACCCATGCTTCCAGAGTTATACTCCCTTAGTTCATACAGGTGTGTTGAGCAGGGCTGAGGGGACCAGACAGAAAAAAACTCATCTGGAAGATGGGAAACAACTGGGTGAGCAGGTCCTGAAGCGAGAATGAGGAAGTGAGAGAAGTTCAGTGAGTCTGGGGGAAGTTATAAGAGATGAGGCTGCAGAGGTAAGCAAAGGTCAAGTGGAGAGGATCTTTGGGTTTTATCCTGAGGCAACAGTGCCCCTGGCAATTTCTGAACGTATGAATGTGACAAGTTGCAGGTGCCAGTGTTGGCATCTGAGAAGCTCCAGGTATTTGTTTCAGTAGAATTGAGGACTATATATGGAACATGGAAAATTAAAAGAATCTAAGATTTGAGATCTGGGCCTACAGACCATTATTTTTCGGAATTTATAAGAAAATGTCTGCTTTCCCCTAATTGCCTGCTGTCTAAACTGCCTCCTCCCCACTTTAAACTTGGTTGATTGTTTTCTGTTTAAGACATTTGAGCCAATGCACTTCTTTGGTTGAAACAGTAGTCAGTTCTGTCCTCTTAGTGCAGAACTAACTGTTCTGTTAGTTCAGGCTAAATGTTTCCAGATGTGTATGTGTTAGTCGCTCAGTCATGTCCAACTCTTTGCAATCCCATGGACTGTAGCCTACCAGGCTCTTCTGTCCGTGGAATTCTCCAGGCAAGATTACTTGAGTGAGTAGCCATTCCCTTCTCCAGGGGATCTTCCTGACCCAGGGATCAAACCCAGGTCTCCCACATTGCAGGCAGATTCTTTACCATCTGAGCCACCAGGGAAATCCCTAAGTTTCCAGATATGGGAATATAAGTGTGGGACTTTATAGCTTGGAATGCTTTCTGTTCTAAGGCCCAAATGTGGCTAATGGGCTTTAAGAATGTATTGGCTGTTTTATTTTGCTTCATCACATGTATTGTCTGGAGCAGGAAGTTCACATCTTGAAGATAGAGGTGTTAGACAAAGAGAATGAGAAAATAATTGTCTTTTTTGGTATTTTCCTTTCTAGGTTCTTCTTTTCTCATTGTCCATACAAATGTACTATAGTGTGCAGTTCAAGAACTTCAGTTTTTCTCCTTCTGCCTTTTATCATGTCTGAAATATCTGTTAGCCTATGATTAATACCTCTGTCTATGTATTAAATCACCTGGACAATTTGGGGGAAAAAATAGATGGCTGGCCCTTGCCTAAGACCAATTCAGGATCTCTGGGAGTGGGGCCCAGGCATCCCTGGTTTTCAAAAGTTCCCCTGGTAGTTCTACTACAGAGTTTGCTCCAGCTGCTACTGCTAAGTCACTTCAGTTTTGTCCGACTCTGTGCGACCGCCTAGAGGGCAGCCCACCAGGCTCCCCCATCCCTGGGATTCTCCAGGCAAGAACACTGGAGTGGGTTGCCATTTCCTTCTCCAATGCAAGAAAGTGAAAAGTGAAAATGAAGTCGCTGAGTTGTGTCCAACTGGTAGCGACCCCATGGACTGCAGTCTACCAGGCTCCTCTGTCCATGGGATTTTCCAGGCAAGAGTACTGGAGTCGGGTGCCATTGCCTTCACCTCAGAGTTATCTAGTGCTGTATTAACAGAGCTCCCCAAAACTCAGTAGCTTAAAGAAGCTACTGATTTCTTATTTCTCACAACTGTGGCTTGGCTGACTGCTCCTTCGGCTGGTCTTGCCTGAGCTTGCTCATGTAGCTGAATTAAGTGGGGGTGGTCAGCAGGAGCTGAGCTCAGCTCGGACACCTGGGCCCTGCTCTCCTCCTGATACTGGGTTGGCCAAAAAGATCATTCAGGTTTTTATAACGTCTTATGGGAAATCTGAACAAACTTTTTGCTAGTTTTTTATTTTTTGTGGACTGACTCTGGGTGGGTCTCATGATTTGCTGTGACCAGTAGAATGAGGCAGAAGTTGTATCACCTGATTTCTGAGACTGGAGCCTTAAGAAGCTTTTCAGCCTCCTCTTTTGTTCTCTTAGACCACTGCCTGGAGGCCTTCAAACCCTGAAGAACGTTAACCATTTTTGCTCTCTTCACAGGAGTCAGTTTGCTTAGTTGTAGGTATTTCCAGTCATATTATAGACAGAAGGGGCCAGACTGCTAAGTACACGATCTATCTGTGCCAACACCAACATTCATTCCTGCCTGTTCTTTCTAGATGCAGCCCTTGAGGCATGTCAGATTGGAGAGTCTTCTGATTTTTCTGTTTTAAAATGTTTCACCAGCCTAGGAAACCTGATTTACTCATTCATTCACAAATAATGATCAGATGCCTATTATGTACAAGGCGCTGTGCTGGGGGTATGACATCATTTTGAGAAAACAAGAGAACACAGACCCTGATGTCTATCATGAATCTTACATTCTGTGTATCTATTATATCTATCGACAACAGAGGACATTAAAAAAAAATCAATTGAACAGTTAGTAATTTTGAAGGATTCCAAAGGATTCATACTTCAGGTAGCTACAGGGGACACTGAACCAGTCTGGAGAGATCAGGGAGACAGCTTCAGGAAAGGACATTTGACTTGAGCCTTAAGGATGAGTTCATGTTAACTAACCACTGCCCCCCTCTTTTTCATTCTCCTTTCCCAGCCTTCTCATATCTCTTTGCCTTCACCAGCCACCAGGGTTATGATCATTTTTTACATGTGTGCGTATTCAGTTGCTCTGTCTTGTTCAACTCTTCGCAACCCCATGGACTATATAACCCACCAGGCTCCACTGTCCGTGGGATTTCCCAGGCAAGAATGCTGGAGTGGGTTGCTGTTTCCTTCTCCAGGGGATCTTCCTGACCCAGGGATCAAACCTGCATCTTCTGCATCTCCTACATTGACAGGTGGATTCTTTACCACTGTGCCACCTGAGAAGCCCAAACAGCTCATCAAGAGAAGTTAAGATTGTACTATCTACAGCCTCCTTCAATCCAAGACAAGAATTTTTCTAAAGGACAAACATCTTTCTTCTTTTGGACCAACATTAAAGAAAACTGTCTTTCACAACTCCGGTTTAGCACCTCGCTTTTTGTGTTTTCAGCAACTCAAGCATCCCAACCTCGTCAACCTTATCGAAGTCTTCAGGAGGAAGCGGAGGCTTCACCTGGTGTTTGAGTACTGTGACCACACGGTGCTCCATGAGCTGGACAGACACCAAAGAGGGTGAGTGACCCGTCCTTTATAAACAAAACCCAACAAAACACACCAGGGTTTGCGAGGGAAGATGAGCTGTGAGCTTTTTTCACAGTGGGCAGGGGACAGCCAGTGTTTGGTCAGCATACTCTGCTGCTGAGGGGTTGCAAGAAATGTTGGGAAAGAGATCATAACTAGTCATTTTCGTGAAGAAAGCAGCAACTACAGTATTAGATTGAACTTGATTTCTTTGGTATATTATCTCTGCATAGATGCTGTATCAGTCTCTAGGAAAGAAAAGGAAGGATATCAATTATTCCACGCCAGCCTAGGGAAGCATAAGGACCTGGAGGTTGAAAGGAAGACTTCAAAGACAATGGCTCATAGGAAATTTAAGGCTAAAACAAACGTGGTGTTTTTATAAATATTTTTTAAAATGTATTTGTTCTTAATTGGAGGATAATTGCTTGACAACGTTGTGTTAGTTTCTGCCATACATCAATGTGAATCACCACAAGTGTGTACGTGGTGAAGGTCAGGGAAGCCCGGCGAGCTGCAGTCATCGGGTCGCAGAGTCAGACAGGACTGAGTGACTGAAGACAACAGTCTGTGTTCTCTCCCTCTTGAGACTCCCTCCCGCTTCCTGCTGCATCCCACACTTCTCTGTTGTCACAGAGAGCCAGGTTGAGCTCCTACGTTAACTAGCTATCTGTTCGACATATGGTGATGTTTATGTCTCAGTGCTACTCTCTTAATTCGTCCCACCCTCACCTTCCCCTACTGTTTCCACAAGTCTGTTCTCTACCTCTGCGTCAAAATGGTACTGATGAACCTATTTGCAGGGCAGCAGTGTTTTATCCGAAGCAGTCCGGGTATCCGGTCTGCAGTATTGGTCAGAGTTTTTTTGGTTACCAGTGACAAAAACCTAACTGACGCTGGTGTATGTGAAAAAGGAAGTGGCGGTGGCTGTAACTGGGAAGGTGACTCTGGAGGCTCCGCTGATCTTAGCACGTTTCTAGCCCAGGCAGCCCCTTTATGTGCAGCAGCAGAAAGGCCTGATGAGCAGACCGAGCCTTTGTTGCAAAAACCAGTGCGGTACTGGGGAGTTCCTTCCTCTGAAGGTGGCTCCTTGTGAGGTGAGCAGAATGCAAGCTTTTGGCTCCCCTCAGCTGGGTATCTTTAAGGCAGAGCACCTTAGGTGGGGCTTTCTCTTTCCTTTTCTCTCCCCCTCCCTCCCAACTCTTCCTTTCTGTATTAGCTTCATTCTGCCTTTCAGGTGAGTCTCCCCTACAGGACTGATTTTGGAGGGCATGTGTGCTGTGAGATGGAAGGCGTAAGGAAAGGAAAAGTGTGTAGTGGAAAGCATTGCTGTAGGCTTTTATCAACCTGTGTAGCCATTCTAGAAGAAAGGAAATTCTGGAAGAAAGTAGTGTCTGCACAGAAGGTCCAGTGGAAGACTAATTGACTCAGCTTCAGTTATGCAGTTATCCCTGGGAGCAATCACTGTGCTGGAGAAAGAAGGTAAAATGATTAGCAGGCCCAGGGAGATAGGATTCAAAGCAGGTCAAAGAATACTTCACAGAGGAGGTGGTATCTGGCTTGAAAGGTAAGGAGACTCCCGAGAAGTTGAACAGAAAAGGATATCCCATCTTCTCCTTTTGCTGTATTCCTGGAAGCTCAGCTTTGGCTGGGGATAATCTGCAGATTATTTTTTGGGGCTCCAAAATCACTGCAGATGGTGACTGCAGCCAAGAAATTAAAAGACACTTACTCCTTGGAAGGAAAGTTATGATCAACCTAGATAGCATATTAAAAAGCAGAGACATTACTTTGCCAACAAAGGTCCGTCTAGTCAAGGCTATGGTTTTTCCAGTAGTCATGTATAGATGTGAGAGTTGGACTGTGATAAAAGCTGAGCACCGAAAAATTGATGCTTTTGAACTGTGGTGTTGGAGAAGACTCTTGAGAGTCCCTTGGACTGCAAGGAGATCCAACCAGTCCATCCTAAAGGAGATCAGTCCTGGGTGTTCATTGGAAGGACTGATGCTGAAGCTGAAACTCCAATACTTTGACCACCTCATGTGAAGAGTTGACTCATTGGAAAAGACCCTGGGAGGGTCTTGGGGCAGGGATTGGGGGCAGGAGGAGAAGGGGACGACAGAGGATGAGTTGGCTGGATGGCATCACCGACTCGATGGACATGGGTTTGAGTAAACTCCGGGAGTTGGTGATGGACAGGGAGGCCTGGTGTGCTGCGATTCATGGGGTCACAAAGAGTCGGACACGACTGAGCGACTGAACTGAACCGAACCTGCAGAGTGCACCAGAGATCAGAGTGATGGAAGGGTACTGCATCCTGACTCACGTTCGCACTCCAGTGCCTGGAGGCTGAGGCTCTTTCAACAAGGCTTTCAAGCCTTGGCCAAGAGCTTGCTCTGCCACGTGCTGGTGGTTATACATGATCTAGCGTGACCTCTGGGCAGATGGGATTAAAGTGGCTCATGATTTGTTAGTGACCATGGCACAGGCAGCTTTACTTGTTAGTTTACACAGAGAGAGCCAAGAGGACAGACTTCCCGCCTTCAGAAAGTCACTGATACAACAGAGAAATTATGTGTTCAAGGAACAAAACATTTAGTGTGCTGGTATTTGCTCTTTTGACAGCTTGCAAGTGACACTTTGATTAAGCCTACTAGTATAAATTACTTGTGCCATGGGTAACTAGGGGGTTGTTGAAGGGAATTTGATTAATCATGTTCGATTGTGTCACTTGCCAACTCTGATTAGTGGGAGGTTGAAAGCAATTGGGAGTCAGTTATTTTTTTAGCATGTAGTTTAAGTAGAAGAATAAAAAGACAGGACAAGGAGGGATGAGAGTCCTGGAAGCAGATTTTTTTTTCTTTTTAACTCTGCTGGCTAAAATCTCCAGTATGTGTTCCAGAAAATGCTTTAGTATAGAGGTGGGTTAGAGAAGGGAACACCTGATAGACACATGTGTGGTTAAGTACAAGCAACTTCATTTCTAAATGACACTGTGCCATGGTTTGTCAAATATAAGACTGACCTAAGGAACACCAATAAATGAGCAAGTTTGAAAACTAAGATTTATTCTAAATCAGATCATATCTATTTACTCTGAAGTTTAAGGATTTTTGTTTGTGTGTGTTTTAAAAATAAAAGTAACTTTCCATTATACTGGGTAGGAGTGGTGTCCCTGGTGGCTCAGTCGGTAAAGATTCTGCCTGCAATCTGGGAGACCTGGGTTCAATCCCTGGGTCGGGAAGATCCCCTGGAGAAGGAAACGGCAACCCACTCCAGTATACTTGCCTGGAGAATTCCAAGGACAGAGGAACCCGGAGGTCTACAGCCCGTGGGGTCACAAAGAGTTGAATTCGACTGAGTGACTAACTTTCATACTATTTAGAGAAGTGGCATGTTCCACTTTATATTTTAGAAATTTGTACCTGGGAATATAGTGATCACAGGGCATTCTAGGGGTAAAGAGGCAAACCCAGGGAGGACCAAACCACCAGATTTCTAAAATATAAAGTGGACATGCCACTCCCGTGCATAAATCATTTGATAAGCTTCTCAAAGCTTACTGGTGTGGTGAAAACCCCTGGCCTGCGATACAAGGTCTCACTCTGTACGTCCATCTCACTTCCCACCAGTTTTCAACCCCGTGAAATTATTTGCATTCTAGGCTTTAGGATACCTGGTTTGCCTTACCTTCTCTACTTTGCCTGGCATACTTCTGCTTGCCCTTGGATACAGCCCAAATATGACCTCCTAACGATATCCAGGAGAGGTGAGAGTTCCTTCCTCTGGTATTCATTATATCTTCCAGGATTATTTATATTTGCCCAGTAAACTATAAAATATTCAAGGGCAAGAGTTGTATCTTCCTCACCTGTGTATCCTCAGTAATTTCTAGGTTAACTTTTGGCACTTGGTACATTTCCAGTACTGTTGTGTAGTGATTGAGTCAGCAAATCAATAAATTGATCCTTACAAGATGATTTTAAAGAGTAATCAAAACAATGTGTTTTTTTATTTAAAAATAATTACTCTGATTAAAATTTTCTAAACCTAATACTGTCAAAGGAAATGATCAGTACACTGTTGGACAGAGGGCAATTTGACAATCAAACTGGGTCTGCTGCTGATAGGGCTTCCCAGGTAGCTCAGTGGTTAAGAATCCACCTGCCAATGCAGGAGACTTGAGTACGATCCCTGGTCGGGAAGATCCCCTGGAGAAGGGAATGGCAACCCACTCTAGTGTTCCTGCCTGGAGAATCCCACGGACAGAGGAGCCTGGTGGGCCACATATAGGACATGGGTTTGTGAAGAATTGGACTTGACTGAGCGACTGGGCATGTATGCTGCTTCTGATAATTTACCCCAGAAAAACTTTCTGTTTTTAAAGTATTGTTTCTAATGAAAAAAATTGGAAACAACTGAAATGTTCAGTGATAAAGGACTGGTTAAGTATAGTATGTCTTTATAATGGAATACAGTGGAGCTGCTAAGAAACATGCTTATAAGATAAAACAAACATTTACATATAAAAATGTTCATGAGTGGTTGCAAGGTAAAAAATGCTGTGCTGTAATAAAAGCATGTTTCCTTTTTATACAATTTATATGTAGGTAGAAAATTTTAAAAAGTAATATGTACATTTTAATAGAGATTATCTGAGTGATGTTTGTATAGATATTTTTCTTTTTAAAAATTTTCTCCATGTTCCATTTATTACTCTGGCAATGTTTTTAATTATTAAAAATAATTCTTGCTAAATCAGAACCAAAGAACTTCTCTCTACTGTGAATCTGAAGTGGATACTAATTCATCTTCTTGTAACATGTTGGTAACTTTGAACTCATCTGGAAAGCTTTTGGAGAAGATTCACATTCATGCTATACTGAATATAATATATATAATGAATATAACTTCAATGTTATAACTTGCTGTAACAGTCAAGTTTATGCCAGAATATATCCTGTATACATATATAAAGATAGAAATCTTTATCCATTATTATTCCCTGTGTTGTGTTCATATTGCTTAGATTTGCTCTCAACAAGCATATTTCTTATCTTCCATAGGACTTAACATGCTTTTTACTTATTCTGTAAACCATTGGTCTGTCCTCTGTCAGAGTTTTGTAAACAGTTGGTTTATGTGTTCTCTCTGTGTTTTTCTGCCCCTGTTTAAGTGCAGCCAGACACAGTACTTCACCCATTTTTTTCCTGTGCAGATTCCATTTCAACCAGATCCTCTTCTGACTCTCTAATAGTTTATTCAAAGAACATCTGGTGAGTAAAGGGCATTACTACAAGTTTTTGGTTTCTGACAATGCAATTCCAGAGCTAACCCTAAAAAATCTCTTTTTTTAAAAAGTGATATATTGTTTGTTGTGAAAATGTTTCAAGCAACACAGAAACATGTAGAAATAATGTTTGAGAAATAGTTTTCTAATTTTTTTTTTTTGCATTTCTATATAAATACTTAAAGAGATTATACTCTATATACTATTCTTCATTTTTTAAGTGTATTTGGGAGCTGTCTCCCTATTCTTAGATATCTGCTTTTATATTTTTTAAATGGTATAAAATTCCATTGTGCAGACATACCATGGTTTCTTTATTCAACCCCCCACTGATAAATATTTAGACTGTTTCTAGTTTTTCCCTAGTAATAAGGTTACAGTAAATAATCACTTGCAAAAATATTTCTATAGAATAAATTTAAAAGAACATATTATTTCTATAGGAGTTTGACCAGCCCTTTCATCCTTGTCTTTGGTGTAGAAATGAACTTTGAATGGATGTTGATGGTTTGACTTTTTATTATGTGGCAAATATTAGAGAAGCAGTGGTGGAAAGGACAGTTACTATATTGGGAACCTGGCAACAAATCCATATTCTTTCTTTGTCATCTCTCTTGTCTCTCAGTTCTGAAGAAATATTTAAAATGCACTTTGACCTTTTCACTTTCCCACAACAGTTGTTTAGGTTTCTCTCTGTTCATTTCAATTTTGTTATCAGGACATTAGGGTCATAGGCCTTCTTTCCCAAAACTTGGAAGGAGAGGCAGAAGCTTGCTTTCTGGGAGTTAGTTTGTGAAGCCAACACATAATGCATCAGGGCAGAGATACGCAAATCATCCTTAAAGGTGTAGGATGGATGCTGGGCTGATCACATACGTTTTATCTAAGGACAAAGTGAAAGTGAAAGTGAAGTTGTGTCCGACTCTTTGCGACCCTGTGGACCCACCAGGCTCCTCTGTCCATGGGATTCTCCAGGCAAGAATACTGGAGTGGGTTGCCGTTTCCTTCTCCAGGGGATCTTCCCGACCCAGGGATCGAACCCAGGTCTCCCGCATTGCGGGCAGACGCTTTAACCTCTGAACCTAAGACCCTTCTAATTTGGAGATGGGCACAATTAAACCATCTCAGCCTAAAGGCAATAACCAAACTGTGTACTTTCTTTCATTCCAACTCTTTCCTCACCAAACACCATTCTGATTAGAACTTGAGTGTCTCTATGGAATTGCCTACAAAGAGAACATAAACTGGCACTCGGAATTTGAAGATGGATGAATAAATTTGCTTTATATATCGGGCTGGTAAATTTGTTTAATGTTCACCTGCCCCTCTGTAATGGATACTGTCTTAGTACACTGAGAAAATTTAGTGTCCATATCTGAAAGCCCGAAGACCTTCGTAAAAGGGAGCCAGGCTGCTGGCTGCCCTTCCAAACTAAGTGCTACATTCTCCATGTTGCTATGATGAAGTGACTGTTTCCCTCCCGCAACCCCAATTCTGTTCTTCACTTAATATTCTCTCATATGCATTTCTATATATGTTGCAGTATAATTTTTAGACATATTACTAACTGTAAGATGTTACATCTCATATTACCATCTAACCATTCCTCCATTGTTGAATAGAGGCCATTTTCAGTGTTTTGTCTGCTAAATGATTCTGCTATCAAAATCTTCCTACAAATAGATTTTTCTTCTTTCTATTTTTTCTTTAGAAGTTCTCAAAATGATATTATTGGCTTATAGGGTTTGTCAAACTGAACCAGTTCATCTTATCTCCAATGATGTGTATTTTTTTTTATAGTCATACTCCTTTGGTTTCTATTATTATAATATTTGATGAATGATTTTCTTCAAACATATAAGGAAGGAATATTAACAACCCTACACAAATTCTTTCATAAAATATAGAAGGAAGAAACAATTTCCAAATCATATTATGAGGCCACTATAGCCTGATACCAGAATTAGACAAGGGCATTTCAAAGAAAGAAAATGACAGATGGATATCCTTCATAAACTAGATGCAAAAAAATTAAATCTAGCAATATAATGTCATAAAAAGAGTGACGTACTGTTATTGATATATTAATTTTTAGACATTATCTACAGACTATTCTGATAGATAAGGATTTAGTTTTCCTATTCCGTTATTTTCTCTGCTTCCCCTTTCTTCTTCTCCCAAAAAGTTACATTAAATTTCATTAATTCAGAATTCACTGTTCCTTTTATTATGCCTATGGAAATATTACTTATAGTTGAGCATTTTACGATACTGGAGTTTCTTTTTATACTTTTTTCTGGAAATTAATATTTGCCTTATTTTTACAATTTGCTTAGTAGTCTTTAACCCTATTGCTAACTTTCCCCACTCTTTTTAATAGTCTCTTAGTATACTTTTCCACAGGATAATCATATCAGGTAATCTATTCCTTTTCTCCCTCCTGGTAATGTCCTGCCTTTACATCCCCATTCTCCATCTGTCTAGCTTGTTCTGCAAGCCTGCTGACCAGCTGTCCCCCTGGGACTTCCCTTTGCTGTCATCCTTGGAATCCCCTTTAGAATTTCTCTAGGGTTGGATTCACTGCTTCCTGGATGTCTTGTCTTCCTTAATCTGGCTTTGCTTGCTTATTGTGACCAAACATCTTTATCTTCAGTTGGTTAAAAATGGTACAGTCAAACAGAAATCTAGACCACAGACATTTCTAATGACACCCCTTCACTCCTCCTTGGAGCCAAACTCTTGGGAAGCTTTTATGTTCCTGGGGGTGAAACAGAGTCCCCAAAGCAGGCAAGAGGAAAGCCGTGTGGAGGACCCACGGGTACACTTCTCCTTCCCCTGTTCCCACTAGTGGAAGATGCATTCACTCCACCCTCTCTGGAGGGAGAGCCTCTGCTGAGCTGGACCGCAGCCCAGCGGGCTCCAGACGAACAGATGTCGCTCTCATCTGCTGTCAACATGTCTTGTCTTGTACTTTTATCTTCCTAAAGATACTTTAAGCTGCCTGAGGGTGAGAGGATGGTTTATATTTCAGTTGATCTTCAGTGTAGTTACATTAGTGTGTTCTGTCCACCATCTTAACCCAGAAGTCCTTTGAAACACTTTTTTCAGTTGGCTTCAAGGACACCTCCTGAGTGTCATCTTACTTCACTTGAGGACCAACCCCAGTCTTGCTGGGTCCCCCTCCTTTTTCTTATCTCTGTATGTTGAGGGCCTCTGAGCTTGACCTCTTCTTTTTTCCGGATTCACTCCTTAAGTGACTTCATCCAGTCCTAGAGCTCAAATTCCATCACTATGCTTACGCTTCCCAAATTTACATCTCCCTTCTGAATTCAGAACTCCCTTCCCAGAGTCTCCCCGTGTATGGCTAAGAAGCATCTCACCCGACTTCTCTTCCCTCCCTGAAACCAGCTCTTCCCCTAGCGTTCTCCACAGTAAGTGTGTTAGTCACTCAGTCGTGTCTGACTCTTTGCAGCCCCATGGACTGTAGCCCACCAGGCTCCTCGGTCCATGGGATTTCCCAGGCAAAAATACTGGAGTGGGTTGCCCTTCCCTTCTCCGGGAGATCTTCCTGAACCAGGGATTGAACCCTGGTCTACTGCATTGCAGGCAGATTCTTTATCATCTGAGCTACCAGGGAAGAGCCCCACTATAAACCAGCGACTCAAGCTGACACCTTGGTGTCATTCCTTGATTCCTCTCTGAATCTCATATCCAATCTCACAGAATCCTGAACTCTATTTTTAAAATATGGATTTTTTTTCTATAAAAATCTGGCCACTTCTCATCACCTTAACCACTACCTCAGATATTGTCCTATGTCAAGGAGCTTTCTAGAGTACCTGGGTCAGATATCAGCACCCTTTCCAGAGCAGCACCCTCTGTACATGCATGTGGATCCAGTCCCAATTCAGCAGCACAGAAGAGATTCTATTCTTCTTTCTTTCCACATCTGTCACTCCCTTATCCCACAGTGAATAACTTGACTCCTATCATCGTCATATAAAAGGGGTCTTAGAGATCAGATAAAATGCATGGAAAAATCAGGAAGTGGAGTGAGTAGCTGACCCAAGATGATACAGAGTTTTCACGTTTGAAAATTGTGTAAAAGGGTGCTTAGTATTAGAGGAGCACTAATGACACAGTATTATAATTTAAATGCTCTTTTTTGCGTAATTTCTTTTGGGAAATGTTCTTAGAGACTAGATGCCTGGTTCTGAATCACTGCATGTGAATGCTTTATTACATAATCAAAATATATTCTGGTTTTTTTTTTTTCTGGACAAAAAATGGAGGCTTGAGGAAAACACATCCCCAGAAATGTCCTTTTCTTAGTTGTGTTTTTCTAGGCCTTTCTTTCTAGACAGGTGAGATTTTTCTGGCATCTCTACCTTTGTGTCATTAGAATAAGGAAGAGAAATTGGAGAAAAGCTACTTCAGCCCAGGAATGTCCCAGATCTTCTTCCTGGAAGTGGCCTCTCTGTTTCCTCCACATTGTCCCACTGTTGCAGCATCCTCTTATCTGCCTGAAAGGATTTCCTGAACATCTGGCCTGTGACAACAGTGGCCTCATACCCCCTCCCAGAGGCTGGAAGTGACTTTTTTGGGTCACCTTGACACGAGTACTCAAGAGTTTCCTCCTTAGTTTACATATTAGTTCTGGCTGAGGATCACAACAACATCGTTTAATGTTTGATCTGTAAAAACAGTAAGTCTAACTGGTAGGCCAGGGTCTCTGAAAAATAAATGTACTCTCTCTGTGGTCATTTTGCTAAGTCGCTTCAGTCGTGTCGGACTCTTTGTGACCCTGTGGACTGTAGCCCACTGGTTCCTCTGTCCATGGGATTCTCCAGGCAGGAATACTGGAGTGGGTTGCCATGCCCTCCTCCAGGGGATCTTCCCCACCCAGGGATCGAACCCATGTCTCTTATGTCTCCTGCATTGGCAGGCAAGTTCTTTAGCATTCATTTTACTCATTGCCTAATATTTTAAAAAAAATACTCTCAGGGGATTTCCCTAGCAGTCCAGTGGCTAAGACTCCATGCTTCCAGTGCATGGGGTCCAGGTTTGATCCCTAGTCAGGGAAGTAGATCCCACATTCTGCAGCTAAAGATCCTGTATGCTGCAACTAATACCCAGAGCAGCCAATAAAATAAATAAACATTTTTAAGAAGTGAGCTCAAAGGAGGTCCTGTTTCCTGATTTGCGCAAAGGACCTGGTGGGCTGCTGGTTGCCCTGGTTATGTAAACCGAGTCAGGGAGGAAGTGCTAGGAACAGTGGAATTAAGTTTAGATGCTGTGATAGAGGACAGGTCAGGAAGGTGTAAGCAGGATGCAACAGGCTACCAGAGAGGAGCCATGTGAGGAAAGAAGCAAGCTGCCTATTTGGGCAAATGCACGCAGGTCGGCTATTCTGACCTTCTGTTGCATGGTTTGCAATGTAAACCTCTTCTTTACCTTCAATAAAACCTTCATTACCTTAAAAAAAAAAAGTGCTTCCTCAGGAATCTGAAAAAACCCCAGGCCCACCTGTGAAAGATGAGTTCTACTTCAAGGCCATCGGTTGGGGCAACCTGAAAAAATAGACAGCATCTTTTATGCTTGATATTCACTAACTTGCCATCAACAAAAAGCTCCTTATAATAATGGAACCCCAGTTACCAGGCAGGTTCCCAGTCACAGATGTTCGAGGTAGGTGGTCTTCAGTACTTGTTGAAATCCTGCTGGGTCTTCATGGTCCTTTCCTGGAGGCGTAGATGTTATGTTCTTGCACCTTGCCATCCCTGGAATTCAGCAGTGTTCTCATCACAGGTTTTCTACACTCAGGACCCTCTCCCATGAGTTAGATGACTACTTAAGCATGTCTTGGTTTACTTTCTTCTTTTTTGAGCTGAATTCCATCGAAACACTAAAGAATGTGTCTGTGTTGCTTTTTTTTTTTTTTTTTAGGGTACCAGAACATCTCGTGAAGAGCATAACTTGGCAGACACTGCAAGCTGTAAATTTTTGCCATAAACACAGTGTAAGTCTCATGATCCCTGTCTAAAAATCAGAAGGCCTCCCTTCACCTGAGGTGGAACCTTTTACAGAGTTTATATCATACTTTTGTGGATAGGCTTTTCCACCCAAGTCTTTATAAACCTGTTTCGGGGGTACATAGAAGCTAAAAATGCCAACCTAAGCTATTCCTTCTTGTTCAGGTTTTAAAGATGTATGTTTATGATTTTAAGAAAGTAGTTTTGTTTGTGTTGCTTAGAAACTACCCAGATTTAAGGTAGACTCCTTCTCACTTGGAGTCCATGTTGCTCTGGTACCCTCAAAATACTGTGAAATTGGGGCAGGGAACCCCAGGTGACTCATGCCTCTTGCATGCATTATGTGGAGTCCCAAGTGTGATGCACACCTGCTCGTGTCTGCATAGGTGAGTTAGGAGTGCCAGGGCTGCAACGAAGCAGCCAGTGGAAATCTTGTGAGCACTCGCAGCCACAGCAAGCTGGCGGGAGGTAGACTGCTGCCCAGGTGGTGTGACTTCACAGATACTGGATAGCCTGCTGCTCCCTTGGATTCAACACAGCCCACTCCCTGCATACAGGAAGCCAGACTCCAATATCAGAGCTTCATTTTGGTCCCAAGGACAGTTCACTGCATTTTACATCCTGACAACGGCCAGGGTCAATTTCACTGGTAGGGCTGAAATGCCTTCCTTGAGCTGTTCTAATTTTTTTTTTTTTTACCCTGAAGCTGCCTTCCCAGAAGGAAATACGAGAGTAGGCAGCACCTCTCCCAGCTGAGCCTCCACCTAGCTGAAGGCTACAATCTGTATCCAAATGCGTGCACACCAGAGTGTGGATGCCTTATACATACTGCTCTTCACTGCGCGTAAGGGCCAGCAGTTTCCTGCTGGCAGGTTTTAGGAGTGGGGTGGGAGAGTGGGGGAAGCAAGAGAGACGGCAGAAAGGCCCTGGTGGGGAAAAGCAGAGACACTGAGAACAAATATAATGCATACCACAGCTCCCTGGAGAGCCCCTGAAATTGTTTGGCCACATGTGCTTGTGGGGAGGGCTGTAGAAACTTGTAAAGAATTCCCAGAACAGAATAGGAGCACATTCTTGCTTACAAGTACTTCTGACCATCTGTCATCACGATATTCAAGGGTGTACCCATTTATAGTAATATTTGAAGCCAGGGGTAAAAAAGTGGAGATCTCAAGGCCATTAATTGCTGAGAACCAGATCTGTTGTAACAAAATAATTAAAAAATTGTCTCCCCCCAATTTTTCCAGAATAATAAATACCCGTGGGGAAACACTGACACCCGGGTCTCACCCTGAAGATCCTTTGGAGTGAGAACTAGGCCAGGCATGAGAGGAACCTCTGTCCTAGCTCCAAATTTTAGAAAGTCAAGAACACCCCAGGGATTCAACTCTAAGCCAGAGAGGGTCTCTCGGATTGCAGAAGCCTCCAACATTCTCCTCTGGAGAGGAAAATACATGGAAGGGAAGGTTATTAGGAACCTGAACAGTATTTTGACCCACTGTTGTTTTTATGTAATTGCTAATTGGTTGTTTTTTTATTGTTGTTGAAGATTTGTTCCTTACCAAAAAAAGCACTATTTAATAGGAAAATCATGTGAAGGTTCTTAGGCATTCTTCTAACATCACCCTGTTAAACAATGTCAGCTGTGGTCTGCAGACCACAGGTGATTTGTGTCTAAACCCTGGCGGTGGCGTGGGGGCTACATCCGGTGGGGTGGATGGGCAGTAAGGAGGCTGGATGTGTGTGGGATGGAGCTGACATCTAGTGACTCCCCAGAGGGTGTGCGCTGCCTGCGTTTGTTTATCTTGTGGGGACAAATGTCAGAGCTGGAAGGGAGGTCTCTTGGCAAGCTGCTGTTTCCCGCCCATCTCTTCCTCAGCTTATCTCAGCAGGCCCAGGGCTTGTCCTGTTTACCAGGCGGAATGTGTTCTGTTCTCAGTTACACAACTGGATTATGAATTCTGCTTAGGCACCAACTTGCAGCTCCTGCAGCCATGCTGCGGTCCTCACCCAGAGCCGTTTAACATTTTCTCTATCACCTAATGTAACTAGGTTAAATACACCCGGTTAAATTTGAATTTCAAGTGAACAGTCATAAATACTTTAGTATAAATATGTTCCAAACACTACATGGGATGTAATTCTACTAAAAACATTATTTGTTGTTTATCTGGCTACCCGACTTTCATTTTTCTTTTCACATTTGTTGGTCGTTTAGGGCCCTTGAGGAATTGGGGTTGACTACTGTTTTGTAGTCTGTTATCTAAAAGGTCAGTGAGAGGTCCAAACAGCCTCAGATATTTGTTGGATATTCATGTATTTTATTTAGTCCATATATGAGGGTTGCTCCTGTTTAATCTGCTCGGGTTTGATGTTTGTGACTAGTGCATACACAGGGATGTGAAGCCGGAAAACATCCTCGTCACGAAACAGTCTGTGATTAAGCTTTGTGACTTTGGATTCGCTCGACTTTTGAGTGAGTATCAAAGTGTTCTTTATTTAAGTGTCAAAGCTAGGAAGATTTTTAATATGATAAAGATCTAAGTGCTATAGGAGGCTAGTTCTTGTATATTTAGGGCATAAGCTTGCTATAAATGACAAGTTACAATTACTGAAAACACACATACAGTGGTTTAAAAATGTATATGCTATATGTAAATGTTATCACAATAAAGGGCTTACTGATATGTATATTACCCTCCTAGTTTCTACCATTTTTTGCTAAAATAGTGCTTTTTAAAACTACTATTTTAGAAGAGTAGTTTTCAATGTTGGCTATAGATTAGAATCATCTGGGAAGCTATAAACTCTAAAAACCATACTGGTACCCCTCTAGGGATTCTGGTTTAATTGGACTGGTGTGGGGCTCAAACATCAGTAATTTGTAAAAAGTACTATATTCCAGGTGGTTTTCATGCATAACCAGTATTGTAAAGCACTGATTTAGAAAAACCACAGGTGGGGCACAAGCTTGATTTCTCAGGTCTTCCCCCTCCCGGTTCTGATTCCCTGCTTGCACTGCACCCTCTATTTTCCATGTCCCATCACTGGCCAGCTGGACCGAGCGACTACTACACAGACTACGTGGCCACCCGCTGGTACCGCTCCCCAGAGCTGTTGGTGGGGGACACGCAGTACGGCCCCCCAGTGGATGTTTGGGCAATTGGCTGTGTCTTTGCTGAGCTGCTGTCAGGGGTTCCTCTGTGGCCAGGAAAATCAGATGTGGATCAGCTCTATCTGATTAGGAAAACCTTGGGTAAGTGCTGGTTTTTGTCCCATCTTTTGGAAACCAGATAGTTTTACCGATGTCAGGGCAGAGCCAAGTTCTTAGTCTCATCCAGTGCCCTTTACGGTCACGAAAGAGGGAAACTCTCAGAGTCTTCACTGTAATGGCTCCATGAAGGGTGTCCTTTGTAGGTATAGGCCCTGACTGATATCGCACCAATGGAAGGAAGCCATAGAGCAGTGCTTGCTAACTGATCTAATTTTTTTTGAGTGGATGAAAAACACTGTTTTTCTATTTTTTATTTTTAAAAAATTTTTATTGAAGTATAATTGACTTACAATATTGTGTTAGTTTCAGAAGACTATACCCAGTATTTTGTAATATATATATATATATATATATATCTGATCTAATTTTACCTTTCTCTTTCTTCTGGTCCAAAGGAGACCTCATTCCTAGGCACCAACACGTATTTAGCACAAATCAGTACTTCAGTGGGGTAAAAATTCCAGACCCTGACGATATGGTGAGTGACCTATCTTGGTAAGAGTTCTGCAGGTCAGAGCTACATTTACCAGGGTATTTTAGTGATGATCATTCTCACTCAATGAATATACATGGGGAGTTGCAGTCTAACTAGGTTTTGATAGTTCTGCACCTGCCTGAGCCCCTTGGTCCACTTGGCACCAGAAGATCAGTCTAAGAGTGGAAAAGAAAACTGGGGCAAATTCTCTACAAGACCCTGGCCTTCAGTGCTAATTTACAGACAGCTGATAGCAGAGCATAGCCATCATGTTGGACAGGATTACAGAGCTGCTGCCCCAAACTCATGTGTCCATCATTTTCAGCAGTTGAAGCTACAAAGCTCAGAGCTGATCAACTTGTAGATGATGACTCCTCCAGAAAAATCCAGCATGGTCCAAACCTCTACTCTACTGCGTGCTCAGTTCCAGATCATGGGGGAAAATGGTGATGAACTTGCTTGGCCAGCCTCACTCTGATACCTGTTCTTTTGGCTAATGTGGAGAAAACACATATTTTTCAAAAACTTAAAAAATCTAAAATGTGCATAGTCTAAATTTCAAGAATTTAGTCCAGTGAAACTATTAGACAAGAGTATAAAGATACAACAAACATTCTTTAATGGAAATATGACATTCTTTAACAGAAATCATTTCCTTTAGTGTTCCATCAGTAGAGAATTAATTAAATAGGTTATGGTATATCCTTACAATAGAAATACCACATAGCCAATAAAAATAATTAAATTCATATGTAATCACTTGATAAAAAAGGTCCGTAACATACTACTAAATGAAAAGAAGTTATAAAACCGTATACATAATTTGACATAATTTTAATAAATTTAAATAAACATACATGTTTACATATATAAATATAATATGATAACCTCAAGAAAATCAGGCTAGAAAGATTTTTATGTTTGTGAAATAAATGGCTGCAAGGTATAGTATACCAAAATATTAACAGCGAATGTCTCTTTGTGGTGAGACAATTTGTTTCCTTCTTTATGATTTTTTAAATATTTTCAAGTGTCTTCTAATGAGCCTGTATTATAATCAGAAACATTTCAGAACACAGTTAAGGTCTATGAAGTCCTGAGTTCCTACTGTCTAAGGAAGGTAGTTTCACACTGAAGTGAACCCTCCTCTATTGCTCAGTTTCCAGGTGGAGGCTCCATCCGGTTCCATCAGAGCTGTCTGTCCCTGCAAACTCTGGGCCTGTCTTGCAGTGAAGCCTCCCACCTCCCACTGCCCTGCCGCCCCGCTCCGGCAGCACTGGGAATAGGAAAAGTGGGGCAGCGGGGAGCCTTCAGGGCCACAGAAGCAGGAATGACACCTGACATATGGCAGGCGACCCAGCTGCTCCCTTGTGATCTGGACATTCCCAGTGTCACACTAAATATCCCTTAGCGAACTTCCTGTTCGCTCTTCTACCAGTGAAACCTCAGAAAGAACCCAGGTTTCATCAGTGTAAAAGGCTTCCCATGGTTTCCCAGAGGTTGACCTGCAGGGGATTTCCTGTTGACAGAAACACAGGAAGACGCAGTGTGGGGGCTGCGCAGGCTGAATATCTGTGCCCGAGTCCCTCTGCCGGTCAGCAGCCCTGCCCGAAGGAGGCCTGCATGCTTCTGGGGCAGGGAAACCGGCTAAGCAGGCATGGATCCCTGCCTATCGCAGCCAGCCAGCCCGCCTCGTTCCAGGTGTCCTTGCTGAAACAGCAGACCTCAGTGTCAGCAATGTCAAGGCAGTCTCCAGTGGCGCTCAGATTCAACACACAGAAACAGCGAGAGAAATAGTTTAGCTTTGGGAGTGGAGTGGGCTGCTCTCAAAGGCTCAAACAGATCTGCTTTAGGATTTTATTTTTCCCTATTGATCTTAGACAACTCCACAACTGAGGCTCTTATCTTATCAGTGATGAATAGCTGCACACTTGGGAATTGGTTGCTGTTGGCTGGTTTCCTGAACTAAGGAACACTGTGCTCTTAGGCCTGATGGCAGCACCAGGGAACCGCCGTCTTTATACACGCAGTTCATCTCAGTCATTTATTTTACTCAGCCTGGTTAGCTCTTAGTTTCTCAGTTTTCCTCCTTTTTAGCCTCTTTATCAGTGGTGTGGGCCTTCCTGGTGGCTCAGACAGTAAAGAATCCGCCTGCAGTGTGGGAGACTTGAACTGGCCTGTGTGCCTGACATACAGCATTCCTTCTATTTTATAGTGTTTCTTATTCCTGATTGTCGCCTGCTTGTGACCAGAGCAAAATAGCCTTAAATGGCCAAAGGGAGATTGATGGATATCTGCTCAGGAGACTCTTTAAACAGTAGGATAATCAGGGGGACAGCAGGCTCCTGTGGGAGGAGAGAACAGTGTTTATTCCAGAAAACCAAGAATATCTGTTCACCTGGGTAGGGGGGAAAAAATCTTTGTTACATAGCTCCCTTTAGGTAAATGTCAATAAATGCCATAATTAGGACCCCTTTCTAGAAATGCCAAACATTATTCTGAGACAAGGCAAGTTATATAAATTGGAGCAGAAAACAGGGAAATAACAATTGCTTGACGAGTGTTTTTTTTCTTTCTTTTTTTTTTTTCATTAGTATTCCCTCACCGTTTGCTACCTGAATCTGTTCTTTAGGAAGTAAAGGGGGTAAATGGTTAGGAAGAAATTTTGGAAAAGCAGTTTGGAGGATGGGGGAGAGTATAAGGTTATAAAACATTTTGGAAGTGGGGAAAGAAGGAACTTATGAAACAGACATAGGTGGGAGGTGAGGTGGGCAGAGGGTGGAGGAGGCAAAGAAGGTTCCAGGAAGATGCTTCTCGCACTCAAAAATTCAATCTGAAGTAACTTTATATTTGAATATATGCTGTAAATAAAATCCCTGTTTTCTTTCTTTCTTTTTCAACAGGAACCGCTTGAATTAAAATTTCCAAACATCTCTTATCCTGCCCTGGGCCTCTTAAAGGTAAAATCATGGCTTCCAACAGACCTGGGAATACAGGACAACTGTATCATTGGGGAATCTGAATGATTTATGTCAATCCATGGATTGAAAAGTGTTCCTTTTAGAATTCTTCTCACTTGAAAAGTACATGTACTTTTCATTTTTAAAATGAGTCACATAACAGTGAAAACATCTGTAAGTATTTTTCACTTTAAATAACCCTAATATTGTACTTGAAATGTAAATTTACACAAAATAGAAATTTAAGAGGAGGAATGTTTTACAAAAAGGATGCTTTTCTTAAAAAAAACAAACAACTGCTTAGCCATAGGATTCTTTTAAATAACCAACTCTCTAATATATTGAAAGTAGGTTTCAACTTTAAAATTTGATTTCCGTACACATTTTCAAAAGCATATAGTCCTTGTGTAAAATAAGGTACCAATTAAAATATTTGCAAGTTAAGGTCAATGTCCCACCCATTACAAAAAGTATTTAAAACACTTACTGATGCATTTATAATTTTAGAAATGAGACAGTTCCTTGAGGTATGTAATTGTGAGATTTAATCTATCCGAGTATGAGCCCGCTAGCCTATTTACTGGCATAGGAAATAGTTAAGAATGATGTAACGTAAAGAGAGGTATGTCTCTTCTTCCTTATATACATGTAATACATAGGCTATTTCTGGAAGAATATACAAAAAATTACTGATTTTAGATGACAGAATGGTAGAACTAGATTGATGGAGAGACTTTGCTACATATTGTATGAAGTTTATTTTCATCATGTGTAGGTATTATTTTTTAAATAAAAAAACTAGCTTTTACAAAGTACAGTCAAGTGCCCAAATTGGGTTAGGAGGATTATTCTAGTGGGACACTGAGGTGAACTCAGAAATCATGTCCTACTCCCTCAGGGCAGAGCACCGAATGCCTCAAGAACAGAACAAGGTGAAGAAAATGATTTGTTACTATTCCTAGAGACTATTTATTAATTCATTATGTGGTTACCCATTCAGGAATGATTGTGGAAGGAATGGAAGTCATGATTGGTGTGTTTTTCTTACTTTTTCCTCCTTTTGTTCCCAACTGAAGAGTTTAATATTTCAAAGAAGAAAAAATGATATTAGAAGTTTATACAGTTTGAGAGAGTAAGAAGAAGGAATTTTCTGTTCTCTTAGGGCTGTCTCCACATGAATCCTGCCGAGAGACTGACGTGTGAGCAGCTGTTGCAGCATTCGTATTTTGACAGTATCAGAGAAACGGGGGATTCGGCAAAAGAGCAGGAGAAACCAACAAAGAAGACCCTACGACAGAGCCGAACGCACTTGCCGGGGGTAAAATTGGGGCACTGCTTTACAGAAACATGCGAGGTTGCAATTTCAAATGAGTTCTTACCTGCCATCTGGTACGGAGAGTCTGAATCTGTACTTGAGGTGAGGTTGTGGCTTGCAGTTCCAGAATCCTGTTATTCTTGCCTGAGGACACACAGGTCACAAGATCTACCGGCCAGGGTCCCAGAGACACTTACCTGTTAAGGGCCCTCTTCCTGAATCCTAAAGATGCCCTTGCCTAGTGGCTTCCTGCTGCCACCCAGGGGCCAGGGCTTTTGGTGTGCAGAAGCACAGGTCCCAGACAGAGACCAGGGTGTGAATCCCGCTGAGCATGCTTCTTGTGCTTTGGGAAAGGAAATTAAATTTACCCAGGCAGCTCTCTGTCATCATGTTTACCTTCAGTATTGATTGACATTCCAGCTTTATCTGCAAAAGGAACTGTTTTCCTCCTTGGCCCGTTAATCATCAGAGTTGGCTACGGTAAATGTGGTGATGAGTGCTCTCAATGAGCACAGCAGAACAGTACGTTTAACCAGAGCACGCTATCCAGGCTGCACACTGGGAGCCCGTGAAGATTTGTGATTGCTGTAAAGTGGGAAGAGTGGCCTTGCATGAAGAGTCTTGTCATAAGCCAAGAGCTGTAATGATTTAGAATGGATTGTATTGGAACCACAGTTAGGACGAGCTGGCTGCTCCCGATTGCTTCTGGATCTGCTCAGTTGCCCCTTAAGCTTTAAATTATCTTGCCTTAGTCTTTCCCTTTGAAGCTTCCCCTGCTGAGTGGCATCTGGGTGGTGTCTGTGAGGTTTGGAGGAGAGAAGAGGGTGGATGGTCCATTAAGGAACAGGTACAGCATGAAACCCAGTGTCCTGAAATAGACCAGAGTTAGGAAGTTAAGAATGCTTTTCATACAAAGCAGACAGGAGATAGACTTTCCCCTCAGAGTTGCCCCTTACCTTACTGTTTCTTTGTGTTTAGGAGTAAAGGGTCTTGATAGAAATATTTTTACTTGAAAGAATAGGGGAACCTCACTAATTTGTATATTGCTTGTAGGTTTGATTTAAAAGTCCTGAAAATTATTCATTTTTCAGATATCTAAGTCCATATAGTACCATAAAAAATATGTGTTCCCTTGCTTTTGTTTGACATTGAGGATGAATTCAAACATTTTCTGGCAGCATTAAAGGAGAAGTTTTGCCTTTTTAAGTAAGGTGTGAAGTGAAGTGAAGTCGCTCAGTCGTGTCTGACTCTTAGCGACCCCGTGGACCCACCAGGCTCCTCCGTCCATGGGATTCTCCAGGCAAGAATCCTGGAGTGGGTTGCCATTTTAAGTAAGGTAGTAGGTGGCCATCTGAATGCTTCAGACATCAGTTTTCTTTGCTGTAAGACAAGGTATTGGCTTAAATAATCCCTAAGTTCCCAGCAAGCTCTTAACTCCTGTGAATCTGTGCTTTTTTCCCATTAAGGTTAACATGTAGATTTCTCCTTCCTTTTCATATCCTCTAAATTTCCTTTAATGTACATGTTTTGCTTTATAATAAACAATAAATCTTGAAAAGGAAAAGCAGAGACCAGATTTATAGGAGGCCGTGAGCTCCATGTCCCTCAATTCCTCCATCTTGATTGGAGCCCCTGAGGTCCAGATGTAAACATTCTGTTCTCTCTCAGATCCCAGATTCTATGCAGAAAGAGTACTTCTGTGCTGAAAAAATTATTTACCTTTTTTTGAATGTGTTATGGATAATGAAGAAAGCGTGTGGCACTGAACGTAATTCTGTTTCGTATTTTCAGTTGCAGTGCCTACCTCAGCTAACCAGCAGCAGCATCCTTCCAGCTCTGGATAACAAGAAATATTGCTATAACACCAAGAAACTTAACTACCACTTTCCAAACATTTAAAGAGCTTGGAGATTGATGATAAAAAAAAGAGTCGGTCATCAATTTGAATAAAACACACATGGTTGAAAACAATCACAATGTTGGAAAAAGCCTCAGGAGAAAACTTAAGTGGCTAAGTGGGGGAGGCCACATGGTAAGATATGAAGGAAAATTCCAGAGGCAGTCTTCCATGTATGACGATGCTGTCCAGAACAGAAAGAAACAACTTCTTTGAATTTTCACTTGTATTTTTATTGTATCTAAGTAGCTGAGCTGATGGGCAGAATATAAACTGTATCTACTGTACTCGCCCATACCTCTGGCAAAATAGAGATGCAAGAAAAAAAAAAGATTTATGCTATAATCGTACCAGATAGAACAAGTGAAAATGGATTATAGAATGCACACCTATTTTTTTTTTAATCTCTGTTGCTTTGAGTCCTATCTCCTGCCTCTTGAGATTTTCTCATCATATTTAAGGAGGGTTTTAGTTCTTAAAAGCAAAATGTTTAAAATTCCATTTCCTGCTTGTTCTAGTTCTTGATTTTTATATATGGAAACTTCTTGAATATTTGAGTCATTAAAAATATTTAAAATCATATGGATTATCATAAAAGAACTGTAATTTATCTGCTTATATATTTAATGATGTGTTGTAGACACTTCTTACATATGCTTTGGTCTTTACCTTTGGTAAATGATGCATCTTAGTCATTTTTGCAGGCAAGATGGGTTGAGTATAATCTGTCTACATTTGTTCACCCAGTTACCCTTGCCAACAATGGCATGAAGCTTGGCCGTTGACCAAGGGGTAGAACAAGATCTACAGGCTTTGCAAGAACTGATCCTGCCAGCCTGAAAGTAATTAATACTCCATTCTCTCCAGTTAAGCCTCAGACCTGGAGACAGAGCAACAGGCAGGATTATATACAGTGATCTGGGTTTTGGAAGAAACTGCTTATAACCTTTCACTTGGGTCATAAGAAACATTATGTTTTAAGTTGATGTTTTCCCTGAAATATCTTTTTACACTCTATGTATATGTTGTATATATATATATACTGCACACACCTATATGTGTGTATATATACTAACCTAGCAACTAAATGCTAATGATAATAGGCCAAAGTGATATTATTGAGAATTGCTAGCTTTGTACAGTGATACTTAAAATGATGACATATAATTAGCTTTGATTTGGCCTATTGTTTCTATTCAAAAAGCTTCTCATCTTTGTCCCCTGGACATAAGGGCAATATGAAGCTGATGTCTGTTTCTTATTGTTCAACCCCATTTTTTATTGATGTGCTGCTATTTTGTAGCAGTTCTCGGCCATGGTTTTTGAAGATGTACTTTACTGTTTACTGTATCTTCAAAACATTTCTTCTGCACTTCAGTTTACTGCTGTATTAATTTTCTTCATGACAGCATTTGACTGTTCTCACTTACTGCACAGTGATCTACCAAATTCTGGCACCTGTTCAATAATTTTGACTACCCCAGCCAGTTTAATGATAGCCCGAGGCTTCCTGATGTATGTAGTAGCTTCTTGCATAGAGCTGACAGTGGGCTAAATAACCAGTCACAATATAATCTAATTCTTGTTACACAGACTTTGATTCAAATGACAAAGAAGGACATCCAACTTCTGCAATAGTGTAAATTTTGTATTTTCTTTTTTCCTTGCCCCTAACAATGCACTTGACGAGGCAGATGACTGTAACTGCCTAATTTATCCAGTATTTTTAAAGAATTCCATTCAGAATAGAAAAGTATCTCCAGACTAACTTGTGGTCAATCAGTTGCTTCATCACATAGTAATCAAACAAACCTGAGATAGAAGTCGTCATTTTCTCCTGACTTCCATAAAATGTATGCTTATACTTAACCATATCCGTGATCCTTTCTTCATCACGGAATCACCACTGTTTCACATGAGACAAACATTTTCTGATTTTTTAAATGACAGTGGCAATTATATTAGTAAACAGCATATCATTTATTGCACATGCTATTTACATAATCCAGTTTCTAAACACAACTAAAATTCATTTTTCTACTATAAGGGTGCATCACAGAAAGTGTTTATTTTAAAACTATCTCCAGTCAAGGTTATATCCAACAGAATAATGTTCAAACATACAGACATCCACAAACAAGTTGGCATATAACTAACAATAATAGAATCAGGGCCATTTCAAACAGGTAAAAAATAAAGATCTGACTTTATCTATTTATGATATTCGTTATCACTGCATTCTAGACATAAAGTGAATTTTGTGCTCATACTCATGGGAAATACTATCCAACATATATGAGGGAATACAAATTCTAATTGACATGTTAAATTTTTCCTCTTTAAGCAGTTTTTAAATTTAAGCAAAAAATAGGTAAAGCTGTGCTGGTCTTCATCATTGTTTCCTCTGGTTTATTAGAATAAGCAAAGTTGTTTAAATCCAGCCAAGTATTTATGTCTAGTTTTAATAAAACACCAGATTAAGCCTACAGACTAGACAAATTAGCCAGAAACTGTTTATTCAGAGAAAGGATGTATGTTACAAAGAGCACAGATATGCAGGGTCATGAGAAATGCATGCAAATCCTGGGAAGCAATGGGAATGCTCCGGTAACCTCTGATTACTTTGCATAATTGACTCCATCAATGAGTCTGAAATTTAGCTTTCAGTTTTTCATACCTGTACATTTATAGTAACCTGCTTCAATAACTTTAAAATGAAACAAGTTACTGTTAAAAAATAAATATCTGTACAGTACATTTAAATCATTTTAAAGAACTTAAGTATCTATATCAGATATTTATATAGATACCATTATAAAATAAAGAATATATTAAAATTAAAAGGGTATCTGATTTGCACTTAATATGATTTAATGTACATAAATTCTTACTTCCAACTTAGTAATTTTAGTGAATCACATCTGGATGTTTATTTTCTACATGATGGACTCTGCTAGAATGTCATAACATCCTTATAGTTCTGCTGATAATTATATAATATGTATTGCTGTGAAGGATCAGTTTAAAATGACACTCTACACTGAATTAAGATACTTATTGAAATATTATTTTACTTCAAGTCTAATTTTAGCTCCAGAGAAGGCAGTGATGTCTTAAAGGCTTGAACAATTTTTTCTTTTTCTTTTACTCCAGGAAGATCACTTAGAAACAAATACTTGAGGTTCCTGTAAAAAAAAGAAATTTTTAAAAGTTAATGTAATTTGGCCTTTACTCTTATAACATTAAAAATAAACTTGTTTTATTGGCTTTTTAAGAAATTACACACAGTGTGTGTTCATATCATCCTACACATTCAAAATGACTTTTAGAACAGTAGTCTTAGAGTACTACTTTAAATGAAATTCATGCTAGGAACTAATTTAGACTTTGCAAAGTTTAGTTGTTCTGGTTATGTCAATAATTCTGCTGAGTTTTTCCAAATATGTATATTATGGCATAGAACTCCTTTGCATGTTAAATATAAAATATGACATCAGTTGTAGTTATGATTTTTTAAATCTGACACTGAAAGTAAAAAGAATTAAAGCAAAAATAAACAAGTGGAACTACATCAAGTTGAAAGGCTTCTGCACAGCAAAGAAAACCATTAACAAAATGAAAAGGCAACCTACTGAACAGGAGAAAATATCTGCAAGTCATATATCTGATAAGGGGCTAATATCCAAAATGTATAAACTCATACAACTCAATAGCAAAAAACCCAAACAATCCAATTTTTAAAATGGGCAAAACATCTCAATAGATGTTTTTCCAAAGAGGGCATACAGATGGAGAACAGGTACATGAAAAGATACGCTACATCATTATCAGGGAAATGCAAATCAAAACCACAATGAGACAGCACCTTACACTTGTTAGAATGGCTATTATTAAAAAGACTAGAAATAAGTGTTGGTGAGAATGTAGAGGAAAGGGAATCTTTGTGCATGGTTGATGGGACTGTAAATTGGGGCAGTCATATGAAAAACAGCATAAAGATTCCTCAAAAAATTTAAAAAGAACTACCATATGATTCAACAATTCTATGTTTCAGTGTTTATCTGAAGGAAACAAAAACACTAACTCAACAAGACACCTGCACAGCCCTGTTCAGTGCAGCATTATTTACAACAGTCAATATACAGAAACAACCAAAAGTCCACTGATGATCAATGGATAAAGGAAATACGGTATATGCATATTTGTAGTATTGAGCCATAAAAAAAGAATAAAATTCTGCATTGGGCAAACCCGATGGACCTCGAGGGTATTATGCTAACTGAAGTAAGTCAGATAGAGAAAGACAAATACTGTATGATCTCCTATATGTGGAAGCTAAAAATAAATAAGCAAGCTCATAGATACACAAAACATATTGGTGGTTATTGCCAAGATGGGGTGAGAAGCAGGAAGAATGGGTGAACTGTGTCATGTTTCTGCTTTTATTTTAAATGAAATTGAATTTTTAAAATATGAATCTTAACCTAGAAAGGAAAAGAAACTGGGGAAGTTCTTAAAACAACTCAAGTTTCTATTATGAGATGAAGCCACAAAGCCTGAACTAATGTAAGAGACAAACAATCTTGTACTTTTGGTTCTAATGTTTAAAATTTCTCAAAGTTCCTGTGATGCTGAGGTTATTGGCAGAACATGGGGGGAAAATACTTTAAAAGACGAAGAGGAAGTATAACAGCTAATGTTTACTGAGAGCACCAACAACTGTAATAGGCATCATACTAGGTGCTTTATGTAATTGATTTTTTTTTAAAAAAGATGCTTCCTAAAAAAATGCAATACAACTGTAAGATATTAAAGTTGATAACTTCAACTGTTTTAAAGTATTGTGGCTGAAGGTTAAATCATTTTTTAAAATTCTGTTTTTCAGAATTAAAAAAAGATACCATCTCTCAACTGTTTTAAATTCTGATTATTCACCTTAACATGATTATCAAGTTTCCATTTTGACTCTGACCACCTACCTGAAATGATGCAAAGCAATGATACCTTTGTCTGTGATATTCCCACATGAAATTATTTCCATTTCCAACATGCTTTTTTGTAAATTTTCAAGTTGACTAAGTCTCTCCAAACAACCATCCTCAATATAGTGACACTTGCATAGTCTTATTTTTTCAACAAACTGTAGGCCTTCTGGAGGGGGAAAAAGTACAGTTTAAGAACCTGCTTTACCATGAAGATGATCAACTCTCCTAGTTAGCCCAGGACTGTTCTGGTGTAAGGACTGGAAGTCCTAAATCCTAGGAAACCTCTTAAGCCCTGGAACAATTGGTCACCCTATTAACCACACAAAGTATTCACTACATGGGCTGTGCTGACAGACAGGGCCATTCTACAGTCAGATGCCCATGCAGTGAGGAATGAAATGCCCACACAAGCAGAGGCTGTGTGGGTATAATTATTTCTATATTAGTCAGGGTTACTCAATGACAGAAGTTTGACAAAGATAGTCTGACAAACAAGACCTTAAATATTAAGTCGATAAACCACAGCTTAGTGTGGAGAGAAAGGAGAGGAGGGTACTTGTAACCTCTATGTAACTTAAAAATAAATATCATACACACGAAGATACAAGCTGGATTGGACTGAAAAGGACGAGAAGGACACCCCAATGACTATAAAAGTGAGTCAACTGCAACCAAAGGTCATTGCAAACCACCCGCATTTCCCATGACAAGTGGTAGAGGACTTACCCATGTGATCAAATCCAATGCTCATGATGCAGGACTCGGTGGCATCAATCGCCTGAATCTTGTATCTGTCCAGCGGGCCTGTTGGGAGATGGTTGTAGTCCTTCTGCCACCGCTCCTGGCCGTGGTAGCGCACCATGGCCCCGCAGCGCAACAGCCACTCGGACGCCGCCCTGTCGGGACCAACGTCCCTGATGCGGTCGTGATCCACTCTGGGGACGAGAACAAAAGCAGGTGGTTTTTACAATAGTCACTAGCTTCTTAGCTGTGTTCACCAACATACATACAGAATAGCAACTACTTTTCACTTCATGTGATGAGGAGGGAGGTAAATCCATGTAAAGAAAACATTCAATGGTAGCTCTACTTGCTACCATTTTTGCTTTTGTTTTCAAGCGAATGCTGTCAAAGCATTTTTTTAAAAAATCTGAGTTTATCAGGCAGAGATGGGTCTTCATTGACTCGTACGCAGCATAGTAACTTGACTCCAGGAGATACTCAGTAACTATGTATTGAACAAATGACAACCCTTGATTATAATTTTTATTAATGATAAAAGATTAAAAAGGGGAATAATTTTGAACATTTGTTCAAATTAATGTCCTTGTTACCTTTATTAATTTTTACACATGTCTTTTCCTCTAGTTAGTGGTATTAATGCTGTATTAAGCAATGAGGAGGTTAGTTTTGCCAGTTTCAAAATAAGCATGCCACCAAATAACATTTTTAAAACTTGAATTCACTTGATAGTATTCAAAAGGTTAACTACATTGCTTAAGTCACAGAATAAAATATTCTAACATTACTGAGCTTTTCTGATTATAAAAATAATAAAAGATCATTTCAAAAAGCTTGAAAGGTACTGAAAGAATGAATAAAAAGAATCACTGAAGTCCTGCATCCCAGTCAGTTACAGTTAATATTCTATAACCTATCTTTTTTTGGTCTTTATTCAATTTTTTAAAAAAGAAAATTAGGACCATACTGCATACACAACACAAATAACATCTGAAATATAAGAAAACCAAATTAGCCACTGGGAACTCATCGAGCTGAAACAATCTCCATGTTTCTTCACTTTAGTAAGGGTAACTTACTTATTAAACACTGCATTCAACCAGCCCCAGAAGTGTCGGGAGTCACATGACCATGGGAGTTTCTTTAAGCCACAGAGCTGCTGGGAAATTTTTCCAAACAGCATCATTTGCTCTAGACACAGAAAATAGTATTCATATTAGATCATCAGTTGGCAATCAGAATCCATACATACAGTAACTTACTTCACAACTTCAGACTCAGTGCTCTTGGGATGATAAAGCTGACTCACTTACCCCTCAATAGTTACTGAGCAAGTTACTGCTGTTTGTTTTTTGGTTTCTTTTGCTGCAAAGGAGAGACAGAATTGGATGGTCTCTATGGTTCCTCCCAGCCTTGACATTGTAATACTTGTTCGATCTTCAGTTGGAGTCCGCCTGCAGTGGCGCCACCTGGTGTCCATTCAGGTAGTGCAGCCACAGAATCACCGAAACCACTTCCAGCCCCGATCCACATTTCCAGTATCAAAATGACAGACTAAAGTCATCTAAGGAGCAATGTGTCAAGGTTAAGACACTTCCATCCAGAAAAGGAGAGGAATCATGGGACTAGATCTTCCTATGACAAGACTGTAAGCAGGGTCCCCAGAACAGTGCAAACCAAGAACTATGCCAGGGCAGCTGGGAAAGACTGGACAAGCAGCTTAACCTCTCTGACCCTTGGTTTCCTCATGTATAAAATGAGATGATTTGCTCAGATGATTTCCAGCTGTAAAAATCCATAACCATGAGTTGAGAAAGTGATTTCAGAACTGGGTCTCAACCTGACTTAAAGTGCCAGGTGGGGGGAAAACACAGACAAATGACACATTGTCTTTGAGGAGCTGACAACTTAATGCAGGGTAGAGTGAGCTAAAACAAGTCACCAGGTAGTTAAATAAATGATGGAACCTGAAAAATACCTCAAAAGAGTTAAAGACAAACAAGGATTTCAACAGACAAAGATGCCAAGAAAAGTTAGGTCGGGTGACTAGCTGTGGTGGGAACGTTTAAGGCTTACTGTAGTTCAGCCGGCTTAGAACATGGGGGTCATGAGGAGACAGACAATGTACAGTCACAACGGGAAGGGTCTCCTGTGATCAGCCAGCGAATCTGGCTTCTGCAGGTAGCTAGGAGTCACTGAGTTTTCAGCACAGAGCACTGGCATGGTCAGAACTATGCTTCAGGAATATTACTCAGACAGCGGCAGCAAGAATGAGGGTCATTCAGAGATGAGGAAACTGAAGCCCTGATATTAAGTAACTCACTGACACCCTACAATCCTGGAAGAAGGTGGGGTATTAGTAAATGCATGTGTTTAAAGGGACTTGCCCAGTGGTTCATGGCTAATTGTTAGCAGTGCAGTGCTGAAACCTGAACCTGGCTTTCACCCGTATTAGTCAAGGGCTCTTTCCTCAGTCATTGAATGGTTCTAGGACTCAAGAAAAAGCAGAGGACTAGAAAGAGTCCTGAGAGGGAACCACCTTAGAGCTGAGGAAATGCCCGAGGATGTTGAGGCTGTGAACAATGAGAACTGTGGTCTGAGTTCAGTACCCTGGGGTCATCTATTACCTTCTCTGCTTTTCCGCCATTACTCTGCCTTCATTACTACAAACTTGTCCCCATGCTATAAACACTTCCTCCCACATTCTCAGATCTTCACTGCTTTTGGTTAATCTCTCACCACCTGTGCCCACTTCAGTAACTCCTTTGGCTGCCAACCATATTTACAAATTGGGTTTTTCTGGATTCATCTCAGACTGTTCCCTCCAATGTCCTCCCTGTCCCCCTATGGAAATCTTTCCCAACCTCAAGACTTTATTCAAATACAATCTCCATCCATCTATTCATTCAAGCAATAAATATTTAAAGGTTTGAAGAAAAGTATGCAGAGCAAAACAAAGAGCAAAAATCACATATTCATTTCAATTATCCCTAACACAGGACACAGCACGATCCCCTAATGCAAGCTCAATAAATATTTGGAATTAACAATCTTCAATGACTGATAAGTTTTCATGCAGAAACAAAGAAACTGTCATTAAGCAGAAAAATTAGAGAAGTATGAAAACTGAAGTCACTTGATTCATTTTGGTCAACCTTATCTTTCAGCTTAAGAGAAAGATCAAATTTACTTCAGCTTATGATCTCTAGAAATACTGGACATTATATTCAAAATAATTTAAACATGAAAATTAAGTTTTTATTTTTCAGTAAACCTAAAAAAAAATAACTGGCAGGTTTTTTGCATTCTCAACTGTAATTTTGTTAATTGATACTGAGAATTTCAAATGAATTCAAGCATGTGGAAAATTCTGAGAGATGGGAATACCAGACCACCTGACCTGCCTCTTGAGAAACCTATATGCAGGTCAGGAAGCAACAGTTAGAACTGGACATGGAAAAACGGACTGGTTCCAAATAGAAAAAGGAGTACGTCAAGGCTGTATATTGTCATGCTGCTTATTTAACTTACATGCAGAGTACATCATGAGAAACGCTGGGCTGGAAAAAGCACAAGCTGGAATCAAGATTGCCAGGAGAAGTATCAATAACCTCAGATACGCAGATGACCCCACCCTTATGGCAGAAAGTGAAGAGGAACTGAAAAGCCTCTTGATGAAAGTGAAAGAGGAGAGTGAAAAAATTTGCTTAAAGCTCAACATTCAGAAAACTAAGATCATGGCATCTGGTCCCATCACTTCATGGGAAATAGATGTGGAAACAGTGTCAAACTTTATTTTTTGGGGCTCCAAAATCACTGCAGATGGTGACTGCAGCCATGAAATTAAAAGACGCTTACTCCTTGGAAGGAAAGTTATGACCAACCTAGATAGCATATTAAAAAGCACAGACATTACTTTGCCAACAAAGGTCCGTCTAGTCAAGGCTATGGTTTTTCCAGTGGCCATGTATGGATGTGAGAGTTGGACTGTGAAGAAAGTTGAGCACAGAAGAATTGATGTTTTTGAACTGTGGTGTTGGAGAAGACTCTTGAGAGTCCCTTGGACTGCAAGGAGATCCATCCAGTTCATCCTAAAGGAGATCAGTCCTGGGTGTTCACTGGAAGGACTGATGCTGAAGCTGAAACTCCCAAACTTTGGCCACCTAATGAGAAGAACTGACTCACTGGAAAAGACCCTGATGCTAGAAGGGATTGGGGGCAGGAGGAGAAGGGGACAACAGAGGATGAGATGGCTGGATGGCATCACTGACTCGATGGGCATGCGTTTGAGTAAACTCCGGGAGTTGGTGATGGACAGGGAGGCCTGGCGTGCTGTGATTCACGGGGTCACAAAGAGTCGGACACGACGGAGCGACTGAACTGAACTGAACCTCTAAGAATGCTTTCTAGAGGGAAAGAGGAGACCTCTGGTGGTGAGTTGGTGAATTTAGCTTTAATAAATTAAAAGAAGGGCTTCCGGGAAGGCTCAGCAGATAAGGAATCTAACTGCAACGCAGGAGACACAGGAGACTCGGGTTTGATTCCTAGTTGGGAAAATCCCCTGGAGAAGGAAATGGCAACCCACTTTAGCATTCTTGCCTGGAATATTCCATGGACAGAAGAACCTGGCAGACCTCAGTCCATGGGGTCGCAGAGAGTCAGACACAACTGAGTGACTAGGCACACAAATTAAAAGAAACCACTCAAACTCAAGTTAAAAAACAAACATTACTAAGCTACTGCTGTGATAAATAACTCAGGAATTCAAACTATTTTAAAAATTCTTCTTACTATCATAATATGGCTTGCAGCCATAAGCTTTTAACAGATGTTTCCAAAAGTTGATAGTAACTTTGTGACTTAGAGAAGGCCAGACCTCTAATGTGTGCCTCAAAACAGGAGATGGAGAATTCTTCAGTTTGCATAAAAACAAGTTTCTTTTAAAAAGTGCAAGTTCTCTTTTTACATATTAAACATAATTACTTAGGTGGGTTATTCAAAATGATGGCTCATTCAGGGGTCAAAAAGACTAAACTAGCCAACCTGTTCTTGAGGGCAGTGAAAGTGTGGAGAGAAGGGTGAGGTGGTATCAGAATTGGGGAGTTTACCCTCCAAATTATAACCCCACTTCACTGGAAATCATCCATTACTGATGCCAGTTCTTATTCCTGATGTATCTAGAGTCTAGTGAAATAAAGTGACAGAGCACTTCCTTAGGAATTAGAAGCAAAAGTCCCCAAAGTTACCCTAGGCAGTATCACTTGACACTCACTGAACTAACTTCTTATGGGTTCTGACCTAGATGGAAGGTGAACATGAATTCTTAGCTTCAGGAGGGTGTGGTGGCCAGAAAACAAATGTCTCTAGCCAAAGACATTACAGGGTCAATGAATGTAAGGTGAGTTCTTGATTTGAGATAATCGAGATGAAACAAATTAATGTACAGTCAAGCCTAGGCGAGAAGTTAAGCAGAGAAAATTTTATAAAAAATACGTGTGGTATTTTGAGTTCTTTCACTTTGCTAAACTAGGAAGTACAAGCTCAAAGCTCAAAATCACAGAAGAGTAAAACAGCCACTACTATGGACTGATTCATGAAAACCTGACCACAGACCCTAGATTGTATAATTCTATACTCAACCTAGTAACAAATCTACTACAATCCTGTGCAGTGGTTAAAATAAAAAAACAGTGATAGTACCAAAAGCTGGCAACACTGAAGAGGAACTGGATCACTCAACATTGCTGGTGGGAATGTAAAATGGTACAGCCACTTTGGAAAGGAGTTTGGCGCTTTCTTACAAAGCTAAACATGTGCTTATCAGATGACCCAGCAATTGGACTCTTGGGCACTTATCCCAGAGAAACAAACAGGCTCACACAAAAAGCTGTACACTAAGTTTCATAGCAGCTTTATTCGAAATAGCAAAAAAAAAACTAGAAGTAACTCAGATATCCTCCAAAGGGTGAATGGTTTAAGCACGTTGTGGTACATTCATACCATGAAATACTTCTCGGCAATAAGACAGAATGAACCATCAATACATGCTGCAATTTGGATGGATCTCATGGGATAATGCTAAATGAAAAAGTCAATTCCAAAAAGTTACATACTATATAATTTTGTTTATGTAACATTCTTGAGATGTCAAAATTTTAGAAAGTGAGAAGGGAATGGGGAAGAGGGTGCCTTGTTGCAGGGATCTTGGTGATGGATCTGTGCTATAGCTTGCCTGTGATGGATACAACATTCTACACATGGGGAGGTCCCTGGCGGTCCAGTGGTTGGGACGCTCTCACTGCCAGGGGTCAGGGTTCCATCCATAGTCAGAGAACTAAGATCCCACAAGCCCCACTGCATGACCAAAAAAACAAAAATAAGTATCTATACAGGTGTGATAAAATCTGTACAGGACTAAACACACACACAAATGCAAAACAGTCTATCTGAATAAGATCCATGGGGTATTCCTGGTTATGCTGTTGTATCAAACTTTTACAAGATGTTACTATTTGAGAAGACTGGGTAAAGGGTACACAGGATCTCTACTGTTTCTTACAACTGCATGGAAATCTACAATTAACTCAAAATTCAAAATATTAAAAAAATTTCTAATAAAAAATTAAAAACTGAACTAAACAATGAATCATATCTTATTTTTCATTTGTGATGAACAAGCAGGCAACATTCCACATTATTTTCACAAATAAAGAAAATATGTATAACTATCCAGGTGATAAAAACCATATAAACATAATAAACACCATCATTTTATTGAGCACTTTACTGTGCTAAGCATCTGATGAGCCTTATCTTGCATAATCCACACAAAAGTCCTCTAAGGGGGACCCTACATCACTCATAGTTCACAGAGGAGGGGCTGAGGGAAAGGGGTGACTCCACTTCCCCAAGCTATTCGACTAATAACTGGAGCCAAATTCAGACAGGCAAGTGTAAGTCCTTCCAGCTATAAAGTTAGTGCCCGTGGGGTGATCAGCGGTGTCCGACTCTTTGCCACCCCATGGACTGCAGGCCGCCAGGCTCCTCTGTTCACGGAATTTTCCAGGCAAAAATACTGGAGTGGGCTGCCATTTCCTACTCCAGGGGATCTTCCGGACCCAGGGACTGAACCTGGGTCTCCTGCACGGGCACTGGACGCATATTCTTTACCACTGCTCCATCTGCTAAATCCAAATAAAGTAATAAAGTTACATCGTCCTATTTTTGTTTTGCTCAGCTGTCCTGACCCTAAAAATTAAAAAAAAAAAAAACTTCCATCAAACACTGACAACAGGTGTTAGTTAGGCATAGAACTAGAGGATCACATAATTTAACACAGGTCTTTCAGAGATTACACAGCCCACTTCCCTCACTTTACAGCTAAATAGGGGTGAAGTGACATGTACGGGTGAATCATTGTTTCCAGGCCCGTAAAGCATATTTAAAACTACATGTCAGTCCAGTATTTAAAAAAAAAAAAGAAAGGAAACAGATCGCTAAATGATGGCAGAGACCGAGCCGTCTGGTTCATTTATGCGCTCAATATTTACAAGACCAATAATGAATGACATGTCAGGAGTCACATATATGGATGGCCAGAAAACAGCAGACTATCAGGCGTCGCCATGACAGAGCCTCCGTCTGGAGAAGGTTAGGGCTGGACAGTGCCCTTTAGTGAGCACTCCGCTCTGTAGAAGACGCGTTGGAGACAGATTCTCCGCAAGGAGCCGCAAGGGGCGCGGGGCGGGGCTAGGAAGAGGCGAGATTGAGAGGGCGGAGCCACGAGGGACGCGGGGCGGGGTCTTGGGGGCGGGGCCTAGCTGGAGGAAAGGAGGGCCTCTGGGCCTGCCCAAACGAGAATTTTCACCATCATCATCCCCAGACTTTCTCCTGAGGCGCCAAGTCCGCTGGGCTCTGCAGCTCGAGGACGCGCGACTCGGCGGGCCAGATTTTCAGTTAGCCAAGCGATGGGAGAAAAAGGGGAGAAGGTGACCACCACTAGTCCCGCCCCTCGCGGGGCCTAGCTCGTCTACTCACAGAGTCAAAAGGAAGGAGCAAGCTAGCGTCCCCAGCGTCTACGGCGGCGCAGGCCTGCCCTTCGCCCTCCGCCGCGCGCGTTCATTGGCCACTGGCGGCTGCGCCCACGTGGGGCGAAGGCGCTCCCTTCATTGGCCTCTGCTTAGGGGGCGGGGCTAGAGGGCGCCGGGACCCGGGCATTACAGGTCTCAAGGGCTGGCTTCTAGGGCTTGAGGCAGGGAAAGGGGCGCAGGCGATGGTACCAGCGCTGCGTTATCTGGGCAGTGTCTGCGGACGGGCCCGCGGGATTTTCCCCGGGAGCTTCTCCGCGGCGCGCACACCCGCGTCGGGGAAATCCCGGCTGTTGTGCCAGGGTGGCCGCAGAGCCAGCACCAGGTGAGTACCGCTGGCCCGCCCCCCGCGGTCTGCGCTGCCTCTCTTGGAGTTGCCTAGTGCTGGACCTCTGCCTCTGCTTTTCTTCTCTCTCCTCGGCGAGAGAGAAGCTCGGGATCCTGTGAAGCCCGGGCTCCAGCCCCAGATCCCAGGAGCTACCTGCCTGGATCACTCGTAGGCTTGTGGGAGAGAGGAGAAGAATAAGAAAGGCAGTGTCGAGTAGAGGTCAACAACAGTCCTGGCTTTGAATACAACTCCACCGCTTCCCATTCAACCCTGGGCGGGTTACTTAAGCTCCTTTAAGGCTCAGTTGTGAATCGGAACCTGGTCTCTCGCGCAAGTGGTCGTTTTGAGGATTAAAAGGACCTCACACACTGTAAGCTGTCAAACGTGCTGTTTGTTCGCTGGCCTTCCTGATGTTACTTGGAACATCTGAAACCGGTCTTAAATCAGTCAGTTCCTGGCACACACACGGCTGCATAGAGGTGCCCGTATGAGAAGCAACTCAGCTGCTAATCAAACCCTGCAGAATTCAGCGTCCTGTGATTTGAAATGTGGAGATCACGTATGAAATTACTGTTTTTTACCTGCTTTCTGTGTGGGGAGTGGTTTATGTGAAGGTGTCAAAGCTGGAAAGCTCTTGGCTCTTTTTCGGGAACTAGCATGTGGGCAACATGAGTGTGAGTGGAACTTGGCGAAACAGAGGATGGTGTGGAAGGACACCGGAGAGGGTTACATCACAGCAGAGGTTTTACTTTAACTGCACGTGGAATTTTATCCAAGGGCGCTGGGAGACTTTTAAATACGTGATTAAATGTTGATGTTTCAAAAAGTTGATTCAGGCTGCTGTGTATTAGTGGATTGGAGGGGAATTAGTGTGGAATAGGATTTGTGATTCATCGTGGGGTATGTAGACTGTTCTTTTAGGAACCTTTTCTTAAGGGAAGAAAAGTAAGGTTAGTGAAGGTTTTGTTTATACTTTTTTTATTTTGAAATGATTAAAGATCCATAGGAAGTTCCAAAAAAAAAAAAAAAAGACCCCACAAAAACCCAGACCAGGGAGCTCTCATGTACCCTTCTTAACCCATTTTGCTCCAACATCTTACCTAACTGTAGTAACAGTGTCAAAACCAGGAAAATGATATTAGCACAATCCATAGACCTTGTTAAGATTTTCATCAGTTTTACATGCACTCATTTTTTAAAAATTGCTTCACTACTTACGGACTTTATTCTATATAACATTTAGTATCTTAAAAGATTATTTTGAAAATTGAAATTACATTAGATAGATAGATTTGGGGGAGAATTGCTTCTTTATAATTTTGAGTTTTCCCATCCATGAACTTGGCATATCTTTTCATTTATGCATACTCATTTGTTATTTAGGAGCTTCCCGGGTGGCTCAGTAAAAGAATCCACTTGTCAGTGCAGGAGTGGGAGGAGACACAGGTTTGATCCCTCGGTCCAGATGATCCCCTGGAGGAGGAAATGGCAACGCACTCCAGTATTCTTGCCAGGATAATCCCATAGACAGAGGAGTATACTCCATGGGGGTCACAAAGAATTGAACACGACTGAGCATGCACACAAGCGTGCCTTTGTTATTTAATAGAGTTTAAAATTTTACTCTGTGAAGTTCTTTTTTTCTTTAGGTTAATTCTTAGATTCCCTTATTGCTTTGTTGCTATGATAAATAGTATCTTATTTTATATTCTTTCAGCTGGATTTTACTTATATAGGATATGCTTTTTTGTATGTCTTATCCAGTTTTGGGGACTCCCTGGTGGCTCAGATGGTAAAGCCTCTGCCTGCAATGCAGGAGACCTGGGTTCAGTCCCTGGGTTGGGAAGATCCCCTGGAGAAGGAAATGGCAACCCACTCCAATATTCTTGCCTGGGAATTTCCACAGACAGAGGAGCCTTGTGGGCTACAGTCCATGGTGTCACTAAGAGTCGGACGTGATTGGGAAACTAACACTTTATCACTTTAGGGCTTTCCCAAGTGGCTCAGTGGTAAAGAATCAATCTGCCTGCCAAGTAGGAGACACGAGTTCAATCCCTGAATTGGAAAGATCACTTGGAGAAGGAAATGGCAACCCACTCCAGTATCCTTGCCTGAGGATCCAGTCCATGGGGTCACCAAAGAGACAGACATGACTTAGCAACTAAAACAACACCAACATCCAGTTTTGGAACCTGAGTCATACGTATTTCATAAAATGAGTTAGGGAGTTTTCAGCTTTTAAAATTTTTCTGGAACATCTTCGATGATAGAGATTATCCATTCCTTGAAATTTTGGTAAAATTTACACACGTCTGTGTGTGTTTAGGTGGAAAGCTTTTGATAACTAACATAGCAATTGATTCAAAACTTCTATTTCTTCTTGTCTCACTAATATTGCTTGAGTCCCTCACCACATTTCATCTACATTATCACATTTATTCGTACAAAGATCTTCATGATGTTCTTTGATTATGTTTAAGATCATTGTCATGTCTTTACATGTTTTTCCTTATTATTCTGTTTTATTTATTTGTGTCATCTCACTTTTTTTTCTCATTACTATTGCCAGAGATTTGTATACTTTATAAATCTTTTCAAATAAAGGATTTTTCTTCTTTGTTATATTTTTTATTTATATGTTTATTTTATATATTATATATCTTTATATATTTGTTTTTCCTTATTGTATTTAACTTCTTGAGTTGATAACTCATTAAATTTTGGTACAGTAGTATTTTTAGGAGTGTCTCTTGCATGTTAAAGTTCCTTTAGCCTTTTTTATCTAAGAATATCGTTAGAAATGCTTTTTTTCTTCTTGAAACTGCTACTTCATTGACTTCTTATTTTTTTTTTGATTGTTGTTTTTGTTTTGTTTTTGGCTTTTGTTTGTTTGTTTGTTTGCTTTTTGTGTTTTGCCTACAACGTGCAGCATGTGGGACTTTATTTCCCCAACCTGGGGTGGAACCCTCACCCTCTGTATTAGCAGTGCAGTCTTAACTACTGGACCACCAAGGAAGTCGCTCTATTGACTTATGGATTTCATTGTCACAAGTTAGAAATCTGATGTCAAGTGAATTCATGTTTTTAAAAAAATTTTTTTCTTATGTTGGAGCATAGTTGATTAACAATGTTGTGTTAGTTTCAGGTATACCGCAAAGTGATGCAGTTATATACATACATGTATCTGTTCTTTTTCAAATTCTTTTTCCATTATCTTATTACAGAATATTGAGCAGAGTTCGCTGTAGGTCCTTGCTGTTTATCTGTTTTAAATATTGCAGTGTGTACCTGTCAATCCCAAACTCCAAATCTATCCCTCCCCCCACCCATCTTACTCGCTTGGTATCATAAGTTCATTCTCTGTCCTTCTGTTTGGTAAATAAGTTCATTTGTATCATTTTTTTAAATTGCCCAATTAAGCAGTGTATGATATTTGTCTTTATCTGACTTATTTCTCTTAGTATGATAATCTTCGGGTTCATCCATGTTGCTGCAAATGGCATTATTTCTTCTTTTTAATGACTGAGTAATATTCCATTGTATATATGCACCGCATCTTTGTCCATTCATTTGTTGATGGACATTTCAGTTGCTTCCATGACTTGCTATTGTAAGTAGCTCTACAGTGAACACTGGGGTGCATGTATTCTTTTGAACAATGTTTTTTTCCACATATGTGCCAAAGAGTGCAGTTGCTAAGACATGTAGTAAGCACATGTTTAATTTTTTAAGAAAAGGCTATACTCTTTTTCCAGAGTGGCTGTACTATTTTACATTCCTACCAGTAATGTGTGAATTAATCCAGTTCTTCTCATCTTCATCAGCATTTGGTGTTATCACTTTTTTTTAAAAAAAGTCATTCTGATAGGGGTGTAGTGATATCTCATTGTAGTTTTAGTTTGCATTTCCTTAATGACTAAAGGTACATTTTCTCGTACTTTTTTGCCATGTTTATATCTGTTCTCTTTGATGAAATGTTTATTTGTATCTTTTGCCTTTTCTCTAAATGACTTGTTTATTTCATGAATTGAGTCCTTTGTCATATACATGGTTTGCAAGTGTTTTCTCCCAATTTGTTCATCTTCTTATCCCCTTAACAGAGTCTTTTGCAGAGCAAAAACTTTTAATTTTGATGAAGTCCAGTTCATCAATGTTTTTCTTTTATGGGTCATGCTTTTGATGTGAACTCTTCAAGTAGCCCTAGATACCAAAGATTTTCTCCTGTGTTTTCTTCTTAAAGTTTAATTGTGAATAGTTGCAGATATTTAAAAACTAAATTTTTTGGTTAGAATAATAGCATTGTGTGTGTTTTAAAGAGCTCTTTTAGAAATAACATATTGGATATTTACAGATGATGTTTAGAATTTAGATCGAAATAATATAATTGCAAGAGGGAGTGAAAAAAAAAACAAATAAGTGGGGTGAAAAAGTGAAATTGGCCATGTTCCTATAAAACCTGGATTTGTTGACCATGAGATCAACACTAATGGTAATTTTTTAAGCTTCTCACTGTGGAGTTAGACTATACATACCCTTTCTAATTTTGTAAGTGATTGTGTAATGAGCATTATCGTGACTAAAATTGGTTCTGAGCTCATTTCTGGACCACTTATTTCCTTAAGGTTTGATTTTCTCACTGTTTCCTTCTAAGCAGAATAAAATAATTATGACTTTTTGCACACTAAGGTGTTAAAGACTTAATGTTAACTGCCCTTGAGGGACTTCCTGGTGGTGCAGTGGTTCAGACTCCATGCTTCCAATGCAGGGAATGTGGGTTAGGTCCCTGGTTGGGGAACTAAGATCCCACATGCCGAGCAATGTGGCCAACCCTCCATCCGCAAAAGCCCAGAAACAAACAGAAAAGCACAAAAGAATACTGCACTTGAATTTCTGACAGCTGGTAGGGGAGAGTGTGATACTTGACCGAGTAACCGTCGATGGAGCCAGCTTATGGGAGTATAATGGACACTTAGAGCAGCTTGGGCAACTAGCCATTCTGCCTGCTGGCTGTAGCTGACTAGCTTTTAAAGCCAAATATCACAAAGCCCAGTAAACATTTGATTTTAATGATTACTAATTAATAGTTTAGTTGTTCATTGGTGATGAAAATGCAAAGTTTGATAAAATCTATTGTAAACAATGTGTTACTTTAAAGATGGCTTTCTTTTAAAGCTCATTTGATATAGTCATTATTGGTGGCGGAATTGTGGGGCTTGCCTCTGCCAGAGCACTCATCCTGCGACATCCAGCACTTTCCATTGGTGTTCTGGAGAAGGAGAAAGATTTAGGTATGTATGTTATCATGTTGCTTAACCCGAACACCTTTGAGCAAAATCTGGGAGATGGTGAAGGACAGGGAAGCCTGACATACTACAGTCCATGGGGTTGCAAAGAGTAGGACATGACTGAGCAACTGAACAACAATAATAAACCTGAACACCTGCTCATGTTGTCAGTTCTGCATCTTTCAATCTAAATGTCAATGCTAGTGTCCCAGGCTGGATTCTTCAAAAAGCAGAGCCTGGGACTAGAACTTGGATACTGGATATTGGATATGGGCTTCCCTTGTGACTCAGCTGGTAAAGAATCTACCTGCAATGCGGGAGACCTGGGTTCAATCCCTGGGTTGGGAAGATCCCCTGGAGAAGGGAAAGGATACCCACTCCAGTATTCTGGTCTGCGGAATTTCATGGACTGTATTAATCCATGGGGTTACAGAGTCAGACATGACTGAGTGGCTTTAAAAAAAAAAAGGTTATTTATTTGTGAGGTTATCCAAGGAAGCAGTAGTCAGTGGGTAGGGAGAATAAACAGGGAAGGAGGGAAAACCTTGTGAAGGTGTGTTATCCAGGTTGAAGCTGTGGGCTTGATTCCACCGAGACCTCTGAGGAACTGCCTAATGTTTCCCAGGATTGTGCTCATGTGCCCTTCAACTTCTGTCCCTTTGTTTGAGGATCGTCCCTAGGGATGTTGAGTCCCTCTGCCCCCAAAGACTAGAGAACACCCTGGGACAAAAGGCAGAGAGCCATAGTGGGCCCTTGAGGTGGGTTGCTGGTGGTGAGGGCTGGGTTTGTACCCCAAAGTCATAGCTAAAGTCAGAGATGGGCTGGGGGGACCTGACACAGACACTGGTTGGCTACTGGGGAAGCTACAAGTGACCTGACCAGAAGACCAAACTCAGGCAGAGTTTTAAATAGTGGTCTCTAATAGCTTCAACTCTAATTGTATTCCCCCCCTTCTTGGGTTTTGAATGAGTCATGTATGTACTTTCTCTTAAATGTATTTCTCTTGTTCCATAGCTATTCATCAGACTGGACATAACAGTGGTGTCATACATAGTGGGATTTATTATAAACCTGAATCTCTGAAAGCTAAATTATGTGTGCAAGGTGCAGCCCTCATCTATGAGTACTGTAACCAAAAGGGGATTTCCTACAAGCAATGTGGCAAGGTATGGCATTTTACTAGGGCCTTGACTTATTTATAAATAGTATTTTCTTAGTAATCTTAAATGTTGACTTAAAAAATACCTGACTTTTCTTTCTTTGTATCCATGTAATTTGCAAAATCTAGATGTTTCATGTAAATGGGGTCCTGCAAAATGTTCTCTTTTGTGATTGGCTTCTTCCACTTAGTGTAGTATTTTCAGAGTTCATTCATCTTGCAGCGTGAATCAATACTTCATTCGTCTTTGTATTCTATTGGATCGATATACCACGTTTTGTTTATCCATTTATCAGTTGATAGAAATTTGGGTTGTTTCCACTTTGGGGCTACTGTGAATAATGCTGCTCTGGACATTCATGAGCAAGTTTTTGTGTGGACGTATGTTTTCCTTTCTGTCAGGTATATGCCTAGGAGTAGAGTTGCTGAGTATATGTTTAACATTTTGAAGAAGTGCCAAACTGTTTTTCAAAGTGCTGTACTATTTTATATCCCCATCAGCAATTAATGAGGATTCCAGTATCTCCATATCCTCCTGAACACCAGTTATTGTCTGCTTTATTTTAGCCATCCTAGAGGATATGAAGTGCTATGTCATTGTGGTTTTTATATAATTAAACTTAGTAATTAATAATGTTAAGCATCTTTCATGTACTTACTGGCCATTCATTTATCTTCTTTGGAGAGATACCTATTCAGATCTTTTGCTCATTTTAAAATTGAGTTATTTGTCTTTTTATTGTTGAGTTGTGCTTTTATATATTCTGAATATAGTCCGTTATCAGTTATATGTTATTTACTAAAATACTACTAAAATATTAAAATATTTTTATTTTTAAAATAAAATAATAGTAATGATGATATTTAAAATATTGCTAAATGTTTTCTCCCATTCTGTAGATTTTCTTTTTACTTTCTTGATGGTATCCTTTGAAGCAGAGAAATTTGATTTTGATGAAGTGTAGTTTATCTTTTTTTTTCTTTTGTTGCTTGTACTTTCAGTGTCATATCTAAGAAATCATTGCCAAACCTTAGCTCATGAAAATTTGCTCCTAATTTTCTTCTAATATCAAAGCCTTAACTCTGATATTTAGATCTTTAGTCCCTTTTCCTCCCCCAGATGAGTTGATTTAATTCTGAGTGGTAGGGAGAAGGTGAGGGTGGGATGTTCAGAGAGAACAGCATTGAAACAAGTATACTATCAAGGGTGAAACAGATCACCAGCCCAGGTTGGATGCATGAGACAAGTGCTCAGGGCTGGTGCACTGGGAAGACCCAGAGGGATGGGATGGAGAGGGAGACAGGACTGGGGATCGGGATGGGGAATACATGTAAATCCATGGCTGAGTCATGTCAATGTATGGCAAAAACCACTACAATATTGTAAAGTAATTAGCCTCCAACTAATAAAAATAAATGGAAAAAAAAAATTCTGAGCGGTACAGAATTGGAGATAGAACAAAGACTGAAGAACAGACTTTGGATTCTAGGCTGAGTTTACTCTGACCTCACAGCTAAGGTAGAAATGGCTGAATGAGAAGAACTGAAGAGAAGATGAGCCACTGTATGCTTTCATTTTTTTAAACCTTAACAAAAGTTTGTTTTTAAATGTGTAGCAGGCTTCAAGACAGCACTTCATTCTAACTCTCGGTGGCAGTAGACATTATGGCAGGGAATCAGGAATGGAATTTACGATTACCATTGCCTCCAGCACAAAGAACAGCTTCCTTTTTTCTTTTTTTTTTTTTCTTTTTAATATGTATTTTTATTTTTTGACTGCAACCATGCTGCACATGGTTGCAGCATGTGGGATCTAGTTCCCCCACTAGGGATCGAACCCAGGCCCCCTGCATTGGGAGAGCACTAGGGAAGTCCCTAAAAGTGGTGGTTTTTTTTTTTTTCTTGGCTGCACTGGGTCTTCCTCAGCTCACAGGCTTAGTTGCCCTGTAGCATGTGGGATCTTAGTTCCCCTTCCCTAACCAGGGATCAAACCCACATCCCGTGCATTGGAAGGTGGATTCTTAACCACTGGACCACCAGAGAAGTCCCCCAGCTTACTTGTTGACAGATTTCTTAATTCTAATTTTCTCTAGGAGGGCCTTCCCTGCAGCCTTTGCTTTTAGCTTCTCAGGTTTCTTTTGCCTCTCTCTCGCTCTTTGAGCAAGCTGTGTCTTTGTTGCAGTGCTCTGGCTTTCGGAGCAGGGCGGACACTTCTCTAGGTGCCCTGCGTGGACTTAATTGCCCCACGGCATGTGGGATCCTGGTTTCCCCAACAGGAATTGAACCCCTGCCCCTGCTTTGCAAGGCAGATTCTTAACCACTGGATCACCACGGAACTCACCTTCTGCTTCTCTTTTTGTTTCTGCTTGAATGCCCCATCATCTTCATCCAGCTCCTTGGTCTGCTTCAGGTGCTTCTTACCACCTTTGCAGCTGGCCTACTGCCCCTTCCCCAGACCCTGCCACCAGAAGTAAAGCTCCCACCCGACTCCCTACACGTGTTCTGCCAGTGTAGGTTCATTTTTTAATGAATTGTGGTATATGATGTAAGGAGGGGTCCAACTTCATTCTTTTGTATGTGGATGTCCATTCGTCTCAGTGCCATTTGTTGAAAAAAGTGTTCTTTCTACAGTACTTTGTTTTGGCACCTGCATCAAAAATCAGCTGAGCATAAATGGAGGAAGGTGTATTTAGGGTTCTCAATTCTATTCCACTGACGTGTATTTGTCCTTATGCCAATACTGTTTGTCAGTATCTCCAAAAGGGCAGCTGGTATTTTTGATAGAGATTATACTGAATCTATAGATCAATTTGGGGAGTGCTGCCATCTTAGCAATATTAAATTTTACAAAACATGAAATTGAGATGTCTTTCCATTTATGTTAATTTTCTTTAATTTCTTTCAACAATATTTTTTATTTTTCATTGTACAATTCTTGCATTTCTTTTGTTAATGTTATTCCTTGATATTTTACTCCTTCTGATGCTTTTGTGAGTAACATTATTAATTTCAGTTGAGTTTTTTCGCTGCTAATGTATAGAATAGGATTGATTTTTACATATTGATCTTTATCCTTCAACTTTGTTGAACTCATTTCTTAGTCTAATAGTTTTTTTTTTGTGTGTGTGTGTGTGTGGTGTATATCCTTTAGGACTTTAAACATGCAGGATCATGTCATCTACAAAGAAGATAGTCTTACTTTTTTCACCTGGGTATTTTTTTCTTACCTAATTTACCTGGGTTCAGTTCAGTTCAGTTGCATAGTTGTGTCCGACTCTTTGTGACCTATTGAACTGCAGCACACCAGGCTTCCGTGTCCATCACCAACTCCCAGAGCTTACTCAAACTCATGTCCATCGAGTCAGTGATGCCATCCAACCCTCTCATCCTCTGTCGTCCCCTTCTCCTCTGGCCTTCAGTCCTTCACAGCATCAGGGGCTTTTCCAGTGAGTTAGCTCTTCACATCAGGTGACTAAAGTATTGGAGTTTCAGCTTCAGCATCAGTCCTTCCAATGAATATTCAGGACTGATTTCCTTTAGGATGGACTGGTTGGCACTCCTTGCAGTCCAATAGACTCTCAAGGGTTTTCTCCAACATCACATTTCAAAAGCATCAGTTCTCCGGCACTTAGCTTTCTTTATAGTTCAACTCTCACATCCATACATGACTACTGTAAAAACCATAGCTTTCACTACACGGACCTTTGTTGGCAAGGTAATGTCTCTGCTTTTTGATGTGCTGTCTAGGTTGGTCATAGCTTTTCTTCTAAGGAGCAAGCGTCTTTTAATTTCACGGCGGTAGTCATCATCTGCAGTGATTTTGGAGCCCCCAAAAATAAACTCTTTCACTATTTCCTCATCTATTTGCCATGAAGTGATGGGACCAGATGCCATGATCTTAATTTTCTGAATGTTGAGTTTTAAGCCAACTTTTTCACTCTCCTCTTTCACTTTCACCAAGAGGCTCTTTAGTTCTTCTTCACTTTCTGCTATAAGGGTGGTGTCATCTGCATATCTGAGGTTATTGATATTTCTCCCGGCCTTCTTGATTCCAGCTTGTGCTTCATCCAGTCTGGCATTTCAGATGATGTACTCTGCATGTAAGTTAAATAAGCAGAGTGACAATATACAGCCTTGATGTATTCTTTACCTATTTGGAACCAGTCTGTTTTTCCATGTCCAGTTCTAACTGTTGCTTCTTGGTCTGCGTATAGATTACTCAGGAGGCAGGTCAGGTGGTCTGGTATTCCCATCTCTTTAAGATTTTTACACAGTTTGCTGTGATCCACACAATCAAAGGCTTTGGGGTAGTCAATAAAGCAGAAGTAGATATTTTTCTGGAACTCTCTTGCATTTTCAATGATCCAACGGATGTTGGCAATTTAATCTCTGGTTCCTCTGCCTTTTCCAGCTTGAACATCTGGAATTTGACGGTTCAAGTACTATTGAAGCCTGGCTTGGGGAATTTTGAGCATTACTTTGCTAGCGTGTGGGATGAGTGCAATTGTGCGGTGGTTTGAGCATTCTTTGGCATTGCCTTTCTTTGGGATTGGAATGAAAACTGACCTTTTCCAGTCCTGTGGCCACTGCTGAGTTTCCACATTTGCTGGCATATTGAGTGCAGCACTTTCACAGCATTGTCTTTTAGAATTTGAAATAGCCTTATTGGAATTCCATCACCTCCACTAGCTTAGTTTGTAGTGAGCTTCCTAAGGCCCACTTGACTTCGCATTCCAGGATGTCTGGCTCTAGGTGAGTGATCATACCATCGTGGTTATCTGGGTCATGAAGATCTTTTTTGTATAGTTCTTCTGTGTATTCTTGCCACTTCTTATTATCTTTTGCTTCTGTTATGTCCATACCATTTCTGTCCTTTATTGTGCCCATGTTTGCATGAAATGTTCCATTGGTATCTCTTATTTTCATGGAGAGATCTCTAGTCCTTCCCATTCTATTGTTTTCTTCTTACTTCTCTGCGTTGATCACTGAAGAAGGCTTTTTTTAATCTCTCCTTGCTATTCTTTGGAACTCTGCATTCAAATGGGTATATCTTTCCTTTTCTCCTTTACCTTTAGCTTCTCTTCTTCTCTAGGCTATTTGTAAGGCCTCCTCAGACAACCATTTGGCTTTTTGCGTTTCTTTTTCTTGGGGATGGTTTTAATCACTGCCTCCTGTACAATGTCATGAACCTCCATCCATAGTTCTTCAGGCACTGTGTCTATCAGATCTAATCCCATGAATCTATTTGTCACTTCCACTGTATAATTGTAAGGGATTTGGTTTAGGTCATACCTGAATGGTCTAGTGGTTTTCCCTACTTTCTTCAATTTAAGTCTGAATTTGGCAATAAGGAGTTCATGATCTGAGCCACAGTCAGCTCCCAGTCTTGTTTTTGCTGACTGTATAGAGCTTCTCCATCTTTGGCTGCAAAGAATATAATCAATCTGATTTTGGTGTTGACCATCTGGTGATGTCCATGTGTAGTCTTCTCTTGTGTTGTTGGAAGAGGGTGTTTGCTATGATCAGTGTGTTCTCTTGACAAAAGTCTGTTAGCCTTTGACCTGCTTCATTTTGTACTCCAAGGCCAAATTTGCCTGTTACTCCAGGTATCTCTTGACTTCCTACTTTTGCATTCCAGTCCCCTATAATGAAAAGGACATCTTTTTTGGGTGTTAGTTCTAGAAGGTCTTGTAGGTCTTCATAGAACTGTTCAACTTCAACTTCTTGAGCATTACTGGTCAGGGCATAGACTTGGATTGCTGTGATACTGAATGGTTTGCCTTGGAAATGAACAGAGATCATTCTGTTGTTTTTGAGATTGCATCCAAGTACTGCATTTCAGACTCTTTGTTTACTATTATAGCTACTCCATTTCTTCTAAGGGATTCAGTAGTAGATAGAATGATCATCTGAGTTAAATTCACCCATTGCAGTCCATTATAGTTCACTGATTCCTAAAATGTCAATGTTCACTCTTGCCATCTCCTGTTTGACCACTTCCAATTTGCCTTGATTCATGGACCTAACATTCCAGGTTCCTATGCAGTATTGCTCTTTACAACATTGGACTTTACTTCCATCATCAGTCACGTCTACAACTGGGTGTTGTTTTTGCTTTGGCTCTGTCTCTTCATTCTTTCTGGAGTTACTTCTCCACTGATCTCCAAAAGCATATTGGGTACCTAATGACCTAGGGAGTTCATCTTTCAGTATCCTATCGTTTTGCCTTTTCATACTGTTGATGGGGTTCTCAAGGCAAGAATACTGAAGTGGTTTGCCATTCTTTTCTCCAGTGGACCATGTTTTGTCAGAACTCTCCACCATTACCCGTCTGTCTTGGGTGGCCCTACATGGCATGGCTCATAGTTTCATTGAGTTAGACAAGGCTGTGGTCCATGTGATCAAGACTGGGAGAACAGACTCTTGGAGGACACAAACAAAATTTTGTGTGCTCCAGACCCATCCATCTTGGGTGGCCTTACACGGCACCCTCTTCATTCTTTCTGGAGGAATTTCTCCACTGATCTCTAGTAGCATATTGGGCAACTACTGACCTGTGGTACAATACAACAATAGAGTGTTGAATTGTTCAGTCACTAAGTCATATCTGATTCTTTGTGACCCTTTAGACTGCAGTACACCAGACTTTCCTGTCCTTCACTATCTCCCAGAGTTTGCTCCGTTTCATGCCCACTGAGTCAGTGATGCTATCCAACCATCTCATCCTCTGTTGCCCACTTCTCCTACCTTCCATCTTTCCAAGCATCAGGGTCTTTTTCAATGTGTTGACTCTGCATCAGGTGGCCAAAGTATTGGAGTTTCAGCATCAGTCCTTCCAATGAATATTCAAGGTTGATTTCCTTTAGGATTGACTAGTTTGATCTCCTTGTAGTCCAGGGGACTCTCAAGAGTCTTCTCCAGTACCACATTTCAAAAGCATCAATTCTTTGGTGCTCAGCCTTCTTTATGGCCCACCTCTCACATCCATACATATCTACTGGAAAAACCACAGCTTTGACTATGTGGACCTTTGTCAGAAGACTAATGTCTCTGCTTTTTAATATGTTGTCTAGGTTTGTCATAGTTTTCTTGCCAAGGAGCAAGTGTCTTTTAATTTCATGATTTCAGTCAACATCTGCAGTGATTTTGGAGCCCAAGAAAATAAAGTCTGCCACTGCTTCCACTGTTGCTGTTTCTATTTGCTATGAAGTGATGGAACTGGATGTCATGATCTTAGTTTTTTAAATGTTGCATTTTAAGACCATTTTTCCACTTTCCTCTTTGACCTTCATCAAGAGGCTCTTTCTTTCCTCTTCAATTTCTGCCATTTTTCATCTGTATATCTGAGGTTCTGAGGTTGTAGATATTTCTCTCAGCAATCTTTTTTTTAGTCTTGGCAGTCTTGATTCCAACTTGTGGTTCACCCAGTCTGGCATTTTGCATAATGTACTCTCCATAGAAATTAAATAAGCAGAGTGACAGTATACAGCCTTGACCTACTCCTTTCCCAATTTAGAACTAGTTCATTGCTCCATGTCCGGTTGTAACTGTTTATTCTTGACCTGCATACAGGTTTCTTAGGAGACAGGAAAGGTGGTCTGGTTTTCCCATCTCTTTAAGATTTTCCACAGTTTATTGTGATCCCAACAGTCAAAGGCTTTAGTGTAGTGAGTGAAGCAGAAGTAGATGTTTTTCTGGAATTTCTTTGCTCTCTCTATGACCCAATGAATGCTGGGAGTTTGGTCTCTGGTTCCTTTGCCTTTTCTGCCTCCAGCTTGTACATATGGACGTTCATGGTTCACGTACTGCCAAAGGTCGTGCTAGTGGTAAACAACCTACCTGCAAATGGAAGAGACCCAGGAGACGTGAGTTTGATCTCTGCGTTGGGAAGATTCCCTAGAGGAGGGCATGGAAATCCACTCCAGTATTTTTGCCTGGAAAATCCCATGGACAGAGGAACTTGGCAGTCTAAAGTCCATGGGGTCACAGAGTCAGACATGATGGAAGTGACTTCACATGCATGCAAAGCCTGGCTTTACCTTCATAGAATCTCTAGTGTAGTGTTGAATAGAAGTAGTCAAAGTAGATATCCTTGTGTTCCTGATTTTAGAGAGAAAGCATTCACTCTTTCACTATTAAGTAATGACAGCTATGGGTTTTTTTTTTTAAAGATGTCCTTTACCAGACTGAGGAAATTCCTTTCTACCTATATTTTGTGGAGTGTTTTTAATCTTGAAATGGAGAAGGGAATGACAGTCCACTGCAGTGTTCTTGCCTGGAGAATTCCATGGATGGAGGGGCCTGGTGGGCTGCAGTCCATGGGGTCGCACAGAATCGGACACAAGTGAAGCGACTTAGCACAATCCAATCATGAGAACGTGTTGGATTTTCTCAAATGCCTTTTCCACTTTTGTTGAGGCAGTCATGTGGGTTTTGTCCTTTATTCTATTAATATGAATTATTACGTTCATTTACTTTTGGATGTTGTCGGTCTTGCATTCATGCAGTGAATCTCACTTGATCTTGATATATAATTCTTTTTATGTGTTGCCTCCTTCAGTTTACTAGTATTTTGTTCAGAATTTTTGTATCAATATTCGTAAGGGATGTTGATATGCAGTTTTTGTTTTCTTTTGATGTCTTTGTCTTGTTTGACTGTTAACTGATCTTGTTGAATTAGGAAGTGTTCCTGTTTCTGTTTTTTGGGAGATTTTGTGAAGAATTGGTACTAATTCTTTAAATACTTGGTAACATTCATGAGGTCTGAACCTTTAAAAGTTATTAATTCTGTTTCTTTAGTTGTTATAGGTCTACTCACGTATTCTTTTTCTTCTTGAGTCAATTTCGAAAGTTTGTGTCTTTCTATGAGTTTTCTTATTTCATATAAATTATCTAATTTGTTGGCTTGCCATTGTTCACAGTATTTCCTTATAACTCCCCTCCATGTAATTTTTAAGAATAAAAGTTCATTGTTGCCCTTAAAAATGCAATGAAGAATTTTTTAATGATGTGGGAAAATAGTTTTGACATACTATTAAGCAAAAAAAGCAAAATGTGGAAGTGTATTTACAGTTTTTATGGTTGCATTATGAGGGTTTGTTTGTTTGTTTTTCAATCCTTTAAGCCCAAGGAACCAACCAACATCCACTGAACACCTTTGAGAAACATAGCAGGCCACATTCCTGCCCATAGGATGATTTTGAGCTCTGTAACACCTGCTTCTTTCTGGAGCCTTGAATACTACTTCATATTCCCTCTTCACATCAAATCATGTCATTGCTTTTAACACACTCAGCTCAGCTCCAGGGATTAATTTACAGATTGCTGTTTCCAGGCCATGACAATGTCATTGTGACTTAATAAACTGATTTCACAATTTTCCTGGTTCAGTCACTTAAAATTTGAGTCTTTGCCCATCTCCAGGTTCTTTTTTTTAAATCAAGTTTGATGTCTTTTTATTTCTTTAAATTGAAGTATGATTAACATGTAAGAATTTTTTTCTTTGTGATGATGGACTTTTAAAAAAATATTATATGATCTTTTAAAAAATATTGTATTTATTTCTTTATTTTTAGCTGGTTCTTCATTGCTATGCGCAGGCTTTCTCTAGTTGCAAAGAACGGGCCACTCTCTAGTTGTGGTAGACATGCTTTGTGTGCTGGATTTTCCTGATGCAAGGCACAGGCTCTAGAGTCCACTGGCTTCAGTAGTTGTGGTGTATGGGCTTAGTTGCCCCTCGGCATGTGGATTTTTTCCGGAGCAGAGATTAAACCCATGTCCTCTGCATTGGCAGGTAGATTCTTAACCACTGGATCACCAGGGAAGTCCATAATGAGGACTTTTAAGATCTACTTTCTGAGCAACTTTCAAATATGCAATTACTAACTATACACAATTGCTAACTATAAATACACAATTACTAACTATAGTCACCATGCTGTACGTTACATCCCTGTAATTTACTTACTTTATAAATGGAAGTCTGTACAGAGTTTGAAAAGGGTTCTTGATATATTCTGTGTATTAGATCCTTATCAGTGATATGATTTACAAATATTTTCTCCCGTTCAGTGCATTATCTTTTTACTTTCTTGATAGTGTCGTCTGATTCCACATCTGTTTTTAAGGTTAAGTATTTGTTAATTTCAATAACCTTTACACTTTGATTAAAAGTATTACTTCATGGAGTGTGATTGACTTCTTGCTATGAAATAGTGATTTTTGAATTCTAATGTACTTGTGAATATCATCTGTGTTTTCCTTTGCTGGTAACTGTTAAGTGAGAAAGAAACTACCTCAAACAGATACTTTGCCCAGAAATAAATATTAATAGAAAAGGAATCTTGAGTAAAGTTGATGAATTTTCTGTTTTTCTTCTCTGTGACAGAATGCATCAGTAAATACTTTGAAATGTACTTTTTTCCAGAAAATAGTTTTCTGTTAGTGATACCCCATTATACTGAATACTTCCTGTCCATTCTGTTTTTTGTTTTTTTAATGTAAAGACAAAACAAGTTGTGCTTCGTTCATCTCTGGGATTGAAACAGTGATGGGAATAGATATGGCCAAGACTCACATAGCAACTGTGATGGCAGACGTGAAAATTGAGGCTACGCCTTACCTTTGTTTTAATGCAGTCTAAAGACAAATATTTTTGGTGGAGGAAGAGTGAAGTCATGGAGAAAGGGAGAAGTAGATACACGAAGCAGAAAGCAGTTTTTAAAACTCAACCCAGTTTGAATCATACAATAGCTTATGATTTTCTCTTGACTTTATCTTTCATAGCTGTTGATATGTTTAACTTTATTCATATTCTTTATGTTTTTTCTTTTTAAGCTTATAGTGGCTGTTGAACAAGAAGAAATTCCCAGACTTCAGGCCCTGTATGAGAGAGGCCTGCAGAATGGTGTCCAGGGCCTGAGGCTGATCCAGCAGGAGGACATAAAAAAGAAGGAGCCATATTGTAGGGTAAGTGATTCACTAACCCCCACACACAGGCTCACAGGGATATTTTCAGTTGGGGCTCAGTCCTGTGACATGGAGGCTGGGGGTGAGCTTACAGGAAGCAGGAATCTTAGAAACAGATAATCTTGTCATAGGAGCATTGAGGTGACAGACACAAGAGGGCATTGTCACAAACTCTGGATGCTGATTTCTTCTTCCCTATGAGAAACTACCAGGTCCAAAGAACACAGGTAAAGGCAAGAGGAGGTCTGAGACCCTATGACATGTTGGGAAAGCCCTGAGTGGTGAGGTGTGGTTGGGTCGTAGGGTATGTAGTGAGAGATAACAGATGAGATTGGAAAGGCAGAACTAGCCCACATAAACGGCCTGATATTCATGCTAATACTTTGAAGTTTATCCAGTAGACATGAGTAGCCACTGAAAATTTTTGAGGAGGGTGGCTGCAGTATCTGGTCTGCTTTAGGAGGTGTGAAGCGTGGGTTATAGAGTCTCTGGCTTAAAATAAGCTATGAGGAAAACCAGATCTTCTTTATTTGTGATGGAGACTTGAATATATATATATACAATAATTACTCTGCTTATCAACTTTCCTTGATAGCCTTTTAGAGGTGACTGTCCAATTCCCACTCTACTGACTGTTACAGTGAATTGCTGTATCTCCTGTTTTCCATTCCTCAGGGTTTGTGTTTTTTTTTTTAAATTTTTATTGGAATATAGTTGATTTACAATGTTGTGTTAGTTTCAGGTGTACATCAAAGTGAATTAGTTATACATATACACATATCCACTCTTTTTTAGATTCTTTTCCCATATAGGCCATTAAGAGTATTGAGTGGAGTTCCCTGTGCTATACAGTAGGGCCTTATTGTTGTTGTAGTTTAGTCTCTAAGTCATGTCTGACTCTTCTGCAGCCCCATGGACTGTAGCCCGCCGGGCTCCTCTGTCCATGGAGTTTTCCCAGCAAGTATACTGAAGTAGGTGGCCATTTCCTTCTGTGGGGGATCTTCCCAAAATGTGTGTGTGTGTGTGTGTGTGTGTGTGTGTGTGTGTGTGTGTATAATAGATAAAAGTACATATATGTATATAGCCCAAATTGTGCATGTATATATGTATAATATTTACACAATAATAATATATTTATATGTATATATATGCAATATATAAAAATAGGTAACTAATAAGGACCTATGGGCTTCCCCAGTGGCTCAGCGGGAAAGAATCGTCCTCAGTGCAGGAGACGTGGGTTCAATCCCTGGGTCAGGAAGAGCCCCTGGAGGAAGGCATGGCAACACACTCCAGTATTCTGGTTGGGAAAATCCCATGGAGAGAGGAGACTGGTGGGCTACTGTCCATGGGGTTGCAAAAGAGTTGAATATGACTGAAGCAACTAACCACCACCATGTGTCTATTTTGTCTATTTTATTTATTCATATCTTTTATATATATCTATTTTAATATATACAGTAGTGTGTATATATCAATCCCAATTTATCCACCTCCACTTACCCCCTGGTAACCATAGGTTTGCTTTCTACGTCTGTCCCCAGTGTTTTAATGACATTATACAATATTGTAATTATATATAACATACAATTATACCTATCACTAAGATGGGTACCTAGCTTAGTGAGTATGGCCTTGAACTCACTGTCAGGCAATGTTTATCAAAAGCTTGCTTTAGAGAAACACTGTTTAAAGAAGAGAGCCTAGATGTTACGTAGGCCATTCATTCTTATACATCTCTCCAGACCACCAGATTGTGGTACATCTATACTGTAGTATTTTTCTCTCCCCACCTACTCCTTGACCCCAGATTACTCTCCTTGAGTTGTGTTTTGGTGTTTTGGCATCAACCTATGGAGGAAATCATTGTGTCACTCACTAAGGCCTCTGCTGTAAGAAGATAGGTTCACTGTTAAATAACACCGTTTTGAGAACACTCAGGAGAAATTTCTCTCAGACCCCAGATTTAAGTATAATTTTTTCTTCCTGAGCAGTTTCTGTCTATGGACACTGTAACTGATTTCATTGTCCTGTTTGCCTTGATCCTAGGCAGGACACATTTGTGCCCTACTCTTGCCAAGTATCTATAGCCTTAAGCATACATTTTTATTTTTATGCACTAATTTCACTCTTTGTTTCATCTTGTCTTTTCATCTTTGTTTTCTGTATGCTCTTATTTTTTGGAACTTGTTATTGAATCCTAGCATATCAGTACATCCAAAATCATCAACTTGATGAATTTTCATGAAATGTGATCAGCATCTAGATCAACAAACAGAACATTACCTGCTTCATTTTGGTTGCTTAATTAACTCATTGATTCTCACAGTTTGTCTATAAATTCTTTTTTTTTGGCCATTTTGCATGGCACATAGGATCTTAGTTCCCCAACCAGGGATAGAACCTGCACCCCGTGCGGTGGGAGCATGGATTCTTAACCGTTGGACTGCTTTGGAAGTCCTAATTCTTCTTCTGTATCTTCTATATACAACCATATTGTCTGCAAATAATAACTTCCAATCCATATACTTGTCTGATTTAAAATTTAATGCTTGTATATATTGTTTTGTATGTATTTTTATTTGTTTTTACAAGCTGCTTCAAATCCTTTTACACAAAGACAATATAGAATTAATTTTTCTTAAGTTATCTTTAGTTGTGCAGTTAAGGTTAGATAAAAATATTTGATTTTCTTAAGTGGTATAAAGTTCTCAAGAGATTGGTAGTACCCAGGAATCCAGGTAGCATTGAATGAGTTCTCCCTGCAGAGAAGGTCATAGCATCTTCGACTCTAGCATACTTCACCTCTCTCTCCCTTCAGATTCAGAATATTAAGAGTGTTTTCCTCGTGGGAGTAGATCTTCTTCTCCCTTTTCCTCTCCCCATATAGTTCTTATTTCTCTGAGATGATGAATGAATGAATGATTTTTTAATAAAAAAGAAGACGCATTCATTGACTATCTAATTTTGTCTGTTTTCTTCCGGCTTTGAGCAAATGCTACATGTCTTAAGCCAGGATTGGCAAACTGGCCACTGTGGGCCAAGTTCACAACCCATTGTTAATGACCTATTAAGCTGTTTTAAATGGTCAAGAAAAATTAAAAGAATAATATTCTGTGACAATGAAAATTATATTAAATGAAATTTCAGTGTCACACAAATTTTTATTGGCATACAACCATACTTTCTAATTTATGTGTTGTCTGTGGCTGCTTTTGTGCCAAACAGCCACCTCGAGTAATTAGAACCTTAAGCTTCACGTGGACAAAAATATTTACTATCTGGCCCTTTACAGAAAAAATTACCAGCTCCTGATCTAAACAGTAGGGAGCCACTGAAGGATTTTGGCAGGAAAATGATATGCAAACTGTGTTAATTAAGGAAAAGTTAATCAAACTCTGGTACATGGGATGAAACTGGTCATGGGAGAGAGGGGAGCCTTGAAGTGGGAGGTCAGAACCATTTATATATTTATTTTTGGAAGCAGCTTTACTCACTATGACACCGCTAACACTACCTATTTATAGTTACTTTTAGAATCAGTTCAGTTCAGTCGCTCAGTTGTGTCCAACACTGCGACCCCATGAACTGCAGCATGCCAGGCTTCCCTGTCCATCACCAACTCCCGGAGCTTCCTCAAACTCATGTCCCTTGAGTCGGTGATGCCAGCCAACCATCTCATCCTCTCTTGTCCCCTATTTTTAGAATACCTGATTCCTTTCTGCCAGGCTTCCCTGGTGGCTCAGATAGTGAAGAATCTACATGCAATACAGGAGACCCAGGTTTGATCCCTGGGTCAGGAAGATCCCCTAGAGAAGTAAATGGAAACCCACTCCAGTACTCTTGCCTGGAGAATTCCATGGACAGAGGAGTCTGGCAGGCTAAAATCCATGGGGTCTGAAAGAGTGGGACACGACTGAGCAACTAACATTACTACTACTGTATATCATAGGTCAGTAATTTCTAGACTTAAAGCAGTTTGACATACTATTCTTTATCTCACTGTATTTTCTCTTTTTTTCCCCCATAAAATGGGATCTGACATAAGATGAGCAGTAGTTTGTGGTGGCTGAGAAGTTAGACAGACATAAATTTAAATCTCATATCTGCCTATTTAACAGCTGTTTACCTTAAGTTAAAATTTTACTAAACCTCAGACTCCCTGTTTGTAAAATGGAGGTTGTTCTGAGAATTAAATAGAATAATATATGTAAAGCATCCAGGATATGTTAATCTTCAAGAAGTGATGGTTGTTATTTTGTGCTTTATGTGAGCAGTAATTCTGGTGAATTAAAATTGATTGTTTTTTGAGATACTTGGGTACTTTTCATGACATCTGATAAGATAACTTTTTTATATTCTTTTTCTCCTGGTTTACATTTTCCCCTTTTCCTAATACTTTGTTTGTAAATACTTTGTTTATTTCCTTTAAGTCATGTCAATTCCTCTGTAGAATAAAATAGGCTATTTCAAAACATTGTTGAGAGATCCTAGGATATCTTCAAACTAGGGTTGTGAGTAACTCATAAGAGCTTGTTTTAGTCAGTTGGGGCTGCTGCAACAACGTGTGTGCTCAGTCATGTCTGGCTCTTTGCAGCCCTGTAGACTGTAGCCCACCAGACTCCTCTGTTCATGGAGTTTTCCAGGCAAGAACTCTGGAGTGGGTTGCCACTTCCTACTCCAGGGGATTTCCCGACCCAGGGATTCAACCCTCTTCTCTGTGTCTCTTTTGTTGGCAGGCGGATTCTTTATCACTAGTGCCATCTGGAAAGTGAACCAGTTAGCTCATAAGTGTCAGGTATTTATTTCTCATAGTTCTAGAGGCTAGATGTCTGAGATCAAGGCTCTGAAAGATTTGATGTCTGGTGAGGGCCCACTTCCTGGTTCATAGACCATCTTCTAGCTGTGTTCTCACAATACTTAAGGGGTGAGGGAGCTCTCTGGAGTCTCTCTTATAAAGCCACTAATCCCGTTCATGAAGGCTCCATCCTTATTACCTAATCACTTCCCAAATGCCCCATCTCCAAATACTGTCACATTGGTCATTAGGTTTCAGTCTATGAATTTTGGAGGCCCACAGGCATTCAGTCTATAGCAGAACTGGTTGTTTATACTAATGCCATACTTAAAAGGAAAAAAATATTAGTATTAAAGAAATTAGAGAGCTGTATACATATGGGGGCAGGAAGTATTAATATATAGGAAATCTCTGTTCCTTCTGCTCAGTTTTCCTATGAACCTAAAACTGCTCTAAAAAATCAAATCTACTAAAAAAATGGAACTAAACTTGCTTCCGATCTCTTATCTATACAGTGCTTTACAAGAATTATTGAGTGCTTCTTGATTATAAAACAGCTAAACCTGTTTCTGTTTTATTGTTTTGTGTGATTTTGATAGTGTTTGGTTATGAAACTAAGATGTCAGAATCTTACTGATCTGTATCAAGTATTACCTGGCATTTGAGAATAAAACAATTTATAACCTCCCCCAGAGAGGCATGCTAGTTTTTAACATGTGTTTCTGTTTTTATGTACTATCAAGAAACTGTTTCAGACTTTAAGATTAGTGTAAAAAATAAATAAAAAGACATATGAGCCCCTGACCGCACTGTGGATTTGGTCATGATGTAAAAACAATATTGACTCTGGAGTTTGGGAAACAAAGTTATTGATTTTGTGATGGTACTGAAATCTTGGGGATTTGGAAGATTCCAGCTAGTCAACTGAAACAACAGTCATCTGTTGTGTATCTGATAACTTTAGAAATTAAAAAAGAAAAATAGAAAAAGAAGGATCCATGGTTCTTTATATCATGCCTTACTATTAAAAACAAAACAAAACAGCATTTTGTACATCGTAAAGACTAGGGATGAGTCTGGATATTGTTCTGTGGACCTTACACAGAAGTGATCCTCACACTTCTCAGAATGAGGTAGATGAAGTATGTATATATAGATAATCATGTGAATTTGACCAACATTTTCTGCTTTACTGTGTGCCCAGCACTACAGTGGGTACTGCAGATGTGAAGGTAAGACATTGCCATGATCCTGAAAGAAGTTAGAGTGTAGCAGAAGATAGCTTTAATATAGTGATAAGTATGATGATAGAACTGATACTCTGTCTTGTACCAAGGTACGGAGAGCTTTTAGTTTAGTCCGGGAGTCTAGGAAAGTCTTCTCAGAGGTGAGCGCCCTGCTTGAAAGATGAATAAGTAGTGTCACTTCTAAGAGAGGTGTACGTTACCCTTCCCTGAGGCCTCTGCAGTAGTGATCTACCTTGTAGAAGGCCCCATTATGGTTATCAATGTCTAGACATTTTTAGGGATGGCAATATAGAGTGGAAAGTATACTTCGGTTTTTCATAATGGTGTCTTGAGTAAATTTCTCCCTTTCCCCCCAAATTCATGACCACTACCAGGAATGGGTGGCAACATTTCCATGGTATAGGGTCTCTTCTCTTTCTTCCAGACCCTGCAGAAAGAAACAGTTTGTCAGGGGAACTCTGAAAGGGTTTCTTGTATCATCAGATCTGTTTAAGAAGAAAATTAAGTGCCCCTAGTGGGAGTATCTGAGAAGGTTTTAAAGTGCATCTGTAAGCTTTGAGGGATGGCTCCTGACAGTGCTCTCTATGCCTCTCTATCCTGACTGCTTCCTCTGACCCTAGGTGTGCTGATCCAACTGCCTTACTTTAACGCTATTGGTCAATCACGTATTCCTCTAGCCTCCTGACTGACTTCCAACTCTTAGCTTTCCTTGACCCACTTGCCTGGTTCTTTTCCAACCACCTGACCTGCCACGATATCAGATTCCAAGCTCTGACCTGGTGACCTGAACAGTGCTTGGGCAGTCTGCTGGCTGACAGCCAGCCAGCCTGTCCCCTGACCCCGCCCTAGGTCGGAGTGCCAACAGCTTGGCAACAGGGATTTGTCCCACCTTCCCCCTCATCCACACTCGGGCAAGGCACACCAGCATCTCATGAGGAGGGTCACAGCCAAGACCAGAAAGGGAAGGAGGAAGGAAAGCTGTTAGGAAGGGTAAGGTTTGGTATATGTTTAAAGACAGCCCGCCAAAGTTCATTCAGTCACTAAATATTTGCGTGCCTCCTGTGTGTGTCAGGCATGTGCTGGATTAGAGGAGTAGAAGATGAATAAGGAGGGTATTTGGGATGATAAAAAAGATTGATATGAAACACTTGTACACATGTTATTTTACCCCTCTGTTATCATACTTATCACATAGTTCTATGCTATGTAAAGAAGTTTTTGTGACTAAACTCTTAGTATTATCTTAAATTAACTTCCAAGGTTATTGTATCCCAGATACTATTTGTAGGTTGAAGTTGAATTCTACTTATTTGACCTGTGAACCTAGGAATTTCAGGCAATAGAAGTTCTAGTGTAAAATCTTACATGTGTCTACTGTGTTGAAACAGAAGGAATGATTTCCTTTTCTTGGCAAATGCTCTCAAATTCTGGAAGCAAGACTGTCAGGAAAATGATGAATTTTGCCACATGTTAGGTTCAGCTTGTGAAAAGAGCCTGAGATTGTGAGCCTTCACTTTTAGTACCATCTGGCCATTTGGACACATTGGTCAGGGTTGAGTGGCAAAATCAAAAGCTTTTTTTTTTTTTTTTTTTGGCGGCGCGCCCCCCTGCGCATGCGCCTTAATCAAAAGCTTTTAAAGGCCAGACAGGTAAATGCACTGGGCTGGGGTGGAGCAGTGAATACAGATGAGATATTTAATATTATCAGATGTCATTTTAAAGCTGTAACATCAGTGCAGTGCTGCCCAGGAGGATGGTAGCACTTAAGTTGCCCTCAACTTCTGGGCTTTAGTTATCCTGGGAACCAGTCTGCCCTCTCAGGGGAAATTGATTGAGAGAACTGATATACTCTTATATACAACAAGGCAACAGAAAATGATGCCATTTCCAAGCACTCACCAAAATGTAGTCAGTATTTAGTGTGTGAAATTCTACTTGTATCCTTTTCTTTACAATTAGAAAAGGCCTATGCACATTCAACACTTATTCTGAAAAATTAAATATGTATGGTTGTAGATCATTCATTTATAGAGTTTAAACTTGTTTTGAGTAACACACACACACACACACACACACACTCCAACATAGCAACTAAATACACAGGCTATTAATTTCTCCATATTACCTGAAGAGAAAGTTTGAATTAACCACATAAAATCTCCATTCAGTAGTTGCAGTCTTGAAAATAGATTCTGCAACAAATCAAATCAAATCACTCTGAAAACATTGTGAACAACTCTGAGCTCTCATTGAGTGTGCATGACAGATAATATACTACTGGGAAAATCTTAGTGCAGTTTATATAAAGAAATTGGTAATACAGAATTTGACTCAGAATCAGATATGGTTAAGGATAAATAAAACTAAAAGACTCATTGTAGCAGCTGGAAGAGCCTGAAAAAATTAACTCCTCTAAGGAGAAGAATTATTTCCAGATTATAGAGGTTTTCTTATTTAGCTAGTATTATTTCTATTATCTGTTAGACAATTTGTATATGTATTCAGTATCAAATTTAGGCACTGAATTAAGAAAGCTTTTATCTTATTTTTCTTTAAGACTATCAGATGTTTGCCAGGAAAGGCTAATTGTGAGTTACCCATCAATATAAACAGTAAAAAAAATTCAGTCAAAGATAAAATTTAATGGACAACCTGTTGTTTAGTTGCTCAGTCATGTTCAACTCTTAGACCCCATGGACTGTAGCCTCCAGGCTTCTCTGTCCATGGGATTTCCCAGGCAAGAATATTGGAGTGGGTTGCCATGCCCTCCTCCAGGGGATCTTCCCGACCCAGGGATCAAGCTTGAGTCTCCTGCATTGGCAGGTGGATTCTTTACCACTGAGCCAGCAGGGAAACCTCACTGGAGAGCCTATCCTCAGCAATTTTTAATTATATTGTCTTGATTTTTTTACAATTCTGTCCCAGGGTCTAATGGCTATTGATTGTCCTTATACTGGCATCGTGGACTATCGGCAGGTGGCTTTGTCATTTGCCAAGGATTTCCAAGAAGCAGGTGGCTCTGTTTTGACCAATTTTGAAGTAGAAGATATTGAAATGGCTAGAGAAAGTCCTTCGAGAAGTAAAGATGGTAAGCTGTCCTTGTCTTTTTGTTGAATACCTGAATTTACTTTAAAGAAACTTGGGACTGTTTCTGCCTAGGGTAGCGCTGACAAGAGGGTCACCCGGAGCTAGCTGCAGTAGGGCACAGAGCTGGAAGCAGGTGCAGCAGTGAAATTAGCTACCAAACACTTTCCTATCCAATAGGTTAGACTCAGAATCCCCTGGGCATGCTTGTTAAAAAGGCAGATTTTAGCATCCCTCAGTCTTACTGAATCAGACTGTCTGGGGATAGGACATGACTCAGCCATTCTGAACCCCCCATCCCCCAACTCCCCCACTGTAACCTGCACTTAGAGTTTATTTTGTTTTGCTTTAGGGGCACAGATTTTTTTTTTTTAAACCAAATGAATTAGTTGTTAAGCTTTAAATTTGTTTGGAAATTTGAAGGGAAAAAGAAGTAGTACTCAGTTCGTTCTTTCTTGACAGGACTTTAAGGAGATCTGAGTTATCTGAAGCAATCATTCTCCCAGTGTCCTTCTAAATTCTAAGATGATGAGCAAAATTGTTAAATAACTGAGATTGTTAGGTAGGTAGCATAATCAAATTTATGATATAAGTAAATCATATTCTTTACCTGCTATCCATATGCATTATAGGTCTTTAAGATCACATGTATCTGATTGGGAACAAATTTTAGAAATAGTTTATCATTGGAAATTTTGTGTTGTAATAACTCTTGCTTCTCTATACAGTCTAGAATCTGCAAGGATTCAGATAACGAACACTTGAATGACAAGTGTCATAGCATTCTTCCAACGGAAAAATACATACCGATTTGTGACGGTTCATTTTATAGCATGTTTTCTAGGATTGTGGTTCACAGAAAAGCTGGGCCGTCTAGTGTGGAAGCTGAGGTGGGGAATGGTTTACAGATTAAATGAATTAAAATAAAATATGCTAAAAAACATGCCAGAGTTTTATGTATTGTCAAATATTAACTAGTTGAATCTTGTTACTTGGTGAAAAGAAAACTTTAGAATGAAAAGTAGGAGCCAGTCATGGTTATGACAGAGATAATCCTTGAAATTTATGACTAGAATAATATTTCATTAAAGTAGGCCTTCTTTTGCTAAAAATAAATCTTTCACTAATTTTTTTTTTCAGGAATGAAATATCCAATTGTTATAAGGAATACAAAGGTAAAGATTCTTTTTTAAAAAAGATCTTTATTTATGTCTGTGGCTGTGCCAGGTCTTAGTTGTGTCATGCAGGTTCTTGTAGTTGCAGTTTGCAGGCTCTTGGGATCATTAGTTGTGGTATGTGGGGTCTAGTTCTATCACCAAGGATCAAACCTGAGCCCCTTGCATTGGAAACACTGAGTCTTAACCACTGGTTCACCAGGGAAGTCCCAAGATTCTTAAGTAAACTACTTTCATCTACTTTATCTACTGTCATCCTCTTTCTTAAAAATTTGAATTAAACCACAGTGCTGTATTTTATGTCACTGAATGAAATTTGCCTACTGTAAAATTTATTCTGAGAAAAACCCTTTGGGAACAATGTAACAACTTTCATTCTAAGAAAGGTTTCAACTTGGAAATGTCTTCATCAACTGATTGTGCCAGCAGAGGATAGGATTATAAGCACTTGGAGTAATGAAAACTGATAGATGTTTTATCGTTTCTGCTTACTTATCTACATGAACTTATTATTAACTCTCTACTAATTATAAGACTTTGGGGACAGGGAGCAGGCCGTGCAGGGAGAGATGGGCTGCTTTTCTTCATCTTCTCATAGTCTAAAACAAGAATTATTGAATAGCATAGAACTATTGCATTAGCTGTTTGTTTACCGAATGATCAGAGTTCAGTCAGTCAGGAGAGTAGAGTCATCGATGAGTATATTGTAGGAATTAGGCCATACACAGTTTTGAAAGTATTTGGGGAGGTGAAAATTCAGAAGGAGAGTTGGTAGATCAGGAGGCATCTCCAGCCAGTTTCTGAGAAGCCAAGTGTGTCCGGCTTCTAAAGTTGGAATGCGAGCAGGAAGCTCTGTCTACACCCAAGTAGTGGCTGGGGCAGTGCTTGGCCAGTAGGATGGATAGTCAGGAGGTGAGCTGAAGGTGGAGCTGTAGTTTATCAAGACTTGGCAGTGGGTGTTTGGGCCAGAGGTGACCTTAAGAGAATAGTGTGGTTGCTGCTGTACCTCCGCTTCCCAGATCATATGCAGTTGCTGTTTGGTCAGCTTTAAGTTAGAAGCATGTTTAGGAAGCATCAATCCCAGCATAAGCAAAGTGACACCGTAACCCCCCTGCAGTCCTTCCCTTTTCAACTTGGCATCCACTCACACCCCTTATAACTACCTTTATGAAATAGAGAAGAACAATTATGCTTCCATCCACAAGGTGCAACTATCTTTCATACACCTGAAGACAAGCTTTGTCTCTAAAAAGGATACTAAGTCTACTTTTATTGATAGTGAATGTTCATTTCTTTTCTATCTGAGTCACTCTCCCACTTTGAGATCCTGCAATATAAATCCAGAGATAAAAGGTTAACCACTGTTTAAACATCTTGAGTCTCAACTGGAGGTAATTTTTCCTCCTAGGAGACATGTGGCAACGTCTGGAAGCATTTTTCTCATCACACCTAGTAGAGGTGGGGGCGGTGGGGCACTGCTTTTGGCATTTACTGGGTAGAGGCCAGGGAATCTGCTAAGCATCCTACAGTGTGAGAGACAAGTCCCCACAACAAAGGCATCTGGTCCCTCATGTCAATAATGCTGAAGTTGAGAAACCCCATGTTAGATGATGGGGAAGTGGCAGAACTGGGTGTGCTAGTTGTCTTGGGCTTCCATAACATAGTACTACACACTGGGTGGCTTAAGCAGCAGAAATTTATTTTCCACATCTCTAGATGTTAGAAATCTAGGTCAGGGTGCCATCCGAGTTAGCTTCTGGTGTGATTTCTCGGCCTGAGGCTGGCTTACTTTGTCCTTAAGTGGCCTTTTCTCTGTGCCTGCACATGTGCAGAGAGAGAGAGTGGGAGATAGCAGTCTCTTTCCCCTATAAGAACACCAGTCCTATGAGATTAGGGATCCACTTTACAGACCTTATTTAGTCTTAATTATCTCCTTAAAGGTCCTATCTCCAAATACAGTCTCATTGGGAATTAGGACTTCAACCTATAAATTTGAGGAAGACACAGTTCATTCCAGTAACAATGAGGGTAAAGAAAGAGTTGGGTAATTTATAGGCAATTATATTTATTTTAGAATAAGAAAGAAATACCCCTAGCTACTGTACTCCTCATTTCTGTCACCAGTCATGTGGTCATAGCTGATATTTATAATTTCCCTCTTCCACTACTCATTCCATAGTCCCTTTGCCCTTGGCAAGCATCTCAGCTGGTAATGGTTTCTAGTTCAGTGGGGTAACTCAAATTTCCATTCCTAAAGTGTCTGTGCGCTTAGCAGCCCTGCTTGTTTTGGGTTGCAGGTTCCATTTTTGGGTTCCATCAAGTTTTATAATAATACTATAAAAGTTAATAGTAAACTTTAACATTTTAACATGGGGAAACTAAACCATATCCCAGGAGAGCTACATTCCAGACATACTTCTATTCATCATCTCTGAGCCCTCTATGTGGTAGCAACTCAGTGTTTCCTTGAGAGAATCGGTTATCCCGCCCAGAACAGTAATTCCTTCTGCCTGTTGATTCACTGGCAGGAGGAGCCCAAAGTGACCAGGTATGACAGTATCAATTTCTTTTTTTTTTTTTTTTTTTTTTTGGGGGTGGGGGGCCGGGCCAGCCGGCAGGGTCCCCCCCCCCCCTCAATTTCTGACTTAATGGAACCATTGCTTATTTTCTAATGGAAGCATTTTTCCCTTGGAAACCAAGACCTCTAGACCATCAGAGCCAAAAATTGTAGGACTGGGAAGCAAACATTTCATAAGCAGTTTATTATAATAGTAAGGAGCTACTCCCATTTTCTACCTCTTGATTTCCAGACCTGTGAATCCTGGCTGTGGAAGAAACAACACCATGTATTAGTCACTGGTTTAGAGCATTTGAGAATCCTGGAAGACATTGCCCCAAGCCTATAGGTGTTGCCAGCCAGCTAGCGTTGTTACTGGATCTTCAAAAGCTCATTCTACTTTTTGCCACCCAGTAGCTTCAGGATTGTGGGGAAAATGGTAAAATTAGAGCATTCCACAAGCATGAACTTATTGTTATGCTTCATTTCCTGGAAAATAAGCTCACTGATCAGAAGTAATGCTTTTGAGTAAAATACCGTAATAGTGAAGAAAGCATCCTGTAAGTTCACAGATGGTGGTTTCCATAGAAGTATTGCAGGTAGGGAAGATAAATTTACATCCAGAGCAAGTGCCTACTCCAGTGAGGTCTAAGTGCTGCCTTTGGTTTTTGATTGAAGTGGTCCAGGGACCATGTCAGTGGCTATGTTGATCTCTGCTGTTGGCCGATTGAGCATTCACCTGTGGCTGTAAATAGATCAGCCTTGGTGAGTAAGTCCATGTTGCTAAACCCATGCATTACCTCCTTGCTGCCAAAACCATTTAGTTCATGAAGCCATTGGGTATGGATGGGGTGCCTGGGGACAGAGGCTAGCTAACATCCACAGGGCAGGTCATCTTGTCTACTGATTATTAAAATTTTCCTCTTCCATGATCACTCTTCAGTGAGCATTCATATAGAACTCAAATGTCTTTTTTATCCAAACCTGTTTGGAGAGATCATTTCACATACCTTTTCTCCAGAGCTCCTTTTTCTGACCATCCAGCAAATAGTCATTGCATATGAAACAGTATAGATCCATACTTCTAGCCATCTCTCCTTCTAGGTAAGATAAATAACCAAGTATGACATTCTGTTTTCTGCTCCCTTGGGAAGATTGCCCTTTACTACAGTCCTTCAGGGCCACTCCCAAGTGGGGCGCTGGTGCTATAGCTGTTCTTTTCAAGTGATGTCAGAATGTTGTGTAGAACCATTTGTCAACCTGGCCTGTATTTTTTTCTTCCTTGGTCAGCTGATTACTCTCCACGGGGCCGAGGGAGCAGGTCCAGAGGGAGGAGATGATTTAGCAGTGGAGGTCATGGGCACTTGAGCCACTTGCCTCCACAACTTATATGTGCCTGCAGGACCTATACATCTCTGATCTTGTATATTCCACTTCCTCTTGATGACAGAGTGTTGCGTACACACCCAGTTTTGTGGCCTGGTGAGTAAGACAATACGCAGTTCATTATGGGTAGTTCAAATGGTAACTTGGTGACCTGTGGTCAAGTGTTGAATCAAAGGCAGAAGCGCTTTCTCAAAAGGAGGCTAATTACCTGCAGAGGATGGTGTAACTTTCTTCCAAAATCCTAAAGTTCTGTGCTGTGATTCCTCCCATAGGGGCCTACCAAATAATAAGTCAATGTAAATTAAAAATTTCCATTTTGGGTGTGAAATTAATGTTACTGAATTATTTAATATTTTTTTTCCTTTGAATTGTTCCTCAAGTTTTTAAAAGAACTTTTAAGTTATTGCATTCTGGTACCATTCTACGAATTCTTTTATCTTTACGTTTATCATAAGACTTATCTTCATTTTATGTTCTAAGAACAAAAGAATTGCTGACTTTTCAAGTAGTTACTAGTAGATTAATATCACATGAAAATTTTTTTGTACTTCTGGTATATAGTTCTAGATGAACGGAAAAGATATTAACCTACTTAGAAGAGGCATTTATATTTTTGTTGACATAGTCCTTTGACTTCAAGGATCTTAAAGCTTTCATGAGTTTAGTCTGGCTAATTTGAATTCACTGCAAAGAAGTTTCATCTGATTTTTGTCCGAAGTGTGGTTGTATAACTGTTGAAAAGAGGCTTATCTTATTAGCTGGGCAAAAACAGGATGAACACAGAGATAGCATACGGATAAATCAGTAAAGTTTAGAAAGAAAGAGAACACTGAGGGAGATGAGAACCTCAAGGCTTCAGAAACAGGTCCTCTCGGAAGGAAATCTAGGAATAAGAAATTACGTGGAGGGAGAAGGTATTAGTTGTTTCCTCTGTAAGAAATAAAGCAATAGAAATGGAGAATGGTAGGGAATTAGGGTTAAGTGAAATCATTTAGGAAATTGAGTCACAAATTGGCTAACCCGATTAGAGTAAAGTGAAAAATATGCAGATGATAATCACAAATAAAATTGATGAGAAAACACAGCCTAAGATTAGTAGTCTCCTAGTCATTAAAACAAACCTTGAAAAAAAAAGCAAAACTTGACCATAGTGTGCATTCTCAGTAAATGTGGGTTGAATGACTGAATTTTGAAAAGTAGCCTCATTTTGCAAAGTAGATGCTGATCAGAAGGGAAAAATTGGTTGCTGGGTAGATTACAGTTGGAATTGGGCAAGGTTATTGAGTGTGAAGCAACCTGAGAGTAACAGGATAATTACCCCTAGATAAGACAGGAGAAGCTATTTGAAATACAGAAGAGGCCGAATAGGTTGAGGCCACCTAAATGAAGGTGGCTTCATGCAATAAGTAGTGAAGAAGTTCCACGGTAGGTCTTTTTAAAAAAGAGCTGTCTGTATGTGGCTTGTCAGGTATCCTCGCTAGGTCAACCACTGTAACTCTAAAGTATAAAATTTAAGCTGATATCCTCTTGGGTGCCACTGCTCTGAGTTTCTCCCTTCCAACTAAATGCTGAAGAACTTCTTTTGCTGATACTTGTATTTAATCTCATCTTTTAAAAAGGATAAAAAGATGGGAATTCCCTGGCAGTCCAGTGGTTAGGACATTTTCACCACAGGGGCCTGGGTTCAATACCTGGAAAGGAAACTAAGATCCTGCAAGCTGTGTGATGCAGCCATGAATGAACGAATGAATGAATGATCCAGATCTGTGCCTTTATTGTCTTTGCTATCACCTATTCTTTCTGCTTCCCACAAGTCACTGTTCTTTTCTCTTGCCCTAGGGAGAGGAGGTTCAATGTCAGTATGTTGTGACATGTGCAGGACTTTACTCAGATCGTATTTCCGAGTTGAGTGGCTGCAATCCCAATCCTCGAATTGTACCATTCCGGGGAGATTACCTAGTCTTGAAGCCAGAAAAGCGCTATCTTGTAAAAGGAAATATTTATCCGGTAGGTAATGATACATCTGGCTTCCCAGGTGGCTCAGTGGTAAAGAATCCGCCTGCCAGTGCAGGAGACGCAGGTTTGATCCCTAAGTCAGGATGATCCCCTGGAGGAGGAAATGGCAGCTTGCTCTAGTATTCTTGCTGGGAAAATCCTCTCCCATCAGGGCAGAGGAGTCTGATGGGTAACAGTTCATAGAATCACAAAGAATTGCACACAGCTGAGCAACTGAGCACACACGCACACCGTGATGCCTCTGCTTTCTCAAGAGACTTGTGGGCAAAAAGGGAATGAAACAAAAACTTTTCCCAGGGTTAGACGCAAGAGATATTTTAAAGGGCTTTTTTAGTTCAAGCATTCCACCTGTTTCTCTGGGTTAAATCCCTACATCTTAGTTCTGATATCATGACTACCCATGGACCATATAGTCCATGGAATTCTCCAGGCCAGAATACTGGAGTGGGTAGCCTTTCCCTTCTCCAGGGGATCTTCCCAACCCAGGGATTGAACCCAGGTCTCCTACATTGCAGGTAGATTCTTTACTAGCTGAGCCATAAGGGAAGCCCTAAATTGTCAGTACTTGCCCACAAGTACAGGATGAACAGTGAGGAAAGAACCTGATTCTCCCACCTCTCTCTGGAAGGAGTACTCCTAAGAGAACTTTTCCTTGTAACAAGCCCATATGCCAACCTTCTTTCTCAGTTCACTTATCTATAAGTGCAAGAAAGGGGATGTGGCCACTCTGTAGTTTCATGGTGTAGAAGACATAGGCATTTAAATGAAAAGCTCATTCTTCTGTCTGGACCTACTAGGTTGAACTACCAGTATTCAGCTATTCAGTGTTTTTGACCTTGCCAAAACTTCCATCATCTGTTCCAACCTGTTGCATTCCCACTTGACAAAAGCCTGTGTTGTGAAGGTGGGTTTTTTTCTGGCAGCTCTGATTTTACTTGTCAGCTGCGTAGATTCCTAGTTGGGGATGGTAGGAGTGGGGAATAACCTAAACATAGGAATAACCTAAAGTAGGACAGTTTTTGTCTTTACCCAGAAAGAGGAATAGATGGGACAGTGTGCCTCATTGTCATGGCGTCAGGTTTCCTGTGTGGCATTTTTAGGCAGAAGCATGTATGTAGAAAAGTATTACCTGAGCACAGATCACAAGTAAATGCATGGGAAGAAGGTGTTTTATATTACCAGTTCAATGTTTGTGTGTATAATAAAATGCAGTGTGAAATGGGGCTCTGTTTGCTGTGTTCAATCTGTAGGTCCCCGATAGCCGATTTCCTTTCCTAGGAGTTCACTTCACACCAAGGATGGATGGCAATATTTGGCTAGGGCCAAATGCAGTTCTTGCCTTTAAACGAGAAGGCTACAGACCCTTTGACTTCAGTGCCAGAGATATTATGGATATAATGATCAAGAGGTAACTTCTTTTCCTTAAAAAATGATTTTAAGTGCTTATACTTGTAATATGGGAAATTTTTTCTTTCTTGATATTAGATTTATTTGGATAAATCTTCATATTTGTGATTGGTATATTGATTTTTTAAACAACCGGAATTACGAGCTTTGTGAAATAAGCATAACATTTTAACTACTTCAAGAAAATTCTGATGAGCCAGGGTGATGTCTTGGTTATAAAAGAGCCAAGAGTGATCACCCATCTGACAATCCAAATCTTGTCTTGCTAACCTTTGAGTTTGAAAAAAAAGAAAGTTTCTCTCAAAATCAGTAGATGGCTTACTTTGATGGGGTCATTTCAGGCTAGTCACCATGATTTGGAAAACCTCTGGAGAAACTGCTGATAAGCAAGGTTGTTTTCTTTTCTGGAAAATTAGCAGTACTGCTACATTGATATGAAATGCAGATAATTTACTATGGTAAGAAATAACTGAAGTATTTTGTCCTTTTAGCAGTGTTGCTCTCTAGAGGGTTTCACATCATCAAAATCACTAGAAAGCTTTCAGAGCCCTACTTGCATTTCACCCTGTGCAGATTCTGAAACCAGTTTAGGGTGGGGCTTCCCAGCTACGAGCTTGTAAAAATACATATGAACACAGGCTCCCCAGAGTCTTACTTGAGAATCACTACTAGCATATCTGACCTCTGACCGACTAAAGAGAAGTAGGGTAAATGTCCCTAATTTAAAAATCTGTAAATATCTTTTAGGTGTGTTTTAAGAGCAGGTAACATTGCATTAGAAAGCCCTGGTTTTGGCAGTCTTTATAGAATCCTAGTTTGAAACCAGCACCACCTGGGAATTTGAATTTGAAAGGTGCTTACTTCTGGAATTTGGAAGGTATTCCTTCGATGAGGTTTCCTTCTAATGTAGGCCAAAAGTTGATTTTCTTTTTAATATGTGGTGTTTTGGATTTCACCTAGATTTCTGTGGTTCCACCCTCCTCCCCACCACCCCCCAACCTGAATCTAATAGTTGTAGAGATGTTTTACAGTAATAATTCTTTCTCATAAAGATTTTATTTTCTTTGCTTTCAGTGGCTTGATTAAACTGGTGTTCCAGAATTTCTCCTATGGAGTTAATGAAATGTACAAAGCATGTTTTCTCAGTGCAACAGTGAAGCACCTTCAAAAGTTTATCCCTGAAATTACTATCAGTGACATTCTTAGGTAAGGAAAAGCTGTAAAGCTGTAAGGATTGTGAATGCATTCATGACCTATGTGAACTTGGGAGGTGGGTCTGACTTCGTGATTCTAAGCACCCATGCAGTCAGTGTGTGCCCTGAATTTTTGCATCTCTCTTTCTTAACAAGTTGCTCATTCCCCTTGCAGTTTGGGTGTTGCTGCATTACTCCCCTTAGTGCTTGAACTAGGTCTGTTTATGATTATCTAGAGAGCCCAGCACTAAGCTGAACTCTCCATTGCAGTTATGTTATGATGCCATCTTCCCCCTTGTGTCTAGCTATCACTCATAATAAAACATCTCACCTGAAAGTTTTTTAATCTCCCTGGCCACTTGTGACTCCAAAGCCTTCTGACTTCAGTTCTGTGCAAGATCATTGATTACCATGTTACCTAATTAGGTAATAAGCTACGTGATACTTTGATTCTTAAAACCTTTTAGAAACATAACTCATACCTGCTGTCTTACCTTGCTTCCTCTCTACTTATTTTGCTGTTTCTTGGGTCCTATTGCACTCAAGGACTATTTGCAGAACAGGAGTAGGAAATAGCACAGTAGCAATCAGTTTAAGTCCTTGCTACAGGGGTGTGGGGCAAAGGAAGGACTATTTAAAACTTTTTTTATTTTCTTAAAAGGTTTTCTGGACTTAACCTATACTTTGTCCTAAATACCACATAAACCTATTTCCTCTGTGGTGGTATTTTTAGGTGCTCACCTTTTTTCCTGAACAAGCCATTTGTTAGGCCTAATCAGCCATGGTCTTTGAGGCTCCCTCTTCCCTGAACTGATCCCTCCATGAATCTCTAGAGCACCATGTCTTTCTCCTCAGTAACAGCTGCGGGACTCGCCTGGTGTAAAATGTCAGCAGCTCGACTCTGTATCTAGGAAGAGAGCAATGATCACGTCAGCTGTCTCCCTCAGGGGAGCGTCCTGGTCTAAATCTGACTTATGTGTCATTCCCAGACCAGCCTCTTTGAATGCTTAGAACTATTAAACCGAGCTAATGTTTTTACTTGTATCTTTCTCACCCCTCTACTCACCTCCTGAAATGGAAGGGATAAAAATATCTAGGCTTTATGTTCTTTCACTCACCTATAAATGAAGGCTTTTATGTTTTCAGTGGTATTTTTTAGCAGCCTTGTTATGTTTTATATCTGAAAATAGATGGGTCAAATCAAGTGTCTGTTACTGCTGTTAATACTCCTTGGAAAACACAATAGATGAGTGTAGTGAATTCTATACATAAATAGTTGGAATGAATTCACTACCCAGATTTGATTACCACACTTTTGCAGAAGTCTGAGGGAAACTCTTTAGATCAGTGGATTTCATATGGTAGAACTGAACTTGGAGCCTGTGAGTTTTGGTGAATACTCTTGTCTCTGGGAGGAAGGGTGTGGATTCCAGTTACCAGTCTCATTACCATGTAGTAGAAAACACACAGCAATGTAGGCTGGTGCATCGGGGGACAAGTTCAACTCAGTCACAGACGCTCTCTCTGGAGAAAGAGAAGCTGAACACATTCAGCAATTCCATTTGATTCCTGTAGCTACGAAATGCAAGAAATTATCCGTAATGAAGAGAAAATTGTAGAAGATATGTTTGATACCATTTATATGTTTATACCATATTGTATATGGATTTCAAATGTAAAAATAAAAACAAACATGGGAGTGATAACTACCTAATTGAAGAGAGAAGTTAACTCCAGGGAAAGAAGAGAATGGGATCCAGAGAGTTTGACAGGGCGCTTCTATCAAACCTAGAATGCTTTATTTCTTAAGCTGTTTGCGTAAAAAATTGGTGTTCATTATGTTATTCTCATACCTGTTACATGCTTAGAATCTTAAATAGTCATCATCATAATAATAAGTGAGATAATTAGGCTGTCCCACATTTTGAAGCCCAAGTCCTGCATATCTTGCAGCTTATGTAACACCATAAATGCTCTATCATTAATATTGGGGTGGAAGCATATTAGGCAGTTCTGGATAGTAAAAAAGAACCAAAGCAGCACTTTTAGTGGGATTTTTAGCTCAAGATGGTGTCCTTTAATTACAGTAGCCTCCAAAGGGGACACAGCTTGACTTCTCATTGCCTAGCCAGAGCATCTTGGGCAGTAACTTACTGGTGAACATTAGACTGGAATATAAAGTGAAAGTGAAGTCACTCAATCGTGTCCGCGTCTTTGTGACCCCATGTACTGTAGCCTATCAGGCTCCTCAGTCCATGGAATTTTCCAGGCAACAGTACTTCTCCAGGGGATCTTCCCAACCCAGGGAGCGAACCCGGGTCTCCCGCACTGCGGGCAGACGCTTTACCGTCTGAGCCACCAGGGAAGCCCTGTAGCCTACATACAAAGTGATAGCCTGTCAAATATATGCATTAGGTATACAAACTTCTCATTATTAAATGATGATCTCTAAGATTCCTAATTTAAGCTGTAAAGCCCTTTAATTTGTTCTGTGATTAATTTTGACATGGTAATTTAACTAGTTTGTATGTTTTAGCATTGTAAGGACATAAAACATGAAAACATATTTGCCAGGATCCCTTCTTTTTTCCATACTTCATTTTGAAAATACCTTCTTGGGAGGTATTTTTCAGGCAAGTAAATTTTCAGACAAGATGTTTTCATCATAAGTGATAGCTAAAGACTACACAATATCATTGTGAAATACAAGGGTAAAAGCCAGAAATTCTGTAATAAAGGTGATCTAGACCCTTTTGCAAAAAATGTTTTCTCATTCTTGGTACCATTGACATTTGGGCCAAATAACTCTTTACTGTGGGGGGACTGTCCAATTCGTTGTAGGATGTTTAGCAGCATCCCGGGCCTCTACCTAGTAGATGCCAGCAGTACTTCCCTGGTATGACAACAGAAATGTCTCCAGACATTGCCACATGCCCTCTAGGGGGCAAAGTCTCCCTTGATTGAGCACTGGTCTAGAGAATGTGGTAGCTTTCACACTACAAAACACTAAGAGAGTCTGGGAAAATATAATAAAAAAACCCTTTGAAATACTTATTGCTGAGAGTACAAGGAAATAAGGGGATCTCAGAGATGAAAACAAAGAGGAAATTGAAAACTCAAGAACTAAGAGAAATGCTGATGCTGACCTGGAAGGATGGGGAGCATTTTCTGATTTTGATGTCAATATAACTTGAGTTTCATTTTTAATTGATATATGATTTACTTACAATAAAATATGCATATTTTAAGTGCTCAATGAACTTTTGAATTGTATAAACTTGTATCCACCACCCAAATCAAGGTACATTAGGGACTTATATTTCAGTTGCCATTCAAGTGCTGGAAAGAAAGCCTTGGGTCTGTAAAAGGGGAAAAGTTGGAACTGAGATCCCTTTGTAAAGCCAGGGACTCTGGAAAGGCTATACTCTCAGTGAGAAGGAAGTCTAGAAAAAAAATCTGTAAAAATCTAGAACCCAGGGCCTGCACTCACAAGTACTTGGAGTTTCAATTTGTACCACCATTTTGATCTAGGAAATGTAAGCTAAGTGTAGATCCAGCCTAGTTTGGATCCTGCTTCAGACTAATAATTTTCCCTCTCACTCTCTTACTTTAAACAGATTAGAGTGAGTGAAAATCAGGGTTATTTGACCACAAACTGAATATTGTTGATAGTAAACAATTAGTTAGTTCAGTTCAGTCTCTCAGACGTGTCCGACTCTTTGCGACCCCATGGACTGCAGCATGCCATGCTTCCCTGTCCATTACCAACTCCCAGAACTTTCTCAAGCTCATGTCCATCTTGTCGGTGATGCCATCCATTCATCTCATCCTCTGTCGTCCCCTTCTCCTTCCACCTTCAATCTTTCCCAGCATCAGGGTCTTCTCCAATGAGTCAGTTCTTCCCATCAGGTGACCAAAGTATTGGAGTTTCAGCTTCAGCATTAGTCCTTCCAGTGAATACTCAGGACTGATTTCCTTTAGGATGGACTGGTTGGATCTCCTTGCAGTTAAGGGGACTCTCAAGAGTCTTCTCCAACACCACAGTTCAAAAGCATCAATTCTTTGGCGCTAAGCTTTCTTTATAGTCCAACTCTCACATCCATACATGACTACTGGAAAAACCATAGTGTTGACTAGATGGACCTTTGTTAAGCAAAGTGATGTCTCTGCTTTTCAAGATGCTGTCTAGATCGGTCATAGCTTTTTGTCCAAGGAGCAAGCATCTTTTAATTTTATGGCTGCAATCACCATCTGCAGTGATTTTGGAGCCCAAGAAAATAAAGTCTGTATCGTTTCTATTGTTTCCCCATTTATTTACCATGAAGTGATGGGAGCGGATGCCATGATCTTAGTTTTTTGAATGTTGAGTTTTAAGTCAGCTATTTCACTCTCCTCTTTCACTTTCATCAAGAAGCAATTAGTATTTTTGTCTTATTATTAGGAATCCTTTTAAGAGAAATATATGTTGAAGCAGGATGATATGCCATCTAGGGTTTGCTTTAAAATAATCCAGTGGAGAGAGGAAGACAGAGAGTGGGGTACAGATGAAACAAAATTGGCTGTGTGTTGGTTATTGAAACTGGATAATACATACATGGGAGTTCATTATACTGTGCATTTTACTTTTGTACATGTTTAAGATTTTCCATTTAAAAAAAGGGTGTTCCCAGAATGGTAATATGTGGAGCTTCTAATAAAATGGAAGTTTATTATACTGTTCATTTTATTTATGTTATATATATCTGTATATTTATTTGTACTAATAAAAGCAAATATAAGTCAGTATATTTATTTTTACCAATAAAAACAAATATAAAACCTTCTGTAGAGGGACATAACTTCAATCAACCCCCACACTATTCCCCCAGATAAAATCCTGCTGAATAGGAACTTACCAGCAAAAGTTACAAAGCACCATAAGTGAGAGTAAGCAGATAGAATAAATACTAGAATTAGACCCCTAAAAATTTAGGGTAATAGTAATATTAGAAACCATAAAGTAAGTATATCCCAGTGAGTTAAAAAAGGAAATGAAGTAAACTGAAAAAAGAATAATAATATAAAAAATACCCTAGGCAAATTTAGAAACCAAGTAATCAGAATTTCTAGGAATGAAAAGTATAGTTCTTAAATTTTAAAACTCAAATGATTAAGTTAGACAGCTGGTTAGATCTCCTGTAAGAGAAAATTAGTTAATTGGAAGGTAAATCTAAAAAACTGCGAGAACAGTATTGCAAGCTAAAAGTGCATCATGTGCAAATTAGAAAATGGACTTATGGTTGCCAGAGAGTGGGGGAGGGATAGTTAGGGAGTTTGGGAAGATTGTGTACACACTGCTATATTCAAAATGGATAACCAACAAATAGAAACTTAAACCATGAAACACTTTATTTAATGGATTCATAGAACTCCTTCACCCTCGTTACAGAGTACTCATGTTATTCAAGTCCTCACAAAACATTTACATGTCCTTTTGTTGCAGTCTAGTTTGGTTGAATATTAATAATAAAAATTCCTTATACCCTTCCATCGAGTTTGGAAATTAAGATGGAGTGGTTGACTTGCCCTGTATCACCACTCCCAATTTAAATATGCTCATGTGAACTTCTATTTTTAGGTTAACAGTAGACCCCATGGTAAGTTTTATAAAATGCGAAATTGTCCTATTTGGAACTGGCCAAAAATGTTAGTGGGCTTCCATGGTGGCTCAATGGTAGAGAATCAGCCTCTTAATGCAGGAGACATGGGTTTAATTCCTGGGTCAGGAAGATCTCCTGGAGAAGGAAATGGCCACCCACCCCAGCATTCTTGCCTGGGAGATCCCATGGACAGAAGAGCCTGGCGGGCTATCGTCCATGGGGTTGCAAAAGCGTCTGACACAACTTAGCAACTCATCAACAAAGGTGTCAGTGGAGGCTTGTCATAGCTATTTTCTAGCCCACGGGATTATGCCTGCCACAGAATAATAAAGCAATAAATACAACACTTCTCAGAAGAATAAATGCCATTAGTTACATATTCACCTGTTGTTTCTAGACATATTTAAGGGTCTAAGACTTGCATTCCTATTAAATTTAGTTACAAATAGGGCAAAATATGTTGCTAGAAATAACATTAAACAGTTAAATATAGCTAAATTTACAAATATTGTATTTTCTGAATCATTTGTTCTTTCAGCTATTAAAATAGAATTAAAGGTTAAACAATTAAAATTTTCTAGAGACTGAGCATGTATGCTCAGTCATGTCTGACTCTTTGTGACCCCATGGACTATGGCCCACCAGGCTCCTCTGTTCATGGGATTTTCCAGGCAAGCATACTGGAGTGGATTGCCATTTTCTCCTCCAGGGTGTCTTCCTAACTCAGGGATTGAACCTGTGTCTCCTGAATTGGCAGGTGGAGTCTCTGTGCCACCTGAGAAGCCTCTATTGAATACTTCTTATGTACACAATTAGGGCAGAAATAGGAGTGTTGTGCAAGATTCAATTCTGGCCCTGAAGATGTTTATGGTTTATTTTACCTAAAACTTCAAGTTAAAAGTATTTACCTGAAGATAAGGGGGAATGCCTGTATGGAATCATGCAAAGAAAAACCCTGGAGTTTCATTAAGTGCTGAATAGGAAACATGAACACATGAAGAATTTGATAATTTAAACATTTCATATGAAATAGTAGTTCAACCTAAATTAAGTTCCTTAGAAAAACTTAATCTTGTATATTGTTTTTTACAGTTTGGATTATAGGTTTTGAATACTTGGGCAGGAATGTAGGGGATGTTGAAAAAATAGTTGGTGTTTACAAGAGGAATAAATAAGTATAGACACATTTTAACTAGTTAATTAGCATTAACTTCTCTTTGCTTCCAAAGAGTAAGGAGAATATACTAACAAAACCTTCATGGAGAGAAAAGTTTTTTGAACACTCAACATCAGTAGCTGATCATGCCACTGTGCGTCCCCTCATTTGGCCATCTGCTAGATAAAAGGAGAGGGACAAGAAAACTCATAGAGATGCTCACAACAGCAACTGGATTATTATCCAAGAAAAGAGAGGAGAGATGCTGTTTTGATGAGCTGAGAGAATTTATAAACACAGAATTGACCTAAATGGACCACACCCTGGCCAATAGGCTGTTATATATCCTTACCCTAAGAAAATTCAGCTTCCCATTCTGTCTTTTTGTGTGGTAGTGATGTATCTGATTCTTACCTGGAAATCTTTACAGCTCAGAAATCTCCTGTCCAAATTCCTTGCAGGCTTCAGTATTCTTACTTATCTCTCTACAAATGAACTTTTTAGCTGTGTGACTTCTGGCAAGTTGCTTAATCTTGCTATTTTCTTTGCTGTTAAATATAAACTATATCAGCGTCTTAGAGCTGTGAGGATTAAATGAGAGAATTCCTAGCATGGATTAAAGACTTGGTAAAAAAAAAAAAAAAAAGGCTATTATTATCATGATCTTTCCTTAGTTAGTCTGCGGTCTTAGAGGGCAGTACTCTTCATAATGTTCTTCGTATCTTCCTCAAGTGCGTATCTGCATTGGCCCAGAATCATTCAAAATTGTTTAATATCATTGCCTGATTTCTTGAGTCGTGGTGGTATATAAAAGGCACCTGTTTTCAACTGTTTTTTTTACATGGTTTCAGTGGAGGTACTTTTGGACTCCAAAAATATTTTATTCAGGTTTTATCTGTAACATTTTTTAAAAACTAAAAAGAAAACAAATCTAATTTGTGAACTCAAGTGTTATAACGCAGAACTTTTAGTATTAAAGGATCTTACTGTATTAGGCAAGGTAAAGCAACGCAAGGTTTAATCACCAAGTCTTGTCCGACTCTTTGGACTCCATGGGCTGTAGCCTGCTAGGCTCCTCTGTCCATGGGATTTTACAGGCAGGAATGCTGGAGTGGGTTGCCATTTCCTTCTCCAGGTCATTTCTCTTTGATTGAAGGTTATCCTGATATTAAAGGCTAAACTGTTAAAAATAAAAACAAACTACAAAACAAGAATTTGCTACCATTTGCAAATGTTTTTCTCCATAAATTTTAATAGTATTCAACCAAAACAAAACACAACAGTACATAGAAGTCTGTAACTGCTATAGGAATGTAGCTGACACATATAATTCTTGGTTTCTTTGCTTTGTATCAATTAGAAAAGCCTTATATTCTAATGACTGATTTTATAATAAATTCATTTTGTAAATTCAAATAAAAATAAATCTAGTCTAATTAAGTATGGATTTATCTGCTACTTTTGGAAAGAACCCATTTGTGTATTTTAGGCTAAGGATGTATGTTTGACAGGCTACAACTGACAGCCTTTGGCTAATTACAAACTGGTTGGGTTTTCACATAACTGTACACTTAAAAGAGTAAAGACTTTATTGCTTTAAGAATACTTTGAAACCACTGACACATATGTAAAGTGTCCTCTCTCTCCTAGTCAGATGACTGCCACTCTTGCTTTTGCAGGGGCCCCGCTGGAGTAAGAGCCCAAGCCCTGGATAAAGATGGAAATCTCATAGACGATTTTGTATTTGATGGAGGCGTTGGGGACATTGGGAGTCGCATTCTTCATGTGAGGAATGCACCTTCCCCTGCTGCCACTTCTTCGCTTGCAATTTCTGGAATGATTGTAGATGAAGTGCAACAAAGATTTAAATTGTAAATAATGAAAGGAGCTAGGTGTGCATTTTGATCTCCACATTCAGCAAAAGAATTTACTAACTACATTCTTTAAGAAAATTGGTTTAAAATGTCATTTTTAGGTATGCCATTTAGATAACCACTGAATTTTTTAAATTGGCAACATGGAAATAACATATTTTTAAAGTCCATGCTCTTTAAAAAGGTACAGTTGTATCTTTCCTTCTGACTTTGCTAGTGATCTATCCTCATGAGATTTGGCTTTTTTGGAATTTCTGGGAACTAAAGCATGAAAAAGTGATTATTCCCTTAACTTTTTGGCTTTATAATATCTAAGCTTCTTTTTGTCTTGCCTAGACAAGAAAATATATTGTAGATTGCAAACCTCCTTTTAATTTCAAAGAATCATAAAAAAAAGATCATATTATTTAGAGTAACAGTAATTGGGGATTTTAAATTATTGATTAAAAATCCATGAAATTTCACATTTTGAAGTAGTTTGAGTAAGATGCTATCTAATCTATATTTGTAAAAAATAACTTTGCAAAAGAAGTTCAAAGTATTTATTCTTCTCAGTTTCTTACAATTGACTTGATCTTGGGTCATCTGTAAATCTTAACAACAGTCCACTATGAGTGTTTTGTTTATTCTTCAGTCTTCTGTGGTCAAAAAACCAGAAGAACTTAGAATCCTGACGCTGACATACAGAACTTTGTAATTTAAAATAGTATTTACCTCTTATATCTCTAGTCTTCAGTTATACCAAGGTTCTCAAATGTTGACCCAGATCACTAATGATTCATGCCTACTTGACTTTTCCGGAATCCTATAAACCTTTAGGAGGATATTTCTTCATTTTGAGGAAATACATAATTTTGAGGCATTCACTTTTGTAAACCGCAAAAGTGCCTTACAATCATGTGTATTTCATGAGTATTTTAAATTGTTGCCCAGTGCCATATTGTCTACTGTGTACTATATATTATATGTGTATGTGGTATCTATTGAAATGATTCTTATAGTTCAGAATGTTAGAAAACAGAAATATAAATGGGAATTAGTTAGAATATGAGGAATCTTTTATTACAGAACCACCAATTAAGTGAGAAATTTTCATCCATTCCCTCACATACACTCTCTCTGGATTAATCTTCTAGTCTTAATTTTTTCTTTCCACTCATCCCTAAAACTGTGTGATGGATGAGTTAGAAAAATGAGCATTTTGGTGGATAGGAAAACTTATCTGTTTTCTTCCTTTTCACTTCAAGCCAATAATTACATTGATTGAGCTACCTCAGTAATTGATTTGAAAGGAAAGGCTACACATCATCAGCTCATGTTCCAGAATAGCACATTCAGGTAAATTGATTAGGCTGTTATTTGACACTTGGGATCAGCATACATACCAAAAGCAGTTGGAAAGTATTCACAGAGGAAACAAGCCCTAATGATTCTTCATAACAACTGGTTCCTCCAAGAAGTGTAACACACAGGGTATTTTCTGTATTTTCATTACAAGGCTATTTGGAGATGGAAAATACTCAGTTCTCTATTTTATTGACAGTAAGATTGTATATACACTAAGCTGTGAAAGATTGAAATTATAAAAATAACTATCCTAATTAAAGCAACGCTCATTCCATTTGGATCTTTACCATGCCTCCAAAAAATCATGAAATAATTATTGAAAGTGTTTTGAATGTGTAGATTATTCTATTTGTAAAACATTTTGTATTTGTCCATAGAGTCTTGTTGTGGAATAATGCTATAATATTTTAAAGTTTTGTGTATTTCTAAGACAGAAGAAATTATATTAATATTAAAAATATTTTAATGAGCCTTGGTTTTGTGAACATAATTTTTAGTTTCATAAAAACTCTTGGTTCAATACTTGCCTGGCAGGGGAGATACCATAAACATGAAGGTGGTTTTTCCAGTGTGCAGCTCATCTGTTGCACTCCGGATAGGCTGACCCTTGCAATGTCCCCAGATGTGGGAAACTTGGCTGCATAATTTGTGGTAGTGGGGGACTGTGCTCACTCTTTCCCCTGGGTGTTTTTTTTTCTTTCTTTTTTCTGTTTTAATGATAGAGATCCCTCAATAACATTTTCTAGGGGTCCAGTGGTTTGTGTTTATCTAATAGTGAAGATAACTTTTTGTGCATCATCCATTTAACATGGGTACTGAATGGTGGTGAACATGACACAGGACATGGAGAAATAAAGATTTTTAAAAAAATTCTGATTCATATAAACTTTATGTTTGAAACATGAACTATTGCAGGATTTAGATAGCAATCATTGAAAAAAAGCTTGAATTTGTGTATCACATAAAAATGAGGTAGAGTATTTGTGTTTTGGGTAAAAAGTGGAGCACTTTCCTACCGTGCTGTGCTCTGCTAAGCTGCTTCAGTTGCGTACAAAAATGGCTTTCCATTTGGTAGTGGTGGCAATATCTGGATGACATCAGTATCATCTTCATACACCCCTGCCAGGCAAGTATTGAACCAAGAGTTTTTATGAAACTAAAAATTATGTTCACAAAACCAAGAGACCCGGGGAACATTAGAGTGCTTTCTCCATGGGCAGGGGGGCAATAAATAAATCATCCTGGAATTTTATACAAAATTATTGTTCCTCTAGGGAAGACATTTTTGGTATGCTATCTCTTACAGGAGATTGAGGTTCTGGTCATGAGACACCCATAATGGTTACAGGGCAAATGATCTGTCTTGAGTGCCTACTCCAACTTCTTTCCAGCAGGTGGACTGTACGAAGACCAAGTTAGCTACAGCAATGGACCATGAAAGTGAGTGACAACTACATTTATTGTTTCTTGTGGCATAGCTTTGGTTTGCTACTGATTGGCAGCACTTGTAGCTTTAAAGAAACTGAAGAAATAGAAGAGAGTAAATGGGAGAAATGTTGAGTAAGTCCTTCTTAAAAATGTTTTTCAGTGGGAGAATATTAGTGGTAAAATTTTTACTGCCTTTTAAAATTTGAGATGTTAAAATTTGAGTTGTCAAATGACTGGGTCATTCAAGTTATCGCCTTAAAACCTTTCTAAATTCTAGAAGGACAAGTAAAATTACAATGAGGTGTCACCTCACACTGCTAGAATGGCCATCATCAAAAAGTCTGCAAATAATAAATTTTGGAAAGGGTATGGAGAAATAGGAGCTCTCCTACACAGTTGGTGATACTGTAAATTGGTGCAGCCACTATGGAGAATAGTATGACAGTTCCTTAAAAAATTAAAAATAGAGTTACCATATGGCCCAGAAATCCTACTCCTGGGCATATATCCAGAAAAAAACATAACTTGAAAAGTTACATGCATCCCAATGTTCATTGCAGCACTATTTACAATAACCAAGACATGGAAGCAGACTAAATATCTGTCAACAGAAGGATGGATAAAGATGTGGTATATATACACAATGGAATATTACTCAGCTGTAAAAAAAAAAAAAGAATGAACTAATACCATTTGTAGCAACATGGATGGACCTAGAGATTATCACACTAAGTGAACCAAGCCAGACAGAAAAACAAATGCCATATCACTTTTATGTGGAATCTAAAAGGAAAAAAGAAGACACAAGGAACTTATTTCCAAAATGGAAACAGACAGACAAAGAAAACAAACTTATGGTTACTAAAGGGGAAAGGAGGAGTGAAGGTAGTGATAAACTAGGATACTGGGATTAACATATACATAGTACTATGTATAAGATAGATAACCTACAAAGACCTGCATAAACTGCTATACTCAAAATTATGTAGTAACCTATAAGGGGAAAGGATCTGAAAAACTATATATATATACACACACACACGTGTGTGTGTGTGTGTGTGTATGTAACTGAATTGCTATGCTGCACAACTGAAACTTACATGATATTGTAAATTAATTATTAAAAATTTTTTACATAAATTCTAAAAACAAGTAAAATTACTATCAAGTTATGATAGTATATTAATTTTAACTCAAATTTATGATTAAGTTTTGTTACATATCCACAGGTTCTCCCTGTCATGGTATTAGTGTATTTTATACTTCTATTTTTTTAACACTTGAAGGTGGTATTTCAGTGAGGTTGGAATTTTTCATTTAAAGAAAGCAGCTTTTAATTAATGTTTTGAATCAGTACAACATTCATTTAGTTGAAAATTCAAATCATAAAAAAGTACACAGTGGAAAGTCTCCCTCTCTAGCCACCCAGTTCTCACCCCTGAGGCAGTGAAAATTGTCAATATCTTGTGCAGCCTTTCAGAAATAGATATAATAAAACATTGTCTCCATTTTTAAAATACAAGTGGTAGCGTATTCTGCATACTGTATTATATACACCCTGCTCTTTTCACTTTGCAGCATTTCTTGGAGAATGTTCAAGTGACTTGAATACAGTGGCCTAGTATTTTAAAATGACTTTATAGGTTCCATTCTCTGAATTTATTATTTGTTGAACCAGCCCCTTATTCCTACTGATGATTATTTGAATTGTTTATTTCTACTGTGTTTTTCCTTGTTTTGCTATAATAAACAGTACTGGAATGAATAATCTTGTGCAAAGTCATTTCACATATGACTTTCACATACCTATAGGACATATTCCTAGAATTTATTGGGTCCAAGGGTTTGCAACCTTAAAAACAACAGAATGATCTCTGTTCATTTCCAAGGCAAACCATTCAGTGTCACAGCAATCCAAGTCTATGCTCGAACCAGTAATGCTCAAGAAGCTGAGGCTGAACAGTTCTATGAAGACCTACAAGACTTTCTAGAACTAACACCCAAAAAAGATGTCCTCTTATTACAGGCGACTGGAATGCAAAAGTAGGAAGTCAAGAGATACCTGGAGTAACAGGCAAATTTGGCCTTGGAGTACAAAATGAAGCAGGTCAAAGGCTAACAGACTTTCGTCAAGAGAACACACTGATCATAGCAAACGACCTCTTCCAACAACACAAGAGAAGACTACACATGGACATCACCAGATGGTCAACACCAAAATCAGATTGATTATATTCTTTGCAGCCAAAGATGGAGAAGCTCTATACAGTCAGCAAAAACAAGACTGGGAGCTGACTGTGGCTCAGATCATGAACTCCTTATTGCCAAATTCAGACTTAAATTGAAAAACGTAAGGAAAACCACTAGACCATTTAGGTATGACCTAAATCAAATCCCTTATGATTATACAGTGGAAGTGACAAATAGATTCAAGGGATTAGATATGATAGAGTGGCTGAAGAACTGTGGATGGAGGTTCATGACATTGTACAGGAGGCAGGGATCAAGACCATCCCTAAGAAAAAGAAATGCAAAAAGGCAAAATGCTTCTCTGAGGAAGCCTTACAAATAGCTTAGAGAAGAGAAGCTAAAGGCAAAGGAGAGAAGGAAAGATATACCCATTTGAATGCAGAGTTCCAAAGAATAGCAAGGAGACATTAAAAAAAGCCTTCAGCGATCAGTGCAAAGAAATGGGTGAAAACAATAGAATGGGAAGGACTAGAGATCTCTTGAAGAAAATTAGAGATACTAAGGGAACATTTCATGCAAAGAAGGGCACATTAAAGGACAGAAATGGTATGGACCTAACAGAAGCAGAAGATCTTAAGAAGAGGTGGCAAGAATACACAGAAGAACTATACAAAAAAGATCTTCATGACCCAGATAACCACAATGGTGTGATCACTCACTTAGAGCCAGACATCCTAGAATGCGAAGTCAAGTGGGCCTTAGGAAGCATCACTATGAACGAAGCTAGTGAAGGTGATGCAATTCCAGTTGAGCTATTTCAAATCCTAAAAGATGATGCTGTGAAAGTGTTGCAGTCAATGTGCCAGAAATCTGGGAAACTTAGCAGTGGCCACAGGACTGGAAAAGGTCAGTTTTCATTCCAATCCCAAAGAAAGGCAATGCCAAAGAATGTTCAAACTACCGCACAATTACACTCATCTCACATGCTAGCAAAGTAATGCTCAAAATTCTCCAAGCCAGGCTTCAACAGTACATGAACTGTGAAATTCCAGATGTTCAAGCTGGATTTAGAAAAGGCAGAGGAACCAGCAATCAAATTGTCAACATCCGTTGCATTATCAAAAAAGCAAGAGAGTTCCAGAAACACATCTACTTTTGCTTTATTGACAATGCCAAAGTCGTTGACTGTATGGATCACAGCAAACTGTGGAAAAATCTTAAAGAGATTGCAATACCAGACCACCTGACCTGCCTCCTGAGAAATCTGTATGCAGGTCAAGAAGCAACAGTTAGAACTGGACATGGAACAATAGACTGGTTCCAAATCGGGAAAGGAGTATGTCAAGGCTGTATATTGTCACCCTAAGCTTATTTAACTTATATGCAGAGTACATCATGTGAAATGCTGAGCTGGATGAAGCACAAGCTGGAGTCAAGACTGCCAGGAGAAATGTCACTAGTCTCAGAATGCAGAAGACGCCACCCTTATAGCAGAAAGTGAAGAGGAACTAAAGAGCCTCTTGATGAAACTGAAAGAGGAGAGTGAAAAAGTTGGCTTAAAACTCAGCATTCAGAAAAGTAAGATCATGGCCTCTGGTCCCAACACTTCATGGCAAATAGATGAGGAAACAATGGAAACAGTGACATACTTTATTTTTTGAAGCTCCAAAGTCACTGCAGATGGTGATTGCAGCATTGAAATTAAAAGACGCTTGCTCCTTGAAAGAAAAGTTATGACCAACCTAGACAGCATATTAAAAAGCAGAGACATTACTTTGTCAACAAAGGTCCATCTAGCAAAACTGTGGTTTTTCCAGTAGTCATGTATGGATGTGAGAGTTGGACTATAAAGAAAACTGAGCGCCAAAGAATTGACACTTTTGAACTGTGGTGTTAGAGAAGACTCGAGAGTCTGTTGAACTGCAAGGAGATCCAAACAGTTCATCATAAAGGAGATCAGTCCTGAATATTCATTGGAAGGACTGATGCTGAAGTTGAAACTCCAATACTTTGGCCACCTGATGGGAAAAACTGGCTCATTTGAAAAGGCCCTGATGCTGGGAAAGATTGAAGGTGGGTGGAGAAGGGGATGACAGAGGATGAGATGGTTGGATAGCATCATGAACCCAATGGACATGAGTTTGAGGGGTCTCTGGGAGTTGGTGATGGACAGGGAAGCCTGTCATGATGAAGTCCATGGGGTTGCAAAGAGTTGGACACAACTGAGTGACTGAACTGAACTGAAGGGTTTGTGCTTTGCAACTAGGATATTGTCACATTGCCTCTGATGGAGACTTACCGGTTTACAAGTCTCACCAACAATGTATCAGAATACCCATTTCCCCATATTCTCACCAACACAGTATATAATCAAACTTTCTGATTTGTGCTATTCTAATAGGTGAAGAGGAACTAAAAATCCTCTTGATGAAAGTGAAGGAGGAGAGTGAAAAAGTTGGCTTAAAACTCAACATTCAGAAAACTTAAGATCATGGCATCTGGTCCCATCACTTCATGGGAAATAGATGGGGAAACATGGAAACAGTGGCAGACTTTATTTTGGGAGGGCTCCAAAATCACTGCAGATGGTGATTGCAGCCATGAAATTAAAAGATGCTTACTCCTTGGAAGGAAAGTTATGACCAACCTAGACAGCATATTAAAAAGCAGAGACATTACTTTGCCAACAAAGGTCCATCTAGTCAAGGCTATGGTTTTTCCAGTGGTCATGTATGGATGTGAGAGTTGGACTGTGAAGAAAGCTAAGTGCCGAAAAATTGATGCTTTTGAACTGTGGTGTTGGAGAAGACTCTTGGGGTCCCTTGGACTGCAAGGAGACCCAACCTGTCCATTCTAAAGGAGATCAGTCCTGGGTGTTCATTGGACGAACTGATGCTGAAGCTGAAACTCCAGTACTTTGGCCGACTCATGCAAAGAGTTGACTCACTGGAAAAGACCCTGATGCTGGGAGGGATTGGGGCAGGAGGAGAAGGGGACGACAGAAGTTTAGATGGCTGGATGGCATCACCAACTCGATGGACATGAGTTTGAGTAAACTCCGGGAGTTGGTGATGGACAGGGAGGCCTGGTGTGCTGCGATTTATGGGGTCGCAAAGAGTCAGACACGACTGAGTGACTGAACTGAACTGAACTGAACTGAATAGGTAAAAAATGATAACATAATTTAAATTTGCATTTTTTGTTATATGAGAAAGTTGTTCATCTTTAATAAGTTTGAGACATTTTATATTTTCTTTTCATATCCTTTATTTTTTTATTATTACACTTTAGTCTTATAAATTTATAGGAACTCCTTTAGATATTAGGGAGATTAACTGTAGGAAATAAGTTGTAAATATTTTTTCCAGTCATTTACCTTTTGGCTTAACTTATGTTTTTCTTTGGTATACCTTTTCAAAATAGAACTTATCAAGCTACATTTTATGTCATAGTAGAAAGGTCTTTGTACTCTGAAATTATAAACAGATTATTTTATGGTTTTATTTTTTATATTTAAAAATTTGACACATCTGGGGATTAGCCTAGTGTACAGTATAGGGTATGGATCCAACATGTTTTCCTGGATGGCCCATTTGACTGGGAAACTTCTTACTGGTGTCATTCTTGGATTATCTTCCACATGCACGTGGATCACATTTCTGTTTGTCTAGCCTAGAGATCATAGCTCAGATGCTTGTAGAGATGAGGCAGGTTACCTAAAAGGGTGAAGAGTGCCAGGTGGGGAGGCTAGCCAGCTTCAAATGGGATGGCATGCTTTTCTAAAGAGGCAGCCAGTACCCCCTGCCTGCTGATCATTCCCTTGCAGGGAGCATCAGGGCCCAGTGTTACCAGATCTTTGTCAAGAGAAGCTGGAAATCCAGATTTTTTTACATGAAATCTCTTAATTTTAAAATATTAACATCAGCTTTAAAAAGTTAAATACCAGTTCTGGTTGAACAAAATATGTCTTCAAACCTGATTTGACTCAGAGAAGGCTCCTAATCTCCTTAGCCAAGAATGAAACTTACCAGCTCCACTCTCCTATAAGAAAACACAACCCCAGTCTAGTAGCTGGACAGTCTAGCAGTTTATAGCTGGAGTTCAAGAAGAGAGAGAAAAGTAAAGAGGTCAAGATTAGCCAAGGTCTTTGCCCTCACTTATGGAAAGATTCTTTGGAGAAATACAAGCATTTCACTATTCTACCTTTTATCCTAATTACATGGGAATGTGGATGTGGCCATTCTTTTTAAAGGGAGTATTTCTTATTTATAGTAGTTTCAGGGGTACAACATAATAATTCAATATTTTTTTATATATTTTGCTCTTCTTGAACTTACTACAAAACAATGGCTATATTTTCTTGCTGTACAGCATATCCCTGTTACTTATCTATTTGAAAAGGTTCTTGATTCAGTGGATACTTGAATTAGAAAAATGATCTCCTAAGTTTTCCTAGTCTGCCATTATGATTTTGCCAAAATGACAAAATGATGCTTGTTTTAACTGCTCTGCTACTGATTTTGAACTGATTTTGAAGCGTGGCACACTGGCTTTTTGTACCTTGTTTTTCCTTTCCCTTCCTCAGTGATGGTGGCTGGCAACAATCTATTGTAACTCATGTATGTGTTCAGCATCTTCAGTGGGATGAAATTTATGCTAATGATAAAGTTTCCAGAGTCTTCAATTCAGGAGGGGTTAAGGTCTGGGGATCTTTTTGGGGTTGCTAGTGAGTAGTGCTGGCCCCATGGGCGGATCCAGGTTTTGTGGGACCTGGTTTCCATGGTGGCTCAGAGATTGAAGTGTCTGCCTGGCAATGCGGGAGACCCAGGTTTGATTCCTGGGTCAGGAAGATCCCCTGGAGAAGGAAATAGCAACCCACTCCATTCTTGCCTGGGAAATCATGGACGGAGGAGCTTGGTGGCCTACAGTCCACGGGGTCACAAAGAGTCGGACACGACTGAGTGATTACACTTCATTAGCAAAATAATGCAAAAATACGGGAAGTTTTACCAAACGGTATAAAATTTCTGTGAACACATAAGGGCTCGTGCAAGTGAAGGACTTAAGTTCAAGCTTGATTAACGCTGCCGTCTGCCTTTTATGGCCCTACTATGCGCCAAGGACTTTCCACTCCTCAGCTTCTTCAGTCCCCACAACACTACGCTATGAAATAGTTACATATACAGAAGCGCTATTAAAACAAACACATTAATAAACACATTAAACACATTAAACATCGTGTCCAGCCTGAAAACCCCTTTCTTTCCAAGTCTATATTGCTTCCCACGACTGGAGTTCTGGGGCTTGAGGAATGGCATCGAGTCAGGATTGTCGCGGGAAAGAGTGTGTAAAACGCAGTCAGGGAGCTAGGGAGTGTTTCTGAAACTGGCTCGCAGAAAGCGCCCAGGAGAGGGGCACTCCGGAGGGAAGGCCCCCGCGCCCAGCCGGCGCCTCGGCCAGCTCTGCGGCGCGCATGCTCCGTGAGGGGCTGCTCCAGCTACTCCGGTTAATGAGCGCGCGGCGGAGGGGGCGGGCCGAGCCGCGGCCGCTGGGATCTGAGCTTGGCGGCGGCCCTGGGGCGCTGTGCGCGGCTGCTGAAGGGGCGGCGGCGGCGGCGGCCGGCACTGTGCGCGCAGGAGTGTGGCTTGCTCGCCCGACGCGCACGCCCGGTCGGTCCCCAGGGCCCTCTGGAGGTGACTTGGGCGGCCCGGGCAGGGCAGCGTTTGCAGATTGGGAGGGCGGAGATGAGGCGATGAGGACACAAGCTACCGTCGCCTCTGTCCGCCTACTACGGCCGTAGCGGGAGTCGGGGCGGGGGCGAGGCCAGCAGTACCCACGCCGGGCTGCGAACCCAGACAAAGGAGGAGCAGCAGCCCCAGAAGCGGGCCAGCGTCGCCGGGAAGGGAGGCCGCTGCTTTAGTCGCAGCCGAGGGTCGCCCGGGCTCACGGGCCGCCGCGCTTCCCCTGAGGAGGCTGCGCGAGGAGAGGTCGCGGGGCCGAGGAAGCCGCCCCCGGAGCCCCCGCCCGCCCGCCGGCGCCGCCTCCGAGCCGCCTCGGCCGTAGCCGCGGCCCGGGCGGGAGGCGGCGGCGGCCGGCGAGGCTAGGCGGCCCGCGCCCTGCCTGTCAGATCACCGGCCCGGCCCGTTTCGGCCCGCGGGCCGCCCCCGATGCGGAGGCGCTGCCGCCGGGGCCATGCAGCAGGCGCCGCAGCCTTACGAGTTCTACAGCGAAGAGAACAGTCCGAAATGGCGGGGACTGTTGGTCTCGGCCCTGCGGAAGGTCAGTGCTGGTGCCCGGGCGGCCTCGGGGCCCGAGGGAGGTGCCGGGGCCGAGGCAGGCGGCAGGCGGGCGGGGCGCGAGCCACGGCCCAAGCCGCGGCCCCTCGGACGCTCTAACGGGGAGCTGCACGCCTTCTCCGCGCTCGGCGCCGGAGGGCCCAGCGCTTTCTCTCCGGCCGGCGACGAGGGGCTTCTGATGCCTGTTGCGTCCCAAAGAACGTTTTCTCAAGTTATTGCCTGGCCCCGGAAGGAAGGTTTTGTTATGATCATAAAACTGGATTTCATGTTGCAGTCGTTTCGTCAGGCGACTTCCGCCGTTGACCAATTTGTTGTCCTCGGGCTGGATTCGGGCAAGAGAAAGTCCCGCTGGTATTTAGACAGTTTCTAAAACAAAAGCACGTTTCTAGGCCGAGTAATCACTTTTAATTAAATTCTTTGGGGCTGTTCCCTTAGGCAGTTTGAAGGGCGAAGGGTGTCTACTCACTTAAGAGGTTGTAATTTTTTTTTTTTTTTTTTTTTTGGTAAGATGGATGTGTTTCTCGATTGAGAAATGTCAGTGAGCCATAATATTGCTTTTACAATTCTTGAGGTCAATTTAAAGTGCCTCCTCCCTTCCTGCCATAGGCGTCCCCCTGTTTAGGAGAGATTTCCCCTGTAAAATTTGGTCATTTTCTTTACTGAGTGCAATTTATTACTTAGAACCATTTTAAGTGGATGAAAAAGAAGCAGCTCATAAAAAAAATCAATCTTTTTAGTTTGGGTACATCGCTAGGGTGCATCTGTCCTGTAGATGATGTCAGTTTTCCTTTGAATTTAGGTAATAATCGTACTTTTAAAAAAAATTTATAATAATCATACGTTTTTGTAATAAAGCCTTTTGTAAGGTCAAGACGTTTAAAGAGTGTAAATGGGGGCAGAAGAAGATAAACATACTGAGCATGGCTTTCCTTGCCATTGATACAGATGTAGTCCCTATTACCTTTTGTGCAAAATAACCAAATATAAATTTTAAAATAACAAGGAATAAACATTAATTTAAAAGACTACCCCGGAAAATAAATCTTCATACATTAAATTTCTCTAAGTGAAAGGAAGTAGTAGTATTTTAAAGTAAAAAACATCCCCTCACGTATTTGAGTTTCAGATTTGCCGTTTTTTCACGATTCTTAGGAAGAGGTATTGCGTTCCTTGGGCTAAACATCATGTAATATTTTTCAGAGAATGGTTAAGAGCATTCAGAGGTGGTTAAGAGCAGCTAGACAGTTATCATTTCACAGGTATTTTAGGTGTTAAAGTATTACATTGACCTTCCTTCCGTGGGCAACCCGATTCTATAAGGAGAGGGAAGGAAATGGCAAGTGTGCTGAGTAGTGATAATGAACACTGGCCTGAGTTAAAAGCAAAGAGGGAAATGCTTAGATAGTAATTGAGCCTTCCACCACATAGGCAGAAGTATGAATGCAGTTATCAGGTAGGCCTGTATTGTTGGCGGTGAGGTGTAGGTCTCTTACTTACTAGTATTTTCTGGTAGCAAATAGAATTTGAGTATGTGCTGCATAACTTATTCAATAGGTAGCTTTGACCCTAATAATCCCTCATGCACAGATACAGATTTATATCTTCAGGTTAGCCTGGAAAGAAACCCAGGGTACCATCCGATCCTAGTTCATTGCTTTGAGTCTGTTATTTTGCATTTATATGTTGTGCTTGTTTTCATGGAACTCAGATGCCTTGTAGATCTCTGTTGTCTTATTCCACAGTTCTTGTATGTCCTTTGCTTATGGAATATATACAGCTAAGGAAATCTGGCCTTTTGAGGTGAATTAAAAAAACAATTTTTTAAAAAATTTATTACATTACTGTTATTCTAGAATTGAGGTATATTCCCATGGGACACTTTTTTAAATGTTTTTGGAAATTTTTTGATGTTTGTAATTCCAGATTTTGTCCAGTTTTGTGGTTGTGCAGCACGTAGGTTTATAGTGCTTGCTAGGTTTGTAGTTCTTGAGGAGTTCAAGGTTCACTCTTTCTTTGCAGGATGAGTTAAATTCTGGTCTGTACTTGCCACACGTGTCCTTGTACAGTGAGAATTCCTGCCACTTAGGCAGAGGCTCTGTCTTTACATTCAAGGCATCTAGAACATGGCTTCCTTCTTCCAGCTGACCAGATTATTGCAAACACTACTAGGATTAATACTAATAGTAAAAGTGGCAATAGTGTTAGACTACTAAGACTTTTCTCCTCTGGGGGATGTTGCCATCAAACATGTGGGAGCTAGTTTCATTAACATTTATTGAACATATTGTAGGTACTTGGCCCCAAACTGGATCCTAAGAATACAACATGAATAAAAGCAAGATGCCTTGCTCTAAAAGTGTTTACCACCTAGACTGAAAATTTCTAAACTTTGAGGTTTTGGTTTATGTAGAACTCAAAAGTTCTGTAAGAAATATCTGTGTGTGTGAAAAGAACAAGGTTGTTTAATTAGTTCTGCTAGTTCACTTGTGCATGTTGATGGAACCTTCAAAACAGTTAAAATATAATTTTCAGAAAGGTAAAATCAAAACTCTTACGCCAGTTTGAATGAACATGTATCAGTGATTTTGATTCAACTTATTACTTAATGAGGAAACTCATGAGATGCTAAAGCCACTTCATATGAAAATTAGAGGAGGTTAAGTATTTATAGGAAACTTAAAAGGATATCAAGGTAAGATTGTTGGATTGGACACAAAAATAGTTAAAATCCTACAGGAACATAAGCAGTAAGTTTGGGGTTATCTTTCCTGCTGATTAGATTTTGCATCTGTGCTGGACAAAAATCTCTTTAAGTTAATCTTACCCGTTTGTAAAATAACCCCGTCAGTAGTAATAAAGCATAGTGTTGCACTGAAGAACAGCAAGTTATCTCTTTTGCTTATTTTCAAGTTTTTGTGATTTTTCTGAAAACCATACATATATTTGAGAAAGTTACTATACTGACTTTGAAAATGGAAGAGATTGTTTTAAACCAACATTAAATATTCATTTCACTATGGAGAAACATGAACATTGAGAAATAGATTTAAGGAAAAGTAATTTTGGAAATAGAAATGTGTTGTTCTTTAACTTTGTTTTTTTGTGCTTTTGTTCTTTACCTGTCAAAATAGAGCTTCACTTAGGGCACTTAAATACATAGAGAACTACAAAGGGTAGAGCAATATGACACTACTAATGGATAATATGTGCATTGTTAACGTTACTGCTGAATTATGTATCTTACCTAAAAAGAGCCAGAGACGTAATTGCCCTCATTACTACTCCTCGAGAACATTGAAGCTATCATATTACCTGGAGGGAAAAAAGAGTGTGGGATATATTTGTAAATGCAGCTTATTACCTGTATCTTTGAAATGCCTGTGGTACTTTGTGCGTGTGCTATTTGAATAGTGTGCTAAGAAAATCAGTGTAAACCTTTTACATATGGGGAAACATGCCTTAAAATCATTTTAGCAGGTTTTTTAGTCTCTGATATTTTTCTTGTAGATGCCTTTTCTGTAGGATATTATTCACCAGGCTAGCCATGGAAAATAAAATTTTCTTATTATCTGTCATTACAAATGTCACAGAAAGCTAGAAAGAATCGGTAAACTTACCTTGTTCCTGAGTCTAATTTAATTCAGGTTTAATATTGACCTTCCGCCTCAACCATTACAATTTACTCTTGGATGTCTGTTAAAATTCAAGAGATGTGAGAGAATGTTGGAGTTAATTAATGGCAGTCAATGCTGGGGGTGGGGATGGAAGAGAAGGTTGAAGGTTTTGATTCAGAAATGCTTTTGTACTGATATCTCTTGGAACTGTTTTAGAAGATTGCACTAGATCTTTCCTGGGGCCCAGAAGAAAAGCATGAGAGTTCTTTGAGAAAATGAAATTGGAACCATTGACAGAAGGTCAAGGAAGGCTTCTTTAAGGAAGTAACATTAGTGCAGACTTCTGGAGAATATATTTAAATATTTGTTGAGTGCCTCGTACGTGCCAGGCAATATTCTTGATACTGAGGTTGTAGTAAGGTCTGGCTCTCATTAAAAACATCTATTCTCTTAATAAATGACTGTAGCAGAGAGGCCTGGGGAGAGACGGACAGTATAGAGGTAAACAATTATTTGAAAGATCAATAGGAATTAACTAACAAACAAAGGGGGAGAAAAGGTTGGAGCCCTAGGGTGAGGTAGGACCATGACTTTAGGAACTGAGGCCAAGTGAAAAGGAGTTGACCAAGTTGAGAGACTTACGTAGACTCAGGTTAAGGTCTCTCCTGAGAATAGAAAATCCCGTAGGGTTATTTATGTAACAAATTAATTAGATTAACTTGATCAAACTTGCTTTTTTGAAGAGATCACTCCAGCTAAAAGGAATAGGAGAAACTATGATTTTGTGACATGAGGCCTGTTCAGGATTTCCTAAAGCCACTGTATATAACAGTTGAACTCTAGGGAGTCATTTGGAATTATTCCAAACTAATAATGACCCAAACTGACCCAAGGGGTTCAGCCAGAACTAGATGAGCATTAGGAATGCATTTTAGCTTACTGCATTTAGCTTCCTGTCAGCCATGATTTAGTAGTCTTCTATTTTCAGTTTAATTTTGGTATGGTATATTTGGAGCAATAATGTTCCATTAAAGTGTTTTATGCTGAGTATCCAAAGCATCACCTGTGTTACCACTTGACATAAATCAAATATATATCTTTTATATTAATCAGGGCCTTTCTTTCAATGGAGCAGTAGTTTGATTATATCCTCTGTTAGCCTGCATATTTGAATCAGGAAGGAATTTTAATGGAACTAATGGATTTAGCGTTATCTCATGTAGTCATGTTAAAAATTAACAACCTAAAATTCCTTTCCTTTTTTACATAAGAGTATATAGTAAGTAGAAACTTTTGAAATGTGTAAAGTGTTATATACTTCACATTTTAATATGTAGAGAGAAAGCAACACAATGAAAATAGCATCAAGAGCAAGATGAGAGCATTAGTATGATCTCCAAGTAAAGTTTTCATTACTCAATTTTCTTCATAAAAACACTTTCTAAACTCAAATACTACCTCTTACTTAGGTAGCACTTTGTAATCTTTTCTTAATTGACCCATTAGCAACATTTCATAGTTGATCTTTTTCTCCTTCTTTTCCTCATTTGGCTTCTAGGACACCAGCCTCTGATGGTTTTCTCCCTCTCTGACTTTATTCCTCCTAGTTCTTCACCATTGTTTATCTCCTCATCTTCCCTACTATAATGCATCATCCTGACCTCGCTGGAGCTTAGTCTTTGCATTTCTGTTTCTATTTACAGTAGATTTCTTGAGACCCCACCCAGCCTCATTGCTTCACATATCATCTCTATCTGATGGGTTCCAATGTATATTTCTGGCTCAGAGCTCCCTCCTGATCTTGGATATCTAGTTTCTTAACACTTCCACGAAGATGTGTGATAGACATCTCAACTAATACTGAGCTCCTTCTCTCCCCCTGAAAATTTGCTCCTTTTGTTAATATTTCCCACATTAGTAAATGGCTACTTCATCATTCTAGTTGCTCAAAATACTGAGTTATTCTTGAATTCTGTCTTTCTTTTATAACCAATATCTAATGTGTCAGCAAATCTTTTTAGCTCTACTTCACACTATAACAATATTCAGTCACCTTTTCTTACTCTTCCACTTCTACCGTCTGGGAACACTCTGGGACTATTAAAGTAGCCTCTTAACTGGTCTCCTCTCTTCTCCCCTTGTCCCATTCATTCTTTTCTCAACACATGGAGATAAGTGGGATCATGTTATTCCTTTGTTCAAAACTTGTTCAGTGCTTCTCAGAATAAAAGTCGAAGTCTTCTCAGCCTGCTATGCCCTCTGCAGTCTGGTGTTGCCCCACTTCCCCCTTAACCTCACTGGTCTCATTTACTACTGTCCTTTTTTTGCTCTATTCCTGCCACACGCCGGCTTCCTGGTACCTCCAGCTCGTAGACATGTTCTAGTCTCAGGGCTTTGTACTGGGTGTTTCTTCTGCCTGGAACAACCTTCCTGCAGATAAAAACATGAGTGGCCCTTTTACCTCCTGTAAGTCTTCAGACAAGGATCTTCTTGAAGAGGCCTTCTCTTGGAGCCTGTCTAAACTTCTGCAACTCCTGCTTACTGGAAATTCCTATGTAAATGTTAACAGCCTGTCCCAGTTCAAGCTTATTATCATCTTCCGTAAACCGATGTCTCCAGTATAAATGATCTCGTACTCATTTCTCAGGCTAGAAGCCTAGTCATCATCTGTTCTTTCATCTCCAGGTTCATGTCTGATCAACACCCAGTCTTGGTTCTTTTCTCCTAAAAGGAGCTTTCTAACTTTTTTTTTACTACGTATTCCAAAAGAATTTTGAAAATTTTGTACATTTTTATGTTGACATCTAAAACTGTTCATCTTTAAGCTTAGTTTCAGAGGATATATTGAGTTGGCTAAAAAGTCCATTTGGTAAGATGACTTTGTTGTTTAGTTGCTAAGTCTTGTGTAACGTCTGACCCTTGCCGGACCCGCGGATCGAACCCACAGGCAGATTCGTTACTGCTGAACCCCTCAGGAAGATCTGTGGTGGATTTAGTAGTGCTTAGTTGACTTTAACTTCATTTGACACAGTTTTGTAGATTGTATTGTGACAGCTGTCATATCAGTGTGCATTTTAAAAACTTACCAAAACCAGAGAATTTTTGTGTAGCCATCTTAGTGTTCAGTGTTTAGGGCTTTCCTGGTGGCTCAGATAGTAGAGAATCCGCCTGCAAGGCTGGAGACCTGGATTTGATCCATGTTTGGGAAGATCCCCTGGAGAAGGGAACAGCCACCCACTCCAGTATTCCTGCCTGGAGAATTCCATGGACAGAGGAGCCTGGTGGGCTACAGTCCACGGGGTCGCAAAGAGTCAGATCTGAGCAACTTTCACGTTCACTTTAGTGTTGAAGGTGGAAGAAAAGACAACATTTTGTCATATTATGCTTTACTATTTCAAGAAAGGACTTCCCAGGTGACTCAGATGGTGACAAATCTGCCTGCAGTGCGGGAGACCTGGGTTCGATCCCTGGGTTGGGAAGATCCCCTGGAGAAGGGAACAGCACCCACTCCAGTATTCAGGCCTGGAGAATTCCATGGACAGGGGAGCCTGGCAGGCTACAGTCCACGGGGTCGCAGAGTCAGACATGACTGAGGTACTTTCACTTTTCATTTCAAGAAAGGTAAAAACACAATTGAAACACAAAAATAGATTTGTGTTATATGAAGAAGGGGCTGTGACTGATTGAATGTGTCAGAAGTGGTTAGTGAAATTTCATGTTGGAGATTTCTCACAGGACGGTGCTCCACGGTTTGGTAGACCAGTTGAAGTTGATAGTGATCAAGTCAAGACATTAATTGAGAACAGTCAACATTATAGCATGCAGGAGATAGCCGACATACTCAAAATACCCAAATCAAGCATTGAAAATCATTCGCACCAGCTTGGTTATGTTCATTGCTTTTATGTTTGGGTTCCACATAAGTTAAGCAAAAACCTTCTCAACCATATTTCTGCATATGATTCTCTATTTAAACATAATGAAGACATTCCGTTTTTAAAACAAATTGTGACAAGCAATAAAAAGTGGATACTGAGCAATAATGTGCAGTGGAACAGATGATGGGGCAAGTGAAATGAACCACTGCCAACCACACCAAAGGCTGGTCTTGATCCAAAGAAGGTGATGTTGTGTGTATGGTAAGATTGGTGAGAGTCCTCTATTATGAGCTCCTTCTGGAAAACCAAATGATTAATTCCATGCACTGCTTCTAGTGAGGCCAACTGAAAGCAGCACTGGATGAAAAGTGTCTGGAATTAGTCAACAGAAAATGCATAATCTTCCAACAAGATAACGCAAGACCACGTTTCTTTGATGACCAGGCAAAAGCTGTTACAGCTTGACTGGCAAGTCCTGATACATCTGCCATGTTCACCAGATGTTGAACCTTCAGATTTCCATTTATTTTGGTCTTTATAAAATTCTCCTAATGGAGATAAATTTTCCAGTTCCCTGGAAAACTGTAAAAGGCACCTGAAACAGTCTTTTGCTCAAAAAGATAAAATGTTTTGGATGGATGGAATTATGAAGTTGCCTGGAAAATGGCAGAAGTTTGTGAAACAGAATGGTTGAATACATTGCTTAATAAATTCTTGGTGAAAATGAAAGATGTGTCTTTTATTTTTACTTTAAAACCAAAGGAACTTTTTGGCCAACTCAATAGTTTGTTTTCTAAGTACAGGTGTTTTAAAATAAAACATTTCATTAGTGTTTTAATACCCAGTGAAATCTAAGTACCATGACAATTTGATACACACTATTCATCCTTTTAAAATATATATATGACAAAGTGCTTTCTTTTGGATTGAGTTATTGGCTTTCCCATGTGGCTCAGTGATAAAGAACCAGCCTGCCAATGCAGGACATGCAGGTTCCATCCCTGGGTTGGGAACATCCCCTGGAGAGGAATTGGCAACCCACTCCAGTATTCTTGCCTGGAAAATTCCATGGACAGAAGAGCCTGGTGGGCTCCAGTCCATGCAGTTACAAAGAGTCAGACATGACTTACAAACTGAGCACATGCTTTAATAGTACATAGTTGCTCAAAAGAACATAAACGTCATGAATTTCTGTTGTGTGTGTGCTAAGTTGCTTCAGTTGTGTCTGACTCTTTGCAACCCTATGGACTGTAACATTCCAGGCTCCTCTGTCCGTGGGATTCTCCAGGCAGGAATACTAGAGTGGGTTGCCATGCCCTTCTGTTTCCGCATAACAAATTTTCAAATACTTGGTGGCTTAATACAACGCATATTTATTATCCTACAGTTACTGTTAGAAGTCCAGACATGGCTTAGCTGGATTCTCTATTTTGGGCCCCATAGGCTGAAATCAAGGTTTTGGCTTTAGCTGCAGGCTCATCTGGGCTTGAGATCCTCTTCCAAGTTTATGTGGTTATTGGCAAAATTCATTTCCTTCTGTTGCCTGTCTGAGGCCCTCAGCTCCCAGAGGTTGCTGCCATTTCTTCTCCGTGGTCCTGCCTGTAATAAGTCAATTTACTACTTCGAGGCCAACAGGACTGCATCTGCTGCTGTTTCTTGTCTCACACTTCTGGACCCTTTTTTTTAAAGGACTTACCTGATTTAGGTCAGGCCCACCTAGGATATTCTCTCTTTTTTTATTAACTCAAAGTCAACTTAATTACTGACCTTAGTCACCTTTGCTATATACAGTAATAGCACAGGAGTGGTGTGTCATCATATTCACAGGTCATGCCCATATTCAAGGTGAGAGGAGTGTACAGGGTGTGTAAACCAGGGATAGGAATCTTGGGAGCCAGCCGCCTTAGAATTCTGCCTACCACACTCATTCACCTTATGGGAAATATCCCCCATAACCTAATTGGTAAGGTCAGTTTAGTTGTCAAGCCAACCTGCCTATCATATTTATCTTCTTTCAGACCAAGTCTGACTTAATTTTTCAATTCAGATGAATGTGTTAATACTTGTCATGTGCCAAGCATTTCACTTCTGAATTCTAATTGTAAGATGGAAAGATAAGGTGTGAAAACTTGCTTTAAATTGTTTCTCCTGACTGAAATAAGGTGATGTTGCCTGTGTTTAGTATTTTTGTAAAGATGCTTGCTTTTCTTTGTTCCCATGAGCTTTCTCCTCATTTATAGTGTATTTTTTTTTTTACTCTAGGCTAGGGGATGAAAGACGCAAGATTAAATGAGAAATATTTATCATTTAAATGAGAAGTGTTTATCACCATCTCTTTGTTTTGTGTCATAGAATTTATTTTTTATTGCTCTGCAGAGCAATGCCCCATAACGACATTCAGGATAAGAGCTCTGCCTTTCTTCAGTCAAGTGGGAGGAAGGCAGTTGTGGAGAGATGGGAAAGGAGAATCTGCATTATTTACTCCTTGAGTGCAGGCACCTTGCAGGCAGATCTTCTTTAAGAAAGAGTGCATATGATAATTTTGGTAGGATGCTGAAGGATATGAGTATTTGACCCAGGGAGTCTTAAGCTTTGACTGAATAAAATATACTTAGTGACCTTTTCCCCAGGCCACAGGAAAAAGAGCCAGTATTCATTTATTTTATTTTATTTTTTTCTCAGTTTTTCTTAATTCTGTGGTACCTACTGCAGTTTATTTGCTAACGAATAGTTCAAGCTTGTAAAATAAATGAACAAGAGATACAGAGGTTTTACAGGGAAGTTTTTCTATTCTGTACCATTGATCTGTTTTCTTATTTTTAAAAAATTCTATTTATTTATTTATTTGGCCATCACCATGTGGGATCTTAGTTCCCCAACCAGGGATTGAACCAGTGTCCCCTGTAATGGAAACACAGAGCCCTAACCACTCTAGGGAAATCCCTTTTTTCCTATCTTTACATCAGTCTACCACACTATTTTAATTATTACACCTTTATAACAAATTTTTGTAATCAGGTAGTTTTAGCCTTCTGACTTATTTTTCCAAAGTTGTTTTGATTATTCTAGGACCTTTGCATTTCCATAGAAATTTTAAAATTAGCCTGTCAATTTCTGCTGGAATTTTGATTGGGATTATGTTAAATTTATAGATTATTTGAGGAAAATTGAAATCTTAGCAGTGTTGAGTCTCTGAACCCACAGAGTTTGTATTTTCATTTATTTAGATTTTTTAACATTTCTATCAGCAATATTTTGTAGTTGTTAATGTATATCTTTAGGGTGAAATCTGCTTTTTCTTTTTAAATTGGATTTTAACTCTTATAACAAGCAAAACTTTCAATATTTTTAATTGATGTTTGAGCCTCTTGTATCCTTGCAGAAATTTTGACAATGAGATAAAGAATTTGGCATGAATAAATACACAGACTGTATATCCAAGGGATTTATTTCTATATTGTACCCTAAACACAAATGTTAGTTGATTGAACAATTTGCACTAGCAAGATTTTTTAAATTTGATTCTGAGTATGGGAAACTGAAAATATATATGTATTAGGAAATAATATTTCTGAAATTTGTCAGATCTAGGGTTTATCAGTTTAAAAAATTAAGTTTAATGCTTTTATATGTGTCTACACAGAAATCTAAAGCAGTATGATTTTCTGTTTACAGTGTATGTGTAAGAAAATACTTTCTGGCAATTTGAAAATACGGTATAACGGAAATACAGGTCTGACTTGTTAATCTACTGTTAAAGACTGAAAATTACTTTAATTGCTCTTTTTTCTGACTAGTCTTTCAGAAAAATATGAAAAGTGAGTTTGTTCTGATGTGGTAATTTTATATTTACTGTCTCTTAGGGTGCTGAGATAGTAAATACTGTGGTATTGCAAAGTACGGTTATCTTTTGTTATCATTTTGATGTCCTTTTTAGTATTAATAGCTAGGATTTTAAGGTTTTATATTTGTTTTTATGACTTTTCATCTTTGCAATTTAGTGAGTTTAGCATAAGAAACTCAGATGCTCAGTGTTAAGGTTGCTTTTCAGGTTACTTACTGAAATCATAATCATGGAAATCTGTATCCCAGTTAGACATTATCTTAATTCTCATGCGTAGTTGTTTTTACAGAGTGGGGCCCTTGCCTTTTGTGGAAGAATATTATAATAAATAGTCTTATGGACTTTTTTAAGCTAAACTTCCAACATAAATTTTTATTTTATGCATATATTTATGCGTGTTTATACATATATTTTAAATGTCTATTCTGTTGAAATAATAGAAATATATGGTAGGGTGTAATTAAGTTTCCTCTTGACATCTAACAGGAAATATTTATTTCTCCCAAATCTATTTTGAATTTCCAAAAAAAAATGTAAAGCCAGGTTTTTTGGATGTTAGTCCTGTATGAATTTCCAACTGCCTTATTTAAGCTCTTCTTATCCAGACTCCTTCAAAAAGTAATCTTTGATTTTTGTCTCCAGTTTCATATGTCCTTTCTCTTTCTCACTTCCCCACTTCAAATCGTGTTTCTTTGTAAGTTTGTTTTTATCGAAATTATTCATGGAAATGAAAAGATAACTAGCTCTATAAGGCTTGTTAGGAAAAATAGCAGTATCTCCTCACTATTCACAACAGTTTTTGCTTCCTAGATGCAGTCCCTTTAATTTTTCAAAGTGATTTATTTCAGTATTCTATATCTCTAAGAAGAAAAAACTGCTTCTGTTCTATTGACCTTTTTGTTTTGGGCAGTATCTGTTGGCTTCCTACTATTGAAGGTAAGGATTTAATATCTTTTGTACATACATATATATATATATTCTCCCCTCCAGCCACACATAGATTTACCAAATGTACATACTTCCTGTCTCCCCTCCCACTCCATGCCTATATCTTAATGTTGGTTGGATCAATATTCAGAGTTTATAGTAGTATTACTGTATATAATGACCATATACTATATGTTATTTATAGTTAAACCCCTTTTTCTTTCCTCCTTAACCTAACTGAAGTTAATAATTATCTTGTTTTCTTGTTTGTGTATTTTCTATGTGTTTATCAATTTAAGCTCAAACTCCCTACCATTTGTCTAAATATCCTCTCAAGAGTTTTAGATCCATCAGATACTCTGTTAATTTCATCTTCTTGAGATGTTTCTTTCAGAGCCTTCTGATCTGCTCTGATTGGACTGGCAACCTTTACGCTCGTTTTATGGATCTCACAATTTTCCTTCACGTCATCCTAGGCATTCCTTTGGCTTTTCTTTCTCATTGGTTGCTTTGTTTCTTATAGCCCATATTTTTCTCTATCTTGATTTGCGTGCTTGTTTTATTGTGGTACAAACTATAAAGCTTAACAAAAAAGAGTATGTGAGAGTAAAATTTTTGGCCATGTTAGATCCAAGCATGTCTTCATTATACCTTAACATTTGATTGATAATTTGTTAAGATCTTATTAAGGGTTGGAAATAATTACCTTCCAACTTGTAGTGTTATTGTTGAAGTCTGGAGCTAATTTAATGTTGTCTACTTTGGGCATGACCTGTTTTCTCACTCTACTCTGAACTTGTAAGATATTCTCTAAATCTCCAGCGTTCTGACATTGTCATTTCGTTCATTGAGATGGGAACTAGGGCCCTTAATGATTTAATATATTGATAATTTCACCCCTTGATTTTCTGTTTGCTTGGTGGTGCTTCTCTTTTTAAAACTTTATCTATAGTGAAATGTAACATACAACCAGAAAATGCATAAAACATAAATATATAATTTTAGGGACTCTTACTTAACCATCACCCAGGACAAAAAATAACACATTTTTAACATCTTTCTCAAGAGAACTCTCCAGAAGGTAACCAGTAGTCTTTACTACTTTCCTTTATAGTTTCATCATCTAAGCATGTGTTCTTAAACACCACAGCTTAATTTTATCTGATCTTGAACTTTGTGAATGAAATTTGTTTCTGTTCTTTTTATCTGTCTTCTTTCTGTCAACATAATTTTAAAGATATATCCACATTTTGTGGAGCTGTCTTTACTCATGTTTTATTTTTTGCTGTATATACATTCCATTGTATGAATATGCCACAATTTATCTATCATACTCTAGATGGAATTTACCTTTCTAATTTGAAGGTATACCAATAACATTTTTTTCTGAACCTTCTTATTCATGTATTCTGTAAATGTTTGTGCTTATTTCTCTAGAACAGTGCTGTCCAAATGAAATATAATATTAGCCACATATGTAATTTAAAGTTTTCTCATAGTCATGTTAGGTCTTCTCAGGTGGTGCAGTGGTAAAGAATCTGCCTGCCCGTGCAGGAGATGCGGGTTCAATCCCTGGATCAGGAAGATCCCCTGAAGAAGAAAATAGCAATCCACTCCAGTATTCTTGCCTGGAAAATCCCATGAACAGAGGAGCCTGGCAGTCTGCAGTCCATGGGGTTGCACAGAGTCAGACTTGACTTAGCAACTGAGCACGCATGTACATGTGTGCATAGCCACATTAAAAATATAAGACACGGATCAAGTTTATCTAAATAACATTTTTAACCCAATGAATGTAGTCATTTCAGCATTTAGCCAACAAAAAATTATTGAAATATTTGACATTCTTTTTGTATGCTAGATCTTTGACATCAGCTATGTATTTTATAGTCCATCTCTGTTTGGGCACACTATGTTTCAGATGCTCATACTAGTCACATGAGGCTAATGTCTTCAGTATTGGATGATAGTGCTCTAAAAGATAGAAATATATTGCAGAGTAGAATTGCTGAATTATAGGGTATCACATCTCAAACTGTAGTAGATGACAACAAAGTTTTCCGAAGTGATAGAGCCATTTTGCACCCCGGTGCCAGTGTGTGTGAGTTCCCAGTTTTCCACGTAATCACCAACACTTGGTATTATCAGGCTTTTTCATTTTCTTGTCTGGTAAGTGGGTGATGGATTTCGCTGTGGTTTAATTTGCACTTCCCTGATGGTTAAAGAGCTGGAGCACATTTTCACATTAATTGACCATTTGAATGTCTTCTTCTGTGAAGTGCTGGTTTAAAATTTTTTTGCCAATTTTTTTGTTAGGATTTTCATCATTTTTTTCCCTGTTGAATTTTTAGAAGTTCTTTATAATATATTCTGGATGTGAGCCCTTTTGTGTTATGTGTTAACATAGATCTTCAACTCTGTAACTTGCTTTTCATTTTCTTAAAGATGTCTTTTGCTGAACTTGTTTTAAATTTTAATGTTGATAAGTTTTTAAATCCTTTCCTTTATGAATAGTAATTTTTGTGTCCTGTTTAGTAACTCCTTTTCTGTCCTGAGGTCATGAGATTGTTATCTGTTTTCTTATTTTATATCATCAGAACTTTATTAATTTAATAGGTCTAAAATCCAACTAAAATTGATTTTTGTATCAAGTATGAATAGGAGTTGATTTCATTCTTTTCTGTATGAGTGTCCAGTTGTTCATTATTCATCCACTTGCCCCCCTTTCCTCAGCAATTCTCCCCCTACCCATTGTGTCACCTTTGTTGTACACCAAGGGTCTATGTATCTGTAGGCTTGTTTCTCTAGTCTATTCTGCTCCGTTCATCTGTTTCCCTATCATTATATCAGCATTCTTAAATCCTATTTGTTGTTGTCGTTCAGTCGCTCAGTTGTGTCCGACTCTTTGCAACCCAGGGACTGCAGCACTCCAAGCTTCCCTATCCTTTACTATTTCCCGGAGTTTGCTCAGACTCATGTCCATTGAGTCAGTGATGCCATCCAACCATCTCACCCTGTCACCACCTTCTCCTGCCCTCATTCTTTCTCAGCATCAGGGTCTTTCCCAGTAAGTCAGCTCTTTGCATCAGGTGGCCAAAGAATTGGAGCTTCAGCTTCAGTATCACTTCTTCCAATAAATATTCAGGACTGATTTCCTTTAGGATTGACTGGTTTGATCTTCTTGCAGTCCAAGGGACTCTCAAGAGTCTTCTCCATCACTGCAGTTCAAAGTCATCAGTTCTTTGATGCTAACCTTTTTTATTCTCCAGCTCTCATATCCGTACATGACTACTGTACTGAAAAACCATAGCTTTGACTATATGGACCTTTGTCGGCAAAGTAATGTCTCTGCTTTTAAATACACCATCTAGGTTGGTCATAGCTTTTCTTCCAAGAAACAAGTGTCTTTTAATTTCATGGCTGCAGTCACCGTCTGCAGTGATTTTGGAACCCACAAAACTAAAGTCTGTCACTGTTTACATTTTTACCCCATCTATTGAAAGAGAAGAGTGTAAAAGTAGGCGTAAAACTCAACATTCAAAAAATAAAGATCATGGCATCTGGTTCCATCACTTCAAGGCAAATAGATGGGGAAACAATGCAAATATGCAGGGTGACAGTATACAGCCTTGTTGTACTCCTTTCCCAATTTTGAACCAGTTTGTAGTTCCATGTCCGATTCTAACTGTTGCTTCTTGACCTGCATACAGGTTTCTCAGGAGACAGGAAAGGTGGTCTGGTATTACCATTTCTTTAAGAATTTTTCACAGTTTGTTGTGATCCACACAGTCAAGGACTTTAACATAGTCAGTAAAGCAGTAGATATTTTTCTGGAGTTCTCTTGCTTTCTCTGTGATCCAATGGATGTTGTCAATTTGGTCTCTGGTTCCTCTGCCTTTTCTAAATCCAGCTTGTACATCTTCATGTTCTCAGTTCACGTACTGTTAAAGCCTAGCTTGAAGGATTTTGAACCTTACCTTGCTAGCATATGAAAGGAGTGTAATTGTGCGGTAATTTGAGCATTCTTTGGCATTGCCCATCTCTTTGGTACTAGAATGAAAACTGACCTTTTCCAGTCCTGTGGCCACTACTGAGTTTTCCAAATCTGCTGGCATATTGAGTGCAGCTCTTTCACAGCAGCATCTTTTAAAATTTGAAATAGCTCAGCTGGGATTCCATCATCTCCACTAACTTTGTTCATAATGATGCTTCCTAAGGCCCATTTGACTTCGTACTGCAGGATGTCTGGCTCTAGGTGAGTGATCACAGCATCGTGGTGATCAGGTCTTTAAGATCTTTTTTGTATAGTTCTTCTGTGTATTCTTGCCACCTCTTCTTAATATCTTCTGCTTCTGTTAGGCCCATACCATTTCAGTCCTTTATTGTGCCTATCTTTGCATGAAATATTCTCTTGGTATCTCTAAATTTCTTGAAGAGATCTCTAGTCTTTCCCATTCTATTGTTTTCCTCTATTTCTTTGCATTAATCTTAAGAAGGCTTTCTTATCTCTCCTTGCTATTCTTTGGAACTCTGCATTCATATGGGTATATCCTTTCTCCTTTGGCTTTCACCTCTCTTCTTTTCTCACCTATTTGAGAGGCCTCCTCAGACAACCGTTTTGCCTTTTTGCATGTCTTTTTCTTGAAGTAGGGCACCTCTATAATTTATAAAATCATATGGTCATTCAGAGATACCTCTGTTGCTGGCGTTTATGACCTAGTGTTCATAGACTTCTAGTATGTTTGTTTTATTTATTTTTTAACTTTGCAACACGTTTTAATTTTTGCTTTATATCTAATTACAGTGTTTGAAACCTAAAGAATTACACATTGTCTTCAAATTTGAATGTGTATATAAATATCATTTGTCTGAACTCAGCACATTCAGTGCCATGGTTTCTTGGCTTACATCTACTCTTAAATCATCAAGTTTTATAGGTATACCCAGTGGCCCTGAGGACATAGGAAACAATAGCGAGAGTTTATAGTTCTTAAAAGCAAATAAATTTGGAAAGAAAAGTCAAAGGAAAAAGATTTGATTCACCTTCCTAGGGTCTGTAGCCAAGAACCCATGCTTTTTTGGGGGACATCTGGTCTGTCTTGGGTAGCTGGGCTACTCAGTTTTCTCTTCGCAAACTCAGGGGTCAAACACCTGAACTACATTAATTCAGAGAAGTTGAAGTATGTGCTAATGTGGACCTCAGCAGTAGGCTGGCCCGGAAGTTGTGAGGTGGGCCCAAATGCACTGAGGACCTTTATGACACGCTATACAGACCGATCTCCCAGGGTGTTCTAGGTCTCAAATTTAACGGTGCCTCTTCTAACCCACAGCCAGGTGATTCTGCGTGTAGCCCAAGTCTAATGCAAAATGTTCTCTTTTGAACTGTAGGAAATAGTTCTGTAATAGAGTCAGCAGTCTAAGTGAAAAGGGTCCTGCCCCTTGCCTCCCTGGGAGAGTGAGAGTTGGTAGTAATCATGCTGAAACTGAAGCGAAGCATCTGACTCGCTTACGCGGTACAGTATTGGTATCACTTTTCAGTCATGACCACTAGCCTCAACCAGTTGTCTCAGAAAGTGCCTCTGGAGTTGGATTGCAACACTGAAAAAACAGGGTAGATTCAAGACCAGTGACCCAAAGCACCTGAGCTTGTTATCTGTAAGCAGAGTGGTGTGGCTTTCATCTGAGCCAGAGGGGGATGTGTAGGAATGGGGGCAAGAATGGTGTCGTTTCTGGGTAAGGGGACATGTAGCTCGGAGCAGAACACCTCTGACCCACCTCTCTGGGGCTGATAGTGCTTCAGCTCCGCCACTGGCCTACACTTAGCCAAGCTTCCTCCACCCCCACCCCCACCCCACCCCCAACAACTGGGCTTTACACTCACATGCAATCCACCAAAGCATGTAGACAAACCTCTGAGGCACTGCAATAGCTCTGCTCAAAGAGGAAAGAAAAAACATTAGGATTATAATTGTCACAGGAAGGGCAAAACCCAAACCATGTACAAAGTTATCACAGATAGTTGGCTGCCTCTCCTCTTATCACAGAAATTTAGCAACCTCAGGACTTTTGTGAGAGTGACTGATATCGTCCCTAATAGGATTCTTGTACACAGTAGGTTTATTAATTAATTCCAGGGTATCCATGCTTCCTCTGAAGTTGTATAGAATATTTTACGTGTGTATGGTTTTTTGGTGGTAAGGAGAAGAGAGACCAGTGACTTTCAGTTGATTTTCATAGAGTCGTCTTGTTGTTTAGTCACTAAGGCGTGTCCAACTCTGCAGTCCCATGGACCGCAGCATGCCAGCTTCATCTGTCCTCCACTGCCTCCCAGAGTTTGTGCAAATTCATGTGCATTAAGTTGGTGATGCTGTCTATCCTCTGTCTCGTCCTCTGCCAACCCCTTGTCCTTTTGCCTTCAGTCTTTCCCAGTATCTGGGTCTTTTCCAGTGAGTCGGTTGTTTTTATCAGGTGGCCAAAGTGTTGGAGTTTCAGCTTAGGCATTAGTTCTTCCAGTGAATATTCAGGACTGATTTCCTTTAGGATTGACTGGTTTGATCTGCTTGCTGTTCAGTCTCCAACACCATAGTCTAAAAAAGATTAAGAACGACTTCTATGAGTTAAGAAAAGTTTAAAGAAGCCAACAGTTTTTTCCTCCATTTTTTTGTGTGTTTTATGTCTGTATTTGAATAACATTGATAAAGTACTATTAATTATATGTAAGATTCTCAGACTTTTGTTTAATAAGTGTCATTTTGCCTGTACTTAAATTGAGAACTTTTTTTTTTTTAAGGTTCAGGAGCAAGTACATCCCAATCTCTCAGCTAATGAAGAGTCTCTCTATTATATTGAAGAGCTGATTTTTCAGTTGCTTAATAAATTATGCATGGCTCAACCAAGGACTGTTCAAGATGTGGAGGTAAAAATTATTCTATTATTTCAAAAAGTCATTGAACCACTGTATAAATTAATTTTTATATTTACATCTGTATCCTTTGAAATTATCATGGAAACTGAAACCATTGAAATCATATGGGGGGGGTGTATGATCAATTCATTTTTGTCAAAGATGTCAAGGCAATTCAATGAGGAAAGTAAAGTTATTTGGCCAAAATAAGTGTTAAAACAACTGGATAAATTTTTGGTGGGGAAAAAACCCTTGAAATCAATCTCAGAAATTTAAGGTACATCATAATCTTAAAAATAACAGCTGAAACTATGAAGTTTCTAGAAGAAAATGCAGGAGAATATCTTTATAAGATGATGTTAAATTTTTTTTTACAGAGGACTCAAAATACCATAAATATCAAAAGAATAAAATTGATGTGAAGATAAAAATGATACAAGTCACAAACTAGGAAAATGCTTTCAAGATGTATTCCTTACAAAGGGCTTATATCCAGAATATGTTAAAAAAGAAAAACAATTACAAATCCATAATAAAAAGATTCTTTGCTCACCCAAATGAGCAAAAGTCTTGAACAGACAGTTCATAAAAGAACATATGAAAAAAAAAGAGCATATGAAAAGTATTCAAACTCATAATTCATAAGGGAAATAGAAATTTAAACTACAAGGAGATATTATTTCACACCCACTAAAAGAGATAAAGTTAAAGACTGATAACATGGAATACTGATGGGATGTAGAGCAACTGGAACTCTAAACATTGCTAGTAGGAGTATAAAATGGCATAACTACTTTGGAAAATTGTTTTGCAGTTTCGTTTCTTTTTTTTTTTTTTTTTTGCAGTTTCTTATAGTTAATTAAATACCTAACCTATGACCTTGCAGTTTTATTGCTGGGTATTTAATCCTAAGGAAATGAAAATATACCTTCACAAAGAGACTTATATAAGAATGTATAAGCAGTTTTATTCATAGCAGACAAAAATTGAAAACAGCTAAAATTTCCAGCTATAGGAAAATGGGAAAACAAATTGTGATAGATTCATAAAATAGAATACTACTTAGTAGTAAAATGAAGGAATAAACTATTGATATATGCAATAATATAGCTATAATCTACAGTTATCACATGGAGCAAAATATAAGCCAAACCCCAGAGAGTATGTATTTATTGATTCCAATTATATGAAAATCAGAAATAGCTTAAAGTAATGGTGATAGAAATCAGGATGGTGGCTGCTTATGAAGGTTGAGATTAAGATGATAGAAATTTTCTGTAATCTTAATTAGTGTGATGGTTACACAGGTGTAAACATTTTCTAAAACTCATCTAATTATACACTTAAGATCTGTGCATTTTACTGCATACAAATATTAGGTTCAATAAAGGACTATTGTAGAGTAAAGATATTTACTCATTGATTAAAAAAATGTACATATATGTATATATATGAATGAATGAATGTGAAAGTCATTCAGTCATATCTGACTCTTGGCAACCCCATAGACAGGGTTGCAACCCCCTGCCAGGCTGCCAGGCTCCTCTGTCCATGGAATTTTCCAGGCAAGAATACAGGAATGGGTAGCCATTTCCTTCTCCAGGGGATCTTCCCAACCCAGGGATCGAAGCCAGGTCTCCCACGTTGCAGGCGGATTCTTTACTGTCTGAGCTACCAGGGAAGCGTGTGTATGTGTACCTAAAAGATCGTGTGTAATTTAGTGCTGAAATTGTGTGTGTGTGTGTTTACCTAAAAGATCATGGGTAATTTAGTGCTAAAATACCTGTTTTGGCTCAGTTACATGTGCGTATTTCTAGATTTTTAGAAATATCTGTCAGTATAGTTTTTAAAAGTTACTTTGACATTATATTGTTTATATCACCTTTCTTTGAAGATTATTTTCTAACAATGCAGCAACTTCCAGGGTAAAAGATAATCTTATTTTGGAGTAATAGACCTCCTTTCTGCCTCATGAGAAACCTGTATGCAGGTCAAGAAGCAACAGTTAGAACCAGACATGGAACCAAGGACTGGTTCAAAATTTGGAAAGGAGTACAAAAGGCTGTGTACTGTCACCCTGCATATTTAAGTTCTATGCAGAGTACATCATGTGAAATGCTGGGCTGAATGACTCACAAGCTGGAATCAAAATTGCCAGGAGAAATATCAAGAACCGTAGCTGTGCAGATGATACCACTCTAATGGCAGAAAGTGAAGAGAAACTAAAGAGACTCTTGACGATGGTGAAAGAGGAGAGTGTAAAAGCTGGCTTAAAACTCAACATTCAGAAAACTAAGCATCTGGTCCCATCACTTCATGGCAAATATGGGGAAAAAATAGAAACAGTAACAGACTTTATTTTCTTGGGCTCCAAAGTCACTGCGGACATTGACTGCAGCCACGAAATTAAAAGACACTTGCTCCTTGGAGGAAAAGCTATGACAAATCTAGACAGCATATTAAAAAGCAAAGATACCACATTGCTGACCAGAGTCCATATAATCAAAGCTATAGTTTTTCCAGTAGTCACGTGTGGATGTGAGAGCTGGACCATAAAGAAGGCTGAGCTCCAAAGAATTGATGCTTTCGAATTGTGGTGCTGGAAAAGATTTCTTTAAAGTCTCTTAGACTGCAAGGAGATCAAATCTGTCAATCCTAAAGGAAATCAACCTTGAGTATTCATTGGAAAGACTGATGCTAAAGCTGAAATTCTAATACTTTTAGCCACCTGATGCAAAGAGCTGACTCACTAGAAAAGACCCTGATGCTGGGAAAGATTGAGGGGGGGAGTAGAAGGGTACGACAGAGGATGAGGTGGCTGGATGGCATCACCAACTCAATGGAGTTGAGTTAGAGCAAACTCTGGGAGATAGTGAAGGACGGAAGCCTGGTGTGCTGAAGTTCATGGGGGTCACAAAGAGTCAGACACGACTTAGCAACTGACAGTAACAACAATAGATCTATTAACATTTTCAGGGACTCTGGTAATTAGTGCATTTGTTTCCCTGTTCTCTGCTGTAAGAATTGGACATAATTAAATATAATAAATGGAGAAGGAAATGGCAACCCACTCCAGTATTCTTGCCTCGAGAATCCTGTGGACAGAGGAGCCTGGTGGGCTGCTGTCCATGGGGTCGCAGAAAGTCGGACATGACTGAAGCAACTTAGCGTGCATGCATGCACTGGAGAAGGAAATGGCAACCCACTCCAGTGTTCTTGCCTCAAGAATCCTGTGGGCAGAGGAGCCTGGTGGGCTGCCGCCTATGGGGTTGCACAGAGTCGGACACGACTGAAGCGACTTAGCAGCAGCAGCAGATATAATAAAAGCATACTTTTCGAAAGCTAAATATGCTAGAAGCTGAGAATATAATTTAAAAAATAGGAAATTCTGATGAATTGGACTTTGATTCAGTTATCATTACTTCTCATTATTCTTGCCAATTACTGGTAACATTTGTTAATAAGATTAGATGATATTAAAGGTTTGTATTGTTTTTGCCAAGTAATACATTTCTTTAAACTATTCTGAGCTCTGCCAACACTTGATTCTTTAAGAGGTACATGATATTTCTCCTTTTTAAAATTCTTCTCTATAAAACTCGGAGATTAGTAGAAGGAGAATGACTGCATAATAATTATAAATAACAAGTTAACAGCTTCTGCTGGGTAAACAATTTTAACCCTAGAAACTTTGATCTTAGAATCACTGACTTAGCATATTTTATGTTTGCTTTAATCTCTCACATTATTACTTTTTCTTTTTTTCCAATTTTATCTTAGTTATGCTTACACTTAAAACTTTCTGCTTAAGCTTCACCTTTTTGTTTACCTGTGGAAATTATGTGGAAAAATCTTGATAGCGTTTTGAGTTTTTTTAAACAAAAAGCTTTCATTTATTGCAGGAATCAGAACAGGTTATGTTAGTATTAACTGTTGGCATGAGAATGATGATGAAGTTAATTTTGTATGAACTTTTCTGTTTATGAGTACTTCTGTTAACGATAGTTCTGCTGTGATCTGAACAGGAACGAGTTCAAAAGACCTTTCCTCATCCAATTGATAAATGGGCTATTGCTGATGCACAGTCTGCCATAGAGAAACGAAAAAGAAGAAATCCTCTCCTACTGCCTGTGGACAAAATCCATCCTTCATTGAAGGTAAAAGCAAACAAGCAAACATACAAAAAGCAGACACACAAAAAAGCTTTGAGAAAAGTTGTTTTTAACAAATGGTCCTTTATATAGTATTTATGTATTTATTTACATAGTCTATGTGACTGTATGTGCAGTTGAATATGTCTGTACTTGTATATACACATACATACATACATATATGTTCTTTAATATATGCAAAAAGTAAAAAGAAATATACTCTGATAAAATCAGTTGCTTTTCAAATAGTATTAAAAGTTAATGATAAGAAATAATGCATCTTTTTGGCATCTTCTGATGACTGCTACCCTGATTGACTTTCAGCTTTTTGTTGTGTATAATGCAAAATCTACGGTGAGTTCAGAACTGTTCTTAAATTCATTTGTATTTGTTATAGATATTTTTATATACATTAGAAAAGTTGGGTGTTGGGTATTATTATTATTTAGTCTGTACAAAGTAACTGGTGTACCTGAATTTGAGTATCGTTTGGTAGCTGTTTCGAGATACCCCGCATATATGTCCTCCCCTCAGTAGAAACCATTATAATTTGGGAATATTAATTAAAAAATGCAAATATTTGTCAGATGGGTTTTGGATAATATATCAAGAGGTTTTCAGTGAAGTCTAGTCTAAGGTTTCTGTCTTAGAATCAACTATCTCTTCTTGTTTGATACTAAAGGCAGATTTGTTAGATTTTAAACATCAAAACCAAAACCCTGATACTGAGTGAACAGATCATTTTACATCCTGTGGTACCTTTGAGTTTAGACATTTGGCTTCTGGAAAGCTGTTTATAAGCAAGAATGTTAAATAAAAATTTTAAGTGTGTTTTAACTGCTAATTGACAGTGCTACCATTTTTGGAATTAAATTGCTTATTTTTTCCACAGGAAGTTTTAGGGTACAAAGTGGACTACCATGTGTCCCTGTATATTGTGGCTGTGCTGGAGTATATCTCAGCTGATATTTTGAAATTGGCTGGTAATTATGTTTTTAATATCCGACATTATGAAATATCTCAACAAGACATTAAAGTGTCAATGTGTGCAGATAAGGTAAGTGTTAAAAGGTATTTAAATTTAGCTAGAATGCTAGTGATTGTATGTCACTTCTATCTTTGTTTTTTAACACATGGTTATATTAGTGATTTTTATAATTCCTAGTGTTGAAAGACAGGAAAATGGTGGACTTACAGACGAATAACCACGATATTTTCAGATTTTTCAGCATGTGATGGGATGAGAATCTCTTTTTTCCCATCAAAACTTTTTTACCTGCAGAGAAAAAAACATCCAAAGCCTTAAACAAGTTTAAAAAAAGTAGTTTGAGATTTGTATTTTTAGAAAGAGAATAAAACTAGAATATTCAGATACTTTTAAGTTTAAGAAGTAATTTTGAAAAACATACTTCAATTTTGCAGCATAATTCAGTGGGGCACAAGGAAAGAGAAGATTTTACAATGCCAGAGTTACTTTCTTCTGATCATTTTTTTTGTTGTTGTTACTTTATTCTTCCTGGCTGTAAGCTATTGATGAAAGAAATTGAGTCTTTTATTTTCCTCTCTCCTCCTTTTCTTCCCTTTCTACTTTCTTCCTTTTTTTTTCTTACTTTTGAAATCAACATTTTTGAATGCCTGTTATGTGTCAGATACTGCCCTGAGCAATGTACAACATTGAACATATCAGCAGTCCCTGTGTTAGAAGGAATTTATTTTAGTGGGTAATAAAAGTATTATAAACAAATAATTGCAGTAAAAGATAATTAAAGCTGTTATTATACAAATGAATCAAAGGTGCAGTGGAGAAAGGGATTACCTCTGGATAGGGAAGACCAGAAACACTTCATAGAGAAGTGCCTAAGCTAGACCCCTAGGTGTGAATTACTCCCAGGATCTGGCCTAGGCCACTGGTTCTTCACCTTGCACATCAGAATTACCAGTATTCTTTAAAAGAATACTGACGTCTGCATCTTACCCCTAGAGGTTCTTGTTTACTTGACCTGGGATTGGCCTCTAGGCTCACAAGTGATCCTGATGTACGGTTAACAATTGAGAGCCATTGTACTATGCCGTAGTCTCAAAAATGATTTTTCACTTAAATTTTATTGTAGAAATTCCTTGTTATTTCTGTTTTGGCTTCTGAAAAAATGAAAAAAAATGATTATATGTTTTTTTAACTTAGTCTCTAGCTCAGACTTTTAGAAAAGTTGCATGTACAAAAAAAGATACTCCCTTGTACCCTAAACCACTTGAGAGTAGGTTATTGACATAGTTTAGTGTATCATATGAACAAAAACAGTTTCCTGTATAATCACACTATGACAGTCAAAATCCAGGAAATGAATGCTGATACATTATATTATGTAATCCTCAGACGCCATTCAGGTTTTGCCAGTTGTCGCAATGACGTCTTTCATAGCAGAATGATCCTGTTCAGAATCATGTGTTGTGTTTAGTTGTCATGTATCTTTTTTTTCTCCTTGTTCACTCTGGAACAGTTCATTCTTCCTTTAACTTTTATGACCTTGACATTTTTAAGGATTATGCTTATTAATGTTTAAAATGCTCTTCAGTTTTTTCTGATATTTTCTCTTGCTAAATTTCAGGTTATGTATGGAGCTGTGGCAGAAATGCCATAGAAGTTCTTCTCATTGTACTTTCTCACACGACACACAGTTTTGATGTGTCCCACTTTTGGTGATGGTCACTTCAGTCCCCTGATTAAGGGTTTGTCTTCTAGATTTCTCTACTTTAAAGGACTTCTTACCCTCTGGTAATAAATATTTTGTAGAGTATCTTATGGCTATGTAATATCTTGTTCCTCATCACACTTTCTGGTGGTTAGTCGCTAAGTCGTGTCCAACTCTTGCTACCCAATGGGCTGTAGCCTACCGAGCTCCTCTGTCCATGGGATTCTCCAGGCAAGAATACTGGAGTGGGTTGCCATTTCCTTCTCCAGAGGATCTTCCCGAGCCAGGGGTCGAACCCAGGTCTCCTGCATTGCAGGCAGATTCTTTACTAACTGAGCTGTGGTTTATTTTAATATGGACTCATTGATTCTTATTTTATTTAGTGGAACATAGCTCATTACTTCATTAGTTATTTTGACATTCAGATTGTCTCAAGTTGGCCATTGGGAACTCCTTCAGTTTGCTTCTCTGTCCCTGTCTCTCTTTTGACATAAGATGCTCCAGGCTCAACTTGTTCTTTACCTGACTACTCAAGCCTGGAATTAGTTGTTTTCTAAAAATTCCTGGTTCCTTTTAGTGGAGAATGGTATTTAGAAACCATGATCTTGGTGCTCGATGAGCTCATTGATACTGGAGTGTTACTCCTCTGATCTCTTCAAGGTCAGAATTAGGGAGTGCATGTGTATGTGTATACATAAATACATGGGCTTCCCTGGTGGCTCAGTGGTAAAGAATCTGCCTGCCAAAGCAGGAGATGTGGGTTTGATCCCTGGATTGGGTAGATCCCCTGGAGAAGGAAATGGCAACCCACTCCAGTATTCTTGCCTCTGAGAAATCCTGTGGACCGAGGAGCCTGGTGGACTACAGTCATGGGGTCACGAAAGGGTCAGACAAAACTTAGTGACTGAGACAACAATAATAACACATACATATACATCTATATTTATATCTTATATATCTTTAGATGAGTTCTCTTCAGTCCAGGTTCATTACCACAGACTTTATTTTTGCCTCCCCTTCTTTACATTTGTAATTCCGTTATCTGATAGTGAGAAACCTGGCTCCTGTTTTTCTTAATATATTTTTTTGTTTGATCAACCCTTCTGTATGTGACCAGTCTCCCAGCAGGCCTATCTCCCCACACTGGTGTAGACACCCTATTTTGGCATAGAAACCTTTCTCCTTTGTATACTTTCTCCTAACCCTCCTCAAATTCTGACAATCCCATCTTGGTCCACTGCTGCTGGACCAACTTCCCATGCAAATATGCTCCTTACCCACTAGGGCTCCAGCACCCTGCATCAAGCTGCCCTGTTGTATGGATAGTCTCTATACTCTGATTGATCTCTAACATCTTGTGCCCCCAACCTTCCACTCCTGTAAACACCCTCCCTACCCCTCTCAGGAACTGGCACGCTGGGATGGGCCACTGCAGCTTTTCCCCACACCCTCACGCAGGAATTCCTCCTTTATTTGCCCCATTCCTCCACTCTCTGCCCCGAACAGTGGCCTTGGACGGGACTATTGACAGACTGTGGGAAGGGGAGACTTTATTTTATATCTGAGTCAGGTAACTTTTCTGTGACTTTTTTTAAAAGCAAAAGTAGTCAAACAATAAATGCTGGAGAGGGTGTGGAGAAAAGGGAACCCTCTTACACTGTTGGTGGGAATGCAAACTAGTACAGCCACTATGGAAAACAGTGTGGAGATTTCTTAAAAAACTGGAAATAGAACTGCCATATGACCCAGCAATCCCACTTCTGGGCATACACACTGAGGAAACCAGATCTGAAAGAGACACGTGCACCCCAATGTTCATCGCAGCACTGTTTATAATAGTCAGGACATGGAAGCAACCTAGATGCCCATCAGCAGACGAATGGATAAGGAAGCTGTGGTACATATACACCATGGAATATTACTCAGCCGTTAAAAAGAATTCATTTCAATCAGTTCTAATGAGATGGATGAAAGTGGAGCCCATTATACAGAGTGAAGTAAGCCAGAAAGATAAAGAACATTATAGCATACTAACACATATATATGGAATTTAGAAAGATGGTAACGATAACCCTATATGCAAAACAGAAAAAGAGACACAGAAGTACAGAACAGACTTTTGAACTCTGTGGGAGAAGGTGAGGGTGGGATGTTTCGAAAGAACAGCATGTATATTATCTATGGTGAAACACATCACCAGCCCAGGTGAGATGCATGAGACAAGTGCTCGGGCCTGGTGCACTGGGAGGACCCTGAGGAGTCCGGTGGAGAGGGAGGTGGGAGGGGGGATTGGGATGGGGAATACGTGTAACTCTATGGCTGATTCATGTCAGTGTATGACAAAACCCACTGAAATGTTGTGAAGTAATTAGCCTCCAACTAATTAAAAAAAAATAAAATAAAAAAAAAAGCAAAAAAAAGAAAGCAAAAGTAGTTAAATTCTTAGACAATTATAAAAATTACAAGAGACCAGATCTACATGCAGATTGACAGGTGGTAGTCACATAGTGTCTGTTTGAGCGCTGGGGAGCTTATTGCTCATAAAACTGTCTTTTCCTTTTTATAGAATTCTAGTTAGGTGAAGTGTCTTCCTCATAGAAAGTTAAAATTAACTTTCCTATTAACTTTTTTCCAGAATAGCTGTTTTTTATTAGCCAGAATATACTTGATAATTCAATATGTACAATTTTAAACGTACCATGCTTTTAAAAAAATTTTTTTGGATGGAATTATACAAAAGAGAATTTATTAAAATTCAGAGCATTTTTAGAGTACAAACCTGTAGTAGAACTATAAATATAAAGTATGGCATGCATTAAAAAGTTTTTTACTGAAATATAATTGATTTTCAATGTTGTGTTTAATTTCTATTGTGCAGCAAAGTAACTTAGTTATATATATATATACATGCTTTTTTTCATACTCCTTTCTATTACAGTTTATCATAGAATATTGAATATAGTTTCATATGCTATACAGGAGGACCTTATTATTTATCCATCCTATATATAAAAAGCTAGTTTGCATCTGACTTTCCTATTAACTTTTTTTTTTTTTTTAACTTTGATTCATTAATTCTAATCTCTCTTCTGGACTACGTTAGATAAGATGAAACTGTTTTTCATAATAAGTCATTCCATTATTTAAAGCATTCTTCCATGTACTAAATTTTCACCTTTTGAGACTTTGCAAACCAATCTTTTGGACTGGTTTTCAGATTTTCATTGAATTGCTCTTAGACTGTAATTTCTAAAATAAAGACAACAGTCTAGATTTGTTCTGACCTCACAAAGTGCAATGAAACGCCTACTTCCTTTATTCAATATGATGTTCTTTTATAATTTTACCATTAACTTTTGGGAGCACACATGTTGTTCTGTTTACTTATTGAGTTTACAGATGTCTCAACTCCCTAGGACTTTTCACTGGAGATACTAGTATGTTAGATGTCTTAACTCCCTAGGACTTCTCACGTGAGATACTAGTATGTTATATCTTTGATTTCTTATAATGTGTGCTATTGGTTTTTTTTTTTTCTCATCCAAGTTTGAGTTCAAATTTATCTCTCTAAAACTTAATACTGTTATTGAGACTATGTCCAGCATATCAAGATATTATAAAAATCTGATTTTGTCATTGATCATTGTAGATATCCTACTAGCTTTTTGTAATATATGCCAGTCTAAGAAACTTAGTTTGTTTCAGTTTGAATTATTATTAAAAATATTAGAAAAAGTGTAATAGGTGATATTCCTCACATAATGTTATTAGAGGCATACTTCTAGATTAATAAATTACCACTTTTTTTCACTATGGCCTTTTAGTCAGCTGCCATTTCACCTCTTTGTCTAATTCGGGGGTCAGCAGGCTTTATCTGTAAAGGACCAGGTGAGTGGGTGAATATTTTAGGTTTTGTGGGCTATATATATGTTCACCTTTCTTGGAACCACTCATCTTTGCTTTTGTAACAGGAAAGCAGCCATAAAATAATGAGTGTAGGCTGTGTTCTAGTAAAACTTTATTTATACAAAAGGTAGTAGGCTCATTGTGGCCTGTGGGCTGTAGTTTGCCCATCCTTTTCTCCTGTGATTCCAAATTTGTCACAAGAGACTGTCATATGTATAGCAAAGATCCAGATGACTTTATTTGTGGGACTAGTCATGTGAATGGAGTAATGAGGCTAGTGTGATATGGTGTAATCTTAGTAAATCTAGACTGATTTCCTATGAGCACTATTTCAGGAACTTATAAACCATCTGTTTAATAAACTGTTCAAATAAGTGCTTTCTAGAGGTCTGTGTAATTTCCCAGACAAGGTCATATAATTTGACAGAGAACTTGAGAATCAAGTTTTTTTCTACACTTAAAAAAGCAGCATTTGACTATATGATGTATTCTGGCCCATCAGAGATTGCTGACAATAGTTAGATGATCATAGGAAGGAATTTTAAAGCTCAACCCTTCATATATTTGTCACTATTGAGGAAAATAGTATTCAGATTGGAAAAATAGAAAATACATGCTTGAGAGGAAATTTGATGTTTAAGCAAGGCAAGAGAGAGTAAGAGCACAGAGCTGTTCTGAAGATTATTTCTGTGGACCCAGATGTAATAGGAGTTGAAATCTTCTGTATTTTTTGTTGTTGTTGTTGTAATATTTCTCCAACTGCTCAAAGAACCGATTCTCCTTTACTATTCTTGTGAACGTGACCAAGAACTGCTTTTATTGTCCTAACATTTATTCTGATCCTTAACTCATTTAGTCTTTAGCCGTTCATTACAAGTCCTGAGTCTGCTCATTCACTCAGTTGTGTCTGACTCTTTGCAGTCCCTGGGGGACTATAGCCCCGCCCCCACCCCAGGTTCCCCTGTCCATGGGCTTATCCCAGCAAGAATCCTGGAGTGGGTTGCCATTTCCTCACCCAAGATATCTTCCCTATCCAGGGATCAAACCCCTGTCTCCAGTGTGTTCCTCCATTGGCAGGTGGATTCTTCACTCCTGAGCCACCTGGGAAGGTTATTACAAGTTATTACAAGTCTTAGCAATTTGCAAACATACAATACATGTATGCTCTTTAAGCAGGTATCTTTTGTGCATTTACTGTGCGTCAGATGTTGTGGATTTTAAGATGAAATTATGGCTTTTAGCCGTAGAAATGTCCATATAAGTTAGGTGTTTATATAGAAAAGAGAGAGGATGCTTTTGGAGGACTGAAGCCAGGGAAAAGATTTTGATGGAGTTCAGGAGGAGTTGGGAAAAGCTATACAAAGACAATTATATTTGAGCTAAGTGATGAAAATTACTAAGGATTTATCAGGTGAATAAATGTGAGAGTTGGAAGGAAAGAGAAGTAAGAGAAGGTGTTCTAGACAGGAGAATAAAAGGACCTGACCAGTTTTAAGAGCTGTTTGTGAGTTGGAGTTAAAAAAGATTTGGGGACTGATTTGGTGTGAAAGTTGAGAAGGGTTCCCAGCACGCTGGCCCGGAACCAGGGCGGGTCCCCGAGGGGAGGTTAAGGCACAGACAAGGGGCCCCTGCGGCCCTGACCGTGCAGCGAGTGAGCCGCAGATGGACCGCAAAGTCAAGAGTAAGGACAAGTTTTCTAGCTATGAAGGTGAGGTAGATGATGTTTGATTAGTGATTCTGAAGTGGAGTGTACATGTATGGGTTTATCAGACGGAGAGATACCTAGCAAGTCTTTCATAACACTTGTCTAGATTCCAGAGAGTTTCTGACATAAATATTTAGTGAGTCATTATCTAGTGATTGAAAATCATCTAAGAAGGTGAGCTCACTCAGGAGAAAATATAGTAGATGTTTCAGACTGATGGCCTGCTAGTGAATAGGGGTTCTCCACCTAGTGAATAGGGGCTCCATGTTTATTTTTAAAATTTTTGAATTATTTGCAATCTGTTTATATTTACAAATATGAAAATTCTGCATAAAATCTAGATTTCAGACTCTTCTTGAAAAAAGAAAATAAAAATGCCTGACAAAATAGCTACCATTGAGCACACTTTCCTGTTTAGGTCCATGCACCTTCTAGTTTGCCACACTGCCTGTCACCTGTTATGTTTTAACATGATGTATTATCTGCCTGACTCCTGTAGCATTTACATTCAGGATTTTGGGTGTCGTGTGGCCAAAACAGTTCCAAAAATGGGACCCTTCAGTGGGTGGCAGGGAAGGTAAGTAGTAGAGAAGGAGGCTTCACTGACAGAATGGTGTATGAGAAGCCAATGGAAGAGAAAGTTTTAAGAAGTTCTGGTTAGCTGTGTTAATAACTAGAGAAAACAAAAAGATATTCAGACATTATTAGTGAGTTTCAGTAGAGTGGTGAGCTTGAGAACTAAGAAATTAGAGATACCAAGTACAGACTACTTTAAAAATATCTCTAGTGGGGAAGAGAAGACAATTCTATGTCATACTTTCCATTCCTTTGTGTGTCTGCTTAAAATCAGATTTCATTAGCTAATTCCCTGTGTAGCCCCAGTGGTTTCTTCAAAGGTCTTAAATGGTTGAAAATGGGAGGCGATGATGTTCAGTTGCAGGAGGGCGAGTTGGATGGAGGGGGCAATGAAGAGAAGAGGGATTTTAGAGTATCACAGGAGATGAGGCTGGGGAGGTGGGCTGGGGTTAAATTATAAGTGGCTTTATCTTCATGAAATTAGAATTGTGTACTGAAAGCAATGAAATCCAGTATCATGTTTATGTAGGATGTGACACAATTTGGTTTTAGGAACATAATTTTGGAACTGGGGTTTGGGAGAAACCTGTGGCAAGGAGGTCATATTGCATAACCTTCTAAGAAGTGATGTAGCTGCTGATAGTCTGATTTGAAGATTGGAGGGTAATGGAGAGAACTGACCAGATTTAAGAAATATTTTTGAGTTAGATTTAAAAGATCAGGAAAGCAGAATTCATATTTATTTTGCTTATTGCTATATCTTACCAACATCTGGCACAATTTCTGGTGATCAGTAGATATTTTTGAGAATGAATGAATATCTCATATTATCAGAATTTGCTCATTCTCTTAATTGTTTTACTCTTGGAGCTTCCTTTTTGGAAGTGTGGTTTTTTTTTCCCTCCTAAATTCTAAGAAAGTAGTTTTCAGTTAGTCTTGCATATATAATTAAGTAGGTCCAATTTTTCTTTTCTCTTTAAACTATCAATATTTTTAATTCTAAAAAGTATAGTCACCTTTTTCCTATTGATTTTAGTATACAGCTAGCTCCTGCATGTTGGTTGACTCAAGTCCATATTACCAATCTTTATTCTTTCCTGAAAGGAGAAATTGTCACTATAGCAATTTAAGCATCTGTGGGATGCTTGATTTTAATAAATGAACTTTTTATAGCAGTTGTTAGTGTAGTAAATATGCATCAGAAAAGCATCATGCTATTACTGTATTTTGTCTCTTGTTTCATTTTTCTCCTTCAAACTCCACTTAAGTGCACCTAAGCATTCTTATAGTAGGATAAAGAACTACTATTTTTAATGCCTGTTATTTGCTAGTCATAATAATATGCATTTTATGTCCTTTACCTCATTGAATTCTTTCATCAATAACATACATGTAAGGGATCTGACTTTCAAAGGAATAAATAACTTGTCTGTAATCACAGGTAAATGATAGAACTGTGATTTTCGGCTCAGATTGTTCTCCAAATGTGTGCTGTTTTTGCTATTGTATATTTTGTGTTTACATGTATGTATGTATATTTATATACACAGAGACACACATGTATTTGTGTACATAATATGTGTATATATGTATTTCATTATTAGATTTATTTTCATAAATGTTTATTTTTCTATATCTAGTTTTATTTGAACATTATCTCACTTCAGCTTATCATATTTCTCTTTAGTTTTATTTTATAAATTTGGCCTATAATACACATAGCTCTCATTGTTTAATAATACTTTAATTCCAAGTACTTTGAAATGATCTTATAACAGTAAGGACAATGAGTTTATTCATTACTGATTTATATTTCTTAGGTTTTGATGGACATGTTTGATCAGGATGACATAGGCTTGGTTTCTCTTTGTGAAGATGAACCTAGTTCTTCAGGTGAATTAAACTACTATGACCTTGTTAGAACTGAAATTGCAGAAGAAAGACAGTATCTACGGGAACTAAATATGATCATAAAAGTGTTTCGAGAAGCTTTTCTTTCTGACAGAAAGCTGTTTAAACCTTCTGTAAGTACCTTTTTGGGTTTGAAAGTCTGTCTACCCCCAAATGTCAGATAGTAGCTTAAAAATCATAAATAGTAACTTTATAAACTTAGTGAGTATGTAAAACAAAAATATGGTTTTGTATAGTACTGTGGTATTGTTTCGCTTTATTTAAATTTTTTCAGTTTTTTATTGAAATATAATTGATACACATTCCCGAATGAGTTGTAGGTATACAGAATAGTGATTCACAAGTCTTAAAGTTTATGCTCCATTTATCGTTAGTATAAATTATTGGCTGTATTCCTCATGTTGTACAATACATCCTGGTAGCCTATCTTATACACGATAGTTTTTACCTACCACTTCCCCAGCTCTACAGTGCCTCTGTTCCCCACAATGGTAACCACTGGTTTGTCCTCTATATCTATGAGTCTGTTTCTTTTTTGTTGTTGTTATAGTCACTAGCTTTTTGTATTTTTTATTTTTTTTTATTTATTTTTTTTTTGTATTTTTTAGATTCCACATATAATTGATATTTGTCTTTCTCTGTCCAACTTAATTCACTTAGCCCTCCCAAGTCCATTCATGTTGCTGCAGATGGCAAAATTTCATCTTTTTATGGCTGCATAGTGTTCCATTGTGTATATATACCACTTCTTTATCCATTCATCTATTGAGGGATACTTAAGTTTCTTCCATATCTTGGTAATTGTAAATAATGCTGCTATGAACACTGGGGATATTGTGGGAGTTTTTTTTGAAAGAAAGTTACCAACTTTAAATCAATTGATTTCTTATAGAGCTTTGCCCATATTTCTGTGACAAAATCATGCTGTGGGTTTTTTAGTACATGAATTGTTACATTAATATGTTCAGTGACAATGAGAATTAGACACAAAATTAAGGGAATTACACTGGAATAAAATCTCTTTCTACTGTGCAATATTTGAGACTTATAGTTATTCATTTGAAGATGGTGAAAGAAATTTATGGTCTAGAAAGATATACATTCTTTCCTGTCTTTTGGTAAGTACTTTAGGCCAGTATAAAGCTTTAATAGTGAGACTTTTTAAGAAAAAGAGTTTATATGGAATGTCTCATAAACAAAGGCAGAGTAGCAGAGTTCTACTCTGTCAGGTAGGAATGCGATGAATTATCATGGGGATCCAGGAGAGTCTTGTCCATGTTTATCTTACCTCTGTAGTTTTCTAAGGAATCTAGCTAGACAGATACTGTGTTTGTTTGTTTGTTTTGTTTAGATTTCTTTTTCTTTCCTTCCTTTCTTACATGATTTATTTTTCCTTGGATGTCTGAGTGTCTTTCCCTTTGAATTCTTGGCTTTTCTCTTATTTCCTGACTTCCTCTCTCACATAACTATTGTGTGTGTAAGTGTGTGTGTTCAGTCCCTAAATTGTGTCCGATTCTTTTTAACCCCTTGGACTGCAGCACGCCAGGCTTCTCTGTCCTTCATGATCTCCCAGAGTTTGTTCAAACCCGTGTCCATCCAGTCGGTGATGCCATCCAACCCTCTCATCCTCTCTCGTCCCCTTCTCCTCCTGCCCTCAATCTTTCCCAGCATCAGGGTCTTTTCCCATGAGTCAGTTCTTTGCATCAGATGGCCAAAGTATTGGAGCTTCTGCGTCAGTCCTTCCAATGAATATTCAGGGTTGATTTCTTTTAGGATTGACCGGTTTAATCTCCTTACTGTCCAAGGGACTCTCAAGAGTCTTCTCTAGCACCACAGTTCAAAAGCATCAATTTTTTGGTGTTCAGCCTTCTCTATGGTCCAACCCTCACATCTGCGCATGACTACTGGAAAATTCATAGCTTTGATTATAGGGACCTTTGTCGGCAAAGGGATGTCTTTTCTTTTTAACACACTGTCTAGGTTTGTCATAACTTTCTTGCCAAGGAACAAGTGTCTTTTAATTTCATGGCTAGAGTCACTGTCCACGGTGATTTTGGAGCCCTAGAAAATAAAGTCTGTCACTGTTTCTATTTTTTCCCCATCTATTTGCCATGAAGTCATGGGACTGGATACTATGATCTTTGTTTTTTGAATGTTGAATTTTAAGCCAGCTTTTTCACTCTCCCCTCTTACCTTCATCAAGAGACTAGTTCCTCTTCACTTTCTGCCGTTAGGGTGGGGTCATCTGCATATCTGAAGTTATTAATGAAAGCGTAAGGTGTTTTAATTGGCTTTTATCCTTTCTTAAAAAAAATGCATGTTTAGTTTAACATTTGGTAATAATTTCTGCTGGACACACTGCCTTAAGTAGTTAACATTTTTATGTTTTTCAAAGTACTGTCCTATTTTGTGTGACCCTTAAAAATTCTCTGAGATAGGTAGGACAGGAATTATCATCTCGACTTTACTGGTGAAGAAATAGACACAAAATAGTTATGACATGATAAGTTACTTACGGAGGTTGAACTTGATTCTTTTATACCACAATTGGGTTTTGTCTAAAGTGTATGAAGAATTAAAAACTTAACAAATGCTGTTAGCTAGTAACAATTGCTGGTAACTATTATCCTCTTTACCTTTTATTCATCCCATCAGTTTTCATTCCCCAAGAATTAATTTTTATGGTTCTTTTTTCACTGAATTTGTGCTGATTTGACAGAAAATTTTCATTAAATACTAAAGGGTCAAGAGAAAGAGGGAATCCCTTTATCTCTATATTATATTTTTTTCAACATAGATGAGACTGTAAACTTTTGAAATAAAGACCATCTAAGATCAGAGCATAGAACTCTGTAAATATTTGATAAAAGAATGAATGACTGTTAATCTTAATTTACTCCTTTGGGGTCTACCCCTACCCCTGTGTCTTCAGAAAACTCACATTTGTAGAAGGCCTAATATATACCAGCAGCATTTTGTAGAAATCATCTCATTTCATTCTCTTAAAAACCTTATGAGGTAGGTATTAATATACCAGCTGTGTGACCCTGGACAAATTGCATAATTGCTCTGTGCCTCTGTTTTCTCATTCGTAAAATGAAGATGATGATAGTATCTAATCTGTTATGAACTTACATGTCAGGTACTTACAGTAGTGCCTGGAACATAGTAAGTGACCAAGAAATGTTAGCTGTTATTATTGTCCTAATCCAGGGTCAGTCACCTAGCAAGTAGTGGAACAAGGATCCAAGCTCGAATCTGTTATGTTCCTTAATCCATGTTTCCATTACCAGATGCAGAATGAATAATAGTTGGCTATAACCTGGATAATCAGTCATGTGGTCTTCTTGTTTCCAGAGTATTTAGCATGTTTTAACCCAGATAAAATTCACACTGAAGAGCTTGACGGAAATCTTTAATTCCTCCTCAAATTTAAGAGACAGGTCACATATTGTGGAACTACTTTGTGTCTCAGTTAGGAGTCAGATCTTCATTTTGATCCCAGCTTTTAACATTAACCAACTCTGAGACTTTGATCAAGACTTTTAGCACCTACCCAATTTAAAAATACTCAAATGCCAGAATTCTTTATTTAAAAAGTTGCTTAGAATCATCCACCATGTGAGATTTGCAGCACATTTACTGGAAAATATAGATTCTATACAGTTTTGGTCAATAATTCTAAATCTAATCCAAGAGGTTTATTTCCCTTCATTATTCATGGTTGACTTTTGCTATGATTTGGAATATATTTTATGTCTTGAAATATACTGGTATGCGATTGGATGAAAATATACCCTTAGCACTGATATAACTTTTATTTAATAATTCTTTAATGGAATTTTCAACCTGACACGTCTTAACCTTCCTTGTCTTTTTTTTTTTTTTTAGGATATTGAAAAGATTTTCAGTAACATTTTAGATATACATGAATTGACCGTGAAACTTTTAGGTTTAATTGAAGACACAGTTGAAATGACTGATGAAAGTAGCCCTCATCCCTTAGCTGGCAGCTGTTTTGAAGATCTGGCAGAGGTAAATTTACAAAACTGTTTTCCCATTACAGTTATAAGTGCTGTATTTCTTTGTGAAAATTAGAAGACATTGCTGGCTGCTATAAAAAATGCTTAAGATTTAACCAGTAGCAAACTAAAATTACATTGTCTTTATAGTGGCACTTTATGGTGTATTTATGCTAATATTTATATCAAAAGCTGATAGACTAGTAATGTTTAAGACCTTGCTTTTTTGACAGCAAGTGCACTTAAGGTGGAAAGAAAAGAAATTTTATTGATCATTGCTTTTATTGACCATAGAAATTTTATTGACCAAGCTAAAAGTTTAACTTTTTTGGATTTTAGTCTTAATTTCCAAAAATGAAAAAGGAAATTTATATATTTTTTCTCAAAGTGAAAATCATATTTTTGTACTTCAAATGATTATAAAAGTAACATAACTCATTGTAAAAATGTTCAGAAAAATGGAGTAAGTATAAGACAGAAATCACTGTTTTGCAAAACCTAGAGATTAATTGTCTTTATAAGATTTATTTATCCTTGTGAATGTTTATCTACATGTTTAAACAAACCTATGTGTAGTTACAAAAATAGGATCTTATTATTTTACAACCTGCCTTTTTTCACTCAATATCATGAACATTTTCCATGTTAATAAATATACTTCATAGCTTTTAAAGTCTGAAAATACCATGTACTGTGGAGATACTATTTTAACTATCTATTATTATTAAGCATGTAGGTTGTCTTAGTTCTTTTTGTCATTATAAACAACACTATAACAAACATTTATATAATGCGTTTATAATCCATTAGTTATTTTAAGATGCAGTCCTAGAAGTAGAATTATGGTACATTTTTAGAACTTTGAAGCGTTTTTCCAAATTTACTTCCAGATAAGTTCCAGTATATGCAGGCCCTCTTTTTTTCCCCACATCTCCAGATCTGGTTGTTATCCCATTAAATTTTGCTAGTCTCGTGAGAGAAAAACAGTATTTCATTATTCTTTAATGATGTTGAACACCTTTTCCTATTCATTGGTTAGTTTTATTTCTTTTGAAAAACAGATGTTAAAAGTTCTTTCCTTAGTTATCATGTAAATTTCCTAATTTTATAATCTCTTTTTAATTTTTCTGAAAATATGCATCACTTTTATTACATCCATTTTGTAGACAATGGAACTGATAGTATAGAAATACTCAATTAGTGATGCCTAACCAAGATATTTAAGCTTGCTCTTATTAGAAAGCTTTTTTTAATATTGTGCTATTTTAGAGTATTATTTTGTAATCTGGTTGCTTGTACTCTTAAAGCTATCATGATCAGAAACATGTATTCAAAAATGTATTTTCTAATTTTTATTTTATTTTTATGGTAAAACATAATTTGCCATTTTAGCAATTTTAAGTGTACAGTTTAAGGGATAAATGAAACTCATAGTAATATACTATCATTATAACTATCCATTTCCGAAACCTTTTAATCACCCTGAATAGAAACTCTGTACTCATTAAGTAATAATTCCTTATTCTCTCCCACACAAACGCTGGTAACCCCTAATCTATTTCTGTCTCTATGAACTTGCTGATTCTAGGTATTTGATAAAGGTAGAATTATTACAATATTCTCCTTTTCACTTAGCATAATGTTTTCAAGGTTCATCCATGTAATAGCATGTTATCAGAATTCTTCTCTGTGACTGAATAATGTTCCACTGTGTGTATATACCACATTTTGTCTATCTATTTATTTGTTGATAGACCCTTGTGCTTTTTCCACCTTTTGGCTATTGTGAATAATGCTACATTAAACATTGGCATATGAGTATCTGAGTCACTTTTTTTTGGTTCTTTTGGGTATATACCTAGAAGTAGAATTGCTGGGTCATATTGTAGTTCTTTATTTAGCTTTTTGAGGAACTGTCAAAACTTTTCCACAGAGACTATACCATTTTGCATTCCAAGTGTCAGTGGACAAAGGTTCCAGTGTCTCAGCATCCTTGACAGCACTTGTTATTTTCTGGAAAACATACTGTATTTTTAGCATATGAAAATGAAACAAGTCTTAGTTCTAACTAAAGTTTGCAGATATTGATTATTATAAAATAATAGGAATTTTTAAAAGTATAAACATGAACAAAATATGGGCAGTTTCTGTTTTGTTATTTTACTGTATGTTAGTCTTTGGTTTCTTTTTCTAATTTTGAAAAAGTGTGGTATAAAACAGCGGAAGTATCACTTCTTGCTTCCTTTGAAAATATCCTCAGTGTAAACTGCTTTTAGGCTCAATTCAGTTCAGAGTTGTGTCTGACTCTTTGCGACCCCACGGACTGCAGCATGCTAGGCAGGCTTCCCTGTCCTTCACCAACTCCCGGAGCTTGCTCAAACTCATGTCCATAGAGTCGGTGATGCCATTCAACTGTCTAGACTTTTAGCCCAGGTAAACCTAACTGACGGAGAAGGCAATGGCAATCCACTCCAGTACTCTTGCCTGAAAAATCCCATGGATGGAGGAGCCTGGTAGGCTGCAGTCCATGGGGTCACTAGAAGTCAGACACGACTGAGCGACTTCACTTTCACTTTTCACTTTCGTGCATTGGAGAAGGACATGGCGCCCCACTCCAGTGTTCTTGCCTGGAGATTCCCAGGGACAGGGGAGCCTGGTGGGCTTCTGTCTATGGGGTCGCACAGAGTCGAACACTACTGAAGCGACTTAGCAGCAGCATCACCCTAACTGAAATTTCAAATCCCAGCCTTATTTTACTAATAATACAGTTTTTGTTTATCTGGGATAAATGTGCATATGCATTTAATAGTTTGATACTTGTGATCACAAGTCAGTGACCTATTTTAAGACTAGTAGCTTCTTGTCATCTATTGCTTAAAGTCATTACTTAACATTTTTAAAAAATTTCCAAGTTATAGTCATAGTTATTATTTGTCCCCAGAATAAAAAAATGTTCTGAAACCTAATGGAGGGCTGAACTAAGAATTTTCCATTAAATAATCTGTGTCATGATAGTAGAAAAGATTTTCTTTTAAACCTAACATATTTTTGTTTTTTAAAAAAAAAATAGGAGCAAGCATTTGATCCTTATGAAACATTATCCCAGGATATTCTTTCACCAAAGTTTAATGAACATTTCAGTAAGTTGATGGCCAGACCTGCAGTGGCTCTACACTTTCAGGTAAACTTAAATTGAATGCTGGTTTTTTTTTTTTATAAAGAAACTAAAGGAATATTTTACCAGTCCTTCAAAATCTGTTAATTGTAAACCTATTGTAAGTTGTCTTTTGTTTTCTGTCTTGAGTTCTTTCGATTTGTCCTTAATGTGGAAATCTTTTATAGAATACCATCACAAATACTGTGTGACTAGAAAAATCTGGTACACTCTAGATCTGAGATGTAGAGATGATGATGGAGAGCTATTTCAGGATCTGTTTCCCTACCAGAGATAGAACTGAAATAAAGAGTGGAGAATATCCTCATGTATACTCATTCTATTTTCCTTTTAGGGCTGTCATTTAAAGGAGATAGGTATATTAATGGAGATGATGCAAGTTAATTGGTTCTGTAATGCAGTTAGATACAATGAGAGTAAGTGGAGAGAGACAAAATTACATTTTACTCTCTCAACGTTTAATGAAGGTTAGATTGGCATCGATGATCCTTGACTACTGCTCTAGAAGCTTCCTGCATTTAGACAGGCTCTTCTCCCTTAGCATATGAGTATGGTCAAGTGTTTATTGTCCTAAAACAAGTGAATAAGTGAACAAATCTTTGTCACTCTTACCCCTTTTGTTTTTTTCCATTTATTGCCAATTATCTTACAATACTTTTTATCATTCTCTATCAGACTGCTACCGTCTGTGCTCTAACCAGGATATAACACTAAAACCTGCCCTGGACAATGAACTTAACTGCCAAATCTTATGGTTATTTTGATTTCCTGTTTACGTCTGTAGTATTTATGAATATCCTTCTTGCTCTTTTTGAATTCTGTGACCCTCCTTTATGTAATTCTCATCTTCTCTGGTTTCTCCTCAGTTTCCTTAGTTGCAGGTGTCACCCAGCTTACATCAGCTCCTGCTGTTCTGTTCCTTTGTGCTGTCCTTAGGAGACTTAATCCATACCCTTTGCTTTCATCTGTATGCTGGTGACTTCCTTATTTGTATTTTTAACCCATAACTTTGTTTTGAACACTGGATGTGTGTGTGTGTGTACACCTTCATATAACCAGCAACCTTTTGAACTAATTCACTTGAATATCCCACAAGGACTTCAAATATAAATAAATAAAACTGAACGTATTGTCTTCTCCCTGCCTCCTTTACTGTGAATTCCCGTTATTATCATCTATTCCTCAAAAACTTGTCAATTTAGAATAAAAGTTACACTTAATTCTCAAAATTTACTTAATTGAAGAAATAATTTTTAAGTTAAATCTTAGATATTCATATAAACCATAAATTAAGCATTAGTTAAATGGAACAGTATGCTTATAATATCTTTGCATACTCATTAAAAGTACAACAATGTTTCATCCTTATTTTATTAGTTACTGTTACTGTTGCTTACTACTGTTGCTGCTGCTAGGTCACTTCAGTCATGTCTGACTCTTTGCAACCCCATGAACTATATATAGCCCACCAGACTCTGTTCATGGTATATTCTCCAGGCAGGAATACTGGAGTGGGTTGCCATGTCCTCCTCCAGGGGATCTTCCTGACCAAGGGATCGAACCCATATCTCTTATGTCTCCTGCATTAGCAGACAGGTTCTTTACCACTAGTGTCATCTGGGAAACACCCAGTAATTCTTACTATGAGATTTTAATGTTTCTGACCCAATTATTTAAGCTGTTATTCCAGATATTCAGTGAAACTCAGAGTTAGATAGCACCCTTTTTCAGGCCAGACTCACTTGTACTCTATTAATGTAAAACAAATTTTTCATTTGTATGATGAAAAAGTAATGCTTTATTAGAAAACACAATAAAACTTTAGAAGATGTAGGCACTTTAAGAATATGAGCTTTGGAGTTAGAGCTTCTGGCTTTGAGTCAATTATCTTACCTTGAACAAATCTCTTAATCTCTGAGAATCAGTTTACTTATTTGTAAAATGATAATGATAATGAACATCTCTATGGTTATGAAAATTAAACAGGAATACACTAAGCACATTTGGCACATATTAAACATGTAGACATTAGTGTATACTGTCTGTAGAGGCCTCCTTACACTATAAACATACATTGCATTAATATTTTAGAATACACTTTAGTAGCCATTTCAGTGCTAATTAACAATGTAAATGACAATTTTATAGACTAAATTTAAAGTTTCATCTTGCTTTCAGTTAAAGCATTGTATATAAAATACATAAACCTATATCCAGCATAATCTATATCACTGTCTTAATTAAATGATAAAAGAAATTAATCTCTGCATATTCTGGTCAAAGTCTGTTGAACAAATTATAGTTTACTTCAGTGAACACTAGGTGAGAATTATGGGTGTGTTTACCTATGAGGATATACTTTAAAAACAGTATCTCGAACTCTTTCTTCACATTGTGTATTGCTTCTGTCTGTATTTACCTGATGAGGAGATATACCACTTTAAATAAATATATGACATTTAAAATCAACATGAGTGACTTTTAAATGCCTCATAAATTTTAGAAAATAATTTATTCTGCAGAGTATTAGTCTTCAAAACCGGGATCTGCTGCTGCTGCTGCTGATTTTCCAGGTGATACCAGGTGCAGGGAGCTTCCCTAGTGGCTCAGCAGTAGAGAATCCACCTGCAACACAGGAGATGCGAGTTTGGTCCCCCGGTCTGGAAGATCCTCTGGGGGAAGGAAATGGTAACCTACCCCAGTATTTTTGCCTGGGAGATCCCACGAACAGAGGTGCCTGGCTGGCTACAGTCCATGGAATTGCAAAAGAGTTGGACACAGCTTAGCAAAAACAACTTAGACCAAACAACAACAACTTAGCAATACAGGTATCTTGAAGAGAATTAGTTTCTAATCTAACTTTGTGTTTTTGCATTCTCTTCCAATTTTTCCTACACATTACTTATTATCCTATAGAGTCTCCTATCATGCATTAATCCAAGGTATAAAAATCTCCAGGGTACCAATCATGAAAAAAAAAAGATTGTTCCTGAAGAAGAGTTAATTGTTGTTGTTGTTCAGTCACCAAGTTGTATCCTATTCTTTGTAACCCCATGGGACCACAGTCTACCAGGCTTCCCTGTCCCTCACCATCTCCCAGAGTTTTCCCAAGTTCATCTCCAACGAATTGGTGATACCATCCAACCATCTCGTCCTCTGTTGCCCTCTTCTCCTTCTGCCTTCAATGTTTCCCAGCATCAGGGTCTTTCCCAGTGAGTCAGCTGTTCATATCCAGTGGCCAGCTTCAGCATCAGTCCCTCCAAGGAGTATTCAGGGTTGATTTCCTTTAACACTGACTGGTTTGATCTCCTTACTTTCCATGGGACTCTGAGGAGTCTTCTCCAGCACCACAGTTTGAAAGCATCAGTTCTTCAGAGCTCAGCCTTCTTTATTGTCCAGCTCTCCCATCTGTACATCCGTACCAGAAGTACTGTAGCCTTGACTATACAGATCTTTATCGGCAAGTTGATGTCTTTGTTGTCTAGCACTCTGTCTAGGTTTGTCATAGCTTTCCTGCCAAGAAGCAGTCGTTTTCTAATATCATGACTGCAGTCACCATCTGCAGTGATTTTAGAGTGCAAGAAGAGGAAATCTGTCACTGCTTCTGCCTCTCTCCCTCCTATTTACCATAAGGTGATGGGACCACATGCCATCATCTTAGTTTTTTTGAGTTTTAAGCCAGCTTTTTCACTCTCCTCTTTCACCCTCATCAAGAGGCTTTTTAGTTCCTCTTCACTTTCTGCCATTAGAGTAGTGTCACCTGCCATATCTGAGGTTGTTGATATTTCTCCCAGCAATCTTGATTCCAGAGCTTGTAGCTCATTCAGCCCAGCATTTCACATGACATGCTCTGCATATTAGTTAAATAACAGAGTGAAATAAACAGCCTTGTCATACTCCTTCCTCAACCCTGAACCAGTCAGTTCCATACTGGGATCTAACTATTGCTTCTTGACCCACATACAGGTTTCTCAGGAAACAGGTAAGATGGTCTGGTATTCCCATCTCTTTAAGAGTGTTTCACAGTTTGTTATGATCCGTGCAGTCAAAGACTTTATCATAGTTAATGAAACAGAGGTGGATGTTTTTCTGGAATTCCCTTGCTTTCTCTATGATTCAGCAAATGTTGGAAATTTGTACCCTAGTTCCTATGCCTTTCCTAAACCCACCTTGAACTTCTGAAAGTTCTTGGTTCATGTACTGCTGAAGCCTAGCTTGGAGGATTTTGAGCATAACCTTACTAGCATGGGAGATGAGTGCAATTGTCTGGTGGTTTGAGCGTTCTTTAGTACTGCCCTTCTTCAGAATTGGGATAAGTATTGACCTTCTCCAGTCCTGTGGCCACTTCTGAGTTTTCGAAATTTGCTGACATATTGAATACAGCACTTTAATAGTATCATCTTCTAGGATTTTAAATAGCTCTGCTGGAATTCCATTACCGCCACTGGCTTTATTGGCAGCAGTGCTTCTTAAGGCCCATTTGACTTCACACTCCAGAATGTTTGGCTCTAAGTGAGAGACTACAACATCATGGTTATCTGGGTGATAAAGATCTTTTTTGTATGGTTCTTCTGTGTATTCTTTCCATCTCTTCTTGATCTCTTCTGTTTCTATTAGATCTTTATCATTTCTGTCCTCTACTGTGCCCATCTTTGGATATAATGTTGTTTAATATTTCCAACTTTCAAGTAATTGGCCTCCAACTAATAAAACAAAATTTAAAAAATAAAAAAATTTAAAAAAATTAAAAAAAAATATTTCCAACTTTCTTGAAGAGATCTCTTGTCTTATCCTTTCTGTTATTTTCCTCTATTTCATCGCATTGTTCATTGAAGATGGCCTTCTTTTCTCTCCTTGCTGTTCTCTGGGGCTCTGCATTTTGTTGAGTGTACCTTTCCCTTTTTCCCTTGCTTTGCACTTCTTTCTTCAGCTATTTGTAAAGCCTCCTCAGAAAACCACTTTGTGTTCTTGCATTTATTTTTCTTTGGTTTTGTTCGCAGCCTGTGGAATATTAAGGACCTCTGTCCATAGTTGTTCAGGCATTCTGTTTACTAGATCTAATCAGTTCAGTTCAGTCGCTCAGTTGTGTCCAACTCTTTGTGACACCATGAACTGCAGCATGCCAGGTCTCCCTGTCCATCACCAACTCCCAGAGCCTACTCAAACTCATGTCCATCACGTTGGTGATGCCACCCAACCATCTCATCCTCTGTTGTGCCCTTCTCCTCCCACCTTCAATCTTTCCCAGCATCAGGTTCTTTCAAATGAGTCAGTTCTTTGCATCAGGTGGCCAAAGTATTGGAGTTTCAACTTCAGCATCAGTCCTTCCAATGAATATTCAGGACTGATTTCCTTTAGGATTGACAGGTTGGATCTCCTTGCAGTCCAAGGGACTTTCAAGAGTCTTCTCCAACACCATAGTTCAAAAGCATCTATTCTTTAGCACTCAACTTTCTTTATAGTCCAACTCTCACATTCATACATGACTACTGGAAAAACCATAGCTTTGACTAGACGGACCTTTGTTGGTAAACTAATGTCTCTGCTTTCTAATATGCTGTCTAGGTTGGTCATGGCTTTTCTTCCAAGGAGCAAGTGTCTTTTAATTTCATGACTGCAGTCACCATCTGCAGTGATTTTGGAGCCCCCCAAAAATAAAGTCTGTCACTGTTTCCATTGTTTCCCCATCTGTTTGCCATGAAGTGATGGGATCAGATGCCATGATCTTAGTTTTCTGAATGCTGAGTTTTAAGCCAACTTTTTCACTCTTCTCTTTCACTTTCATCAAGAGGCTCTTTGGTTCTTCTTTGCTTTCTGCCATAAGGGTGGTATCATCTGCATATCTGAGGTTACTGATATTTCTCCCAGCAATCTTGATTCCAGCTTGTGCTTCATCCAGCCTGGCATTTCGCATGATGTACTCTGCATATAAGTTAAATAAGCAGTGTGACAACATACAGCCTTGATGTACTCCTTTCCCAATTTGGAACCAGTCTGTTGTTCCATGTCCAGCTCTAATGTTGCTTCTTGACTTGCATACAGATTTCTCAGGAGGCAGGTAAGGTGGTCTGGTATTCCCATCTCTTTCAGAATTTTCCACAGTTTGTTGTGATCCAGTCAAAGGCTTTGGCATTGTCTATAAAGCAAAAGTATATGTTTTTCTAGAACTCTCTTGCTTTTTCGATGATCCAGCGGATGCTGGCAATTTGATCTCTGGCTCCTCTGCCTTTTCTAAAACCAGCTTGAACATCTGGAAGTTCACAGTTTACATACTGTTGAAGCCTGGCTTGGGGAATTTTGAGCATTACTTTGCTAGCGTGTGAGATGAGTACAATTGTGTGGTACAATTTGAACATTCTTTGACATTGCCTTTCTTTGGGATTGGAGTGAAAACTGACCTTTTCCAGTTCTGTGGCCACTGCTGAGTTTTCCAAATTTGCTGGCATATTGAGTGCAGCACTTTCACAGCATCACCTTTTAAGGATTTGAAATAGCTCAACTGGAATTTCATCACCTCCACTAGCTTTGTTTGTAGCGATGCTTCCTAAGGCCCACTTGACTTTGCATTCCAGGATGTCTGGCTTTAGGTGGGTGATCACACCATCGTGGTTATCTGGGTCATGAAGATCTTTTTTGTATAGTTCTTCTGTGTATTCTTGCCACCTCTCCTTAATATCTTCTGCTTCTGTTATGTGGATACCATTTCTCTTCTTTATTGTGCCCATCTTTGCATGAAATGTTCCCTTGATATCTAGATCTAATACCATGAATCTCTTCATCACCTCCCATGTAAATTCATAGCGGATTTTATTTAAGTCGTACCTGACTGGGCTTGTGGTTTTCTTTGCTTTCTTTAGTTGAAACCTGAATTTTTACTATGAGGAGCTGATGATCTGAGCCATAGTCAGCCTCCGGTCTTGTTTTTGCTGACTGTATACAGCTTTTCCATCTTTGGCTACACCGTAATCAGTTGATTTCAGTATTGACCATTTGGTGATGTCCATGTGTAAAGCGATCTCTTGTGTTGTTGAAAAAGGGTGTTTGCTATGACCAGTGAGTTCTCTTGGCAGAAATCTGTTAGCCTTTCTGCCTTACTTCATTTTGTACTCCAAGGCCAAACTTGCCTGTTACTCCAGGTTTCTCTTGACTTCTTACTTTTGCACTCCAACCCCTTATGATGAAAAGGACATCTGTTTTTTGTGTTAGTTCTAGAAGGTCTTCTAGGTCTTCTGATCACCTTCAGCTTCTTCAGTTTTGGTGGCTGGGGCATAGACTTGAATTACTGGGATGTTGAATGGTTTGCCTTGGAAACAAACTGAGATCATTCTGTTGTTTTTAAGGTTGCAGCCAAGAACTACCTTTTGGACTTTTGTTGACTGTGATGGCTACTCCTTTTCTTCTAAGGGATTCTTGCCCACAGTAGTAGATATAATGGTCATCTGAATTAAATTTACCCATTCCCATCCATTTTAATTCACTGATTCCATTATGATAAAGGAGAGGGGAGCCTTATAAAGTTCTCATACTTGAACATGCTATGTTAGAAGCAGTTATAGTTTCTTTCAGGTGCTTCCTATACTTAAGACTGTGATATTAACATGTATATTTCAACTTGAGTGAAGTCAGGCCTGTTTTGGAAATTTAGTCTGATCTGGCTGTTTATTTTGACAGTGAAGATTGGCTGTATCAATTAAGTTATATGACAGCATTTTTCTTAAGTTAAATGAGCTAAATCTGAAATTTATTTGATCGTTGTTTGGTGAAATAGGTTTAAATCACATCTGCAATGTACCACATCCCCCCCAAACAAATTCTTTGTAACTACTTAAACTTAAAACATTTTGAGTAAAAGTGACTTAAAAAACCCTGAGAAGATGTATGGCTTTTCAGCATTCCTTTATGGTATGTGGAACCCAAAACTTTTGGAAAAAAAGCTGAGAAGTCTATTGTTAATGTTATATTAGCTGTGAAAGATGAAATGTATATATTTAATTATCTGATAACTTAAAGAAGGAACAAACTTGATTTATAGCACTTCGATTTCGATATAGAATGCTTTCAATATAGTTTTGATACATCTCTATCTTGGTTTTTTTTTTAAGTCATGCTCAAAATACAAATGAGGTTAGAACAGAAACTAGTTCCATTAAAGATATCTGTACCCTTATATTGCTGTTGTTTTGTCTACGTTGTTATTATTGTTGTTTAGTGTAAGTTGTTATTGTTGTTGCTGAGTTGTGTGCAGCTGCTGGGATCCTAGCAGCTTCTGGGGTCTTAGTTCTCCCACCAGTGATTGAAACCAAGGCTCCAGCAGTTAAAGTGGCGAGTCCTGACCACTGGACCGCCAGAGTTCCCTGTATCTTATATTCTTAAAAACTGCTTCTGTTAACTACTGCTGTTTACATAACCTTTATATCAGAGATATACTATTTTGTCTTTTCACTTTGCAGTCCATTGCTGATGGTTTTAAAGAGGCAGTTCGTTATGTCCTCCCACGCCTTATGCTGGTGCCAGTATATCATTGTTGGCACTATTTTGAATTATTAAAGGTAAGATAAAAGTTTTCTGAACAAAAAGAAATACTTAGATTTATGAGACTGAAAAACTTTTTATCTGATGTTGGTTTTAATAGTTTTTATTCATAAAAAGAAAGTATCTTAAATGTGTTACTACTTCCCATGGACCATAGAGAAATGCCTTTATTTTTTATATTCATATAATTTCCAAGTTGTAGATAGGGGAAAGTGTATCTTTATCTATCACTTGATAATATAGATTCTCAAAGTAATAACATTAACAAGTTGACTTTTTAAAAATTAATTTTTGGAGACACACAGCAACAGTGATTTAACTTCATATTTTATAAAGGTAATTAATAACTTTTATGTATAACATTGTTCTAAACTTCTGTCATATATAACTTGTCAAGAAAAGCACGTTTAAAGTTGATACCTTTTGCCCATGCAATGTAGTAGGTAGAACCCAAGTAATAAATTAAAAATTAGAATTGTGATAAAACTTGAACTTGTTTTTTTCAATATCAGTACACATAAAAATATACTGAATTTTTAAGGGTCTAATATATAGTATAAACTTTATTATTATGATGTGTACTTAGAGAAAAGTGTAAACATGCTTTATAATAAATAAATATAATGTATAAGCACACCAGAAGTAAGTCACTGCTCTGACTTTACTGGCAGTTACTTTTTTGCTTTTCTTTACAGTTTGACCACCTATGTATATATCAGTAAAAATATATGTAGCCTGTTTCTGAGCTTTTTATCAATTAGATCAAATTACTATAGTATTTTGTGTCTTTTATCTTCTCTCAATATTACATTGATACTTGTAAGATTCATTGATCCCATGGACAGCAGAGTCTAATGGGCTACAGTTCATGGGGTCACAAAGAATTGTACATGACCGAGCGACTAACACACAACATAAGATTCATTGATGTTATTTTATGTTTTTCTAATTTAATTTTCTTCCATCGTTTGAATAAACCATGATTTATTTACTGTTCTCTGGCTGAACAACAGTTTTTTTGCTATTATTGATAACACTTCTATGGATATTCTTTTTTCTGTCTCTTCTTTCTGTCTCATGTGCATGCATTTTGTTTCTCTGTAGTATGTACTCAGGGTTAGAATTTCTTGGTCATAAGGTGTGCATGTTTTCAAATTTAATAGATAAGGTCAAGCAGTTTTCCAAAGTGGAAAGTTTTCCAAAGTTACACAGTTTATACTCCTACCAGAATGCATGATGTCTCTCTCTATGCATTTCTCATATTTAAGATTTTCTGTCATATGATCTATTTATAATGGTAACTAATGTTTTTATTTTATAGTTTCTGGATTATTAATGTGCTTGTACATGTTGATTGGCCTTTTGAATAACTTTTTATAGGATCGTCCAAGTCTTTGCCATTGTAAATGTCTTCTGTGCCTTGTCTTTGCAGTTTTTCTTATTGTTGTGCATCAACTAAAACTGAATATATTCCATATTTCTAAGAGTTTAGTTTCACTGATGAGATCATGTGTGGTTTCTCTTTATTATTCATTCTTTAAAGCCTTAAACCCTACTATATAGATACTATATCTCTGTGTATATAGAGTATACTATCTCTGTCTATATATAGACACTATATCTATACCCAGTTGTTGGTTTAGGCAGCCTGTTCTAACTTTTCCACCTGACTCATCAGTAATATTTAAAGTAAAAGCCAGAATAACTGTGCTTTCGTAGACATCTAGGCAAAGAAATCTTTAGATGGTTTCTAATGAATATCTTGGCTTCCCTGGTAGCTCAGTGATAAAGAAGCCACCTGCCAAGGCAGGAGATGCAGGTTTGATCCCTTCATGAGGAAGATTCCCCTGGAGAAGAAAATGACAACCCACCCCAGTATTCTTGCCTAGGAAATTCCATGGACGGTGGATCCTGGTGGGCTACAGTCCATAGGGCTGCAAGAGTCAGACAGGACTTAGCAGCGACAACAATGAATATCTACCTACCTTAAGAATTCTTTTTCTATGGAGTCTTACTACCCATAATGTGTGATGCTGGAGCTCCCTAGCTTTTGTACACAAATAGATGAGTGCCTTGATTTTGTGTATCTCCATGGAGACTGATGCATCCATAAAGAACTCATAGAAAGGATTGTAGGCTTCACATGAATAATATATTAGCAGCCACAGATGTATATTTAGATTCCTAAAAGTTTTTAGAGAATGTTCATGTCTAATTGGAAGTCCCATCATTAGTTTTATAGTTGCCTTCTGGTATTTGCAACATTTAAAAATCCCAACTTAAAATAAATAAATAAATAAATAAAAATCCCAACTAAACTATAATAGAAGCTTACTTTTTTCCACCTGTCTAGCTGATTGGTTTTAAAATCTCTGAGGTCTGAATCTAAAATCAGACATTGACTATAATGGCCTAATGCCACAGCTACTTTTACTACCAGTTAATTACTGGACTCCCAAGTATTTTTAGCCATTGTGATTGGGACTAGTAGTTGATCAGTTAATTGACAATGAACTGAAGAATCATAAATCATTTTAATTATCAATCATAATCATTTTAATAAACACAAAACCCCTAGAAATGAACATTTGTATATATTTATATGCTAATCTGTTGACATAGGGTAAAACCTTTTCTTTGAGTATGAATCTTGCTTAAGTCACAAGAAGTATCTCTATGATTTCTATTTTCTATTTCTTTTAAATGGTACATAACCTTGAAGATCCTTGTAAAGCAATCTGATTGCATAAATCTAAATTTTTATAATTTTTACAAATCTTTTATGATTGTCTTCCCTATGTCTTTTAAAAAAGACTTGCCTTTAAAGTTATTAGATTTGAGCTTTCATATAAATATTTTTATAGTCATATTTCTTTAGCTTACATAGTTATTGAATTATGTGATTACAACATAAGCACAGCTGTCGTTCATATTTGGAAACATTTACTACTGGTTCCTGGTAAGTATATGACTCAATTAGTGGGGTCAGAAGGGCCTAGGTATTCCAGAAAGTGACCCATTCATTTATAGCATTATTGTCCTGTGGGAATTAGTCTGTATGTTATACAGTGGGAATGATCCATAGTAAGAAATACATTTAACATCATGATAATGCTACACGAACACACACACACACACACACACAAAGCAAAAAGGTTTTTGAAATGCTACTCAGCATTTCATGCAATACATTCACACACTATATTCTGTTATAGTCTATTCTGTTTTTTTTTAAAGAATGCATTCATTTCATAATTCAGTAGATTATGACATATATTTTGAAAAACCAAAATAAGGACTAATTCTAGACATAAGCAAAGAGAATTATCACATGATCAGATAAGAAACTACTTTTTACTTTTATATCTGTTCTGACTGTGATACTGTTCCTTTTAATAATATTTTACTATTTTTTAGTTGTGGTCAAACATGAAATTTACCATCTTAACCATTTTAAGTGTATAGTTCAGTAGTGTTAAGTATATACACCCAGTGTTGTTGGACACTTGGATTGCTTCTACTTTTTGGCTGTTATAAATAATACTGCGTGAACAAATATGTCATCAAGACTGTTTTCAATTCTTTGGATATATAGCCAGAAGTGAAATTGCTGCATCGTAGGGTAATTCTGTTTTTAATTTTTTGAGGAAGCACTGTATGATGATATTCCATAGTAACTTTATACTATTCTACATTTCCACCAATAGCACACATTCGTTACAGTTTCTCCACTTCCTTGCCAGCACTTCTTATTTTTTCTATTTTTATTTTTTGATAATAGCCTTCCCAATGGATGTGAGATGGTATCTCACGGTTTTGACTTGTATTTCCCTATTTGTGACAGTGAGCATCCTTTTATTTGATTTTTGACCATTTATATATCTTCTTTGGAGAAATGTCTATTCAAGTCCTTTGCCCACTTTTTCTTTGGGTTATTTGTAAATATTTTTGTAGTGGTTTTATAGGAGTTCTTTATATATTCTGAATATTAATATTAAACCTTTTTGGATGTGTCATTTGCAAATACTGTCTCCCATTCTGGTGATTGTCTTTTTGTGATACTGTTTGAGCTCAAGCACTCATCCAAAAGAAATTTCATTTCATATTGAGCTTACTTTGGGAGGAGACCCATAGGAAAGAAGGCTCAACTAGTGTAACTTAAGGCTGTCATGTTCCTTTGGGAATAAAAAACACTGTTCTGCAGCAGTTTTAGGCCAGTTTTACTTTGAAATATTTGCCTTGGTCATGTACCAAGGGAGATTTATTTATGGACATAATGTTTAAATATTATTTGAGTTTTACTTCCCAGAGTCAGAATTTATGATAAACAAGACAGAAAGACAACTACATAATGAGAAATTATAGGATACCATATATAGTTTTCCTAAAATTATTTTACACTTGTAAAATAGTATTATTTTGTTGTTGGATTATTATTATTTCTAACAATACTTTAAAGTGCATGTTATAGGTAATATGATTTTTTTTTTGTTCTTTTCCAATTTAAGCCCCTCTGGAGTTAATCATAAACTACTTTCATTTTCTTTATTTTTCTCAGATAAATTTTAGATTTTTCCCCTTTAATATATAGTCCAACCCTTATATAAGAGGAAACAGAAATCACAAATTCATTTCCTGATTTATAAGCATCTTTATAATATACTTCTTATATTCTAAGAAAAAAAATCTGTTTATCCTTCTGTTACTAGGAACATATCAACTCTCAGTTCAGAATTGATTTTTTCAAATCCAAGTAACATTCTTTTACTCTCTTACTCTGGTCATTCCCTGGAAATTTAGTAATGGAAAGAATAAATATTTTCCTCTGAAGAGAACTTAATCTATCTTAATTTGAAGCTTAACAGGAATACCTATTATTAATAACTTTAATGAAGTTTATTGGAAAATATAAGCCAATGTTTCAGTGAAACAATTGAAAATGTTTCTTTAGATAATATTTTTTTTAACCTTTTACTTTGAAAAATATACAAAAATAGCATGCTCCCTTCATCTAGATTCCCTAATTGTTAACATTACGTAACAACTACTTTGTTACTTACAGAGAACTTGACACAAAAGCATTCCTGTGTGTGTATGTGTGTAAGTGTATTTATAACATCAAGAAGTTGAGATAATGTCTATTAAAAGAAATGTTCTGACTCGAAAAAAATATGTGAGAATATTTTACTGTGTAATATTTACTCTTTCAATACTGACACATCACTCAAAGATATCTGAAGGAAGATAATGCACATTTTTAAGAAGCACATAAAGAGAGGTAACAGGTTTTATTGAGTTGAATTTCCCACCAAATTTCTAAAATCCTATTTTTATGAAAATCTAGAGAGAAGTTTATTATTACCAAAAGAGAATTGATCACATATATTATTTCACATCTAAACTGAACTCCAAGCATAATAAATTAGAGATAAATTCATAATTTATTATAATTTCTCCTGTCTTAGCCACATATATCTGTAATAGATGGGCTTCCCAGATTGCTCGGTGGTAAGAATTCACCTGCCAATGCAGGAGACGCAGTTTTAATCCTTGGGTCCAGAAGATACCCTGGAGGAGGAAATGGCAACCCATTCCAGTATTCTTTCCTGGAAAATCGTACAGGCCACGGGGTCACAAAGAGTTGAAAATAAATCAACCCATATCCCAAATTGATATAGCAGTTTATAGAAATTCAAGAGTTTCAGTGAAGTCTTAGAGTTAAGAAAAAACTTACATAAAGTATAAAATCTCAGGCAGGATACACATATATGCTACTAAGGAGAATAGTGTTTATCAGGTAAGCAAGGAATATATTCTTCAGTCAAATTCATAAGGTACTACACATTAATGAAAGATTGTGTTAGTCGTGTGTTAGTCGCTCAGTCATGCCTGACTCTGCAACCCCATGGACTGCAGCCCACCAGGCTCCTCTGTCCATGAGATTTTCCAGGCAAGGACACTGGAGTGGGTTGCCATTTCCTTCTCCAGGGGGTCTTCCCAACCCAGGGATCAAACCCGGGTCTCCTGCACTGCAGGCAGATTCTTTACCAACTAAGCTACAAGGGAAGCCTAATGAAAGCTTATTTCCCTTCATTGCTTAGTTTAAGCATAAATTGCAAGGGCATTTATTCTCTTTGGGAGAAGGAAATGGCAACCCACTCCAGTATTCTTGCCTGGAAAATCCCATGGACAGAGGAGCCTGATAGGCTATAGTCTGGAGTCGCAAAGAGTCCAACACGACTGAGTGACTTCACTTTCTTTCACTTTCACTTTTATTCTCTTTGACCTCTTTCCCAAAGCACACTTCATTGTATTTCTTAAGCTGTGTTATTATCCAGTTTATTTTTAAGATAAAGGGGAATCCCCTTCAATTCATTCACCAGAGTTTGGCATAGTTCAGTTTTTTGCATAATTGTGTTTGGTGTCGTTGGAGAGAGACAAGCAAAAAGGATGGGCCCTGGAATCTGAGTTCCTTGGTTTGAATATAGACTCTGCCATTCATCTTGGGTGCCTCACTTTCTTCATCTGTGACATGTATATAATGATAGTACCTATATTACAGAGTTGTAACAAGCATTAAATAAGCTAATGCATAAAAGAGCTTGCACAGAATGCTTTTTATCAAGAGCTTAATAAATGTTCATTGTTGTTATTTGTCTAAACACTTAACAAAATTCTAAGTATTTATACAACAGTCACTCATTCTCATTACCTTCTTGGGTACCTACCATTTGTGGGTACTGTACTAAAAATGAGTAAAATATATCCCCCAGCTAAAGAGTTCATATTTTAGTAAAGAAGAGACATGTCAGACCAATAATTACAATATAATAAGTGCCTAATAGAAGTAATTCTATGGGATAGTGAGGCAGGAGTTACCAACTCTGTCTAGGAAAGTTAGAAAAAGATGAATATGAGTGTTGGGTATGCTGGAATTTATCCTCCTGTTCTGGTATGTTGGTGTTATTAAATTGAGGGAGCCATAAAAGACCAATGCTGAGGGACTATTACAGATTAAAATAGATAATAGAAACATGACAACTAAGTACATACTGATTGGATCCTGTATTGGAGTGGGGTGGGGGTGGGTGGGATTGCCCTAAGAACAGGATTGGGACATTAAGCAAAAGATTCCTGAAGTTGGTCACTATACTGTAAAAGAATTTTTGTTCCAAGACACACTGCTGAAATATCAGAGGAATAAGGGGAATGACACTATTTGAGAATAGTTTGTGATGTATTTGAGTTTCCCTGATGTTCCAGAAGCAATCTCAGAGCCATTTAGCAATGGCGGGAGACCTGGGTTTGATCCCTGGGTTGGGAAGATCGCCTGGAGGAGGGCATGGCTACTCACTCCAGTATTCTTGCCTAGAGAATCCCCAAAGACAGAGGAGCCTGGAGGGCTGCAGTCCCTAGGGCCACAAGGAGTCAGACGCGACTGAGCGACCAAGCACCGCACCTTCCTCAGCAAGGAAGTGAGAGAATTGGTCACAGACTGCTCTCAGATAGTCAGGGGGCGAGCGCCCACACTCACACACAGGACGGTGTAGCCTTTGTGGTGGCAGCAGTGTTAGTTGCTCAGTCATGTTCCGCTCTTTGTGACCCTATGGACTGTAGCCCCCCAGGTTCCTCTGTCCATGGGATTCTCCAGGCAAGAATACTGGCGTGGGTTGACATGATCTCCAGGGGATCTTCCCCACCCAGGGATTGAACCCAGGTCTCTGGCATATGCAGGTAGATTCTTGTAAGTTAAAAGCCTGTGACTCCGAGTAACAGGAGTTGCTTACATTATTTTCATAACTTTTCTACAAATTTGATATGATTTCAAAGGAAAAAATTCAAGGGGGAGGAAAAAGGAAAGAGCTTCCTAAGGAGGAGGCATTTGAACTGTATCATAGAGGCTAAATTCACCAGGTGGATAAGAGAAGCAAAGACAGATATGTAGAAAGCACTATCAATGTGAAAGAGCATGACTTATGCAAGGTAATTCAGTATGGTAATTTCTACATCATGGTAAGAATACATTCTCTCAAATATCTATAGAGAATTAGCTTGGGTTTTAATTAAGCTGATGTTTATTGAGTCTTACTGCCGAAATTCAAGAAATGTTTATTTAATTTAGAAAATTGTTGGACTGTGTTTATGCCAAAGAAAGCCATTGTTTTGTATACTTATACTGGGAAATCCTGTGCTTTAAATATCCTTAAGTTTTATTTCTCTTTGATAGCCTGAAATTATTCATGGATATGTAGGAATGATAAGGCCACTTGCATGGAAGAGTTCGAGCAACCTTAAGATGAAATTTACAGTAGAAGTTTAGTATCCTCATACAACTAAATTGAAAAGCAGTTCTCATTTTGATAGAACCTCATGATTAGTGATAATTTGGAAATTTGGATCAACAGAAGCAGTAAAAATAAAAAACCTATAATTAAGCATTTTGTATCATCAGTGTCTATATTAGGGAAATATTTTAGAGTGGGGCTGAAAAGAATCTTTTCGTAAGAAGCTTTCAAACAGCAAAATGAAGTGATTTGGTAGTAATGTTCACCTTTAGAAGTCAAAGTGATGGAGCGCTAATCACTTTTTAAACCTGTGGGTTTTTTTTAAACTCTTTTTCCCTTCATCTTTTCAATTTATTTCTTAAATCTAGAGATTACAGTAGTCACTTAAATTATTTATTTTGCAAATCTTTGATAGTAAGACTTCTATATGTATCTTGAAAAATATCTAATGGGTCTGTGCTCCATATAGAGAATAATTTCTAGACGTATATGTGAAAGGTAATGGACCAGTACTTAAACAACATCCATTCAGTTCCTTGCTGAGAAAGAGGAGCCATTGCTGAATGGTTTTCAGATTTTCTTGGAGTATAAGGAAAATTTATCACAAAATTTCTAGTTAGGTAGTTTAAGATCATGAAATAGACTTAAACTTTTAAAAATTTTCTGAAGCGATTTTAATTTTTCCATATTCTCATATAAATGTGTATTTGTATCTACATAATCTCTGTATAATGCTCCTCTGGGGGTTCTTCTATCAAACAAAGCACTGAAGCATCATCCAGTCTGAATTTTTTATAATAAGGTGAATTTTTTTTTCATTTTGAGACTGAGCTATAAGAGAAGTTTTTGCTGAAATGAAATAAAGTCAGAATTGTTAAGATTGATAATATAATTTGTTATTATAAATGTCACTTCTAAGGATTAATAAGATAGGATATTAATTTTCATGGATTCTTGATGTTTACAAGAATGGTTGAATTTTATGTTGTAAAAAATGTCAGTTGAATCTTTGTGTGATGCTGTTTGTAGAAAATTTTATGAAATTCTTATGAAAGAATTGCTAAAGTTAGCATATTGATTTTATTTTGTAACAAAAACATGCAAGCTCTTAGAAATAGCTAAAAGTTAAGAATTTAATCATTAGAGAATGTGAAATAGTACGTGTTTATCTTTTCTCTATTCATAGTTACAAATAAAAGTAATTGTAAACCTCGTATAAGCCTTGTCTTTTTCAAGACATTTTCTGGAAATAGCTAGAAGTTTATTTTTTGTTTTTTTAATCATTACAATGGTTATAGTACTTTATATCTGTATTGTATTTGCATATGTAGAAAGAGGGCTGGTTTGAAGGATCAGGAGGTATACTTAATTATATAAATTATAGTTGTTTTTATTAAGTATAGTTAAAATTCTTTAGGAGTTCATAATATTTGTTGCTGCTTCTTGTAAGTATGAGAAAGGGAAAGAATCGAACAATGCAGGTTTAATTTTTCTGTTTGGTTTTTCTTAGCAATTGAAAACATGTAGTGAAGAGTATGAAGACAGAGAATGTTTGAACCAAGCTATTACTGCTCTCATGAATCTCCAAGGTAGTATGGACCGAATTTACAAGCAGTATTCACCTAGACGCCGACCTGGGTAATTCCACACTGTTGAAAATATGAATGCTTATGCAGTATTTCACTTATATCTGATATCTGGTTTTCTAAAGTGTTACTTACAGTGATAGCTGCATTCTTGAAAGTTATATTTTTTTACATTTTTCTTTTGCCATTTAGCCTTTTAAAATTGGTGTTGTCACATTGTTAAGATATATTTAATAAAATTTTTAAAAGATATATTTTATAAAAGATAGCTTTTATATCATTTATATAAGAAATTTAGTATTATTTTCATTTTAATTCTTAGGACCTCAGGAATCATGTCAAGTCTCAACTATTTCTCTTTCCAAATAATGAAATTGAGGCATGTATTATTTAATGGCAAAGTTAGGAGAAAGCAAATACTGTGTGCAAAATTTAGTGTTTAGTTTTTTAATATTTTTGTCACTTGATTTAAAGTAGTTTATACTTCAGGCAATTAAGGTTGCTTAGCCATTGAGTAAGCTAAATTTATCTTGTTTTTTGTTGTTTTTTAGGGATCCTGTTTGCCCTTTTTATAATCGTCAATTAAGAAGCAAGCACTTGGCTATTAAAAAAATGAATGAAATTCAGAAAAACATAGATGGATGGGAAGGCAAGGATATTGGACAGTGTTGTAATGAATTTATTATGGAAGGCCCATTGACAAGAATTGGTGCTAAACATGAGCGGCATATTTTTCTCTTTGATGGCTTAATGATTAGCTGCAAACCCAATCACAGCCAGTCACGCCTTCCAGGATGCAGTAGTGCAGAATACAGATTAAAAGAAAAATTTGTCATGAGGAAAATACAAATATGTGATAAAGAAGATACTTGCGAGTGCAAACATGCTTTTGAATTAGTATCCAAAGATGAAAACAGCATAATATATGCTGCTAAGTCTGCTGAAGAGAAAAATAATTGGATGGCAGCACTTATTTCCCTTCAGTACCGTAGTACTCTTGATCGAATGCTAGATTCAGTATTATTGAAGGAAGAAAATGAACAACCATTGAGATTACCAAGTCCTGAAGTGTATCGTTTTGTGGTAAAAGACTCTGAGGAAAACATTGTTTTTGAAGACAACTTGCAGAGTAGAAGCGGAATCCCCATTATTAAAGGAGGAACTGTGGTGAAATTAATTGAAAGGCTAACATATCATATGTACGCAGGTATGTGAAACTCTTTACAAGTGGTTATATAGGGCAGAGGATCCAAAACCTTTTCAAGATTGTTCAGAAGCACTTAGGGCCTAGGAAGAAAATGGGCTACCTCTAAAATTTAAAAGGAATACTGCAGAATCAATAGGAATAAATACCTAATTAAATGTCTATATAGTGTTAACTTCATTAATAAATATACATCAAAATTTTATATTCATGAATCTTGAATTTGAAAACATCCCTTTATCAAGAAGCAATCCTTTATCAAGAGATACCACAATTGGCAGGAAAAGCAACAGTGGGAGGAACCAGAAAAAAAAGAAAGGAAGGAAGTCCTCCAAAATATGCTACTTTGAATTAATTAAACTAAGTAAATTGAATATGCAACCTGTTCTGTGCTCTGCCTTTTCAGATCCCAATTTTGTTCGTACTTTTCTTACTACATATCGTTCATTTTGTAAACCACAGGAATTACTAAGCTTACTGATTGAACGGTAAGAAAAATATTTATTTCACTTATTTTTACATTTTTTAAAAAATTAACTTTTTTACCTTGCAAAGTGCTAGATACCTAGTATGTACTCAGGTAGTTTTTGAATATAATTTATTCAACATTAAATTTACAGTATTATTATTCTCTACAAGTAGCATACTTACTGAAATCCCTGTTTATAACATCTTTTCAGATCCTAGCAAAATGTATAGTGGTAATCAGAAAGACTCATTTTTATAGGGTAAAACATATGAATTTTAATGAAGTTTTGTCTATGCAACAAAACAATACTTGAAAGAAGCGTTTTACTTTTAAAACAAACTTTTTATTGTGAAAAACTTCAAAACATCTGCAAGAGAAAATATATTCTGTTAATAAATCCCATTTATCACTCATCCAACTTCAATAATTATCTCCTTGTATTTCATCTGTTTCCCTGCTGATTTGAACACCCTAGTTCCAGGATTATTTCGAAGTAAATCCTTAGCAACATATTTGTCTGTAATTATTTCCATTAGTATTTCTAAAAGACAGGTATTCTTATTAAAAGCATAATCACAATATCATTATTAGACCTAAAAAATTAAGATTTCCTTTATTGAATAATTTTTAAAAATTAAGTTTTGAATTGACTTTTTCTTTTTTACTGAGTATGTTAGTGGTACTTTAAATGCTTTATAGGTTAAACTGTAGTATTTGGGCTTCAACATAATTTTGTTTTATATTTTAAAACTTTACCAGATTTTTATCTGGACCTTTATCATTATGTTGTTCCATGAAGCTAACTATACCAGACTGAGTCAGTATAATGTGCTATGGAGATTTACTTGGTTGCCTTTCCATGTTCAAAATAAGGAATTTGTATATATTTATATATATATATATATATGTATTATTATTATTATGTATGTGAAAGTGTTAGTCACTCAGTTGTGTTCGACTCTTTGTGACCCCATGGACTGTAGCCGACCAGGCTCCTCTGTCCATGGATTCTCCAGGCAAGAACACTGGAGTGGGCGCTATTAGCTTCTCCAGAGGGTCTTCCTGACCCAGGCATCGACCCCCGTTTCCTGCATTGCAGGCAGATTCACTACTGACTGAGCCACCAGGGACGCCGTTATTATGTTTTAGCGACATTTCCCGTGGTTGGGGCAGGTTTTTTTTTTTAACTTTGATTCTTTTTTATCCACTTAGTTATGTTTTTTAAATGCTATTTAAAATTCAGTGTGGGACTTCCTTTGGATTTATATTCATTTATTTAAGGAAACTTACATTACTTTCATTTTAATAAAATAAATATTAAAGACAGAGGATTAGATAAGGTATCTCTGTTATGTTTTTAAAGAGGTCATACTCTTTATTGATTGTCTTCTTGGATCTTTTCCATTGACCTTTTCTACGTTGGTCAGTGCTAGTTATTAAACTTTTAATAAAAATAAGAATATAAGTATTAAGTACTATATAGCTAAGGGACAGTTTTTTGTAGTATGTAGTCCTTTTTATCAGTAGTTTCACTTTTCACATAAATGGTAGGAAAGAAGTTTGCTTATTAGTTAAAGTATCTTTCCTGCTATATTTGAAATCCTCATCTGTATGAACAACAAAAGATTTTCTCTCATTTTGCTTTTCTTCTTAGATTTGAAATTCCAGAGCCAGAACCTACTGAAGCAGATAAATTGGCATTAGAAAAAGGCGAGCAGCCCATCAGTACAGACCTTAAAAGGTTTCGCAAGGAATACGTCCAACCAGTACAACTTAGGTTTGGCATGAATATTGTATTTTTTATGTGTTATTCAATTTAAAGTATATAGTTATCACAAAAATTTTTACCTCTTAATTCAGATGTAGGTTATTATTATTAATTGCATAGCAGTTAAACTTTCAAGTTCTTTCTATGTGAAGCTACTCTTAATTCCCTGAAGAAATTTAATTATTAAAATATACTATGTTATATGCATCAGATATCTCTCACAGGCAATATGTTATGGCTTACAGGCTAGGGTACCTAATAAGTAAAAACATTTTAATTTTATATGAATTTTGCCTACTGTCAGTCCTCTCTACCCTTTTGATTTCGTTTTTGTCTCAGTGGGATCATTTGGTAATCCTGGACTTTTTTCTGTTTATAATATTTATGAAAGTTCTAGTTCTTCTCCACTCTTTTTCCACAAGATATATCAATATATGTTGCTTATCTAAACAGTGTCATTTCAGTAATTGTTTTTCATGACTTAAAAAAAAAATTATTGAAGTATAGTTGATTTATAATCTTGTGTTAGTTTCAGGTACACATCAGAGTGATTCAGTATTATATATACTTCTTATCTTTTGTACATTATTTTCCTTTATAGGTTATTACAAGATAATGAGCATAGTTCCCAGTGCTATACAGTTGGTCCTTGTTGGTTATCTATGTAGTAATTTCTAAAAATGTATTCAGTAATAGCATCTGCCAGTTGTTACGTTACTCTGTGTGCCTAAGTGCTTTATCTTTTTTATTTCGTCCTCACAGTTACTATTTTCACTTTGTTTAAGAGAAAATTGAAAGTTAACAGAATAAAGTAATTTGAGATATTTCGTATAAAAGGGGTGACAGGACAGGGTTCAAACTCCTATCTGACTGCCTAAGCCACTGCTTGCTTGTTTGTTTCAATGTTCAGTGAGCATTGAAAATTGAAAGCGCCTTTGATTAGGCCTATTTATAGTGCAAGTGAAAATCAAAACTTTAACCTTTTCCATGGGAAAATTGAGTTATCTTATTAGTTATATATGATTAATATTTATCCTGTAAATGTTAAGGTTCCTTGATCAATGTTAACCAGCAAACTGAAATTTTAAAACTAAGTATATTAAATGTTAGTTATTATATTGAATAACTTATATAAATAACTTATTTAAATAACATATTATATATATCATATATATTAAATAACATAATAACTTATTATAATTAATAATTAGTTATTACATTAAATGTTCAAGGATGATTGCCACAAATAAATGCAGTTTTAGAGGAATGATGATGCTACCAACTATATATCTCTTAGCCAAAACTTTTAGTATGTCATTCTTTGTGTAAGAAGATGATGCCTTAAGCCACTGAGCTAACCAGGCACTTAAGGTTGTTTTATTACAAATAGCATTAGAAATTTAGAGTATTTTCTTAGTCTGGGGAAAAAACTTGCCTGGCAGTTACTGGGTGGTTCTGGAGGGTATAGGTGGGAAGATAACCTAAAAATAATCATTCATTGAAATAATGAAGGAGAAGTGCTAATGAAATTAATATATACTAACTGTATCTTTGTGATGGAGAATGGAATGTTATATTTGTGTCGATTGTTTACATCTTTGTTTGCAAGGTATAAGTAATTATTTTTGAGGTACTTTAAAACCAAATGGGCTTCCCAGGTGGCGCTTACTGGTCAAGAACCCACCTGCCAGTACAGGTAGATGTAAGAGACTTGGGTTCGATCCCTGGGTTGGGAAGATCTCCTGGAGGAGAGCGTGGCAACCCACTCCAGTACTTTTGTCTAGAGAGTCCCATGGACAGAGGAGCCTGGCAGGCTGAAGTCCATAGGGCTGCACAGAGTTGGACATGCCTGAAGCGACTAAGCCGCAGCAGCGTAAAACAAAATAACTTTGTCAGAAGTACTTTGTCTTTTGAAATAAAAGAGTGTGAGCCTACCTGTAAATACAGGTAATTTGATGATAGTGCTTACATTTAGAACCAAATACACTAAATCTTAGTTGGTTTTCAAATTTTAGATCTTTCAAAGCAACCCTTTTACAATTGAAGAACTTAAAAGTAGCTTTTGTTGAGAATGAATTTTCTACATATGAAAAAAGAAAAAGTACTTTTCCATGCTTATAAAATTAGAGACTCTTGGGTTTTATATTGGCTCTAGTGTATAAAAGTGTCACCATGGCATTAGAGAAGTGAAAGAAGTATAATTGAATGCTTGGGTTTTACTAAAATGTGTTTCTTTTCATTTTGTCAGGATCTTAAATGTGTTTCGGCACTGGGTTGAACACCATTTTTATGACTTTGAAAGAGACTTGGAGCTGCTTGAAAGACTAGAATCCTTCATTTCAAGTGTAAGAGGTATATTATTTAAAGATTTGATCGACTCTTCTGTTGCACATTAGGTCGTTGTTTTTTTTTAATTTATGTGACTTTCAATTTAAGAAGCTAAACTATTTTTCATTTTTAAAAAGTAGAAGTAAGATTTGGAATAATTTTTATAGACTTTAAGGCTCTCACATATGTTTAGAACCACCTGAAGTGTTAAAGTTTTTTAGGAAAATCTTTTTTCTTAAAGAAGTCAAAAATCCTCTTTAGTAAATTTAAAACTTTATCTCATCTCATGGCTGCTACTCCTTTAGCTAATTAAATATTTGTGTAACTTTACCTGTTTATTTTCCTTTATCTTATTCTTCAGTTTTGAATGGTTAACAGCTTCTTGGTATTGGAGGTTTAGTAGCTGAGTTGTGTCCAACTCTTGCGGCCCCGTGGACTGTAGCCTGCCAGACTCCTCTATCCATGGGATTCTCCAGGCAAGAATACTAGAGTTGGTTGCCATTTCCTTCTCCAGGGGATCTTCCTGACTGAGGAATCGAACCCAGGTTTCCAGCATTGCAGGCATATATTCTTTACTGACTGAGCTATGAGGGAAACCCTAACAGCTTCTTAAATAATATGTATTTCCCCTGGAGAAGTTTTTGGTGTATTTTTGGCACCTGAAAGATAGGGGTTTCCTACCTGAAGTTGCAGAGCACAGTCCAGAAAATGAAACTCTAGGAAGTGAGAGCATCAAACAAATGTATGTATCAATATATGCAACATATCAGATGTATGCTGTTGAATCCAGAAAATTCATGTTTTCCCTGATAGTATAAGGCATTAATTAAAAATATTAGAATATTGTAAATTAAATATAGCTTCTTTCATCTCCTACTTGTTCTTTAAGGTGACTTTTACTTAAAATAGAGAATGTGATTCCTTTGTTTTACTTTTGAGATGTTTAAAACACATTTTTATCATGTGTGCTTTATAGTACTAAATTGATTTTTAATTTAATGTTCTTAATGAAGACAGTAGATTTTATTTGCTATAAGAAGCTTCTAAAATACACATATTAGAATAAAACAGTTAAATGGTTTTGTTTAAAGGCCTTTTCAATACAAGTTATTCCTCAAGATAACTCAGTAGTTGATGAGGGAAAGTTTTTTTTTGAAGATTTTTTTTATAATTATATTTATTTGTTTTTAATTGATTGATGATTGCTTTGTAATATTGGCTTGGTCTCTGTCATGCATCAACATTAATTAACCATCGGTGTACATATGTCCCCTCCCTCTTTAGCCTTCCCGTCTCCCTCCCCGTCCCAGCCCGCTAGGTTACCGCAGAGTAACACAGTGTGCTGTGTGTGAGTCATACAGCAGAGTTTCATCCGCTGCCTATTTTACCTGTGTTAGTGCATATGCTTCTGTGCTGCTCTCTCCATCCATCCCACCCTCTCCTCCCACTCCCCTGCTGCCCTTGTCCATAAGTCTGTCTCTGTGTCTCCATTGCTGCCCTGCGAATAGGGTCATCATGACTCTCTATAGATTCCATATATGTGCGTTAATGCACAATATTTATTTTTCTCTTTCTGACTTACTTCACTCTGTATAATAGGCTCTAGGTTCCTCCATCTCATTAGAACTGACTCAGATGTGTTCCTTTTTATGGCTGAGTAGTATCCCATTGTATATGTGTACCGCAGCTTCTTTATCCAGTCATCTGTTGATGGACATCTAGGTTGCTTTCATGTCTAGCTGTTGTAGAGTGCTGCAGTGAACATTGGGGTGCATGTGTCTTTTTCAGTTTTGGTTTCCTCAGGGTATATGCCTAGAAGTGGTAATTGCTGGGTCATAAGAGGGAAAAGAAGCATTGCAACTAATAAGTGAAGAAGGAATGACAAATTAGAATATTACTATGTCTCAAACTCACAGTAGCATCATAAAAAGACATTTTATGCCTCCTGTCAGAAATGTTCTTGCAAGTATTCATGTTTAAAGTTTGTCCTGGACCAGATCAGTCTGTATATGTTGATTTACAGAAAATACAGAGACAGAGAAATAGGGCTGATGACACCACAGAGATTGAATTGGCAAAATTTAGACTTGGGAAACACCACAAGTGATTGAATTTCAACAAATAAATTGTCTGAAGAAATGAGAGATAAGAGAGGAACCTGTTGATTAATGGAGTCTTGAGACATACTGACTCAGTGCAATGTGTACATCTTGTTTGGATCCTATTTCCTACAAACCAACTGTAGGAAGACAGTTGGTTCCCTGAGACAATCAGGGAAATGTGATTACTAACTAAATATTTGATGATATTAAGAAGATATTGTCATGTTTATATGTGATAATGGTATTGTGTATTTTTTAAAGTCTTAACTTTCAGGTACATACTTAAATATGAATGAAATTATATTGTACCTTCGATTTGCTTTGAAATAATATAAGGAATAGAGGGGAGGACATGAGTGATACTAGGTAAAATAGTGGCCGTGAGTTGATAATTGTTGAAAGTAGATGAAAGTTACAAATTATATGAATATTTGTAGTTAATGTTTGTCAAGTATAGGGCTTTTTTTGTTTGTGTTCTTTTTCTAGGGAAAGCTATGAAGAAATGGGTAGAGTCAATTGCTAAGATCATCAAGAGGAAAAAACAAGCTCAGGCAAATGGTATAAGCCATAATATTACCTTTGAAAGTCCACCTCCACCAATTGAATGGCATATCAGCAGACCAGGACAGTTTGAAACATTTGATCTCATGACACTTCATCCAATAGAAATTGCACGTCAGCTGACACTTTTGGAATCTGATCTCTACAGGTAGACAATTAACATTAATTTGCTTCTGTGTTTTCAAGAACGTTGAACACTTCTATCTATTTTCAGAACTTTCTGAAAATTATCCATGTGTACTTAAAAATACTTCATCTAGTGTTATGGGCTAGGAAGAAAGTTCATAGCAATTTTTAAATTATAATCTGTTCTGCAAATGAAAGTCTTACAAATTACTGCTTTTTAGGCCTAGATTAGGTACTAGCAATCCTTCACAAGAGAAGAGGCAAAGAGAAGACTAATGCAATAGAATAAGCAGGCACTTTAGACTGTCACCCAGCTCCTATTCCTGATGCTTTCTCTTATTGCTTTAGTTTAACTTGGTTCAGTTAAGACAGTCAGTATAAATGCTAGGCTCTGGGCAGCTCAGTCCATAGACTGTTGAGTAAGATAAACTTTCTTCTTCTTTTTTTTTTTTTTTTTCAAATACTCTGTAATAAAAATTTTGATTTGGGACTTGACTGGGTTAGCTTTGCAAGGCAAATGAATAACAATTCTTAGTGAAATAAAGATTTCTTCACTTTTTTTAAGGATTCTCAAATACTTTAGCTATTTGAAATTAGTATTGACTTTAAGGATTTTTGAAGTAGATGATGAACCATACTTAAAACTTGTAAATCATTTTCTTTTGTTTGTAAGGATCGCTAGAAATATGTTTGACTATTTTTATAGTTTATCTTTATATATAAAGCAGTTCCTGCCATCATCCTGTATCCACACACATCACCCATTTACAACCTAACATTTTAGTATCATAGCTATGGCATTTCCAGCATCACTCTCTACTCCAAATTAGACATTTCCCTTTGTCATATTATTTACTTCAAATTTTATTCCAAAATTACTAACTCACGTATCTCATTCTGTCTTTTCAACTTGCTTTATCTACTTCTTCATCTGTCAGGTTTTTTTTTAAACCCCTACTTTTCCCAGTGCGTTAGCTTCTTTCTGTCTTCTCCTCCCTCATAATATAAGCTTTCTTCTTTCATTTACAACCCAGGTTCATGTGAAGAGTAGAGGCCTTGCGAAAAAAAGAGTATAGACCTCGTAGGTAATCACCACCCACTCAGTTCAGTTCAGTTCAGTTGCTCAGTCGTGTCTGACTCTTTGCAACCCCATAAATCGCAGCACACCAGGCCTCCCTGTCCATCACAAACTCCCAGAGTTTACCCAAACTCATGTCCATCAAGTCGGTGATGCCATCCAGCCATCTCATCCTCTGTCATCCCCTTCTTCTCCTGCCCCCAATCCCTCCCAGCATCAGGGTCTTTTCCAGTGAGTCAACTCTTCACATGAGGTGCCCAGAGGATTGGAGTTTCAGCTTTGGCATCAGTCCTTCCAGTGAACACCCAGGACTAATCTCCTTTAGGATGGACTGGTTGGATCTCCTTGCAGTCCAAGGGACTCTCAAGAATCTTCTCCAACACCACAGTTCAAAAGCATCAATTCTTTGGCCCTCAGCTTTCTTCACAGTCCAACTCTCACATCCATACATGACCACTGGAAAAACCATAACTTTGACTAGACAGACCTCTGTTGGCAATGTAATGTCTCTGCTTTTTAATAAGCTGTCTAGGTTGGTCATAACTTTTCTTCCAAGGAGTAAGCGTCTTTTAATTTCATGGCCGCAGTCACCATCTGCAATGATTTTGGAGCCCCCAAAAATAAAGTCTGACACTGTTTCCACTGTTTCCCCATCTGTTTGCCATGAAGTGATGGGACCGGATACCCATATCTTAGTTTTCTGTATGTTGAGCTTTAAGCCAACTTTTTCACTCTCCTCTTTCACTTTCACCAAGAGGCTTTTTAGTTCCTCTTCACTTTCTGCCATAAGGGTGGTGTCATCTGCATATCTGAGGTTATTGGTATTTCTCCCGGCAGTCTTGATTCCAGCTTGTGCTTCTTCCAGCCCAGCATTTCTCATGATGTACTCTGCATATAAGTTAAGCAAGCAAGGTGACAATATACAGCCTTGACGTGCTCCTTTTCCTATTTGGAGCCAGTCTGTTGTTCCATGTCCAGTTCTAACTGTTACTTCCTGACCAGCGTACAGGTTTCTCAAGAGGCAGGTCAGGTCGTCTGGTATTCCCATCTCTTTCAGAATTTTCCACAGTTTGTTGTGATCCACACAGTCAAAGGCTTTGGCATAGTCAATAAAGCAGAAATAGATGTTTTTCTGGAACTCTCTTGCTTTTTTGACGATCCAGCGGATGTTGGCAATTTGATCTCTTGTTCCTCTGCCTTTTCTAAAACCAGCTTGAACATCTGGAAGTTCATGGTTCATGTATTGCTGAAGCCTGGCTTGGAGAATTTTGAGCATTACTTTACTAGCGTGTGAGATGAATGCAATTGTGCGATAGTTTGAGCATTCTTTGGCATTGCCTTTCTTTGGGATTGGAATGAAAACTGACCTTTTCCAGTCCTGTGGCCACTGCTGAGTTTTCCAAATTTGCTGGCATATTGAGTGCAGCACCTTCACAGCGTCATCTTTCAGGATTTGAAATAGCTCAACTGGAATTTCATCACCTTCACTAGCTTTGTTCTTAGTGATGCTTTCTAAGGCCCACCTGACTTCACATTCCAGGATGTCTGGCTCTAGGTGAGTGATCACACCATCGTGATTATCTGGGTCGTGAAGATCTTTTTGTATAGTTCTGTGTATTCTTGCTACCTCTTCTTAATATCTTCTGCTTCTGTTAGGTCCATACCATTTCTGTACTTTATCGAACACATCTTTGCATGGAATGTTCCCTTGGTAACTCTAATTTTCTTGAAGAAATCTCTAGTCTTTCCCATTCTGTTGTTTTCCTCTATTTCTTTGCATTGATCGCTGAGGAAGGCTTTCTTATCTCTCCTTGCTATTCTTTGGAACTCTGCATTCAAATGGGTATATCTTTCCTTTCCTTTGCTTTTCGCTTCTCTTCTTTTCACAGCTATTTGTAAGGCCTCCTCAGACAACCATCTTGCCTTTTTGCATTTCTTTTCCATGGGGATGGTCTTGATCCTTGTCTCCTGTACAATGTCACGAACCTCCGTCCATAGTTTATCAGGCACTCTATCTATCAGATCTAGTCCCTTAAATCTAATTTCTCACTTCCACTGTATAGTCATAAGGGATTTGATTTAGATCATACCTGAATGGTCTAGTGGTTTTGCCTACTTTCTTCAATTTAAGTCTGAATTTGGCAATAAGGAGTTCATGAATGAGCCATAGTCAGCTCCCGATCTTGTTTTTGCTGACTGTATAGAGCTTCTCCATCTTTGTCTGAAGAGAATATAATCAATCTGATTTCAATGTTGACCATCTGGTGGTGTCCATGTGTAGAGTCTTCTCTTGTGTTGTTGGAAGAGGGTGTTTGCTATGACCAGTGCGTTCTCTTGGCAAAACTCTATTAGTCTTTGCCCTGCTCCATTCCCTACTCCAAGGCCAAATTTGCTTGTTATTCCAGGTGTTTCTTGACTTCCTACTTTTGCATTCCAGTCCCCTATAATGACAAGGACATCTTTATTGGGTGTTAGTTCTAAAAGGTCTTGTAGGTCTTCATAGAACCATTCAACTTCAGCTGCTTCAGCATTACTGGTTGGGACATAGATTTGGATTACCGTGATATTGAATGGTTTGCCTTGGAAACGAACAGAGATCTTTCTGTCATTTTTGAGATTGCATCCAAGTACTGCATTTCAGCCTCTTTTGTTGACCATGATGGCTACTCCATTTCTTCTAAGGGATTCCTGCCCACAGTAGTATATATAATGGTCATTTGATTTAAATTCACCCATTCCTGTCCATTTTAGTTTGATGATTCCTAGAATGTCGACATTCACTCTTGCCATCTCCTGTTTGACCACTTCCAATTTGCCTTGATTCATGGACCTAACATTCCAGGTTCCTATGCAATATTGCTCTTTACAGCATCGAACCTTGCTTCTATCACCAGTCACATCCACAACTGGGTGTTGTTTTTGCTTTGGCTTCATCCCTTCATTCTTTCTGGAGTTATTTCCCCACTGATCTCCAGTAGCATGTTGGGCACCTACTGATGTGGGGAGTTCCTTTTTCAGTATCCTATCATTTTGCCTTTTCATACTGTTCATAGGTTCTCAAGGCAAGAATACTGAAGTGGTTTGCCATTCCCTTCTCCAGTGAACCACATCCTGTCAGACCTCTCCACCACTAACCCTGGCCAAAAAATAAACCCGTACCACTATGGTTATAGCAAAAACTTTTCTGCATTCAGGAGCTGCTTTTGAAATACAGACATCCTTAAGAAATTATCCTAATTAGCAGTCATTGTTTTTTTAAACTGAGATTACACAGAGAAAAGCAAGAATATATAAAGTTTAATGTTATTGGAGAATGTAGAAAGGCACCAGATATAAAACTTGACCTTCTTTACAACTGGGTTTCTGATTTGCCCTGGTTGTGCTGTTCAGAATTTAGCACACACATCAGGGGTTGTTACCATCTGATTCAGAGTGTCATGTTATATTTTAAATAATTTGGAGTTCAAGTGGTTTTTGTTTGTATTATAGGATTTTTTTTAAGGAAAAAAGTTTTTTAAATTGAAATTTTAATTAATACACAATATTGTATTAGTTTCACGTGTACATTATAGTGACTCAATATTTTTGTGGCTATTGTATTTAAAGTTATTTTAAAATATTGGCTGTATTCCCTGTACTATACAATATATCCTTGTAGCTTATTTGTTTTGTTCATAGTACTTTGTTACATCTTAACTACCTACCCCAGTTGCTCCTCCCCTCTTCTTCTTCCTTACCAATAACCACTAGTTTGTTCTCTGCATCTATGAGTCTGTTATATTCATTTGTTGGTTATATTTTTTAGATTCCATATATATTTGATAAGTGTTTTTCTTACTTTGCTTGACTTATTTCATGTCACATAATACCCTCTAGGTTCATGGGCATTTAAGTTGTTTCTTTTCTGTGGGATTTGTGATAGGTGGGAATGAAGAGACTTATTACTTAGATAGCAAAGCAAATAGTATGAAATTAGATTTTTCCTTACAGTGTTACATGAATGGACATTAGGAATAAAAAAGCACTGAGCTCTATGTGGACCTACTTTGAAAACATAGAAATACTATTTTTAAGTAATATGTGTCTTATGGAAGAAGGATACCATATGTAAAACACTGACACTCTGTAAACTAAATTTCTGGTGAAATAATAGGACCAATTAAGAAAATTTATTTCCAGTACTGTTCAGAGTACCCTTTTGTATTCAAATCTACTGGACTTTTTCATTATTATAATAACCAGGTCTATAGGACAGTGATGGCAATGCCACTGGTCAGTATTTTAAAAATCATATAATCCTGAATCACTATATACAGTGATTTAATCTGCTTTTCCAACTGGTTGTTTTTTATTAAAAAATATAGAAGATAATACAGTAAGGGCTCATCAACAACAAAAACATTACAAATAAAATTGTAATTTGTGTAATTCTCTCCAATCCCATTCCTCTTCTTTCTCCCAAAGGATAATTGCTATCTTATATTTGGCATTTACTACTCCTTTGTGTGTCTTTATAATTTATACACATACAACCATTCATAAGCAACATGTAGCATTATTTTACATGTTTTAAGTCTGTTTCTACCGATGTATAATTCTGTAACTTGTTTTTTTATTTAAATCGTTTCTGGCATTTGTTCAAGTTGCTGAGTATCGTGCCAGTCTGCTTATTTTAATTGCTGTATTGTATTCCTTTGTATGAATACTCCACAGTTTATCCATTCTCTTGATGATGAGCATTTAGGTTGTTTGGGATTTTTCACTCTTGCAAATTTTGCTTGACTGAACATTCTTAGAAATGCTAGATGATCTAGTATGTATCTCTTCAGTGTTATGAGATATCGTGAAATTTTTTGAAAAGTGGTTATATCTATTTTTATTTGCACATCAGTGATGGGGAGTTCTCTTTTTTCCACATTTTTATCCATTTGGTGTTAAACTTCTCTTAGTGTGATAGCAGTAAAGTGGGGTTTCATTGTGGTTTAATGTTCTTTTCTCTAAGTAAGAGTTAAAATATTCCTTCATGTCCATAGCTATTCAGTTCTATTTCTCTGTAAGTTTTCTCCTTGTATGTTTGTTCACTTATCTTTTAAACTAGTTATCTTTTTCTTATTAAGCTTTTGGAGGTCTTTAAATAATTTTGATACTGATCCCTTGTGGATTAAGTGCATGGATGTTTGGTTCCACAGGAAAGTTCAACCTTCTGAACTTGTAGGGAGTGTATGGACTAAAGAAGATAAAGAAATAAATTCTCCAAATTTATTAAAAATGATTCGCCACACCACAAATCTCACCCTCTGGTTTGAAAAGTAAGTTTTTACTTCTTTGTATTATTACTTCTTAATATATTCCTATAACATTAAGTCACATATAAGCAACATTCTGGATGAAAATGTATATCTTTTCTGTATGAAATAAGGCACTTGCTTCTTGCTTTCTAAGCCATGTTTTTTTCTTTTTGTTAGATGCATTGTGGAGGCAGAAAATTTTGAGGAACGGGTGGCAATACTGAGTAGAATTATAGAAATTCTGCAAGTTTTTCAAGATTTGAATAATTTCAATGGTGTACTGGAGATTGTCAGTGCAGTAAATTCAGTATCAGTCTATAGACTAGATCATACCTTTGAGGTAAGTTTTAGGCTTAAATAGTTTATCCTTTTGAGAGGAGATAAAATTAATGTGAAAGAGATTCCTTATACCCCAAATCTTTTTTGAGTAAATCCTTTATAAATCTATCTTACTCCTGAAGCACAGTATCACAATATTAGAAAATACATCAATATATGCTAGTAAGCCTAGAATTCATCAAAGAATATGTGTTTTGTGACTGTTTAATATGCTTACCTAAATGCTTCCCTAGTGGTTCAGATGGTAAGTATTCTGCCTGCAATTCTGGAGACCCAGGGTCAATCCCTGGATCTAGAAGTTCTCCTGGAGAAGGGAGTGGCTACCCATTCCAGTAGTCTTACCTGGACAGTTCCATAGACACAGGAACCTGGTGGGCTCCAGTGCATGGGGTCACAGCCAGTCGGACTCAACTGAGCGACTAACACTTTCACTTTCAAATGTATGAAGTTCCAAATGTATTTTTTCAGTAGTACATTGACTGACAGTTTCAAATAAATGACTAAAAGTATTTTAAATATACAAATTACTTTAATTACCTGTAGTATATAGTCAAAGAGTAACATGGAGAGATGCTTTCTAAAGCTTAAATGTTTTTTTAATTATAAAAAATAATTGTGTAAACATGGTGTATGTATTCATGTTTATCATTAAAAATTTGGAAGATACAGAAAGTATAGAAAATTTAGAGACTCAGCCATGCAAATATATTTGCCTTTGAGAATGTGAACTTTTACAGTGTTACTGGAAAGTAATCTGGCAGCAGATGTTAAAATACACATACTCTTGGACACAGAATAAAAGGCTCAGGACTATAAAATTAAGGTACAAAGATCTGGTTTCTGCAGCATTAATTGTACTAATAATAGCAGAAAGCTAGATCCAACCTGTATGTCCATCAATAGGTGAATGATTATGTTACCCTATCCCTATCATGTGGAGTATTGGTTGGCTAGGGGAAAAAAGTGACTAGAATCTATGTGTATGTCTCTAAAGAATAGTGTGACATTCAGGGGAAAAGCCATTTCAAAAATCTTTAGAAAATTTAATATAATATGATTTTATTTTGATAGAACAGAACAAAACAAACTCTAAAGATGTAAGTGGAGTTGCACAAGCTCTGAGAAGAGTGTGGAAGGATATGTACTCTTCACTTAAGATTCATTCTTAGAGTGGGTTGTGATTAGAGGGGAGTATAGGGTTAAACTGCTTTCATGTATGTGTTTTTCTATTTGAGTGTTTGCATGTTATTGATTTGTATGAGCATATTATATATTAACGGAGAAGGCAATGGCACCCCACTCCAGTACTCTTGCTGGGAAAGTCCCATGGATGGAGGAGCCTGGTAGGCTGCAGTCCATGGGGTCGCTAAGAGTCAGACATGACTGAGTGGCTTCACTTTCACTTTTCACTTTCATGCATTGGAGAAGGAAATGGCAACCCACTCCAGTATTCTTGCCTGGAGAATCCCAGGAATGGGGGAGCCTGGTGGGCTGACGTCTGTGGGGTCACACAGAGTCGGACACGACTGAAGTGACTTAGCAGTAGCATTATATATTAAAGATTTTAAAAAACAAAAAAGGATGTTAATAGTCAAATATTGCCAAATATTAATCTAAGAGACTATTAACTTCAGTTCTCATTTTGTAAACTCTAAAGAAATGTATTCATTTTGAGAGGTTAAGCTTTAGTTTCTTAAAATATTAAATATTCAATAATATTTCTTAAAATATGTATATGGTATAAGGAATAAAAATACAAAAAAAGCCTGTTTACACGGCATCCAATTTAAAAACCTTTCCCAATTCCATCTCCTTTGTCCCTTCAGAGACAACTACTGTGCTAAATATTGTGTTTATCATTCTTTTGCTTTTTTTCTATAGTTTTACTTTGTAGCTCTAAACAATGTTGTTTTATTTTTCTTGTTTCTTAATTATATGTGAATATAATGCTTCCAAGACTTTTTTCATTCAGTATTATATTCCTAAAATTCAGCCATGTTGTTTCTTATAATTATAGGCCATTCTTTTTTATAGCTGTATCATATTATAGAAATAGATTCTAGGGGTTAGATCTGATTGAGTGCCTGAAAAACTATTGACGGAGGTTTATAACATTATGCAGGAGGTGGTGATCAGAACCGTCCCCAAGAGAAAGAAATGCAAAAGGGTAAAATGGTTATCTGAGGAGGGCTTACAAATAGCTGAGAAAAGAAGAGAATCCAACGACAAAGGAGAAAAGGAAAGATATATCCATCTGAATGCAGAGTTCCAAAGAATAGCAAGGAGAGATAAGAACCCTTCCTAAGTGATCAATGTTAAAAAATAGAGGAAAACAATAGAATGGGAAAAACTAGAGATCTCATCAAGAAAATTATAGAAATAACTTTACTAAAATTTATTTGCTTAATTTATTTATTAGTTAATGGTCATTCATATTTTTTCTAGTTTGATGATACTATCAGTAATATTGTCATAAACATTTTCTGCCTATGTCTTGATGCATACATGTACAAATTTCTCTTACATACCTAGAAGTAGAATTATTGGACGATAGAATAGATAATGCCCAGTTGTTTTCTCAAATTACTGTACCAGTTTATACTCCCAATGGAAACATATGAACTCTGGTTGTTCCACATTCTCACTAACACTTGATATTGTCAGTTCTTTTAATTTTTCTAGTCTTGTGGTTTGGGTTTATAATTTCTTGATTTCTATTGAGTTTGAACCTCTTTTAAGATGTTTATTGGCTCTTTATATTGTGGAAATTTTTTTACTTTTCTTGCTTGAGTTTTTCTCATGGATTTGTGTGAGTTCTCTCATATACTATATCTTAATCCTTTGTCAGTTATGTTGGTTATAAATACCTTTTTTCCAGATCAAAGCTTCTCTTTTCACCCTTTTTATTATGTCTTTTGATGAACAAAAATTCTTAATGTCACACCTATTTTTTTCCTTTGTAATTTGTGTTTGTTGGTGTCTTGTATAATAGATCCTCCTCTGTTATCTTAATGTTTTATCTTTCTCATTAAGTCCTTAATCTAGCTGGAAACAAGTTTTGAGTATGGAGTCCAATTTAATTTTGTGTTCCATTTGGCCAGCCAGATGATCCCACACGTTTATTAAAAGTACATTCTTTCCTTATTGATCTTTAGGTGCTAGCTATGTCATAAATTGAGTATCCATAAATACATGGTCCTGTGTCTGGTTCCTCTGTCCTATTCCTTTAATATATTCCATTATTCCTGTGCTAGTCCCGCAAGTTTAAATTGCCATAATTTTATACTAGTTTTTGATACACTATAGTAGGCCAAGTCCCCACCAAGCTTCCTTTTTCAAGAGTGACTTTACTCTTTTTTTTTTTTTTTTTTTTAGTTCCCCGAGCAGGGATTGAACCTGGACTCCAGCAGTGAAAGCACTGAGCCCTAACTACTGGTCTGTCAGGGAATTCCCAAGAATGACTTTTTCTTGACCCTTTGCTATTATGTAATTGTAGAATCATCTGAAAGCTTGGGGTATTCAAAAGAGTTGCACAGGTTCTAGAAATCAATTTTGAAGAACTGACATTTTTACAATAATGAATCCTCCCAACTACAAACATAGTGTATCTCTCCATTTATTTATTTAATAAAGTTTTATGGTTTTCTTGATGAAAACCTCACATCTGTTTTGTTAGATTTATATTAGAATATTTTAAAATTTGTTTTCTTTATTGATGATATCCAGGAATGCAGTTGATTTTTGCTTATTGGTTTTATATCAGCAATAATGCTAAATTCTTTCATTAACATTCTAAATGTAGATTTATTATATTTTTTTACATAATCATTTCCTCTGTGAATACTGGCAATTTTTCTTCTCAGTCCGTAGTCTTTTATTTATTTGTTTATTTTTCTTGTCCATTTTAGTTAGAACTTCCGTAGAGTACTGAATAAAAGTTACAGTGCAGTCACCTTTGCTTTTTCCTTAAGTTAAAGGAAATGAGTTGAGTGGTTTTTCATCAAGTATGTTTGCTATCAATTTGTGTGTATGTGTGTGTGTGTGTGTCAGGTTAAAAATAAAATAATTGATTCTTAATTACAAAATATAATAATGAAATATAAAATAAATGACTGCTTACTTGGTTTAATAAATTTTTGTTCAATTCTTGACTCCCTCCCTTGGCATTCTCCTCTTTACCAAAATCTTATTACCCTTCCAGTAGAAAAATACTGAATGCCATGGGATTATATTTTTCTCCTATAGCTATAATTTGAAACTCCAGCTAATCAGGATTATAACTAATAATGACTTAAGGAAGATTGTTTTATTGTTTAATCCTCTAATTTATATTAGAAAAAAACTAAGTTTTAAAGTTCTATATTTATAGATAAGTCATTTCCAGCAAGTAGAGATAAGAATACTACTGATCTCTAAATTTAAAAACTTTTTTTCAAACATTTGTAAAATATTAAAACTGAAAGCTCTGCACCTAAAAAATATGATTGAGTTGTTTAAAATAAAAAAACAAATATACTCCATTTATATATTTTAAAGGCGTTGCAGGAAAGAAAAAGGAAAATTTTGGATGAAGCTGTGGAATTAAGTCAAGATCATTTTAAAAAATATCTAGTGAAACTTAAATCAATCAATCCACCCTGTGTGCCTTTTTTTGGTAAGTTGCAAAATATGGATTTATATTTTGAGGGAGAGTTTGTTATATAACAAAAAGAGACCAGCCTTTAGAAGCAGATAGTCCTGATTTTATATCTGAGCACATCTACTTTTATTAGCTGTCTATATTGATAAATAAAACCTAAACTCTCTATGTAGACTCTTATCTATAAAACTTCTAATTCTGGTAGTTATAGAGTTGTAAGGAGTCCTGTGGAATCTCTTCTATAAGAGCAGTAGTCTCATTCATGAGGGCTCCACCCTCATAAGTTTAGCACCTGTCCCAGGGATAGGGGAGCCTGGTGGGCCGCCGTCTATGGGGTCGCACAGAGTTGGACACGACTGAAGCTACTTAGCAGCAGCAGCAGCAAATGCCTCACCAATTCATTCTGTCACATTGGCCATTAGGATTTCAACATAGGAATTTTGAACATTTGACTATTCAAATTATAGCACACACCAAAAATGTCTCCAGACATTCCCAGATATGTGTCCCCTGGGGGACAGAATTGCCCCCAGTTGAGAGCCGCTGATGTAAATGAATCTAATTATGTGTGAAAGAGAAACTGAAAACTTTCTTCCTGTCCAAAACTGAAGAGTAATTCGTTTGTGTCTAAATTACAGGCTTTGGGAAAGCAGAATTAGTTTACATATCTGTAGTCTTATTAACCAGAATTGGCTTAAAATTAATTTGTTGGTCAGTAATCACTTAAGATCATTGGTATTAAATATTTTATCAATAATCATTTAAGATCATTGGCATTAAATATTTATAGTAAATATTAAAATGGTTAGAGTAGATTTAACACATAATTTAGACTGTGAATGAATCCTCCCTTTTATTTTAGGCTATTGGACTAAGAAATGGCAAATTAAGCTCTTTATAAACCCTAATTTTCTTTCAATTTTAAATTATTTCCATCCATGTAAAAAATTCTTCATGTAGAATTGATTATTAAATATATCAGAGATTTCACTAGTAAGAACTGCTGTATTATAGGATGTCTTTCAACTTTACTAGATCAATTGTTTTCCCAAATGGTTAAATAACCAATTTTAAAACTTTTCTTCAAATACTCTTTTTACTAGGAATATATTTAACAAATATACTGAAGACTGAAGAAGGGAATAATGATTTTTTAAAAAAGAAAGGGAAAGATTTAATCAATTTCAGTAAGAGGAGGAAAGTAGCTGAAATTACTGGAGAAATTCAGCAGTATCAAAATCAACCTTACTGTTTACGGATAGAACCAGAAATGAGGGTAAATATTTTCTTTGCTTATCTTTAAAAGAGAACATGTTAAGTCCTCTGCCCTCTCTAAGAAATTCCATAGCCATACAGTATGATCTTTATTTTGCTATGAAAGTAATATGCATTAATGAATCAATAGATAGAAGTGGTGAATATTAGATATTCTCCACTAACAATCTGCCGTTATATTACTAGGCACTTTGTCTTGACAGGTATCGCTTCTTTGTGCAACAGGTTTAAGTAACACTTCCAAAAAAATGAATGACAAAATGGAGTGAAAGATGCTTTCTGATGTCCACACAGTAAAAAGAAAATCCACTACCAGTACTATCATTAATTAATAGACATTTTAGGTATTTTACATGTGCCAGTATAACATTAAGTAATTAGTACCTTTATAAGAACACTGCATTTAAGTAGGGGAAGGGGTTGGGAGAGTGATGTGTATGTATGCATAGCAAAAAAATGATTTTTTAAAAAATATTTTATCACTTGATATCCTGTTTTGAGCAATAGTTCATAATATTGTTTCTGTGGTACTATAAGGTGTGAATATCTTCTAAATTAGAGTAAATACTACGGTATTATGTCTTTAGTAAGTAGATATTATTGTGTTATGTTTATTTGAAATTCAGAACATATAACTATCAGAGTAAGTTTACCTTTCACATTAAAAATTGTGCTGCACTTTCAGATATAGTCTGCAGGTTGAGCATTTTGAGTGAAAATGGTCACCATCATTCCCATCCTCCTAAATTGTAAAATGGTAACTATTCTTTGTTCCAAGTTCAAAACAAAGAACCCTAAAGTCCTAAGAAAAATTGACTTGAAGCATACACTGTTGCGAAAATATAGACAGATACTTACTTTAAAGAAAATGGTCATTTGTTTCATCCCCTTCTCAGCATTTAGCCAACCCTCTGTGACTTGGTGCTACATAGGGGTAAAGAAATGTTCTTGAGGGAATTCCCTGGAGATCCAGTGCCATGGACCCAGGTTCAATCCCCGTTCAGGGAACTAAGATCCACAAGCAGTGTGATAGGGCCAAAAAAAAAAAAAAGAAATGTTCTTGAAGCCCAGATTAGAATTCACATGTATTTCCTCCCAGAAATAGTGTTGCATTTTAGTTGGGTATAATTAAAATAGTGCTTTTAGCATTCATATCTCAATAATTCCTGATAGGTTTCTGGATCTGATCTAGACATCCTATCGTCATTTAAAGCATTATTTGGAGGGTAAGGGGCAGAGAATGCTTTTTTTATGATTGACTCAAAGTAAGCTTAAAATGTAAATAAAGTAGCCATTCACTTTCAAGGCGTAGTTAACCAAACTAAATAGTATTTAAAAGTAGAGTAACAGATGAGAAAATCACAATTATAACTTAATAAGTCTTTAAATTACTGTTGGTCCATATGATTTATTAGCTGACCTGAATATAAGAATAAATTGTTTCAGTATTGTTAAAGTAGTAATGCAATTTCCTTGAAATTGGCAGAACGCCTGAAAAATGGAAGAAGTCATTTTGCCTACTGGTAAAGCTAAAACTCAGAACTTATTTTTACATATGCTTCTAAGCCTCTTCAAAAATTAAATAAAACCAAATCTAATCATTTGTTTCTAAGGAAGTTATCAGAAATGCACAGAAAAATTTATGCCCGAGTTGATAATAATAGTAATTATAATTATAATAGCAAAGAATTAGAAACCACCTATGTAAGTTACTACCTATATGGAAATTGGTGAAATAAATTCTGGAACATTTCATCTGATGAAGTACAATATAGTTAAAATTTGCATTATTTAAAGTAAACCATACAGAAAAAAATTAATATTTTCAAAAGGCTAAAAATACCTATGTTGTGATCCCAATTTTCCAGGAAAAAAATTGTAACAATGTATATGTGCATATGTTCACACACATAGTTAAAACACTGGAAGAATGTCCCAGTAGTAAAATGCTGACAGTGCAGTCTTTCATTGTGAGATTACTGTTTCCCTTCCTGCACTTTGTTAAATCATCTAAACTTTCTACTTAAAAACCTATGTTTAAGTTTAGAAAATACTTTTTCATGAAAGACAGAAAAGTTATTTTGCTAGATGTGAGCACAGGTATGTTAAAATATATTATTGTCCTTGAAATTATTTTTGAATAGACTTTAATCCAATTTATCTCTACTTTTTTTCTGATCATCAAAGTTTTATTGTGGATTATAACTATAATTCTGTTTTAAACACTTTTGACTTATTACTGATTATCATTTTGTTGTGTAATCAGTAGGAATGTTAACTGAGGGATACCAAGCTATTAATATGATAATAAGTGAAAGTCTGTTCATCTTCATAGAACTTTAAGACTGGAGTATAAAACTTCCATAAAAACTTTACATAATTTTATCCCAAAATAGAGAGATTGGAATCAGCAATCCTTGAGGGCTTTTCAGACATTAGGATCTATTAATTTGTTGATAATTTTTTGATATTAAACTGATAAAGTAAATATTTTAATAAAATCTAAAATATGTACTTATGGATATTTAATTCCAGAGATTCTTTGAAAACCTTAACCCCATGGGATGTGCTTCTGAAAAAGAGTTTACAGATTATTTGTTCAACAAGTCACTAGAAATTGAACCCCGAAACTGCAAACAGCCACCTCGATTTGTAAGTCCATTACAATTTTGGAAAATTTTTTGTTTTTTAAAACAATATTGTCTTTAATGTTCAGCAGACTATTTCCATTAAAATCATACTTACTTGAATACCTGTTTTGTTCTGCAGTATTACACTATTTCTAAAATTATATATCCTGTTAGCAGTTAGGTAAAACCTGATTTATCCACTCTCTCAGAACCACTTACTTACCCGTCCATTTCTGATCCTTCCTAGTATAATGGGGAAAGCGATGAGAAAGTGAGAACCTAAATGACAGGTAGGTAATAGGACAGGGAATGAAGAGACTTGGGAAGGAGTAAGGAGATATATTGTGGTTCTTCTGACTTGACCATGGTTTCTGCCATAAGAGCACTGCTGTCCACAGTTACCACTGGAACCCACCTCACTCACTAAAATTTGCTACTGTACAGTAGTTCCTTTTATTCCTGGGGTTTACAGTGACGCAGAAATAGTAGAAAACCAATTATAAGTAGCTGAAAGTGAAAGGAAGTAAAAAAGCATTTATAAAACACAAAGCTTGGACCAGATAGTTTCATGTTACCTCATCTCCACAACAATTGCATGGTATTGAACTTAGTCTCATTTTTCAGACATAAAGACTGAGGCTCAACAGAGATAAATAACCTTTTCAAGGCTGCATAGCTAGATAAGGGCACACTTGAGGTTTTAACTTAAATTATCTGAATCTGAGTTCGTATTTTTCATTAAGTTACCACTGTGGGAATTTTTTAAAGTAGAGGGTGAAGGTGAGAGACAATGATAGCAATTTTTCCCAAAGACTCTAACGTATTGTTGCAGCGGTTGGTCATTTATTATTTTGTGGAGTTGAGGAGAGGATGTCTCTTTTTTCTATAGCACCTAGCATAATATGTTGTATTTATTATATCTACAGTAAATATTTATAAAATTGATATCAATAATTTGAAGAAATTTAGGTTCAGGTGTCTTGGGAGCAAACAGTTGTTTTCACACGAATTTTACAGTATTTTATTTCTGAATTATGAAAAGAGGTCTACTTATACAGTATTCGAGTCTACCTTAAAATTAAGCCAATCAAATCTCAAAGTGTTCTGCTGGAATATTACAGACTGCCCTTGCAGGTTGGGATTTATTGTACTCTTTTAACTGTATACTAATATACTAAACCATAATACTTTACATAATGTACTTTATTTATTAAAGTACATGCAAGTTAGTAATGGTAATTACATTTGCTTCTCCTAGCCTAGGAAATCAGCTTTCTCCTTAAAATCTCCTGGAATAAGGCCTAACACAGGCCGACATGGCTCTACCTCAGGTACTTTGCGAGGTCACCCAACACCATTAGAAAGAGAACCATGTAAAATAAGCTTTAGTCGGATTGCTGAAACGGAGCTTGAATCTACAGTGTCAGCACCAACCTCTCCAAATACACCATCTACCCCACCAGTATCTGCTTCTTCAGACCTTAGTGTGTTTTTAGATGTGGATCTCAACAGTTCCTGTGGTATGTATTTGACGTAAATTGTTTGGCAAAAAAGGGAATCTTGTGTTTTAGTTAATTCTCATCATTTTAGTTAGGAAACTATAGAATCCTTTACAGACTATATTAGTATAAAAAATGACATCTATATGTGAAAATAGTGATTAACACAGGGGAGTAAAGCATTATTTGTGCATTGCTTCTGCATATTATTTTCTAGTTTATTCATTCAACAAAGATTTATTCAGGACCTTTTGAGCTCCAGTACTACTCTAAAGGGAACAATAGCCAATGAAAAAGAAAACAAAGCAGATAAGTTCTGTGAAGGAAATTTAAAGAGACTGATAGAGAGGGAACTATTTATGCTAAGAAAGGAAAAACATTTCAAGTACAAAGAATACCATATTCATTCTTTAAAAACTAACATGGCAAAAGATGATGACAAAATTCTGAACTCTGTGCATGTTATTATGTATGTTTTTATGCAAATATATTTTTAAAATTCAATCATACATATTACCCTCCTTTTCAAATTGATTTTTCTCCTTCTAATAGGAAGCAATAGCATCTTTGCTCCAGTCCTCTTGCCTCATTCAAGTAAGTAAGAATTTAACTTGATTCTAATGAAATGACTATAAAGATGATAATTGCATTGATGAACTTTGTATATGAATATTTTGAATTTTAGCAACATTTAAAGATTTTACAAAATGAAATTCTTACAAATGGATGGAATAATTTTTTTACACTTGGGTACTATTTAAACTTTACTATTGTTTATTTTCATCATTTTACTATATATGTTTTAGGGACTGCACGATGCTGAGCAAATTACTTAGCATCTCCAATTTGTTAAGGGTCAAATGAGATAACTATATATAGAGCACCTAGCACATTGCTTGGCGCAGAAGGAACAGTGATTTCATATCAGTTGTCTGTCCTCCCTGCTACTTCCAATTCATTTTTCTACAGGAATAATACTAAATGTTTATCAGGTTCCTAGGCTAGCCTTCATCAGTTATTTCTTCTCATGAGCTTGTTTAGTTAAAGTAGCATTTTAAGTAAAATGCTATTCCGCCATCCTTAATTATATCGTCAGTCCAGTTCAGTCGCTCAGTCACGTCTGACTCTTTGCGACCCCATGAATTGCACCACGCCAGGCATAAATATTGTCACCTACCTTTCTGTGGTCATTTGTTTAAAACAGAATAACCCAAAGGGACACAGCAGCCTCAGGAATAATTCTCCCAATCTAGAGGACTTCTGCTTCTATGATAGTAAAATGTAGATCATATAGATAGTAACAAGAGAGTCCCTGTCTTATGAGAAAAGTAAGTTTATTCTTCTTTCTCTTGAATCATTACTTTTAGACAGTGTTTAAAAGACATGGTAGATGAGGATTTCCCTCTTTACCTAATAAACTTCCCGCATTTGGGAAAATATTAATCACTGCTAAGTCTAGGAGTATATACTGTGATTATGCTTCCTTTCTTGTATGCTCTGTTCCCTGAAGTTAATAATAGCTTCATTAATGTTTAGGATTTTGGGGGTTTTTTTTGTTTTTTAAATGTCTATTGCTAAGTCTTCCCACACCCTTTAAAACCACAGTTTTCCTTAAAGTCAGACCATTTGGGGAAATTACCAAGAGTTTTTTGGTTTTGAGGGTTTTTGTGTATGATTTTTAACTGGGAAACTTCCTGATCTTTTGTCCTCCTGCTCCATTTGGGACTGGTTGCTGTCTCGGCCTCTGACTTAGCTGAAATCCTAGAACTTTCTTCTGCTGTCATACTGGCAATTCCCTTCATCTCTCATGTATTGTATTCTTGATTTTTGGATTCCTTGTCTTCTTTCTTGATATGCTCTCTTATTTTGATAGGGGTGCATTGTGTAGTAGCTACCTGAGAAAGGATACATAGGATATAAATTTTTAAGTTCTTGCATTTCTGAAAATGTATTTATTATACATTTCATTGTTAATAGTTTAGACAGGAGAATTCCCTGGCAGTTCAGTGGTTAGGACTCTGCACTTTTGCTGCCAAGGGCCTGGGTTCATTTCCTGATCAGGGAGCTGATATTCCACAAGCTTGCATGCTCAAGCTCACTCAGTCGTGTCCGACTCTTTGCGACCCCTTTGGCTCTAGCCCACCAGGCTCCTCTGTCCAGGGAATTTTCCAGGCCAGAATACTGGGGTGGGTTGCTATTTCCTTCTGCAAGCCCACATGGTACAAACTGCCCCCCTCAAGGCCCCCCAAAAAAGTTTGACTGGGTAGAGAAATTTAAATCATTTTCAGTCAGAATCTTGAAGACAGTTTCCCACCATGTTTTAGCTTTCATACTTGCTGTTTTGAAGTCTAGTATCATTCACTCATAAATTATTCATGCATAATTTTTAAATGCCTGTTACATGCAGGTCCTATTGTAGGTACAAGAGAAGTGGCACTGAACAAAATAGACAAAACTCCTTCTGTCAGTGACCCTACATTCTTAATACTTTTTTTTGAAAACTGCAGTTTACTTGTTGGAATAACAAAGAGACCCAAAACTACAGTGCCTTAAATAAAATGGAAGTTTGTTTCTCAAAACAGCCAGAGTAAGTAAACAACTCTGCTCTACTAGGTTTTCAAACTAGCAGGGCAATCCAGGATTCTCAAAGTGTGTCTTCCCTCTCTGAGTTTTGAGCGACTGATTTGAGTTGTTACCATTTTTCTGCCAGTAGGAACTTGGAGGGCAAGGAACTTTGTTTACAAAAACATGGTCTGGGAGTTGCACACATCACTCCTGCTCTCATCCCATTGGCCAAAACTTAGTCACATGGACACAGCTGTGAGAGCTGTTCTCTCTAGAGGCAGATCCTGTTACTCAAAGGAGGAAAGGGAGAGGTGCCCTGGGTTACGTTAGGAGTCTCCACCATGTTAAATTCAGGAGCTTTTAGGAGCTTCTGTTTACTCCTAATGATCAGTACGTTCACAGTGATCTACTTTGATGTGGGTCTTTTTTTTTTTTCCATTTTGCTGTGTATCTAATGAGCCATTTAAATTTAGAGATTTGTGTCTTTGATTTCTAGCAAATTTTCCATCTATCATTTTGTTAATACTTTCTTCGCTTCCATGTTCTCTGGCTCCCCTTTTGGAGCTTGTTTTCCATATTGTAATACATCCTAGATTCGTTGTTTGGTTTTCTTTTATCTCCTCTTGTCCATCTCTTTGTTTTTATGTTCTGTTTTCTGGGAGGTTGCCTTACTTTAATCACCCAGCTTTTCTATTTTTTTTTCATCTATCATGATTTTTAATTTCTCAGAATTCTTTCTAAATTCCCTCTCAGCATGCCATTTTTATATTTTTCTCTTCTGGCTTAGTTTTTTAATTTTTGAAAGATTTTGTTTCTGGTATGGTGTTTTTTGTTTCTGAGTTTCTTTCTTCTATTAGTTGTGGTCTGTGGTCTTTCATACTGGAGGCTTTTCTTTCTCATCTTATATCCTTAGCTTTTTGTTCCTATTTTAAAGTGAGACAGTATAACTTGATGGGAAGATCCGTATCC